>NC_143585.1:66482466-67719742 GCF_048544385.1 Mastigoproctus giganteus
CAGACACAATTGACTCTCAGAAGAAACCAGGAGTATGGAATTTTCAAAAAGCTAATTGAAGTAAATATATGCAGTTAATCAAGCTGGATAAGCAATTAATAGAAACAATGCCAATAGATGATGCTGTCATATATATCAATGACCAACTGTTAGGGCGCCTCCGTAGCCAGGTGGACAGGAGCAGCAGTGCGTAGCACATGCTTCTTGATTAGACCGGGGTTCGAGCCCATGACCACCAAATATGGAGGATGCGGAAAGGTCAGGGAATGACCACCGCATATCCCCAGAGCAATATGGCCTTAGTTGCTAATGCCCCTAAAAACCAAATAAAACCAACTGTTAGAAGCTTCAAAAGCAACAATACCTCAAATGAGTAAGGTAAAACAGGCATAGTACAACTCTTGGTGGAATGCAGAATGTGTGACAGCAAAAACAAAACAAAACAAAATCATGCGTGGAATGAATTTCGGAAATATCCAACCACTGTCAATTTTATTGCACATAAAAAAGTCAAAGCGAGGAGAATTCAGAGAAAGGCAAAGAAAATTCTTGGATCATGTTTGCTTCCACACTTACTAGGAACTTGAGTCCTGGTTTGGTGTGGAAAAAAAATCGGATTTTAAGTGGAAGATATCGAAGCATACAATCTCCAATCTTCCATTGGAAAGAGCAGGACATTTCTACAACAGACGAGATATCAGAAATTCTGGCTGAATCTTTTGCTTCCACATCAGCAGTTACAATCTATAGCACGGATTTGAAAAAATATAAAGAGCAAGCTGAGTGGAGCAAGTTGAATTTCTGTACAACTATATTTCATTCATATAATCTACCATTCATAAGAGGAATTGCTTACAACTATTACAAATTTGCCCAATAGCGCACTAGGTCCCGATGGCATTTGTTATACTATGATACAACACCTAAATTCTGATTGTCTGGATATCTTGCTAGCTCTATATAATAGAATTTTTCTGAACAACCTGTATCCCTCCATATGGCGGCATGCAATTGTCCTTGCATTTCCCAAACCCGGAAAAGATCCCTCCTATACATATAATTATTACCCTGTTTCACTGACTAGCTGCTTTGGGAAAATCCTTGAACGAATGGTGTACAACAGACTTATGTGGTTGCTGGAAAAATAAAATGTTTTATCACCCCACCAATTTGGATTTAGAAAAAATAGATCGACACTTGATCTACATGTCAAAGTTGAAACAAATATTATAAACTCATAAGAGAACAGCATATGGTGATAGTAAATCTAGATCTTGAAAAAGCTTTTACACCACATGGAGATTCAGAATCCTACGAGATATATTTCAGTTAGGATACAGAGGACAACTTCCCCAATTTATAGAAAAATTCCTTAATATTTTATATATATAAATATATAAAATATTAAAAAATATATGTTATATGATCTTTATAACAGTAATATAATTATAAAAATTACATTTCGTAATACAAATTATATATATATATATATATATATATACAGTATATAATTTTATTCTTTATAGAGAGGTACTAAGTAAACATCAACTATAGATCACCACAAAATTAAAAAGATACTGTATACCTTTTTATAATGAAATAAAGATATAAATTAAAAAATAATAAGTTTAAGTAACTTAAACCGAAATTACGTGGCACCCCTGGAATGTTGTTGCGGCACCTCGGTTGAAAACCACTGGCATAAAGGTTTGGAAGCCTCATTTTAGGAAGGATGTAGAGCTGCTGGAATGAGAGGGCAACGAGATTGGTGAGTGGAACTGTCTTTCATCGATTTGAATTTATGCCCCCTCAGGTGCATAATCTTAGCAAGAGAAAGAATCCCATCACCATTAATCTTACTCAAACCATTCAAGGCCTTATACACCTCAATCAGATCACCTCGGAAGTGCCTAGTCTTCGGGCACTGCAATTTGCAGAAATTAAGCCTTTCTTCATAAGGGTTTCTCTTATGAAGAAAGGCTTAATTTCTGCAAATTGCAGTGCCCGAAGACTAGGCACTTCCGAGGTGATCTGATTGAGGTGTATAAGGCCTTGAATGGTTTGAGTAAGATTAATGGTGATGGGATTCTTTCTCTTGCTAAGATTATGCACCTGAGGGGGCATAAATTCAAATCGATGAAAGACAGTTGTAGAATAATGTGTGTAAATTTGCCTTTGGCCAGCGGGTGGTTGATTGCTGGAACAAGCTTCCATCTGTCATTGTGGAAGTTGACAGCTTCAATAAATTCAAGGCAGAACTAAAACATTTGGAGAGAATGGGTGGGTGAAATGGGAAGGTTTGTTTTTGGCTGGTGCTGTAGAATCTTGCATTGTATGCCTCTACTAATGCAACACTACTAATTATTAGTTCCTGGTTACAGAGAGATAAATGGGATGTGGTATACAAGACCGAGAATGATTATATATTCTAGTGATGTAGTTGTTTCTCCCTTAGTATGATGTACACTCAGTTGTTCTCTTTACTGTTTGCACTATAGTAGTAATCCTAATTATTTTTGTTATTTTTTTTTAGAGAAAAAATGAGTGATAATGATAGTACTAATCCGAACTCCAGCAATTCTCACAATTCTCCTCGTGGATTTCAAGCTGCCCTTGTAAGTGTTTCTGACAATTTGGTATTATTTTTTTTATTTATTTCTTTATTTTTAAGTATAAGTTAATATTATTGGGACAAACCAAGATATGCTTTGATACATGGTAATTGTTAATGTAAGGACATACCTTTTTAGGTTTGTTTGCATATGTGTAAAGTACTGTTGTCTTCATTTTATGCCCATTTGCATGTAAAAACCACTCACTCGCAGTGGGTGAAATTTCATGAAATTTTATATCTGGGTCTTTTAGAAAGATTTGGTGAGCTACTCAAATTTCATTAAAATCAAGCCAGTAATTTGGCATCCTTTCCCCCCCTCTTAAAATTAAGTTTTCTATGTAGCGGGTAATTCATAGGGAAAGGTCAACTTTGGAAGCTGATGGCAGTAGTCTTTTGAGCAGAAGATTCATAGAAACATGTCCAATTCATAACTGTTACAGAGTTATGTCTGTTTGGATTGTAAAAAGTGGCTGTGGAGTTTGTCATAAAAAAATAATTAAAATAATAAAAATAAATAACAATAATAAATAAATAAATAAAAGAATAAGAAAGAATAAAAAATAAAGGATAAACAAATATGGACCTAAGTATTATGAATAAAAAATTTATGATACATTTGTTTGCTTATTCTTATTTATTATTTTTTATTTTTGCCATTGAAAATTCTATATCCCATTTTGTAAAATTTCAAATAGCTATAGTTCCATAACTGTTCTGAATTTGGCACATGTTTATGTGAACTTTTTTTCTCAAAATGTCCACTGCATATGTTCCCAAAGTTGACTTTTCCTTCTGAATCACCCTGTATAAATAGAAGTATGTTTCAAATGTTTTGGGAATTACCCTAATCAGATAGACACCAAATTTTCTACGTATGTTCTTTTAGTACTTTAAAAATTTAGGATTAATCCTGATTTGATATCCCTTCCCCTTCAGTTTCTCCTTACGGAAATCAGTATTATTCGAAGGAAGTCGAATCAAACTTTAAATGTCTGTTTTGTTGATCCTTGTAAAATATTTAATACCAATTGAGAATCCATAGCCCCCCCCCCCTAGTTCTCCTCCACCAAAGAAATCTCTATATAAAAACGAAAGTATATTTTGTGGACATTACTCTACGGAAAAACTGGATTAACACCAGAGCATTTCAGTACATTTTGTTGGTCCCTGGGACAGTTTTAGATTCAATTTTCATTCCATAGCCATCCCCTAAAGAAAAACAGTGTGATAAATTTGAAACAGCAACTCTGTTTTTCAAAATTCAGGACGTATTTAGAATATCCTCTTAAATAAATCGTGTTAGTAGGTTGACACATCTCCTGTGCACCCATACTCCCTGCTCCTTCCTCCTCAAAGAAGAACTAGTCAAATTCTGCCATATGGTGTCCCATCATGTGAATATAGTCATGTTTCGATAAACATATTTTGTTTATCGAAACATGAAACCCGAAGTACATTAATTGAATGTGCCTGAAATGTAACACCTTGTATTTATTTCCCAGTTTTTTTATCTTCGCAGTATGTTATACTTAACAGCACCTGCTAAGTATAACATACTGCAGTCAGATTGAATCACACTTAGTGGAATTTTGGCAGTATGAAATAACTGTACCATTTCACTGGCACATTATAGTTCTAAAATTTATTTATTATTTTTGTACAATGCCTTTATTTGGGTTCTCCATAGTGTGTCGTCTAAATGTTGGACTAAGCAGTGGAGGCAAACATAATTCCTAAATCTTTTAGCCAGTTCTTGTGATTGTGCTTTTGTTAATGGAGAAGTCAAGAAATGGTCACAAGGATTTATGGTTATTGTATAAAGAAATTTAGAGAAATTTCTAAAGTTATGTTGCAAGTTAAGGCAGTTATACAAGATAAGATCTTGAACAAGACTTGTGTTTATGAAGAATCTTACCTTGCACAAACATGAGTCTAGAACAGCTCTTCCTTGGTTGCAGAAATGGCACCAGTTTAGAGTGGAGATTTATTTGATGGCTTTGGAAGATCACCGTAGGTGACTGGATCTCTGATCAGGAATGGGTTGCTCATAGGTCAGAAGTATAGGCTTGAGATCCTGAGATCAGATGCAATAGTCTTTCCACATGTCAGAGCAATTGAAGAAGAAAGAAATTTTCACTGATGATAATGTCCTACCTTGAAGGGCACAATTGGCTGATAATATTTACTGAAAGAGTTGATTGCATGGAATGATGTCACTGAAGAATAGTCAAGAATTTGTGAGGATCTCAGAGATTCTTTCTTTGAGACATGGCTACCTGTAGTACTCCCTGTTCATGATGACCATGTTGGCATACTGATTTAAACAATTTATACTTTGCTCCACTTTTCATATATTATTAAATTCTTTAGTTTTCATAGCTCAAATATTTTCTGCCTGTGTTTTCTTCAGCAAACTGAAAACAGCCATCAATTTTGTTGTGTAATGAGATTGATCTTGTGATATACCTCACTAAATGTTTTCAGCAGCTCCATTTTTTTTTTCTGATAAATTTTTTCATGAGGAAATGTTAGTTTTTATGTGTTTGTGTAGAAGAGAGTGATTGCTCTAGTAGTGGGCTATACCTCTGATAGGGTACAAATGGAGAATTTCACATGATAATACCTGAGCCCGTGCATGATGCCAAATATTTTTCTCTGTAAATCAGTATAGTTTTTCAATGGGCAGTGTATGGCCATTACAAGTATAATCTAAAGTTTTTAAATTTTTTTGGAAACTTGGGAAATAAGAAGAAATTGCTGTAAAATATTCAGGGAATATGTATGGAGAAAGATTGTTCCAAAAAGCATACTAGTTTGAGTTTAATTGAACCATGAATGGATACTGATTAGTTGATGTATATGCATGTATTTGAATTGGTTTTGAAGTTGCATTGGATTACAGATGCAAATTCCAAAGGATGGTACTAATAGGAATATTTGAGGAAAAAGTTGCAGTAGAAACTGTAAATGTCTGTTGATATGTAATAGTGTAAATTTGTTTAAGAGGAAATATTCATTAACCTGACTGCTGTCTTTTGGACAGAAAAGACCACACAGCTTGCCAACTCTCTCGGGATTCCACGGCTTCCCACCTTAGTCGACGACCAACGCCTCCTAGCAACAGTCAAGATGATAACAGGCATAATCGCAACACCTTCATTCTGGGATACCTGTGGCTGGAGGATTCCCCCTGCTGCCCTTAGGGCCAAGCCCGAGCTCTACTCGCATTCAGCACGACTCCATCTCTCGGACAGGTTCCTCCCTCAGCAGATGTTCAAGCAAACCCAGGCACTTGACGCCGACCTGAACAAATTCGCTGTTGACCGGACTTACCGGAAAAAAATTATGACTAGCAGGACTAATCAGCAATGACATGTGTACCTTGATATCGATGGTTCAACTGTTGGTGATCCTGCTCAGGTAGCTAACAAACTAAATGAATATATTGCATCTACATTCATACATGAGGAGTTATTCAGGGAGGGGAATGCCAGAGGTGTATTCAACTCTGGCAGTAAGCTAGATAATCTTGTAATAACTGATAGTAAAGTGGAGGAGAAATTGTTGAAGATAAACATAAGAAAGGCACCTGGGGTGGATGGAATCTATCCAGTTATATTAAAGGAGGCGGCAAAGGAAGTAAGCAAACCCTTAGCCATAATTATGAGAGCTTCCCTGGACTCAGGGGAGGTACCCATGGACTGGAGCTGTGCAAATGTGACCCCAATCCACAAAGGAGGATCAAAGGGTGACACAGGTAATTACAGACCTGTTAGTTTAACTTCTGTTCCAGGGAAATTAATGGAGGCAATGTTTAAAGAAGCATTGCAGGATCATCTAGACAAGACTTCAAGCTTGGACACAGCATGGGTTTGTTAAGGGGAAGTCTTGTCTCATTAATTTGATTGGATACTATGATGTAGTCACAAAGGAACTGGATGCAAAGAATAACTTTGATATCATATATTTGGATCTTAGAAAGGCCTTTTATACTGTTGCACAATGAAGGCTGCTGCACAAATTGGAGCAGTGTGGCATTGGAAGCAAATTGCTGCTATGGATAAAGGGATTTTTGAGTGGGAGAAGACAGAGTGGTAATCGATGGACACTGCTCATCGTGGACTAATGTTATTAGTGGAGTCCCTCAGGGTTCGGTGTTGGGTCCATTGTTGTTTTTTGTATTTATAAATGATATTGATGATGGTTTTTTTATCAGGCTTAATGTCCAAGTTTGCAGACGATACGAGGGTTGGTAGGGTTGTTAATGACACTAATGACAGTACACTGCTGCAACAGGATCTAGAAAAGTTGAGCAGATGGGCTGAGAGGTGGCAAATGACGTTTAACATTGACAAATGTAAAGTACTACATATGGTAAGCAGTAATCCCAGAGTAACGTATCAATTATGTGGTACCACACTGACAGTGGTAGAGAATGAAAAGGACCTGGGGGTAATTGTGCAGGCAGATATGAAGTTTTCTGAGCAGTGCAGATGATCTGCAAGAGTAGCTCACGGTGTCTTGTCAATGATATACAGGAATTTTTCTAGCAGGGATAAAGAAGTGATTATCCCCTTGTATTAAGGCAGTGCTCAGGCCACACCTTGAGTACTGTATACAGGTCTGGAGGCCTCATTTTAAAAAGAATGTAGAGCTGTTGGTGGAACGAGTACAGAGAAGGGCAACAAGATTAGTGAACAGAACAAAGTGTTGCTCTCTCGAAGAAAGGCTTAAGTTTTTCAAATTACAGTGTCTGGAGACTAGGCACCTGCGAGGTGATCTGATTGAGGTGTATAAAGCCTTGAATTGTTTGAGCATGCTTAATGCTGATGGGATTCTTCCTCTTGCTCAGAATAATCACCTGAGAGGGCATAAATTGAAATTTAGGAAAGACTGTTGTAGAATAGATGTTTGCCTTTAGCCAGTGGGTGGTTCATTGCTAGAACAAACTTCCATCTGTCGTTGTAGAAGTTGATAGCTTAAATAGATTCAAGGTAGAAGTTGACAAACATTTGGAGCGAGGGGATGGGTGAAATAAGCGGGGTTTTTTTTTTTTTGGCTTATGCTATTAAAAGGGCTAAGTTTGCTTTCTTGCATCATGTGCCCTTGCTAGTGCTAACGTTGTCTATTTGAGTCTTTGCAGTTGTGAATGAAAAGGGTGGGAGAAGTGACTCTGACTTCTTCCTGGGGAAGTGATTAAAGTCTTGGGGTAAAAGCGACTGGCAGGTGGGGGCCATGCAAGCCTTCATGCAGGTGCCTCCCCATCACTGCCGCCTCAACACTGGCTCTCTGAGTACCTCCTTGCCGGGACAACTCCAGCTTTGAAAATTGTTAAAAATTGCTTCTTGTCGCAAAATTTTCCCTTGATAAACATCGAATAACACATAGCTAATGTGATTTTTAAATTTTTAGCTTCATTAGCGACGGAAATAGAGGCAGAGGGGACACAAATTACTCACATTTTCCTGTCTGGCGCTGCCATTTTTAATTTTAAAATTATATTTTAAACCTACTCATTGAGCTCTTTCCAACAGTGTATAATAAGCTATAGGTTGTCGACAACATTTTACAAATGTGTGTTTTTGGGGGGCGGGTTGTACCCCTCCACATTTCTCAGACAAATTTTTTTCAACAATGATCAATACGGTGTTATGTTGGCCCACATGATGTACAAATCCATGCAAAATTTCAAGTCGATAGGTTGAGTGGTTCCAGAGGTCCAATGCTGTGACAAACGGACGGACGAACAGACAGACAGACAACCGAGTGACATTATAAGGGTCATTCTTTAGACTACGGCCCCAAAAAATAATAAGTAAAAATAATTTCATAATAAAGTTTTTGTAGAATATTCCAAATTTTTATTAAGTTCTCATCCGACACCCTTTGCTGACTTCTTTTCTTCCTCTTTGTATGTCTCTTGCTTAATGCGTTTCCGGAGCAGCCACGAATCTACATATTTTGCTGGATCGAAGCGGGTCAGCAGTGGGCCTACTGTTTTTGTCATCAACGAAGGTCTAGTTGGGCTGACAGTCAGATTCGCTTGTGAAAATCCTCGTTCACATTCACTCAATGAAATTGGTATCCTACTCAGAGTGTCCATCAAATGCTTCAATTCTTCCAAACCAACTTTTCAATTAGGTATTCCCAAAATCCACGAATTGCATCTCTTTCATTTAACTGTAACCTAATTGACAATTTTCTAACTTCATTTTCACCAAATGCCATCATTTCACGTTTAGAAGGTTTAATACCTTTCTTGTCCTTGTTTTCATTCTCTCGTCATCGGTATTGTCACTAGTTCTTAAATTTGAATTTTTTTTTCCTCTTCGAAACTGTCCAAAATGTTGGTGTCATTCGGATATTCAGGTACTGTGACCATGTAAACAAAGGAAAAATTTACGGAAAAATGTGGATAATGCACTTTCGCGAAACAATGGATGATTATTTGTCGGGGTAAAAGAAAATCACTTCCTCCTAATTCTCGAACGGGATGCTTACAGTTGATTCATAGCGGTGTCGCACCTACGGCCCGCCAAGAAAGTGAACTAAAACAGCATTTTAAATTTTGTTAATTATCAAAAAAATTTTCTCATTAAATGTTTTGTTCAGTAAATGTAATTGTGTATTGTACTTAATAAAATTTTGGACACCACTGCAGTAGAATGTGGACCAGAGCCCATTGGAAATACCCCTTGATCTGCTCACTACTGACCAGCGCGACTTCTCCGTATGTGGGACATGTGTGTGTATACTGGTTCAGGGTGGTTCCCAGGCAAATGCCCATCTCCACCTAAATCATTTAAAACAGAAAATCTGTAAAGTGGACCTGATAAATAAAAAGATAGCTAAGAAATAAGAAGACAAAACATATTTTTGAAAAGAGAAGTAAAGTAAAAAAAAAAAAATACCGACCACCTGTCCGTATGTGGGACAGGTGGTCGGATAGGTTTTACCAGGTACCACTAAGTTGTAGAATGGTAATCCCTTTAGCCCTTTTAATTGCCTAAATTGCCTCAAGGCCAGAAATGCGAGCAGTGCATACCAAGTATATTCTCTCCTAATCCGTTCGCTATATGAAAATTTTCTCGCTCAATGGAAAGTATTTTAAATGTAACTTCCAAGGGGAATTCAAAATAATTCGCTATAAAAGGACTTCGTTAAAGAGGTCCAACTGAGTAATTTAGAATTATAAAAATGGTTATACAGTTTTATATAGAAAATATCTTAACAATAGACAGTGAAAAATGCAAATTTAGTTAAATAATTTTAAGCTTATTTGAATGCCAAATTTATGGAATATTACAAATTTTGAAGTGCATTACATCCAAATGTCACACGTCACTGTTAATAAAGGTGCCGGTACACCGTACTGTTGCGTACCTTCCCAAAAAAAGCACTGTGTGTGTGTATATATATATATATATATATACACACAGAGAGAGAGAGAGAGAGAGAGAGAGAATCGGATCTAACAGGCAGAAAATTGAGTAGGAGTGTCGTTATTAAGAAAGGTAGAAAACCACTGAACTATATGTTTTGAAAATGTAATGCGAATATGATAAAATACAGTAATTTTAATTGATAATTAAAACTTTATACTTTAAGCTTTTTTCTTCCAACTGAATACTGAAATTATGTTGGTATTCATATAAACTTTTACTTACTTTGGAAAATTTTAAAAATAATATCTGTGTTGAAATTCCTTTGTTCAAATATTACAACCTTTTTGGCTTATTTATCAGAAATCCGTAAAACATGCCATTTCACATGTTTTTCATCAATTTACACTGTAAGGCAGCTTATTGTATTGGACAGATGTTTGAAGTAGAATGCCTAGAGAGTTTTAATATTATCTGTCACTGGAATTGTTGTTTTTCTTCTTAAGCTAATATAATTACTATTTATATTACACCATGCAACTTCAAGCAGTATGTGCCTCATAGCCAGAAATGATATTTGCTATAATTAAGCTTCTTGACACAATTCTTGAATACTGAAGCATCTTAAATGTTTTAGCATTTTTCTGAAGTAGTATAATTTTCTTTTATCATGTCTTATTTTTGTGTTTTTTAAAATTGTGTTTTTAACAGTTCTCTTTATTTTGCACAGTAAAAAAAGAGAAGTGGGATTACATCAATTGGGTGTAAGACAATTTGTCATATGACAGTTTCAGTGCATAACAGTTAGGTGTGTTTGACAATTTGGTGAAAGACAATTAGTGGCTATGACAATTTGCTGGGTACGACAGTTTTGAGTATCATGTACAGACCAGAAATTTAGAAAATCAATGAAGTAAATGATCTGGGAAACCAAGAGAAGTTTTGGTTACTAAGACAGGAAGAATTCAGAAATTTCTAAAATAATAGAAAATAGAAATAATGTATTTTTTAATAAGTTTATTTTGTGTAAAAGTATTCAATTCAATCCTACTTGTAGGCAGGTTGGAAAATGGCTATGCATCTATTATCTTTCATATTGTAACAACTTTACAATACGGATGAATAGTCATGCTGAAAATAATAGATGTACACTCATCCAATTCGTACTATTTTGTGATCATGCAGTGGTATTCAGAGGCTTGGGTGCATGGCTGGTTTTGGGGACCCCTATTACTTTGGGGAGTTCCCAGATTTTTGTTGGTCTGATTTTAATGAAATTTGGGAGGACTCAAAAAAAAATCTTTCTAAAGTAGACAAATATAGATTTCATGAAAATCTGTTAACTGGAAGTTGCATTAGTACGTGCGGACTGACAGAAAAAGAAATAATAATTGCCAAATTTTTATTGCTTTGATTTTAGGAGGAGTGAACAGATCTTTCTGATAGTCAAATTTTTACATGCTGATGACAACACATGTATGCTAACGTGCTTGAAAATAAAGGTGATTAGTGTGCTCTATCAAAAATATGACCTGTACCATGATCACTAAATGAACTATATACAGCAGGGCATATTAAAAGTTTAGCATTTTCAATCTTGCTTTGTCATACACTATATTCCCATGGATAATATTCACCAAATCATTGTACTTGCCAAATTGACTTGGCCATCAGTTGTCTTCAGCAAATTATCACATACAGAAATGTCAGCACCAAATTGGCTCATGCCAAACTGTCATGCGCAGAGCTGTTGTACAATGAATTGTCTTGCACAAAATTAAGAAGTGGTCCCATGAGAAGTATATTTTGAATCTAGTTCTCAGACATGGGCTTAGTATCATTGCAAAATGTTTTAAAGAAATTTCATTAGATTAAATACATGTATTTGTTTTCTTTTAGATGATTACTTGCTAGATCTGATTTTTCTTCTCTTAAGTTTTAAACAAAGTTGCATTGAATTGATTAAAGTTAATAATAAAGCTTTATTATTACTAAAAAGTGACAATTTTCTAATCAATTAATAGTAATGATCAATTTCAAGTAATTAAAGCATTTTCAGTGGTACAATTACTGTAATATCATTTCCTATTTTGCCTAATATTGATGTGACTTGCTTGAAATCATATCTGTTAAATTAGATCTCTATTTGTGGCAGGATCATATGATGGCACATAAAGTGGATGCATTACTATGGATGACAAGATTGGGAACAATATTTTTTACTTTATTTTATATGATACCTATTTATAGGTAAGTTTTAATATTATATCTAGGACAGATATTCATTTTCATAAAGTAAACTAAATCTACCTGCCCTTATATTACTGAAGTTTATAAATTTTTTTTACTGCTGATGTACTACTATTTAAGATTTCCTGCTTATTATCATAAAGTTTCATTTTCCACATGGTAATGTTATGTCATGCTTAATTTATATACCTGAAAGCTTGCATTTTTGAACATTTTAGTGCAGGCTGATTCTTTAGGGTGAGCCATACAGAATATTTGCTATAAACCGAAAATTACTGACACAGGAATGTGAAATACAGGCATATACATTAATGAAGTATAGTTGTTGCAGTACATGCATATGTATATCTATATGTGTACAGTGGCATTAACATTAGCAATGCTCTGTCATTCTGAGGGTTATTTAAAATTAAAGTCATATTCATTTATATAGAAGAAGTTTAAAAGTGAATTTCACTGACAAGGCCACCAGAAAAGAAGAGAATTTGGAAACTGCTAAAGACATTTAGGGAGACAGGAGACCTGAATAATTATCAGTGTGGTAACATGATTAATGTTTCAGTAATGTGTTGAAGACATGAAAATTTGTTTTGAAAAGAAGCAAGTCCCCTTCTTCTTCAAGTTAGAGGTAAAACTGGTTTTTAATATACCACTTGCCAGAAAACAGTTAATGGAGAACACAGCAGTCAGAAGCAGCAACTTATAAAAATAAACTCTTTGTCAATTCATGCACACTTTGCATTGTCTTTTGCTTTTCTAAATGTGATTTTATCCTGAAAAGAATGTCATTGCTGTGTCATTTTGTTTATTGAAGTTTATTATTAACTGACAAATGTGGTAGCCGATTCCCCTTTCCCTTCTCAGAGCCAAATGTTTTTTCTGTTTTTTTCATGGGCCTTGATGGATATTTAGGTTCACAGAATTACCTATAGCTGTCAGTTTAACTTAATAACAGAATGAGCTATTTAATCAAATTTGACTATGTCACTCAAGTTGTCACATGGCAAAATGCCCAATATTAGAATGTGTTAGAACAAAATTGATTTTTTATTAATCATTAATGTTCTGATAAAGAGGGAAGTCACTTTCTGTTTGTGAGCACAGGTTTTGTGTGTTATGGATTTGGTTTAACAAGAAAGAAATGTGACAAAACCACTATACTCTAATGGTGTGTGTGTGTGTGCATGTGTGCGTGCGCGCGCACACACATAAATTATAGTACAGTGCGTATAACTTCAGTAATTAGCACAAGCATGCTATACAGTATGCCGCCACTTTATTAGATACACTCCTGCTGTGCACACAAATGGTTTGTCCCACAATGTTGCAAGTCACATGACCACAGTTGTGGATATATATGCAGCAGAACAACCTTTCTAGTATCAGTTAAGTGTACAAACTGTAGCAAGAATGGGGAAAAAGAATTGATCTAATGGACTTCAAACGTGGCATGGTAGTAGATGCAAGACATGCTGGACAAAGCATCTCTGAAACGGCAGTTCTCCTGAACTTTTCACACACCACAGTTTCAAGGATGTATCGAGAATGGTGCAATGAACAGAAAACATCCTCTCAAAGGCACTCCTGTGGAAGAAAATTGCTTGTTGATGAGAGAAGTCAGAGGAGAATGGCTAGAATTGTGCAAGCAAACAGACGGGCCACAATGTCGCACATCATGTCAGAATAAAACCTTGTAGCACAGAACAAAATATTGCAATGGACCACTAGTCGCACTTTGTTGCAAATGGACTATAACAGCCGACGGCCACATTGCATACCTTTGTTATCAGTGAAGAACAAAGAGAGTATGCCTCCTGTGGGCACAGTGACACCAGCACTGGACTACAGAGGATTCAAAACAGTTGCTTGGTCTGACGAGTCGAAGTTTCTGGTGTGTTATGTTGATGAAAGGCTCAGAATTTGGCGAAAACAACATGAATTCATGGACCCGTCGTGTCTGACGACTACTGTACAAGGTGGTGGGGGCAGTGTTATGCAGTGGGAATGTTTTTTTGGCACATGTTGGGTGCATTGATACCCATAGATATACGTCTGAATGCCACATCATACCTAAACATCGTTGCTGACCAAGTGCACCCATTCATTTTGACAGTTTATCCTCAGTCAGGTGGTTACTTCCAGCAGGATAATGCGCCGGTGCACAAAGCCCAAATCACTATGGAATGGTTCCAGGAACATGACAATGACTTTTCTTTGCTGCAGTGGCCCGCTTAGTCCGCAGATCTCAATCCTATTGAACATCTTTGGGATGAGCTGGAAAGAGCTGTTCGCTGCAGGTCTACACCTCTGTCGAATCTCAAGGAACTGTGTGACACACATGTCTGCATGGTACTCCGTTCCTGCACAATGTTTTCAGCATTTTGTTTAATCCATGCCTAGACGAATTCAGGCTGTTTTGAAGTCTAAAGGAAACTCAACATGCTACTAGGTAGGTGTACCTAATAAAGCAGCAGCACAGTGTGTATATATATTTCTGCACTCTGTTACTCTTATCACTTATACATATGTGTATATACACTGAGTGATCACTAAATTATGATCATCTACCTAATACAGAGTTGGGCCACTGTTCGTGCAGATAACAGCTGTTATTTGCCTAGGCATTCCACTAGATGTCAGATGTCTGTAGCGATCTCAGCCATGCAACCTAGGTTTCCCACAATGTTGGAATAGATGACAGCTGCATATCCATATGCCTCACATCCCATTCCAAAACATTCCACTGGTGTTCAGTTGGATTGAGGTCATGCGAATTTGGAGGCCAATCAAGGTGGATGATATCTTCACTGTGTCCTTGAACCAATTGTGCATAGCATGGGCCTGATGACACGGTGCATTATCATCTTGGAAGATCCCATTTCTGTCCGGGTAAAATTGCAGCTCTTAGGTGAATATGAACACAAATGAAAATTGACTAGGTGAG
This sequence comes from Mastigoproctus giganteus, assembly GCF_048544385.1. Lineage (NCBI taxonomy): Eukaryota > Metazoa > Arthropoda > Arachnida > Uropygi > Thelyphonidae > Mastigoproctus > Mastigoproctus giganteus. The sequence continues at coordinate 66,497,657 of NC_143585.1, forward strand.
TGTACATTTGTGTTCTGAAAAATAATCATAAATGTTTGATGTTTTAATGCTACATTGTAGTTGCACTGTAGTCTATTGTTTAAAATGCTGACTATTTTTAATGAACTTAAACTGAATCATCTCATGGATCTAAGTCTCCAAAAGAGCTGAAAACATTAGCAAGGGCACATGATGCAAGAAAGCAAGCTTATATAGCATCAGCCAAAAAAAAAAAAAACACACTTCCTTCTCATTCACCCATCCACTCGCTCCAAATGTTTGTCTATACATTTTATTATTAGGTTATTATTATTATGATTTTTTTCTCCTTATGGGATTTTTTCCACCCTGTGATGGGTACTGCTACCAAGTGCATGTGATGGTTGGTTGTGTTCAGTTATTATTATTATTATTACTGTTGGTCAAGGAACTCTTATGATTATCCTGTAGCCGTTCAGGATTGCGGCTTTGTGGAGTTCCATATAACTGTTCTCTGGGAAGCTTATTGCAGCTTGGGTTTTACGGAGGCTCTTTGGCATCATGACAGTGGTGATGTGATCAGGATGGGCATTATTTGTTCTTTATGCCACATTTCTTTGACTTTCAGTCTTAGGTCTGTGTGAACTTCTTGATCTTTTCCTCATAGGTTTTCTGGAGGTTGCCGATGTTGGACATTGCTATGTCGATTAGGTGGGTATTCTTTTCCTTCTTGTTATTGAGGATTTTGTACAATCTGTTGTGCAGGATTATCTTGTCTCTTCTGATGGCATGGTCCCAGTATAGTTTGTGAGTAGGGTTCTCTAGTACAGCCTGGGGATCATACTTGTAATATAATACACCTTTGATCAACTGGTATTTTTGTGCTGGCTTCTGATGTATTATCCTGGCAACCCAGTTGTGTCTGAGTGTACTCAGTCTGGGCAATCACTCTGCATCTTGTAGTGATGTGCTGGATTGTTTCTGGGGCCAGGAGGCATCGTCGACACATGTCATCTGTCGCTCAAGTCCTTTGCAATGTATTTCCTGGGATTCCTGATGTTGATTAGCTGGTCCTGAATGGGTGAATATGAATCCTTCTGTTTATAGGCAAGAGCCATGCAATGGAAGCCATTCTTATCTATGTAGTTTGGATGGTGGTCATTGTAGTGTCTACCATAGAGTGCCTTCTTTGCCCATCTTTCTCTTTGTTTCTTCTGTCTGAGTGGGGTTTATTTGTGAGGTCTAGCAGTATGTGCTGTTTGTCTGTCTTCCTTATGGCTTGGTAGATTTGAGCTTGTTTTCCTGGAAGTAATCCTTCAGCTTCTTAATCATCTTCTGTTGTTCAATGTGGTCTGTAAAACCCCTTCCCCCTTCTTTCCTGGCTATAGTCAGTCCCTTGATGGCTGACTTTGGGTGGTGTTGGTGGCCATTATTCTGGTTGATCTCGTGGTCTTCTCCAGCTCGGTGTTGAACCAATCTATTATCCTGAAGGAGTATGTTAGTACTGGGACTGCATAGGTGTTTATGGCTCTGACAGTGTTCCTGCCATTAAGCTTTGTTTTTAGCAGGCTCCTCAGTCTCTGATGCTATTTTTCAGTCAGGTTCTTAGGTCCTTGATCTTATTGTGTTCTAAGTGTTGAGCCTGCATCATCGTCAGATGTTTGTAGGTCTCTCACTCTGCCATGGCTTCAATCTCTTCACTGGTCTTTAGCTGGTAATTTTGGCTGACTGGATTTTCCTGATGCAGTCCAAGGTTTTTGCATTTGTCTTGGCCAAACTGCATCCTGATATCAGTGCTGAACTCTTTGGTTATCCAGATCAGTTGTTGGAGTTGATTCTCATTTGCCACAGAGTTTGATATCATTATTGTACATCAGGTGAGAGAGGGTGTACAGGTTATTCCTTCCATCTTTAAGGGTATATCTATACTTCATATTGTTGAACATAGTGAACAGTGGGTTGAGAGCTATACAGAACCACAGTGGACTCACAGCATCTCCCTAGAATGTACTCTTCTGATGGTGATCAGTCTGGTTGTGATGTTCTTGACCTTGATAGTGGTCTTCACTTTGCCATGGTTGCTTCTTTGAAGTGTATCAATGTCAGGTTGACTTTGTAGATTTTTATTATTATTAAGTAGGGCCTATCCCATTTAGCTTTTTAGATTTTAATGTGTTATTTTTGAAATATTTTTAAAATTTAAGTGTCTTTAATGAAGTATTATCATCTTTAGTTGTTATCCCCATCAGAAGAAGAATCTTCCAGGGAGATGCCCTGAGTCCTCTGTGGTTCTGGTTCATAGCACTCAGCCATGTTCAACAACTAATAATATTAAATTTAGGAGTTTAAACATATTTAGTGTGTGGTAAAAGTTTTATATATTTTAATTTTCATTGGCACATTTTATTGATATACAGTGTAATTGAGGTTTATCCTGTTTTATAATTCTTGTTCTGTTTATTGATATAATAATAATGTCAGCTTAATGTATACAAAGTTATAAAACTGAGTCTTACACACACAAAAAAAGCGGAGGTTGGATAAATGATTAACCTGGTCCAGCTCTGTTTTAAAGCCTTTCAGTCAGATCACAATGCCACTGCTTTATTTCCAAGCATTTCAATTTAGAACTATGATCTAGATCACAATAATAGTAGTAGCAGTGGCATTTGATGCAAGAAAGCAAGTGTATGAGCTTATGCAGCATCAGCCAAAAAAATCACACCATTCCCTCCAAATGCCTGTCCAGTTCCTCCTTAAATTTATTCAACCTATCAACTTCCACAACGACAGATGGAAGTTTGTTCCAGCAATTAACCACCCGCTGGCTAAAGGCAAATTTCCGCACATCTAATCTACATCTGTCTTTTCTTAATTTGAATTTATGCCCCCTTAGGTTTGTAATCTGAACAAGTGGAAGGATCCCATCAGAATTCAGCGTGATCAACCCATTCATGGCCTTATATACCTCAATCAGATCACTGCGCAGGTGCCTAGTCTCCAGCCACTGCAATTTGCAGAACTTAAGCCTCTCTTGGTAAGAGGATCCCTTCATTGCCCTCACCAATCTTGTTGCCCTTCTCTGTACATGCTCAAGTAAATCTACATCCTTCCTAAAATGAGGCCTCCAGACCTGTACGCAGTACTCAAGGAGTGGCCTGACCATTGCCTTATACAGAGGGATAATCACCTCCTTTTCCCTGCTAGCAAAATTCCTATATATCATTGACAAAACCCCATGACCTGCCCTGGCAGCCTGTCTGCATTGCTCAGAAAACTTCATATCTGCCTGCACAATTACTCCCAGGTCTTTTTCATTTTCTACCACCTTAAGTGTGCCGACCGGGCTAGCCGGGTGGGTAAAGTGCCTCCTGGCAACCCAAAGGTCGTGGGTTCGAATCCCGCCTCGGGCTTGGATCAAAGTACTGCAAAAACCTTGCGAGGTGCATTATGGCCACAGAAGCCGATGCGCCAACGACTACCCCAAAAAAAAAAAAAAAAACCCTTAAGTGTAGTATCACACAGTTGGTACTACACTTAACCACTTTTATCCATTGTAGCAACTTACCCTTAATACCATTCTGCTCCAATTTGTACAATAGTCTTTCATGCGCAACAGTGTTTTTTATGCTTTTTATGCCTCTAACCATTCTGAGTTCATTCACTTTCCAGCAGGCCCACATCTTTCCTAAAATGTAGTTTGAAACTTCTCTCACTGGAGTTCCCTTACCTCCCCAAATATTGTATGTAAATATAGTTTAAATAATTTATTTTTAGAATCATTTCTTAAAATTTCTTTAACATTTTGCTATAGAAGTATTAATGAATGATTTTTTTTTTTTTTTTTTATATTAGCAACCCATACAGTTGTTATCAAAGGGCTCTGATGAGTAGTGCTGCAACAAGTGCGCTCCGCTTGCACCAGCGACTTCCAAACATTCAACTCAACAGAGAATTCCTTGCAATGCTACTAATAGAAGACAGCTGTCATTACTTATTTTACTCTCTGATATTTTTATATGCCTATCCTATCACACTGGTTTTGTTGCCAATTTTCTTGTTTGCCCTTCTGCACTCAGCAAGTTACACTGTTGCAGTATTGGATGTAAGTATTGCCCTCTTTAAGAATGTAAGATATGTGAACATTGTGTTAGCACTCATTCTTTTCTATTCTGAAAAAAAATCTTGAAAAAAAAAAAGAATATTGTTAAAAAGAAGAAACACTAATAAACCACGTGAATTATTTTTTAGTAGAATTTACTGTGCTAAATATTTGGTTACAGAAATTACAGTTGTGTGCATTCATGTATACCTTTACTCCAACACAGAAACCTTACTTGGCTTATTTGGCAATGTTTTTAATTTCTCTATAGGATCTTTTTATTAGCCTTGAATGATAGAAGGACAAATACTATATGAATCAGACTGGGAACATATAGTCCCCATGTATTTTTTTATCTTACTTACTTTCATCATGAATTTTTTTTTTTTTTTTTTTTTTTTTTAAGTAGTTTATTTTGATAAATATTTCATTACAAAAATTGTAATAGTGGTATGTGTTCATACTACTATTACCCTTATACTAATGCAAAAAAAAAGCCTACTGAACTAATTTGACTACATTTTTAGATTCCCTGCGGAATCTTGTCTCGGCCTTTCCCATCCAACACACTTGTATTGGTGAGAATCTTCCTTAGCGTTGTTTTTGCCAATTTCTTTGAAACAACATAATTCACGTTGTTGTACCAGTGTTTCTTTTTTAACAATATTCCCATAAGAAATTCCAGATAATGTCCACATAGTATAATTAAAATTTTATTTTGATATTCATTATAAAATATCTAAGTCAAATTAAGATAATTACTGTAAAATTAACTTTATATGTTCAAAATATTTCTGATTAATGTACAGTACAAGATTTTTTCACGAATTGTGCAGGTTTTTATGTTTAAACATGCTTTCAGAATTTGGGGCAAGGAAAGACTGACAAAGATATTGAATTTCATAAATTATTAATTTATGCAGTGAAAAAAAGAAAAAGAAACACCTATTTTGCAACAGCAACTAAAGGCACTGTTATGATCTATGGGAAAAGTGAAATGAGTTTACTTTATTTTATTGGTAATGTCATACACACCAGCAATATCAATAACAGTATATGATATGGAATTCAAGATAGCAGAACATAAAATAATAAACAAGTATAAATTATAAAACGAGGAAAAGGGGGAAAAAGAACTGGGTATAGTAACATAAATTAAGATATATTAACAAAATTAATAAAGTTGTCTAAAATACCTCTTGGAAACAAGTATTTTGGATAACTCAAGACAACTTTATATCATTATGCTAGATCGGTGGTTATCAACCTTTTTGGCTGAGGCACTCTCCGCCCCCTGGAAGTTTGCCAAGGTCCTAGTTAGCCCCCCTCGACGTGGGCACCTGTACGTGGTGAGGGAACCTCCCAGTGACGCTGCTGGACTTCCAGACTAGCATCACTGGGATCCAACGCCCACAGCCCAGGTTCCAGGCTTACATCAATGGAATCCGGTGTGTTTGCCGTGCGCTGCGACCCGTGGAAATTCGGAAAGGGGGATCCTGGTGGTTGAGGGGCCCAGCTTCAATACACCACTTTGGCCCCTGCTTCGACAAGACGGGAGGTCCTGGAAGGCCCGGCTAGGATCAATCGGCTAGTAGGCTCGCCTGCGAGGGTCAACCGTGTCAATGCCACGCCCCTACCCTCATGGTCCGAGGGACAGGATTCAGGCTGGCGGCGGTGCGGGTATGGTGTCTGGGTAGCCCTGGCGTTCCACTCCAGAGCACATTTATTGCATGCCGGGTAGTGGGCGTCCCTTTGGGCTCTGTGGTGGGTGGGGAGCCTGGGCACTGAACCACTTAAAATTTACATGAATCCTGATAAACTTACTTCCTCAGGGGCCCCAACACGGTCCCTATCAGAAACAAATGACAAAGATGCAGATAGCATTATTGCTAAAAAGAGGCAGCGAACTGAATTACCATCAGGGCCTGCCCCAAGGTTCTTAATTATGCATTCTACCAGTGAAACACCGATTGGTAAAATGTCGCCCTTTTTCATTCAAAAAGGGTTAGATGGGTTAGCAGGTTCACCCAAATCAGTTAAGAGGCTCCGTTCTGGAGACCTTTTAATTGAAACTAAAAATGACAGGCAATCTGAACATCTACTCCAAACAACATCAATCGGAGGAATACCTATAACAGTGACACCACACAGAGCATTCAATTCATCGAGAGGTGTCATTTCGGAATGGGACCTTCTCGGCGTGGCCGAGGAGGAAATCTGCTCCGAATTAAAACCACAGGGAGTTATTGCCGTCAAGAGAATTACTGTGCGAAGGGATGGAAAACTTGTTAAAACCAGGAGCGTTATCCTGACTTTTAACTCTCCTAAACCTCCTGATGAGATTAAAGCTGGATACATCAATTGTTCAGTGCGTCCATACGTTCCGAACCCTTTACGGCGTTTTAAATGCCAGAAGTATGGACAGTCTCAAATGGCCTGCTGTGGAGTCCTTGCATGCGCACGATGCGGTGCAAAGGACCACGAAACAACAGCATGTTCAGCCGCAAAACCCACCTGTATTAGCATTAGCATTAGTAGAGGCATTTGATGCAAGAAAGCAAGCTTATGCAGCATCAGCCAAAAAAATTAAAGTAAAATAAATAAATAAAAAATAACCACTTCACTTCACCCCTTTGTTCGTTCGAAATACCTGTCCAGCCGAGCCTTAAACTTATTTAGGCTATCAACTTCCACGACAAGGGATGGAAGTCTGTTCCACCTACCAACCACCCGCTGGCTAAAGGCAAATTTCTGCACATCTATCCTACATCTGTCTTTCCTCAATTTGAATTTATGCCCTCTCAGGTGATTATTCTGAGCAAGAGGAAGAATCCCATCAGCATTGAGCATGCTCAAACCATTCAAGGATTTCTACACCTCTATCAGATCACCTCGCTGGTGCCTAGTGTCCAGACACTGTAATTCGCAAAACTTAAGCCTTTCTTCGTAAGAGCACCCCTTTGTTCCATTCACTAATCTTGTTGCCCTTCTCTGTACTCGTTCCAGCAGCTCTACATCCTTCTTGAAATGAGGCCTCCAGACCTGTATACAGTACTCTAGGTGTGGCCTGACCATTGCCTTATACAAGGGAATAATCACCTCCTTATCCCTGCTAGAAAAATTCCTATATATCATTGACAATACACCATGAGCTACTCTTGCAGCCCGTCTGCACTGCTCAGAGAATTTCATATCTGCCTCCACAACCACCCCCAGGTCCCTTTCATTCTCTACCACTGTCAGTGTAGTACCACAGAGTTGATGGGTACTTTACGTTTGTCAATGTTAAACTTCATTTGCCACCTCTTAGCCCATCTGCTCAACCTTTCCAGATCCTGTTGCAGCAGCATAGTGTCAGTAGTGTCCTTGACAACCCTGCCAACCTTCGTATTGTCTGCAAACTTGGACATTAAGCTTGATATACCATCATCAATATCATTTATAAATACAGAAAACAATAAAGGACCCAATACTGAACCCTGAGGGACTCCACTAATAACATTAGTCCACGATGAGCATTGTCCATTGATTACCACTCTCTGTCTTCTCCCCCTCAACCACCCTTTTATCCATAGCAGCAATTTGCCTCCAATGCCACACTGCTCCAATTTGTGCAGTAGTCTTCCATGTGCAACAGTATCAAAAGCCTTTCTAAGATCCAAGTATATAATATCAAAGTTATTCCCTGCATCCAGTTCTTTTGTGACTGCATCATAGTATCCAATCAAATTGGTCAGGCAAGACTTCCCCTTAACAAAACCATGCTGTGTCTGAGCTATAACTGAAGTCTTGTCTAGATGATCCTGCAGTGCTTCTTTAACCAGTGCCTCCATTAATTTTCCGGGAACAGAAGTTAAACTCACAGGTCTATAATTACTTGTGTCAGCCTTTGATCCTCCTTTGTGAATTGGGGTCACATTTGCACATCTCCAGTCCATGGGTACCTCCCCTGAGTCCAAGGAAGTCTCATAATTATGGCTAAGGGTTTGCTTACTTCCTTTGCTGCCTCCTTTAATATAACTGGATAGATTCCATCCACCCCAGGTGCCTTTCTTGTGTTTATCTTCAACAATTTCTCCTCCACTTTACTCTCAGTTATTACAAGATTCTCTAGCTTACTGCCAGAGTTGAATACACCTCTGGCATTCCCCTCGCTGAATAACTCCTCATGTGTGAATGTCGATGCAAAACATTCATTTAGTTTGTTAGCTACCTGAGCAGGATCATCAACAGTTGACCCATCGATATCAAGTGGACCAATCTGATTCATCCCCTTCCTTCTAGAGTTTACATAAGTAAAGAACTCTTTGCTGTTTTTCTTCGCATCCCTTGCCAAGGATTTCTCGTAATCTGCCTTCGCCTGCCTAACCTCCTTTGTAACTTGGTTACAGATCAACTTGTATCTATCATAGGCTTCTGCGTCACGTGTTAATTTGTATGTATCCCATGCTTTGAGTAAATCCCACTTCAGAACACTGTGATCACTGCCACCTAGTGGTTCATTTATCTGCAGATTCTTAATGCATGAAGAATCACTACTGATAATCAAATCAAGAGTATTACTCCCTCTAGTTGCCTCCCGAACATGCTGATGTAGAAAACAATCATCCAATAAATCCACAAAAGCCTTGCTAGTGTGTGAGTGACCAGCCCCCAAATTCCAGTCAATATCTGGGAAATTAAAATCCCCCATAATAAGACTCTCTGATTTACTGGCCCACTCTATTTCTCTGTACAGTTTCTTATTATACTCATCAGAGTCATTAGACCTATAGCACACTCCTACTCTCAATTTTGATCTCCCAATGCTTATGTCACACCATACTGACTCGACACTGCACTGTCTAGCAATGTCGACTTGCTTCACTTCCTTGGATTTTATGTATTTCTTAACTAATAGCATAACCCCTCCTCCTTTCCTATTCTGTCTATCCATTCTGTAGACATTGTACACCCCAAATTCCAGTTCTGCATTCCTTATATCTGTGTGACACCACGTCTCTGAAATCCCTACAATATCTGCCTTTGATGTTTTGAGCAATACCTCAAATTCATCAAATTTATTTACTAGACTCCTAGCATTAGTGTACACGCAAGTATACATGCACCTGCTCTTCCTCTTAGCCACCCTAACACAACCCATGTGTTTACTTGTACCCCAGTGATTCCCAGCAGTCTCTGAAATACCCTGCATCTTATTTTCCAGGCTACTGCTCATTCCAATAGAAGCAGTGCAAGAATCACTTTCTCCTCTGCCAGTGGCTACTGTTAATCTATTAGTCCTTGTATCCCCCCAATCTAGCAGTTTTCCAACCCTCCTAACACTGCCTCGATAGCATCAGCAAACATTCTTGCATCCTTTCTATTTAAGTGTATCCCATCCTTGTAGAAGCAGTCTCTCCTGTTAACAAGTACAGACCAGGCTGAAAAAAAATTCTACCCCTTGAGCCCTGCACAATCTTTCCAGGGCTGAATTGATCGACAGGGCTCTCATCATATACTCCCTCCTATCGTGTCTGGGCAGAATTGCAGACACTTTCAAATTCAACCCTAATTCACAGCTTTTTTTCATCAGTGACCTGTACTTTTTAAGTAATTCTGCCGGTCTCCTACTCTTAATATCATTAGTGCCAACGTGTACAACTATATCACCTTTTGTGCCCTTAAAAGATGATATCCGCTCTACAACGTCATCAACCTTTGCCCCTGGCAGACATACCCTAGTCCTGTTCCACCTATCCTTTTTACAAGGTGCTTCCGTAGCCAGGTGGGAAGGAGCAACAGTGTGTAGCACATGCTTCTTGATTAGACCGGGGTTCAAGCCCGTCACCACCAAATACGGAGGATGCGGAAAGGTCAGGGAATGAGCACCGCATGTCCCGGAGCAATATGGCCTTAGTTGCTAATGCTCCTAAAAAAAAAAAAAAAAAAAAAACCAACCTTTTTACAAAGCATGTTTCCCGTTTCCCTGACAATAGTCACCAACAACTACTAGTTCCTTTGGGACCAGTGCATTCTGCCTTGGGGGCTGCTGCTGTGTTGCGCGATGACCAAGTGCAAGCTCTGGCATTGGTGTGGGCAGCTGAGAGCTTGATGGGCCCCTCACTTGTAATCCTTCGAGGGCATCCACCCTGTCCTTCAAGCTCTCATATAGGCCCATAACAATGCTGAGTTGACGCTTGATTTCCTTACACTCCTTGCATCGCACACATACAAAGACATCCCCCATGGCAGTATCATGTCCCATACCTGACTGCTCCGCAAACATCAAGCAAATAGTGCATCTTAAAAGGCTGTGATTCAGAGGGCAACTGCCCCCCCTCAGTTCTCCTCTGAGCCACAGCATTCCCATTAGCTTGAGCCTTTTGCTTTACTGCTCTGGTGTGAGTCATGATTTCGATTTACTTTCAATAAAATTTCAATTTCAGTACAAAATTAAATCCTAAACTTGTATCCCAACACAGTTATAACGCTATATTTATGTTTCAGTAACGAGTGTTATCTACGAAATATTTGTTTCAGTAACGAGTGTTATCTACGAAATCCCTTTATATAACTTCCGTATCAAGTTATGTATTAATTATTTATTTTTACTAATTATTTATATTACGTAACCTAAGTGGTTATATGTATAGTTAAAAGTACAATTTAATTGCCAATGAAGTTCGACAAGATTAATAGATTTTACTGATTAATTTTCGCATGACAATGGCGGCTATTTACGATCGGTAAACACGTGGATTTGATACCCTTTCCGATACTAAGTAATACCTACAAAATCTCTATCTAAGTTACTTTAAACTTAAGTACCGTAAATAGGAATATAAAGCTACTCTAGAAAATAAGTTAATATGTCAATTTAAACTAATAAAGCAGAAAATAAATCAGAAAAAACTTCTCTGTTCCAAGAGCGGCAGAAAGGCACGTCCACACAGGCAACCCTCGTGCTATTAACTGTGAAGGCGAACACCCGGCCTACTCACGAGCATGACAGAGGTGGAAAGAAGAAAAAGAAATTCAACGGCTGAAGGCAGAGTTAAATATATCATACCAGGAGGCAAGGAAATCGGTGAAACCCCTGAATACCAACAAACCTACCTACACCCAGAAGGTAGCAGGGAGATGTTCCGTCGGAACTCAGACGGACATGACCATTCCTCCAAAGGAGTCTTTCACTCCCATCGCGCGTTATCTCTTAAGTTCTGAAAAACCTGCACAGAAAAACAATCAGCTGCCACTCCTATATCAGTACCTCCTAGTGCTCCACCACTACCAAAACAAAGTGGTAAAGAAAAGCTAAAAAGTTCGGAAGAGCCACCCGTAACACCAGAAACAATGGATGTAGAGACTAAGGAGGTACCGGATGAATCAGTCTTGGAACTCTTTGTGGAGGAAGAAATGGACACGGGACAGCGTCCATTCTTCCCCAAAAAAGATAAATCCAAGACTGACAAATGTAAGCCCTCAGCACCTCGGAAGCCGCCTGACGGACCCACCAAGCCAAAATAATGGCTAAATTCTTACAATGGAATTGTCGTGGATTCCGGCAAAATATTGATGACATCAAGGCCCTCCTGCAAAAGCACGAGCAAGTTTGCTTTTGCTTGCAGGAGACATATCTAAAGGCAAATGACGATCCCACCATGCACAACATCACAATTTTTCGAAAGGATAGAATTGTGGATGGCTCTGCTCATGGAGGAGTGGCTATCCTCGTCGGCAATCAGACCCCAGTTCAGCCCTTGCTAATTACAACTAGCATGGAAGCTGTTGCAATTTGCCTTTCGGTGGGATTTATATTAACAGTTTGCTCTCTTTATTTGCCACCTGGGACTGTGACATCCCCCAGGAAGACCTTGATGATCTTGTAACGCAGTTGCCTCCCCCTTACTTACTTCTCGGGGATATGAATGGACATAACACCCTGTGGGGTAGTGCTAACATCAACGGAAGGGGACGAGTCATAAGGCCGTATGCTCAATGACAATGACCTTTCCCTTCTAAATACTGGAACAAACACCTTCTTCCACATGCCTACCCGTACCTTTTCTGCCATTGATCTCTCTATCTACTCCCTTCACTCACTTGGGAAGTGGAGGAGAATCCATACGGAAGTGATCACTTCCCCGTGATAACTTTGTTACACAGTGGGAGCCCATGTCTTCCTTTTAGGTTACCACAGTGGAAGTTTGATCAGGATGACTGGAATGCCTTCTAACATCAGGCAAATTTTGACCTCAGTACAGTCAGTTGGGAGCCGATCAATGATGGAGTAAAGTACATCACAGAAATCATCCTCCAAGCAGCTGAGAACGCTGTTCCAAAAACATCTGCCCGGTTTCCACCATTTCCCAAACCTTGGTGGAATTCACAATGCACAGCAGCAAAAAAGGCTCAAAACAAAGCGTGGGGGATATTTCGCCGATATCCTACCACGAACAACCTTATTGCCTTCAAACGTGCACGAGCCAAAGCACGCTACATCCGGAATCGTGGATCCGTTTTACATCATCTATTAACCAGTCTACCAACTCTAAGGTAGTCTGGGATATAATCCGAAAAATGAAGGGAATATATACCTCCCACCCTTTTTCGATCCTAGATTATAATGGATGCACTATTGCAGATCCAACTGCAATAGCCAATTCTCTTGGGGAAACATTCTCTAACATCTCTGCAACATCTTCGTATTCCCCAGAGTTCCTGGTCCTGAAATATAAAATCGAAAAACAGGCACTTAACTTTAAATCTAATTGCATTTATCCCTACAACGGGGATTTCACTATTCAGGAACTGAAAAGAGCCCTCGCTCTTTACAAAGCAAGTGCTGTTGGACCAGATGGCATCCATTATGAAATGATTAAACATCTTTCACCAAAATCTATGGATTGACTGCTCCTTCTGTATAACAAAATCTTTATTGAAGGGCAGTTTCCAGACTCCTGGCGAAAGGCAATCGTTCTTGCCTTTCCTAAGCCAGGAAAGGATCCAAAAGTCACCACCAATTATCGTCGTATTGCTCTGACTAGCTGTCTGTGCAAAATCCTGGAGAGAATGGTTAACTCTCGTTTAATATGGTACTTAGAATCAAATGACCTTCTCTCCAACATCCAGTGCGGCTTCCGAAGGAACCAGTCCACTTTGGACCATCTTATTAGACTGGAAACGGCGCCTCCGTAGCCAGGTAGGAAGGAGCAGCAGTGCGTAGCACACGCTTCTTGATTAGACCGGGGTTCGAGCCCGTCACTACCAAATACGGATGATGCAGAAAGGTTAAGGAATGACCACCGCATATCCTGGAGCAATATGGCCTTAGTTGCTAATGCTCCTAAAAACCAAATAACAACAACATAGACTGGAAACATCCATCCGGGATGCTTTCCTAAAACGCGAACACTTGGTGTCGGTGTTCTTTGACATGGAGAAAGCGTATGACACAACTTGGAGATTTGGCATCTTAAAAGATCTGCATAGCCTTGGCCTTAGGGGGCAACTCCCCATTTTTATTACAAACTTTTTAGCCAATCGATCTTTCCAAGTTCGTGTGGGATCCTCACTCTCTCGTTCCTTTAGCCAAGAGGAGGGAGTACCACAAGGATCAGTATTAAGTGTCATGCTTTTTGCCATCAAAGTAAATTCCATCACAGAACAACTTCCTCCAACTGTAAACAGTGCCCTCTGTGTTGATGACTTTAGCATATTTTGTCAGTCATGCAACATGAGGGTTATTGAAAGACAACTGCAGAAAGCTATTGATCGCCTCAACTCCTGGGCTCTTGCTTAATGGCTTCAGGTTCTCGCCGGAGAAGACCATTTGCGTACACTTTTGTCGTAAGCGTAATCTTCATCCTGAACCTGAATTAAAGCTCGGACAAAATGCAATTCCAGTAGCAGCGGACACAAAATTCTTGGGACTCGTATTCGATAAAAAGCTGACCTTTCTGGAACATATCCGTCAACTCCGCACAAAGTGCACAAGAAGGCTGAATATTCTGCGCTCTCTTTCCTCAGCATCTTGGGGTGCGGATCGGTGCACCCTACTACGCATCTATCGTGCACTTCTACGATCCAGACTAGATTACGGGTCCCTGGTATACAATTTGGCCAGAGACAGTGTACTTCGATGGCTGGATCCTGTCCATCATCAGGCTCTCCGTATCGCTATTGGAGCATTTTGAACATCTGTCCAGAGCTTATACGTCGAAGCAAATGAACCACCGTTATCACTTCGACGTAAGCAGTTGTCGCTAAAATACGCCTTAAAACTGAAATCCCCGCCAGACCATCCTACGTGGCCATTTGTTTTTGAGCCACGATGGGAAAATCTGTACAACACCCGTAAGACTGCCAATCGTCCTTTTGGTATTCATCTCCAAGAGCTACTCAAAGAACTTAATATTAAGGTAGACAAGGTTGCCCAAACACCAAAGCAACCCCTTCCACCCTGGCATGCTCATGTTCCAACATGTGACTTGTCCCTTAGAAATTGGGGAAAGTCGGACACTCCATCGTCTGTCTACCTGCAGCTTTATTCAGCACACCGAGCTGAACATTCTGACTTCACGCCAGTTTACACAGACGGTTCGAAGTCGGAATCATATGTGGGATCTGCTGCTGTCTTTACAGACAGCACTACATCGGAGCAGATACCTTCTGAATGCAGTATATTTACTGCAGAGCTGCATGCTATAGAGTTAGCCTTGGATCACATTAGTGAATGCCAATACCAACGGTTCATTTTATATTCCAATTCTCTCAGCGTATTACAAGCTTTAATATCTGTGAGATATAATCCTCATCCAGTTCTGTCTAGTATTCAGCAGAAGATTCACTTCCTCCTTGGACGTGAATATGATATCCGCTTCTGCTGGATTCCCAGCCACATTGGGATTAGGGGAAATGATTTGGCTGACGCCGCTGCCAAATCAGCAATTCCCAATAATAACCGCTGCCTGTCAGTCCCCTATACAGACTACAGGCAAATAATACACCAAAACATATATTCCCAATGGCAGAATTCATGGAATAGACAGACTGCGAATAAATTATATCGTATAAAGCCTGTAATTGAACCGTGGCAGTCTAGTCTGTGCAGGAATCGTAAGGAGGAAGTTGTTCTTGCCCGGACCTGCATAGGACACAGTCATTTAACTCATTTGTTTTTGCTGAGGGCTGATGACCCTCCTATGTGTGTGTCCTGTGGCACAATTTTAACGATTAGACACCTTTTAATTGACCGTCCAGATTTTAGCAATATCCGTTTTACCGCTTTTAACCATCTGACTGAGCCGTATACACTCAGTCAGATTTTATCTGAGAATGACAATGTGTCTGCTGTTTTTAGCTTTTTTAAATCAATAAAGGTTT
Organism: Mastigoproctus giganteus; assembly: GCF_048544385.1. Lineage (NCBI taxonomy): Eukaryota > Metazoa > Arthropoda > Arachnida > Uropygi > Thelyphonidae > Mastigoproctus > Mastigoproctus giganteus. Next base: position 66,513,084 of record NC_143585.1, read on the forward strand.
TTACTCGTATTTAAAATTTTTACGTTATTGTTATTTCTTTTATTAGATATCTGGACATGGTGGCCTAACTACTTAGGTCACTGAGAGAATAAATTTTTATATATTACCTGGTCTTGGCGCATTATAGCCTTAGATGCTAATGCGCCAATAAGATCTAAATCAACCAACCAATCCTAGTTAGTCCCTAGGATTATCATAGGTATATTGCACTAAGAAAGAGGCATTTTTCAGTTTTTTGTATATATGTACTGTATTACAGTTGAACCAAAAAGTAATCACTACTCTTAAAATTAAAAAAAAAAAAAATATAAGCATTATTAAGTCTCCAAATTAAAAAATAGACTTGCTCCCCAAATCTAATGAGAGACCTGCTGCAACAGATTTTCAGCAATTTTACTTATAATTAGGCATCAGAGTTGATAATTGACAGCAAATGGCTACTGAGCATCAAGTCTGTTTCTCTTTTTTGATTTTGTGTCACAATATTTAGCAAACCCACATTCACATAAATAAGTCATCACAAATGGTAAAAGTTTATGAACTGCTTTGTCTGCTATATTAGGGAAAGAGTCCAACAAATTAGCCTAGAACAAAGAAAGTGGAACACTAAAAAACTTTTCTTAGAGAGACTTGTCACAAAAGATATCAATCAGTTCTTCTTTTGTGGACAGGACAGAGGAGTTCTGGTTTTTCAAATAAGCATTTTCTATTCACCTGTAATTTTCAATGTGTATTGACAGGAAAATATTCTTCAAAAGAGACCAGCTGTTTGAGGTGATCAATTATTTACTTTCTGTAAGTCTGACTCTGCAGAGATATTTTTTCAACAAAACATGCAGTAAAAGTATTGAGGGTATCATATTGTCCTGCTTCAGCTCTTTCTCCAAAGAATAATTTTATCTTTGAATCAGAAACTTTATCATTAGCCATGAAAAGTGTTTTTACCTTGAAGAGATATATTCAGTGCATTCAGTTTGTTAAATATATTTGCAAGGTGTTAAGTATATCGGCCTTGTGAATTATAATCACTAGATATAAAGTCAGTGAATCTCTGCAGTTTATCACAAGTTGTTTTTCTTGTGGCTTCTGCTTTATGATCAGTAAGAAACGTCACAATTTTAGAGCTAATTCAGAGAATCTCATCAGCAATTTATCTTGTGAGTCATAAAAAAAAATGTCAGTCAATGTGCTTCAATATAAAAGAGTAAGCAGTCATAGTCACTGTCCATTTTGTCACAAATCTGCCGGAAAAGACTTGTTTAAGCCAGCAGATTTCACATAATTGATTTCTGTTAGTGTCTTAAAAGTATCTTTCGGTTTTGCGGGAATGTTTTTCACAAGCTAAATTTTCCCTGTGGAGTACAAGGGTGTGATATTGCTTTGATTCTTGTAACAACACCTGAAATGGGACCCTGCATAGCCTTGGCACAGTACAGAAGTCAGTACACTTCTTCCAGTTGAGTTTATGTGCACAAAAAAGAAGCCATTAGTTTTTCAAAAATATCAGCTCTTATTGTAGTGATTTTCAAATGATCACAGAATGTCTTTGTCAGCTCATAATTATACAGATATCGAACAAATAATAACAGCACAGTTAGGCTACTGACATCAGTGCTCTCATTGAGTTCCAAGATAAAATAAGGTGACAACTTAAGTCTACGAATGAGTTCATTAGCATTAGTAGAGGTATACGATGCAAGAAAGCAACCTTATGCGGCATCAGCCAGCCAACCCGCCAGGTGGGAAGGAGCAGCAGTGCATAGCACATGCTTCTTGATTAGACCGGGGTTCGAGCCCGTCACCACCAAATACGGAGGATGCGGAAAGGTCAGGGAATGACCACCGCATATCCCGGAGCAATATGGCCTTAGTTGCTAATGCTCCTAAAAACCGAATAACAGAACAGCCAGCCAACCCCCCCCCCCCAATTTCACCCCTCCATTCATTCCAAATGCTTGTCCAGCTCAGAGTTAAATTTATTTAGGCTATTATTGCAATAAAGCAAGCTTATATAGCATCAGCCAAAAAAAAAAAAAAAAAAACCATACACACAGACCCTTCTCATTTCACCCATCCACTCACTCTAAATGTTTGTCCAGTTATCCGCCTTGAATCTGTTTAAGCTATCAACTTCCACAACAAAAGATGGAAGTCTGTTTCACCAATCAACTACCTGCTGGCTAAAGGCAAACTTCCGCACATCTATTCTACAACTGTCTTTCCTCAATTTGAATCTGTGCCCCCTCAGGTTCTTAATCTGGGCAAAAGGAAGAATCCCATCAGCATTCAGCTTGCTCAAGCCATTCAGGGCCTTACACACGCCTCAATCAGATCACCTCGTAGGTGTCTACTCTCCAGGTGCTGCAATTTGCAGAACTTAAGCCTTTCTTGTTAAGAGCACCCCTTTGTTCCCCTCATCAATCTTGTTGCCCTTCTTTGTACTCATTCTAGCAACTCTACATCCTTCCTAAAATGAGGCCTCCAGACCTGTACACAGTACTCTAAGTGTGGCCTGGCCATTGCCATGTATAACGGGATAATTACCTCCCTGTTCCTGCTAGCAGAATTCCTATATATCATTGACAAGGCTCCATGACCTGCCCTGGCAGCCCGTCTACACTGCTCAGCAAACTTCATATTTGACTGCTCAATTACACCCAGGTCTTTTTCACTTTACACTTCCCTGAGAGGCGCCTCCGTAGCCAGGTGGGCAGGAGCAGCAGTGCGTAGCACACTCTTCTTGATTAGACTGGGGTTCGAGCCTGTGACCACCAAATATGGAGGATGCGTAAAGGTCAGGGAATGACCACCGCATATCCCCGGAGCAATATGGCCTTAGTTGCTAATGCTCCTAAAAAAAAAAAAAAACCAAATAACAACAAAATAACTTCCTTGAATGTAGTACCACACAGTTGGTATGCTTCTCTTCGGTTATTGCTACCCATATGCAGTACTTTGCTTTTGTCAATGTTAAACTTCAGTTGCCACTTCTCAGCCCATTTGCCCAACTTATCTAGATCCAGTTGGAGTAGCATACTATCGTTACTGTCGTTAACAACCCTGCCAACCTTTGAATCATCTGCAGACTTGGACATTAAACCTGATTTACCTTCATAAATATCATTGATAAATATACAAAACAAAGGTGGGCCCAACACCGAACCCTGGGGAACTCCAATAATAACATTTGTCCACGAAGAGCAGTGTCCATTGATTACCAATATCTGTCGTCTCCCATTCAACCGTCTCTTTATCCATTGTAGCAACTTACCCTTAATGCCATATCTCTCCAATTTGTACAGCAGTCTTTCATGTGCAACAGTATCAAAAGCTTTCCTGAAATCCAAGTATACGATATCAAAATTATTTTTGGCATTCAGTTCCTTTGTGACAACAGCTTCCGTAGCTGAGTGGTCAGGAGCGGGAGTACAGTAGCACATGCTCTTTGAGTAGACTGGGGTTCAAGCCCCTGACTGCTAAATACGGTCGATCTGCCAACCCGCACTGGGCCAGCATGTCAGATTATGGTCCATTTCCCTTGGCATGAATTGTTGAGGAGGCTTCCATCCTACAGTGGGTCAATAATGGCTGCAGTTTGCCCTTTTTTTTTTTTTTCCTTTGTGACCACATCATAGTATTTAATCAAATTGGTCAGACAAGACCTCCCTTTAACAAACCCATGCTGTCTCTTAACTATTACTGCAGTCTTGTCTGGATGATCCTGCAATGCTTCTTTAACCAGTGATTCCATTAATTTCCCCAGAACACAAGTTAAACTAACAGGTCTAGAGTTACTTGTGTCACCTTTTGAATCCCCTTTGTGAATTGGTGATACATTTGCACACCTCCAGTACATGGGGACCTCCCCTGAGTCCAAGGAAGCTCTAATAAGTATGGCTAAGGGTTTGCTTACTTCCTTTGCTGCCTCTAATATAACTGGATAGATCCCATCAATCCAGTTCACCATCAGTATCATCAAGATGATCGGCTGAGAAAAGTAAAATTCTTCTCTTTTTACAGTGTCATTAGAGAGTGGCACTTGTGCCACTCTCTAATGACACTGTAAAAAGAGAAGCCCTCATTATTGACTCGCTAGTCAACAAAAAATTATTGGGAAATTCCAGTGTTACGTTCTGTGCTATTGAACTTGTATTTGTTGAACTTGTGGAAAAATCTAGATTTCAAAGTTTTATTACTATTGGATAGCACACCAGGCCATCCAAACATTGAAGTTATGTTCCTACTGCCACAATTGTACTGGGTTAATACAACTTCTTTCATTCAGCCATTAGATCAAGGCATTATATGCACCTTTAAAACTCATTCCATCAGAAAATTGTTACAATGGATTTTGGAAAACAATTGATTCTGAATCTATTGAAGTAATGGAGGCATGGAACATTTCTCAATTGTGGACTTATCAGAATCATAGCTTTATTGCTGAAAGAAGTAAAGCATCAATGTTAAGTGCATGTGGAAAAATGTATGGCCAGAGTCAGTTCATTCAAGAAATATGATCAAACTGGCAGAAAATGGAATCAGTGCAATAGTAGAACTTGCTACGTTGGTAGAAGAGGAAGGTTTTGATGATATGACTACTGAGCCCCTCGTGGGTAGCACAGTTGATGGAATTTCCCTCCTCCCCACACCGGCTGGAAAAGATCAGAGTTCGAATCCCATTGATGAAAGAAGGAATTTTTATGGGTCTTTTTCACAACGTGGCTGAGATTTGGCACAGGAGATCTGAGCTGGGTGCTCTAGCCTAGCTCACTTTTAACCCCATTCCTTTGGCAGGGGGTAAGGTCTTCTGTTCCCTCCTCACCTCCTCCTTACAACTGGTGGGGCTTGTCCCTACTGACCTTTTTGGGGTTGCCTTTCCTATCATCCCCATATTTTCTATCTGTTCCCTCCTTTCTTCAGAGTTTATCCCAACTCTAACTTACCACGTTTTTTTTTTTTTTTTAAGGCCCTTGTTACTGAAATCTTTGGAAACTAGGTGGCAGAGCCTGCCAGAGTACTAATGCCTGACTGAAACCCTCTATGCCTGACCTGCCTCCCTGTGTCAAAGTATGAACAATGCGGGGGTCTTGCTAGGGACACAGCGGCTAAATGGTCAGAGGAACAACATAACACGACACTAACATACACATTACGCTTTTGAAAATCTCTGGCCTTTACAGAGTTCTGTGCTGCACAGGGTACACAATGCTGAGATGAGGGAACCCCTGGGGGAGTTAGAAAACATACATTTTACACACCCACTGGAGGCAGTGCAATACTGGTGGATACCAGCAAAAAAAAAAAAAAAAAATACTAGCGGACCAACCACTACATGGGTCTACTCAGAACACCTGAGAAAAATTACTTAAATTTACATAGGATTTCTAGTGGATATCCATTTATTAAGTTATATCAATCTAATGTATTATTTACAAAAAATAAAAACAGTTGCAGCACTGAGACTGCTGAAAAGGATACTGTACAGCTATTGGCCACAATGATGTTTCAATAGCTGTAAAACTTGGCTTCTGGAAGGAGCCTGATCCACAAACATTTAGCACATAATAATGCAGCAAGCAGTCATCATGAGACTACCTCCACATATTTTGATCTTTGAAATATGATTGAACTGGCATAAAACAGAATCAGTGCAATAGTAGTACTTCCTATGTCAGTAGGAGGGGAAGGTTTTGGTGATATGACTGCTGAAGCCCTCGTGGGTAGCACAGTTGATAAATTGCCCTCCTCCTCCCCACACAGGCTGGAAAAGACCCCCGAGTTTGAATGCCGTTGATGAAGGGAGGAATTTTTATGGGTCTTTTTCACAATGTGGCTGAGTTAGTCGGGCGAGGGTAGCATGGTTTTTTTACTCCCAGAAAGTCAGGGTTTTTTCATCCAGCAAAACAGAAAATTGACCTCGAACACACTCAATTTATAGACAATATACACAGAGTAAAATGGTCTTAGTCGCCAGTGCTCCTAAAAAAATAAAAAAAGATATGATTACTGAAGATTTCAAGAATTATTGGTAGAAAAATAAGCTGGCGTAGCGGATTTGGTGCAAATGGAATTGGAGCTAAAATCAAATCAATTCAGATGATATTGCAGATGAAAATTCTAAACTTCCAAATTTTACACCAAAAAGCATAGGGGAAGGCATAAAGTTAGCCGAGCAATTAGAATCTTATTTTTTGAATGCAGATTCTTGAATGAAAGGAGGCCAAAGTTCAAAAGGGAGCTTCAAAAATGCTTAGTTACATACAATGAAATTCACAAAGATTTATCAAGCAAAAGCAAACAAACCCGGATTACTGATTTTTTAAAGAGAGCAGAAGATACACGAAATCTAGAATGGTGTATTTTTGTTAGTTTTGTTAACATTTTGTTAATGAAATAGTGTATTTTTGTTAGTTTTGTTAACGAAATAGTGTATTTTTGTTAGCTTTTGGAGCGTAACCTCCCCCACCTTTTTGTACATTTTCTTAGTCCTGTATAACACGGTTTCGCACAACACGACATTTTACAGCAACCTACCTAATAACTGTGTTATATGAGGGTTACCTGTAATTTTTTTTTTTATGACTCACAAATATAGATTTCACCAACAGTCTTTTTTTATGTAATACTTCTTTTTTCTTCAAAATAAGCAATGGTCTTACCATTCAAATCTCAGTTTCTTTCAAACTATCTCATCAAAAGAGAGGGTTTCATAACAGGTAATTATTAACATGTATTCCAAGCTTAAAGGCTAAGTAACCCTGAATTCTCTTTCTGGCTTAACATTCAGCTAACAATGTGATTATATTATAGTCACACCATTTTTCTTGTCTTGAAAATACTCCAACAAAATAAATGTTGAAAGCTGATATATAAGCATGGCTACCTTCAAAATGTTTATCATGGCATTCTGATCAACTTTTAGCCAGAATTATTGGACATAGTTAATTCAGCAAAGATCAGTTTTCTACTTACATATACACATAATTGTTGCTTTGGCATGAGGTATTAGTAGTAATGGCAAATGATGCAAGAAAGAAAGCATACATAGCATCAGCCAAAAAAAAATAATAATAAAAATAAAAAAATCCTAAACAATTCACCCATCCATGTTCTCCAAGAATTTGTCAAGTTCTTCCTTGATTTTTTTCAACCCATCCACTTCCACAACAACAGATGGAAGCCTGTTCCAACAATCAACCACCTGCTGTCTGAAGACAGACTTCTGCACATCTGTCCTGCAACCATCCTTCCTCAACTTGAATTTATGCCCCCTCATCTGTGTAGTCTCAGTAAGTAGAAGAATGCCATTAACATTCAGCTTACTCAATCCATTTAAAGCTTTAAACACCTCAATCAAAAACCTCAATAATTTGATGTCCAAATTATTTGCTGTATGATTCCTTTCGACTCAAAGGTGGTACTTGTGCATATGTCCGTTCTGATATTCCCTGTCAGAGACTTGGCAATTTGGAATCTCCTCTCTTTGATCTTCTCTGGCTTAAAATCTCTCTACCTCATTGTGTAAAATTCATCTGTTGTCTCTACCGTTCTCCCAACTCCACTAATCACTTGGAGCTCTTTGACTTCCTCTCTTTGCAACTTGACTTTCTCCAGTCCAACTTTCCTAACAGTGAGGTAATTTTCCTTGGTGATTTTAACGTTCACAACTCCAGCTGGCTTCCGTTTTCTAGTCACACCGACCCAGCAGGTCGAGATGCTGAGGCTTTTGCAATTACTAATGACCTAGCACAGATTGTTCATTTACCTACAAGAATACCAGACAATCCTAATCATACAGCCAATACGCTTGATCTTTTTCTCACAAACAACCCTTCTAAGTACAAGGTCGAAGTGAGAGGTCCTTTAGGCACTTCAGATCGCAACTTGGTGATTGTCTCTTCTCCAATGGAACCTTTATCTCATGGCTATTCCCAACCTCGTATTGTTTGGCATTATAAGAATGCAAAATGGGATGACCTCCGAAACTTCTTTTCTTCTTTTCCTTGGTCTGATTACTGTTTCAAAACTTCTGATGTCAACGTTTGCTCAGATCGTGTCAGTGAAATTATTCTTGCAGGAATGGAATCCTTTATCCCACACTCCACTTTAAAATCTCGTCCTTTATCTAAACCTTGGTTTTCCAATAAATGTGCTAAGGCTGTCCAAGAGAAGAACGTTGCATATCGTAATTGGCTTGTTTCTAATTCTTCAGTTTCATTTTCTGCCTACACAAAAGCTCCCAACAATTGTAAAGCAGTTATTAATCAGTCCAAACTAGAGTTTGAACAGGCTAAGAGTAGAAAACTTGCTTCTTGCCCTAATGGTAGCCGAGCATTCTGGTCTCTTGCCAAAGCTATTGGCCGCAACTTTTGCCCATCTCTGCTCCCACCTCTGTCCAAACCAGATGGTTCTGTTGTCACTTCAGCCAAGGATAAAGCTGACCTGCTAGCATCCCATTTTTCTTCCAGCTCATGTATTAATGATCTTGGTAAAACACCTCCCACCATTCCTAACACGCTCCATTCAATGCCTCCTGTGGTCTTCCGTGAAAAGGATATCAGAAGGATTTTGATGAATCTTGATGCTAAGAAAGCTCAAGGTCCTGATGGTATTTCTCCACTTGTTCTCAAAACCTGTGCTCCTGAACTTACTCCTATTCTTTGCCGCCTTTTTTCACTTTCTTATTCCAAAGGTGTTTTTCCTTCTGCTTGGAAATTTGCTCATATCCAGCCAGTTCCTAAAAAGGGTGACAAATCCCTCCCATCCAATTATCGTCCCATTGGAATTACTTCTACTCTTTCTAAAGTAATGGAGAAATCAATTAACCGGCAACTCTTAAACTACCTAGAAACCTTCCGTCTGATCAGCGATCGCCAGTATGGATTCCGTCAGTGTCGATCCACTGGTGATATTCTGGCCTTTGTTACCCATTTATGGACTAATTCAATGGAAAGGTTCGGTGAAACACAAGTAGTTGCTCTTGACATCTCAAAGGCTTTTGATCATGTTTGGCATAAAGGTCTTCTAAACAAGCTTCCATCTTATGGTTTGCCGACTGTTTTTAGTAATTGGTTATCCAGTTTTCTCTCTGATCGCTCACTGAGGGTGATGGTGGATGGCTCTCTGTCTTCTAACTTCTCCACTAATGCCGGTGTCCCCCAAGGTTCAGTTCTTTCCCCCACTCTTTTCCTCTTGTATATCAATGACCTTCTTCCATTGACTGGAAATCCTATCCATAGTTTTGCCGATGATAGCACATTGCATTCAACTTTCCATTTTGAGAAACCTTGTCCAGCTCAATCAGCTTCAAGTTCTCGAAAATCTGCTGCCAATTCCTTAAATGCCGATCTTCAGGTAATTCTCCAGTGGGGCAAAGACAACTTAGTTGATTTCAACCCTTCTAAAACTCAATCTTGTCTTATATCTCGCAAAAAGGATTCTTCTGCTCCTATGCTTATCTTTAGTGACACTCCGATTTCTAGGCAAAATGATATATCTCTTTTGGGGATTACCCTGACTTCTAATCTCTCTTGGCACAAGCACATTACAAATATTGCTTCCTCTGCATCTAAAAAACTTGGTTTTCTCTTTCGCTCTCGGCGTTACTTTTCTCCCAAACAGCTGCTCACTCTGTATAAATCGCAAATCCGCCCTGCCATGGAATATTGTTCCCACATCTGGGGTGGTGCCCCCAAAACCTCTCTCAGGCTTCTTGATTCCATTCAGAAGAGGGCAGTTAGGTTAATTAATGATTCATCTCTAACAGAGTCTCTCCACTCGCTTTCTCATAGACGCACTGTTTCTGCTGCATGCCTCTTCTACAGATACTTCCATGGGCACTGTTCTTCTGAATTGGCTTCTATAATTCCCGCTCTCTCGTTCAAAACAGTCCGAACACGTGCCGCCACCAGCCAACATCCATTTTCTGTCCAACTTCAAACCTACAGAACCAACTTTTCATCTTCCTCATTTATTCATTCAACTGCCGTTTTCTGGAACAACCTTCCTTCATACGTATTTCCTGAAAATTACAATCTACAGAAGGTCAAGTCCAATATCAACAAATATCTTCTTTCGTCTTCTCAACCTCCAACCCAAGCACGGTACTAAGTACTATAGGTTATAATACCTCTCGTGTTTGGGGTTCTCATAAAAAAAAAAAAAAAAAAAAAAATCAGATGTCCCTGCTGGTGCCTAGTCTTGAGATGCTGCAGTTTGCAGAACTGAAGCCTTTCTAGGTAACAGCACCCTTTTGTTCCCTTCACCAGTCTGGTTGCTCTTTCTGCACCCATTCCAGCCAAATCTACATCACTTCCTAAAGTGAGGCCTCGAGACCTGTATACAGCACTCAAGATGCGGCCTAGCCATGGCCTTATACAAAGGGATAATCACCTCCTTATCCCTTAGCAAAGTTTATGTATATCATTGACAAAACCCCATGAGCTGTCCTGGCACCATGTATGCACTGCTCAGAGAATTTCATGTCTGACTGCACAATTACCCCCAGGTCTTTTTCATTCTCCACTATCCTGAGTGTAGTACCACACAGCTGATAAGTTATTCTGGGGTTACTGCTACCCATATGCAGTACCTTGCATTTGTTAGCATTAAACTTCAACTGCCATTTCTCAGCCCATCAACCCAATTTTCCTAAATCTTGTTACAATAACTCACCCCGATGACTGTCATTAACCACCCTGTTAACCTTTGTATCATCTGCATTTATCTTTGATAAATATTGAAAACAGCATTGGGTATAGCACTGAACCATGTGAACTTCACTAATAACATTAGGTCACGAAGAGCAGTGCCCATTGATAACTACTCTGTTTTAGCATTAGCATTAGTAGAGGCATTTGATGCAAGAAAGCAAGCTTATGCAGCATCAGCCAAAAAAAAAAAAAAAAAACCCACTTCCACTTCACCCCTCTGTTCGTTCAAAATACCTGTCCAGCTGAGCCTTAAACTTATTTAGGCTATCAACCTCCACCACAAGGGATGGAAGTCTGTTCCACCAACCAACCACCCGCTGGCTAAAGGCAAATTTCCGCACGTCTATCCTACATCTGTCTTTCCTCAATTTGAATTTATGCCCTCTCAGGTGATTTTTCTGAGCTAGAGGAAGAATCCCATCAGCATTGAGCATGCTTAAACCATTCAAGGCTTTATACACCTCTATCAGATCACCTCGCTGGTGCCTAGTCTCCAGACACTGTAATTTGCAAAACTTAAGCCTTTCTTCGTAAGAGCACCCCTTTGTTCCATTCACTAATCTTGTTGCCCTTCTCTGTACTCGTTCCAGCAGTTTTCTTCCACTTAACCATCCCTTTATCCATAGCATTAACTTGCCCTTAATACCATATTGCTCCAGTTCATATAGCACTCTTTTATGTGCAACAGTATCAAAAGACTTCCTGAAATCCAAGTACATGATGTCAGAATTATTTTTTGCATCCAGTTCCTTAGTCACTGCATCATAGTAACCTACCAGATTGGTTAGACAAGACTCCCCCTTGACAAATCCATGCTGTGATTGAAGTATAATTGCATGCCTGTTCAAGTGGCCCTGCATTACTTCTTTAATCAGTGATTCCATTATTTTCCCAGTAACAGACAATTAAGCTAACAGGGTTGTAATTACACTTGTCACCTTTTGCTCCCCTTTATGAATTGGAGATACATTTGCACGTCTTTAATTCATAGGGACTTATTCTGAATCCAAAGATGCTCCCATAATGATTGCTTACCTCCTTTGCTGCTTCCCTTAATATAATTGGGTAGATTCCATCTGCCCCATTATTGTGTATCATTTTAACACAATCCAGTTAAACTTAATTGGAATTAAGTGTTTTGTACAGAATTTCTAAGAATGGATTGTTTAAAATGGCATAAGTAAAGAAACAGGTTACATACTTTGCCAAAATCCTGCTTAGATGGCTGGAGGACTATCAAGATCTCATAAAGATTGTTGTTTTATAGAGCCATTTTATACATTGGTGTCTTCATTAGTAAACTTAGTGGCCATTACTGGGGATTATACTTTACTCAGGAAACATTGGAGAACAGCCAATGCCATTCAAAAATGTGGTGTTTTTTTGTTAGTTGTTGGCACATTGGCTTCTGTGGCCATAATGCACCTCCCAAAGTTTTTGCATTTTACTCTGATCCAAGCCCGAGGCAGGATTTGAACCCGCAATCTTTGGGTTGCCAGGCAGGCACTTTACTCACCTGGCTAGACCGGTTGGCAAAGTGTGGTGTGGGATGACATATATTAGAATTTTGGGCCCTACACTTCATAAGATACAATTAATTCAAATGATACCTTGCTATTATACCTTATATGTTGCTCAAACACACAGTAAATGACCTTCATGCAGGACACCATGCCATTACACTTCAGTATTCCTGCTCAAATATGGCTTGACATTAGTTTTTCTAATAGATGGATTGGCAAATGTGGAACAACAGAGTAGCCATCAAGGAGCCCTGATGGGAAACCAGTGGATTCTGGGGAGGGGGGTGGACTGGGCCGAAGAAAAAAGTTTCGGTAGAAAATTAATGAACTTTCAGAAATTATCAGGCAACTGACTGGTAGTGTTTCTATGGGCTTTTATGCTCAGTGGAAAATGTAGCAATGTAGTGGTCCTATTGAGAAAGATTATTAATAGTGCTAGTACCCATTTGTAAAAATGGTATGAAATTGTCATACCCTCAAAAAGTTGCTTAGTGTACATTTATTTTGGAATATTTTTTGCTACATTGTTAGTTATACTATAATTTCATATTGTTACTGGTTATTTAAAAAAATAATTTACAATCTGCTCAGTTAGAAATATATTCTAACTCATCACAATGAGAAATATATTCTGGCCATTCAGGAAGTAGATATTTTTGGTTAGATTTTTCCTACTGGGGCTGTAACCTAATCTATGAAAAGGAAATATCATATTTATAACTAGTAACTCTTTTTTTTTTATATAAAAATTTAAAAATACAACTTCAAAGATGTTTATTATGTGGCTGTTTATAAATTTTTTGAGGAAATGTTAGCATATCATAGGCATTATAAAATTGTAACAAATCCCATTGTTACTTGTCATTATAATGAAAATATATTTATTGAATTAAGCATCAGTCCTCACTTGCTACTTTTAACTTCCGTACATTTCTTCAAAATATTTTTTTATGGTGTATTTTACTTCACATTCAGGCACAGATATCTGGCCAATTAGTTATTGAGAAATCTATAAATAAATTTTTTTTGTGAAAGTAAATATTTATTGATAATATGAGAGTCTTAATAGATATGAAGTATATTAATGAGTGATATATGATATAAAGTAATATAATTGAAATTATTAATCTAATGCCTTGGTTTTAAATAATATACATTTGTTTTCAGAAACTGGGACGAAATAACATGTGGGAAACAACATTAATAAATCTGTTAGAACAGCATCAGCGTCATATCCTTCGATTGATTGCCTTTTCTGAAGTATTTTTAATGCCCATTACACTCTTTATGATTTTCAGGTAAATAGTATTATTTTGAAAAATTATTCTGAATTCATACTATGCTATAAAAAACATGCATGTTGTTTTAGAGTTACATGGAACCTGCATCGTATCCAAGTATTATCATAAGGGGGGCATGACGACCAAGTTTTTCAGTTTTTTTTTTTAGATAGACCTAGGAACACTAATATGCATGGCTAAGAGGGAATATGCCTCTGCCCCCTCTAAATATGCCCCTGCATGGAACCAAGCATAAGGTTCTCCTCGATCAGGTAATAATAAGGATTCCTTGATTACTATCTGTAATCAAGTAGTAACCAGTAATATTTTCACGTGATATCTTTTTTATATCATGATCCATACAAATGAACATCTAGTTTCTTATAATTTTATTCTTATTCTTTCAAATATTTATATAATCCCTCTTTAAAGCTACAAAACTAGCTGGTAATATGTTCAAATAGTTTCTCTTTGACCCATGGCAGATCTTTTTCCATCCAGTGTACAATTTAATTTCCTTAATTTGAATTTATATCCCCTTGTTTTTGTCATCCAGGAGAGAAGATATATCCTCATCATTAACCCTCTGACAGGTGTGCAAATTTGCTTCTAACTGATTGTTTTTTTTTTTTTTTTTGGGTTTTAATGGTGCATCAGCAACAAGGGCTATAATGCACCAAAACCACCACCTAACTGACAAACATACCTTGAAATAAGGTATTCCATTTTATAACCTTAAATCAGCATTAAAAATTTTAAATTGTTCTTTTTTGATGCCATCCTTTATTAACACTATTGTGAATAATCATTTTTTATATTAAAAGCTTATATTTTTAATTATATATTTTAAAATACCCTGCCACATTTTAGACATGTCTTTTCACATACTGAAAAATGCCTAGATTTGGTAATTATCTTTACTGTCAGTGATCAATACTGAAAGAAACTAAATTTGATAAATCATAGGCTGCAGCGGCGGATAGTCTGCTACTTAAAGATGTAAACATCTGAAGCAAGTCAGTATTTCCATTGGGAGACATTAGATGAAACATCACAGTAGTGTACTTCAGTAATTGGACAGGAATGATGCTGCTATTTTTAAATTCTTGTTTTTCAATGTGAGATAATTAATATGCATGAACAGGTTTATGAAAACACTCGATTTATTTTTTTATGGCCAGACTTCTTCAGAGACAAAACAGTTAATTGACGCAGATTGATCAGAAACACAGTGATTGAGGAAATCATAAATTAGCATTGATGTCACTTGTATAGATTCTGTTTAAATTAGGAAAAAAAAACTGCTCTGGCATACTTTATCCTGAGGGTTCTCCCATAAGAGGGTTAAGTTTACTAACCTTTTTAAAACCTTAAACACCTTAGTCAGATCCACAAACAGATGCCTAGTTTAAAAACTGTAGCTTGCAGAACTGGATTATCTTTGTGTAAGAATATCTCTTTGCATCCCCCAACTAGTTTTTGTTGTTCTTTGTTGTACTCTTTCAAGAGTTAATCATTTTCTCAAATAAGGTTTCCAGATCTTTGTACAGAATTCAAGATGTGGGTCGACCATTGATTTGATTTGTAGTGAGATAAATATATTTTTTTATCACTTCAAACACTAGTCTAGCAGCCTTGTTTCCCTTCTCTGTACCCTTTCAAGAAAGTTAATATATCTTTTCTCAAATGAGGTTTCCAGTTCTCTGTGCAGAATTCAAGATGTAGTAGTAGAGGCATGTGATGCAAGAAAGCAAGCTTATGTAGCATCAGCCATTAAAAAAAAAAAAAAAAAACAAAACCCATTTCACACATAAATTCCCTCTAAAAGTTTGTTCGGTTCCTTGAATTTATTTAAGCTATCAACTTCAACAGCGACAGATGGAAGTTTGTTCCCCCAATCAACTACCTGCTGGCTAAAGGCAAATTTCAGCACATCTATTCTACAACTGTCTTTCCTCAATTTGAATTTATGCCCACTCGGGTTTGTAATCTGAGCAAGAGGAAGAATCCCATCAGAATTGAGCCTTCTCAACCTATTCAAGGCCTTATACAGTTCAATCAAATCACTTCACAGGTGCCTAGTCTCCAGACACTGCAATTTGCAGAACTTAAGCCTTTCTTGGTAAGAGGACCCTTTGTTTCCCCTCACCAGTCTTGTTGCTAGCTTGTACTCGCTTAAGCAATTCTACATCCTTCCTAAAATTAGGCTCCAGACCTGAAGGCAGTACTCAAGGTGTGGCCTGACCATTGCCTTATACAAAGGGATAATCATCTTTTCCCTACTAGCAAAATTGCTGTATATCAGTGACAATACCCTATGACCTCCTCTGCCAGCCTGTCTGCACTGCTCAGAAAACTTCATATATGACCGCACAATTACTCCCAGGTCTTTCATTTTCTACCACTTTAAGTGTAGTACCATACAGTTGGTACATTTCTCAGGAGTTACTTCTACCCATGTGCAGTACTTTGCATTTGTCAATGTTAAACTTCAGTTGCTACTGCTCAGCCCATCTGCCCATTCTAGATCCTGGTGCAGTAGCACACTGTCATCACTGACATTAACTATACTGTCATTCTATTGGAATGAGCAGCAGCCCAGAAAGCAAGTTGCTGGGGATTTCAGGAACTGGTGGGAGTCATGAAATAAATAAATACATGGGCTGTAGTAGTAGTAGTGGCATGTGATGCAAGAAAGCATGTGTATGAGCTTATGCGGCATTAGCCAAAAAAAAAAAAAAAAATCACACCATTCCCTCCAAATGCCTGTCCAGTTCCTCCTTAAATTTATTCAACCTATCAAATTCCACAACGACAGATGGAAGTTTGTTCCAGCAATTAACCACCCGCTAGCTAAAGGCAAATTTCCGCACATCTATTCTACATCTGTCTTTTCTTAATTTGAATTTATGCTCCTTTAGGTTCGTAATCTGAACAAGTGGAAGGATCCCATCAGAATTCAGCGTGCTCAACCCATTCAAGGCCTTATACACCTCAATCAGATCACCGCGCAGGTGCTTAATGTTCATCCACTGCAATTTGCAGAACTTTAGCCTCTCTTGGTAAGAGGATCCCTTCATTCCCCTCATCAATCTTGTTGCCCTTCTCTGTACACGCTCAAGTAAATCTACATCCTTCCTAAAATGAGGCTTCCAGACCTGTACGCAGTACTTAAGGCATGGCCTGACCATTGCCTTATACAGAGGGATAATCACCTCCTTTTCCCTGCTAGTAAAATTCCTATATATCATTGACAAAACCCCCATGACCTGCCCTGGCAGCCTGTCTGCATTGCTCAGAAAACTTCATATCTGCCTGCACAATTACTCCCAGGTCTTTTTCATTTTCTACCAACTTAAGTGTAGTACTGCACAGTTGGTACGTTTTTCTGGGGTTACTTCTACCCATATGCAGTACTTTGCATTTGTCAAGGTTGAACTTCAGTTGCCACTTCTTAGCCCATATGCCCAAATTATCTAGATCCTGTTGCAGTAGCACACTGCCATTACTGTCATTAACAACCCTGCCAACCTTTGTATCATCTGCAAACTTCGACATTAAGCCTGATATACCTTCATCAATATCATTGATAAATATACAAAATAACAGTGGACCCATCACCGAACCCTGTGGGACTCCAGTAATAACATTAGTCCACAAAGAGCAGCACCCATTGATTACCACCCTCTGTCTTCTCCCACGTAACCATCCTTTTATCCATTGTAGCAACTTACCATTCTGCTCCAATTTGTACAATAGTCTTTCATGCGCAACATTGTCAAAAGCTTTCTTGAAATCCAAATATATGATATCAAATTATTTTTTTGCATCCGGTTCCTTTGTAACCACATCATAATATACCTATCAGATTTGTCAGACAAGGCTTTCCCTTAACAAACCCATGCTGTGTCTGAATTATTGCTGCAGTCTTGTCTAGATGATCCTGCAATGCATTTTTAACCAGTGACTCCATTATTTTACCCGGAACAGAAGTTAAACTAACTGGTCTGTAATTACTTGTGTCACCCTTCGATCCCCCTTTGTGAATTGGGGATACATTTGCACATCTCCAGTCCGTGGGAACCTCCCCTGAGTCCAAGGATGCTCTCATAATTATGGCTAAGGGTTTGCTTAGTTGCTTTGCCGCCTCCTTTAATATAACTGGATAGATCCCATCCACCCCAGGTGCTTTTCTTATGTTTAACTTCAATAATTTCTCCTCCACTTTGCTCTCAGTTATTACAAAATCATTAAGTATCCTGCTTCAATTTGATAACTTTCTGCCATTTTCAAATCTGAATAATTCCTCATGTGTAAATGTAGATGCAAAATACTCATTCAGTTTGTTTGCTATCTGAGCAGGATCATCAACAGTCGAACCATCGATGTCAAGTGGACCAATCAGATTCATCCCCTTCCTTTTAGAGTTTATATAAGTAAAGAAATCCTTGCTGTTTTTCTTAGCATCTTTTGCCAAGGATTTCTCGTAATCTGCCTTTGCCTGCCTAACCTCCTTTGTGACCTGATTACAGACTAGTTTATATCTGCCATAGGCTTCTGAGTCGTTTGATAATTTATATTCATCCCATGCACTTTTCTTCTCTGTTACGAGTCTCTTTAGTTCATTTGATAACCATTTAGGCCTAAACCTTGATCTGTGTTAGAGTAACTAAGAGTAAGAATAGGTGCATGTATGCCAATGCTAGGAGTATAGTAAATAAATTAGATAAATTTGAAGTGCTGGTCAAGACATCAAAGGCGGATATTGTTGGGAGATTGGAGATGTGGTGTCACACAGATAGAAGGAATACAGAATTTGAATTTGGGTAGTACAATGTAGACAGGATAGGAAGGGATGAGGGGTTATGACGTTAGTTAAGAAACACAATCTAAGGAGGTGCATCCAGTTGACATTGATGGACAGTTGATGGACAGTGCAATGTTGTTGTCGGTTTGGTGTGACATAAGCTGGGAAAGCAAAAATAAGGGTAGGAGTTTGTTATAGGCCTAATGAATCTGATGAGTGCAATGAACAGTTATACAGAGAAATAAAATTGTTTTATAATTGGAGATTTTAACTTACCAGACATTGACTGGTACTTATGGGTACACTCGCACAATAGCAAGAATTTTGGATTATTTGGATGATTGTTTTTTACAGCAGCATGTTAGAGAGAGACAACTAGAGGGAGTAACACTCTTGATCTGATTATCAGCAGTGATTATTCATGCATTAAGAATTTACAGATAAAGGAACCACTACCACATCAGTACACAGTGTACTGATGTGGGATTTACTTAAAATTGTAACTACCATCAGGGGTAAAAGGAAGAGTGTTTGCTTTCGTCAACGTGACTACAGTGGGCTCAGAGGGTTTTTTAAGTTCTGTACAGTGGGACCAACTGATGACCATTACCAACAAAAAATTCTAAATCAGAAGCATTCAATGAAGTAATCTTGGAAGCTACTAGGCTTTTTGTTATACTGTTCTAGTTTTAGGCTGAAATGGATGTCAGATGAACTAATGAGACTCGTGGCACAGAACAAAAATGCATGGGATGCGTATAAATTATCAAGCAACACAGGAGCCTGTGGTATATATAAGCTAGTCTGTAATCAAGTCACAAAGGAAATAGTAGTAGTAGAAGTGGCATGTGATGCAATAAACCATCCTTTTATTCATTGTAGCAACTTGTCCTTAATACCACACTGCTCCAATTTGGACAGTAGTCTTCCATGCACAACAGTATCAAAAGCTTTCCTGAACCCCGAGTACAGACACTTCTGTCTTATGTGATACTAGACTTACATAATTTCGGCTTTACGTAATTTTTTGCTGGCTGGTGAAAACGGAAAAAAATGTGGAAATGTATTTTGCTTCCCATGGGAGGTATTCTGATAATCGTAATTGAACCCAATAACACGGTTTTTTTTTTTTTTTTGGTAATTCGTTCCAAGACCTTTCAAGATTCCTTCGTTCCAAGATTGTGCAAGGCTTCAATTTGCAGAACTTAAACATAAGAAAAGCACCTGGGGTGGATGGGATCTATCCAGTTATATTAAAGGAAATGGCAAAGCAACTAAGCAAACCCTTAGCCATAATTATGAGAGCATCCTTGGACTCAGGGGAGGTTTCCACAGACTGGAGATGTGTAAATGTATCCCCAATTCACAAAGGGGGATCGAAGGGTGACACGAGTGATTACACACCAGTTAATTTAACTTCTGTTCCGGGTAAAATAATGGAGTCACTGGTTAAAGATGCATTGCAGGATCACCTAGACAAGACTGCAGCAATAATTAAGACACAGCATGGGTTTGTTAAGGGAAAGTCTTGTCTGACAAATTTGATAGGATATTATGATGTGGTTACAAAGGAACTGGATGCAAAAAATAATTTTGATATCATATATTTGGATTTCAGGAAAGCTTTTGACACTGGAAGACTATTGTACAAATTGGAGCAGAATGGTATTAAGGGTAAGTTGCTACAATGGATAAAAGGATGGTTAAGTGGGAGAAGACAGAGGGTGGTAATCAATGGGTGCTGCTCTTCTTGGACTAATGTTATTAGTGGAGTCCCACAGGGTTCGGTGTTAGGTCCACTGTTGTTTTGTATATTTATCAATGATATTGATGAAGGTATATCAGGCTTAATGTCGAAGTTTGTAGATGATACAAAGGTTGGCAGGGTTGTTAATGACAGTAATGGCAGTGTGCTACTGCAACAGGATCTAGATAATTTGGGCAGATGTGCTAAGAAGTGGCAACTGAAGTTTAACCTTGACAAATGCAAAGTACTGCATATGGGTAGAATAACCCCAGAGAAAAGTACCAACTGTGTGGTACTACACTTAAGGTGGTAGAAAATGAAAAAGACCTGGGAGTAATTGTGCAGTCAGATATGAAGTTCTCCGAGCAATGCAGACATGCTGCCAGGGCAGGTCATGGGGTTTTGTCAATGATATATAGGAATTTTGCTAGCAGGGAAAAGGAGGTGATTATCCCTCTGTATAAGGCAATGGTCAGACTACGCCTTGAGTACTGCGTACAGGTCTGGAGTCCTCATTTTAGGAAGGATGTAAATTTACTTGAGCGTGTACAGAGTAGGGCAACAAGATTGGTGATGGGAATGAAGGGATCCTCTTACCAAGAGAGGCTTAAGTTCTGCAAATTGCAGTGGCTGGAGACTAGGCAACTCCGCGGTGATCTGATTGAGGTATATAAGGCCTTGAATGGGTTGAGCATGCTGAATTCTGATGGGATCCTTCCACTTGTTCAGATTACGAACCTAAGGGGGCATAAATTCAAATTAAGAAAAGACGTAGAATAGATGTGCGGAAATTTGCCTTTAGCCAGCGGGTGGTTCTTCTTCTCTTCTTCTTCTTCTTTGGTCCTTAGCTGGCAGCTGGGCGAGGCGGTTGGCCACGCAACCAGTATGCTGCTGTAGGTGCCACAGGGTTTCGGACTTGCTCTGTGATGTTCTTCCATACCTTACGATCAATGGCGTCAGTCCTGGCCTGGTTAAGGTCGAGACGTCGGCTCTTCAAGTCACTTTCCACTTGCTTGGCCCACGTTTTCCTAGGCGCGGTTCGTTGGATGCTCCATTGGGCGGGTCGTTGTCTCCAAAGGAATGTGGATGGTATTCTGTTCGTGCCCATTCTACATACGTGGCCAAACCATCTGAGCCTTCGCTTCTGGATTTGGTCGGCAATGGTTGGTTGCTGTTTGCATCTGGCGCGGATGGTATCATTAGTGATGCGGTCGCGAAGAGAGATGCCCAAGATCTGCCGCAGGCATCGCATTTGGAATACCTCAAGTTTGTTCAAATCTAACTTGAGACAAATCCATGTTTCCGATCCGTAAAGAAGAATGGGCAGGATCAAAGTCCGGAAGAGGCGGATTTTAGTCTTTGTGGAAATGTTGGTCCTCTTCCACAGACACCATTTGAGCGAGGCGAACGCAGTGGCCGCCTGTCCAATTCTGCTGTGGATTTCCATGGTGGATGCAACTTTCTTCTCCTGGACCAGCGACCCAAGGTATTTAAAGTCCTGCACTTGCTTGATCTGGACGCCTTCGAGATAGATGGTGGCTTGCGACCCATCTGTTGTCAGGGCCTTTGTCTTACCAGCATTGATCTTTAAACCGTATGGCCGGGCAATGCGGGCAATGTCGTAGAGGATGTCCGTGGCTTCAGCGTCGTTACTGGCAAGGATAGCACTATCATCAGCAAACATCAGGTCAGTCACATAGTGATCCTTGTCATATTGTATGCCCTGTCTGTTTCTGAATGCTTGCCTCATAATGGCATTGACCACGATGTTGAAAAGCAACGGGGAGGCTACATCCCCTTGGCGGACTCCAGTTTGGATGGTAAATTCCTCAGATAAATCGTTCTGGATTCGCACCTGGCTGGTTAAACCGTTGTATGCAGTTTGGAGGAGTGTGATGACTTTTCGAGGTACATGTTCAACCTCTAGTAGTTTCCATAAGGCAGGCCGGTGGACACAGTCGAAAGCAGACTTAAAGTCAATGAAAACAATGACGGTTCGCTGTCCACACCGGATCCTCTTCTCCATCAGCTACGCGAAGGGTGGTTAATTGCTGGAACAAACTTCCATCTGTCGTTGTGGAAGTTGATAGGTTGAATAAATTTAAGGAGGAACTGGACAGGCATTTGGAGGGAATGGTTTGATTTTTTTTTTTTTTTGCTGATGCTGCATAAGCTCATACATTTGCTTTCTTGCATCACATGCCACTACTACTACTACTACCTCAGAAGTTAATTTTCGTTGTATAACTAAGCTAATTAAGGTGATTTTTATAATGGAAATTCTATTAGTTTTATATAAAATTGTCACATGAGCACAACACAAAAATCACTTTTAACTGAAGGATGCATAAACAAAACTTGCGGCCAAAGTGTTTACAAATGCTAGTATTGGCTGAGATGTAGGGCTATGCGGTCCAGTCAGAAAATGCATTACACTTTCGTTATCATATCATCGACCCCACACCAAAACCAAGAATTTGCAAAAAGATAGTTTTGAGAAAGCCCCATTTAAAGATTCCTTGACTTTGGAAAAATCAAGTTTTTAAATTTTTTTAACTAAATGTTGTTTTATAAGTACTTTCCAAAGATGCTGTTTTTAATTCATATTGGTAATTTAAGATTGCCATTATGTAGGGGCTTAAAAAAACACTTGCGGTTTTGGCATTGTGAAGTTTGAAATTTTGCCAGATTCATAAAGAATTGGAAAGGTTAAAAAAAAATTTTGAAACACATTTTTTTGGTTAGAAATGAATACTTTATTAATAAAACATGGTTAGAGTAACATATACATATAAATAAATGAAAAATTTATTAATATTGCGTGTTTAATTACAATAACACACAAGTTGGTATAAATTAATTTTCAATATCTTCTTCATATTCAGATTCTTCACTTAAATCCAGAATAGATGTGTCGAAGTTTTCCTTTAGCCAATGGATAGTTGATTACTGGAACTGACTTCCATCTATTGTTGTGGAAGTTGATAGCTTAAATAAACTCAAGGCAGAACTAGACAAACATTTGGAATGAATGGATCAGTGAAATGGGAAGGGGTTTTTTTGGCTGATACTGTATAAGCTTGCTTTCTTGCATCATGTGCCTCTGCTAATGCTATGATAAACCAAGCATTTTTTACATTGGTCCTTCTTGGGGTGAAAGAAACCTAAATTAAACTCTCTAAACACTTGCCTAAATTTTTCAAATAAAATTTTTTTTCAGCCCATGTTCATTAAACATCCTGAACATTATTGAAATGTTGAAAGTAGCATCAGGATACATTTTAGATGTAGTTTTACAGCGGTAATGAGATTTTATCATGCCAAACTAACGAAAGTGCCACATTCGTGAATCTGCGTGGTGAGAAGTGTTTTTTTTTTTTTTTCACAGATAAGTTAAAATGCATGTAACATTTTCAATCACTTGGCCTTGAAATACAATAAACCTCCACTATTCGCGGGGGTTATGTTCCTGAGAAATGCCGCGAATACCGAAAACACAAATACTGAGTTATGGCTCCCATAGTAATAAAGGGGTTCCGTTCCAAAGTATGAAATATATAAGGAAAACTAGTCTAAAATTTTGTCTATGTATGTATTATATGTATATAGTGAAATGCAAGCATATGGCATCGAAATGAAACAATTTAATATTAAATGTAGTATTTATTAGAAATTTGAAACCAGCGCCTTTGCTAGCTAAAAAATTTATCCCACCAGTGCTATCACCAGTTTCGCTAAAGTGTTGATAAAGGAGTTTTGCCTTTTCACGAATGATGAGTGAACTTAACGGAATTTTATTTTGAGTTCGGTCTTCTATCCACAGATTTAAAGGAAATTCTTTTTTCTATTTTTTCCATTTTTTTCTAATTAAACATCACGAGTTACAGAGCAAATTTTTGAAACAATTAGTGCATTTTCATGGACACTACGGTGGATTTTTTCTTCCGATTTCTTGATTGATCGTACCGTTGACTCATTGATTTTATAATGTTTTGCCACTGAGGAGACACTTTCACCATTAGAAATTGTCTAATAATTCAATTTTATTCGCTAATGTCATCACCTTCTTTGATCTTTTCACATTTTCCTTGTTATTCGTAGCCATATTTTTGTATGGGTTAGAAAGAACTCGTCCACATTAAAGTCACTTTCTTCTGTTAACACACTCGAAAAAGTCTGTTTTACACTACAAAACGGTAGATTTATCACTTTGGTAAGCATATCAATTTACAAAAAGATAAATTTTATTCAATTTATAAGCATATAAATTAAAAGCAAAAAACGAAACCTTCCCATGACAAGCGCATAACACATGCTGAACAAGGATTAGCAAGAAACATCCACGCTCGCAATTTTGTCACCCTTCTCCCCCCCCACCCACCCACTGAGCACTGTTTTGACCGGGAAAGATAATTTTAGCCATGCCCATGTTTTTTTATGGCGGAAGATGTTCACGGCACTTTAAAATTCACTTTTTTTTTTAGGTTTCATTTTATATTAAATCAGCGACCGCGAATACGCGAAAACACGAATACAGATACCGCGAATAGCGGGGGTTTACTGTACACATATGCATCTTTGACACGGGGTAATTGACCAAGAAACAACCTCAAGAATGCATTTAGGTAAAAAGTGCCAAAATTTGCACATTTGTGGTGCTGATGATACATTCCGTAATAAGACTCAATTTTGAACATCTTTGTGATATTTTTCTAAAGCACATTTCTGGAGGTCAATAAAACGATAAAAGCAATTTGCACTTTCCTGTTTATTGGGCTTTTCTGTTAGTGAAATCTGTTATAAACAGGTAGTAATCTCTATCTTATTGCATTTGCGATAATACTCATAACTGGAATTGTGTGGGTTTTTACGTTATTATGGTGAAATGTGTTTACCCTTCATTGAAATCTTAAATCATATAAAAAAACATAAATAAATTTTCAGCATCTTCTCTTCATTCCTATTTACTTATTACAATGATGAAGGAAAAGCGACCAATGGAAAATGCAAGTGGTGAAAGTGCTAGGAAACGAAACAAAATTGATTTTCAAATTGAAAATGATTAAGAATTAAGAAGCAGGACAAAGTTTATCTATTTCATGGGAATTAGGTCTTGCTGCTTCAACAGTGAATACTGTTTTAAAGGACAGTGCGTATAAAAGAACATGTAGTTGTTCTTTTATACGCACACCTGACAATAGCGTCACCAACTAGTAGTTGTTGGTGACTATTGTCAGGGAAATGGGGAACATGCTTTGTAAAAAGGATAGGTGGAACAGGACCAGGGTATGTCTGCCAGGGGCAAAGGTTGATGACGTTGTAGAGCAGATATCATCTTTTAAGGGCACAAAAGGTGATATAGTTGTACACGTTGGCACTAATGATATCAAGAGTAGGAGACCGGCAGAATTGCTTAACAAGTACAGGTCACTGTTGAAAAAAAACCGTGAAATAGGGTTGAATTTGAAAGTGTCTGCAATTCTGCCCAGACACGATAGGAGGGAGTATATGATGAGAGCCTTGTCGATCAATTCGGCCCTGGAAAGATTGTGCAAGGCTCAAGGGGTAGAATATTTTTCAGCCTGGACTGTACTTGTTAACAGGAGAGATTGCTTCTACAGGGATGGGATACACTTAAATAGAAAGGGTGCAAGAATATTTGCTGATGCTATTGAGGCAGTGTTAGGTGGGTCGGAAAACTGCTAGCTTGGGGGGAGACAAAGACGAATAGATTAACAGTAGCCACTGGCAGAGTTGAAAGAGATTCTTGCACTGCTTCTATTGGAATGAGCAGAAGCCTGAAAAACAAGATGCAGGATATTTCAGAGACTGCCGGGAGTCATTGCGGTACAAGTAAATACATGGGTTGAGTTAGGGTAGCTAAGAATAGAAATAGGTGCATGTATACTTGCGTGTACACCAATGCCAGGAGTTTAGTAAATAAATTTGAATTTGAGGTATTGCTCAAAACATCAAAGGCAGATATTGTTGGGATATCAGAGACGTGGTGTCACACAGATATAAGGAATGCAGAAATTTGGGGAGTACAACGTCTACAGAAGGGATAGACTGGATAGGAAGGGAGGAGGGGTTATGCTATTAGTTAAGAAATACATAAAATCCAAGGAAGTGAAGCCAGTGGACATCGCTGGACAGTGTAGTGTCGAGTCAGTTTGGTGTGACATAAGCATTGGGAGATCAAAATTGAGAGTAGGAGTGTGCTATAGGCCTAATGACTCTGATGAGTATAATAAGAAACTGTACAGGGAAATAGAGTGGGCCAGTAAATCAGAGAGTCTTATAATGGGAGATTTTAATTTCCCAGATATTGACTGGAATTTGTGGGTTGGTCACTCACACACTAGCAAGGCTTTTGTGGATTTATTGGATGATTGTTTTCTACATCAGCATGTTCAGGAGGCATCGAGTGAGGAATACTCTTGATTTGATTATCAGCAGTGATTCTTCATGCATTAAGAATCTGCAGATAAATGAACCACTAGGTGGCAGTGATCACAGTGTGCTGAAGTGGGATTTACTCAAAGAAGTAACTACCATTAGGGGTAAAGGGAAGGGTTATTGCTTTCGTTAAGGTGACTACGATGGACTGCGACAGTATTTAAATTCTATACAGTGGGACCAACTGATGATGTTACCAACAGCAAATGCAAAATGGGAAGCATTCAAAGAACTTATCTTGGAAGCTACTAGGCTTTACATACCAACTAAGAAATATTGTTCAAGGTTTAGGCCTAAATGGATGTCAGATGAACTGATGAGGCATATGGCAGAGAAGAAACATGCATGGGATACATACAAATTAATACATGACACAGAAGCCTATGATAGATACAAGTTGATCTGTAACCAAGTTACAAAGGAGGTTAGGCAGGCGAAGGCAGATTACGAGAAATCTTTGGCAAGGGATGCAAAGAAAAACAGCAAAGAGTTCTTTACTTATGTAAACTCTAGAAGGAAGGTACAGTAATACCCCGAAGTTACGCGATAGGTGGGTCCGACGAAAATCGCGTAAGTCGAATTCGCGTAAGTCGGGGTACAACTTTGCATATAAATACATATAAATTTTGCTTAATTGGGACCAAGGACTAACAAAAACACTAGTTTAGAAGAAAAATATTAATAAAATTGCAGTTCTTTATACATATTAATACAAAATATGTATTAAAAAAACAAATGACTTACGTAAAAAAGTTGTTTCGATGTCAATGGCTTCATAAAATCTAACAAATTCGTCTGACGACACAGCGCCTTCTTTTTTTCATACAGAATTTCGTCGTAGCAATCTAATAATTTTTTTATTCCTTGCTTTGTAGCTATAACGCGTTCTTCGTTAGAGTCTTATGTTTTCTAAAATTTTTAAGCCCTTTACAATTGAACCCTTTTCAATTTTCAACCTGTCAAGTTTGCAATTGTCATGTGCTTTTCGCCGTTGCTTCATTTAGGCCTGTAGCACGTGCAATATCACTCAAAGCGTTTCACAATTTCATATTTTTTCTCTATCGACAGAGGCGGACTTACCGGGAAACCCCGGTGGGCCAGTGTGATTTTGGCCATAAACCATAGTATGAGGCCACTATAAATTTTCCCGGGTAAGAATTTTTGATCCAGTCCGCCTCTGTTTATCGATAATTGCTTTTCTTTTTCTCTCTGAATCTGCAGTGTCTTCACCAGGACGCTTCCTTTTCACACCTTTTAATTAAGTATTTTACTCATTTTTAGGGAATAAAGCACAATTACAAAACGAGGAGGCACGCTTGATACGCAAAAACAAAGCTTCGCACATGTAGCAACTGAATAAACAACACCATAAAGGCAGAGATACACTATGAACACCTCACATTTCTAGGGATTACTACCATAAAACAATAAAAATCCATTTGCGTTTCTGCTAGTGAAATCTGTTATAAACTGGTAGTAAACTCGATCTAATTGCATTTGCGATTATACCGATAGCTGGAATTGTTGGTTTTTACGTTATTATGGTGAAATGTGTTTCCCCTTCACTGATATAAAAAACATAAAAGCAGCAAACTTGAATTTTGTTCATCTTTCGCTCTCATTCTCCGCCGTCGCACCGTATATCGATAACATATGAAAAACGACCTTGAAGATAGTGGGCGGCAGCGTTGCCAAACGAAAAAACCAAGAACCGCGTAACTCCGAGTTCGCGTAAGTCGGGGTAGCGTAAGTCGGGGTATTACTGTAATGAGTCAGATTGGTCCACTTGATATCGATGGGTCAACTGTTGATGATCCTGCTCAGGTAGCTAACAAACTAAATGAATATTTTGCATCGACATTCACACATGAGGAGTTATTTAGCGAGGAGAAAGCCAGAGATGTATTCAACTCTAGCAGTAAGCTAGAGAATCTTGTAATAACTGAGAGTAAAGTGGAGGAGAAATTGTTGAAGATAAACACAAGAAAGGCACCCGGGGTGGATGGGATCTATCCAGTTCTAGTAAAGGAGGCAACAAAGGAAGTAAGCAAACCCTTAGCCATAATTATGAGAGCTTCCTTGGACTCAGGAGAGTTACCCACAGACTGGAGATGTGCAAATGTGACCCCAGTTCACAAAGGAGGATCAAAGGCTGACACAAGTAATTATAGACCTGTGAGTTTAACTTCTGTTCCAGGAAAATTAATGGAGGCACTAGTTAAAGAAGCACTGCAGGTTCATTTAGACAAGACTTCAGTTATAGCTCGGACACAGCATGGTTTTGTTAAGGGGAAGTCTTGCCTGACCAATTTGATTGGATACTATGATGCAGTCACAAAGGAACTGGATGCAGGGAATAACTTTGATATTATATACTTGGATCTTAGAAAGGCTTTTGATACTGTTGCACATGGAAGACTGCTGCACAAATTGGAGCAGTGTGACATTGGAGGCAAATTGTTGCTGTGGATAAAGGGGTGGCTGAGGGGGAGAAGACAGAGAGTGGTAATCAATGGACACTGCTCGTCGTGGACTAATGTTATTAGTGGAGTCCCTCAGGTCTCAGTGTTGGGTCCATTATTGTTTTCTGTATTTATAAATGATATTGATGATGGTATATCAAGCTTAATGTCGAAGTTTGCAGACGATACAAAGGTAGGCAGGGTTGTCAAGAACACTCCTGACACTATGCTGCTGCAACAGGATCTGGAAAGGTTGAGCAGATGGGCCGAGAGGTGGCAAATGAAGTTTAACATTGACAAATGTAAAGTACTACACATGGGAAACAGCAACCCCAGAGCAACGTATCAACTCTGTGGTACTACACTGACAGTGGTAGAGAATGAAAGGGACCTGGGGGTGGTTGTGCAGGCAGATATGAAGTTCTCTGAGCAGTGCAGACGGGCTGCAAGAGTAGCTCATGGTGTATTGTCAATGATATATAGGAATGTTTCTAGCAGGGATAAGGAGGTGATTATTCCCTTGTATAAGGCAATGGTCAGGCCACACCTAGAGTACTGTATACAGGTCTGGAGGCCTCATTTCAAGAAGGATGTAGAGCTGCTGGAACGAGTACAGAGAAGGGCAACAAGATTAGTGAATGGAACAAAGGGGTGCTCTTACGAAGAAAGGCTTAAGTTTTGCAAATTACAGTGTCTGAGACTAGGCACCAGCGAGGTGATCTGATAGAGGTGTATAAAGCCTTGAATGGTTTGAGCATGCTCAATGCAGATGGGATTCTTCCTCTCGCTCAGAATAATCACCTGAGAGGGCATAAATTCAAATTGAGGAAAGACATGTAGGATAGACGTGCGGAAATTTGCCTTTAGCCAGCGGGTGGTTGGTTGGTGGAACAGACTTCCATCCCTTGTTGTGGAAGTTGATAGCCTAAATAAGTTTAAGGCTCAGCAGGACAGGTATTTTGAACGAACAGAGGGGTGAAGTGGAAGTGGGTTTTTTTTTTTTTTTTTGGCTGATGCTGCATAAACTTGCTTTCTTGCATCAAATGCCTCTACTAATGCTGATGTTAAAGAATCAATGCATTTCAGATCAATGGTGATCACAAAAAACATTCAGGTGCTATATTGAAGTTGGAAAAGCTATTAATAATATGGATGGAAAATCATGTTCGAAGCAAGAAGTATTTATGAAGATATTAAGGATAAGTACTGCAAACCCCAAGCCAAGTTCATGGCAAGCAACAAGTAATTTAATAGGTTGAAGCATCGTGTAGGTTTCCACAACATTAAAGTAAAATTTTTGTAATTGCACACTGTTGAAATTTTTCCTGTCCATGAGATGAAAAAATTGAATAAATAATTCTATTTACATGTTCATCAAACATTTCGTTTTTGCTTCAATCAGATTTGGCGTGCATAGTTTCGAGTGCTGCATAAGCCTTGAAGGAAATTCTGACTTACATAAAATTCAACTTGTGTAGTTCTGCAGAACACAACTCTTACGTAAGTTGGGGAGTGGCTGTATATGATATCAAAATTATTTTTTTGCTCCCAGTTCCTTTGTAACCACATCATAATATCTAATCAAATTTGTCAGGCAAGACGTTCCCTTAACAAACCCATGCTATTGTCTGAATTATTACTGCAGTCTTGTCTAGATCAGTGCTACTCAAAAGTGCGGACCGGTGCCGGTCCACGACAAATTGGAAATTGGTCGCGGACGTTACCGGACCCTGATTATTTGTCCTTTACTGGTCCACAAGATTTGTATTTTACTAAAGTACAGGTCTGCGACAGATTGGAAATAAATAGAAACTGTTCCTTCACCACAGATAGTTTGAGAAGCACTGGTCTAGATAATCGCAATACTTATTTAACCAGTGGTGCTATTATTTTCCCTGGAACAGAAGTTAAACTAACAGGTCTGTAATTATTCATGTACCCTTTGTGAATTGGGGATACATTTTGACATCTCCAGTCCTTGGGGACTTCCCCCCGAGTCCAAGGATGCTCTCATAATTATGGCCAAGGGTTTGCTTGCTTCCTTTGTCACCTCCTTTAATATAACTAGATAGATTCCATCCACCCCAGGTGCCTTTCTTATGTTTAACTTCAACAATTTCTTCTCCACTTTGCTCTCAGTTATCGCAAAATCATTAAGCTCCCTGTTAGAGTTTAATAAGTTTCTGTCCTCTTCCCTACAGAATTCCTCCTCTGTGAATGTAGATGCAAAATACCCATTCGGTTTGTCAGCTACCTGAACAGGATCATCAACAGTCAAACCATCAATATCAAATGGACCAATCTGGTCCATCCCTTTCCTTCTAGATTTTATATAAGTAAAGAAGTCCTTGCTGTTTTTCTTAGCATCCTTTGCTAAAGATTTCTGTGTATCAGTGACATCTCTCGTTGGTGTTTACTAATCATGACTGACAGCTGAGATCAATCTTCATTCAGAAATTGCAAAAAAACATTTAGTACTATATTTAGTACTTGGCTGGTGCAACCTAAGCCTTAGGCTTCCTAGCACTGTATGGCCATTACTAATACTATATTCAGCCAGCAAAATCAACCTTTCAAGAACATTCTGGCTGGAATATTAAAAATAAATCTTTTATATTAAAATTTACATCAGTTTTTATTATATTAAGCTTCATTAAAAAAAATGAGCCTGTAAATTTAAAAAAACAAATTAAAAAAAAAAAAAAAAGAAACAAAATCCAAGTAGGTGGTAAATGGAGTATGCATTATCGGGTTTATTCTGTAAGTCTCCTACTCTTCATCAATTTCCATTTCTCTGTTGGTCTCCGTGGCAGATTAGTTGGCACAATACATTGCATTCTGCCACTCATTTGGAGTGGCAGAATGCTTTCGTCTTGGTACAGTTCCCATTGGTGAATGAAGAATTTCTAACCTTCTTCATTTGATGCTGTAGTTAGCCAATCTGAGGTGGGAAGAATAGAGATTTATATACAAAACCCTATTCCCTACATGCACACTTCTTTACAAGGCTGAATTATCAATTGGGCACAATATCCAGGCTTAAAAAGCTTTCATAAGCCTATGAAAAAGGTTAAGGTCCAGAAATATCTCAGATGACACAAAAATATGGAAACAGAAACTGCTAAATTAAAATGTTTCATTTAATAATTTTCTTTGTTCAAAACCTTTTGATTATAATAATACACCTACAGATATTGTAGTTTATATGCACATGAACATTTATTTCATTAATCTTGATAGTTATATATACAGGGTGATTCAGGAGGAATAGTAAATATTTTTGGAGGTTGTAGTATTGATTATTCTGAGTAAAAAAGTTCATATAAACATATGTCTAATTCTCAATGGATACGGTGATACAGCTGTTTGAAACTCGGGCACACAGTTCCCTGAATCAGATGTGACCAAGAAGCAGTTATAACCTGATGCTGTTTGGTGTTAGAAGTGTTGTTAAGAATGCTGTACATCTTCACACATTCTGAATATGCTGATATGGTGTTTGTCTACGGTTTTATGTGGAAGTGCTACTGCTGCTTGTGGAGAATACTGTCGACGGTTTCCTAACAGCAGAATACTGTATTCAAGAGTGTTTACACCAAAATGCATGAGACTGGTACAGTTTCCAGCATTCATATTTCTTCTGAACATGCAAATGAACAAAATGTGGATGAAATAGAACACGTTCTTCAGTTGGTAGAATGTAGTTCTACTATTAACACACAAAGAATTTCTATGCATATCAGTGTTCCATAGACAAGAGTATGACAAACATTATGTGAGCATGGCTTGTATCCATTTCACATACAGCGGGTGCAACCCCTTCAACTAGGAGACTACACCCAGCAGTTGGAATTTTGTTGGTGGGTAAGTGCTAATTGCCGATTAATTCCATTAATAATGTTCAGCGGATAAAAAGCCTTGTTGCTAGTCGTATATGAATGTGTAATTTGGTGTTCCGTTTCTGTGTTTTTAAAAGTAGTGTAATTCCCCTATATTGGATTTATTTCGTGATATCCAAGATCCCTAGGTGACGGTGAGTCCGCAGATATTATTTTGTGCCGAACTTCTAAGGTGTTTTGGAGATATAGCAGTTTTTAATTTTTGTCTTGTGCTGTCAACTCCAACGGAGGATAGCAAGCCAGCGCCATATAGGTTCAGCCGTTGTTTTGCATTGGAATTTCCAACTTTATGATATATAAGTTTTGACTAGCTTTAGGTAGTTTGAATTGTGCCTAGTAACTCTTTAGGATTTCAGATTTTGCCTCATATGTTTTTTAGAATGATGTGTCTAAAAATTTTTGAGTATTGTGGGGAAATGTTTTTGTCTTCAATAATTATGTTACCTGAAGGTGGCCATTGCTTCTTCCTCATTTGTTGAGAACAAAGGCCGTTGTCTGGAACTGGTGATCACAAGATCTGGTCTGGATTAGCTGGCTTAGCCTATCCGAAGCTAGTCACTTATTCCATGCTTGGGTTTATAATTGTTTGTAATTAATTAATTAACTTCGTTAGGAGATTCATTGGTGATGTCATAGTTAATGATTATTAATTGAGATAATTGATAAAAGATTTAGCTTTGAACATTTTATAATGACTTTGATTAATATGTAAATTAAGGGTAAGTACTACGTGACCGCTAAAGAATATGCTTCATCCGGGTTCTTTATGCAAATCAAGTAATTTGGCAGCATCCCCCCAGTGACAATAGTTTTTGAACTTACGTTTCCAGGAAAAGCCAAGTGCTTTCAACGGAAATCAGGAGAACCCAATAATTATCAGACAGCTCACTGTAAGTTCAAAGTTTCAACCCAACTGGGCAAAATGCTTAGTAATGAGCTCCCAGGATGAATCAAGCTCTAATTTGGAAGAGCCCTATGACCCTAAGCACTGCCTCTCACCTAATTCAGAAGGTAAACCAAGGAGGAGGAAGAAGAAGACCAAGAGTAGGTCCCGGGCCCATCCCCTCTCCTCCTCAAACAACCTGTTTCCAGAAGATAAAAACAGCAGGATCCTTACTGCTGATCCATCCTAGTCTCCCACAGCTGAGCTAAACTTTAGCATTTCAACCCCTGTTGCTGCCTCCATCTTGGAATCTCTTGCCTTAGCAGCCCCTGTTCCCCATCCCTGCTTATTGAAAATGCTAAGCTCAAGACTGCTAATGAGGAACGTTCCTCCCATACGGCTATCCTGGAGCATGTCCTTGGTACCATCTCCAAGCTACCCTTGCCCTCTAGTGAGGGCCCAGAGCCTGTCAAGATGATAAAGGAGAAACAAAGTGTACTTCCATCAAAATTCTATGCTTCTGTTGTGGGGTCAGCACACCCATCCCCCATCTGTCAGCAACCACATGTAGTCCTCCAGCGGACACAAGCCACTAAAAAGGATCAGCACATCCTCCTGCTGCGTGCATCTGAAGGCTCCCAACTTAAGACAAGCGAGGAGGTCAAAGATTTGGTCCAAACCACCCTAAAGAAAGACTTTAAAATACTAAAAGTTAAATCGCTACGTGTCATTCGCAACCGAGGAGTCCTCCTGCAAGCCACCAACAAGGAAGATCTGACCTCAATCTCCACGGCACTTGCACTGCAGGCAGCTGGCCTGTCCAGCAACCCGCCTAAATGCACTGATCCATCAGTCCTTGTTTATGATGTGCCCAATACCATCACTGATACAGAACTACTGGAGGACTTGTTTAACAAAAATCTTGACAAGTTTGACATCTCTTTTGAAGAGATTAAACAAGAGATGGTGTACAGGTTCTCTATGAAGGCTCGCTCATCTGCAGCATCACACCGCATCATTACAGTGTCCCCCAGGCTCTTCAAGTACATCATGTCCCATGATAGAATCTTCCTGGGCTGTAGTGCTCACCGATTCAGACCCTTCACATTGCTAACAAAGTGTTTCTTGTGTCTCGGCTTTGGGCATACAGCACAGCATTGCACTCACTCCTCTCCTACATGTGGACACTGTGCCCGCAGTGGACATGTGCTTCCTGAATGCCCACATAGGGATGAAAGTCCTTTCTGTGCTAATTGCAAAAGGAGAAAGAAAGAGCATGGCCACTCGGTCAGAGATTCAGCCTGCCCAGAATATCAAAGAGCCCTTGACCTGGCAAGACTAAGGACCGCTGATGGATGAACCTGTTCTAACCCTCCTACAGAAACAGACGATGATAGGCCACCACAACCACTCCCAATATATTCAGCCTCAGTAAACTCTAGGAATAAGATTCCCTTTACAAAACTTAGAATAATGCAAATAAGTGGTCACCGGTCTCGGCAGTTGCTGACTAAATTAGAAGGGCAGCAGAAGAACACGCAATAGATATAATCTCTATCCAAGAGCCCTGTGCCTCCAGAACTCCGATGTCCAACAGTGATAAGATTATGGGATACTCCATACATGCAAAAGTCATCCACTCTACCACAAAGGACCCAAAATCCTGTATTGTGGTGCTTAATAGAAACCTTGATGTACTGGTGATCCATGGATTATGCACAAAATTTGCAACCTGTATTCAGATAACATTCTACTCACACTCATTCTATCTAATATCTCTATATTGCCCACCATCTATGGATATTGAAGAGTCACTCCATTATATGAGCACGCATTGGACTTTCTTGGCTCTAAAGCTATCGTCATCACCTCAGATGTTAATGCAAAATCCCCACTCTGGCACTCCCCGGCTTCGGACCCTCGAGGACTTCTCCTGGAAGACTTGATCCTGTCTAGGAATCTTACTATCCACAATCAGCCCAGCCAGCTAACAACCTTCTGCAGCCCATCAGGTCAGTCCAACATTGACATTATAGTCTCCACCAAGGATCTTAGGACAGCAGTCAGCGAATGGACTCTCATTCCAGACTGGACACTCAGTGACCATAGAGTGATCCTATTCAACCTCTGCCTGAACTTGAAAGACTCAACATCCAGAGGCGGATTTAACGGCGGCCGCGCCCTGGGCCCCGACTTCTGAAGGGCCCACGCAAAACCCCAACAAATTAGTTGAACATATTAGTTCAAAACTTTGTGATTATTATTATGGTATTATTAATTATATTATACATATATTATATTCAAATTTTATTGGAAATAAAACATTAATAGTACATAATATTTTTTATTTATTTAAAAAAATGGTTAACATGTATTTTTATTTTCCCTGTCTCTCTCTCTTTTTTTTTTTAAGGGGCCCAATATTTTCTTCTGCGCCCGGGGCCTCAAACGACCTTAATCTGCTCCTGTCAACATCCATGAACCGGATCCCGGAATTTGTTAGGTTCTCCACGAAAACAGTTCACCGGACCGCTTTTGATAACACCATCCAGAATGACTTCACTGATTCAAACATCCAGAGCCTGGAGCACATCTCAGCAGTTGAACTAGGACATAAGATTCAGAATTCTTTATCAAAAGCAGCGTACAAATCTGCTAGGAAAAAGATTATCGTGCTAAGACCCTGTACGGACAGCTGAACTAAACAAACTCGGGAACACCCACAGTGCCAGGAGGGAATACCAACGCCATCGAGACTGGCCTCCCCCCGATGCCGAACGTCTTCACGCTGCCTAGCCGACCGGGCTAGCCGAGTGGGTAAAGTACCTGCCCGGCAACCCAAAGGTCGCGGGTTCGATTCCCGCCTCGGGCTTGGATCAAAGTACTGCAAAAACCTTGGGAGGTGCAATATGGCCACAGAAGCCGATGCGCCAACAACTACCAAATCAAAAAAAAAAATCAACCAAATCACGCTGCCTACCTGACAAAGAAGAATGAATACACCAAGGCTATTGCTGCTCGCAAAAGAGAAACCTGGACTGGATTTGTCAGAGGCTCAGGTAATACTAACCCATGGGGCCTCCTGTACAAAATCACGAGGGACAAAACCTTTCTCCCAGAAATCTATGGATTGGTTACCACTGCTATGAGGGAAACCACCAACTGGGAAGACTCAGTCAATGAGATACTAGATCAGCTTTTTCCTTCAGATGACGTATCAACAGATATGCCAGAACACATGACAATCAGAAGAAACAATGCTAACTATATAGCATCCAACAGTACTAACCCTTTTACCCCACAAGAACTTGACACAGCTATAATGAAAATTAATCCAAAAAAATGTCCGAGCCCCGACTTGATTGAGTATATGTTTATACAAAGATTTTATAAATTAAAACCAAACCTACTGCTACTCCTGTTTAACAAATGCCTCCTGGAGTCAATTTCTGCAGTACTAGAAGGAAGCACTCCTCTGTCTTATACCTAAACCAAACAAGCCACCAATGGAGCCAAGATCCCTTAGGCCAATTGCACTTTTGGCCAACCTAGGCAAAATCCTGGAATGCCTCATGGCCCTGAGGATTTTCAACTTATTCCAATCACAGGATCTTATTTCCCCAGCACAATACGGTTTCACGCCTGGCCACTCCTGCAGAGATGCCCTCTTCGACCTGGTTCTTCATCTAGAGCCGACCCGGCTAGCCGAGCGGGTAAAGTACCTGCCCGGCAACCCAAAGGTCGCGGGTTCGATTCCCGCCTCAGGCTTGGATCAAAGTACTGCAAAAACCTTGGGAGGTGCAATATGGCCACAGAAGCCGATGCGCCAACAACTACCAAATCAAAAAAAAAAAAAAAAAAAACTTCATCTAGAAATATCTAAGTCAAAGTATGAGCTTGCTCTTTGTGTTGACTTTGAGGGGGCATTTGACAAAGTTTGGTGAGAGAGTGCACTGGAGCGTCTCCGATCAGCCAACTGCTCCTCACAACTCTACTGGCTGACCAGCAACTACTTTTCTGAAAGGTCAGTTATGGTGAAAACAAAGCATCGGCACATCACCAGACCA
This sequence comes from Mastigoproctus giganteus, assembly GCF_048544385.1. Classification (NCBI taxonomy): domain Eukaryota; kingdom Metazoa; phylum Arthropoda; class Arachnida; order Uropygi; family Thelyphonidae; genus Mastigoproctus; species Mastigoproctus giganteus. Next base: position 66,550,923 of record NC_143585.1, read on the forward strand.
GTCTTTAGGGGCCTGCCCCCAAGGATCTGTCCTAGGACCCCTGATCTGGAATGTAGTTTTACAAGATTGGCTGAGCAGATCATTTGAATGCACCAAGGTCATTGCATTTGCTGATGACCTTACCATTGTTTTCTCCGGACACTCAAGACTTGCTCTGGAAGATACTGCTAACCTAGTACTAACTAACCTTACCAACTGGGCTAAGACTAACAAACTGCACATCAATCCTCACAAGACAAATATGATGATTTTTAAAACTAAACTGGATCTTCGGCGGTCCCCTCAGGTCAAGATAGACGGAATACGGCTCCCCGGTGACACAGACCAGGGTCGTTATTGATCACCGGCTATCCTTCTTACCACACTTGCAACATTTATATGCCAGAAGTGACTGGGGTCTCTCTAAGCGTACCTTAGTTATACTATAAAGCTGTTTTCTTACCTGTCGTCACCTATGCTGCAGGAGCGTGGTTTCACCGAGCGACCAATTGCAAAATCAAACAGAAGCTTAACTCCATCCAGAGAAGCATTATTCGGCGCCTCCGTAGCTAGGTGGGAAGGAGCAGTAGTGCGTATCACATGCTTCTTGATTAGACCGTGGTTCGAGCCCATCACCACCAAATACGGAAGATGCGGAAAGGTCAGGGAATGACCACCGCATATCCCGGAGCAATATGGCCTTAGTTGCTAATGCTCCTAAAAACCAAAACAACAATAGAAGCATTATTCTTTCTACCCATTGCGCTTGTAGAACTGTGTCAACTGCAGTATTGCAAGTAATATCTGGAAACATCCCCCTGGATCTATTCCTTGTCTATAGAAGACTTGCCTACCACCTGAAGAAAAGAATCCCAGCTGAAATACTGGATATTGAACTCAACCTGGACAGTGATACCAAACAGGAAAGAGCTCGTTGCTATAACGAGCTGATCAATTTCTGGCAGACAAGATGGGACACGACCACAAACGGTGTTGTTATGAGAACATTTATACCGGATGTCACATTCGGAACCAGCAAAGCGGTCAACAAGTGGTTCTCAATCAGCATGGAAACCTCCTTTCTGATCACTGGACATGGATCTCTCAACCAGAAACTCCACCAGCTAGGTCTACTAAATACCGATCTCTGTTTCTGTGGGTCTGTCGAGAGTTGGGAACATCTACTCTTTCAGTGTACTATCTATGAGGACCATAGACAACAACTCCAGGCAGCAATTTTGGGATTTTCTCCTGACCAAGTAGAACTCCTGGTACAATCCCAAAGCAACTTAGGTGCACTACAGCACTTTGCGGCAGAGGTATTCAAGCGTAGAATGAGGATTATCCTAGCAGCTTCTGCAAATCAATAACTAATGGCTGCTTGGCTTAATGCCGATTCATTACTTCTTTCGTTTTGCATGGGAAGAAATTAATTCTTTTCTCTCTCTCTCTCTCTCTTCTTCTCCTGATCTGCTAGCACTAATAGCCCTAGCACTCTCTCCTGCTAGCCTTTTCCTATCCATCCCGTGTGGTTAATTAATAATAATAATAAAAAATAAATAAATAAATAAAAAATAATCAGTCTCTTTCTTTCTTTCTTTTTTTTCTTCCCCCCCCCCCAAATCATTCTGCTTGCTTGACATCCTGACCGACGATCTATTCCTTTCCGTGACCAGGTTCTGACCTGGGCTGGGGCTCCCCAGACCAGGAAAGCTCCTCTCTCACACTATATGTTTATTTTATTTTATTTATTTATTTTTTTGTTTGCGTTGTTGTTCTAGCAATCCATCTTGGATTGGGACTTCCCTGGGCCGGGATAGTCCTTCTCCTCTACTCCTTCCTCTCTTCATCTTATACAAGTTTTTCTTTCCTTCCTGGGAACTCTTTCCCCAGGGAGGAGGGCGTGCAGATAATAGGGGAGGCCTTGCCCTCCTGAAGGAAGTTGTCCAGGTGATCACTGCTTCCAGGTAGCCAAAAGGCCAAAACACAACATCATCTACAGAACACACACATAAGCTCACAAACAGTTTTTCTTTCCTTTCACTTTCTCCTGCACGGGATGAAAAACTTTTTTTTCTCCCCATCTCTCTCTCTCTCTCTTTCTTGCCTTCCTTTTCATCTATCTTCATCCAACATGGGATAATTCTGTGTGGATTTGGATTGGAAAAAAAAAATATATTTTATTTATTTTTATTTATTTTATTATTATTTTTTTTTTTTACACGACACACACTGGCCTTACCTTGACAGTCTGTAAAAACTGAACAGATGCCGGAAACTTTGCTCTAGAGACTAAACATGGGTTTCACCACTTCAAGCCTCCGATAAGCGAAGTAGTGGTATTGCACTGGTCGATGAGAGTTATCTACCACCTGAATACCTGCCTAGCAACCCAAAGGTCGCGGGTTCGAATCCCGCCTCGGGCTTGGATCAAAGTACTGCAAAAACCTTGGGAGGTGCATTATGGTCACAGATGCCGATGCGCCAACAACTACCAAAAAAAAAAAAAAAAAAAAAAAGTACCAGCACATTCTGCCTTGGGGGTTGCCTCTGTGTTGCACGATGTTCAAGCTCTGGCATTGATGTGGGCAGCTGAGAGCTTGATGGGCCCCTCAATTTAAATCCTTCGAGGGCATTCACCCTGTCCTTCAAGTTCTCATATAAGCCCATAACAATGCCAAGTTGCCTCCCGATTTCCTCGCACTCCTTACATCGCGCACACACACAAAGACATTCCCCTTGGCAATATCATGTCCCATTCCTGATTGCTTCGCAAACATCAAACAAACAGTGCATTTCAATAAACTGATTCAGAGGACAACTGTACCCCTCAGTTCTCCCTGAGTCACAGCACTTCCACTAGTTTGAGCCTTTTGCTTTGCTGCTCTCATCTGAGTCATGATTTCTATTCATATTCAATAAAATTCCAATACAAAATGTAACCCTAAACCTATATCCCAATGCAGTTGTAACACTATATATATGTATTTCGGTATCGAATATTATCTCCGAGTTACGTTATATGACTTTCCGATCCGATCCCTGTCAACTTATATGTATTAATTTATGTTATGTTTGTAATAACTAGGTCACTATATTTATGTAGTGAAAAAAAGTACAATTCAATTGACAATGAAATTTAATAAGATTTAAAAATTTACTGATTAATTGATACTACTATGCTCGCCATCTAGTTTTCCGTTAAACCTTATGCTAGCACACGTAATGATACTCTTACAGGTAAAAGAATCTGTGGATAATAGGATCAGCATAAAAAATGCTGAAAACTAATTGTAAAATCTATATAAACTACAAACAAGAAATTTTTTTTCAAAAATGTTCCAATGGTTTATTCATCTTACATGGCATACACAATTTCTTTTTACTATAGAGTCTTCTTCCCCCCCCCCCCAACTTCAAGTTAGTAAAGGAAAATCGTGGGGGGGGGGGGTAGAAAACATGAAATAATCCTTTCTACGAAATTTTCCATAAATAGTTTACATCTGTGATTTCAAATCATATACGGAGAGCATCATAACTTGTTCCCTAAAATCTCAAAAACTAATGCTGTTTTTTAGAAATGTTCCATTGAAACTAATCCTATTTCAGTATATTCACTTCTCTGTATTTTAAATAAGAGAATATGCAGAACGACATGGATCCCTTCTCGTAAGTTTAGGTAATAAACTGATTTGGAAAATAATTCTTTTTTTCAAAATTTTATATATGGCTCATTCACTTTTCAATTTTAAACAAGGTCAGGGTATATATATATATATATATATATATCTCTTGTCTGCATCATGTGGTTCTTTCTCTCGTTGCTTGCATCTTTTCTCTCTCTTTTGCACTTCCATTCTGAAATTCTGCATGCCTCTGTTTTGTACCAGATATCCTGAATGACAATTTTTTTTTTTTAAATCGCAACTGTTCCATATTGTTGCAGTACGTAAAATTTTGTATTTACGAGTGTATTTGCATTCGCCTTTCTCCTAAAAGAACACATTAAGAGAAAATGTTTTTTCTTTAGCTAGTTAAAATTAAGTTGGCATTCTTGTTGTCATGGTAGCCAGCATTCTAATGTTAATTTAATATTTTAAATATAGTGGAAAAGGGAGTCTACTCACGCCGTTTATCTATTACCGTTTTCTGACACTTCGTTATGCTTCAAGAAGAAATCCATACACTAGGTAAGTTTTTCTAAATTTGAATCTGATAAGAAACCTTGACAGTTTTGTGCAGATATGTATTTCATAACTTCAAATGATTTTTGTTTAGAAGTTTGAAATGATATGCAAATAAATTTTGTCATATAATACAGTAGAACCCACATAAGACGTTTTCCAGAGGTTTAGAACTTCTTATGCCGACCGGGCTAGCCAGGCAGGTCAAGTGCCTGCCTGACAACCCAAAGGTCGCGGGTTTGATTCCCGCCTTGGGCTTGTATCACAGTAAAATGCAAAAAAACTCTTTGGGACGTGCATTATGGCCGTAGAAGCTGATGCACCAACAACTAACAAGAGAAAAAAAAAAAAAAAGAGAGAGAACTTTTTATGAGGGAAACCTTCTTAGAGGGGAAAATGACCTAAGGGTATGAAATATTAACTACGCAAATAAAAATGAAAAGATCACATACATAGGTTAAAGATCATTTTTAAGTACTATTTCAGAATATTTTACTCTGCCTATGGGAAACATTTTTAAACTGAGGATTTCTAATTGTGTAACATTCTGTTCATTAATTCATTACCAATTTGGAAGAATGAGCTCCTTTGGAGTTTCAACATACCTTAAAAGGTCACAGTTAGAATAAGACAGAGCAACAATCCACTAAGAAATTCAGAACTGTTCACAACCATCGGAACTTAACTCTTAACTTGGTCGAAGATAGCTAATTATGGATATCGATGAAAACAATTGCAATGTGTCGTTTCTATTATATCAACATGTTTATACTAAAAAGGTTTTAGTGCTGAAAGCCTCTGACTACAGAAAATTCACTAATTGAACAAGTTAGTGTGTAGTTTCATTTTAGTTTGTAGTAAATCACTGAAGTAGGTGAAATGCATCATTTTTGTTATATATCATATTGTGAATGCCTTCACAACGAGTTGCCCTGCTATTGAACTACCTTCAACACTGGATTCTCGAATAGGCAACACTTTACCAGTGGATTCTCGGCAGATACCATCACCCAGGGGTCATGGTATCCGCTGAGAATAAGTAACATTACCTTCTCCAGTGGTGAAATGTTACTTATTGGAGGTGCAATATCAGGGCAACTAGTGAAGGCGTTCACAATATGAGATGCAAAAAACAATGCCATTTCGCCCACTTCGGTCATTTACTATGAACTAAAATTATGCTATGCACTAGCTTGTTCAATTATCAAAAGTTTATATTGTTTTATATTTTTTTATATAAAAATAAAGAATTACTCTATTTAAAAAATGTATTAAGTGGGAAAACATCATTATAATAATACACTGTGTATTCTTTATCACATACTTTTTATGTGGGAAACTTCTTATGTGGGAAAATAATACATTACGATACATAGAGTTAAAATTGGGAATTAAGAAAGCAAACCTAGTACAGCAAAAAACTTCTTATTCGGGAATTTCTTATCTGGGTTCTACTGTATTTTATTTATTGTTGGTGAAGACCATATATATATAGTTCAGAAGATAACTGTTAAATGGTTTGACTATGGCCCTAGATGCCAATGCATCATAAAAAAAACAAATAAACAACAACAACAACAACAACAACAACTGATGAATGAAATTTACTAATGTTATTATATAGAATTGCAGAGGATGTTAATGCAGAACTTAATACAGTTTAAAGCACGTTACTGTGCTAAGCTAGTCATTGGGAGGATTTGTTATGTTCCCTCCAAAATCGATTAAGCTTGGACTTGCATCCAACTTAGAGACAAATACCATTATCCACAATTTAGCCGATGTTGCTAATATCTTTTAAAACTGCATAGCACCCTGAAACTGCTAAACAGTTTAAAAAGAATCCGTTATGCATTTAAAAATGTGAGACACCACTAAGACAGCTGTTCCAAAGTTTACTTGCTTCTCATTAGCCAGCAGGTAATCTATTAACAAGCCTATGCCAAACAAGTGAACAATTGTTCTTGGTCTAAGTGATTACAAGTGCTGTATGGAAGAAAAACTTCCATTTAAATACAAATCACTTGTTATCGTGCCCATTTTCCCTGAGTTGTGCTCAGGGAAACAGGAGATATTAATGCAGAAGTAAATACAGACAGATTTAAAGCACATTACTGTGTTAGAATGATCACTGGGAATATTATGTTCCCTCTGAAGATCAGTATGCTTGGTCTTATGTCCAGTTTAGAGACAAAATATACCATTATCCATGGTTCAGCCTAAGTTGCTAATATCTTTTTGAATTGCATAGCATCATACAATAGGCAAATCTGTTATGAATTTAAAAATCAGAGACACTGCCAGGACAGCTATTTCAAAGCTTACTGGCTTCACATCGGCCATTGGGTGGTCTCTATTGGCAAATCTGTGCTGAACTATTCACTTGTTCAACCTAGATTTGCCTAACAGGTGAACAATTAAACTACAACAGTTAATGGTAGGTTTCAGTGCCTACCAATCATGTTGTCATTGTGTGTAATATGTATATTTATTATTAACAGTTTAGTCGGTGTTCTGGAACATTGTTGTAGGATTGACATTTGTTTGGAGAGTTCTGAGTTGAGGTTCCATAAGAAACTAATAGAATTCATAAAGGTCACTTTAATCGGGGCTATAGTTAGCTGACTTCCAGTGGAAAGAGGATTTTTCCCTTGTCTTTCCCAGTTTCTCAGCTCAGACAACTTGCACTCAATCTGCACACACTTGTACAGACATCATCAGCCATTTTCAATCCACTGCAGGATGAAGGCCTCTCCAGTTCCTGGTTTGTGCAATGGCCATCCATTTACTACCCACGGGCTCTTGAATTTCTTCCGTCCATCTCCGTTGTTGACTTCCAGGTTTTAATTTAGCTCCTCTTGGGTACTATTCTGTTATTTTCTTAGTCCATCTCTCTTCATGTCTTCGAGCTGTGTCCTGCCTGAGTCCATTTCAGGTTCTTTAGTTTTGATAAGAAGGTTCTTTATTTGTATTTTTCTTAATCCATATGTTTCTTTTCATATCCAACATTCTGATTCCTGATATAATTCATTCCATTCTTCGCTGTTTAGTTTTCAGCTTCTCTTCCATTCTTTTGATGAGTGCCCAAGTTTCACTTTCATAAGTCATGGTGGAGAGTATACATTGGTTCATTATTTTATTATCAGACAAATTGGGGTATTGCTCCTCAGTATGTGACTATATTTCCTGAATGCTATCCATCCGAAATTTATTCTTCTCTTGACTTCCAGCCATTTATCGTTGTTACAGCTGATGACTTGTCTACGTTAAGTATATAAATCCACCTTTTCAATTTCTACCCCTTCTACGATTATATCCCTTTCTCTGGCATACTTGTTCATCTTTACTTTTGTTTTAGCCATATTCATCTTTAATCCGAAATCCTTACTAACTCTGCATAACTGATTAAGGTTTTCTCTAATTCTTTGGGATCATGGCTTATGATCACAATGTCATCTGCCAGTCGTAAATGGTTTAGGGTACTCTCCATTCACATTGACTCCTTTCTGCGACCAGTCCAATCTTCTGAAAGCTTCCTTAAGGGCAGCAGTAAACAACTTCAGAGATATTGTGTCTCATTGTCGAACTCCTTTTTAAATTTGCTACTGTCTTTGCCTAGTCTAATAAAGGAGATAGCATTCTCATATATTTTCTTCAAAATCATAATGTATGGGGAGTCTATGCCTTGTCTTTCCAGTGCCCAAAACATTGCCTTATGTTGTATGGAGTTGAATGCCTTTTCATAATCTACAAATGCCAGGCATAATGGTATTTTATATTCATTTGCTTTCTCTATTAGCTGTGATATTATGTGAAGACGATTAAAAGTTGAGAATCCTGTCCAAAGCCAGCTTGCTCTTTCAGTTGATTCTCATCAAGTACTCTTTCTAATCTGTTAGTGATGACCCTTGGAACAACTTGAAGATGTGGGATAACAAGCTAATTGGTCTATAATTTCAGATTTCTGATTTGTCTCCTTTCTTATACAGCAAAATTATGATTGCATTATTCCACTTCTTAGAGGCAAGCCTTTCCTAATGTATTTTGTGAAAAGCCTTGCCAGTTTGTATCATGTCTCTTCATCCCAATTTTAATAACTCTGCAGTAACTTCATCTTCACCCGGAGCTTTTTGATTCTTCATTTTATTCCATGCATATTCTTTCTAATCAGGAAGGATATTGGGTATGTCGTATGTGTTGCAAATTTGTGATCCATCTTCACCACTGCTGGCATCATTCTCTTGCTCCTTATATAATACTTTATAGTAGTCTTCTGCTATTTGAATTATGCCTTCTCTGCTATTTATAAGTACACACTCACTATTTTTCAGAATCAATGTCATTTGTTTTTCTGTATTACTGCTCATGACTGCTGATTTAAGTCCTTTGTTTTCCCTTAATGCTTGTTCTACTTTTCTTGTGCTAAATCTTATATTCTCTCTGAGTTTCTTTCTAATGGCTTTGCATAACTCAGTATACTCAATTTTATCCTTGTCATTGTTTATCTTGCTCTTCATTTGTCATCTTCGGTTCATCACGACAAGTGTTTCTTGATTAATTTTTTCTTCTTTGGATTTATATTTTCATGTAGGTTTCTCGGGCTTTATCACTTTCAGAAAGTTGTATCCTCATTGATATCTTGGTCCTTAAAGATCTGCAGAAGCTCAAACTTGTTAAGTTTCAGTGCATATTGCTTTTTCTCTTCTTCTGTTATCTCAGAGACCTTTGTATTATTTAGTACAGACATAATGTACACTAAAGATCATACCACACGAATTGGCTCAATATGAACAAAGTTAGCCATTATGCCGAGACTCCCAGCTGACCAACCACTTCACTTAAAATATTTGACTGAAATGGTACATTTGGTGAATGACACTGAGGTATATGACAGTTCAGCATAATGTATGTGAAAGTTCTATATATGACAGTGCTGACTGACTTTTAGCATAGCATGCAATAGACAGTAAATGTCACAGACACTGTGTTGTTAGTGATGTAGTTTTCAATCAAATTAATTCCATTTGTGTTACAATTTGCATTTTACTTTTTTATTTAATGGTGATTCAAACAAAATGTTTGGGGCCCAGTAGTTCCAAGAAATTTTCAGGAAACACATGGTGTAGGATTTTTCCACAGAGCAGAAGCAAAGAGAATAAATAAGAAACAAAGGTTAGTTTTTTCCTCATTTATTCCATCACCCAGATGTCACCATTTCAAGGCTTGTTGTCCTGTCGTCAGTGGGTGGGCAGGTACCCTGGTGTTGCAATCTCTCATAATGTGGAATTAACTTCACAACTGGTTTTGCATGATTGCAACACCAGGGTACCTGCCCACCCACCAATGATAGGCCAGCAAGCTTTGAAACAGTGCTGTCTGGGTGGTGGTGGTGGTGCCCACTGAGAATAAGTAACAATAGTCTTCACTTATTAGTGAAACGTTATTTATTTGAGGTAGTGCAATACATGGTAACTTGTTGTGAAGGTAGTCACAATATGAGATGCAATTAAATCAATGTCTTTCCACTATGATTGTAGTTTTTCATTTATGAGCTATCTATGGTGTATTTACACCAATATTTTATAGTATAATTTCAGCTCATATTGCATTATACCTTATGCATTTCTATTTTAATATATTATTTTGGAGTTAAAATTACTGGATAAAAGTTTTTCTCCCCCCCTTTCCAAACCTTTTCAGTGAAAACGTGATTTAAATGACATTGTTTACTACCTCTGTAGTGATTCAGCAGTGGGATTTGTAAGCCACAATTAAGAGTACCCTGATAGTACAGAGGCTGATCACATTATGATCTCCTCATACATTACTGAATGGAAATGACTTAACTTATTTAGGTGCTAAAAAACACTTCCTAATAAAATTTTATCATTTTCAAACATTTCAAATAAAAAAATTGACAAACTTCTATAGTTGCTTAGCGGTGGTAGGGTACCCCACAGGTCAAGAAAATGCACTAGTTTTGAATGCTTATATCTTTTGATTTATTAAGCTGGCATTTATGAGTTTAATGTCATTAAACATGTAAGACATGGGAGTTTATTATTCAGACAAAAACATTTTGTGTGTGATCCCTGTGCATCCATGGATGCATTAATAGAGGCGTATGATGCAAGAAAGCAAGCTTATGCAGCATCAACCCATAAAAAAACCTCCCATTTCACCCCTACATTCAGGTTGCTCTTACGAAGAAAGGCTTAAGTTTTGCAAATTACAGTGTCTGGAAACTAGGCACTCGCATGCTCAATACTGATGGGATTCTTCCTCTTGCTCAGAATAATCACCTGAGAGGGCATAATTTCAAATTGAGGAAAGACAGTTATAGGATTGATGTGTGAAAATTTGCCTTTAGCTAGCAGGTGATTGATTGCTGGAACAAACTTTTATTTGTCGTAGAAATTGATAGCTTAAATAGATTCAAGGCAGAAGTTGACAAACATTTGGAGTGAGTGGATGGGTGAAATGAGAGGGTTTTTTTTTTTTTTTTGGCTGATGTTGTATAAGCTTGCTTTCTTGCATCATGTGCCTCTGCTAATGCTAATTTCATTCATTCCAAATGCCTGTCCAGCTCAGCCTTAAATTTATTTAGGCTATTAGCTTCCACAACAAGAGATGGAAGTCTGTTCCACCAATCAACTAACTGCTGGCTAAAGGCAAATTTTTGCACATCTGTTCTAGAACTGTCTTTCCTCAATTCGAATCTCTTCCCCCTCAGGTTCTTAATCTGAGCAAGAGGAAGAATCCCATCAGCATTCAGCTTGCTCAACCCATTCAAAGCCTTATACACCTCAATCAGATCACCTCGCATGTGCTACTCTCCAGACACGGCAATTTGCAGAACTTAACATTTACAGACATTGCTTGAAGTTTACCCTAACTGCATCTAATGTGCCTTATGAAATGTCCTCCACACTGGTTATGATTTCACCTTTCAGTTTTTCAGTGATCACAGGATTCAGATCTAGAAATTACAGTAGCCAGTATCATATAATCTCTTATACATGATATCGATTAGAAATAACCCTATCATTAAAATCTTCCTTCAAGAGAAGGAACCACATATACAATAAGTGGTCTTTTCTCATTTTGTTGAAAAAATGTTTCTTCCATGACTGGAAGAGTTGGAACAAAATGAAATTCAATCAGTTTTTGGCAGTGTTCTGCATTGACTGTGTAATCTAAGCCGATTTGATGGATTTCTTTCTGCCAACAGTGCAAACACTTATTTTCTAGCATAGACCCAGACTGTTTAAACTTCTTTCACACCTTGAAATTACTGATATTTCTGGAACTTTTTTGCATTCAAATCATACTTTAAACTCATACCACAAAGTAACTGTCAGTTTGAAAACTTTTCATACAAAAAACGTGAATGGCTCCATCATGCTCAATTTTCCTACTAGGGTGCATCACTAACTGATTAAAATATCTGACAATGCCATGTGAATACATAAAAAACAAAAAAAAAAAAAAGAGAGAGAAAGGATTCAAACTTGTTGGATCTTTCCTTTATGACCTCATAAAAGTGTAGAATTGTTCTATGTGCTTTGAATGGAGGTGGGAGTATTCTGTTGTATAGGATGTAGTATGTGTTATTTTATCCATTAACAATACTTTATTATATGAAAAGTATCATTGGCATTGTATATTAATTCAATGATGTCTTTTGTTGCACAGTTTTACATCTTTATTATAAGCAAAATTGGCACATATATATTTTTAGAAAGATTGTGACCTACTACAAAAAATAGTAAAATTTTTATTTATTAAAAATTTGCAAAGTAATTTAAAAAATTATTAAAACACTCCTTATTGGTAGTTCTAAAGTCATTCATACCCTTTGAGTACCCAGCAGCATTTGTTGATATCCAGTAATGTATTATTCACTTAAGAAAGTAATGCAATGTGTAACAAGAATGGTTGTGTGTAAATGACAAAGTAATTTCAGCAGGTTATGTGACTGGTGGTCACAGAACCTGCTGATGTGTGTGTTGTATAAACTTAATTGGAGGAGGAAAGAAATTACTATGCCATTAATATTTTATGGAAAATATAAGTTATTGAAGACTTTTTTTTTTTTTTGATTGGTCATTATCTAAAAGCCCTTGCATCATAACTTGGACTGCTAGTAAAAACTTTCAAAATTTTAAAACATTTTAGTTGTATGCATGCTTTTCATATCTAGAAGTTGAAGTTTCTCCATGGTAACATTGAAATGCGCTGTAGTTTCATTGATATGAAGTGTTATCAGTTTCATGAAGTTCATGTTTCAAAACTCGTATTAATCAGTCCACTAGATTGTTTAGCTGGTAGCTATACTATTGCATTTGTGACACAACTATTGATGCAGATCAAAAGTCAAAACCATTTTTTGGTACACATTGGGCATTACGTCATGTACAGTACAGTAGTATGGTATATTTTCTAAGAAATAACCATGTCCTCATAAAAATAGATAAGGATGAAGGTGCAAAAAGGAAGAAATACACCATTCTTATGCATTTGTCTTTTAATTTTGCTTCTGTAACCCATATTTCAATAATTTTGATTTTTTTTTTTTATCTTCCAGAAGTTTTGAGTTATGAAGTTTCACCATTATGAGGTGATTCAGAGCACAAGTGACACATCTTTATCCAAAAAAAGTTTTCAAAAAAAAAAAAAAAATAAATAAACATAAGAACTGTGATAGAAATTTCATGGCAGTAAAAATGAAGGATCTTGCTATTAATTGGGTTTAATGGCAAGATCCTTCATTGGATCAAAGGCTGGCTAAAAGATAGGAGACAGAGAGTAGTCATAAATGGACATACCCCAGGGTGGACTGTTATAACAAGTGGAGTCCCCTTAGGGATTGGTGTTGGGGTCGCTTCTGTTTCTTATTTTTCTTAATGACATTGATGAGGAAGATTGCAGAGAAAGTTGCCCAAGTTGGCTGATTGGTAGGGTGGTTAATGACAAGAACCAAGCCATTTGCTTCAAAGATTGATTTCACAAATAGTTTGAAAAATGGCAACTGAATTCTGATTCTTCTAAATGTGAATGGTTTTGCGCCTAGGGAACAAAAATCCAAGAGTTTACTTATAAGCTGGGGGAATAGAGTTAAGTGGTCCAGGACAAAAGATACTTGTGGGTTATGGTTTAGATAGACCATGAAATTTTCTATGAAGTTTAAGCAGGTGGCTAGGAAGGTACATCCTGTCCATGATATATAGGACTTTCATGAGTTGGGAAAAGGATGTCATTGTCCCTCTGTATAAGATGATGTTGAGATCACATTTAGAATATTGTACTCGGGTCTGGAGGCCATTCTTGAAGAAAGGCATAATGCTTCTGTAAAGGGTTCAAAGAAGGGCAGCCAAATTGGTGAGAGGTACCGTAATTCCCGATGTATAAGACATACCTTAATTTTGGGGCCCGAAATTTGAAAAAAAATGTATTACATAAAGTTATTTATTCATCATAAAATTCATAAAACTCATCACTGTCAAAACTCCCATCCATTAGCTTGTCCTCATCTGTGTCTGATGATGAATCACTGTCTTCATATATTGCCTCGTCCTCAGTTCCATCTATAGCATTTGAAATGCCATACTTCTTAAATTACCTGACAACGATCTCGATCTTGATATTATCCCAGGATCTTTTCACCCAGGTACAAACTTCTCCTATAGTTGGTTTCTTCACTCTTCCTGCTGGTGTCAAATTGTTCCCAGAATTCATCCACTTGGTTTCATTCGTCTCTCTCTTGTCAGCTTTGAAGGGTTTGTTAATGCTGACATCAAGTGGTTGGAGCTGGGATGTCAAGGTATGACGGCAAGTTTTGTTTTTTGCTCTGCAGCAATCTTCTTTGTATTTTTTGTTATGTGTGCCCTGAACTGATCAAGCACCAATAGGGTAGGTTTGCATAAGAGCCCACCTGGTCTCCTGCTCCAAACTTTCTCAAACCAGATCTTCATCCCATCCTGATCCATCCAACTCTTGTCATGAACGTGGAGAATCACTCCTCGAGGAATGTCTTCTTTTGGCATTGTTTTGCGTTTGAAAATCAGCATAGGAGGCAGCTTGGTTCTGTCATCACAACAATCTAGAACAACTGTGTAATGGCTCTTTTCATGTCCACTTGTCTTCACAGTTACAGTTTTCACCCCCTTCTTATCAACAGTTCTGTTACTTGGGACATCAAATTGAAGGGGGACTTTGTCCATATTTGCAATCTGTCCCAACTCAAACTGATGTCTTCCGACATTGAATGACAAAATGATGAAATTCAAGGACCTTCTGCTCATAGCTTTCAGGCATCTTTTCGGCAGGTCTGGTGCGTGTACGCATGCTTAGTCCATTCCGTTTCACAAACCTGAAGCACCAATTATGACCTCCTTTGAAATCAGTAACTTCTTTTTCATTAGCAATTCTTCTTGCCTCATGCTGTGAACCATCTTTGTGGACACAGGAATTCCAATTGCCCTTTGCTCCTCAATCCATATCTTCAATTCCCTCTTTAAATCGGGTCATTTTTCTGACCTGCCTCTGATGGCCTTCCTCTGCTGTGGCGTTTTCAGTAGGGTTTCTTCTTCCCGTAGCCAGTCTTAGATTGTTTTCTCAGTTGGAGGAGGACCAAACTTACGTTCAGCAGCACGATTTCCATTCACTTTTGCAAACTGGATCACTTTTAACTTGAATTCAGCACTGTATACGAAAATCTTTTCTGAGCCATTTCTGGGCAGAACGTGGCAAAACGTAACCTAATATACCGGTAACAAGTGTGAAACAATGAGCGCAAAGACAACAAGCGCGAAAAAGCGGGAAATGCAAGTAAAAAAAAAAAAAATCTACAACCACTGTATAAGATGCACCCAGTTTTTAGACCCCAAATTTTTCGAAAAAAGGTGCGTCTTATACATGGGGAAATACGGTGATTGCTGATTGATGCCCATGTGAACAATGTCGTAGAACAGTGGTGTCCAACCTATGGCCCTCAAATAATTTTTATAAGGCCCGTGCAGAAAGTGAACTAAAACAGCATCCATCACCACTGCTTGTGTAAGCGTCCAGCTCGGCTGTACCACGTGTACGTGTGGTTAAATGCAGTCCTATGTACGCTAAATACAGTTATGTATTTTGATATAGCTTGTTCATTGCATTGAATTAATTATTAATTTATATTGAATTTAAAAGAAATCATTCTTAAAAATATTCCAAAAGGGAAAAATCGATTTGGAGTGTTTGTTTTTGATCCAAGGTGAACTGAAGACTATTTCTTCATTGATTACTACGAAAAAGCAGCGTGTTTGGTGTGTCAGGAGATTGTGAGTTTTTAAAGAATATAATTTAAAACAACACTGATTCCAAGCATAAATCTTACTATCAACATAAAGGAGTGTTGAAAAAGAAAAGTGTTCAAAGTTACAAAACAAATTAAGAAAACAACAAAACACACTGAAAACATATCAGTCAAGAAATTTATCTGCTGTAAGTTCCAGTTATCAAGTTGCACATTTGATTGCTTTTGAAAATAAACTGTTCATTGGTGGTGAATTTGTTAAATGGTGTCAGTTAAAAATTGTGAAAGAAATTTGTCCGGAGAGAGAAACAATGATCCAAGACGTTAGTTTGTCTCGACAAGCAATTATTCGAAGAGTAGAAGAAAATTTGTTCCAGCAACTTTTGCAAAACATAAAACAAATTAAATATTTTAGTGTGGCACTGGATGACAGTACTGATGTAAATGACGCAGCCTAGCTCCTCATCTTCATACGTAGAATTGATCATAATTTTGTACCAGATGAAGATTTAGTGGATCTACAGAGCATGCATGGAACAACTGTGCAGGTGAAAATCTTTTTGAAAATTTTTACCAATCTATTGAAAAGTTATGAATAATTATTAAAAAAACTGGTAGGAGTCACAACTGCCGGGGAAAAAAAATATGATTGGTAAAAACATTGGGCTTATGAGTAGAATAACCAAGAAAATGACATATGAGCTGAACCTCAGATTGAATTCACTGCATTAGCATTAGTAGAGGCATTTGATGCAAGAAAGCAACCTTATGCAGCATCAGCCAAAAAAAAAAAAAAAAAAATAAATAAATAAAAAAAAAAAAAAGAAATCACTTCCACTTCACTCCTCTGTTTGTTCAAAATACCTGTCCAGCTGAACCTTAAACTTATTTAGGCTATCAACTTCCACGACAAGGGGTGGAAGTCTGTTCCACCAACCAACCACCCGCTGGCTAAAGGCAAATTTCCGCACGTCTATCCTACATCTGTCTTTCCTCAATTTGAATTTATGCCCTCTCAGGTGATTATTCTGAATGAGAGGAAGAATCCCATCAGCATTGAGCATGCTCAAACCATTCAAGGCTTTATACACCTCTATCAGATCACCTCGCTGGTGCCTAGTCTCCAGACACTGTAATTTGCAAAACTTAAGCCTTTCTTCGTAAGAGCACCCCTTTGTTCCATTCACTAATCTTGTTGCCCTTCTCTGTACTCGTTACAGCAGCTCTACATCCTTCTTGAAATGAGGCCTCCAGACCTGTATACAGTACTCTAGGTGTGGCCTGACCATTGCCTTATACAAGGGAATAATCACCTCCTTATCCCTGCTAGAAAAATTCCTATGTATCATTGACAAGACACCATGAGCTACTCTTGCAGCCTGTCTGCACTGCTCAGAGAACTTCATATCTGCCTGCACAACAACCCCCAGGTCCCTTTCATTCTCTACCACTGTCAGTGTAGTACCACAGAGTTGATACGTTGCTCTGGGGTTGCTGTTTCCCATGTGTAGTACTTTACATTTGTCAATGTTAAACTTCATTTGCCACCTCTCAGCCCATCTGCTCAACCTTTCCAGATTCTGTTGCAGCAGCATAGTGTCAGTAGTGTCCTTGACAACCCTGCCTACCTTTGTATCATCTGCAAACTTTGACATAAAGCTTGATATACCATCATCAATATCATTTATGAATACAGAAAACAATAATGGACCCAACACTGAGCCCTGAGGGACTCCACTAATAACATTAGTCCACGACGAGCAGTGTCCATTGATTACCACTCTCTGTCTTCTCCCCCTCAGCCACCCCTTTATCCACAGCAGCAATTTGCCTCCAATGTCACACTGCTCCAATTTGTGCAGCAGTCTTCCATGTGCAACAGTATCAAAAGCCTTTCTAAGATCCAAGTATATAATATCAAAGTTATTCCCTGCATCCAGTTCCTTTGTGACTGCATCATAGTATCCAATCAAATTGGTCAGGCAAGACTTCCCCTTAACAAAACCATGCTGTGTCCGAGCTATAACTGAAGTCTTGTCTAAATGATCCTGCAGTGTTTCTTTAACTAGTGCCTCCATTAATTTTCTTGGAACAGATGTTAAGCTCACAGGTCTATAATTACTTGTGTCAGCCTTTGATCCTCCTTTGTGAATTGGGGTCACATTTGCACATCTCCAGTCTGTGGGTACTTCCCATTATGCATCAAGAAGCTCTTTATGGGAAAGTATTGTATCTCCAACACGTTATGAATGTGATTATTTCAACTGTAAATTTTATAAGATCACATGGCCTTAATGTGGCTGTTGAAACATCACCAAATGTTTCAACACAGGAAAGGGGAAACCAATAAAACTATCAAATATGGAGTGGCTGTTTGATCTTGCAATTCATACATACATTTCTAGTCATTTAAATGCTCTTAATTTAAAATTATAAGGGAAAGGAAAAGTGGTCTGATTTGTTTGGTGACATCAAATCAATTCAGAATAAGTTGTTATTATTTAAATCCCGAATTGAACAAGGCAATTTAGTTCACTTTGAATGTTGCACCGACTGCCTTTGCATCAACTGTCTTTGCCCCACTGGAGATTACCTGGAGATTGCATTTAAGGAATTGGTAGCGGATATTCAAAGAAAGTTGAAGGTGATTGAGGAATATACAACAGGAAAATTTCTCAAACTGGAAAGTGGAATGCAATGTGCTGTCATCAGCAAAACTATAGATAGGATTTCCGGTCGATGGAGGGATAGAACTGAACCTTGGGGGAAACCTGCATTAGAAGAGAAATTAGAAGACAGAGAGCCATCTACCATCACCCTCAGAGAGTGGTCAGAGAGAAAACTGGATAACCAATTGCAAAAAACAGTTGGCAAACCATAAGATGGAAGCTTGGTACAAGATCTTTATGCCAAACATGATCGAAAGCCTTTGAGATGTCAAGAGCAACTGCTTGTGTTTCACTGAACTTTTCCATTGAATTTGTCCATAAATTGGTAACATAAGCCAGAATATCACCTGTGGATCTATACTGACGGAATCCATACTGGCGATTGTTGATCAGACGGAAGGTTTCTACATAGTTTAAGAGTTAACGGTTAATTGATTTCTCCATTACTTTAGAAAGAGTAGACGTAACTGCAATGGGACGATAATTGGATGGGAGGAATTCGTTGCCCTTTTTAGGAACTGGCTGAATAATAGCAAATTTCCAAGCAGAAGGAAAAACACCTTTGGATTAAGAAAGTGAAAAAAAGGCGGAAAAGAACAGGAGTAAGTTCAGGAGCGCAGGTGTCGAAAACAAGTGGAGAAATACCATCAGGATCTGGAGCTCCATCGAGAAATACCATCAGGACATAATCTTCATTATGTATTGAGATTGGCGTCACAAATTTTCAACCAAATTTTGAACAATTATTTAAAAATATCCAGCCTCAATCATCTCATTAAATGTTAAGTTTTGTCCAGTAAATGTTATTGTGTATTGCACTTAATAAAATTTTCGAATATTTCAATTTTAGGTTTATCATTATATTTATTTATTCACATTAATATTGAAAAGCAGTGATCTTTTTAGGTTGTAAATTTTCTCAAGTGAGCATTTAAATGCAAAAGTGAAGTCTTTTTTTTTAAACAGAAGTGAAGTATTTAAAACAAAAAGAAAAGTAAAGTATTATAAAAAAAAACAAACAAAAAAAATAAGTCATATTTTTATAATTGTAATAAAATCTAAAAAATAAATCACTGACATTATTGTACATAAAAGTGCTGGGAATTTGCATTTTTTATATATAGCTTGAAAAGACAAAACTATAACATGAAAATAGAAACTTCCTTTTACATGTAACAAGGTATGGAAAATGTGATGCACAATTTTTTTCTCGAATTACTCTTTGCGGCCCGCAAAACAAATCTAACTGTGAATACGGCCCCCGTAAGGGAAAAGGTTGGCCGCCACTGTTTTAGAAGGTGCTTACTGCAGAGTATTGCAACTGGACATCTTATGGGTGAGGGACCTGTTAAAGATATATAAGGTTCTGAAGGGAATTGGTAGAATGAACAAGGTTCATTCTACCAATTGGGTTCATTCTACCAGAAGGGAATTGGTAGAATGAACAAGGTTCATTCTACCAATTCCCTTCATGTTCCCTTTATGGTTTAACTGGTAGGGGAGAGAGAGAAGAAACAGGAGCAGAAATATGAAAGTTTGGGAAGTAACAGAAGGCTGGATCTCAAAGTTTATTTCTGGGTAGCATGTTGTCAATGATTGGAATAAATTGCCTGTCAAAGTGATTGAGGCAGAGAGCTTAGTAAAGTTCAAAGTGGAATTGGATAGCTCCTTTTTAGCGATGGGGAAGGTATGAATGGTAGGGATTTTTTTTTTTTTTTTTTTTTTTTTTAATATGCAGAAAAAAGTCAGCTTCCTTGCGTCATTAGCCATTATAACACTAGTATTGATTAATTTATTTGTATACATTAGGCAATACAAACTTTGTTGTTTGGAAAACAGATCTGTGTATTTTGTATAATATTTACGATAAAGAAAATATAATAATAATAAAAAAATGAACTTTCTTGGTTTCTACTGTGAAAGTTCTTATAATGATTTGTTGTTCACCGGCTCTCATTTAAATCAATCTACATTGGCAGAACCCAGTTTTGTCATTTTCTTTATTAGAAATTTGGCCTTTAGAACCTTGCAAAAGACTAGTAGAAGAACATGTTGCTAATTTTTTGTAGTGCATATTAGGTACAGGAGAAATGTATCTAATATATGTTTTTTTTTTTTTTTTTTCCCCCTTTGAGGCCCACCGTGTGGTATCAATCACATGGTGGGCCTCAGATTTTCTTGTATGACCCCTGTCAAGGGTCATGCAAGAAACCTTGTCTACCTTGCCCTTGCATAAAAAAGTTTATTTGATAAATATTTTAAACAAGGTTGAAGCTTTGTTTAAACTTTATGACAAAGGACTACTCTTTTGCTTCAGATCTATCTAATCATCAGCCACCATAATGTGTCATATACTTCATCTGTATACATTACCTGCACTGTGAAAGAAACATTACTTTTGCAGTGTTGTGTAATGTCTATCTACATATGTGTTCCTTCTGGTGGCTGGCCAATTCAGTTAAATTGAAGTTTCAGTTGCATCAGAAATACCCTCCTTTCCTAAATACTTGTATAATCTGCCTTTATTTATTTTGTAGTTTTTCTAAAATATATTTTACAAAAAAGATTCTTTGAAATCTTTTTCTAAAAATAGTTGATAGGGGCTGAAACGTGTTATCTTTATGACCCACAGACTTCTGAATGGAAGTCTTGTCTCACAAGAACAAAAAAATCGACATTAGCTCCTTGAAGCCGACGACGGATCCGTGAATAACGTCATGTGAAATGAAAAAAATACAATTTAAGTTTAATAAAATTAGTTTTATTTTATTCGGTATTTCATTTGGCATGACGTTATTCATGGAAACAATAGTTGAAACAATTCAAACTATTAACATTCCGATTGATGAACAAGTCGATACACGATTGACCGCGCGTAGTAGATTTTATAGGATCTGATGCAAGTTTAAGATTGAATGTTGATTTGTTTCAACGTTAGATTTGTGATTTTGTTGAAATCTTTGAACATGTTTAGTTGATGTAACTTTCAGCATTGTCACAACTTAACTAAATGAAACAACCACACTGCTCGACAAATGCAAAACAACTGGGCAAAGGATCTTCAGAACAAATGACATCATCCCACTGACATTTGATAACTCTGCTTCATACCGTTTGAAACTGGTTCAAACAGGTTACAGGTGGATAGGCCAACAACATAACCACAACAAATGCGAAGTAATTGAACGGAGTAGCTACTTTAACGAGTTTTCAACTCTCGAAAACTAAAAACCCAATTTGAAATCTATTTATACGTCTTTGTAGAGCAGCGCGGTTGTGTTGTTGTGGTGGTGCAACAATTTTGTTGCTCAATTGTACACAACTTGTTGCATCACTGTACTTGTTGCGTACAATTGAGTTTTCTTGGGCACGTGCATTGTACTTGTTGCATCACTGCACTTGTTGTGTCACTGCTATTGAGAGTGAAAGTAACTAAGGCGCAACGGCAAATGACCAAATAGCAAACTTTTTAGTTTTTTTGAAAAAAAATTATATTAGATATCAAAATTTCTAATTTTTTTCTTGCGTATTCATCAACAGCATTATATACCTGACAAAATAAGGATACATTTATTATACTTTTGTCTATTAGTTTCGGAGATATAACAGCAATTAGGCATTTCACTTTTTGTGACACCTAGGGTACCCCCAGTAGACGTTATTCACGTCAAAAAATTAGGATTGGTATATCTAAGTTACGCTATAATTAGTTTTTGACTACAAAGGTTATATTGTTAGTAAGACTGTCTGTGGGCTGTGTCCTGAGGTAATTGTGTGGATACAAATTTGCACATTGCAAGATCAAGTTCATATACTTTGCTGTGCTGTTATGTTGGCTTCAGTAATGCTACAGCTGCCAGCATACTGCTGCTTTGGTGATCCAGAGTATAAATGGACGATTATTTAAAAATCATTAAACACTTATAGATACAATCAGAAGGAAGAGGCCTGAAACCTGACCATGTGCTGTGTTGATCCCCCACCCTCAAAAAATAACTAAAGTACTCATTAAAGCAGCATTTCCCAAATAGCGTCCACAGCTTAGTAAGCCCTTGAGATTTAAAAAAAAAAAAAAAAAAAACCACCGAACCAGTCCTTAGAAAATATACAAATAATTATTTGATTATATCATTATCGCACAACATTCACGTTGTGGCAGGTTAAAACATATCACTATGAAACTAGTTGGTTGTATTTGGTTTTCACCAAAAACAAGTATAAAAATAGATTGAATGTCAAACCAGATTTGAGGATAAATCTTTTTTCTTTTGTGCCTGACATAAATTTTCTGTGTGATATTATGCACACATAATATATGACTTATTATAATAAAATTAAATAAAACGTAAAAAATACTTATTTTTTCATTACATATTTTTTTTATATATGCATTTATATTTTTGGCCATAAGAAAAGGGGGTACCAAACAACTGGTCCCCAGCTATATAAAGTTTTTGAAACTGTATTAAAGCATTGTTTTTCAGCCAGTGTTTCATGGAACCCAGATGCAAGTATTGTTCAAGTAGTTCACCAAGAAATTTTCACTTATCTACATTTCAATTTTTTTTTGCATTTTAAATAAAAAGAAAATACACTTACTATATCCATAAGGCACCTCCTTAGCCAGGTGGGCTGGAGAAGCAGTGCGTAGCACACGCTTCTTGATTAGACAGAGGTTCAAGCCCATGACCACCAAATACGGAGGATGCGGTAGGTCAGGGAATGACCACCGCAAATCCCCATCCCGGATAAAGGGTGAGGGTTGGCGTCAGGAAGGGCATCCGGCCGTAAAAATTTCATGCCAAAACAGTAAAAACGCTGACCTCATATATATATATATATATATATAATGGGGAAAAAGGAGAGGACAAAAAAAAAAAAAACACTTACTATATCCATACTAAAAACAGATTCTTGTGTCATAATTAATTTCAATTATTTTGTTTTTATTCATGAAGACAAAAGTTTTTTTGTTTTTGTAGAAAGTGAATAAATGAAATATAAAGTTTATATAGATTTGGTATTCCACCAATACATGGAACTCCACATACAATGTTTCACAAATTACAGAACTACCAAAAAAAAAACCAAAGATTCTTTTTTGCAGTTATTATAGATTGGTATTAAAAATGTGTAGTTATCTATAAATATTATATTAATTTAAATAAAAATTTAGTTCTGGAACTTTTGATTCTTACCTTGCTATATAAGCTTGCTTTCTTGCATTATGTGCCTTTACTAATGCTTAAAAAAAAAAAAAAACCCTGTTGTATTTCAAAGAACTGAAATGCAGTTCTTTGAAATACAACAGCTAAATCCAGATCTCATATTTTGATTTTGGAAAGTTGGCAGGTATGAAGATAAACACATCTGCAGCTTGAGTACAAAATCAATTGCAGGTTCTGAATTATAGTAGTAGCAGGCATGAAAGATGAAGGAAAATAACACATGTGTAATGAATGCAATTGTTAATTACATTACAGAGGTCAGAATTATTGATAATTTCCACAGAAATTATCAGCAGTATTTGACAGGTTTACAAACAGTTAACACAGTTGGACAGTACAGTGCCAATTAGTGTTAACTGTTTGTTTAACCTTGGGAAATCACTTAAAAGCCAGAATATTCAAAAGAGAACAAATGTGTAGAGAGTAAAGATGCTTTATTAAAAGAGAGAAGTAAAGCAACAGACATCATATTCATCTATTAGAATAGAAAACAATTTACTGCAAATTGTTTTGAAGTCATTTGAACACAAAGTAAAAAGTGCCCCTGAAGAATTCTCTCGCTCTGTTATTTGAGCAACTGTATCAAAAGTTTTTAGATACAGTTTTTAGTTAAATGTCCAACTGTGACAGAAATTTCAAGTTGACAAAGAAAAAATTAATTTTGAAGGTGGTAAATGATCACTTCATCTGATAACTAAAGAAAAACTTTACATGAAATATGGCAAGACTGATAACATATAGAAAGATTGGATAATGTTTCCTGTAAATAATCTTTATAAAACATATTCTAAATAAATAAACTACTACAAGAAAATAATAAGAATTTTTTAAAGATCCTATATGTTCAGTACAATGCATTCTTAATGACTTCACTACACCTATCCCTCATTTACACAGTTTTGGTTTAGCATGGTTGAAAAAATGCTGCTACATTTCGATTTACACAGTGAAGTTTCGGTTTAACACTTTTTTTTTATTATTTATAAAATACAACAAACTACAAAGAGCCATTAAAATGTGCTGTCATGCTCATCCTACATTGGAGAAACATATATAGGACTCAACATGGCAAAATCAACAAGTCTGAAACAGCTGCACCTGCCCTTTCCTGCTTGGGCACATGGGACATCCCCAACACCATAGTACTGATGACAGATTTGTCATACTCCAGAAGAACTTTCAAAGAAGCCTACTTCATAAAATATTTCAGAAGCTCTACAATCAACAAGAAGGAAGAAGTTAACTTTCATCACACTTGTTATAACCTATTCCAGAATTTCTTGGAAAAGATGCTTGCTGGAAAGCTATTTGGCCAGAAGTAGTTTTTACTGGTAATAGTATCCCACCAGCAGAGACTGAATATTCCCAGATTACTGATTTGGCACATGTAGTTGGAGGAGAAGGATTTGATGATTTGACCGTTTGTGATATTCAAGAATTTATGGTGGAAAGAGAGCAGAATGGAGGAGAAGAATTGATAGACATGTTTATCAACCATTGATGAATCTGAAAGTGATTGTGATGACCAATTCCAGCACTTACAATGAGAATGATGCTGCTGCTGAGCATAATAATATTGCAATCTGAGTAATAAATGTTTAACGAAGGAACAAAAAGATGTGCTGAATTTAGGTGTAAAGTTTGTGTTTGTTTCTCGAAACCTTCCGATAGTGGAAATGCCGACCGGGCTAGCTGGGCAGGTAAAGTGCCTGTCTGGCAACCCAAAGGTCGTGGGTTCGAATCCTGCCTCGGGCTTGGATCAGAGTAAATGCAAAAACTTCGGGAGGTGCATTGTGGCCACAGAAGCTGTGCCAACAACTAACAAAAAAAAAAAAAAAAAAAAAAAACCCGATAGTAGAAATAGCTATGGGTATTAAAAGAGCAGTGAAGAAGTTACAGGCTGCCATAGCTAATGAAACATGCACTAGAACTTTGGTGGTTTTGGGCCAGGCTCATGCAGTACCTTCTAATCTCACTACAATCCAGAGGAAGGCTCTTAGGGAGTTAAGACAGGATGACAGCATTGTTGTTTTACCCACAGATAAAGAGAGGTCAACTGTGATCCTCAACAAAACTAATTACCATCACAAGGCCTTGGAACTGTTAAACGACAGGCCAACATACGGTGACCCATAGGTGATCCTTGGTACGATTAGAACGGCAAGTCAACAAAATGCTGCAGGGTTGGTTGAATGCTGGGAAGATTTCCAAGGACACCTATTTGACACTTCATGTCATGTGATATCAGTTGCCTAGATTTTACGGCCTACTGATAGTTCATAAGGCAGGGATTTTGCTTAGGCCAATTGTATCATTTGTTGGTAGCCCTGTGCAGGCACTATCTAGATTTTTAACCAAATTGATTTCTCCTATTGTGCAATGTTCAAGCTTTATCATTAAGGACAATAGAGAGAATGCTCAGGCACTTCAAGACTGTGAGGTTATGGTGTCCTTATTCACATGCATCAAAATTGAGCATGGTGTGAGGTGTGTATGCACGGAGAGGGATGAGACCTTAAGGGAAGGAATTTGTAGCGGTGTCAAATTAGCTTTTCTAGTATTACCATGTTATATCAAATACTGTGTATAAGCAAGTTCACGGTGCAGCTATGGGCTCTCTGATTAGTACTATTTTTGCCAACTTAGCCATGGAAGAGCTGGAGTCCAGAATTTTTGGTGGGTCTGTTCCACCTCCTCCCATGTGTGCATGGAAATGCTATGTCGATGCTACCTTTGCCATTGTACAGAGGGGAGGAGAGGATGAGGTTCTCAGCTTCCTCAAAGGTTTCTCCCCTTTCATTCAGTTTGCCTCAGAGGTGGAAATACAGTACCCTCCCTTTCCTTGATGTGTTGGTTTGTAGGGATGGCCCCAGAGTGAAAATAAGAGTGTATAGGAAACCTATGTGCCAGGGACAATACATATTTTATAAAACAGCACAAGCCAACAATCATAAGAATAGTGTAATTAGGGCCCTATTGGGTAGGGCTGGATCCTACTGTAGCACCTCTGAGGATAGAATGGAGGGGGATTAAATAGGTCACAGTGGATCTCTGAAAGTGCGGCTACCTTCAGAGGATCTTGGCATTCGAAAAACTGAACAGATGCGAAGAGAGGCCTCCTCATCTGCTGCTACAGCATACATTCCCTACAATCCTGGCTTAACAGAGCGAATCTCTAGAATATTAAGCACCTGTCAGACATGCTAAGTGTGCAGCTACTGGGGTGGAAATTGCACACAGTCTTATCAAAGGTAAAAGATCCTGTACCTATTGAGGGTACAAGTAGGTTTATGTATGAGACCAATTGTCCAGACTGTGAAGAATGTTGGAGAGACAGAACACAGGTTTAAAGATTGTATAGGGCAGGAGTGGCCAACTTAATTTGTGATGTGATCTACTTTTTTCCTTCAAAATGTGCTGTGATCTACCATCTCAAAAATTTCGTTGCAATTTTAATGAAATAAAGGTGCACAAATCGAGGGATGACTGTATATTTAAAATTCGTCGTGATCGACTGGTAGATCGCGATTGACTCGTTAGCCACCCCTGGTATAGGGGAATATATTAGTGCAATAATGACCACAGACTATGGGAAATCTGCTGTGGCTAAACACTTCTGAGAGGAGAACCATCAAATCTCTCCACGCAATATCATCATTGTTGATCGTTCGCATAGGTATTGGAAATGGTTTGAGAGCTTGCGGATTTGTTCTTCGAAACATAATACCATGAATAGTGATAGGGGAATCCATATTCATCCCCTCTTTGAAACCATAATTCTTGGGTAGGTAGGATGAATGGTTCTGCTTGGCATGCTCCTGAGCCATTTCTGGTCTTCATGCACATGGATGTGCTGTAACAGTCTAGTTTTACTGTTAAAGGAGAGAGGTGGTCACCATTGAAAGCTTAGGTTGTTTTATTGCTTTTATATTTTGTATATTTTAATGTTATCTATCATTTTATTGCCTTTAAGTCTACAGTTTGTCAGTGTATTTTATTTTTACAACAAAATTTTGTCCTGTCTTATTTTATTATTATTCAATTTTAATTTATGTTAATAAAGTTTCAGTCATATACGGTTGGTGTATTCATTGCAATTATTATGAGACTTACTAAGAATGATCTGGTGCATGTGTTTAAAAGCTATCTTGTCACTGGCTTCTACAAGTCAGTGACAAGATAGCTTTTAAACACTCCAATGTAACAAAACCAACAGGCTGTTTGAGTAGAACTAGCACAGTCAACCCTAAACAGCTGGGTTGTCTTCCATTGCAGAAAATGCCAACACTTCCCAAGACATTCCGCTTAGATGATTCCAGTGGTATTGGTGCCAGAAATAGCAGAGTTCTTCTTTAGCATGAGGAACACACCGTCACTGCTGGTTGAACTCTGTCCAAATAGCAGTGTTTTATGGACAGTATATGATGATAATGACAAAAAGTGATTATTTGTTTAACTTGACAGGTGTCTGAAGGCTGTTTGGAAGCACTTGATTTTTATTTAAATGCTTCTAATTTGTTTTAATATATTTTGTCACTAATGAAGTAAACTGGTATTATTCATGAGTTTATGAAACATCTGTTTTGTTAATTAATTTAATAAGTTGTTCCCATTTTTCTGTGTTTGTGCATAGTTTCCAACAAAAGTGCCTGAATTACTGTGCAACTTGCCAGCAATAAACCGGCATTATTAACACAAATGCAAAGTGCCCTTTTATCTCTCAACAAAAAATATTATTTAATTTTCATTATTGTTTATTGAAACTGTGGACATGTATCAGGAAAGTAGGTTGGTGGTAATTTTCATAGTTTCTTTCCTAACCTTTACCAAACTAATTCCAGTTTCAAATTTTGCAGACTTAATTGAATTAGGGGGCCATGGTTTTTACTTGGGCTTGATTATACTTAGCATACCTACCTGTTGCGATTATAAATCACTGAACAGATCTTGTGGCCAAAACCTTTTTTTTTTTTTTTGCAATCCAGGGTTCACTAGAAAATTTTGATAAAGTGAGAATTCTTTATAGCGAAGTTTGTTATTGTCAGATATGGCTGTATTTTTTTGTGACAGTTGTTTTTAAATGACTAGCTCATTTGTGTAATACAGAATTTTTCTTTTGTTATCTAAACCCTGATTACTGCTTCTTACGTTATGACCCTAGAAGCGATACTATACTATATATAGGTCTTGTTAGAATAGCAAGAGATGGCTAAATTAGGAAGATGGACTGAAAAGTGGTGATTCAGGTTTAACATAGATAATTATAAGGTACTAGAATTGGGTAGCAGTATCCCAGAATAATATACCAATTGGGTGGTACCACGCTTAAAGTAGTAAAGAATGATAAAGAACTAGGGGAAATTGTACAGCCTGATATGAAATTCTCTGAGTAATGTAGACAAGCTGCTAGGACAGCTCATTTTTTCAATGAATTATAGGAATTTTGCTAGCAGGGACAAGGAGGTGATTATTCTGTTGTATAAAGAAGTGGTTAGGCTGCATCCTGAGTACTTCAATCAGGTTTGGAAACCTTATTTTAGGAAGAATGCGGATCTGTTGGAATTGTTCCAGAGAAGAGCAAATAAGATTGGTCAGAAGCACAAAAGGGTACTCTTACAAAGAAAAACTTCAGTGCTGTAAATTGCAGCATCTGGAATCTTGACACCCACGAGAAGACCTGATTGAAGCATTTAAGGTATTAAATGTTTTAAGTAAACTATGCTAATGCCATTCTTATTCTATCTTAGACAGCACACAAGGGAACATAAATTGGAAAACACTGATTGCTGAATTTATGTTAAAACTTGCTTTTATTCAGAGAGTAATTGATTGAACAAACTTCCATCTGGTATTGTGGAGGTGTATAGTTTGAATAAATTTAAAGAAGGTTTGAGAAAATTATTAAAGTGGCAGAAATGATATATTTTTTTGTAGTATAAGCTATTTATAAATGTTCGCATCCATATATATTTTCCTATGTGTGGCACTTGTGCCATAGGTTCATCATCACTGATATAGGATGATAATCCTGTCTTCGCACATCTCCCATTCACTGTACAATTTAAATTCATGCATGAAGGATTGTCAGGAGAGATTCACACAGAACAGGTTATTCTGCTGAAGCAAACTTTTTATTTTAGTAACCTGCTGTTAGAATGCTTCCTCTCTTGTGTAGATAAGGCAGCATATTCATATTATTTAAAATCACATTGACAATTTCAGATTTCTAAATTACGTATTTCAGTAACATAACTTTATACTGATAAGTGAATAATGTTATTAATTATGAAAAAGCTATGTATTAATTAATTTAACCTATTTTTTTTTCTAATTATAGGACTGTGTTTCATGAATTGCGGGTAATTATCGAGGTATACTCAAATCGACCTGGATTTCCCAATGGTATTCGTCAGATTTGTCACAAACTGATAGCATTTGTTTCAAATTTGGCTCCTCCTATAGCAGCAAATCAGTGAGCCTCTACCAAAAGGAATTATAATTTTAAGTAAATATACAAATCATGAATTGGGGTTGGGGTGGGTTGATAGAGATTGGTGTATGTGAACAGGTATTTCTTCATGAAGTTAAAACTATTAATTTCATTATACAAGTTTTTATTTTTTTTTTATTGTATAAATATTTTGTAGATGATTGTTTCAAATAATTCATTAAATATGTTTCTGTGGGTACTTATTTACTACATTGTTTCATTGAATTTTTTTCTATAGGATATACTGCAATTGCTCACAGCAACAAATATCTTTAAAATTATTTATTAGATCACGTTTTCATGAAGTATGATAGTCATTTGACGTAAAACATCTCACTATTAAATATGATTTTGATGGAAATACCTCCCATACACCCTTAAGAATTCTTTGCAACAATCTCTTTCACAAATTACTGCGGAGAATGTGATGATGTTATGAAAATATTTTTGTGATATTCAATTAGGGTTGTAACACACACACACACACACACACACACACACACACACACACACACACACACACCATTTTCCTGCCTCTTAACATGATGAACAGATAACAACAATGTTATGTTCAACAAAATATGTTATGTTCTATAATGTGGTATGTACAGTAATCATTATTTTTGTTGATTGTAATGCTAGTAATATTTATTGAATTGGATTTGAAATCTCATTCCATGGTATATTTGTTAAGTTAGCAGGTATGAAACAAATTCTAAAAATTATATGCAGTAATATAACTTCATGTATTTGCAAACCTACTGTTTGTCAAATAGGGCTTTATGCATTATGTAAATTTATTTTCTATAGCCCAAATATAATAAAAGTGCACTCCTCTAGCCAACTTAGCTGAATTACAGAATTAAAAAAGATGTGAATAATTTCTTAAATTAAAATAATAAAATAAGATAATAATAATGAAATTTATTGAAATTAAATGAAAAACTGTGCTTGGTGGGGGGGGAGGCTCAGAAAAAGTGGTGGTTGTTTCATTATAGAATAATGAGACAACTGCCACTTTTTTGAGACATTATTGAATAATGAGACTATAAGATGTATTGACTTGAGATATTGTCTTTAAAAATGCATTGAATCCTGGCCTAGAAATGATAAAAAAAAAAAAAAAAAAAAATAGATAAAAACTTTGGTGTGTTTCTGAACCAGGATAAACAGTTACATAATAAGACAGTAGTTCTTCAGTGGGACCTACAGTGTGAGAAGTGCATTTTTTTATTTTATTTTATTTATTTTTTTTTGGCAAATTATATTAAGTTTAAATTGTACAAATTGCAAATCTTATGAAGTCATCTGAATTTTAATGGGGGGGGGGGGGGAGAGAGAGAGAGAGAGAGAGAGAGAGAGAGAGAGAGAGAGAGAGAGAGAGAGAGAGAGAGATTCTTTACCTTAATTTCTAACAAAACTATCAAAATAGTAATTAACTTCCCCCTAAAAAATAATTATCATTGTAGAACTGTTAGTATAAATGGTTATTTCAATACAGAAATATAGAAGAAGCTGCTTATTTAAAAACTGTATATTACCATTATTTAATATTTGCAGGCAAATGTTTTTTGTACTTGAAATATGGTTATATAAAGTCATCAACTCAAGAATGCAATGTAGGTTTAACTAGAAAGACATTACATATTCTGAAATTGTAATTGGGTGGATCAAAGAGAAAATATGCCAAAAGCATATACAGCAACCACTCTTTGGTGTAAGAACAGCTATCGGTGTATTAATTCAGTTGCTTTTTACGTTTCATTGCTATTAGCACTTATAGCAAAATGTGGCATCTTTTCTTTGTCATATCAGGAAAAATAAAAGTGATAAGAATTTAGTCCACATTAGGGGGGGGGGGAAAGAATGTTATCAGTGTAATAATACATACTTCAGAAATTTACAGAATCATGTAATGTACAGTACCCTGATTAAAAAAAAAAAAAAAAAAAAAAAACCATACTCAATTAATTCCTCTTAAAATAAAAAAGTAATACAACAGTTTACTTGGAGGGGGGGGGGGTCTAAGTTATTGTTCATTATTATGTTAATAAATTGATAGATGCTACACTATTATATCACATATTAAGTAATTTATTATCGAAATGATACAGTTTTAAAGGAATTGAACTGCCTTAATGCAAACACTTAAACTGTTTGTTTCAAGAACTCACTGTTTTGCTTCTTCATCAGGCCTATGGAAAATAGGACATTGTTTGAGGAGTTGTCCTACAAGTTTTCAATTTGATAATTGATTATTTACAATACAATATACTCTATGTTATAGTCCTTTAGATGTACAATTATCATATAATTACACTTTTGCTTGCAATTTAATGAACTCATAAATTAATAAATAAAGGTAGTTTATGAAAAATCCCTAGAGTTACTCACAAAATTAATTGGATGGGCTTACCTGTTAACGTGATTTGGGCGTGGTGTCTCATGGTCTGGTTGGGGAAGACTGGGGTGGTAGGAGTGGGTTGACTGATTTATACAGGTTAGGGTTGACTTGGTGTAGCTAATGAGAGATTGTTGCATCCATTGTGTTGTGGTTGTTGTGTAATGCAACAACTTCTCATTGGCTACACCAAGTCAACCTCAACCTATATAAATCAGTCAACCCAAGCCTTCCACCCCAATCTTTTCCAACCAGACGAAGAGACTCCCTGCCTTTATGTTAATAAGCATATACAGGTAAGACCTAAGATCATGCAAACAGGTAAGACCTAACTAATTTTGAGAGTAACTCTAGGGATTTTTCATAAACTTATCTTTATTTATTAATTTATGAGTTAATTAAATTATAGGCAAAAGTGTAATAATTATGCAACAATTATACACATAAAGGACTATAGCATAATTAGAATATGTTGTATTGTAAATAATCAATGATCTATCTCCCACCCCATGGGTATGAAGATGGAAAACAGCAAGTTCCTGAAATGTAGCCATAAATAGTTTGTGTTTGGCATTGAGGTTTTTCAGTTCCTTTATAATTGTATCATTTCGATAATAAACTAATCTACCATGTGATATAATAGTGTACAGTACTTTCTATCAATTCATTAACATAGTAATATAATAGCTCTCTTTTTTCTTTTCTTTTTTTCAGATACTGCCTTCGAGTCTCAAATCCAGTGGCAGCGTCGCAGTTTTTTACTTTTTGATCTCTCATTCACTCACTCACCACAGCTATACTTATTTTATATTTTGTATCTGCCTTACATTCAATCTTCACTCATTATAGTTGCTGTAAGAATATTGCTATCAAAGTATACATTTTCCACCGAGTGTAATGATAAGATTCACTGTTAACATGCCCAAGTCTCTATTAATACTTTTTTCATCAGTATTATTACCAGTTTCATTGTCCACACCAAATTCAGCTTCTCTGAAGCTACAGGCAGTGCTGTCAGGATATTATATTTCACGAAATTGTCACTATATGGATTATAATTCAGTACATTTAGTTTTAGTTCTTGTGTTTTTTCCATGGGAGCAATTATTTTTATTGACTTTTTATATTTATCTTAAGCAAATATGTTATTCCCAGATCAAAAGGTTGTAATTTCCTGATGTCATGGACAGGGAAGATGGTGATCACCTGTATTTCTCAGAAAAGCTGTTTGATAGATGGCCAGTGTACCTGTTGACAAAGTACCTTTTTTTTACAAAGCACACCTCACCATCTTTGTATCAAACTACTTAGGAAGTGAAGAAAATTCTGCTGTATTATCCATGCAGTTCTCTTGTTACATGCCTTACCTGCAGTGAACTGGCTTTAGGTGTCACATTGATGTGTTCAAGATGGAGTTGTTGTAGCCTTCCAAGTATCAAAAATATCAAACATTAATGCATTATCACCCCAAGCACTTATATGCTTATGGTGTCCATGTACATTGCATTCCCTGCACATGCCCTGAATTGGTTCTGCTTATCGGCATGGTATTATAGGCATGTCCTAGTTTCTGGAATTTCCTCAATCATAAGAGATTTCAACTTTTCTGAATTTATGGAGAGCAAGATAGACAGGGAAGGTGGTGATCACCTGTATTTCTCAGAAAAGCTGTTTAGTGGATGGGCAGTGTATCTGTTGACAAAGTACCTTTTTTTACCAGCACACCTCACCATCTTTGCATCAAACTACTTAGGAAGACAATAAAATTCTGCAGTATTATCCATTATCCAAAAGCAAAGACTAAGGTGTTGTCTTTGCATTTCATACAAAAGGTTCTTCTCAGGTAGCATATTATAAAGGACTGTTTCATTTAAGATGAAGATGTTCTTTGACTCATATATCCCTGTAGGAAAGCAGGTTGGGAGTCTTTCCAATAGTCAATGGGTTCTTGGTTCACATTTCCCAGTTTTACCACAGATACATTTGAATGTGATGTCATTCTTAAAATAATCATTGCCAGAACTTTAGTTTTTGTTTTGAAGTCATTAATCTTCATGTTTTTGCTATTTTGATTATCTAGAATTGACTGGTCATTAATGTGGATGTTTTTTTTTTCTCCATCTGCTAAAATCACTTCATTTTATAATTCTTCATATGGCAAGAGCTTCCTTTTTCTTTGCTTCCACCCAGTGTTTTTAAATTAGACTCATTCAGTTTGCAAATCAGAATAATTTTATCATTTCTGGACAAAAAAAACCCTCAAAAAATCACCACCTTAGGCTTGGTATGTTCTGTGTTATACTGATGCTTATTTATGGTTAATTAAGATGAAGATACTAGGATCTGGTGAAAAATGCTTGTTGAATTCATTACTGTTATAACAGTAATGGTATAATAGTTATGACAGTAATTTTGCTTTTTTTCAAGAAACTTGCAAAAAAAGCAAAATAAATAGCAATTGTCAATTATCTGGGCCCCGCAAGAAACCTTCTATTTTACCGAAGCAGCATGTTACTTGATATCAATCCAACTAATGCTGTGATGTGATTAGATGATTCATTGGGTTATTAAATGAAAACAAACTCTTCAAAAAACTAACTACTTTAATATACGCAGTGCTTAAACTGAGAATTTTTCTTTCTGCACGTCCACCATATTGTTGATTCATTCGTGCAATTAGCACAATGTTACAGATATATTATATTGCACTTCAGCTACCATGTATGGATAACTTATGTGATATATATGAAAAACAAAAGTAAAATTGAGGACAGCTGACAGACCTCTCTAAAACAGCCAAGTATAAATTTTCTTGGAAATCTGAACACTGGGAGTAAAGTTGTTCAGTGCAGACATGGTAAAGACAATAGGTCTTTACCATGATCAGGAGCAAGCTTTATATATTTGTGAATCTGCCTAAAAATTGAAGGCTTTAAAATTTTTTTGTGGATTAAGGTTTATTCCTGTATGCAGAGTAGCCCTTTGGGCCATTGGCTAAGTTGTGACCAGCAAGGAAAGTCAAACCAGTTCTCTTTGCTAATGGAATTTTCATTCTGAAACAATTAACCATGTGAACAGTGGCAGATAAAATTTAATTTGTTTGAATAATTTACATGCTAATAGAATGTATTGTGGCCTGTAAAAAATAAAAGTAAGCATCATTTTTTTGAATAAGCATGCCGCTCAGTAAAATTACACATGAAATGATGCAATGGAAAGTGGGTGCAACAACCAAAGATATCTATAGTATCTCATGTAGGGCAGCTCCTGAATGCTAGTTTAACTCTTAAGTGTAACAGCGAGAGAGAGAGAGAGAGAGAGAATTTGGTTCAGTGAGCATATTATGGGAAAAGTGCTGAATTGGTTGATTGTATCATGTATTTAATTTTGTGTCATATATTCAATTTGAGTACCTTTCTCCATCAGCCTGATTGTCTCAAAAAATAATAATAATAATAAAATTACTATCCTCATTCCATAACTTTTATTTTTATTTTAATTTTTACGTATTTTCTAGATGTTCTCAGTTACTATAATTGTTAAACATTGTTTCTGATGGAACAAACTTTTTTCCTCTCATTTCCTATTTTTTTTCCCCTTATTTTCTCACTATGACATTGAGCTTGTTATATCTGTATTCATTCTAATCAAGTTTACTTGTACAAGTATTGAAAGCAGGAAGTACAAATAAAAGTCAGGCCTGTTGCTATCTGTAATCAGTGATGATTTTTGCATGATACACATGGAAAAGCCACATTTTTCACTGTGATGAAAAAATGCTGTGGAACAAAGAATTCACACACACACACGCAGCTAGTTTTTGTGGTCACCTCATACCAGTCACATAAAAGAAGGGAAATGTGACATGGCGAAATTTCTCGTCATTTAAGGACTGAGCTTTATACATAAATTTTGGATGAAACCTAAAACCAAGAAACTTTAGATCAGAGATAAAGGATGTTATATAACTTTTTTTTTTTTTTTTTTTTGTACCACAAAAAAGTAACCTAGACGTGAAAAAAATTTAAGTTAGAATTTCACTGTATTTATTTGTAATAAGGTCTTAACTTTATATCATGGAATCATAGTACTGTCTTTTTCTGGATATGTATTACCAAAAACAAAGGAAGTAATACAGTATTTAAAATTTTTTTATGTGTGAAATAGGGCTTTGCAATTATTGTTCTCTTACTGTTTTATTTGATTATAACTTCAACAAATACTTTGATTTCTCTTAAAAATTAGCATTAGCAGCAATGTTTCTAATGAGAAAAATATTTAAAAGTGTTAAAGTATTTTAGTATCATATTTCTGAACAGCTATGCATACTGTAGATTATTACTGTAGATAAAATGTATTATAAAGTTCTGTTATTTTCCATTAACAAAATCAGCAAGGTATATTCTGGACATATATAAAATATATATATATATATATATATATATATATAATAAAATTATATGCATGTGCTTTATAGACATGTACACATTTTGTGGTGGTGTCACTTTGTGTTGGCATTTGTGCATCTCAAAAGAAGGTTCATCATATGGTTGCTGTATTCAAATTAAAACAAAAAAGCAGACAAATAAAATGATTTATAATAACAAATGTGTTATTTTTTAATTCCTGCTTGGATATAATAATCTTTTCATTTGCTTAATTTTTTGTCTGCCAAAGGCTTGTAAATAAGTTAATAACAATCTTGATGTGTCAAAGAACTCCCAACAACAACTATTGTTCAGAGAATGATAAAGTTTATTTTGTAGATGAAATAAGATGCTTTCTTTAAAAAGCTATTCTTTAATCTAATTTGGCTTACAAAGGGCAGTCAATAAGTATTTACCCTCAACTAGAAATATTTGAGTTAGGGATTTGAACTTGACTGGCAATTTTATCCTTCTCTGTGTAGCTCTCTTCTAGAGATGTATTTTTCCTATCTGTGGATGAACTAGTTCAAGCCTCTTGAATAGAATTGCTCACTTTGTGCAGAAAACCAGGCTTCTGCTTCATTAATTACCTCTTCTGTGGCCCCACACATTTCAGACTGAAGAAGAGGATGATTTCTTCATTTTAGGTAAGAGGAAGAAGCTTGAAGGTGAGATGCTGGGAGAATTGGCGAGTGCTGCACATTTTCAAATGACACCTGATTGCAAAGTCCACTGTGATATCAGAAGCATTATTGGCTAGGAAGCAGATACCTCTAGATAGCTTCCCACATCTCTTCAACTTGATAGCCTCTCAACTTTTCTAGGAATTTTCTTAGTACTTCCCAGTGGTATTTGTTGCATTTTTAGAGTTAATCTATAAGGATGATTTGACATTACCTTGTTAGCAGACAATTGAACCTTAGCTTTTTTGGGTGTTGGTGGAGATGAATGTGTCCATGTCCAGCATTCATCCAGCATCACAATTTGTTAAAAAAAATTGTCAAAATTCTCTCTACAAAGTTTCAGCAATTGTGCAGAACACTCCCTTCTGGAGCTTTTGAGGAGGTGTCAACAATCTGAGAACCCATTGGGCTGCCACCTTGACATGTGCTTCATCTTGCAAACAGATCCATGTCTGGTGTTCACTTCATTTGCTCTAAAGTTTATAGTTACATATCTGTCTTCAAGGACTAGCTGAGATCGATCTACCTTTTGTCTTAGGTCATTGTGTTCGCTGTTTTGTCCATATCTGAACTGTCTTTTCCAATTTTTAAGTTTCGTGTGATGGACTAAAGATGGGCAAATGAAGTACCCATCTTTAGTCCACCATGGCCAGAGAAACAAGATGTGTATAAATCATACCACAGTCTAAATAAGTAAATTTGCTAAAAATGATATTTTTATAAATTTTGAAGTTTATATAAGGAACAGTTAAATTTTGGGTAACAAACTAAGTTTAGATTTCTTTTCTTTTTTTTTTTAATTTGATAAGGTCTTTCTATTTTATGATTTTTGGGGATGAAAATACATTGGCTGTTCTCTCAGGATTGTTTGAATGCACAATACAATGTGGATATTTTAGGAATACTCATGTGACAGTATATCTCCATTTGCAATTTATGCCACCACCCAAATGGCCATTGTGGGGGTTATGAGGCAGAGATCAAAAAGTTCTAATTCCAGGAAACAAAGTCACTGGAGAATCGGTAATTTGATTACTCATTGCAGCATGAGATTTGTTAAATGGGGCATTGTTCTGTTGGAATAGCACATGATGTAAATTTTTTTCTCCTCTTTCTAATTTTCACATGCACTGTATGGATTATACTTGCATAATAACTAAGGTCTCTGTTACTGCCTCTATACTCCAAATAGTTAATCATTAAGATTTCCTCTGGGATCTCAGACCTTGTGAACACTGTGTAGGAGTAGCTAAGTGATCAGGAGCAAGAGTGCAATAGCACATGCTCTTTGAATGAACCAGGATTAGAGCCCATGACTACTAAATATGATTAATGTTTGTATTGATTTTATTGTAAACTCCACTGGCCTGGTAGTCATGCAGGAGTATAAAGAAGTTTTTATTCATAGTACTTCTGTTTTGATCCCCCCCCCCTCCTGGGATTGGAGGATGGATTTAAATTTTCCCTCTCAGGATTGAAGGATGAATCAAAATATCATTCATTGTCAAGTTTCCTATAAAAGTTAGAAATCCTTTTGAACCTTGTTAGAAGTTCATCTGAAAATTTCATTCTCAATTGTTTCTAATCAAATGTTAACATTCGTAGGGCTAATTTCACTGGTAATTTTTAATACTTAATTATTCTGTCAACGTGGACTGCCCTATTCCATA
This sequence comes from Mastigoproctus giganteus, assembly GCF_048544385.1. NCBI lineage: Eukaryota > Metazoa > Arthropoda > Arachnida > Uropygi > Thelyphonidae > Mastigoproctus > Mastigoproctus giganteus. Next base: position 66,589,953 of record NC_143585.1, read on the forward strand.
AACATTCTTTGGGATCTCACAAATTATTTTTAGGTAGTGATCCTTTGATTATTTATCAGTGTATTGTGGATTTGAATGATCACTTCCTCAATCATTACAGTTTTTTGGTCTGCCACTGTGGTTGGCATCTTTGCAAGACTGCTCATGTTAGGCACACATCTATTTCTTAACTGTGGCATATGATAGAACTATTTCCCAAAGCAAGAGCCATGTCCCTATGGTTGCTGAGAACCACATAGACATGGCTGATGTTTTGGGCAACACATTTTAAAGAAAATATTTTCTTTTGCAAATATTGAATCATAGCTTGGTTGGTTACATTTTTCAAAAATCAGCATGCTTCATAATTATCCTATAAAAAAATATTAGACACACACTGGAAACTTTAATCAAAATTCCAAAAAGAGTTATTTTTATATATCCTAGCTATACAATATTTAATTTTTATATTTTCCATGTCAGGCTTAAGGACATACTGATCACCTATTGTATTAGCTACTCACCCACTATTGAGTGAACAGTAGTTCCTGATAGGGCCATGTGGGTGGGCATCACACAGCATAAAGTTGTTTCTCTCACAAGTTGTTTATTTGCAATCTATAGCAATAATTTCGGTATTAGATGATACCATATTAAGACTTAAGTTTTACTGAAAAACCATATATGAATATGAATTTAATGACAAAACCACTATGTTTGAAAGTACTACATATGCATGATCAAACCTGGATTACCTGAAGCTTCATACTCCAAATTATTCAGTTCTACTATTGTATTAAGTTGGTGATAAAATGGGAAGATAGAATAGATAGGAAGCAACCAGTTACTGTAAACTGCTAAAAATTACTCTAAAAGTACCCACTACCACAACAGATGGAAGCTTGTTCCAACAATCAACCACCCACTAACTGAATGCAAACTTCACATCTATCCATGCAATCATCTTTCCTCAATTTTAATTTATGCTCTCTCGTGTGTAGTAAGAGCAAGAGGATGAATGCCATCAGCATTGAGCTTTCTCAATCTATTCAAATCCTTAAACACCTCACTCAGATCTTGTAGGTGCTTAAGGTCTCCAGACTGCAATTTGTAGAACAAGCCTTTCTTGGTAAGAGGACCATTTTGTGTCCCTCACCAATCTCATTGCCCCTCTCTGTGCCTATTCCAGCAGATCCACATCTTTCCTAAATTGAAGCCTCCAGACCTGTATGCAGTACTCGAGATGCAGTAAAACCATTGCCTTATACAATGGAATGATCATTTTATCCTTGCTAGCAAAATTCTTGTATATCATTGGCAAAACCCCATGAATTGGCCTGGCAGCTTGCCTGCACTGATCAGAGAACTTTGTAACTGACTGCACAATTATACCACAGGTCTTTTTCATTTCTCACTACCCTGAATGTAGGTACCACACAAGTAGGTACATTAATCTGGGATTACTGACATCCATATATCACTTTTCATTTGTCAGTGTTAAACTTCAATTGCCATTTCTCAGCTCGATGGCCTAATTTTTCTATATCTCGATGCAGTAGCATACCTTGATTACCGTCATTGACTACCCTGCCAACTTTTGTATCGTCTGGAAACTTAGACATTACGCTTGATATGCCTTCAATAAATATAGAAAATAATGGGCCAGCACTGAACCCTGGCAAACCACTAATAACATTAGTTGCCGACCGGCTAGCCAGGTGGGTAAGGTGGCCTGCCTGGCAACCCAAAGGTCGTGGGTTCGAATCAGAGTAGTGCAAAAATCTTAGGAGGTGCGGCCACAGAAAAATAAATAACATTAGTCCGTGAAGAGCAGTGTCCATTGATACCCACTCATGTCTTTTTCCACTAAATCATCCCTTTATCCACAGCAGCAACTTGCCCTTAATGCCACACTGATCCAATTTGTATAGCAGTCTTTTATGTGCAACAGTATCAAAAGCTTTCTGAAATCCCAGTATATGATATCAAAATTATTTTTTGCATCTAGTTCCTTTGTTACTGCATTATACTATGCAATTAAATGAATCAGACAAGATGTTCCTGCATTAATTTAACCAGCAACAATTATTTTTTCTGAAACGAGTTCCAGGTATAGCTAAGAGGCCTGTAATTACTCTTGTCACTTTTTATTCACCTTTGTTAATTGGGAATTCATTTTTACACCAGTCCATGGGGACCACTGATGGATTCAAAGATGCTCTCATAATTTTGCCTGAGGGTTTGCCTACCTCCTTTGCTGCTTCCCTTAATGTACTTTGATAGATCCCATTCACCACAGGTGCCTTTTTTTAATATTTAGCTTGGACAATTTCTCTTACACTTTCCTCTCAGTTATCACAAAATCATTTACCTCCCTGTTAGAGTTTAATAAGCTGCCCTAAAGAAATATTCGTGTGAATGTAGATGCAAAATACCTGTTCAGTTTGTCAGCAACCTTAGCAGGATCATCAACAGTTAAACTGTTGCCATCAAGTGGACCAATTTGATTTATCTGTTTCCTTCTAGTGGTTACATAAGAAATCTTTGGTGTTTTTCTTTGTATTCTTATCTCTATTGATAATTTATATGCATCCATGCATGTTTTTTTTTTTCTCTGCCATGAGTCTCATCAGTATGTCTGACATCCAATTTAGGTCTATACTTTAACAGTATCTCTTAATTGGTATAAAAAAAAACAGTCATCCAATAAATTCACGAAAGTTTTGCTATTGTGCGAGTGACCAACTCCCACAGTCTACTCAATATTCAGGGTGGTCAAAGTCCTGCACCGGTTTTAAATTTTAATAACTAACGTTATACAAACAATAGAACCATTTAGTAAAAATTATATGAAAGTTCAAGTCAAAGTTTTTTATATAATAATTTCATCCATGTAAATCTGATTTTTCTTTTGTGTATTTATATTTTATCAATTTCTTTTTTTATTTGCAGATAATTGAATGACCCCAAATGGCAACAATTGAAGGAAAAGTTAACTGTGTGCTTTGGCTTGCAGAGTTTAAATCAATAACAGCGGTGAGAAGAAAGATCGCTACTCATTATAAAAAAGATGCACCTCATAAAAAGTCATAAGTAAGTGGATGAAAAATTTTTAAGAAACTGGATCTGTTATGACAAACCATGATCTGGGAGACTCTGAATCAGTCAACAATGATGGCAGCCAGTTGAAGTGTTAATTAAAAACCATTAAGAATAAAACTTTTAAGACTTGAACTTTCATATAATTTTTAATAAATAGTTCCATTATTTGTATATCTTTAGTTTATTAAATTTAAAACTGGTGCAAGATGTTATGACCACCCTGTATGGGTATTTAGTCTTCCTTTTTAACACAGTCTGATTTACTGGCCCACTATTTTTCTCAATACTTGTTTGTTCTCATATCAAATGAGTTTGAGTGTGATAGGCCTAATGACTTAACAAGTCATTAGGCTTATCACACTCCAATTCATTTTTGTTTTCCCACTGTCTATGTCACACCAAGCTAATTCAACATTGCAGTACCTTAATTTTAATGTCTTTCACTAAGTGCATAACCCCCATCCTGCCCTTTCTGTACACATTGTACTTCCCATATTCAAATTCTGCATCCCTTATACTGAGTGACACCAGATCTCCGGTATCCCTACAATGTCTGCATTTGACGACAACCAGTACTTCAGATTTATTTATTATGCTCCCAGCATTACATGCTAGTATACATGCACCTGTTCTTACTCTTAGTTACCACAACACAGCTGATGTATTTGCTTGTTCCACAAGAACCTTCAGCAGGCCTTTAAATCTGTGGCATCTTGCCTTCCAGGCTGCTGCTTGTTCCAATAGAAACTGCAAGAATCACACTTTTGCCTGCAGCTGTTATTAATCTATTAGTCAAGTGGACCAAATATTGTTGCTTGTATCCTTTGAAGCAAGCAGTTTTCCAATCCGTGTAATGCTCCCTCGATAGCATTCTTGTATCTCTTATATTTGAGTGTTTCCCATCCTTGTGAAAAACAGTTTCTCCTGTTAAGCACAAATCCCTTATGGGCAGAGTTGCAGACACTTGAATTTAAACCTAATTTACAACTTCTCAACACTGCCCTGTGCTTGTGTGTATTAATTGCTCAGATCTACTTTTAATATTATTAGTGGCAATGCATACAACCATATAAAATTAAAGTATATAATTCCCTCCTACTCTGGCTAACTCTCACAAATTTAAATTCTTTGAGGGATATGTTTCCTGCCAAATAGCCTTGAGATAAATAAATTGTGCGGTGATAAGCTCTACAGAATGGCCACCTCAGTGGGCAGGAGCAGCAGTGCATAGGACATGCTTCTTACTTATACCGGGGTTCAAGCCCATGACCACCAAATACGGAGGTTGCGGAAAGGTCAGGGAATGACCACTGCATATCCCCGGAGCAATATGGCCTTAGTTGCTAATGCTCCTGAAAACCAAACAAAATAAACAAACAACAACTCTACAGAAAGAAAATTCCAGAGAACTAAAAAGCTGATGATATAATTCTGTGATGGTCATTTTCACCTGATCAATGAATTTCACCTGGCCTATGTACGAATAATATTGTATAACTTCAGATTATATATTATTTTTAAACTTTGTACATTACTTAAAATTTTAATTTCTATACAAGTAAAATTCAGTAAATATCGTGTCAACTGTGCATGTACACTGAGTGGACAGAAATCATGGGATACCTATGCAGTAATGGGTAGGCCCGTCATGTGACTGCCTGGATAAGGGCAGTCACACGACGAGGCATTGAGTCCACTAGTTCATGAAAGTTTTCCAAAGGTATTTCTATCCATGCTTGCTGCATCGCTGTTCATATTTCCGTCACATTCCTGGGTTGGTAGAGGATCCAAAGCTCGAAAATGCTCCACAGGGTTCGTGAATGGTGAGGCCATTCCACGGTGGTAAAATCTGCAGAATGCTCTTTGAACCATGTTCTAGTCACCATGGCTCTAGGGAGGCGCATTCTCCTGCTGGAAGAGTCCATTTCCCTCTGGGTGTACAATGACCATGAGAGGTTGCAGATGGTCTGCAAGGATGGACAAGTAACCTGGACCATTCAGAGATGCATCTAGATGTACCAGAGGTCCCAACGTGTGCCAGTTGAACACGCCCCAGACCACGTCGACAGCCACATTCATACTCTACCTTTCTCCGCCCACTGCTGTCCACGAGATGTTATTCCGGAAATGCCATATTCCCGATACACTCGTGATACTGTTGAACAGGGATAGTGCAATTTGTGTACCACCTCTGCGATAGACCCATGTATTGGGCACCCACTATCATTCCTCTTTTAAAGTCAATTAACATTTATCGATACTGACATCGAATTACCGTCTATGTGAATACAGCGTACCTATATACCTGCTAAGCAGTAGGTTCATTAACTGGTGAGAGGGGTGACAGCATCACATTGCCCAAGAACCAGGTATCCCATGAATTTTGATCTTTCAGTGTACTGTGCTTGTGACCCATTGTACATGTAAAACCTTGTGCTTCAGTTTGTAAATAGCACACTTGCCTGTCACATATCCATCCCTGGTCCGCTTTTTTGTGAATAAATTAATGATAATATCACCTTTTGTGCTTTTAAAAGATGTCTGTCCTGCAACGTCAATGTTTGCTCCTGGCAGACACCCTGGTCATGTTCCACCTCTTCTTTTTGCTCAATATATTTCCATTTTGCTGACAATATAGCAGACAACAATAACTACCTGTGCAAAGAGCACATTCTGCATTTGGGATTGCTGCTGTGTTACCCAATGCACAAAGGTAAACTTTGTTGTTGAGGTGAGTAGCTGAGACCTTGATGAGCCCAATTTTAATTCCTCCAAGGGGTATATACCTTGTTCTGTAAGCTCTCATAAACGCCCAAGCAGAATGTGAAGTTTGCTCTTATTTCCCTACACTCTGCACCAGATGCACATACAGAGACCCTTGGATGTATCATGTTCCATAACAATTTTCTGCAAAAATCAAACAAGTAGCACATTTTGTAAGGGTGTGATTCATAGAACCCTTCACTTCTACCCTGAGCTACAGCACTCCCGCTACTTTGAGCCCTTTGCTTTACTGCACTAGTCAGCGGCATTACTTCCGTGTAAATTTAAAATCAAAAATATTTAATTTTAAAATAACACTACTCTAATCACACATTATATGGTAATAATGTGTATTATGCTAGAAAGTACTTAATATATGTATATATATTACACTGTTCCTTTACTTTCGTAAAGTTATAAATTAGGTTAACTTCAGTAAGAGACCCCCATGGAACTTTGCGACAGCAAATGGTGAGAGATGCAGCTTCGCCGACTGCTTTGCACCGATTGGCTACTAATCATGATTTTACATTAGACTGAATGCCATTCTACAGGCGAGTAGAGCCACCACCATACAAACAACAGCACTAATAACACTAACAAAAGCAATACTACTAATGACTTCAGCTCTACTGGAATTAGTTCTTAACCTTTACTCCTTGGCCCACTTAGCGCAATGGATTAACCACTGATGATGTAGTAAATTGGCTTTATTCTTAAGGTTGTTGGTGGTAGAGCCACCAGGAATATAATAGACAAGTCGGTAAACCTGACCTTCGTTAACAAAACTACTACTACCAGTAGGAGTTTTCTTAACAGACTTTCATTTCCACTAGTGAAAAAAAGTGATGTTAGATTATGCCACCAAATTCGGGATGGATTCAAGTAAAAAAAAAAAGGGTGCATACTAAACATTACGGACACCGTTTTTCACTAGAATATGTTCCGAATTTGGTGTCTTAAACTAACCTAACCATATTTCATTAGAGGAACTGAAAGTCTGTAACATCTATTGTATTGTTCTACAAGCGAGTAGAGCCGGCAGGAATACGGCTATTGTTTTTCAAAATGGCATTCACTCTAACCCAAAATTGTGGTGATTAGCAGCCAATCAGCACGAAACAGTGATAAGAGCTACATCTGCCATCTTTAGCTGTCGCAAAGATCCGTAGGTAAGAGTCTCTTACTGGAGGAGTTAGTCATTAGATAATAAAATTTCTTTACATAAAAACAAAAAGTTATATATGGTAACTTATGTGATTAGAACCTTCAAGCTACTTTTTTGCCACAATAGAAGTTGCTGAATAATTTAATTATTCTGCAAAAAGTTTAATATTAATATTATATTTAGTTATTTGTCTTTATTTTATTAGTCTTTGCCATACCAGCCATTTTGAAGAAGTACAAATATTATGAAGCGTTATATAGATATAAAAAACATTTTCCGAAGCGAATTGCAAAGAACTTTCAAAGGGGCTAATGAAGTCAATGTAGGAAGTTGCTTGAATCTCAGATGACTGATAATTATCTAGGGAAGAGTCAAAAGTTTACTCTCCCCCTTATCAGCTGTAAGCATTGCCCATGGTAACAGATGCAATTAAAACCAACGTTCATGGTCAAAAGAACATACAACACATGGCAGTTAAGTTGAAGGACTTGTTTAATTTAAATAAAACCGTGTGTTAGGATGAAATAAAAAAAGCTTTTAATATTTTTTGGAGTTATTACCTCAGTAACTCTATACTTGAGTACCCACAGAGCTGTTGAAAACATTTTTTAAAAGCTTTTCAAGGCCATCAACACTGTCCCATTTCTTTAAATATCTGCTATATCAAATCATCCTTTCAGCATGTGATTTGATTTTGGTGTTAATAATAGAAATAAGGGGAAGTTCCATAATTTGCCTAAAGCTTGATAATCAGCAGATTTTACAACCTTACTCCAGTGGTAAAATTGCCATACCACCAGGTTCACCTCCATTGGTAGCAGGGGCTGATGCGGTAGAGTTCTCAAAAATTACACAGGATTGGAAATATATCTGGGAGCCTAGAATTCATAGTTTCACGTCTGCCTCAGTGAATTCTTTAAACCTAGTGATCTTAAACTTGTGCATAGTACTTGAAGTTATTCAAGTACTATGCACAAGTTTGCATAGTACTTGAAGTTATTCAAGTACTATGCATAAGTCGTTCAATATTCAATGTATGTGTGAACTTTTTGATGTGAAACATTCTTGGGGGCACCTCAACCGAGTAATTCTGATCGGTCATGAAAAATGCAATGCTGAAGTGGCGTCATCTGCAGCTTCCGTCAGAGGCGAATTATCGTTACTTGTATTGTTGCAATCATATTTCCTGCAGCCTCCATTTGAAAGATATTGCATTTGATTGTAGCCATCTGAATGGCTACAATTAAATGGGTAATTACGCTATTGGCTTGTTTGATCATTCGTGTTCTTCGAAACATTAGACATCTACAGGTCTTGCTAACTTCCAGGTCCTCATAGGCATCTCGAACTCATGCAAATCAGTGAAAAACATGAGTGAGGTAGAGCACAGTCATGATATACTTGTTTTACCAGTTTGTAGATGTCAGTTGAACTTTTCCCAACTTCGCACAAAATTGAACATTCACTCTTTATTTCATCACTTAACACAATGACGTCTTGAACAGCACAATTCTAACACCACTGCATGAATGATTACAGTATACAAATGGCCTCGTAGAGGGTAGAAACCATTAGGTCAGCTGCCATGGCACCATAGTGGCATCATTTCTGCTTCATAGTGGCATTGTCAGACCAACTGCCTGAGCAACTAACGTGTATCTTATGCACATTAGTTGGTCTGACTTTTGGCTCTTAAGTGCCAGATGCCACTTTTTTTTTTGTCATAATGTTCTGATATCACCGAAAATGTTTTTTTGGACTTGGTGTTTTGTCCCTTTTTCATGTAAACTAGTTTTCTGAACTAAAATTATATCTAAATATGCATGTATGAATAGCATTAGCATTAGCATTAGTAGAGGCATTTGATGCAAGAAAGCAAGCTTATGCAGCATCAGCCAAAAAAAAAAAAAAAAAAAAAACCCCACTTCCACTTCACCCCTCTGTTCGTTCAAAATACCTGTCCAGCTGAGCCTTAAACTTATTTAGGCTATCAACCTCCACCTCAAGGGATGGCAGTCTGTTCCACCAACCAACCACCCGCTGGCTAAAGGCAAATTTCCGCACGTCTATCCTACATCTGTCTTTCCTCAATTTGAATTTATGCCCTCTCAGGTGATTTTTCTGAGCTAGGGGAAGAATCCCATCAGCATTGAGCATGCTTAAACCATTCAAGGCTTTATACACCTCTATCAGATCACCTCGCTGGTGCCTCGTCTCCAGACACTGTAATTTGCAAAACTTAAGCCTTTCTTCGTAAGAGCACCCCCTTTGTTCCATTCACTAATCTTGTTGCCCTTCTCTGTACTCGTTCCAGCAGCTCTACATCCTTCTTGAAATGAGGCCTCCAGACCTGTATACAGTACTCTAGGTGTGGCCTGACCATTGCCTTATACAATGGAATAATCACCTCCTTATCCCTGCTGGAAAAATTCCTGTATATCATTGACAATACTCCATGAGCTACTCTTGCAGCCCGTCTGCACTGCTCAGAGAACTTCATATCTGCCTGCACAATCACCCCCAAGTCCCTTTCATTCTCTACCACTGTCAGTGTAGTACCACAGAGTTGATACGTTGCTCTGGGGTTGCTGTTTCCCATGTGTAGTAATTTACATTTGTCAATGTTAAACTTCATTTGCCACCTCTCAGCCCATCTGCTCAACCTTTCCAGATCCTGTTGCAGCAGCATAGTGTCAGTAGTGTCCTTGACAACCCTGCCAACCTTTGTATCATCTGCAAACTTGGACATTAAGCTTGATATACCATCATCAATATCATTTATAAATACAGAAAACAATAATGGACCCAACACTGAGCCCTGAGGGACTCCACTAATAACATTAGTCCACGATGAGCAGTGTCCATTGATTACCACTCTCTGTCTTCTCCCCCTCAACCACCCCTTTATCCATAGCAGCAATTTGCCTCCAATGTCACACTGCTCCAATTTGTGTAGCAGTCTTCCATGTGCAACAGTATCAAAAGCCTTTCTAAGATCCAAGTATATAATATCAAAGTTATTCCCTGCATCCAGTTCTTTTGTGACTGCATCATAGTATCCAATCAAGTTGGTCAGGCAAGACTTCCCCTTAACAAAACCATGCTGTGTCTGAGCTATAACTGAAGTCTTGTCTAAATGATCCTGCAGTGCTTCTTTAACCAGTGCCTCCATTAATTTTCCTGGAACAGAAGTTAAGCTCACAGGTCTATAGTTACTTGTGTCAGCCTTTGATCCTCCTTTGTGAATTGGGGTCACATTTGCACATTTCCAGTCTATGGGTACCTCCCCTGAGTCCAAGGAAGCTCTCATAATTATGGCTAAGGGTTGGCTTACTTCCTTTGCTGCCTCCTTTAATATAACTGGATAGATCCCATCCACCCCAGGTGCCTTTCTTGTGTTTATCTTCAACAGTTTCTCCTCCACTTTACTCCCAGTTATTTCAAGATTCTATAGCTTACTGCTAGAGTTGAATACACCTCTGGCATTCCCCTTGCTGAATAACTCCTCATGTGTGAATGTCGATGCAAAATATTCATTTAGTTTGTTAGCTACCTGAGCAGGATCATCAACAGTTGACCCATCGATATCAAGTGGACCAATCTGATTCATCCCCTTCCTTCTAGAGTTTACATAAGTAAAGAATTCTTTGCTGTTTTTCTTTGCATCCCTTGCCAAGGATTTCTCGTAATCTGCCTTCGCCTGCCTAACCTCCTTTGTAACTTGGTTGCATATCAACTTGTATCTATCATAGGCTTCTGTGTCATGTGTTAATTTGTAAGTATCCCATGCATTTTTCTTCTCTGCCATATGCCTCATTAGTTCATCTGACATCCATTTTGGCCTAAACCTTGAACAATATTTCTTAGTTGGTATGTAAAGCCTAGTAGCTTCCAAGATACGTTCTTTGAATGCTTCCCATTTTGAATTTGCTGTTGGTAACATCATCAGTTGGTCCCACTGTATAGAATTTAAATACTGTCTCAGTCCATCGTAGTCGCCTTTACGGAAGCAATAACCCTTCCCTTTACCCCTAATGGTAGTTACCTCTTTCAGTAAATCCCACTTCAGCACACTGTGATCACTGCCACCTAGTGGTTCATTTATCTGCAGATTCTTAATGCATGAAGAATCACTGCTGATAATCAAATCAAGAGTATTACTCCCTCTAGTTGCCTCCTGAACATACTGATGTAGAAAACAATCATCCAATAAATCCACAAAAGCCCTGCTAGTGTGTGAGTAACCAGCCCCCAAATTCCAGTCAATATCTGGGAAATTAAAATCTCCCATTATAAGACTCTCTGATTTACTGGCCCACTCTATTTCCCTGTACAGTTCCTTATTATACTCATCAGAGTCATTAGGCCTATAGCACACTCCTACTCTCAATTTTGATCTCCCAATGCTTATGTCACACCAAACTGACTCAACACTGCACTGTCCAGCGATGTCAACTGGCTTCACTTCCTTGGATTTTGTGTGTTTTTTAACTAATAGCATAACCCCTCCTCCCTTCCTATCCTGTCTATCCTTTCTGTAGACGTTGTACTCCCCAAATTCCACTTCTGCATTCCTTATATCTGTGTGACACCACGTCTCTGATATCCCAACAATATCTGCCTTTGATGTTTTGAGCAATACCTCAAATTCATCAAATTTATTTACTAAACTCCTAGCAGTGGTGTACACGCAAGTATACCTGCACCTGTTTCTATTCTTAGCTACCCTAACACAACCCATGTGTTTATTTGTACCGCAATGGCTCCCAGCAGTGTCTGAAATACCATGCATCTTGTTTTTCAGGCTTCTGCTCATTCTAATAGAAGCAGTGCAAGAATCTCTTTCACCTCTGCCAGTGGCTACTGTCAATCTATTGGTCTTTGTCTCCCCCCCAAGCTAGCAGTTTTCCGACCCACCTAACACTGCCTCGATAGCATCAGCAAATATTCTTGCACCCTTTCTATTTAAGTGTATCCCATCCCTGTAGAAGCAATCTCTCCTGTTAACAAGTACAGTCCAGGCTGAAAAAAATTCTAAAATAATATGTGAAATTCAAAATATGAAGTTAAAAATTATGTAATTTTGTTCATTTATCATGGAAATTAACATTATCAGCATAAACTGCAATTCATACATTTCACACCTAACATTGTCAAAGTTCGAGGAGGTTTGTAATAAGGCATCAACACAAACTGTTCTGCTTACTCATACAGCACTCAATGGCATCAAGTACTCTTTCTGCTTCTAAAATAAGCAAACAGATGCCTTTATAATTATTAAGAAAATAACATAAAATTCTTATTTTCTCCTTATTCAGTAAAATTACTATTCGTAAATGAATTTTATAAGGAAGAATCACAGGGATTGAAATTAATCAACAAATATCTTCTTGATAAAGTTGAATACTTAGCATGCATGACACTGTATTGGACATGGTCACACTAATACCAGTAGTCGAGTGGTTATGCGCGTGGGTGCATAAGTACACGTGCCTTGTGTGACTGGGGTTCAAGCCCATGACTGCTAAATGTGGTGCTGTTTCTCGTATTCTGTCTATTTTATGAACTCCTCTGACCATTTGGTCGTCCCGGAGTATAAACAGAAAATTTATTTTATTTATTTATTAATATAAAAGATGTCTTGGTGTAAAGAAAAAGGCAAAATTCTGCCCTCCCATACGATACTCGAACGCCCTGCCACGTCTAGAACAACCATAATTCGCAGGTATTTAAGGTCTTGAATGGATTGCTTAAGTTAAATGTTGTTAATGCCATTCTTCCTCTTGCTCAGTCGAACTTTTCATGTGAGAGAACATAAATTCAAATTTAGGAAGGATGGTTGCAGGACAAATGTGCGGAAGTTTGTGTTCAGCCATGGGTGGTTGATTGTAGGAACAAATTTCCAAGCTTGTACACTTAACAGCTTCTACAAGACTTCATTAAGTCTTGTAGTGGAAGTGGTTAGTTTCAATAAATTTAAGGAAGAACTGGACAAATGGGATGGTCAGGTGATGCGGGATGGTTTTTTCTTTTTGGTTGATGCTTTATAAGCTCGTTTTCTTACATCATTCGCCACTTATTATTTAGTAATACTAAATACTATTAGTATTTAATACTAACAGTAATAACCCTAACTACTGTTGTCTCCTGACTTCGGACGTCCCACGATATCAGATCGTGCAGTATGTAGTTCTGCCATTGCAGTCATGACCAGGTCAAGTTATTCTGCTTGAACAAAAAGACAAATGCCACCATTCGTTACGTGAAAGAGCATGGCAATACTACTTTTCCCGTCCCCAACTGCTCGCACCTGAGTGCAGTGACTTCTATGTTAACGCTGTTCTGATTACAAGTTCTTCAAAATCAAAGGATTCTTTTTTTTTTTTTTTTAATGCTGAATAATATTTATTTCAATGAAGAATTAAAATACTGGCTGCCGAGTTTTTCCTATTGTCACTAAGAAATTTAGTACGATTCTTTAAAAATACATGATTTAGTAGTAGCACAATGCTCAAGTCGAAGCTGTGCCATAGCATTGTTTTCCTCCAATTCCTTGACATCATACAAATGTAAAACTATTTTCTTTGAACATTGTTCTGGGGTTTTAGGCTCATCAAGAACTTAGTCCATATTGTGCTGTATATAAAAGTCTAAATTGTGTTTTGTGGTTGATTTTCTGTTTGCCGGACGAAAAATGCTAGTTTTTTTGAAGAAAAACCATGTTGCCCTCACCTGAGACCAACTGACTCAGCCACGGTGTAGAAAAGGCCCATAAAAGTTCCTTGCGTTACTGACAACATTTGCACTCAGGTCTTTCATATCGATGGTTATACCAACTGTGCTGTCCTTGATGGCTTGTAGATGAACATTTGAAATCATGTGATGATATGAACATGTACTGAGGTTTAAAATATCAAACCTATTAATTATAAAACTTCATTAAGCATATAATTTCATTTTATTAGAAAAATTTAGGCTCACCGACCAAAAAGGAAGCTTTTTTCTGGGTATGAAACAGTGTACCCAAGGTTCACAGGTTTCTATGCTTCATAAGAAAACCTTCACTACTTGCTAGTAGTGTCTATTGGCAAAGCAACTAAGGCTGTGAGACATCAGTATATTATGTCTGCAAATTGCACATATTCCTCTATTTGTCTAAAACCCCCAAGTTTCTCAATTTTTAGAAAATAAACGGTGTAACTGTCACCAGACACTGATTAACCAGGCCACATGAACAAAGCTGATTATATTAGGGTCATCCAAAATTGATTACATATACTCATATATGTATTGTGTCTATTAATTGCCTCTGTTCTCTTGTCAGTTTCCTTGTTTTGATGGACGAAAATCATTAGTTTTTTAGGGAGGAAACATTGCTACCTACGCCTGAGACCAACTAGCTCAACCACAGAGTGAAAAAACTGAAAGTTCCTCGCGCCATCGATGAGATTTGAACCTGGGCCTTTTCCACCGTGTGGGGAGGACGGTGATGATACCACTGTGCTATCCACGCAGACAAAGCTGATAAAGATTCCTCCTGTAGAGATGGGATTCAAACCTAGACTTTTTTCACTGACATGAGAACGGCAATTGTAAGCATTGCTAACTGTTAATCGCGAGGCTCCTTCCTTGCTTATAATGTATGTGAAGTACGGAACATACATCGGCCTGCAGATATTTCAGTTTAATGTGGAAAATGTGCAGCAATATTCATTACTTTACCCATCTTTTTAATGGTGGTTATTCCATTCTACACACAAGCTCTACCACTGCCACAATATTCTGAAACATCACAACTCGATTGCTTGCAAGGTTTTGGAGAATCTTTAACGCTTTCAATGTTGCTTTTGATTTTCATCCATTCGTTCACTTGAATATGTTTCGCCATACTGAATTATCAATGTACAATAACTTTCGAGCAGTTCGATAAATTTGGACCACTGCTTCTGCCTTCATAAAACTATAAAACTTTTTACACTGTGGCCAATTACTGCACATTGTGTAAAAGCCCTATAAAAATTCCCCACATCATACACCGATGAGCCAAAACATGACCACCTACCTAATATGAGGTTGGTCCTCCCCGTACAGCCAAAACAGCTCGTACTCGGCGAGGCATGGACATTACAAGATTTTTAAGGGTGTCTTGTGTTATCTGGTTGTTTATTATTTGGTTTTTAGGAGCAATAGCAACTAAGGCCATATTGCTCCTGGGATATGCGGTGGTCATTCCCTGACCTTTCCACATCCTCCGTATTTGGTGGTCACGGGCTCGAACCACATCTAATCAAGAAGCATGTGCTATGCACTGCTGCTTCTGGCTACTGAGGCACCATGGTATCTGGTACCAACATGTAACCAGCAGATCCTTCAACTCCTGTAAGGTCCGTGGTTGAGACAATGCAATCAGAGTTGCTGTTCGAACGCAAACTACAGATCTTTGATGGGATTGATGTCTGAAATTTGGAGGCCAGGGCAATACCTGGAAGCCTGGAAGTTCCGCAAACCAGTCTCGAACAGGCCAGGTGGTGTGGCATGCTGCATTATCCTGCTGAAAGATGGCACTGCCAGAGGGGAAGACTTGCGATGAAAGGGTGTACCTGGTCAGCAATGATGTTTTGGTAGGTGCTAGATAGAGTGCCCAGCACATGGATGACTGGACTCAGGGTATCCCAGCAGAGCATCGCCCAAAGCATGACACCACTGACACTGGCTTGTTTTTGTCCTGTGCATACTGCACCATTAATGTAAAACCAGGTAAACGACGCACACGTACCCGGCCATCCACATTTTGCGACAGGAAATGTGATTCATCGGACAAGACGACCCTTCAGTCTCTCAAGGTCCAGTTTTGATGCTTGCGTGCCTATTGTAGGTACTGTTGCTGTTGAATAGTGGTTAGCATGGTACTCGGAGCGGCCTGCAGCTGTGCAATCCCATTTTCAGCAGGGTTTGATGTACTGTGTGTTGTGACACATTACTCCCATCACCAGCGTTCCAATTACTGGCGAGTTGTGCCACAGTCGCCCTTCTTTTGCAATAATCCATCTGAAGGAGGCTTCGCTCATCTCGATGAGCCATGGTCGTCCATCGCCTCACTGGCAGTTCATGGGTCTTCCCTCCTCGGATCACTTTCGGTAGGTACTAACCATGGTTGACCGTGGTCAATCCACCAGCTGTGCCGTTTCGGATATGCTCTGACCACATCTGTAATCCCACACCCACCTGAGGTAGCACTACCTCAGGTGGGTGCGGGATTAGTGCCAATTTGCACAAGAGCTTTAGTAGACCCAGATTGAAAAACGTGGCTGGGACAAGCAGCTGCCCAGGTGTGACTGCTTCCTAGTGGTGAGGTGGCCTGAATATAATGTTCAGACCACCTGTAATATTCGTACAGTACATGTTCGACTAAAATACTAGGTGAATTTGGACGAGAGTCTGACCATGTCTGCACGTGTAGCACAGTGGTATCGTCATTATCCTCCCCACACCTGGTGGAAAAGGCCTGAGTTCGAATCCCGTCGATGGAGCGAGGCATTTTAGGGGGCTTTTTTCACTCCGTGGCTGTTATACGTCTCAGGTGGAGATAGCAAGGTTTTTCTCCCCAGAAACGGGTTTTTTCGTCCAGCAAACAGGAAAATCGACCAGAGAACACACGCAATTCACAGACAAAATAAATAAACTGGTAGATGTAATCATTTACGGGGTATCATAATTTTTTTTTTTTTTTGGATATGCTCTAACCCAGACGTCTGGCCATTACAATTTGGCCTTTGTCAAACTCGCTTAAGTCCACTGCTTTTCTCAGAACAAGAATAACACTAATTAACGGAGCTCAGTATCATGTGCTTTTTATACCATGTCCCGACACGCGGCATAGTTCACCTGCAGTTGTTTCGATTTGCATAATGACTCGCTGGTCATAATATTTTGGCTCATGGTGTACAAATAACGTACAAATAACAAAAAAACAATCTAAACGAGTATTCTGCATCTACATTCACACATGAGGAGTTATTCAGGAAGGGGAATGTCGTAGGTGAAGTAAACATTGGCAGTGAGCTAGATGATTTTCTAATAACTGAGAGGAAAGTGGAGGAGAAATTGTTGAGGATAAACATAAAAAAGGCACCCGGGGTGGATGGGATCTATCCAGTTATATTAAAGGAGGCAGCAAAGGAAGTAAGCAAACCCCTAGCCATAATTATGAGAGCTTCATTGGACTCAGGGGAGGTACCCATGGACTGGAGATGTGCAAATGTAACCCCAATTCACAAAGGAGGATCAAAGGCTGACACAAGTAATTATAGACCTGTTAGTTTAACTTCGGTTCCAGGAAAATTAATGGAGGCACTGGTTAAAGAAGCACTGCAGGATCATCTGGACAAGAATTCAGTTATAGCTCAGACACAGCATGGGTTTGTTAAGGGCAGGTCTTGTCTGACCAATTTGATTGGATACTATGATGTAGTCACAAAAGAACTGGATGCAGGGAATAACTTTGATATTATAGATTTGGATCTTAGAAAGGCTTTTGATACTGTTGCGCATGGAAGACTGCTGCACAAATTGGAGAAGTGTGGCATTCGAGGCAAATTGCTGCTATGGATAAAGGGATGGTTGAGTGGCAGAAGACAGAGAGTGGTAATCAATGGACACTGCTCAACGTGGACTAATGTTATTAGTGGAGTTCCTCAGGGCTCAGTGTTGGGTCCATTGTTGTTTTCTGTATTTATAAATGATATTGATGATGGTGTATCAGGCTTAATGTCCAAGTTTGCAGACGATACAAAGGTTGGCAGGGTTGTTAAGGACACTACTGATACTATGCTGCTGCAACAGGATCTGGAAAGGTTGAGCAGATGGGCTGAGAGGTGGCAAATGAAGTTTAACATTGACAAATGTAAAGTACTACATATGGGAAACAGTAACCCCAGATCAACGTATCAACTCTGTGGTACTACGCTGACAGTGGTAGAGAATGAAAAGGACCTGGGGGTAATTGTGCAGGCAGATATGAAGTTCTCTGAGCAGTGCAGACGAGCTGCAAGAGTAGCTCATGGTGTCTTGTCAATGATATACAGGAATTTTTCTAGCAGGGACAGGGATGTGATTATTCCCTTGTATAAGGCATTGGTCAGGCCACACCTTGAGTACTGTATACAGGTCTGGAGGCCTCATTTCAAGAAGGATGTAGAGCTGCTGGAACGAGTACAGAGAAGGGCAACAAGATTAGTGAATGGAACAAAGGGTTGCTCTTACGAAGAAAGGCTTAAGTTTTGCAAATTACAGAGCCTGGAGACTAGGCATCGCCGAGGTGATCTGATAGAGGTGTACAAGGCTTTGAATGGCTTGAGCATGTTCAATGCCGATGGGATTCTTCCTCTTGCTCAGAATAATCACCTGAGAGGGCATAAATTGAAATTGAGGAAGGACGGATGTCGGATAGATGTGCGGAAATTCGCCTTTAGCCAGCGGGCAGTCGGTTTGTGGAATAGACTTCCATCGCTTGTTTTTGAAGTTGATAGCCTAAACAAATTTAAGGCTCAGCTGGACAGGTATTTCGAACGAATTGAGGGGTGAAATGGGAGTAGTGGTTGTTTTTTTTTTTTTTTTTTTTTTGGCTGATGCTGAATAAGCTTGCTTTCTTGCATCATATGCCTCTACTAATGCTAATGCTAAAATACGTGTACTTTCAAAAATGCCCTCATAGATAGCACAGTTGGTATGATCGCCGTCCTCCCCAACCGGTTGGAAAAGACCTGAGTTCGAATCCCGTTAACGATGAGAGGAATTTTTATTGGCCTTTTTCAGAGCATGGCTGAGTTGATGGGTCTCAGGCGAGGGTAGAATGGTTTTTCTCCCGGAAACTCTGGTTTTTCATCCAGCAGACAGAAAAGACTTAAAACATGCTTGATTTGATTTGATTTTGATTTTTTGTGGCGCAAAAACACATGCAATTTACAGACAATATACATGGAGTAATATAGTCTTTGTTGCCGATGCTCCTAAAAGCCCTAATACAACTACAACTATATGAAATTTTCTGTCAACTATTCTGTTGTTAATTGCTGCAATAAAATAAGTTATTTCAGTTTCGCTGAGCTTGGGGAAATTCAATGGAAAACGATTTACCTACTGTATGTAAAAAAGGAAAGACCGTATTTCTCGATTTATAACACGTATTTTTCTTTTTTTCAGAAATATATCTCAAAATCTTTCTGCATCTTAAAAAGTGATGGTAATGGCTATCATGAACAATTATGTCGTTATGCGTTGTCTTGACGTTGATTTTAGAAATTTTGCCAAATACCAGTAATTTTATGAAACTCCTGCTAAAATTTAAAATTTTAAAAACTTCCAAATAAATTACCCGTAAATTTGATCTTTGAGGAAAAAATCTTGCTAGATATGTTAAGTTACCGTAATGAATATTTTTATGGTGTAGCCGTATCCGCTGCACATGCGCACACTTATTCGACTTTAACCATAAATTTTGGATTACCAGTACATTATTACAGCGACGTCAATAAAGCTTGCTTACACAATTAGCTACAAATTACAAGTTATCAGTTATGCAAAGTAACACGGAAACAAAGCTTCAGAATGTCTTTGATGAGACATTTTGGGCCATCGTAAACAGAGAAGATGATCTAGGAGTGGTGGAAATAAGAGCATAAATTCAGTATGGGAATCAAAAACAAGCATAGCCTTCGTCAACCAACAGCAAAATGGATGAGACGTGAGAAAGAACTGAATAGCTGGGTAATAGAGCAGAGGAAGTATATCTGTGTCAACGAAAACGATAATTTTTGAGGCAAAAGTCAGGGCAGCAAGGGACTTAATGATTTTGGTGGCACAACAAGTTAGTGTTATAGATTTATGAAACGAAACGACTTAGCTATGAGGACAGAAAGAAAGGTAGCCCAGAAAATGCCAGAACAATATGAACACCAAACACTGAAATTTTACAGTTTATAATTAATGCTAGGAGGCATACAAATTATGAGCTTGGCCAAATTGGTAATGTGGATGAAGTTCCTTTAACATTCGATATATCCTCGAATAGAAGTGTAGGTGTTAAAGGTACAAATTAGTAACTGAGATGACATCAGGCAAGAAAAGACATACTACAGTGCTATTTTGGCTTGTGCTTTTAGCATTAGCATTAGTAGAGACGGCGCCTACGTAGCCAGGTGGGAAGGAGCAGCAGTGAGTAGCACACGCTTCTTGATTAGACCGGGGTTCGAGCCCGTCACCACCAAATACGGAGGATGCGGAAAGGTCAGGGAATGACCACCGCATATCTCGGAGCAATATGGCCTTAGTTGCTAATGCTCCTAAAAACCAAATAACAAACAAACAGCATTAGTAGAGGCACGTGATGCAAGAAATCAAGCTTATGCAGCATAAGTCAGAAAAAAAAAAAAAAATTCCACTTCCCCCTCCGTTCGTTCGAAATACCTGTCCTTAAATTTATTTAGGCTATCAACTTCCACAACAAGGGATGGAAGTCTGTTCCACCAACCAACTACCCGCTGGCTAAAGGCAAATTTCCGGACATCTATCCTACGTCTGTCTTTCCTCAATTTGAATTTTATGCCCTCTCGGGTGATTATTCTGAGCAAGAGGCAGAATCCCATCAGCATTGAGCATGCTCATACACCTCTATCAGATCACCTCGTCGGTGCCTAGTCTCCAGACACTGTAATTTGCAAAACTTAAGCCTTTCTACGTAAGAGCAACCCTTTGTTCCATTCACTAATCTTGTTGCCCTTCTCTGTACTCGTTCCAACAGCTGTACATCCTTCTTAAAATGAGGCCTCCAGACCTGACCATTGCCTTATACAAGGGAATAATCACCTCCTTATCCCTGCTAGAAAAATTCCTGTATATCAAACAGTGCTGTTTGAACGAAACTTCCTATTCTCGTATTCAAGAGAAAAACTCTGCCAAATGAAAAAATTCCACCAGAAATTTTTGTCCATGTTCATCCAAAGGGATGGATGGATGAAGATGAGTCAAACTATAACTAGAAAAAGTGTGGTCAAGGCGTTCGGTAGCCTTTTGAAGAAACCCGCCCTACTCGTATGTGACTAATTTCATGCACATAAAACAGGCCACAAAGAGGAGGGTGGAAAAGTTAAAAACACAACTGTAATTTTAGATAGATTACGCTAACTGCTGGATGTTTCTATTAACAAGCCTTTTAAAGCTTTCTTGAAAGAAGAATGGACTAAATGGATGAATGCACCATAACACAACTTAACACTTACTGGTCATTTAAAAATTGGCATACCTGAGAAATTGTTGGTTTCAAACCAACAATTTCTCAGGTATGCCAATGGGTAAAAAACCTTGGGGTGCGGTAAAGACTGAGACTGTTTTGAAGTCATTTAAGAAGTGTGGCATCAGTAACGCCTTGGACGGTGCAGAATATGACATTCTCTTTGATGAGAATGACAATTCATTATCAGACAACGGCAATAACTATGAGGATGAGGAGTGTGATAATCATCATGATGAGGATGACAGCAGTGATGGATTTCCGGGATTGTCTTTTTTTCTTCTTTTATTGCCCCATTTTCTTATTTTTCTTTGAAGATGAATCAGAAAAATATTTTTATTTATGAATTTTGAGATGATTAAAATATTTTGTATTCACCTTGGTATGTATGTTATTATAAAAATAGTCATGTGTGTAATCAAATGCTTTTGTTTAAAAAGATTTAGATGAAATATGATATGTGCAATAAAAATAAATCAGTTCCTCAAAAATGTTGTTGCTGTAATAGGTTTTAGGAGCATCAGCGATTACGGCCATATTGCTCAGTGTATATAAATTGTCTATAAATTGCGTGTGTTCTGTGGTCGGTTTTCTCTTTCCTGGACGAAAAACCTGAGTTTCCGGGAGAAAATCCATGATACCCTCGCCTGAGACCGAATAACTCAGCCACGTTGTGAAAAGGCCCATAAAAATTCCTCACGTCATTGACGAATCCCGAACTCATGTCTTTTCCATCCGGTGTGGGGAGGACGGTGATTCTACCAACTGAGTTACCCACGAGGGTCTATTACATGCAAACTTTAGTATAACTCTTCTTTTGCCTTATTTTTTATAGTTCATTTATTTTTATAGCTTCTGTATTTCTTTATTGAAATATCCCTTTAAAATTTAAGCGATATTTCATTAATAACCCAAGTTTTACCTCAATAGAACTTTTTAATTCCATTTTAATGTTTCGATATTTTAGTTCGCCTGAAGTATTTTCCTAAAGTATTCTACGTTTATTTTATAATAATATTAGCTTCATGCTGAAATGCTGGGTGCTCTTTTGATAGTTTTTAAAACAAAATCTAATATTTTAAAAATGGTTAAAATCATAGTTCTCTGGAGAAAAAAACGAATTCAACTTTTAAATGCAGCTCGCTTTAAGAGTTTAGGTTACCAGGAAAAATAAAAAAAAAGGAAGCAAAACAGCAAATAAAAAGTTAGAGAGAGAGAATTAGAAAAATAAAATAAAAATCATAAAGGTAAAAAATGCAAACCCCATAAACAAAGTCATACTTGATGAAAACTAATTACTCAAAAGGCCGATCAAAACTACACGGTGCCATTTTAATAAAGCTGAAAGTACTAAGTGTAGTTTTGATTAAAGTTAAAGAACTTTTTTCCCCTCCCCCTAAGGGAAGCTAGATACGGTTTTAAGTAATTTTCAGACGATGGGCTTTTCGTTCCTGATTATAGTTTACACGGTGCGTAGTTAATCCCTTTTTTACGTTGTTTTGTAATTCGTCTAATAGAGAAATTTTAGCTATTACTAACATATATTTCAGATTAAACGTTTTTGTATAATAAATGGCACGACGTAATAAAAGATGCGCATCAAAACTTGCTTTCTCTTCCTGAAGTGAGAGATTTTTTTTCCCTTTCTGAATCGGTAAAAACACTAGCATGGGAACATAAAGAAAGAAACTCGGGATTCATTAATCATTGTCCGAACAGCAGAGGGAGGGAGCGATAAATGAAGGCAGAAATAAAGGTGCAAAAACACCAGTTAATCAATCGTTTTCGAGTAATTACACAAAAAACCTCTAAATATATACGTCATTTAAATGCTGAAAAAAAAGTAATCAATTACATCGCCAACTCGGAAGACTAAGGAAAGCAAGTTCCCAAACCATTCTTATGTGGTCTGCATTAAAAAAAAAAAAAAAAAAATCATGAACACATAATGTTCGCGCTACGAACTTATTTCTACAACATGTAACTTACTGAAATAGAAAGCGGTTATCGAGGTAATGCGAACCTTTATGATTTGTTTCGTAATGTGAAAAAGTTTTTATATATATCTGAAACATTGATCTGATTTTAATTTATTTCAGCAGAGTTATTTTCAAATAGAAGACTAATTTGTTTCCATATTGTTTGAAATGATCACAAAATCAATTCTTTTGTTTTGTTTATTTGAATTTACACTTTTATCCGCTTTTAGCAAGAATAACCCCAGGGGCTCACATCTGGTGAGTAAGGGCTTGGCACACTCATTCTCCTTGGTGATTCCCTCCTCTCTCTCTCTCAGGGTAACTCAGGAATGTTTATTATTATTTTTTTTGGCTGGTGCAGCAAAAGCCTCAGGCTTCCTTGCACCATATGGCTAATGATAATAATAGTGAATTTCATACAGCATCCATCACTAGTATTTTAAATTCAATATCCATATCCTTACTGCATTGAGTGTAGCACAGTTGGTAGAATGGTCGTCCTCCCCACACCGACCGGAAAACAACCGAGTTCGAATTCCGTCGATGATGTGATGAATTCTTATGGATCTTTTTCACAATGTCGTTGAGTTAGTCGGTTTCAGGCGAGGGCAACATGGTTTTTCCCTCCTGGAAACTCAGGTTTTTCGTCCAGCAAACAGAAAATCGACAACAGAGCATATGAAATTTACAGACAATACATACTGCGCAATATGGCCTTAGTCAATGATGCGCCTACAACAAGCAAAAACAATAATTCATATCTTCCCGCACCTCTACTTTATAACAGCTAAAATAGTTGACAATCAGGTCTGGAAATGGGAGAGAACGCGGACGAACGGTATCCCCCCCTTCTCAATCTTCCAGTTCCAGAGCTCTTGTAACCACAGCTAGTGTAGCATACTGGTGCTATTGGGAGTTGGGAGTATCTCCCTAGAAATACGTAAATAAAGCGTCCACCTAGTTGTGAAAAACCATTTCCACCCCTGTTTGGCAAGAAGGTAATTCAGATTTTTTGCATGGATGAAAGCCAAATAGATGATTCGGCCATATTTCGATAAGTAGGAAGATACTTTTTCTTTTTTTTTTTTTAATTATTATGAGATTGTGGGGAGTTTATCCCGTATTATAATGTCGTCTCTTTCAGATTTCACTATTGAAGCTATGCGCGTCGATAAGTAGTGTCATCCGTGCATTCTTTAAACCTACACTAGACTGAGATGGACAAGGCATAGCATACCTCGTTATTCTTTAGGATCTACCTCTCTCCACTCTTACAGAATCCAAGACCGCAAACTTCAAGAGAAGTTTGGCGTCATAGTGCACTGACACAGATTTGAGCCTTGTTCGAGCCTACGTGTTACTGTTACGGATTGCGCTCTTTTCAAATTGATTAGTTGGGAACTCCTGTGACCTATGTAGTCATGCTGGAGTGAAATAGAACATTTATTGTTTTATTTTTATTTATTTTTAAAGTCATAGTTTCAAAGATATTTTCTACACTGCAATAATGCTTTGAGAAACAGTTTTCGTGTTTTTTTTTTTTTTTTGGATATATATTATGTTTTTTGGATATACGCTTTAACACAGCTTTTACTCAAATTTTGATTGCTAAAAACTTAAATAATTTTTCTTTGGAATTTCATTCCATAATAGCCTTCCTTTTGTTAATTGTGTGTGTTTGTGAAAACATGTTGCATCCTGACCACTTTATTAGGATGACGAGCTAACATTATGTTGTAACACCTTTGGCCTGAATTCTACACTACATGACGCGGTATTGAGTTAACAAGGCGTTGAAATGTGGCATGAGAAATATTGGAACATTAATGTAACCAAACTGTGCTCAGTTCCTGGATGAGGTGGGAGGATTGTGCTGAGGAATACGCCTTTCCATTTCATCCCACAGAGCATCTGTGGGATTGAGATCCAAGGATTGGGCTGGTCAAAGCGGATGCTAGAAGAGCCTTCCTTGTTTTCTTCAGCTCACTTATTGTTATACAGTGTTAGGTGCATCAGCAGCTTAGGTCATATTCCGCCATAATAATATGTCTGTAAATTTGCTTGTGTTCTGTGGTCGATTTGCTGTTTGCTGGACAACCCCCCCCCCCCCGAGTTTCCCTGAATAAAAACCGTGTTATCCTCGCCTGAGACCGATTAACTCATCAACGTTATGAAAAAAAGACCCATAAAAATTCCTCTCGTCATTAACAGGATTCGAACTCTGGTATTTTCCGACCGCTGTGGGGAGGACGGTGATTATACCAACTGTGCTGCCCACGAGAGCTCCTCAGCCCACTCTTTCACAGCTTGTACTGTACCTGGCATCAACACCATTTATGACTTATGATGTATTAAATACAATTAAAATTAATAAAAAAATCAAAAATCCGGAAAAATGCACCTCATTATTTAATCTCATATTTTCTTTTTTTTTTGTATGTGAGTCCCTCGGGTTTTTAACCCAGGGGCTCACATCTGGTGAGTACGGGCTTGGCACACCCAGAGTCCGGACCTAGATATCATCATTCTTCTCTTTCTTGGTGATTCCCTTCTGATTCTTGTTCTCTCTCTCTCAGGGTAATTCAGAATTTTTTTTAGCTGGTTCAGCATAAGCTTTACGCTTCCTTGCACCATACGCTAATAATAATAATGTGAAGTGGAAATATTATTACTATTATTATTAGCCATATGGTGTAAGGAAGCCTAAGCCTTATGCTGCACCAGCCAAAAAAAAAAAAAAATTCGGTTACCCTAAGAGAGAGAGAGTTAAAAGTAGAAGGGAATCGCCAAACTCACCAGATGTAAGCCCCTGAGGTTAATTGTACTGACTCTTTCCAAATGGCTGGCTTAAGAGAATAGCATTAGTATCAGCCGTATATAGCTAATACTAATTTTACGCACTACTAATTTACGCACTACTTTTAAGCATAACAATTGATAATAGAAATAAAAAAATAAATATATAAAAATAAAAAGAAAATAAATAACCTACATGATAATAAATAACTCACGTAGATGTGTGTTACAATAATTTTTGTGTTTACAATCATCCTCGTGGGTAGCAAGCACAGTTGGTAGAATCGCCGTCCTCCCCGCATTCGGTATAAAAGACCCGAGTTCGAATCCCGTCGATGACGTGAGGAATTTTCATGTGTATTTTTCACAACGTGACTGAGTTAGTCAGTCTCAGGCAAGGGCAGCATGGTTTTTCCTCCAGCAAACAGAAAATCGATCTCAGAACACACGCAATTTACAGACAATATACACGGAGCAACATGGCCTTAGTAGCCGATGCTCCTAAAAACTCAATAACAACAACGATCCTCCTAAAGCTATTGAAGGGATGTTTATATTTCAATATCTCAAAACAAAGATGTGGACCTTTTAAACTTGTGAGTACCAATCTTGGAAGTAGTGTCTTACAGTTCAATACAAATCAAATTTACAGTATATAGAAGGGGTGGAATCCAAGGGTATTTACTACTCAGAGTGGGTTAATTTTATTTCGAACCGACATCTCGAAAAAGGGTTGAAATAAGCTCTATTATTCATTGTTAAAAGAAAGAAAAAGGAGGTTCCATGAGCTGTACTCGCCCTTGTGGGTAGCGCGTGTTAGTATAATCACTGTCCTCCCCACACCGGGTGGAAAAAAAAAAAAAAAAAAAAAAACAAACCTGAGTTCAAATTCCGTCAATGACACGAGGAATTTTTATGGGCCTTTTTCACAACGTAGCTGAGTTAGTCGGCCTCAGGCGAGGGTAGAATGGTTTCCTCCCGGAAACTCAGGTTTTTCGTACAGCAAACTAATCAAGAACACACGCAATTTATAAACATGTTATATACGGCGCAATAATGGTCTAAGTCGCGGTTGTGCCAAAACCCCTACAACAACCAACCAACCATGAGTTATACTTAGAACAAATTACTTTTACACAGGGAAACGAATGATAATAATTTGAAGCAATCATGGGCAAGTATCTCGCAACCTATCGTTAATTTATTATTATTATTTTTTAATAATCATCCCCTTGGTCAAATGGTTTTTAAGAAAGTAATGAAATTTGCAGATGGGTTCCTTTTATATAAGAAAGGTTACAGGAAACAATTCTCAGTGTCTATAAACTTCCCTGAGCATAAAACATTATCACTGCACTGCACCCTTTTCACCCTCGGGTTTTCTGTACAAGATCGTTGCCCGATCTGCTACAGTACAAGCTGTCAAAATCATCAACTTCTATCAGTGTTTAAAACAGTAATACTTGAACCGTCAATTGCGATTATAATTCGTTTGAATTAATTCAAATTCAGTTTTAAAATACTGTATAATTTTACAAAAGTAAAATTTTGTTCATTTGTTTCATTTAAAACAGAAAAAAACAATGAAATTTGGTAGTAGTAAGAAACGTGCAATGGGAAGATTAAAGTTTTTTATTTGCTGAAATATCTATTAATCAATCTATTTGGCTGCTTAATACTGACGAGGTGGAAGACCCTAATCTTTCTACAACTATGTTTTTACTATCAATAACAATGCAACTTAGCTTCGCTTTT
The DNA here is from genome assembly GCF_048544385.1 of Mastigoproctus giganteus. NCBI lineage: Eukaryota > Metazoa > Arthropoda > Arachnida > Uropygi > Thelyphonidae > Mastigoproctus > Mastigoproctus giganteus. The sequence continues at coordinate 66,617,782 of NC_143585.1, forward strand.
TTTTTTTTTATTGCACTACGTTTGGATAAATAGCTCCATCGGCACCCCACCTCCAAACACAAACAGTGATTGCCTTTTCTCAAAGCTAGTCGCGCGCTGTTTCTTTGCATACAGGATCGAACATAAACTCAATTTTAAATTTTTTCTTAGTTTATTTTTAATTTAGGGACTTGTCGAGATCTATTGAGTTCAACGATAGATGGCAGCACGAGACCGCAGAAATTACCGAAAATCAGGCATGTTGTTCTCTTGCTTCTGAAACTTACTGCACTGATAAGAGGGGCTGCATATTGTCGCATGCTGATAAAGAAAACCTTCTCTCGTCCTGTCTAAAATTCCAGAGTTTTTAATCGATTTTGGTTTTAGCTTTGAAATTCATCGAAAGCTTTTTTTAACACTTCATTTTTTACGGTCTGCTGATAAGAACGTAATACGAAATTTACTTAGTATTGGGAGTCATTTTTTACCTTCAAACTTTGTGGTTACTAAAGATTTCTTCTTACGTGAACTGAAGAAATGACGTTAAAACTAAGGTGTAGTTTCTGCTCTATATTTTAATAAAGCATCTCTTGGTAAGAGTTACGAGGGTTTAAATAATTCTGTTAAATTTAATTTAATGCTTTGCAGAGACAGGAATGATCTAGGGTTCCAGCATCGTTTAATACAAGAGTTGTTCAAGTAAAACAAGTTTAAAGCAGGAAAAAAAAAAAAAAAAAAAAAACCTCCTTTGGCAAAAATAGTTCACTTTAAGCATCTAGAAAAAGGGCTGTTGATGGAACGATTTTTTGAATGCTGCGTCCGAATTGATACGATGTCCTTTTATAGCTTTTTCGATGGATCAGAAAACACGGAAGTCAGGTAGTAACAAATCTGAACTGTAGGGGGTTTCAGTGCCTCCCAGCGCATATTTTGAAGCCTGAGTCGAGTTGGTAACATTTTAGCGTGTGTTATCATGAAGGGATGGTTCCTTCTGCCAGTTGGTCCGGTTGCTTGCGTTTGATGAGTGTATTTCTTATTTTGAGTCAGATTTCTTATTTTGTTATCTTTAAATTAATGCAGTTTCGCAATAATATTCGCATCAGATTCTTTAAAGTTCAACAGTAAAAGACCACCATGGCCAAAGAAAACGGTTACTGCAATTTTTTCTGCATAAATCTAGGATTAATATTTTTTTGCTCTTGGAGGCAGAGGATACTTTCACTGCGTACTGGAAAGCTAAATACGCTTCAAAGTGATGATACTGGAACTAATCGCCTTCTATAATCTTATTCAAAAATTCATAGCCATCATGATAGCATAACAAGTTTTCAAACAACAATCCCATTCGCAATTTCTATTTTTGTTTTTTTCAGTAACCTTCGAATCCACTGAGCTATGACTTGATAGTAAACAAGAGATCATCCTTGACCGCATTGTGAGAGAGACTTGTTTTGAGAGATCTGAGTTCGAATCCTGTCACAGACTGGAGGAATTCTTAAAGGTCTCTTCAGTTGGGAGCTGTAGTTTTCCCCATAAATTATTACGTGGTTCTTTTAACCCACATAATATAGAAACCGGTCTGCGAATGCTCACCTATATACAGGATAATATGCACAGCGCAGTATGGCCTAAGGTGTTAATGCCCTTTATAAATAACAACAACAGTAATCAAGATCTTAAATATTGTAGCGGAAATTCCTATACTGGTGTTCAGCGGTTGTAAAAGTTCAATATTATCATTGAATTTCTAGTGGCGGAGCTGTCCTTAACTTGGTAAATCGCGCGTTCTTTCTTTTCTTTCTTGAAACTTTTTCGACTAGTCTACGACATTATATTTGAATAACAGCCTTCATCATGCAGAGCCATTATTCTGTTATGAATTTCTTGTGGTTCTTACTGTTCAACAATTAAAAATTGAATCCCTGCAGGCTGATCCATTCTGGATACCCATCCAGAATGACTCAGTCTATATGAAATGTCACACGAAATATTAAACAAATATTATCAACTAAATATTAACAACTGTATCAAAGAATGAAAAATGAAGCAGGCCTTGTTATGATGTAGCATGTAATTTTTTTTACATAATATCCAGCATTGGGAGGCGTTTTTCCGAACACTCAGTGGCAGCTCAGATACGCGTCCTACCACTTTTCTCCAAAGATATAAAGTACATTTACCATTTAACACCAGATGAAGTTTCTTACGTTCATGCAAACTCATAAAGAATACACATAATTTACAGACACGATATAGAGAAAACTCATGGTTCTGATTGTCTCAATGCTTTTTACAAGTATGTAATGTTTCCGTGTTGCTTTTCAGATAAGTAGGAACCATTTTTAAATGGTGAACAAGTTATGAGAAATGCAAAGTTTATCTTTTCGGACACAGTTTTATTTTTTAATTCTGGGAATCCAAATAAATTTTCTGTTCATGCGACACAGCCATAGAGGATCAGAGGGGTTTTCAATATAGAGACTACAAGATTATTATCGCATTTTATATCATCACGGGGGTTCGAACACACCGCCTGCCCAACTCTACTTAGATTTGACCACTCGGCTATGGTCATAGGATTATACAGATACCACAACATTTAAAACTAGCGAGGAAGGATAAGAAGTATGTTAGTAAATAACAAACAACTTCTTTCATTTCATGAAATGAAGGAGAAAACAAGCACGCACGCTGTTATAATTTAAAAATAGAATTATAAATAGAATTTATGCATTAAAATTAAAGAAATATGAAGCGAAATATCTGTTTAAAGCGACATTTTTTCATTAATTATTATTTTTAATTAATCAGACACTAACGTTCATTGTCTTTTTTACTTTTGGTAATGTTTTCGTAGTTTCGAATTTCAGATTTCTTATCTTTAAATTTCTGCCTATCACAGTTTGACTTTTTACGTTTTAGACTGCGAGTGTAGAATGCTAGCAATTTTAAAATATCAGCAAATTACAATGATCGAATAGCAAGTTTAATCAGCCAAAGCCATAATAAATTGTTATTGCTTGCTATTATTTTATGGAGGGCTCTTTTTAGCAACCAATATGGTTTCTATATCCTCAGTCACCTGGATTGTTGGTTCAATAATTAATTTTTCATGAGATTCCAGTTTCCACTTTACCCAAACAGTTGACAAATTTCATAAAATTAAACAAAATGGTCACACGTAAATCCCTGCTTAGAATGACTTGCAAAGCTTGCAGTTTATTGCACTTTAATCCACAATTCATTAATATCGGTGCGGTGAAAATCTGCGGAGTCACTTCTTTGCTTTATCCCACCCACAACAAGGAACTTCGATCAGCTACATTTGCGGATAAGATTTGATTAGAAGTGGACGAGGAGAAGTGGATGCTGGTCTAAATCGCTGCTTATATGAAATATTGACAAACCCTATAATTTTGGGCTGGATTATCTTATCATGATGTTAGGCGCAATCAGAAAATTCAAATGTCAGTTACGTATTGAATACGGCCAATAACTTAGAATGCAGTGGACATATACGAATCCAATAATTTAAGTTTAAATGCTTGTAGCAAGAATGCAAAATTTTCTTAATAAATTTGTAAAAAAAGAAGATCGAAAAGTGTATGAAGGAGCCAGTGACAAAAACTTGTGCAAGCTCAATTCTCCTATTGAGTAATGGATTGGATGGAAGAAGGATATAACATACAGCGCTTACCAGATTAATCATTGAGACACCCCAAAATGTTTTGCCAGTTCTTTAAGTGCGGGTTGGGAAGGTCATTGACAACCTCACTTAGAACATTTCCATAATTCTGCGTATTTTCTCCTGGTACGGCAACTAACCATCCATGAGAATTATTTCTGCATGCTGCATATTAGGGAATAATTTCGAAGGTCCTCTCTTTTAGCAACTTGAGAGTTTCTGTTGCAAAGACTGTGCACAAATTGTGCCTGTATATTCTGTCTGCTGTAGTGAATAACCCACTATTTCAAATCGAATTTTTGAAATAAAATTAAGTCAAGTTAGACTTAAAGATTAAAAATTTTCTTTTAAAGGTATAAACACAACACATTACTTGTTACTATGACAACACTGATTGGTTGAACTTAACGTAGCCGTCAGGAGAGAGGAACTTTTTTTTTTCCCCTATTAATGAACATAAACACGCCCTCCAATTTCGGCAAAGAGCTTTGAGTCCTCTACACGTCTTCATAAATTAAACTGATCATGACAAACATAAAGTAATCGTCTATTCAATATGTAAGTGAGTTTGTTGAATGGTCCCCTAAAATATATTGATTATGATTAATATAATATTAGACGTTGAGTTTAAATGGAGAGCTTGATTTGTCGAACATGAATGACTTTGGGTAGAGATTATGTCCGAGGTAAAGTTTCAAGATTAACTTTCCCATTATAAAAATACACACGCAGTTATAATTTAAAAATAGAATTTATGCATTAAAATTAATGAAATATGAAGTGAAACATGTATTTAATAATGGCATTTTTCTTGCATTAATAGATATTTTTTATTAATTTTCAGCACTACCTTTCGTTGTCTGTTTTATTTTCGGTAATGTTTTCATAGTTACGGCACATATCAATCATAGAGTTTGACAGTTTGCAGAAGATATCTTGCCCAAGTTTGGCTTCCACATTAACCCTAGCGAATCCAAAAAGTAGTATACTGCCTCAAGGGCATGTCAACACCGACCTGGGTTGTACCTTTGATGGAAATGTTTTCTTTCATCACCAGTTAGAGGGATTCTACCCGAAGATGAATCACTTACGTTGGCAAATGAAGTAACACCTGCTTTTATCTACTTCATTCCAGCAAACTTGCCATTGTCAGAATGCACAGCTACAATATGATCTGCTCAGTGGTAGGCCTACTCTACAAAGCTGTCATATGGGAATCTCTCGCTCCCTCAAACTTTAAACGCCTCTTTTCTGAGACATACCAGGATGGCCTTGAAACGTAAGAAGTGAGCTTTCCACAATAATTCAGCAAACCTGACTGCATATACAGTAATCAACTAAGAGAGAGGACCACTATAACTATAAAGATGCTGGCTATAATTATTTTCTCTTCTAATATCTGGAATGTGCTGTGTGTGTGGAGGATCTCGGAGACTTTCTAATGCATCCGTCGATATTACACTGCATTTCGCTGACATACCATAAATGTCGCTACGGTCCAAAACTTTGACGTTGACCACACAAAATTTATTAAAGAAAAGAAATATCAAATGCCAGCTCGTAAGACAGTTCCGCTCTTTCCAATCCCAATCAAGCGCTCTGTTTTCTATTTAAAATCTCTGTTAAGACGTCTGTTGACAAATGAAACATCTTAACATACTGTAACCGTCTGTTCTCCACCCACCTCTATGAAGTTATTTAAAATGTATATCACCTCCGTTTTTCGGAGAGAAGAATGAGAGTTGCTATATTGTGTTTTCATCGGCTTGTTGCAAATAAGCTGTAAAACTCCTGACCATCATGTATTCAATTCTCATATCACACCAAGCGCATCGAGAAGAGCCATGGAAAGTCGGTGGCCACTACCCCCCCCCCCAAAAAAAAAACCCAACCAATATCGCATGCTACCATGAAAATTGGAAAACAATTGTCGCAAAAAATCTTAAAACCAAGAAACAAATATTCACAAACATTCAAATATCCATGTTTCGTGGTTTTTTAAGATTTTTTTCCACGATTGTTTTCCAATTTTCATGCGATATTGGTTGGTTTTTGGGGGTTAGTGGTTAGTGGCCACCGACTTTCCATGGCACTTCTCAATGCTTTTGGTGTGATATGAGAATTGAATACAGTACATGTTTTTAATTTGTAGCTATTTTTAATTTGATTTATTTAAGACTAAGCACGTGGCATGGATTCATATAATAATACAGTCATCCGCGATTGAGTGTCGAAAGAATTAAAGTCCTACTAAAAAAAAAGGTAGGAGGTTTCCTCTTATAATTTAAGATTATTGATGCCATATACGGTAATTGAATTTCTATACGAGCGATTCTGGACAACACAGAAATCCGCATTTTATAGCATTGTTTTGAAATTGATATTTATAGCTTAGGTATACCCCCACCACCAATATTATTTCATTCCACAATTAGTAATATATCTGATTAATCGCAATTCCAAAATAGCTCCAATAAACTAATCCAATGAGCATCAGCCAACAGTTTCATGTAAATCCAAGGAAATGCAAATGAGTTTCTTTCGCAGGACCAAGAAGGCATAAAACTTGCCATTACAGATACCGTGTTAGGGAGGGTAGAGATTTTTTTTATTAGAGAACATTAAATTGGATCCAGATGAACTAATTTTGCTGACCAGATCGAGTAAACTGATCACAAGCAATCTTTACAGTTTGTGGAAGACTAGGTGAAACGATTCCGAGTTTTTTTTCTCTCCTTTTGTTGTTTTTATGAGAATGCAGTTAATAGAAAAGCGTTTCTCAATCTTCTACTTTCTCTTTGAGCGACTCAAAATCCCCAAAAGTTCTGCAACCACGTTATTGGCCATAACTTCGTTTGAGACTATGATTCTATGAACTGGTTTTAAATTTATTGTATACTTTTCATATTACGAATAGATGGAGTATTGAATCAGAACACTGAACCAGGTTTAAGATAAATACGATATGCTGCGATCCTCAAGAATATTCTTGGAAACTGCGGAATTTAGAAGGATGTCCTAAGAAGGCGCGATACATCAGTTGTAAAAATCTCAATATTAGATATTTAAATGTCTCCAAGACTGAAATATCCTGTAAAAAAACGATTCTGCATGCGTGTAGAAACTCCAAATACAGTATAGCCTCTTTATTTGCTAGGCTGGCCATGTGGAGTCTGCGGATTTCATTGAAATATAGAAGACTATTATTCGGAGTGGAGTGGAGTGGAAATAAAATAAGACACGAACATACTCCATATGCTCCAGTAACACAGCCCTCCCTTCCCCCCCCCTTCAGGGAACGAACAGATTTTCATGAAATTTTATGTTCGGGCCTTAAAAAAAAAATATATTTGTTCAGCCATTACCAAGTTCGTTAAAATCGGACAAATAGAAATCCAGCAATTATTGTTTCTTTTATCCATACAAATTGTAAAAAAAAATTATAGATTAAATAGTTTTAATGCAGCATTATTAACTTTGGACAGTACATACACTTCGTATTATTGTTATGTAAGACTCGTGAACGTGGTGTTGCTTGTGAAGAGATACATACTCGTTTAGAGAGAAAAGACTTAAAATAAGAGTATAAGTGAGAAAAGGAATAAATATATACAGTTCTAATTAAACTTAAACTAAGTTTAGAGAACGTAAAACTATGGATGCCGTAACATGGGCATCCATTATGACAAAATGTTGCCTTTAGAAAATATTTAAATAAATATCGGTTTTCTTACTGTTTTCTCATTTTCATTTGACTTGACCTTGTATAGTTAAATATTCTTAAAATTGAAACAACTGTCATCAGGAGATGCATGCTCACTAATTTAATTTCTTATAAAACAACGAAGGGAAAAATTTGAATTGTAGCAAATTTTGAACAGGCAGAAATGATGAAACCTCATGGTCTCTCGTGTTCTTCCAAAAATCCATCCTAAGAACAACATTACGTTTAATCCCTTCTAATTCGTAATTTCTAATTTCGATTTCTGAAGAACCTTTTAGATTGCGTTTCATCATCTTCCGATGCTGAAGGATGTGCTCATTACTGATAAAAAAAAAAAAAAAAAAACCTTGTTAATTAAGAGAACAATCGGAACAAAAAAGGAGAGAAGTATGTTAATGTACACCATACGTTTGCAGATGAAGCCGTTGTTAAGATAGACCTAAGCTGTTTCAATCTTTAAATCCCGTTAATGTATTCCATACAGCGTGGAACTAGGAATGTCCTTTTAGTAATTCTAAGGCTCAAAGAACCAGTACAAAGACAAGGGTGCCGGAAAAGAACGAGCAAATATCTGTGTGAGTCACTTGAACCGCCTTAGGAAAACACTGGTAACCAGTTAGGGAGGAACTCGTAGCAAAAGACGATTTTCTGTACGTTTAAATTTCAAGAATCGTTATGAATCCTAAGGCTTAGTAAAAGAAACAGAAGAGAAGAGGAGAGGAGGGTTTGGCATAAGATGCTTCTTACTTCCTCTAGTCTTTGATAAACCATTCGTTGTTAAATAATAGTTCGTTGAAATGTATTACGAGGACATTGCTCCTTCGTTTAATTTCTTCAGAAAGTTGAAATGAAATTAAACTTCGCTGTTCAATAACAAAAGGAACCGAAAGAGCGACGCCATTTTGAATAGTAGTTATCAGCCAAATATTGCCAATTTTATACAGCAGAAATTACAAGTACGTAATAATACACGCAGAAATAAGGGTATGTGGCAATTAATACATAATGGGTATTTATGCCCGTTAATTATTCAATCACCCCTGTATTATAAAGGCGCGTCGAATAGGGGTTATAATCTCCATATCCTTTTTGTGCGTACCATTGTCTAGATGTGCCTCTTCGGTTTCCAATGATAATAGCTGTTATAATTTAACAGTCTCCTGGTAAATTTTTGGTTGATCTAACAATGTTAAGCACTGGAAGATCTATTGATGTTTTAATTTCTTGAGTCGCAAACATTAACTGAAACTCCATCTGGCTTCAGGTCTTTACTACACCTGTGCTGGAATACCAGACGCTTCACCCTGTCTTTATTCCAAATCGTCCACGTGCCACAGATGACGAAAATAACAGGTTTCGATCGCTTCTAGCGGGCACATTTCTTCGGTGCATGTGTTGAATAACCTCGTAGACCCCTGGATAGACAGACGCATAGTCTTTCTTGGTGTTTTCCGCATGAATCAGTCGGTGTGCAGACCGAGAACCGCTCCGCCTCGTGTCTCTTTGCGAAATGAATTGTTCTCTGTCTCCGGGGGAAGCCATAAATAGATGTCACTGTTGTAGCTCTGGTGATTGGATCCACCCTTTTTGTAAGCATCGGTCAACGAGTTTGCCCTTATACACCGAACACTTGGCTGTTAGCAGGGGTGGTTAGCGAAAAACAGATTTGTAAAAACTACCATTGGTGCCTTGTGATTGTAGACATTGGCCTGTTTTCACGACTTTGGCCCGAGCAACAGGTGTTTGTGCCCGGAGGGGAACGCAGTCATTCGTCTTGCTCCATTGTGATGTTGAAGAAGCGAGCTATGGAGCGAACGCTAACGCAGTTGGGGAAACGTTTAAATTTATACCCCTCCATTTTGGGGTTGATTTCTTAATGGCCGTTTAGGAGAGGGAAATAATGAACGGTATTCCTCCGCTAGACTGGTATTAAGTAGTCCATGGAAGTTAAGTAAAGGTGTTATTAGCTCCCAACTTCCCGTGAGGAATGGGACAATTAATATTTAACTGATGTGACAGTTGCGAGGTAACCCTGAGGCATAACAGTCGGAGCAATTGTAGCCTAGTTGTCTCTAATTATAGGGTTGCCATGCTGGGGAAGAAACAAGCTTGGAGTTATTGCCTTTCAGGTAAAACTTTTAATATGTGCGTAGTACATTTAGTTCATAACACACACGTACACTAGTTCTTTGGCCCTCAGGTTCTTTTACCATGAGTAAAGTTTAATTTGACTGTAACAAGAATTTAAAAAAGAAACAATCCCTACCCTCACCCCCCCCCCTTTCGTCTTTTTATATCGCACTGTTTTGCCTGTGGTGGGAACATCCCGTCATACCATCTAGTTTATCAATGATCTGGCCACTCCTGTTTTCACGAGGGACGGATGATTGCCTGATGGACATTTTTCTGGTTATTTTAATTTTTTTTTTTAAAGTGTAGGGCTCGTGCTACTGCTTGATGACTAGCGATATTCTAATTGGGCATTGCTTATTTTTTATTTTTTTATAAGTAACCTAGTGACGGTATCTTATTACTGAAATGCATTACCTATTCGCTGCTACTCCGAATACATCCAATTCCAGTTTGAAAATGAATTCTCACTTCTTTGAGGAACTGATAATACACTGTTCGACAAAATTTACAGAACACGCTGAAAACGTGGTGTAGCTTGCGATGAAGCCAGAAAAAAATTGGTCTGGTAGTGTACCATAAAATAACGATGAAATGAAGAGACAGAGAGAATCTTCGGACAGATATAAAGGATATTTATAGGGGTTGTATAAGAATTGCTAAAGAAGATCACATTACAGAAGTCGATACAAGATGCTCGAAAATATGGTCACATGACATCAGTACGGCGTATGATGACCTCCAACGGCTAAACAGCCCTGACAGCGGTGAATCATGCTCGATATATATATAAGGGTGTCTATAAGATTCTGTGGCACTGTTCCCATTCTTCCACTAGCGCAAACCTTAGCTTACCAAGTGACCGAGGAGTTGGCTGTCGACGTGCAATACGACACCCAAGGGCTTCCCACATGTTCGATCGGATTTAAGTCTGGGATCATGCTGGCCACGGCAGTCGTTGGATATCTTTAGTTTCAAGGTATTCTCCACCACTTAAGCTCTCTGTGCAGTGGCGTTGTCGTGCATGAAAAGAAAATCTGGGCCAACCGCACACCTAAAAAGTCGCACATAGGGTTTGAGGATCTGTTCTCGGTACTTCTTCTTCATACCAAAAATATGAAGAAGGGTGTGGCCGTTGATCATTATTCTGTCCCACACGAGAACACCGCCTCCATCGTAAGCGTTCCTTTCTCTGATGTTGGAGGGATGGTACTGCATTCCTCGTTGTCTTCAGATGAAATAACATCTAGAATCTGTTTTTAGGCTAAAACGAGAATCCTATTTTATTGTAAACAGTGTCTTCGGCTACACTGTTTGTAATGAAATATTCATGAAAAACATTGTGTTCTGTTAATTTTGTCTAGCAGTGTAATTGACATAAATGTATTTAGAAACTGATGAACATGAGAATTATTTTAGCTTTCTCTCTCTGTAAAAAAATTACACACATTTAAAAATATATTTATTTATTTCTGATTAGATGGGAAATACGTCACTCAGGGCAGGTATTTACAAAAGACAATTTCTTCAGAAAAACTAAGGTTACACATTTCTCAGAGATGTAAGAGTCTTGCCACACTCTTTTTATTTGTGGAGGATTATACAACCATCATAAACTTTGCATGCAAAGTTGGTAAACCTTCTGAAACAATTATTGTAAATACAGTATCCTTTTAATTTATGACAATTTCGAGTATAAAGGTACATTTATAATCCATTTATTAATTATGTTAATTAAGCCAAGATCGAGTATTATTTAAGTCTGATTATGATTCTAACGAATCGTCTTATACGTTGTATATTAACAGTCTCGGCAAAGATTTCGATTTTGTAGTTATGCAAGTTGTACCCTTTTTAAAAATTTGATTTTACCTGAAAAAAGGAAGAAAATTTGGAAATTTTAAGAGGATTCTTCATTATTTCCGAAATTTAGTACACAATGTATGGGTTATCAAAATAAAAATATTGAGACAGATTAAATTAAAAATTTAAAACGTTTTATTGAGATTCTGATGGTACCTTGTCCCATGAGCTGTCTTAAAACAACACTGTCCCAATCCAGCGTTTAAATACTTCGGCCGTTGAGCTTAAGAAATAGAAAAAAAAGTCACGAGGAAGAAGATATAACCTATAGGGAGGAAGGGAAACTTTTTGATGCTTATGTAGTGTTTTTTCGCCCAACAATTGAGGCTGCGTACCCTCGCAACGTCATGTTGCTGTATCCATCTGGATGTTTTCAAATCAGGTCTTTTCTGCTTTCTGATTATTATTATTACTTTTTTAGAACTTCGCTGTGATATTGTGCAGACACAGTGAAACGTTTTTCCATAGTACGACTAAATAATTCTTTTCACATCGAAAAAAGTAATCACATGCTTGCCAGCAAACTTCAAGGAACATGACTTCTTTGGAGGTGGAGATGTGCTTTGCTTCCACTGCAAACATCGTTTTGATTCTGGATCCTACTGGTACATTCGGGAATCATTTTTCTGATGTTGATATGTGTTTTTGAGGCGAATGCAGAATGAAATAGAATAATTTCACAAGAGACCAGATATGGTTTCAGTTCAGGATGGATTATGTGAAGCTTTTTTGTACTACGATGAAACAATGGGAATATATTTTTCCAGTTTTCATCGTTTATTATTATTATAAAAAAACCTTTTTCTCCTTTATGGGATTTTTCTGCCCCGTGACGGGTACTGGTACCAAGCTATGGGGTGGTTGGTTGTGTCTGGTTATTATTATTATTGTTATTATTAATGTTGGTCGAGGAACTCTCTTGTTGTCCTACAGGTGTTCAGGATTACCGCTTTCTGGAGTTCCATGTAAGTGTTTTCTGGTAAACCTATTGCTGCTAAGTTCTTGTGAAGGCTCTTTAGCACTGCGGTGGGTGACACGGTGATGAAATGATCATTACTTGTTCCATATTCCACATTTCTTTGACTTCCTGTCTTAGCTCTGAGTACTGCCTCATTTGTTTTCTCGTAGGTTTTCTGAAGGTTTCTGGTGTTGGGCACCGCTGTGTCAATCAGGCAGGTAGCCATTTCCTTCTTGTCGATGAGGGTTATGTCTGGTCTTTTGTGTGGGATCATTTCGTCCATTGTTATGGCACGGTCCCAGTACGGTCTATCAGTAAAGATCTCTAGTACGGCCTGAGGCTTGTACTCGTAATATAGTAAACTTTCTTTGATCAGTTGTCAGTTTTGCGCTAGATTCCGATGTATTTTCTTAGCACTGATCGTAACTGTAAGTGTGCTCTCTTTGGATGATCGCCTTGTATCCTGGTGATGGACTGGATTGTTTCTGGAGCCAGACGGCATCACCGACACGTGCATCTGTTACGCCGGGGTCCTTGGCGATGTATATCCTGTTGTTCCTGGGGTTGATTACCTGGCCTTGAATAGCGAGCATGAATCCTTCAGTCTTGGGGAAAAGCTTTCCTTTCGTGAACCAAGCGTTGAAGCCATTTTATCGATGAAATCTTGATGGAAGTCATTGTAGTATCTACCATGGCGTGTCTTCTTCGCCTATCTTTCTGTCTTTGTTTCTTCTGTCTGTGTCAGTGTGATCTCCTTGTTTATCCATCTTTCTTATGGCTTGGTAGATTGCTGCTGTGTTTTCCTGGAAGTAATCTCGCAATCACCTTCTCTTGTTCAAAGAGGTCAGTCAGTGCCATTCCTCCTTCGTTACGGCTGTGGTCAATCTTTCAATGGCCGACTTTGGGTTGTGTTGGTAGCTCTTGGTCATCATTATCCTGGTCTATCTCATAATCTCCTCCAGCTCGGTGTTGGTCCAATCTATTATCCTGAAGGAGTATGTTAGTACTGGGACTGCGTGGGTGTTTATGGCTGCGGCAAAGTTCCCACCATTCAGCTTTGATTTTAGTGGGTTTCTCAGTCTTTGATGTTTGATTTCTCAATCAGACGGGCCTTGATCTCCTTGTATTGTAACTAGTGATATTTGTGTGTCTCTCCTTCTGTCACAGTTTCAATTTTTTCACTGCTCTTCAGCTTGTTGTTTTGTCCGACTGGATGTCCTTGATGTTATCCATGGGTCCTGCATTTGTCTAGGACAAGTTGCATCCTGATGTCAGAGCTGTACTCTTCAGTGATCAGGAGTAGCTGTTGCAGTTGACTCTCAGTTGCGGCATAGAGTTTGACATCATCCATGTACTGATACCCATCTTTTGATGGGTATTGGTCTGGTCGTGATGTTCTCGACTTTGATGGCGGTCCTCCATTTTGGTATGGTTGCTTCTAGGATGTCTGTCAGTGTTGGGTTGATATTATAGATCTTCAGTGTCTCTATCAGCCAGCTGTGGTTAACTGAGTCGAAGGCTTTGCGGTAGTCGATGCAGGCTGTGCAGAGGTTGCATTGTTTCTTTTAGGCTTGCTCCATAACTACAGTGTCAGTGGTCAATTGCTCCTTGCATCCTTTGTTGATCTACTAACATCCCTTCTGCTGCTCGGCAGAAGGGATGCACTCGGCCATGACGTACTGGCTCTCCAAGTGGTCTGATATCTTGTTAGTTATGCAGCTGGTCTGGATCTTGTACGTTGTTGTAAGACAGGTGATTAGTCTGTACTTCGCCAGGTTTGTGGTGTCTTTGTCCTTAGCCTTAAGTTAGGTGATTCCTTGAGCCAGAGACTCTGGGATTGTGTCAAGGCGCATTATTATCTGAACTATTTTATTAGAGTCACCTGGAAATTTAATTTTAACTCCCCATGTGTATTATGTCTGTAAATTGCGTGTGTTCTCTGCTCGATTTGCCCTTTGCTTCGCATTTGTTATCTGGGTGAACTGCTCTGTTCTGTACCTGTGTGCAACTGAACTTCTTGTACCAGTAGTTGTGGATGTTATCTATTCCTGGGGTTCGCCAGGTGTGGGACTTTCTAATCGACTATTGTACTTCTACCTCCCGAATCTTCCATTCTGTCATCTCTTCTACGTTCTTGGTTTTTTCTCCCTTTATAGATCTATCCTGGAAACACGGTCGTTATGGCTAACTTCACTGCTCCAGAGGTTTCTCCAGAGCTCCTCGAGTGATTTCTGGTCAGGAGTACATTGCGTTCCTTCTCCTTTTGTCTAATTTTCCTGTAGAAGGAGCTCTGGTTTTCATCAAATATTCTGTTGTTTGTTTTCCTCCGAGCATTCTTCCTCTAACGCGAAGTCTCTTGCCGAGTGCCAGGAGCTTCTGCTTGAGGGTATCAAGGCATTCTTCGATCCTCTGATTATAGGTCTCGTGCTTTCTGTGGATATTATCTTTCTTGAGGATGGCCTTCATTTTTCTAATCAGCGCTTCTTACTTCTGTTACCCCATTGGTACTGGGTCAGTTGGCCTATCTTCCCTCTTATCTCTTCTGTCTTTTGCTGTAGTCTTCTTTCCCAGGCTGGTGGTTCCTTGTCTTTGAGTTTTGTCACAATATTATTACACAAAACTTTTGGGTAATATTGTTCTCTGATTTCCCTTCCTTTCTTCCTGGTGGCTGCTACAGTGGCACAGTAAATGGCCGTGCGGATGCTGTCTAGTGTTACTTCGTTGTTGTTGAAATAATCCGGTTTATTATTATTATTTTAGGGGAGGAGTCATCCTCCTCTAAAATACTTGATAAATGACGTGATAGCCCTCGATACCCTCTTCAGAGCACAAAAAGCCCTGAATGACAGAGCTCAACGGGACATTATCTTGTTCGCTATTAAATCTGCTTATGATACTGTGTCAATTCCTACTCTTTTATTCATCCTAAAAGAATATTTCAAGACATCAAACCAAATAGTCAGCATTCTGAAGTCTTTACTACAGCGGAGAAAGTTAATTATAGAAAATGTATCTCACCAAAAAACTATCTATGCAACGAGGGGGGTGCCTCAGGGCGGGGTGATGTCGATCACTCTCTTTGCAAATCTACTTGAATCATTCCTTGCTGCACATCCAAATTTCTGCTCCTTCGCCGATGATTTAAATTTTTTTATTATTTCAAAAGATCCCAAACAGATTCAAGAAATTAATAATCAAACCTCCGATCAAATTCAACAATTAATAGATTATTTACAGCCAGCTGGACTCCAACTAAACAATGCGAAGTCAGCCCACATGACAATTACGAAGAGGAAGTTCAGGAATGACATCCGAGTTATAGTTAATGGCGAGACAATTCCAAAAGTTTCATCGCATACGTGGGCTAACGTGGGATGAAAACTTAAATTTCAAAGATCACTTCCTCGAAGGCAAAGAAGAAGACCTATGCTGCATTCTGGGCTATCCGCCAGGAGATCGTAGGCTGCCACAACATGAATTCGATTTGTCAATACTGTACATTGATAGGTGTCTCACTCCTATACCTTTATATGCATCTGAAATCTGGTCCTCAGCACCTACTTACGAACAGAGGTAGCTGAATTGTCTGGGAGGGAACCCGTTTACCATCTCCAAATCTATTATTATAGTCAATCTAGGCATGACCCCCTGGAAGCTCACTGTTCTTTAAAAAAAATCTGTCCAATTCTCTGAGCTGCTAACCCGTCAAATTGATGTCCCATCGATAGAGGATATTATCTCACTTCCAAAAGCAAGAAATAGAAACCACCAGAGCTGGAAACGTCCACTTAGGATGAAGCTCACTATCCTGGACTCCTTCAAAGGAATGTTCCCGTGTACCATGATCCAACACTTCAACACCTTCTCCATAGATCCAAATAAGTTTGCAGAAAATATTGGAAGCCAAATTATGGATGAAATCTGGACCAAATCACCAGAACTACTATAAAATCTGAGATTTATTTATATCAGAAATGTAAATAATTTAATGTAAAAATATATTGTAAAAGCTAAACAAATTGTAATGACAATTACAGAAATGAAATGTAGGTCAAGCTGTATATATAATTACAACGTTAATTTAATATCATTTATAATTTGAAATTAATCGTTACTGCTATTAAGTAAATATAATTTTCTAAACAATGTCATTATTTTAAATATCGAAAATTTGTATAAAATTGTATGCTGGCTGTTCAAGGGGTGAACCTAAGGTGAATAAACAGATTAATAATAATATTTTGTAGTCTTATTTCTGTGGTCTTCAGTAAAGTAAAGTTTCCGCTGTGCTGAAAGATTCAAAACATTTCAATAGAACTTAGTACAAACGTTTTAGTTTCATATAATATCGAATATAAGTACTGTTTTATTGTGATTGTGATCATAGCTGCTATCGGAAATTAAAATGTACACTACCCTCCCAACCAAAACAAAGCAATGGTAGAGATATAAACCTACAGGATGAGTTCTGGGAAGACACTTAATCGTTTGCAATTAAGTGCGTGCAATCACCTGCATGCGATAGCCACACGTTTGAACCTCTCAAAATCAACCGTGGTCGATGAAGTGAAAAGATGGAAGAATGAGGGCGATAGTCAGTTAAGCCAAACAAACAGTAGGACAGGAATCACTGATACCTGAGGAAGGCAAACAGAGCGAGGTACTTGAAAAAAACGCCATGTTGGAGCTCTAGATGTTCACAGGAGAGACTGTAAGCTGCACGGAATGGATTTTCACGATAGACCTATCATTCTCAAGCCCTAGAAGGCGCCAATGTCATTCGCAGCAGTGCCTTACACATCAGAATAAATAGCAGCTTATTTCAAATATTCTTTTACATTTCCTTATTTCTGTTATATGAACACTGTGCAATAGGAATCAATGGGTGTATCTTCCCATTGTGAAGCAACGTAGATTTTAAACTTTTAGTTGCATTGTCTACGAAAAGAAAGTTGTCTACTGGATTGTGACTAATTCTAATTTCTGCATAAAGACTGATTAAATCAAAACAATAGCGTAGTTATTCTTCCACAATGTAAACACGGGCACAGGTAATATGACTCTTTCTGTATATGAAAGCCTGTAGCTGGAATCCATTAGGTTCCACTCTTTTAAAGGAGATGTCAAGAGCTCAGCTGAGATTTTAATAATTAGTAGAATGTGGCGTTTTACTTGAACAAGTTATAGAGCTTATGAGATACAACCTGGATTATTCTATTCACTAAATTTATCATCCAATTCTGAAGGCTTTTCTCGAAGTTGGATTGAGAATTGTAGGTCTTCATTGCGTAGCACCTGAGCAATGGAGATGGTATCTTGGGATATACTACAACTTTTCGATCCGCAGATTTTTTAAATACTTATATATCCACCATACAAAAGTATGGTGGATATATAAACGTTTAAAAGGCAAAAGGTATACGCTTAAATTACCACGAAACCAACCATCTAATGTTGAGCTGCAGCTACTTGAAATGAAGTGCTCTCTAACTTTTCTTGATCATTTATACTCGTAAGCATTCAAAAATACGCTTCGTATGCACTGAAAAACTTGGCGCCACCAATGATGTTATGTTTTATTATTTACAGCTTTGTTTGGTAGCCATTTTGTATATCACAGTATTAGTGTACACTTATATAATGCATATAAGGGTGTTAAAAACATATGCATTCGCGCACAAATTGCATATAATAAACAGTAAATATAAATTTAAACTTTCTTCTTGTATTCTGTTATGTAATACAGTATAGCTTAATTTAGTGCCTATGGACGCCAGAATCTTAAGTATGGTGCGCGCATGTGTTTGTATAACGGGTTGTCATCCTGTGCAGGCAGTCAACCCGTTTTCCTGTCCACACTTGGACAACAGAGGAATTTCAAACGTGTATGAATTGAGTTATCAGCCGGGCCCATCATCTGTCAAGGCAAGTGTGACGATTTCCGGCACGTCACGTGATTGAAGTCGAAACTGACACGGTGAATGACGCGAGGCTAGTGAGGGCACATCACTCTTGCATACATGCCATTCGCACAGGTTAAAGGTCAGAATTTTACGGTCTTTCACGAAATGACAAGAAGTAATGGATTACGGCTGTTGACTGACAAGTGAAAATGATAGTTGTTCCTTGACATCAGCGGGTAACCCAAAGCAACAAAAATTGCTTCGGGGTTAAGACTTCATAAAGGATGCAATGTAGATTTGCGCCATTTCATAAGCTGTTTTTTAGGTCTCAGTGGTTCGTAAGTGGAGAGTAATTGCAATTGGTTGAACGCAAAGTTACGTATGGTCACAGGGCCCCGTCATAGGGGGACTTGGTATTTAGGATCATCTGTGGTAGACACAAATATATACTCTCAAATAATAGTATTGAAAATTCTGAAAGAAGGTCGCATGTTGATATAAATTTTTATCTTTTATTCCTCCAGTCTTCGAGTAATGGAGCTTGAAATCACAAAAAAATACGACATTAGATCTATTACAGAACGATCCCTCCCTCAAGGATATCTTTCTTGTTATGCATTTGTAACACATTAAAAGTAGAGAAGATTCTCTTCTGTTGAATGCAAAACAGAAGAGAATCTTGCCCATGGGAGGTAATATCTTTAACTCTGGAGGCATAAACTCTTGTCAGTTTGGAGTGGTAAAAATCTGAAGGCAGGATCGGGCCCTTGTTCCAGTAGTTGCAGTTGTCCTTTGGAATGTAGAAGGAGGAGGAAGAAGAAGAAAAAGAAGTTGGGGTAATGCCGGTTAATGTAAAAGTAGGAGGTTCGTAAACTGCCTCTTTGCTATCTTCTAGTGTACCTGACTTAAGTCTGGTAGTAACGATGAGGCTTCGATCTTCTGTCTTTCTGAATTTATTGGTGCCCGAAGCAGATGCAGCCCTTGTCTTCCAAGGCCGGAGAGGGACGTTTAATATTTTCTCAACGTCCGCTAGATGGAGCTATGCGTACTACCACAGAAATATGAGTTTTCCATCCAAACATGTTGATATTAATATTCTTTAATTTTACAACGCGGGGCTAATTTCCTAGCAAGAAACGGTTGTAAAATAGAAACTTGCTTAGGCGGTTACACTAAGAAAGAGCGGTGCCGATACGGACGCCGTCTTTGTATAGAGGGTCGTAAAACCAGCGTTTTATAGCAGCCGGACTGCAGTTAAATAACTTGCCTTTTCCAAGACAAACACCGACTTTTATTAAGATATTTTGATTGCGTCCGAAGATTGCACAAACTTTGGGAGAAAGTCTCTTCGTCAAACTGTGGCTGGAGGCAATTTTCTGATACTTTCACTCTCGCTTTTACTTAGACACTCATGAACAACAGCATTGTAATGAAACTAAATGAAGGCGCCACCTTCACCGCCACCAGCACCAAACCGCAACCGTTTATTTTCCGAAGGTGACCCCCCTCACCACCCCCCATTCAGCTTCCCAGTTAGCCTTCCTTAATTGGAGCGTTTCACAAGTAGTTAGAAAGCCAGCCGATGATTTTTTCCAGAATGCTGTGTATCAAAAGTTTGGATCGTACAAGAGAAAAAAATAATGATTTTTTTATACTTCATTCGATTCCCCCCTCACCTCTACTCGGCGTTCCCCCATTACAACATTATCTCACATCACTTTCATAATATGGATTTAATCTTCACGAGCTGCAATCCTCGGTCTTCTTTAAGTCGTCTATAAGCAATGGATGCAAAATGCTGAGATAAATAAATAATCTACGGGGGGATAGCAAGTAGATAAACAAGGGGGGAGAAGGGTTTGAACACTTTGGTAGCGGATAGCTTTTGTGTTGTTATATTAATATAACTTAAGAATTATGTCGATGGCCGGGTTTCCAATCTTATTTTGTAGATGAATGAATAGCCCAACATTAATCTTACTTTAAATCGGAGTTGGGTCAATCGAGTAATCAATTCTAGTATTTGGTAACATTTATTTATATCATTAGATTGAAAATGAGCCACGTGAACTGTTGGAAAATGAAGGCTTTGTATGGACTGAGCAGTATTACCCCTACAGCTTTCAGAATGCAATTGGCATTCCTAATGCCTACTTTTAATCAGCTTTGAACAATTGACCAGACATTTTTCAAATACTGTTCCATTACTAATAAGCTCTCTACTCATTTAAGAGATGGATGCTTATCAAAGAAGAGATGCTATTATTCACAAACCCCTCCAAAAATTTGACTCGTGTATATCTCTCTGTTTTTGTTCATGTATGCTTTTGAATATTTCTGGCAGTTTCTCAATAACCACTATTGTGTGCTCAATCTCATCTCGACGACATGCCACTGTTTCAAGAAAAAACATACCGTGACATTTATTCCATTTAATCCCAATGCTGAAGACTCGCCAAACTCACGCTAGTCCATAAAGAGTTGGTAAGGAGTACTCCGCAGTAACTACAGCGATGGAGCCCAACTTAAACTCAATACACCACAAGCGTCTACTTCTTTACTGGAAACTTGGTTTCTGGAGGGGAACATTAACTGTCGTCCAGCTAGTTGACAGTTCGTCGCATTCGGTGACTGGAAGGCAAACTGATGACAGTCTGAAATCCATCTTTTTTCCACGAGACTGACCCTCCCTTACAGGCAAATCGACATAAGTGAAACCAACCAATGAATAGTTGTAAATATATCCAGTAACCCAATTTATTTTCATACCGAGTTGGCTAGAGTTGCAAGGATAAAAGCCTCCAGAGACAAATATTCAACCACCATTCGTTTCTTCTTTCCTTCTGTAGCTTATTATTTTCCAGCTCTTGAAACATGCCAAATAGCTAACTGGCATTGTAAATCAGGATATAATCACACCAACGTAAATTGAACTGCTAGTGTAATGGATAAAAGAGTTCATTCAGTGTGTGTTTTTATTATTTCGAGTATATATTCCTTCTTCTAACTCTTCATTGATCCTTTCAGAAAATTTGAATGAAGTGATATAAATGGAGATATAAATAAATGAAAAAAAAATTACTGTAGATGCGTTAAAATAACCATTGAACGTTAAGCTAGAACAGTGGTTCCCAAAGTGTGCAGTGCAGCTCATGGGGACGGTGGGATTACATAGGGGGGGATTACTAAGATGCAAGGAGGCGCTGGAGCGGTGGTTCCCTCAGAGCGCGATCATTGCTTATTTACGATTGACCAGGCTAAAGCCTAGGGCGAAACACCTTCCTCGCTTTATATTTAAAGTTTTACTGCTATCGATTTCAAAGCTATTTCCTTTGGTCACTTTGTAAGATTCGGCTTTGACACAAGAGAGCCAATTATTGGCAATAGTTATTGATTTTCTTTTAAATTAGTTACCGTGCATCTGTGGTAGGTGAAGGTTTGTGCATGCTTGGTAAGCTGCTTTATATCAATATTTTTGGCTGATTTTAGTAGGGTCATTCAACTTCTCTCCAAGTAAAGAATTCGACTCCAGATTACTAAATGTGGTGATTTAAGACTCTTGCTAAGTGACTTTAAAGGAGACATTGGGAAACTGGTATCACTTCATCAAGCAAATCCATCGCTTTAAGAATTGATTGAAGAGTGAAGTAGTTATTAAATGTGGAATCCAAGACTTTTTGCTAAATAGCTATCAGACTGGAAAAGTCTGATAGTCATTTATTCAATGGGACCAACTGATGAAGTTATCATCATCAAATTCTAAATGGGAAGCATTCAGGGATGTTATCGAGAAGCTACTGTGCTTTTTATGGATAGTAGCTTCTCGACTGGAAACTTTGTGGATAGTTAAACATTAGACACTTTAATGAGACTGCAAACAGAAGTGGTTGATGTTTACTTATCCACAAAGTTGCTAGTGAAATTGGCATTTCTTACCGGATATGTCAATCAATTTGAACACAAGATTTGGGAACGAGATGTATTTCAGCCAAGCTTGTGCCACACAACCTCACTGATGATCACAAAGAACAGCGTGTTCTCAATGTCAGGGCTTTTGCTAATATGCTGCTGATAACCCACATTTTGTTTCTTCCAGTTGAGGAAATATGGCTATGATCTGGAAACAAAGGCCAGTTCACTTAATGGACGACTTCGTCTTCTTCAAGGCACACACACAAAAAAAGAGGCAAGATAATCTCCATCAAATGTGGAGTTCATATTATCGTATATTTTTACTCATAGGGGATTGTTCATTATGAATTTGCCCTACATGGTCAAACAGTAAACCAGCAATGCTATTAAACTGTCATACAGCGATTGCACAGTGGTGTTTGGAGAAAATTGCTGGAAAAGTGGACTTCAGGTCATTGGCACTGGCACCATTACGATGACCCTGCATATTCATTGCTTTCCTTCCATTCAAGAATTTAGTCCCGTCGATGATCTGAGGAATTTTTATGAGCAAATCAAATAAAACAGCACAGAAATTATATAAAGGAAGAATTTGTCTGACAGCGTTCCCTGCTCCATATCACAACACCTTGGTGAATGAAAACAAAATATCCAACAACAGTATTTCAATAATTTCTAAAGCTGTTTAAGTTCCCATTTCATTATGTGGTCAGCATTGACAAGAATTTCCCATGTACTCATTCAATTTTCACATCCCCAAATCTTCATGGATAATTCTGAAAGCTTTTCTGTGGGAAAAATCTTCAAGTAAAGGATGTACATGAACCGCTTGTCTGCCATCTTTAAATTCAAGAAGCCACTAACAAACCTTACTATATCACCAGAAAGCGCCGAGTCACTGCATAATTCAATGCGTTCACAATGGGTGCCACAGGACTTACTCCTATTTTTTGAACAGGAACATAAATAATTGCTCGTTTTTCTTAATCCAAAAATTCATAGTTTCAGAACAACAATACCTGAAATACCCCTTCAGAAGAACTTCACTACTCATTTCACTTTGGGAGTGGAGACAAATTGTTATGGGAATGAACAGATGAGGGTATGTTGCCTGATGCTGTATAAGCTTCCTTCTTTGCAACATTTACCATTACTGATACTATAGGCAATGCACACCCAGCGAATAGAGAACATTGCACAGGACATAGTCAATACTTCAAGGATTTTTCAAGGACAAAGTCAATACTTCAAAGATGGTATTCGCAACACCAGTTGCGAATACCATCTTTTGGGAAACCAGGCATCTGAAAAGGGGAAAAGTGGAGGTTTTTGGACATCATGTGCAGAAAAATGAAACATTGAGTGGGAAAGTAAGGACTTGTGGCAAACTGTATTGAGAAATCATGTGTTCGTATTACTAACACGACGTCATATTGTTTGCCACCCATGCGGAAAAGTGATATGTTTCAAGGTCCATGCATTGGAAATCTCTACTAGTAGTTTTTCATTTAACAACGAAACATTGTGGAAGTCTCAGCAACAGTTAAAACTACTAGATTAAGCTTAAATTTTGCTGCAACATTACTACTTGTTTAGAGACAGTCAATATGCCCATGTTGCTGAAATACAACACGGGCATATTGACCATTTGGAAAATATTCAAAGAATTCACTGGAACTTGTGGATTGGTCACTCACACAGTGTGTGAGTGACCAATCCACAAGTTCCAGTGAATTCTTACATTGAATTCCACAAATGTCTTACTACACAGTAGTAAGACATTTGTGGATTTCTTGGTTGATTGTTTTCAACACCAACATGTTAGAGAGATAACAAGAGTTAACAAAAAAAAAAAAAAAAAAACAGTACTCTTGAGTTGATTATCAGCGGCAACCCTTCTTACATTAAGAATCTGTAGATAAAAGACTCACTAGGTGTCAGTGGATATAATGTATTCATGTGCGATTAACCACTGTCAAAGGTAAGGGAAAGGGCTTTTGCTTTCGTAAAGGCAACTACTGCAGTCAAGGAAAGCTTTTAAATTCTATGTAGTGGGACCAACTGATGAAGTTATCAACAGCAAATTCTAAATGTGAAACATTCAGGGATGTTATTAAGAAGACCAAGAGATACAGTTCAAGGCACCTAAATGGATGTCAAAATTATGAGACTTGTGGCAGTGAAGAAAAATGCATGTGATGCATATAAATTATCAGGTGATACAGAAGCCTATGGTAAATATAACCAAGTCATAAAGGGGGTTAGGAAAGCTAAGGCAGGCTGCGATAAGTCTCTGACAAAGGATGCAAAGAGAAGCAACAAAGACTTCTTTACTTATATTAACAGTAGAATGAATGGGGTCGAATCTCATTGGTCCAGTAAATACGAAAGAACTAACTATTAATGATCCTGTTCAAGTTGCAGACAAACTGAATGGGGAATGCTCTTCTTGGACTAATATTATTAGCGGAATTCCCCATTGTTTTTTTTTTTCTCTGATGAGGCTTAATGTTGGCAAACTTAGACATTTTGCTTCACCAGATTTAATGTCTAAGTTTGCAGATGATATGGAGGTTAGCAGAGTAGTTAATCACAGTAATCAGAGTACTGTATTCTACTGTAACAAAATCTAAATAAATTAGGCAGATGGGCTGAGAAGTGGCGACTGAAGTTTAATATTGACAAATGTAAGGTATTTCATGTGGGGTAGCAGTAGTCCCAGATTAACTTACCGGCTGTGTGGTACCACACTGAGGATAGTGGATAATGAAAGAGACCTGGGGCTAATTGTGCAGTCAGATGTGAAGTTTTCTGATCAGAGCAGACAGGCTTCCAGAACGGCTCGTGGAGTTTTGCTAGCAGAAATAAGGAAGGATTATCCTGTTGTGTAAGGCAATGGTTAGGTCACATCTTAAGTATTGCATACAGATTTGGAAGTCTCATTTTAGGAAGAATGTGCATCTGTTGGAACGGGTGTAGAGAAGATCAAGATTAGTGAGGGGGAGCAAAGGGTGCTCTTATCAGGAAAGGCTTCACTTTTTCGACTTGCAGTGTCTGGACTCTGGAGACTACACACTTGCGAGGAGATCTGTTTGAGGTGTTTAAGGCTATGAATGAATTGAGCAAGTCCAGTGCCTGTGGAATCCTTCGTCTTCCGAGAACTACGAACACGATGGGGCATAAATTCAAATTGATTGCAGATGTGCAGAAATTTGGTTTCAGTCAGCAGGTAGTTTGTAGGTTTGTAGATTGCTGGAACGAACTCTATCTGGAGTTGTAGAAGTGGTTAATTTTAATAAATTCAAGGAAGAAGTAGATAAACTGTTAGAGGGGATGGACAGAGAAATGGTAAGTGCTGACTTTTTTGTTTTTGGCTGACACTGTATAAGCTTGCTTTCTTGCATCATTTGGCACTAATAAAGATATTTGAGAATGTGTGCTTGTAAATGTTACTATAGGAGTATAATAGCTGTACGTTTAATATTCATTCGAAAAAAAATCCATATACAGGGCAGTACTTTAAATCTTAATCTTTAAATCTTATTAGGAGTTTAATTTTCTAATGAGGGTCAACTTGTAATCACAGATTTTTGAGTTTAATTTTCTAATTAAGCTATTAATAATGAAATTATAAGAAAATTTACGAACGGATGTTCTTTGTTGATCATACGAAAGGGTGTTCTTTGTTGATTGAATGAAATTAAAAATTAATAAAAAATAAAACCCTTTATTTTTTATTAATTCTTTCTTTCTTCCCTCTTTCCTTCTCTTTGTCCTTTTCTATTTCTCAATCTTTTTTCTCTTTCTATATTTTTCAACCATTCTTTCCTCCTTCCCTCTCTCGTTTCTCTCTGTCCCCCCCAAGAAAGGTCCAACTTCTTACAGGACAACGTAAGACACAATCAGGACACCTCCGCAGGTTGTGGGCATTTCGTAAACACTTTTGCCAGTGCGGTGTTGTTGTAACTTGGTCGTATCCTGTCGCAGAATTCCGAGAAAACTGCGAAGGAAGGCTCATATTCTCAGTGCATCATCCGCGAGTACGATGAAATGGATATAATCCGTTACCATAGAGACAGTGGATGTTGTTAGTGCAGCATATTTACGTGCCCTTTGTTATTATCGAAATGAACTTTTATAGTATAAACGGCACAGAGAACGTGCTGCTGGCAAGACCATTGTTATTATGACGCGTTACTCGGGCAATTGAGAAGTAGTACACGCACTTTCTATTTGCCACGTGACACGGCTAACGGAGTCACTAATGAATAGGTAGCAAGGAACAGCAGTATCACCTTTCGTTGTTGCTCTTTATTACTATAATGAGTCGTGTCTGTTTGCTGGGCAGAAGCCTTTTGTGCGAGAGAAAGCCGTGGTCATGTTCAGCCTTACGCACTTACTTCCGCGCTATAAGGACGCGGCAATATTAATTTGGGCTTTTAGCTAACGAATGGACAACGCCGTTGTTAACAACTCGCAATGCACGCCTCTGTTTAGCGTACCGGCAATAAGTCGAGTTTGATTTTTTCCATGGAAACTTGGAGATTCTTGAAAATTATAAACTGACTAAAGGACCCGGTCGAGGTGGAAATGCAGATGATCATCGCCTATTGCAAATTGGAGCGCCACTGGGAACTCAGCGAATTATTTAAACAAATGGAGCTTGTCTCGAGCATGCGCGGTAGATGGTTTTATGTGAAACTACCTTCGTGTTTCTTTTAGGTATTTTGATTACGAAATAACAATGGAACGTAACGAAAATGCGAAACGAAAAAAAGAAATTGTTGACAAATATTTGTATTGTTGCATTAATATATATTCTTCTATAACTTCCGTTTCGTTGGTGGATCTATCTGTTTGATCCTCCGCTTATCTATACTTTCCTTCCCCTGCCATCATATTCTGTTCCCACTGTATCCAATTTTTCTTGGCCCCCTCCACGTGGCGGGGATGGGGATGGGACGTGGTAACCAGGTGTTGCCGCGTTCCACCTGTTAAGAGGTACCGGCCAAAAACATAACAACAGAACGCATCATAACATTTACACACCCAACACACTACATACAAATGGCCGGTTTTGGCGTAAGCTTCAACACAAGAAGTACAATAATGGCTAATGTGGTGAAACCCTGGAGTCCACAACAACACAAGAATATCCCTGAATATCGCCCTGTATTGTTGCAGTCATATTATAAATACTTGTATTGTTGCAGTCATATTATAAATACTTGTATTGTTGCAGTCATATTACAAATACTTGTATTGTTGCAGTCATATTACAAATACTTGTATTGTTGCAGTCATATTACAAATACTTGTATTGTTGCAGTCATATTACAAATACTTGTATTGTTGCAGTCATATTACAAATACATTGTATTGTATTGTTGCAATCATACTTGTATTGTATCATACTTGTATTGTATACTTGTATTGTTGCAATCATACTTGTACTTGTATTGTTGCAATCATACTGTTCAACAAATGGCTACAATCAAATAGGCATTCAAGCGTCGAGCTTGAATGCCTGTACACGAAAACATGTACATCTAGTCCAGTGCAGTCCAGTCCAGTACACTAAATACAGTTATGTACGCATCAATCTTTTCATATTGTGAAATTCTACTATTTTGATATTGCTTGTCCATTGTAATGAATTATTATTAGTTTGTATTGAATTAAAAAAATCATCCTTAAATACAGTACTGTAGTTTGTCTCGACAAACAATTATGCGAAGAGTAGAATATATTGAAAAGAATTTGTTCGAACATCTGGAAAACAAAAAAAACAAATGATATATTTTAGTGTGTCACTGGATGACGGTATTGATATAAATGACATCGTCCAACTCCTTATCTTCATACCTGGAATTAATGATAATTTTGTACCAGTCGAAGATTTAGTTTATCTACACAGTATTCATGGAATAACTACAGGAAAAAGTCTTCTTGAAATTTTTTTCCAATTTATTGAAAAGCTATGATTAAATATTAAAAACCTGGTAGGAGTCAACACTGACGGTGCAAAAGAATATGATTGGTAAAAACATTGGACTTATGGGTAGAATAACCAAGAAATGATAGATATTGGAGCTGAACCTCAAATTGGAATTCACTTCATTGTGCATCAAGAAGCTTTGTGTGGGAATGTATTCGATCTCCAACACCTTATGAATGTGGTTATTTCAACTGGAAATTTTATATCACATGGACTTAATCACCGACAGTTAGAAATTGAAGTTGAATTCGAAGATGTAATTTTACATGGTCCAGTGAGATGGCTTAGTCGTGGCAAAGTGTTCTATCGTTTCTTTAAACTGCGTCATGAAATTGATATTTTTATGACATAAAAAGGGAAACCAATAAAACAACTATCAAATATGGAGTGGCTGTTTGATCTTGCAATTCTTACAGACATTTCTAGTCATTTAAATGTTCTTAATTTAAAACTACCAGGCAAAATTGGTCTCTGATTTGTACTGTGACATCAAATCATTTCAGAAGAAGTCGTTATTATTTAAAAGCAGTACGTATGACCCGATGTGAGCTATCACGAATCGTGGTGTGCACGTGATAGCTATCACAACTGCATTTCTATGCCGCAGTTTATTATTCATAAAGAAAGGGAATTCGAATGAGAAGTGGGAGACAAATCTATATTGATTCTATTAGGCGCGAGCAATGGCGTGCAGCTAATGGAAAGAAGTGATTTTCCCACGTGACTGTTTTTGTGACCGACTGTACACACGGAAAAGTTTCAACCGAACTCGCCCAGAAACTGTGACGAAAATTTGGACCTCGTAAATCAGATATTCGTTAATTGTGTGTTAACTTAATTTGCTCGTCTCTGCAGTTCTTTCTTGAAGTATTTTTCACACATCGTTGGTCATTTCGGGGGGGGGGGACACTTCTTTAAAATGCGATGCATACTTTTATAGCCAGCTTTGTTCTCGCCAGAAGTTTTTCCTCGCGAACACATTCAAGACTCATTATGTTTTAGTTCTTAACCAACGTCTTTTCGGCCCTATTCTTCACCAAGTTTTTCTCTTAAACCTTCGTTCCACCATTCTCTTTAATTTTCTCCGCTTATCTCCCCTGTTCGTCTTTCGACATATCTTCTTACTCTCTCACTCTCTCTTCTCTGATTCTCTCTGCCACTCCTTCTCACCATTACATTTTTTTCCCATCGTCAGCAAGAAACAATAGCCTGATGTCTGTTTAATTAGCACCATAGGAAAAATCCATGAAGGGATTGTCTTACAGCCTCTAATTAGGGAAGGTCATTTAGCGGATGCCGGGGTTAGGTTGCATTGTTTTCACTACGGCAGCCCTGCTGTCTTGAGAAGTTGTCGTTCCAGGCAAATTGAGTTTAAAAACTAAATATTTAAGTTCAGTAAGAAAACACTTTAATCAACCATTAGGAATCGCTTGTAAAAGGGACGGGGGTACGAAAGGTCTGAAAGAAAATACTTTGCAAGTCAGTGGTAAAAATAAGGAAATAAAAAAAAAAAATAACTTTTCCTCAATGGATGGCCAAAGGCTGACGCATTTATTATTTGGATTTTATACTCATTTTGTTAATTAATTGATTACCTGCGAAATATGGTAAGGAAGAAATGGAGTAACAACTTTTTTTTTTTCTCTGAGCGTTGGAAAATCAAATAAAACTCCTGAGATTTTTCACTTTAGTATCTCTTAACCGTTCTTGAAAGAAGCGAACCATACCATGGTATTGCTGATAATACGCAGGAAAAAAATCTTAGAAACTGGAGATGGTTGAGAGTTTTGTAGAAGATGCTCTGTTGTTTTCTGTATAATTCTATATTTCAGTATAATCGTCTACCATCGATTTGAATGGCTGCTTCTACTTTTTGTCCATCCCAATTAAAAAGAAGAACCTTTTGGCAGGGCTTCCCTGAAGATAGTGCAGAAAAAAAAGGTAGTGCAGAATTTAATAATGATTCCTTAGGCTAATCCGTATTAGCCCAAAGTAAAATCAAACCGAAGCATCTGCTATGAAAGGACATGTTCCAAGTGTGAGCATTTCTTTCCAAAATAATTCCATACTGCGAATTAAATTATCAACTGTAGCACGCAAAATTTTATTCTGGAAATGTTTGAAATTACATTAATCGCTCTATTCATGTACAGATCATGTACTGTCCTTGATTAATTTTTATCAGTTTTGAGCTCGATAAGGATTAATTTTTGATATATAGTCAAATATTTAGCTAAATATTTAGTGGGATAAATTACGAAAATTTAGAACTAGTGCCTATTGTTAAATAGCTTCACGGAAAGGATAAACTTATGCAACAGACCTGATTCGGTGGTAATTTAAAAAAGAGGAATCAGGATCATGGTATTAGTAAAGCTAAATTATATAAGGACTCTTCTGTATCCAGCCAAAAATAATATAATTAAAATAGAATATTTATACTGTTCCCATTCCTATAAAGTAATCATCCAATCTTGCTTTGAATTTAGCCGGGCTAGCTCCCTCTGCCACGATGAAAGGCAACTTATTCCAGTGTTCCACAACTTATACAGCTTACCTTGGATTACCCTGATCAATATGATCTAAGAAAATTAGAAATAGGAAAGGACCTATACCGAGCCATGAGTGTCTACACTTGTTACAATGGTCCGCCCAGAATACCTACCATTTATGATAACCCTCGGTCTGTTATTTTTTAGCCAGCACGCGATCCAGCAAGGATCTTACCAGTAATCCCAGTTCGCTCTAGTTTATATAGCAGCCTTCCATGAAGAACAGTATCAAAAGCTTTAATGAAGTCCAGGTATTTAACGTTAAAATTGTTTCCTGCATCCTCCTGTTCAATTACTCATCACAGAAACTTACCAGATTGGTCACGCAAGACCTCTTTTTTTAAAAATATATATCCTTTCTGCATTCATTTCCCTTTAATATTTATTCCTTTATATGAATTCGTAATACGTATTTCTAAATAAGATAAAATAGATGCATATAATAAATATATATATTTGTATATATATTTATATGTATAATGCCTTAATACATAAATATACACCGCCCTACCATTAATATCCGAACACCTGCCTTTAGACAAAAAACAGAGCTTTCATTGTGTCATTTAATATTTTGTGCTGAAACCTTTTGCTTTTATGACGGCCTTCAATCTTCGCAGCATGCTCTCAACCAGCTTTTTATAAATGTCAGGTGATATGCTCCTCCACTCGGCATTCAACGCAGCCACCACTTCGGCCTTGTTCTTTGGGCCATCTCGACGTGCACGTACCCGACGATCCAATACATCCCAAAGATGTTCGATAGGGTTCAGATCAAGACTCTGGGGTGGCCAATCTAACTTTTCCACACCCATATCCTCAGACCACTCTGTTACGACCTGAGCAGTATGGCATGGCGCGTTGTCTTTGCTGATACAGGTACGTGCCTTCCCCGAAGCATTGTCATAATGTTGGAACTGCATAATTGTCCAGGCTGTCCTGGTATTGCATATCATTCATGGTTTTGTCGATAACGACTAATGGGCCCAAGCCAAACCATGAAAAGCCCCATACCATGATGCTGCCTCCAACAAACTTCATTGCTGGGAGGATACAATCAAGAAGTAACTGATTCCCTGGTATTCGCCACACCCAGGAACTGCCATTAGACTGGTAGAGTGCGAACCTCGACTCGTCTGTTCATAGGACTGTTTTCCACTGCTCTACAGTCCAGGATTCGCGCTCCTTACACCATGTTAATCGGCGTCTAGCATTTGTTGAGATGATCGATGGTTTGTGAACAGCTGCACGACCATTGTAACCCATATCATGGAGTGTCCTTCGTATTGTACTAGTGCTGACATTAGTTCCAATACTCTCACAGAGGGTTTGTGTGACTTGAGACAATGGCAAATTACGATTTGGTGCACAGTTTTTCGCAGATTTCACCCGTTCTGTTTTCGGGGTTTACCAGGCCGTTTTTTGGCAGATTCAGTCCCATCCCTCTTCCATTTTCATATGACGTCACTAGCCGTTGACCGAGGGATCCCCCAGAGAGTGACTGTGATGTCTCGTACAGAACGCTTGCTTATGTGGCATCCCACTATTATTCCACGTTGTAAGTCTGTTAATTCTATTGAACGTGTCATCTTGCATGCCCACTTTTGCAATTGTCTGTTCGAAGCCCAGTGTGCATGTTTATAACAGGTTCTGTGACGGTTTGCATGCATAGGACCTGTTTCCCCATCCATGGAGGGGTGTCCGGATATTAATGGTAGGGCAGTGTATATTAAGACACTTTTATGCCACGCGGATTAGAAAAAACAAAATAGGTTTTTATTGATAATTCTTCCCGGTGTGCCACTTGAAAAATTTTCCTTCTAATTTTAAAAACTAAGATTGCTAAGTCTGAAGTCTTAATTTTATGCCAGATTTCGCCCCCATCATTCAACTTGCGTATGAAATTAGCAACGTTTCATATTTAAGGGTGTAGAACACCCTTAAATTCAAACTAATTCACCGAATTAGTTTGAATTTTAAAGATAAAGTATAACTGATTTTTTTTTTCTTTTTAAATTCTGTCGCTTTAATCGATTGAGTCTTGGCTGAGCAGTAAGGTGTTTATTTTCATTTTTACAGAAAACAAAACATGCACTTCCATTAAAAAAAAAGCATTAAAAAAATAAAACTATAAAATTAAAAAAGGAATTACTTTTAAAATATAGTTTTAATAAATTTTAAATCGTTTTAAAAAATTTAAATAGCCTTGATAAAATTTAAAAAAGAAAATTCTTTTTTAAAAATATTAATTAAATTAAATAATTTAATTAATTTAATTGGAAGCAATTTGATTACTTATAATACTGGACTTAATATTCGTAGTATAGCGTTTCCATTTAATTCATCTTTAATACAAATAGGCAATTTGACACGGATATTGGTCAATTAACTATCATTGAAATTCTTAAGGTTTTAAATTGAAAGTAACTGATATCTCTGTGTAGTTTATTGGCAAAATTCGCCCTGTCATTTTGATACTGGTTATCACAAAGCACGTAGGGTGGTTCAGATAAGTTTCCTGATGCGTATTTCATGCTGCCTTCAGTCTAGTTCAATGTTATTAGAGGATCCATTACATTCGTTCCTTATAATGGCAATCAACTGAAGGCTGTTGGACAGTCCGAACAAAGTTTACGATAGGATATTTATATCCATCTTCGGATACTCTCTTCTACCCGACAGAAGTACGGCGTTGAAACATTTGTGGGGTTTTCGTGATTCGTGGTGTTGATTTTGGCTTTACGGAGGGCTATTTTATCTTGTCATTTTCTTCGGACACATGGCTTTCCGGAGCGTAATTCATCCTTACTAAGTGACGTTATCTCGTCAGTGTTGGCCAAATTTCTGAAAGCACGCCGAGTTCTGAAACGTAACGCGCGCCACCTGGAGTTAATGTAAACAAATACTTGTGGTTTCTGTAAACGATTGACTTCGAACGATCATCGTAGTGGACTGGATTGTGTCACTGTGATACGGGTCTGTAGAGTGTAGTGGACTTTGGTACCGAAAGATACAAATAACATTGCCAGCGAACTCTGCTCATTACTCTTGAAGTTAAAGAACGCTTAATTCATATATGCACTTGTAAATGCTTTCATCGTGAAGCTATGAAAAGTAACTGAAAATTAATGTTGGAATTTTAAAGTGAATCTTTCCAGATTTTGCGGATAATAGTCCTTAGAAAATATTTTTCGATGCAACAGTCAATCGATAATGTGTTCATCGAAAATTTCATGGTTACTTCGTATTCCTCTATCGCTTCACAGAATTCTATATTTAACTTACCCATTCCGGCAAATGTCTCAGACATTTCTACTAAAAGGCAGCGCTGCTTAATTGACGAGGAAAGCGGGATGGGTTAATTAACTGTATGAATATATTATCTTCGTTACAAACAATAGATATTTGCTCTTTATTCACCCACCTAAAAATTGTCTTGTGGCTTTCGTTGCTTGAAATTTCTAGTGGACATTCATTTCTTTTGCACCATATAGTAATTCTAGAAGGATGCGTTAGACATTTTCTGCAAGTCTTCAGTCCATTTATTATTAGCATTAGTAAAGGCGCATGATTCAAGAAAGCAAGCTTATATGGCATCAACCAAAAAAATCCCTTCTCATTTCACCCATCCACTCGCTCCAAATGTTTGTCAAGTTCTGCCTTGAATCTATTTAAGCTATCAACTTCTACAACGACAGATGGAAGTTTGTTCCAGCAATCAACCACCCTCTGGCTAACGGCAAACTTCCGCACACCTATCCTACATCTGTCTTTCCTCAATTTGAATTTATGTCCTCTCAGGCGATTATTCTGAGCAAGAGGAAGAATCCCATCAGCATTGAGCATGCTCAAACCATTCAAGGCTTTATATACCTCAATCAGATCACCTCGCAGGTGCTTAGTCTCCAGACACTGCAATTTCCAAATTTAAGCCTTTTTTTTCGTAAGAACAATCCTTTGTTCTATTCACTAATCTTGTTGCCCTTCTCTGTACTCATTCCAACAGCTCTACGTCCTTCTTAAAATGAGGCCTCCAGACCTGTATACAGTACTCAAGGCGTGGCTTGACCATTGCCTTATACAAGGAGATAATCACCTCCTTGTCCCTGCTAGAAAAATTCCTGTATATCATTGACAAGACACCATGAGCTACTTTTGCAGCCCGTCTGCACTGCTCAGAGAACTTCATATCTGCCTGCACAATTACCTCCAGGTCTTTTTCATTCTCTACCACTGTCAGTGTAGTACCACAGAGTTGATACATTGCTCTGGGGTTGCTGTTTCCCATATGTAGTACTATACATTTGTCAATGTTAAACTTCATTTGCCACCTCTCAGCCCATCTTCTCAACTTTTCTAGATCCTATTAGTATTAGTAATGGCCGCATGGTGCAAGAAAGCCTAAGGCTTATGCTGCACCAGCCAAAAAAAAAAAAAAAAAAAAAAAAAAACCGAATAAAACAATGATAAAAAAAACAACAAACTAATAATTAATAAAAGAAAAGGAAATTAAACCTATCATCCTATGCGTTTCCCTCACCCTAAGGTACTATCCAGATGACCTTTGAATTTCCCCAAACTGTCAGCCTCTACCGCCCATGTAGGCAACTTATTCCAGTAACTTATAACTCGCTGGCTAAAATAAAACTTCCTGCAGTCCAATCTAAACATCTCCCCCCGTAACTTGAATTTATGTCCCCTAGTTCTAGCATCATTTATAATCTTGAAAATTTCGTTCTCATTCATTTTACTGATGCTTCTCAGAACCTTAAACACCTTAATCAAATCTCCTCTAATGTGTCTAGTTTCCAAACTCTGCAACCCACATATTCGAAGTCTTTCTTCATAAGGTCGTCCTTTTGCTGATCTCACCAGGCGAGTTACCGGTCTTTGCACCCTTTCAAGAAGCTCGTTGTCTTTCTTTAGATGCGGTCTCCATATTGCAATCGATGATCTATCGAACTTTTGCAACAAGTAGAGATAGGGACGTGATAATCCCATTATATAAGGCTTTTGTTAGACCACACTTGGAATACTGTGTTCAAGTACGGAGGCCGCACCTAAAGAAACAGGTTGCAAAGAGGGCCCATGTTTACAATGCTCAGAGAATTTCATGTCTGACCGTATCGTAACACCCAAGTCCCTTTCCTCCAGTACTGGGTTTAGTTGAACTCCAAGTGAATAAGTTATTTTGGGATTACTGTTTCCCAGGTGTAATACCTTACGCTTTGTTGAATTAAAGCAGCGTGCTATTGCAGCAGCGTACTGTCATTAGCGTCATTAACAACCCTGCCGACCTTCGTATCGTCTGCGAACTTGGACATTAAGCCTGATATATCATCATCAATATCATTAATACATACAGAAAACAACAATGGACCCAAAACTGAACTCTGGGGGACTCTACTAATAACATTAATCCACAAAGATCAGTGTCCATTGATTATCATTCTCTGTCTTCTCCTACTCAACCATCCCTTTATCCATAGCAGCAACTTGCCTCCAATGCCACACTGCTCCAATTTGTACAGCAGTCTTCCATGTGCAACAATATCAAAAGCCTTTATAAGATCCAAATATATAATATCAAAATTATTCTTTGCATCCAGTTCCTTTGTGATCATAGTCTCCAATCAAATTGGTCAGAGAAGTCCCTTAACAAACCCATACTGCGTCCGAGCTATAACTGAAGTCTTGTCTAGATGATCCTGCAGTGCTTCTTTAACCAGTGCCTCCATTAATTTTCCCAGAGCAGAAGTTAAACTAACAGGTCTATAATTAACTGTGTCTCCCTTTGATCCTCCTTTGTGAATTGGGGTCACATTTGCACATTTCCAGTCCATGGGTACCTCCCCTGAGTCCAAGGAGGCTCTCATAATTATGGCTAAGGGTTTGATTTACTTCCTTTGCTGCCTCCTTTAATAAAACTGTATAGATCCCATCCACCCCAGGTGCCTTTCTTGTGTTTACCTTCAACCGTTTCTCCTCCACTCTTCTCTCAGTTATTACAAAATCATCTAGCTCACTGCCAGAGTTTAATTCACCTCTGGCATTCCCCTCCCTGATTAACTCCTCATGTGTGAATGTAGATACAAAATACTCATTTAGTTTGTTAGCTACCTCAGCAGGATCATCAACAGTTGAAGCATCGATATCAGGTGGACCAATCTGATTCATCCCCTTCCTTCTAGAGGAAGAGTTCTTTATATAAGTAAAGAACTCTTTGCTGTTTTTCTTTGCATTTTTTGCCAAAGATTTCTCATAATCTGCCTTTACTGCCTAACATCCTTTGTGACTTGGCTACAGACCAGCTTATATCTATCATAGGCTTCCGTGTCACCTGTTAATTTATATGTATCCCATGCATTTTTCTTCTCTGCCACATATCTTTTTAGTTCATCTGACATCCATTTAGGCCTAAACCTTGAGCAATATTTTTAGTTGGTATGAAAAGCCTAGTAACTTCCAAGATTAATTCTTTGAATGCTTTGCAATTTGAATTTGCTGTTGGCTATAACCTTGTTAGTAATTAAAATTAAAGTCATTTGCTATTATTGCAAACTATAACTCACCCGAGGTTTCCTCCTAGCCTTGCTTTTTTTAAGTGCTCAAAAGGTCGATGTTCTTTTGCCACCGAAGAAGGAAACCAGAAGTTGCAAATCGGTAATTATTCAACAAAAACGCGAGTGGCCTGGAAGTTATACAGAGTAAAACCTCTTTTAGCCACGGAAGAAAAGTAATTGCATGTGAAAATCTGAAGTGGGTTGATCGCAATTATTTCTTGATTCCTTGAGCGAAGATTCGGCATTGTAGGGACGATGAAATGAGTTGCCTATTGTGGTATCTCTCTGATATCTTGAAGATCAGAAGTGATGGATATACGTCCTTTTTAATATTGTAGTCTACAAATTTGAGTTTTCTTTAAAAATAAGTTTTGCTTATTATCATTAGTTTTAAGTCAAACAGCATCAGAAAGACTGTAGACTGTGGTTTTGCTTATTTGGCCTTCGTTGCTGATGAAATGTATTTCAAATGTCTAGTGCAACAGTTTGAGTTTTTCAAGAGTTGGGTAGCGTAAGTAGGAATGTTCCTTGTGGACTGACTCCTATGAAATCCATATTAGTGACCACAGATAAGTAAGATGGTTCGGGGCAATGCCAGTGAGTAGATTTCTCTGTTGCTTTAAAGAAGGCGGGTTGAAGTAAAGGCAGTAGAAGGACGATCAGAAGATTTGCCAGTTTTTTCAGGAATGAACTGGACGTGTGTGTGGATTTCCGAACTACGTGAAAATTGTCTGTTTTGAGAACTGGAGAAATGTTGTCAGGACCGGAAAACTGGTAAGTGTGAAGTTTATTCGAGATTCTTTTTAATCTCCTCCAGTCGAAACACCAAAGAGGATATAAAAGAGATTTGCTCAGAGGGCAGACTACTTGCCAAGGGAGTTAATGGAAGGAACAGAGGGAAAATATTAGATGCTGATAGGTCAACTTTATTTCTAGATAATGGTATCTCGGTAGATGCTACATTTCATGTATTTCAAATTATGTCCCAGTTGGGAAATAATTTAAAATACATGGGATATAATTTGAAATACATGAAATGAATAATGAATATTCTTATCGAGAGAAACTACACATGCAGTCATTTTATTTTACCAATTTGACCCAATCACGTTCTAGCTTTACAAACAGGAAGGTTTTAGAATAAGGATCGAAAAAATGTCCAGTTATCTGCATTTAGTTATGTTACGATATTCCAATCACTATTTCGTAGTAATGTATAAGTGGGGTGTGAGGAATCATGGGATAAACAGGAAATCTAGACCTCTAGTCTGGATTTTCTCCAGACTAGAGGTCTGGAGTTCAATTTATATAATTTTAATTTATAATTTTCTAATGATTTCGGCTTAGCGAAATGAATTTTGTCTCTGTCTCAGTAAAAGTTCGTGTCTACAAGAACAGTTCTCAGCAGCTATCCCCATTCCGTTTCAAGATTTTTTAAGGTCCGCAGAACCAACGGTTTTCCAAGCAAAACGATCCCCTCATTGCGGACCCATGCTGGTTAGCAGATCATTCAAATGAACTTCAATTTTGAGAAATCCAACTTAAAGAAAGAGCTGATCCAAAGCATTTCCAACAGTTTTTCAAAAGCTTTTTGTGAATAAGGACTTTACATTTTCAGCTAACCAGTTGAAAACATTATCTCAACTGTCATAAGAAGCCATATACGAAGAAATTACCAAAATACGAGAAGACGTTTTAAATGTTTACGTTGCAATTTGACTTCAAAATTTAAACGCGGTGCCTGTAGAGTCACAATTTAAATCAAACAATTTACAGAATTATTATGAATTTAATTTTTGAGAAAAATATATAATAAAAAGTCAAATACAAAATTCATTTTTTCGTTAGCCTACCCTTTCCTAACAGAAATTTCTTGACAGATAACTCTAGCTTAATAGAATTAATGCGTAATCAACAAAAGGAGTGAAAGGTTTAGACATACAATATAAGAAACAAAGGTGTGTATTTATATATATATATATATATATAATTGTAAATCTGAGATCTACTAAGAAGTGAAAATGAAATGATCTTCAATGAAACCATACATTACATACTTGAGACAAGCAGAAAAATGATTACCCCTTTTCTTTTAAATTTAACTTTGAATTGAATATAAGTTATTTTGCATTTAGGCCATTCAAAGACATTAAAGGACCTACGCGCCTGAGTTTCGCTGAACTTTTTTTCAAGGGTTCTGCAGCCCCCGTTATTATTTCTACGGTTGACGTAGTTGATAACGTCTCTCTCTCTTAAGCTTTACCGAGGAATCTTATATGACAGTCCATCCACCATGGTTTGTGTATCTTTCTGCCATCGTATGACGAACTCAGTGGAGGTGAACGGACTACATATCTACCTTTTTTGGGTTTGGGTCACTCCAAAACTGACATGAAGGCAAACTTCAGATGATATATAACCAAGATTTTTAGGGTTAGATTAGGTGTGCTTTAAACGCCAAGGCTATTAGGAGCCAGTATACCGACGCCTCATACCCTTTGTCTTCAACTGCGTGTATTTTTCCGTCAGTTTGTGGACGAGAAACCCGAATTTCCAGGGTAGGGAGGGAAACCACACATCCCTCGTCTGAATAACTCAGACACGTTGTGAAAAAGCTCATAAAAATTCCTCGCGTCATTGACGGGATTCGAACCCAGGCCTTTTCCACGCGATGTAGAGAGGACGCGATTATAACCACCGTACTACGTTCTAGAGTACTACGACAGTACTTTTAACCAAAATCACAATTATAAATCTGAGATGTCCGCAAGCATTTGAGAAATTTGAACTGAACAATATCTCGAAAAGCAGCTTAGACAAATTGCTTTTCTGGGTCTCCGTCAAATTAGTGTCTTTAAGAGAATGGATGTTGAGTCGTTTGTTTGCGTGACAACATTTTAAAGTCCTATTATTCATAATGGACTCAACTGGTATTTCTACTTGCCAAAGGCGATTTTGCGAATATCTTTCTTGAGTCAATTCTGCATGTTTAGATACATACTAACATACATATACATATATATTCTTCCTTCTACTAAGAAAAATTCATCGCAAAAGGGTGGCAGACAGCGCTAGGCTTCTTCGGTAATAATGGATGTTCTAATTATTCCACTGCATTCGAATTACTCTCCAAATTTATTACTCTTGTTTCCAGAGGCAAACATCTGGCAGAGCAGCCAGATACGATCTACAGCACGTGCAGCGTTCATATTTTAATGCTCTTATCTTCGTCTTTTTTTTTTTTTTTTTTTTTCCGATCATAAGCTGAAATGCGGTTCCTACTTGGTTTTGCCAGTGGCCTGGTTTATGGTAAGAAGTTGTTCGGATGAGTTTTTCTAATGCCATGTTCAGAGCATGCATAATAATGACATCGTTTTTAATCTGTTGTATAAAAAAACTTCATTACGCGAAGGAATTTGTTACGGAAGCTACAGTTGGAAATGAAGAAGGAAGAACAGAGCTAATATATCTGATGATTGGACATTTTGGGCAACTACGAGGTCATTCTTCTATAAAATTACCCATTCTTTCACTTTCAGCAGTCACCGATTACCTGCTGTGGTGAGAAGGCCGGTAGGCACTCTTCGATCCCCCTCCCCTCTTCCTCTCTCTTTTTTTTTAAGAGGTGGAGAGGAAAGAGAAGGAAAAAGGAACATTAATTTTTCTTTCTTTCTTTCTTTTTTTTTTTTTAATTTTGCTAGGCAGCGAATTCAATTCCTGTCTCATTTCATTCAGCTCGTAGATGAAGATATTATTCGAGGACTTAGTGAATAATCACCATGGTAACGCTATTTAATTATAAGTAAACAGCGCCTATAATAGTTAAGTTTTCAGATTTTTCAGAAGTTTTAAATTCTTCCGACATGTCTTTAAAGATTTTAATTTTTCGCTCGCCATGTTGTACGATAGCAATTAATTGTAATGCACCGGTGGTTATATAAATACTGGTATTGTGGTCTAAGGACGTCGAGGTGTTGTCATAGGGTGAAAAAAATATTAAGCAACGTATATGTAAAGTAAAAACAAGAGTTTTGTCTTCGAGCAACGGTTGAAGTTAATTGACTTGGATTGATGTTTTTTTTCCTGCGCTGAATTGGATAAAAATAAACTTAACGCCATGCAGTTATTCATGTACAGAAAACATACTTATTTATTCCAGTATCCCAAGCTGATTCTTGGTGGGTGGAAAGGGTTACCAGAATGTAGTACTGAGGTTATCTGTATACGATATTTAAATTTCAGACTAAATGAAACGATTTTCAAAATTACAACCAGAAGATCGCCTCTCAGATCATGGCATGTTGGAAGTCGTAAAACCAACAGTCGAATTCCTGAGCAAAAAAATTAAAATCATGAAAATTTTCATTATTTTCAATTTTGGATCATTTGTTCATGATTTTTTCCGGATTTATTATTATCTATGCCGTTGGTTATTTCCAGATTTTGGATCATATTTGCATGATTTTTCCGGTTTCGGATCATCGTTGCTTGATTTTTTCCGATTTCGGACCATCGGTACATGATTTTTTACAGTTAGAGATTATCGATGCATGATTTTTCCAAATTTTGGATTATATGTGTGTGATTTTTTTCAGATCATCTGTGCATGATTTTTTATTTGGAATTATCTGTGAATAGTTTTTAAAATTTCTTTTGACTTTCGCTACTTGATGCCAAGTTCGAATCTTCTCAGACAGTGAAAAATGGGACACTAGCCAACATAATTTTTACATCCACTAATATATTAGCTTTTTCAGTCAATATTTATGTATAGATTTCGAAAATAATACTTAATATTTCACATCACGTCACAATTTCTACATATACCGGTTTTTGTGTTTACCTATAATACATATATATTAAATTTATAAATAATAATGTTTACATGTGCTCATGGACGGCAGTAATGTTGGTGAGGATGAACATGTTCAACCTTGTTTGTTTGTTTGCGCTCTCTCTCTCTCTCTCTCTCTCTCTCTCTCTCTCTCTCTCTCTCTCTTTCAGCGATGGAAAGACAGTTATAGTATGGGTACGTATGCAGTTGATCTGCGTATCTATTGCATACTTTTGCTTCTTCTGTGTTTTGTTTAGTACTTAATGTTAAAATGTTTAAGCAGAAGCAAAGGAAGTGTCTGAATCACCCTGACAATCTCTGCTACATTTGTGGACAATCTACATGCGTTACAACAAAAACTCAGTGGTAGAAAATCTATAGTATTATTAAACACGCATATTCCTTTCATTTTGGTTGCAAGACTGGTGATCAGAACATAACTTGGGCTTTACATATGTATTTATTACCTGCACCACAAATCTGAGGATGTGGCTATAGTGTAACAAGAATTGTGATACAAGATGTCCCGAAATAGCATGCATAGTATCAAATATCGTAACATATCATCTGCAGTAAGGCCTGTTCCACATAATGAAGACGTGCCGATAGCATATTCCCCCTCCCCAACATCATGGGATAAAGGAAACAGTGATGAATATAGCGAGGATTTTTGTGTTGCAGACTTTACTGGATCGTCCAATTCAACCAATTTGGACCCAACCAGAAAATTATAACGGACTACACTTAATTAAGCAAGAAGAGTTGAATGATTTAATTCGTGATTTAAAGTTATCTAAAAGTGCAAGCAGAAATCCTTGGTTCTAGCTTAAAACAGTGGAAGTTACTTGAAGCAGAAACTAAAATTACAGTATATCGAAAACGTCATAAAGCGTTTTCAAATATTCCGTTCTGGAAGACGGGCGTGCTTTTGTAAAGATATTACTAGTTGTCTGAACGAACGGTCATTGAAGACAGTCCTAATCAATCGCGTATATTTATCGATGCCTCAAAATTAAGTTTAAAAGTAGTTTCGCTGCACAATGGAAATGCATTTCCATCAGTTCCTCTACTTTATGTTATTGGCTTGAAAGAATCATATGAACGTATGTCCAAGGTCCTGAGTACAATAAACTACCATGACTTTGCTTAGAATATCTGTGGTGATGGTAAGGTAATTGGATTACTCATTGTTCTATAGGGAGGTTTCACAAAATACTGTTGTTTTCTGTTTGTGGGACAGTCGTGCAATAGAAAAACATTATAATGTGCAGTGGTGGAAAAAAAAGGAGGAATTTCTACCGGGAAGAAGCAATATAACTAACGTTCCACTGATTGAACCAAAAAACGTTCTTCTTCCACCTTTTGCCTATAAAGCTTGGATGAATGAATAATTTTGTTAGGGCTCTGGTAAAGAAGAAAGTAGTAGTAGAGGCATATTATGTAAGAAAACACGCTTAAGCAGCATCAGCAAAAAAAAAAAAAAAAAAAAAATATATATGTATCACACATCCATTCCCTCTAAAAGTTTGTCCAGTTCCTCCTTGAATTTATTTAAGCTATCAACTTCCACAACGACAGATGGAAGTTTGTTCCAGCAATCAACTACCCGCTGGCTAAAGGCAAATTTCCGCACATCTATTCTACAACTGTCTTTCCCCAATTTGAATTTATGCCCCATCAGGTTCGTAATCTGACTAAGAGGAAGAATCCTATCAGAATTGAGCCTGCTCAACCCATTCAAGGCATTATAGACCTCGATCAAATCACCTCGCAGGTGCCTAGTCTCCAGACGCTGCAATTTGCAGAACTTAAACCTTTCTTGGTAAGAGCACTCCTTCGGTCCCCTCACCAATCTTGTTGTCTTTCTCTGTACTCACTCAAGCAACTCTACATCCTTCCTAAAATGTGGCCTCCAGGCCTGTACACAGTACTTAAAGCGTGGCATGACCATTGCCTTATACAAACAATCACCTCCTTTTCCAAGAAGTGTATTCTACTACCCCAGGGAAGTGTTTTCCGATTTAATAGATGCAAAACTGTAAGAAAAAAAATTCTTTGGGCCTCAAATGAAGATACTCCTGAAAGATATGTATTTGAAACAAAACTACAGGATACTGAACTAGCAGCTTGACGTTTTAAAGCACTTATGCATGGATTTCTTGGAAGAAGGAAAGAAGATAATTATGAATCTCTAGTGTCAACTT
Source organism: Mastigoproctus giganteus (assembly GCF_048544385.1). Taxonomy (NCBI): domain Eukaryota; kingdom Metazoa; phylum Arthropoda; class Arachnida; order Uropygi; family Thelyphonidae; genus Mastigoproctus; species Mastigoproctus giganteus. Next base: position 66,662,087 of record NC_143585.1, read on the forward strand.
TCCTACAACGTTATAAACATTTGTACGAAAGTTCATTTTCTTCATTTCCATTTCAGTTTGTTGGGCGATGAGCAAAGGATGACACTTTCATCAGGAAGTATCCACGATGGAAAAGTGGTACCAAGGTCTGTGAGATACTATCATGGTGGGAAATTACTGCTGGTTTCTTAAGAGGAGAAGAAAAATGGACTGTGAGAAAAATTCTCTCAGTGGCAAACATTTCTGAAGAAATAGAATATATGTAGTACATTATGTTTGATTAAAGTATTTTAAAATGAATAATACTAATTTTTAAGATAGCATATGTATTACTGCATGATATTCGAAATTAGTCTTTTATTAAGTTAAAAAATGTCTATATATCTTTCAACAAAGACATGACACAGATGTAATTTTGGTATTTTTGGAATCAACGGACCAATTTCCTTTAGCATTCCCAACTTTTGTTCCAGAAGTACGACCTTTGTTTGTTGGCCAGTGTTTTTACTTAAATAGAAACAGTTTGATGGACAGACGGAGTTTTAGGGGAAAAAATAATAAAAGAGGTCCTTGCTGGTGAAAAGATTGGAAACCACTAGTTAACTTTATACTATATAAACGCTTAGAGAAAGGTCAGTAACAGTTTCATAGCCAACTATGTTAGTCAGACATTAGGAGACAGAGTTGGCTATGAAACTTACTAATCATTCTCTAAGAGTTTAGGGTAAAGTAAAGCAGTGTCCCAATTTAGTATCCGAAACACAAAATAGTTTCAGAAGAAGAAGGGAAAGCTTGTTATTACCAAAAAGGGCCCTTTTTGACTACGAGTTTGTCGTATACATAACTTATTATACGATTTTAAATGACAGTGGAAAGATAAAAGTTTTTACAGCAGTGAAAAGAAGCAAATAAATCCTAAATGTGAATAAAATTGTAGCGTAGTCTTTTGTGTACTTAGTTGTAAGAATTGTGGCTAATTATTTGGCTTAATTAAACACAAGTCGTAACGCTTCACCCGGGGATGTATAAAAAACTCTATACACCATAAAGTCCACGCTTTTGTACAATAAAAAGAAAAAGGAGACCGCGATTAGTTTAGAAATACGCGTTAAAATATCCCCCGCACCTATTGTGTATGCAACAGAGAAACGAGAAGAAATCAATCAAACTTCCAATCATAATTTACCACAGGGTTATGTGGGATTTCCTTCCCTAGAAAAAGCATGGAGTATTTTTAATTAGTCCGTCATTATTTTACATCGTTCGCTTTTGTCAGGAACGATGCCACTTAACGCTGAGAGTAGCTACGGCAAACATCTTTCCGATTTTTCAGAGGAAAAAAAAAAAAAACTGTTGCCATGCTGTTTGCTCTCCCACCCTTCCGAGTACTTCCCCATCCTTTTTTTTTTTTTTTTTTTCCTTTCTGTTTTTTTCAGAAGGACTCATTTTCAATTCGTTACCGCGAGATTAATTGCCGCAAGCTCATTACTACGAGACAACATACACAACTCTTGACGCTGGTTAAGATTTCGATGGTAAGACTCTAGGACACGTACGGAATATATTTAACGCAGCAGGGAAATTTAGAACCGGGGGGGTTGGTGAGGAGAAGAAAGAAAAGGGAAGGAAAGGACGATTGAATTGATGTTGGAAGAAACAGAAGGAAGAAAGAAAATTTTCGAAATTTCGGAAGAAAAAAGAACGAACAAACGAAACAGATCTCTCTCTCTCCTTCTCCTTCCCCCAACCCCTATTACAGAGAGAGAGATGGGTAAACGTGTGCGAACGGGGAATGCTTCAATTAGTGAACTGTGACCTTATCAGTGTTGCTTCGACCGTTCATTATTCAGCCAAGAAGGCAATGATTTATTGCTCCAAACCTTAGTAATTATAGACTGTAAAGGGGGGTTGTCTTACGTCCCCTCCCCAGTATGTTTGTGATGCGCTGCCTACAATTAAGTGGGGGGCGAGAAGAGGTGGCGTATAGAAACTTGGAGATTGTACAACAGTCGTTAGAATGCGCTTTGCTTTGGACACGAAGCATTCGCTCCAACCATAATTGACTGTCCCGCGGATAAGTTGCTTGAGCAGAGCTCCTGTCTGAAGTCCCAAACATTTTAATACGAATTTAGAAAAAAGAGAGAGGTTTCTTGAGACCCTAATAACGAACGGAATATTTATTTTGGCTAATCATCACGTGGTGTCTTATTTAAACTGGATTCAAATTGCGGGATTTGAGTATACGCTAGTAGAGAATAAAGTGTTTCCTATTCCCACCACATTGGCACAGGCAGGGTGTTAATATTATAGCGACTGCTAATTGGTTGTTTAGAAATAGTGCCAAGAAAACTAAGGCCATGAGACAAACACCGTAAAAGTGACTTTGTAGAACGCTGCGTTTATATTTTAAAAGAGAGAAAGATTTCTTTAGTGATAAGTTCATTTGGTTTTCTGGTAAAAAGAGGTTCTATTTTAGTTTGAAATGGTATCTGTTCTTAAGCATAATTAAATGTTTGGCATCATTGAAAGTTACACCAATCCAGACAGTGGATCAACATTCTCTCCCACAGCATTTACACTGAGTGGTTATTGTATTAAGTACATTACCCAACAGTAAGCAAGTGTCCCCTTTAGCTCTCAGAACAGCTCGGATTTCTCATGACATGGATTCAACGAGGTGCCCAAAAGCATGCCACAGGGATGCTGGTTCACGTTAACTCAACTGCTTGCCACAGTTGGTGTAAATTTCCGAATAGCGAGTTCCACTTCATCCCACAGTTGCTTAATTGGATTAAGATATGGTGACTGGGGAGTGCAGTGCAGCAGGCGGAATTCACTCATGTTCCTGGAAATAGTTCTGTGCAATTGCCACCACGAAAAAAACTCCCCACACCATTATACCACCACTAACCTGAATTGATACTTTTCAGGATAGATTCATAGGTCCATATTTTCACTATATTGTAGTCCTCCCATCAGCATGAAAAAGCGGGAAAGGGGATTCGTCAAACCAAGCAACGTTTTTCCATACCTCCACTGTCCAATGCTGATGGTTCTGAGTCCCCCCCCCCCAATTGTACCTTCTTGTTTTTTACTGTCGCGAGTGGAACCAGGTTCAGTCGTCCTCTGCATTACCTCATCCGTCACAAAGTACGACGAGTTTGTGAGTTCCAAAATACCTCTTTGGTTACCACTGTGGTAATCAAAGAGGTATTTTAATATTAATCAACTATATGATTAAAGATTGGAGCACAAAAAATGAAAAATTTACACATGAAAATATGTATACAACAGCATCTTAGCAAGTAGAGTTATTTTCCAGGGAGAAGTCCTTTTACAGTGCAGGACAGTCATCTGAGCAGGCGCAGAAAAGTTCGAACACTGGAGTGATGGATCCATGGCAGTGATAGAGAGGTCGTCGGGAGCAGGTTCTAATGTCCTGTGACGTGGATCTGAGAAGGAAGTCGATGGAGTAAGTTCTGCCTATTTTTTGTATCAACTGCGAACTTGTAGAGGTCACCGTCCAAGGAGTGTATGTCCTGCAGCATTTGCACAGGTAAGAACCGATCACATAACTTTAACCGGTTTGGAGTGGCCTTAAGGACTGGGTAGGCCCTAAGGCTTGGGACCGAGATCCTCCATCCGCAGTTAGCCCAGAAGTCTGGTTCGGAAATAATGCTAACCATCATTTTAAGAGCAAAGACGAATCTTCTTTCGTGAATGATGGCAGGAAGACGTCTGATCTTTAGAGCTGCCGCCATCTGGGTGGTCCTTGGTGCAGGGGAAAGCCGAAATTTCCATATAGCCGACTTCAGCAGCCAGAATTTGTCTGCGAAAATCCAAATCCAAAAGGAGAGCTTTTGATCAAAACTGATGTCCAGATCGGTATGTTGTTGGACAGCAGAAAAGTAGCGGTAGAATGGTAGATTTGTTAAAAAAAAATATTAATAATAAAGCCAATCTGTAAAATGGCAACGGTTCAAAACGTTTACATTTGGACCTCTCGACGTGTTGTACATTCGTAATCTGCTTCGGTTGTTGAAATTATGACCTCGGCAATTTGCCTCCCTGCTATGAAACTTAAAATATAATGATACAAATAAAGCGGTCAATTCCAAAATACATAATTTATTAAACTTGTCTACAAAACAAGGCTGGACTGGAGCACCCGATAGCAGAAAATTCGTCCTAGTAAAAGCCTGAAATTTGGACTTTTACCAGTTCGCTTTGGTAAAAGACCAAAATTCCAATTATCTGAACTGAGGTAAGGTACTGTATGTTAGGTGCTCCGAATATAGAATTGGTTACTTTCATGGATAGGAGATTTATCTTCCCTACGCCTTTGTTTAAAAATGGGAAAAATGAATGAACCATTGATGTGGAACATTTTTCATTATTTTAGGATGATATTTCGGACTTTTACCAAAGCGGTTTGAAATCCTAGAATTTACTGTTTATTAACGCATGCAGAACTTACTCTAATGTATATGGATTTTGCATTAAAGTATATATACAATTTACGTTACTATTTTTTTTTTCCATTTCTATTTTTTTTTAAAATTGCGTTTCAGTATTTCCAGATCTCCTGGAAACTAACCGCTCCTTTAGCTATTTGGACATATTCAGAAGACAACCGAAAAGATTAAAGTAAAATATAAATACCACGTTTAATCAAGAATAAAATATATTCAGACATTGCGCTTTTCCACGTTACACTTAGCTTAGAGTAGATTAAATAATATCCTCCAAAACCTGTAATGATAGGAAGCGTGGCAGTTTTATATATAAAGAGAGAGGAAGACTGTATGTTCGATCCTCCTTAAAGAAATGTTTCAGGCTAAGACTGAAGCTAATTTCTCATGTCAGGCTCTGAATATGCCTAAACAGGACACTGAGAGGCTCCATGACCCTGTTGATGGCAGCGTCTTTTCGAACTGCTGCGTCACTGACCAGATTGGAAACTATCTCTCGGACGACCAACCAACATCTTCGAAGAGTTTCCCGTCACGTCAATGTACAGGAAATTGCCGTATTTATAACGAAACCCCTTGAAAAGCGAGCCAAAAAAGAAATTAATGATAAAGCACGTTCTTTATCAGCTTCGAAGTTTCTGGAAGAAGACAACCAACAACACCCTGTGTAGCCACTTTCAGAGTGCCCTCAGGAGGCACGAAAACTCTTTGTCGGAGATAGTTTAAATGGAACAATGAGTTTAAGAAAGCACCCTTTCACTCTGAGAGCCTTTTATCAACAGGCTTCATTCACAGAGATTTTTCATGCCATTTATCTTTACTGTTAAACAGCCAGCTCTTTTTTGCATGACTTCGGGCCACGAGGCGGAAGAAAAGCATGCGCATAAATGATTAATTTCTTCGATTATTTCGATAAGAACACGCTCTATACCCCACCGTGTCTTTCTCTTTCTTCCAAATAAATGCCAGAATACATCATTCCTACATTCGCCGCCAGGCATCTTCGGACGTTGGACCGTTGACTAACAGTATGACAGCTGGCCAATCAAAACCGAGATCAACTCCCTGAAGCAAGTGGCTGCAAGTGATAAATGATTTGAAAACGGAACGACAGTCGGCAGCAGTGGTAATTAGGACACAACTAGTGCATCGGATGGTCGGCTCACGATTTTCAACAAACCAATCAGTGAAGAACGGCTCTCAGACCATTGGCGTGTTTTGGAAGCTTTAAAACCAACAGTCGAATTCCTCGGCAGAAGAACGAAAGGGACATTTCTGGTTTCCCTGGAAACGCAACAGAAGCGGAGGATATGTTTTTGTGTAGGTGTGGTGAAGTTGGAAGACAGCTTCGGTCTCTTTTCGTGCCGCGATACACACGTTTGACTTCGCTCTCTTTTTTGTATGCTGAGCACTAGAAGTTGTGTATCGCTGTTGTAGCTAATGTACAAAACACAAAAGTAAGGGAATTATTGGGCTTAACGTCTGAAATACTGGATTTTTTTGAATATATCTCAATTTTGACTCCCCCTTTCTTTCTTTCTTAATTTCCCTTCTTGTGTATCTGTCGTTCTCTTTCTGTTTATCTTTGGCTCTTTTTTACGCTCTATTATGTAGAAAGTGGCTTCACAATAATGCGAACACAGTTGTACACGCAGCGCATTCTAGCCTGACCAAGTCACTGACCAAGTATCGCGCTCTAGACCAGTGTCCCCAAATTAGCGCCGACAAATTTCTGGACTCCGCACCCTCATGGTTTGTGGAGTTGCTGTCCTCCACATACCGGGAGGGGGAAACCTGAATTCTAATCCCCTTAATGACGCGAAGACTTTTTTTAGGGGTAATTTTCACAACGTGGCTGAGTTAGTTGGCCTCAGGCGAGAGTAGTATGGTTTTTTTTTTTTTTTATCAGGAACTCTGGTCTGTCGTTCAGCAAACAGCTAATCGATCACAGAACACAACGCAATTTATAGACATATTATATACGACACAATGTGGCCTAAGTTGATGATGCGCTTAAAACCCTGCAACCAATCAACCAAACTGGACTCAGCACCATGTACGGCTTCTAAGTTTAAACGTTCTGCTTTTATATTCGTGGCATTTATTTATTTTTTGTACAACTAACCACCTCTATTTAATATTTTCAATACAAAAATCTCCACTTTAATTTCTAGAAAGAATTACGGGTATTTTCTGTCATCTCTTTAAGAGGAAGGATCTTCTTCTTGATATCTTTTCTTTCTTTTTTTTTACCTTAAAGGGGTGGATACAGGATTACAATTGGAGTAATTCTTCCACAAGCCTGTTCTTTCATATTCTACTTACGCGTTATCTGTAAACAGAACAATTTTCGTACATCGTTATCTCTTTCCCAAAGGCTGTATTTGCACTTTTTTATACTGCTACCTTTAAACATGAAATGCATTCATTCCTGCTAACCGAATTACCAAAGATATGTTATTGATTGAATCGATATACCTTTCAATAGTGATGTCGGTATATCCTCCCCAGTCCGTTCTTCAAGCATTTTCGTTTTAGCTCATGACCTCTCCAAACTGTTGTACCTTTCTCCCCATTATATATTCCGGAACTGTTTCTGGTTCTTGTTCTCAACCCAAATAGCCTTCATCCAAATGGCAATCTTGAGGATCTTTATTTCTCCATTTAATTTATTAAGTCATCGTTTTGAACGATAGAAGCTGAGTGGCCTCTTTATCAGGCGCACCAACCCTTTTTAATGAAGTGGATCGCCTCTTCAAGAAGAGCATCATGCGTTCGCATTATGCGATGTAAAGCAAGTGAACAGATACATAGGGGGATATTTGTATGTATGTGTGTGTGTGTGTGTGCAATTCAGTGTGAGAATGGACAAGACCAAGGGACCTTGAACATGGTAAGGCAGTCGGTGCCAGACGCACCGGTGCGAGTATCTCGTAAACTGCAACTCTGTCGTGGTTTTCCAGTACGACTGTGTTTTGAGTGTATCGACATTGGTTCAATAACAAAATAACACCCAGCCAACGGCGACCTGTGGTAGAAAGCAACTCGTTGATGAGAGAGGTCATTGGAGGCTGAGAAGACTTGTGCAGGATAACAGGAAAGTACCCGAAAGTAACAGGCAGTCAAATAATAACGCGGTACAACAGTGGTAAACAAAGAAGAATTTCCGAAGGAATTTGTTGTATTTTGTCATCGATTGAGTATCGGAGCCGACGACCTAACCGGGTTCCACTCTTGTCAGAAAGAAACAAGAAGGTAAGATTACACTGGGCCAAGGAACACCGCTACTGGAATGTGGAGATTGGAAAAACGCCACCTGATCTGATGGATGCCTGTTCCTGCTGCTTCACACTGATGGAAGGATCAGATTATGTCGGAGACAACATGAGTCCATGGACCCATCCTGCCAGGTATCAACAGTTCCGGCTGGTGATCATGATGTAATAGTGTGGGGGTATAAAGCAGATAGGACGCGTTTTAGTGGTGTACATTGGGACCCTTGATACCAATGAGCAACATTTGGATGTCACAAGTTATGTAAAAATTGTTTCTGACCAGGCGCATCCCTTCATGGCTGCAATATATCCATCTCGAAATGTGTTCCTCCTACAAAACAACGCGCCATGTCAAAAGGCCATAATTCTACAGAACTGGTTACAGGAACATGCGAGTGAATTGAGCCTAACACGGTGGCCTCTCCATTCACTAGGTTTCAGTCTAATTGAGTATCTGTGGGATGAGGTGGAACGAGTTTTATGGAGTAGATCCGCAACAAATGCCACTGAAGGCTGCATAACCACGGTCTTACATTTGGGAAATGATTTCCGTTTTTTTTTCGTTTTGTTTTCATTTTTATTTCCCTCATAAAGATATGGGATACAAGAAACAGGCACATTGGATTACCAAAACAAAATGAAACATTAAATAACAGTGGACAACAACTTTTAAACTTTGTAATAAATTTCTCAATCAAGGTTTTATAGTTGTCCGCTGTGTTGTTGGCAAAACGTTCTTGAAGGATTTCCAAGCTTCCAGTTCCAAAGGATTTAATACTCTTTAGAAATGTTCATTTTCATATATATATACAACATGAGGACTATGCGTGAAAATTTTACTCTTAAATATTGAAAGCAATCTCCATTCCTGATATGATTTATGAAATTAGCCATTAGAGCTAACTTTATGTAAAGCGGTTGCAAAAATATGTTTGTTTGATCAACTAGTGATTTACTGATGACGTCTTCCCTTCCAGGTATAAGATTAATGTGAGAAGACCAAATTTTAGTTTCTTACTGAATTGTTTTGGCCTGATTGTCCCATAAACAGCAACATTATTTTGCATATCCAGATTGTACAGATCAAAATGTAGCCAACAGACTTTTTGAGTAGATTGTAGACTTCAAAGGACTACACCTGTTCAAAAAATCTGCTGATCACTGCAACAAGATCGAAAGCACTACTGACCCAAGAACTTCTCAATCAACAATCGAATTAATATGAACAAAACTAAGTAAAATTGAAATTTCTTGCGAATTGAGAGTGCTCGTGAAAAACGGGTTGCACATTCGAAATAAGCATTAAAATGCACTAAATCCACCATATTGTTATTTCAAAATTATTTTCATCATTGTGTAATGTGAGCAACACTGCGAGTGTTTGGTTCAGTTTTAATAGCGTAAGGGCACTCCCCAAGATTTATCCCACATTGGGAAATAAAGATAATCTGTGTTTTGCATCTTCATGCGTTGCTCTTATTATTCTTACTAGTTCTCTGTGACACTATCTTTACTAATCCCAGCAGCAGTTCGTGCTTTTTCCTTTCATCGCACTAACTCGTTTTACTTATTATCTTGTCTGCTTCTTTTCTTAAGTCATCGATAAGCATTTGCTTCTCACTCCTGCAATTTATCCTTTTCAAATGATCCGTCTGTGCAGTAGCACAGTAGTTATAGTCACCGTCCCACTAATGACGCGGGGAACTTTTATGTGCTTTTCATTCAGGGGCTGAGGTAGTCAGTCTCAAGAGGTTCTTCCTCCTCCTGAAACTCGGATTTTTCGTACAGCAAAACAGGCAAATCGACCTGAGAACACGCAATTTATGGACATATTACACACGGTCAGATGAATTAGTTATCAGGTGGCTCCAATATGACAATTTTTTCAAACCATATACTTCAGTAAACTGTCTGCCTGCCCCCTCTACTGTCTGCTGTATGACGTACAGATAAGAAAGTGCATTTTGCATTTGCATTTGCATACTTTCGTTTTGAATCCCATTTTTTGTATCATTATCATTCCATTTTGAATATTACATACCAAAACTTTGAATTCTTAATCGAGTGTTTCAGGTATCACTTTACAGTTACGGATTCCAATTCCCCGTGGGTTTAATTAGAACAAAAGCCCTGTTGACCTTTTCAGGCCGGACTTTACATACAAACAGGTAAGGAGTTGTTGGTACGTCTTAGTCACTTACGCGTATGGAATCCCTGAGAAAAGTGAATTCAAATTTTCTTTCTGGGTTACTTACTCCAACCCTAATGCGCTGAATAACTATCATTCTCTAAATTGTTTTTTTGTTGAATATCTTTCTAAAATATCATGCAGTATATTAGGACTGTAAAAACATTCTAAAATCTAAGGGGAAGGGGTGTGAAAAGACTACTGATCATCGAATAGCTTCACAGAAAGTAAGAACTCTATTAAGAGCTTTCAGAACATTACTATTTTTACTTTTATATTCAATAATTTGAAATCCAATTTAGCTCCCAATGAACTGGTCTGTTTGTAGTCCCCGACTGGCACTATGGTGTTATTTTATTGTTTTTATAGTTATACCTACTCAGTGGACAAAACATTATTAAATTCTTGGAATAAATATATGTTTTATTGCCCTTGTGGGTAACACAGTGGATGGAATTGTCGTCATCCCCACACCGGGTGGAAAGAAATTGAGTTCGAGTCCGGTCGATGAGGTGTGGGATTTTTTTTTCTCGCTACCAGTCACAAGACTGAATTACTGATGATTATGACCTACTCGGTTTACGCCTTTCAACTTTCAAGAAAAAGAGATTATTCTTGTTTTCGCATTCGAAGGTAAAACATACAAGGTTTGAACATAAATTATCCGTGAAGTACTTGCGCGTTGACCATAACTGTATCTAATGTTTTTTGTAGATCAACACAAGATTCTGTATTCTGTCGTACTACCAAAAGTTATAGGATTTTGTTCGCAACAGTGAACAAAATATGTTGCTGTTGTAGGGATTGAGGAGCATCAGAGGCTAAGGCCATATTGCTTTGTATATACTGTCTGTAAATTGCGTGTGTTCTGTAGCCAATCTTCTATTTGCTCGTTGAAATATAGTTTCTTGGAGAAAAAACCATGTCCCCTCGCCTGAGACCGAATAATTCAACCATGTAGTGAAAAAAACAAAAAAAAAAAACAAAGATGTACCTAATACTTCGTGGGGTCAACATTTTCCCGTAATACAGCCTGTACACGTCTTGGCAGGGATTGCACAAGGTGCAGGGTGTATCCATTCGTTGTACAATATGTCCAGTAATTTCTGCACAGGTAGACGGTCGTAGCCTCGAATGTCCCTTTTCAGGAGGCACCAAACATGCTGAATTGGAATGAGATCGGCTGATTTGGGCGGCTGTGGAAGGAGAATTCGTGTTCCTGGAATCAGTTAGCAACCTGTCAGGCTTTGTGGCGTAGCGTTGTCTGGTTGATATGTTGTTGTACGGTTTTAGACGTATCAGCAACTTAGGCCATATTGCATCGTATTTAATATGTCTGTAAATTGCATGTGTTCTTGGTCGATTTGCTGTTTGCTGGACGAAAAACCCTGGTTTCAGGGAATATTGAGTTTCATATTGACGGGATTCGAACTCGGGTCTTTTCCATGCGGTGTGGGGATGATGGTGATTATACCAAATGTGCGACCCGCCAGGGCGTCTTGACGCCGGAGTTGTCTCGATGCACTGTCGTCATAAAGGGGTATACTTGGTCGGTGTTCCCATCGAGCCGTTGATTAACTGTGATCAGAGGACCAGGTCATGCCACGAAAACAGTCCCCAAACAATAACACCACTGCCTCCTACCTGCCAAGCACCAATAGTGCATCCATGTGCCACTGCCTGATGTTGCTTTCTCGAAATGCGGATGCGCCCATCAGCATGATAGAATTGGAAACGGAATTCATCAGGCCAGAAGACAGATTTTCACACGTCAGTGGTCCACGTTTGATACTGACGTGCTCATACAAGATGTGGTTCCTTGTGTCTTGCAGTGAGCATGGGCAGCCGTGACAGCCGTCGAACTGCTGTAGTCTATACGAGCTAAAATTCGGCGCATATTCTGTGTCTTACTGTTCTTGTTGTACTGAGTGGTTAGCTGGGGCACTGTGCTGAGTTACTGCTGTGTTATGAGAGGAGACAAGCGAGGCTCGACATTTCATTACTACAGGAGTCGATCACACGTTGGCTGTCCCACGTGGGCTGTTTTGCCAGTCACGGTTGGTTGTTGTCGAGATACTGACACTTGCTGCACGTCTTTCCCCCACAATCATTCCACTTTCGAAGTCGGAACGATCTCGACACTGACCCATTCTTCCTCGCCGTCACTCAAAAATTAATTTCCACGACTGTGGTCCTCGTGAGCAGCATATTTGGTATAATCGCCATCCTCCCCACACCGGATGGAAAAGGCCTGAGTTCGAATCCCGTCAATGAAGAAAATAACTTTTATTGGTATTTTTTACAACGTGGCTGAGTTAGTCGGTCTCAGGCGAGGATAACATGGCTTTTCTTCGGGAAACTGAGATTTTTCGTCAAGCAAACAGCAAGTGGACTACAGAACACATGCAATTTACAGATATAATATATACAGCGCAATATGGCCTAAATTGCTAAATCGCCTAAAACTCTACAACAACCAACCAACACTCTTATATCGGCCATTTCCGACTTTGAGCCTTCACCTGCATCACAGACAGGTCCACTCATACACAAGGGCGTGTTGCTAATGCAAAGCCAACTCATTGTATACACACTGAACGAATTTTTGCTTTTAAAATGTAATGTTAATAATTATCTCTACTCGTTACTCTAATGATATTACTTATTATTATTATTATTACTGTTTTGTAGGTACTTGTCTATTATCCTCCCGCTATGGTACAGTAATACCCGCCGTGTAATTTATTTATATTTATGTATATTTATGTACATTTATTTACCTTCTGTAGTTCGTACATAAGTTTAATAGCGTCGAAGGCTGCACTGCTAGAGGGGTGTGGTCGTAACTGCTGGTAGGAGGATAATAGACATTTTTGTATTATTTTTATTTATAAAAAGATGTGTTTTCCACCTGACTCGTCTGATGTAGAGTTTATATTCACAATTTTATTAATTCAGACAAATTTCTCTTCATCAGAAATTGTCGACTCACTTTTTTAAAAGCATTACAAGAAAGGGCAGGATAATTTTATAAGAAGCAAAAGAAAAGCAATGAAACACCTAATCTATGAAAAACTATGGCACGGGTAAAGAATTTACAAGAAGCATCATCAAAACTTCCAAACAAATGAACAAACTTTCCAAAAATGGGCTAAAAAGACTTTTTAAAGTGTAGCCTTCCTCCAAATAAACTTTCTTCTGACTAGGGGGGGGGGACCCTCTTGCAAACTATACGGATTACTCGTGACACCCTGAAGAAAATCATCAATACCCTACGAAATAAGGGCCGTGGTGGGACCAGAAGGTTTCCACAATTTTTGATAAAATCATGAGCACGTTTATTCTTGACAATCTCCTGCATCTCTTTAACCAGATCTTGGAAGATGCTCGTGTACTAAGGATATGAAATTCACATTCTGGACCCCTCCTAAAATTATTTGATAAAGCAATACAATCCGATTGCTCACTGTTTCCAGCATAGGTCCCCTCGCCCTTGAACATAGCAGTCAAGAACAGATCCTCCACCACGGCCCTGGTTGGTAGCACAGTTGGTATAATCACCGTTCTCCCTACACCGAGTGGAAACGACTCGAGTTCCAACCCCTTCAATGGTGGGAGGAATTTTTATTGGCCTTTTGCACAACTTGGCTGAATTAGTTTGTTTCAGGCGAGAGGGGGACGGTTTTTCTTCTCCTGGAACTCGGATTTTTCGTCCAGCAAACTGCAAATCCACCACAGAACACACACAGTTAACAGACATTATATACGGTGCACTATGGCTTAAGTTAGTGATGCGCCCTACAAGAATCAATGCATTTTGAATTCTTCCTAAGAATTCAACGTGTGCATGTTGAATTCTTCCTAAGAATTCAACATGGGCACGACAGTAATGCACAGATGGCCATCCTTTTTTCCTTTTTTTTTTTTTTTTTTTTTTTGTGGTCAGTTGTTGGCACATCGGCTTCTGTGGCCATAATGCGCCTCCCAAGGTTTTTGCATTTTACTCTGATCCAAGCCAGAGGCGGGATTTGAACCCGCGACCTTTGGGTTGCCAGGCAGGTACTTTGCCCACCTGGCTAGCTCGGTTGGCCTGGCCATCCTCTTCCTGAACATAAAAGCTGCTTATGATGGTGGAATATCTTCTCTACTACATATCAACCGGAGATATTTTAACACAGATGAGGAACTACTTGACGTTACTGAGGCAGTCATTAGGACTAGGCATCTCTTAGTAACCCCTAAACATCTTCAGGTATCATACACACTTACTAGAAGTGTATTTTAGAGAGGATCATTATAAAATTCAGGATTATTCTCATTCAACAAAATTTAAACGCATTGTTTGATAATATCGTTCAGAAGCGATGGTTGAGCCTCTCCTCACAAAATCAATGAGAAGAGCACAGTGCTCGAACACTGAGAAGAGCACAGTGATTTCACATGTACGCACAGTTAAAACGGCATGATTAAAACGGACGTACGCACATGACCACTTTATTTTAGGCACATCCGTATCGCCGCCCGAGAGAGAGAGTTCTATCCAAAAACTAATCATCCACTTCACCGCAACGTTGCTGGTGGTAGAGGATGAATTCCATGCATGTGTTTTTGTTAAATTTCGTCAATCGTTCTGCCATTGTGACTGACATTTTTAATTTGAAGGTATATCAATATTTTCTGTTTCGCATCACTAATAAAACTTTCGTTATTATTATTATTTTCAATTATAAATTTAGTTTGTCTGTTTTGTCAGTGATTGTCTACATCTCCAGTCATTTTCTTCGAGTGATTCTCTGTTTTATAAAGGGAAAACACGGCAGTTCTACTTTATAACTCGAATATAAAGAGATAATTCATCTTCAACAGTCTTCCATGAATAGGTTCGCTACTTGCCAATCGTTTGAAGATTGGCAAGTGGCGAAGAGAAGCACCAAGTGGCCCCTTTATTAAGCATATCTCCCTAATAGCGAATAGTCCCCTCCTTTTATTCCACAGAACAGTCTAGATCGTCGTGTTATGGACTTAAAGTGTGTTGACAGCGTGCCACAGGGATGCTGGTCCAAGTCGACTCAATTGCTTCCAACGCAAATTAGGTGGTTATGGATCTCTACTTCGAAAAGGTAGTTCCACCTCATCCTATGGATGCTCAGTTGGATTGAGATCTGCTGACTGAGAAGGCCATCGAAGTGGGCTGAACTCGCTCATGTTTCTGGAAGGTTCTGTACAAGTCCGCCCTTGTGACATGGGGAATTATCCTATCGGAAGAACCCACTAACCAATAGATACGCTGCAGCAGTGAAGGGATATGCCTGGTTGGAAACAATTTCCAGTAACCCGTGGCATCCAAATGTTGCTTCGTTGGTGCCAGTGGAGTATTTGGCATAGTGTGCATAGTGTTAGGGTCAGGCGCCACCTGTGATTTCTCACGTCTGCGCTCGGAGTATTTGGCATTGAAAACAGAGCATTGAAAACACATGATGCTGGTGGTAAAGCGAGCTCCAGTTCATGAAAAGGATAGGTGTACCTAATAAAGTCGCCAGTGAGCGTAGTTTTAAATACAGTACATAATCGTCTACAGACACAATATGCTTCTTTAAAGACAATACGAAGTAGCCCAGTAACACAATTCAAATGGCTTGTTTTGACCAAAGTAGCCGCTGCATCAAGAACCTCTTTCCCACCCACGCACATTTATCGTTGATAAGTAGTAGGAGGATGTAGTTTTGTGATGTAAATAATAATTCGTTCAGTTAAATTTGTACGCATACGGTGAGCTAACGTAACACTGAGAAAAGTTTGGCGATCCTTCAAATTCGGGTCATTCTTTCGGTCTGCAGTTCATAAAGTCACTGCAGAGTTTAACGCACTGTTATTAGTATTTCTGTGGCATTTACTGGATAGGAATTAGCCTATTTAGCAGAACCATTTTCCTTTAAACTCCTTTAAAAGCAATATTTGTAGCGTGAATGAATACTCCAACGAGATCAAAGCTGCGTTGGATCTAAATGGAAGACTAGGGTTCAGTGACAGCAGTTTACAATACCTTCAAAATTTTCTCCAGTTATAGATGAAAACAGTGTTCGTCATGTACTGAGTACATCTTTCGTTGTCATCGTTAGAAACCTTTTGGTTTTATATTTCTGAATTTTATACGCACGTTTTTGGACTGTGTGTATGTGTTATGTGCATGCCATTGGTACATCAAACACTCTCTCAGTTCTAATTAAGTGAACTTCAGGTATGAATTTTTTTCTTGTGTATTGTTTTATTTTTATCCCAGATTCTATCTTATGTTTTCGTTTAACAATAATTGTAATTGAATTACGCAGGAAACAGCGTAGAAGAGAAGTTTGATCAACAACATAACAAACGAACGTTAAACTATATTTATTTAATATACGAACTTATACATCTCCAAAAATGTGCAACTTCCTTAACACGAGTCGTGTATTACTCTGAAAATGTGTTGTGCGCTTGCTTTTCAAACAGTGGAATGTGAAGGAGATGGATAAAAGGCTTGAGCAAAGTCACATCCTGTCTTGGGAGAGGGGGGAGATGGGAGTTATTTTCCTGAAAATTTTTTTCTGTATTCTAAATGTATCTGCATACCTCAAAAACTACCATTTGATATCCATTATTGAAATGTGAATATCTGCATAATAATAGTGGACTTCCAGATCATTATAGTGACTTAGTCAAATATAGTTTCAGCACTTTCAATCAAACTTTATATCCAGGTCTGCCAATTACCGAATGCGCACACATTGGCCACACCACAGTGCATCCCAGCAGGATTTAAATGGCGGCTGACTGTCTTTATAGATTCGTAGACAAAATTAAGATAATAATTATAAAGCAAAAAATTTGAATTATATAAATCAATTAGAGAGATGTGAATTATCAATCCCGATAAGTGGATGAAAAAGACGTATTCACTCTCAGTTACACAATTTTGAAAAACAAAACAAAACGTGGATCGACAACCACGAGATCGAGTCAATCTGGATTGGAGAGGGCTTTCTTCTCACTATAAGTGAACTAGTCAGCCTCCAGCGAGCGAAGGTTGCTTGAAAAATATCCAGTTTTTCTTCTATTAAATTGAAGAAAAAGTTCTAAAAGTAGGGTGGTTTCCCTCCAAGTGGATTAAAAATCTGATTTTCCATATTTGCATAATGAAACAGTGTATGTGTGAATGTACATTTCAAAATTTAACTGTTAAAATATTAAATTCATTAGGAAATATTAAATCATATTATTATTGTAATTAATTATTATTAAAATTATTATTAGTAAAATGAATTATAAATTACTAATAATATATAAATTAATAATTATAAATTTTTAATATTAATAAATTATAATTCACATTTTAAGATATTATTTTAATAATATCTTCAAATATGCGCAAAGCATAATGTATACTGTATGTCTGCTGAATCAGTCCTTTTGGGTCCGTCTATTTTAGGCCAGCCTGTGGCTCTCTTCTGAGTTGTTTGTTATGTAGTTATACACGGGCGTGCAAAACTTAAGGACCAACACTATTTCTAAAGGTTACAACCACAAAATCAAACGAAACAACAGTCTGTGACAATTTGCATAATTGTGGCCGTTCAGTAGAAAGCAGGTGCACATGCAAAAATTTGAATCGTGATGAGAGGATTCACATAAACATAAAAGCAGTAATTCAGCAGTTATGTGCAAATTAGCGAATGGTGAGCACGATTGTTACAGACGTTCGATTGGTTTCATGCAGTGCTACAGACAACGAAATGGCCAGTAGACAACATCTGGATGACTTTACCCGGGGTCTAATAATTGGGAAGCTCGAAGTGTGGCTGCAGAGTTCGGTATCGCCCATAGCATCGTCTCACGTGCGTGGTCGGCCTTCAGAACGACAGGTACAGCTGTTCGAAGGACTAGCGGTGGTCGTCCACGAAAACAACGCCCAATGATGACCGCTGTATACCCATACACGCCAAGAGGGACCGACACCAGACTGCTGGATCCATTACAAACCAGCTGCACAGGACGCAGGATATCGCGGTTTACTGTGGCCAAGCAACTGCACAAAGGAGGACTGTTTGCCCGACGGCCAGTACGCTGTGTCCCTTTAACACCTGCCCATCGGAGACACCATTTAGAGTGGTGCATCGAACAAAAGGACTGGACAACAGCATAATGGGGTAAGGTACTCTTTACTGATGAGAGTAGTTTCAATCTCAACAGCGATTCTGGATGTCAGCTAATCTGGCGAGAGGTTGGCACACGGTATCACCCCGAAAACATCACTGAAAGGGATCGATATGGCAGTCGAGGTGTTTTCGTCTGGGGGAGGCGTTATCTTGGATGGACGTACACAAATCCAGATACTGGAAGGCGGTACTGTAACCGGTGCAAGCTACTGTACTGAGGTAATCCTTCCCCATGTGCGTCTGTCCCGAGGTGCCATTGGCCCCGAGTTCGTGTTTATGGATGATGACGCCACACTCAATCGCACTGCAGCTGTTGATATGCTTTTCGAAAGTGAGGACGTTGTTCGCATAGATTGGCCTGCTCGTTCCATCGATCTAAATCCCATCGAACACATATGGGCGCTCTGGGGAGACGCCTAGCGGCACATCCACACCCACCAGAAAATGTTCACCAGTTGAAGATGGTGCTGACAGGAATAGACGATGTTACCGCAAGAACTCATCAACAACATTGTTCTAAGTATGGACAGGCAATGCAAAGCTTGCATCGCCATTAGGGGTGGCCATATCTCCTACTGAGGACCACCTCTTCCCTTCGTCCCATCTTTGGCAGTGATGCATCTGTGTCATGGCAGCCAGTGCAATGTTGCCATTTTTTAATAAAGTCGTTCTGTACCGTTTTGTTTCCGTTGTTGTGTCGATGTTGTTTCCTTCATCGTTTCTGTACCTCACGAGGTTCCTTTGGTATGCTTTTCCCATATCCAGGCCACTCCTATAAGAAGCTACAGGTGAAAACCTGACTGGTCCTTAGAATTGCATATTAAGGATGAGGCAATTATTTTGCTATTAGTATTAGAATGGGCCAAGAGATGAAAGGAAGCCAGCTTTTGCCAAAAAAAAAAAAAAAAAAAAAAAATTGTTTATACAATCTATTTTTATAGGCACTACTGCTATCATACATTTTTAATCATCAGAAGACACCACTCCAGTTGCTCCTTAAATTTCCTCCAGACTGTCAACCTCAGCCACTCAGAAAGGTGGTTTATTGCAATGATTGACAACATGCTGATCAAACGTGAACTTCCGAGGTCCAGTCTATCGGCTTCCCTAATAGCCTGTTTTAATTCTTCCGGGATGTGTTTTATTCGTATCCCATTTAGCTGTGAAAATCCTACCGTTGTGCAGTTTATCCTCCTCTTTCCCTTTCAATACCATCATCCTCGAGATAGCTGGTTTTACGCTCTATAACCCAGACTTCGTTCTTTTGCCAATCTGGATGTCTTTTATCATTATCACCAGACGAGTCGCTCGTCTTGGACCTTCTCAAGATGTTCAACATTTTTCTTTAGATGTGGCTTGAACACAACCTTTCCGAATGAGGTCTCACCAATGATGTTTACAACTGAACGAAAGCATTCTTCTTAGATGCAGAAGGTACGGGAAATATTGATAAAACAATGTGTGCTCCTCTCCACTTATTTATACTGCATATTAACTTTCATTTGACTGTATCATAAACCTCTTTCTTCATTTAAACCAACTTAACCCATCCTAGCGTACCCACGGGTTATTTACCAAATGTAGAATCTTACATTTCGCAGATTAGAATACAACTGCCATTTCTCCGACCATTCATGAAGCTTATCTCACTCATTTGTCAGTAGCTCAGCCTGACTTGTATCACACTGCTCTCTCTCAACCATCATATCATCTACAAATATCAATATCGTGCCCTCTATTTCCTTCGATATCATTCAAAAAATGAGAAAACAGTGACTGTAGCACCGAAATTTGTGAGACCCCACTTATCTCCCTGGCTCACTCCGAAGCGTGACTATTTATAACAACTGTCTGCCTCGTGTCCTTCAGCCGTCCCTTAATTGGCGAGATGTTAACATTTAATGCCAACCCCAGATTCGAACGATATCTTCATAGCTAACCTTAAAGGACTGGCACATTTCAGTATGATCGAATAACTACCATTGGTTCTCGAGGCTTTAACCACTTTCAAGTTTATCAGTTAGGCTCTCCCCTGTAACGTTAATACAGCTTATCTTACAGGACTCTGGTACATTAAAGCAACATTTTCCATCCGAAAAGGGACTAATGCCATAGTGTTTAGGGTAACGCGCCACCTGTGGTCTCCCACAACTGCGCCATCTGTACTCTTGTGAAGTATACAGGACTTTGTAAATGCCAGAAATGTGTGTTTTATGTGTATAGTATTGTGTTGGATTCTGTTGTTTCTCTGGCTTCTTGGCCGCAGAGCCCCTAATGGGACCCTACTTGTCCGCCACCACCACTGGGAGGTGAGCCGGGCTGCCATCATATTCTGGCTGGCCTCTGCAAGGGTCACCTGAGCTTCTTCGCAGAGGCCACAACAAAAAAAAACCAAAAAGAAACCCCCTTTTTTGATGAATAGTTCACAGGGAATAAGAGAGGAGATCAGATTGCGGATGAAAGAAAGGTGGACTAATAGTGAAGACTGTTTAGGCAAAGTGGGGGTGGGGTAGGGAAGGGGATTAAAAGTCTCAGGAGGAGGTGTCCCTGTGCGAACGCCATTGGCTAAGCGCTCTGTGTATTGATCGCGCACCCAGTTGAGTGCCATCAGTGATTACGCACTCAAAAATGGGTGCCAGCATGTATTCTACCCATAAAGGGTTTGCAGTGTAGTTTCGGTAGCACAGATTTACATTTATCCTACCCCGAAGGGGTTAGCAGGGACTTGGGATGTATTCTGGACTGTCCTAGCAGCGATGAGCTTGGCACGCCTTGTGGTGACGACAGCCTGGGTAAATCGAGTGAATGAAATGTATGTATTCTCGTCATTTAGTAGATCTTGTTCCTGATTGCGGGGAGTTCCTGGGATTACTGTAAACAGTTGTAACTGGTGGTTTTTTTAGGAGGGACACTCATACATAACGGGGTCACAGGATTCCTCATCTCCAAAATGGCAGAAGGGATGTGACTCGATACCCCTTGAGTTGAATTTTTACTGGAATGATCCGTGTCCTGTTAATAAAAAGGTTGCTTGCATCCAGGTTAGTAACAGGGAGGAGGCTTGGGAAAGGTGAAACTGACTGAGGGGAAGAACTTCTTTGTTATTTCTCCTTTGTGGGTTGAATTCCAGGCTTCCTGCCAGAGGCGCTGCAGGTGATCTGAGATTCATCTTTTTTCCTGTTTGTGGTCGCGTGTCAAGTCTAGTTGGAGGTTTAGTAGCTGTGTAGGTATGCCTTTTTATCAGACGATAGAAAAGGCTTCTTTTGGTAACTCCAAGGTATAGGGACATATATCCTGCGATGACTTGGAGCGCAGGGGGGGCTGACGGTGGTGCACGCCCTGGTTACCGATAGAAACATAAATCGCTGTATGCCCAGCTTGCGTTTATTTCGCTCCAGTGCAACTTTGGTGCATCAGGCTGAAGCACTGTAACTGACAATCGGAACAAAAGCTGCTGTGTAAATTAGGGAGAGCGCGTTGTGTTTTTCGACTGTGAAGATCGATTGAAGTACAACATCTGTTCACCTCACTAGCCACATCAGATGGTTGGCACTCGCCTGTATGATAAGTGCCAAGGCAAATATGGCCATGGTGCGTCTGTATATTGTGTCTCTAATGACGTGTATTTCTAGAGCGGTTTGTCTGTTTGCTGTACGAAAAATCCATTTCCAAGAGAACAAATCGTGCTGTGTCTCCTATTGAAACGGGATTCAAACTCAGGCCTTTTCCATATGATATGCAAAAATGTATACTAGCAATAATGTGTGCTGTATACTAGCCTTGTGGTACAGCCACATCGGTTGGTTTATCTTTATTGTACGGTTTCTATTGAGCAAGGGATCTTCCACCCTTGTGTTTATCACGAATAAATCTCCGTATTTCCATTCTTGACTCCAGACTAAGATTTTTCATACTCTGATTTCGCCTTCCTGACCACATCTCTAGTGTTATGTGAATTTGTTTCACATCACTCTGTAACTGTCCCGGGCTGCTCGCTTCTGTTCTGTCAAGCTGACTAAATCTCCTTTCAGCTATCTTAGCATCCCCACTGTGTAGTACTTCTAATTGAAATAAATGTAGCCTCGGTTTCGACGATGAATGGCTTGGAAGTTACTCATAACTCTGCTGTACCTTCCCACTATTATATTTTGTTCTAGTTGATAGAATTCCAAGAAGCTTAGCAACATTAATTCATTATCTTAAAAATTAAAGGAGTTAATTAGGGCGGAGAGCGATGGAAGGAACAACGAACAGACCAAGAAAATTGGACTTTCAGACTGATCCCTAAACCTCAAAATTTAACTTCTTTTGATTGTATTTATATTATAATTTTAAATCGAAAAATTTTAATTGGAATTGATTAATAACTTTAAACACAGCAATGGAAAAGAGTTGGGGGAGGGGATGAAAAGATCAGGATGACTAGGACTTCTATTCTAGAAAAAATCCGTCAGAGAAACAGGCCCTGTCCTAGAGAGCGGAGGGGCTGTGAAAGACATGTTTGCCACATTAGCCATCATTCGAGTTCAGTTCGTTTTGTGTCGTCTCTTGATTCAGAACCAGACAATATTTTGGCACTCAGTTAAGTATCTCTTGGATACTTAACTGAGCCTGGAAAAAAAAAAAAAATGTTGTTTTGAATCAACAGACTGGGGACAGCAGACCAAATTCTCATTAAATAAATAATACTGCGTGCTTTTTGTAATAATTTTTAACTTTGCAAAGATATCCCCCCTATCTATAATAGGGCAGGTCTATTATATTATATTTAATATAATAGTTTATAATAGTTTAACTATGTACTTATGTGCATGTGTTATTGTAATATTTGCCTGTAGGGCAAGGGTCCTCAAACTTCGGGATACTGCAATCCACTAAGATGATAAATGAATTTGTGCGACCCCTATGGATAAAACTAACGATTTAATTTGGATTAGAGTTGGGCAAGAAGTAAATATCACTTACTTTTAATAAGTAAATTTTAAAGTAAATAAAAAAAAAATCGCATTTAAAACGTGGGGTTAGATTTAAAAACATTTTGCAATCCCCGCTCTAAGCTTCCTGCTCCTCAGGGTTTGCGATCTTCAGTTTGAGACTCCTTGCTGTCAGGGATGAAAAACTTGCCACCTTCAGATAATTATTGTAGACGTAGATCGTTGCGTGATGTTTTTGAACAAAAAAAGAAACAACTGGCACACCTTGAAGCTATAAGTGGTTTAATTTCTTTCAAAGGGTGAACACAGACACATGTATATAGCTACGTACATACAAAAATACCATCGTCACACCACTAGGGGTTCGGCTACATCTACAGCGTTCTGATTAGAGACAACAGTGCCCTCTATGTACAGTAATGAGAAACAAATGCAAAATCAATTTCAGATTACACTTTTGGCACAATAAATTTTTCTTTTTGGTTCTAACTAACCAATAACTAAGACGCCATTTCTACTTCCATAGCATACCGACAGGTGGCGCACTTACCTTACTCTAGTACAAAGACATGAAATTGTACAGGTACTAACATATACAGAGATATAACTAGTGCTGTGGGACACTTGCCACGTGCAAAATTGACAGACGCACGTAGGAGAAGATATAAATACAGCTGGGGTTCAACTCTCATCCAGGGAGGGATTGAGGATAAGGGGGAAATGGGGCAGGGGATCGTACAATAAAGTTAAGTTCTACAAACGTTATTCTTAAAACCGAAGTGATCTTCATTGACTGGGCAGTTTGGCTTTGCCATATGTATTAGGGGTTATCGGGAGAGGGGCACCACTGTCTTCACAATATAATCGACTAGTGTGTTCAGGAGTAATAGAAATAGGTGCCCTGATAAAATGCCTTTATTTCGCGCAGACAATCTGCGTTATTATTACTTTTTACCCCTTATAATGAAAATTGTGCAGTATAACATTTGATGCGCGAAATCATAAATTTTGTTGTCTGCGTTGCTTGAGTTTTCAATCGTATATACATCACAAAAAAAAAAAAAAAAAAAAAAAATAGGTTACAAATACCGCTATTAATGAGGCTTGAATATTATCGATTAGAAGTTTATTGTTACTGTGGCATGTACCAGAATAGCTGGTACACACCACGTAGAATAGCTGCCTAAATACAAGGATGTCCAAGGAAGAGAGACTTAATAAAGGGTTTATTGCAATAAAATAATAATTTTATATAAGTACTTTCCGATACTAATAATTTTAATAGCACGCCACCAGCGTATTAAATAAAGAAACAACTTTTAACTACCTCTTGAGCATAACATTAGTTATACCCAATATCATTGCTGCCATTAGTTATCATTAAATACAAATGAATTGGAATCCATTAGTTTTGGAATTCTTTGTTAGCAAAAAGTTAACACCATTCATCTGTAAAATAGCTTCGCGATTTCCCGGTCAGGAAACTTCCTGCCTTAACAGGTGTTTATACATTATCTAATAATAAATGACCACTAACTCTTCCCCCCCCCTCCCAACTGAAGAATGCACCCAATTTGGGCGTGGATCAACGGAGTGAGTGGGGAAGGGAGAGTTTGAGAGAGCTTGTTCTGCTAAAACCATGGCAATATGTGCTTGCGTGTGGCATGGACCATTATTTTCGTATCTACTGGCATGCACGCTGCTTAATTACAGACTGCTACCTTATAAAAGGGTGTACATGCTGAACACAGGCGAAATTGTAAACAGACAGGTCCCCTACCAAAGGAAAAAACACAGTAAACAAGTTTAGCATCCTTGGAATTTTAGTGATAATATGTTTATCTTTCAATAAAAATGTTCTCTAAATGAGCTAAAACTGTTTCAAGTTAAATATATCATCTATTCTACTGTTAGTCATTGTAAAATTCTGAAAATACACGAACTTAAAACGATTATTGTTTTATACACAAGTCGTATTAGCTCTTTTCATTTTCCTTATGATGACTAGGTATGTGTATTTAATGCTTTGATAATGTCCCACTAGCGGAAATTTAGAACACATTTGAGGATAGCGTGATTTTGAAACCTTTTTCAAATATGTAGGTAAAATGTTACGATAGTAAAAATAATTCCAAATATATTTACTACTGAGAGAGGGTGGGTATTTTTAAACAGACAGGTCCCCTTCCAAAGAAAAAAACACAGTAATAAGTTTAGTATCCTTGGAATTTTGGTGATAGTTTATTTTTGAATAAAAAATGTTCTGTTCTCATATTTTTATTTTTGAATAAAAAATGTTCTCATATTTTTATTTTTGAATAAAAATGTTCTCTAAATGAGCTAAAAATGTTCTAAAATTTAAAATAATATTATAGAATATGCAATTTATATTTCAATTCTGTTCTTGTTTTTAGGCTATTTTAAGGCGAAAATTTCGTGATAAATATTATTTAATTACAGCCTTTCATCGTCACGGTTGCGCCATCTATCGGTTAGTAAGGGACATTAAAGTGGAAATGCATATTTATAATTAATGCGTATGAATAGTGCGGTATCGTATATCTATAAAGAAAATGAAAGGAGGAGAACTGTTTACAAGTATTATTCACACAATTATGAATAAATATGTATTTTTTTTTATTAAGAAGCTGTAATGACATGTTCAGCTATAAAACTGTATTTAAAAAAAAAAAAAAACTCAAGTCATTTTTCTCTCTCCTGGACATAAAATAATAATTTCTTGCAGTTGGTTGCTGTGATTTTTTTTTTTTTTTTAATATTACGTCACTGATATTAAAAAGCGAAGCTGCAAAAATCTAAAACCGTTGTGCAATGTTATTTCTGTAAAGCTGTTCAGTCTTATTACATATGAAGGGGCACACGGAGTACAATACTTAACTATGGCATTTCTTGTTCACACCTAAATAATACACGATATTGTTGTGCTTGCTGTGTCCATTATTGTTACTCTCGCGAATTCTCGTTTCCAACGAGAATACATCTAGAGTGTACACCGAGCAATTCTTGTACATGAGTACATTGCTTACACAAAGATGCACATATTGAACACGACACCAGACAACTTTTCGTTGATCTTTCTACAAATAGTTCTACTCAAATACGGCACAGTCTGAACCAGTCCTGCTGGAAGAGTTTCGTTTTGTTTTCTGCCACTAGAGGGTGTATGTATGTGTGTTTGTTTCTCTTTAAGGGAAGATAATACCACACTGTGTCTGTACATTTTTCTTTCTGTTTTTTTTTGTTTTTTTTTGTTTTTTTGTTTTCCAGAGGGTGTCGCTTCATTTCTGTCTGGAAGCCAGTACGTAAATTCTGCACGCACTCTTACTTAAACACATATACACATAGCTTCCTGTGGACGCTAACTTTACATTCATTCTAAACGTTGATATGTCTCTTCTGGGTGGGTTGGTCTGCCTATACGAGTTCCCGGGAGAACTTGTGGGGGTGCAGTTCTGTGACAGCTGCTCAGGCCCTTCTATCCGTATTCTACGGACCACTACACTGACATCGGACAATCTGCAAATAAAAAAATAAAGCAAAATCAGGTGAAAGTTAATTCGATGTCACATTTGGCTATTATATTGCACTATTAGTCATTTATAATTATTCTAGTCCTAGGACCCTTTGATATGTATTTAGTATGAGATCAACAAAACCTTAATGGGAAAATGATGGAAAAGGCCAGGGCCTCCGGCTAGTCTGCAAATAATGCAGACTAGCTGGAGACCCAATGAAAAGAATGGTTTCTATTTTGGAATGTATTTCAATAAATTAGGCAATATACCCTTATTATGTTTGTAGATGATACTCTACAATACAGTATTTGCACAGAAATGTTCTTCAACATAATTAATTATCCCACAGTAATAACAAAATGCGTCAGGTTGGTAAATATTTAACTGATTATACATAATGAAGCCTATTGGCTTCTACATGCATCACATGGCTACATAGATACGCCTTAGCACTGACCAGCTGCGAAGATCGTTGAATCAAGGTTTCCCTACTTATAGGTTTCCATAATGTAGGGGTCCTCAAACTGTGGGTAGCGAGCAATTTAAAAGAGGTCGCAATTTTTTTGTTTTTATGTGATTGTTTATTTCCAATGCAACAGTTTTATTTTAAAAAGTTGTAAGAATCTGTCACTGTTTTATTTGATATATAGATTAAAATTTAATTATTAAAATAAGTGGTATACATATTTCTTTTCAAATTCTAGGTGAGAAGTCATTAGTTTTATTTATGGCAGGCAGGAGTTGCGCAAATTCATTTATCATTTTAGATTGAGATATAGCAAAATTTGAGACCTCCTGCCATAATGCATTGCATGGCGTGATGAACTGTTGAGATTCAACCAAAGAAACTCTTTATTATCCCCTTAACAGCATCCCCTCTCAACTCTCTGCTGTTCAGGGAGGTGGCTCATAAATAATAATAAAAAAGAAAATACCATAGGGGCCAATTCATTCAAATAAGGAGCCCCTTTATTTGTACATACCAGTCGCATTATGCAATGGTTGTATCCATCCAATCATTCCTCAACATAAGTATTAGATTAATTAGATCGAATACTTAAGTTTGGAAATACTTAATGTTTGGAAATAAGTGAACTTTTAAAAAATAAGTGAACTTGGAAATAAGAGTACTTTTAAAACCGAAATTGCATTTAGGATACAAAGATTTCTGAAATAGCCACAGTACTGATGAAAATGATAAGTATATAATGAGATTTATTATGGTGGGAAGGCCATGACTTAAGCTTTCAACAGCGTTCGTCCAGGTGTGCATTTTTCACCTTTTTAGTGCGAGGAAGTATAAAAATCATTCTTGAATTATCGCGTGGCAGAATAATAAACATCACGCTAAATGTTCTGCCAATCGAAAGGGAGGAGTTTGCGGCTACTCTTTCTCTTGTTTTGGTTGACATCTCCATTCCTCCCGGGACCACCTGTATCCGTAGAATATTCAACGAAGAAAAAAAGGAAATTTGCATTGCAAATATGAATTTAATTAGTACGCTTCTTTTCCACTTTGTCTCCCCCAGAAACAGTAACTAGTAACTCATTGTCTGCCTATTAAGTCTAATGAAGAGACTGGCAAATTGAGCGAACAGCTCGTGCGGGCGACAAACCCCCTGCCACATCATTAGTCCACCAGTTGCCACACATGCCGGAGGTGAAGTAGTAGCGAGGTTCCCTGTACCTCCCTCAAGGGTACGTA
Source organism: Mastigoproctus giganteus (assembly GCF_048544385.1). Classification (NCBI taxonomy): domain Eukaryota; kingdom Metazoa; phylum Arthropoda; class Arachnida; order Uropygi; family Thelyphonidae; genus Mastigoproctus; species Mastigoproctus giganteus. The sequence continues at coordinate 66,690,368 of NC_143585.1, forward strand.
TATAAATCTTTCCAGCTTTAAAAACATCCTAATATCAATCCCCACCTCCTTCCCTTCTTCTTCTGAGCATCATAATGCGGTCATGCCGCACATTACCGGAAAAATGACATCCGCGCCCGCCTCGGGCCGACGAGCCCATTGTTCTCTGTTGAACGGCTGCGAACTTTGCAGAGTGTAATGGACGCTGGAATTTCCTAGATTCGTCATCTTGGGGGACACTTAATTTGAATTCATTTTAACAGTTGTCATAGTTTGAACGCCCTCATCTTGTGCCGGTGATGGATAGCCGCCAGTTGCGCCTGGAGGCGACTTTTCGCCAGCGCCTTTTTTTTTTTTCTTTTTTTTTTTTTTTTTTTTCAACTTTTTTTTTTATCCGCCCATTCTTGGTGACGACAATACAACTTTCCGAGGTCTTTATCTAGCAGTGGATTGAACGGGTAAATATGGATGACTCCCGACGTTTTCTTATCATTATTCCCGAGGCACGGACTGCTGCGTGCATTAAGACTCTATAGACCCTGCTCGCCGGTGACTGCAGCGCCATCACTCATTTCTCCGTACGTCATCATTAACAAACAGAGGTTCACCCGATCTCTGTTCGGCAATCCCTCTCCGCCATTGTTGTACATGATTAATGAGAGCGATCCCAGAAGCTACCGTTACTGAAACTGCCCTGCGCGAGACATTTTGCACGTGCAGGTCTTCTCCCTCTACTTGCATCACATTCGACAGTTGATTCCACCCCCCCTCCTCCTCTCTTCTCCCCCCCCATCCGTGGAAGCAACAGGGGTCGTGAGTCTGTTCCACTATGCAGATTAACCCACGTGACTAAGAATGATAGTTTCATCCGGGCTACACTTTTCCCTAACTATCGACTTTTGGTCGGATCCGTAAACAGAACAAGTTGCTGCAGGGTAGATTAAAGTGACCTCGGCAATGCCATGCAGTCGGAGTTTATTACCTTACGAACTTTGAAGATATCCCAAACCCAGTTTGACTTAAAAAAGAAAAAGAAAAACAGGGAAATGTTTTATTGGTATACCTGGTACCAAACCAACCACTTAGAAAAACACTATTGATCATACATTTCCAATTCACTTCCTCTGATGGACCTGGTCACGTGATTTTACAGAATCCTTTTAGAAATATATGCTACTCTAATACTGTTTCTCTAATACTGTATTTCTAAATACGCTGGGGCAGCACCATCCTCTGCAAAGTCCTTTCTGCATTATTTCTGACATTGCTGGATAGCACTTTTCCAATGGAAATGCTTATTCGTCGGAATGGTGGCACGATGCCTCGAATACAAAAAAAACTTAAGCAATTCCAACACAGTATTTATGTATGAAGAAACTTTAATTGGCTATAGAGAAACCCATTTTCATACTGTAAACCGAGTATCATCATTAAAACGTGTACTTATTCACCCTCTAGCCTGACTACTCGGCTAAGGCGGCCGTAAAATAGTTGTGCGCCGAATTGAAGCGTGGTAGAGATTCTTCTGAAGATGTTAATTGGATTCTTTTCTTAGAGAAATGTATGGAGATTTCATAATCCTGTCATGAACAATCGTAGACTGATTGTCATAAACATTATTACGTGTGGTAATTTCATACGATGGTACACACTCGACGCCAATCAACCCTTTGAATTTGGGACCTGTGTTTACAAGCCGAGTGGCAAAAATGTTTGTTTGATGGATGAATATAAGGAAATTTGATTGTAGAGACCAGCGGCACTTTGGGAACCAGTTCTGGTTAAAATCTAAGCTTCTCTTTTGAGTATTTTGATCAAAATACTGAAAAGGAAGGTTTACATTTTATTTCTTTTATTACAGCTCTAAAATTTTAGTTAGTCGATTTTAATTTATTGTCCAAACTTAAATAGATTTGTTTTTTGTTAATTTTCCATTGTCTCTATTTAAATTTAAGATGCAATTTTCATTCTTATGTATAATTTATTTGTAGCTAGTAGATACCATCGGAGGAAATTTAAACGTACACCCAACTGGGACAATGTCTCAAGAAATAAACGACAGGAGGCATTGAGGTTGCGGGGCAGTGTGCACTTCCATCACAACAACGTGTCCACTCACAAGGATTCGGTTCCATTTCTCTATCATCAAGAAAAGGGACTGCTCTTGGGGTGACGAAAGGATGTACTGCTCGCTATATTTTTGAGGGTGATACCCTGGCTGCTCAAAAGGTATAGGGAGAGATCTTTTCAAAGGTGCGACGGGCTCTGAATTCCAATTTGGACAACTGTGCTGTTCCACTGGGCTAGATGGCCAACATTTCCTTTCGAAATGAGGATGTTCTTTGGATATAGTGGCTGTCTCGATGTCTGGAATTAAAACTGATCATACATATCTGAGATGGTTGAGGGAAGTAAATTCGGACACGCTGATCTATTTTAAAAACTCTCCCAGCGCTATTTACTGTTGTTTAGGAATTGGAAAGTTTCTTATTACCTCAAGACTTTACCATCATCCTTGTAAATAGCACGAGAGTTGGTTCGATCATATCAAATGTGATCATATTCTCTACTAAACGTCTGAATTATGAAGAAATGCTCCCTCAATTCTAAGGATCCCTAATTCGCTAATAAATCAAACAACTTTTAATTATTTTAACATAAGCCACTACAGAATCATTTTTGAAATGTTCTTTAATGTTGTAGCCGGAAAATCCCTTCATGGAATATTATAAATAATTTGTAATGACAAATGTGAAGAATTTAAATTTTAATCTACTGATGGTCGTTCCTTAAAATGTGCAACTTAGTGCGATGACGAAATTTTCAATTGACGCCGGAAGAAAACTAAAAAAGAAATTTCCAGCCAATGAAACCTTCAGAAAGAAGAACTTTTCACCGGTTAAGCCTCGTCTAGTTAGTTTAAGATGGAAAATCCAAGTGGCCCTGTCATCCAGGAATGATTTACACTCTCCCGATGTTTGCCCTAGAAAGGATGTCTGTATGGACTGCTAATGCGACTTATGTCTCGCTGTATCAGCTGTTCTATAGGCTGTATATAACCTTTATGTTAATCACAGCTATTAGTAGCTTATAGTGTACCGAGGGCTTAAGCATATTAAGTCTGCCATGATCGGACAATTAATATGAGCTCCCATAGCTGTTTGGACTAATTAATCATCTGCAGCCTGCTAAATAGGGCAAGCATCATGAACAGGATTACGGTATTATAGTGGCCGTAATCCTGTGCCAGTTATTTCAGCAACACGCTGAAATTCCCGAAAATCCCGCTTTACGAATACAAAGCTGACTTTTTACTACAGCCAACGATTATTACTGAGCTAATTGTATCCCTGCGCGGTAACTTCGCATGTATTTCAATACTGCGTAGTTTGTGTTCGTAAATTACTTTTCCTGGAATAATAACAGTTCTGGTTGTATGCACTGGAACTCTGTTGAGCGCGAACTGCTAGAAAACTTTAGCTGCTGAAGCAATATTTGTCTGTCTTTCAAGAAATCGAAAACAACTTGACAGGAGACCTCAGTCATGAATTTTTGGTGCCAGCGGGGAACCTAAGTTTAGGGGTTCCCTTAAGAGACTTCAGTACAATTTCATAAATTTTCGCGAAAAATGAATTAATGTGTTTATTCAGTAGTCAGAGTCCATTTGAAGCTGATGGACTCTGACATAAATATTTTGCTATCGATCCAGCCAGTGCTGGTTACCGGACATTATGACGTGGATTAATTTGCAATTAACTTTTTAATATGACTCCGGTTCAGTGAAACCCAACAATAAAATGCATTCAGGGTTGGATGGAACTTCTAACAATCGATGAATGCAAAAGGATATACGTGAGGATGGTTCTGGCCACTTTCATCCCTGTAGCTGGTTTACGTTGCCATATTGTAGAAACTGTTTGTATAAGTTTACAACAAAATAACAGATCATAATACTCGTGAGTGTAAAATGAACTGTTAGGAGTGTAAATATTGTTCGCATAAGTATGCTTTTATAAACAGGTCGGCATAATCAATACTTGCGTGCGACTTAAACACAAGTATGGCAGCGATAAGAGGTAATATGGGGGAGAAACACTGGGGATTTCAAGCATAATGCAGTTTTTGTATGCGAAAGCATCACACACCCACAGAAATTAACCGTGAAGCACCCATCGCCTCACTTGTCAATGAACGCAAGACCGAATTCAACCATGAAACCTGGCCACAGTGTTTTTGGATGTACCAGCTATTCTACCAAAAGGAAGTGTAATCAATGCCATCCAGAAGTACTGTATAGCGGATAAGCTGAGGAATCCTGTTTGTCGGAAGGGACGCCAGTGTATTGTGTCTGTAAATTGTGTATGTCTATACTGGATTCGAACTTAGACCTTTCCTACAAAAAAAAAGAACGTTAGAACTGTTGGATAAACCCAATTTTCACAACCAATGAACCAGATATCAATAATGATTTCGCTGATATCGGGTTCATTGGTTGTGATACCATATATCTAAAGAAATTCTCGAAGCAACCAACATTAAGAACCCGTCGTATAAGGCTCCATTAAAATGAATAAACCCCTTCCGCATATCAGAGCTTCAGAAATGACATCAATTTTGAAGATAATGCGGTCATTGATGAACAACTCGCAATCAAACAATCCGATGGACTTCCGACAATAAAATACGCTACAGAAGAAGTTTCATATCGTAATTTATGAAAGAATTATTAGAGTTGTTTCTAAATGCCTTGTTTACCTTGTGGGAATCTCACTTCTGGGAAGCAACGCTGAATTCCAGTGGTCCCATGACAAATGGAAGGCAGTAAAGTAGGATATATAAAAGGCATGAACACGTAATGACAGATAGCTGAAACAGAATGCGACGAGAAAAGGACCTAGATCTCCTAACCAGAGATGTGATATTAGGGGGAGCTACAAAGCGTTCCACTCTTTCTACTGTCCTTTCGCCAGACAGCAGAAAGAGTGGAACGCCCATTCTTTCTTCAACTGTTCAAAACGTCGCACGCCAATTAAGGCACACTGTAACGCGATCATTCATTAGAGCCAGGAAGACCGCCATCAATGATCCCAAAATGCATATCGACAGTTGAAATAGTGAATGAGAGGAAATCGTTCTGTTTCATCGATGAAACAAGAATGCAGCTGTCGTAACATTCTGAACAATTCTTTTGAGAAGGGCCGTATGTATCGGCATAGCAATGTTCTATTTCATAAAGCATGGTTAGTATAACGATAGTTTGAAGAGAATGTGGCGAACCTTCCATTTCCAGCCTATATCTGAATCCAAATGAAAACCTCTGGAATTTTGGAACAATTAAGAGCCAAAAGATGTTCTAGTTCGAGCAGCGAGCCAACCGCAGCCTTAAGCAAGGAATGGAGCAAAATTCCAGTCTGAAGACCAAAACTCGTAAAAAGTATCCGACAGAGGTTATGGATGCCATTAAAATCATGGAAGGGGGGTAACACCCGATATTAAAAATTTCTTTTTTCAAACCGCTTGCTTTTTCATTTAGTGCCCACACACACATTGGAGGATAATGCATATATTATTTGTTCTAAAGGTTGGGTTGATGTTTTACTGAGGGAGAAGGGAAGAACTCCACAAACTCCGCCTGAGACCAATTAATATATCGTCTTTTAAGAAAGGATCTTCTCTCTCTCTCTCTCTCTCTCTCCGTCCCAAAAGGACTATTTCCCAAAGGAATAATCAACTTTCTGTAGATGTGATTTAAAAACAATTCTATTATGCAATTAATGATTGTCTGTAATTGATTTTTCTAGCCATTTTTGGCTAGAAAGACACAATTGCCAGAATTTTTTTCAGCCTATTCAGAAAGCAACTAAATTTTCTTACTAATTCGCATTTTAAACATCAACGACATTTACAAAGTGCACCATAGACTACCGATGCAACAGGATACCATTTAATTCTAATAAATAGTTGGCACGGTCCTCGTGCTTGCTTCACTAATTGGTATGTATTTCTCTCATTCCACACAGTAATTGATAAACCGCATCTATACAGAGCGTGCTTAATTAGAAAGAATTCTAAAATGCGTTCTTGACCACAGCTATTATCCAGTTCTCTTGACCACAACTATTACCCAATGGCACAATTCTTCGTGCGAAATAAAGAAGCGAAGAGAGACAAACTTTACAACTGGAGAAGGTTTGTAATGAATTTGGTCTTGGTTTCCTTTGGTCGCAGGCAATTCGATCTTGAATGAACGAAGTCCGATCTTTGTTTCCTTTGGTGGCAAAGGAATAGCACATACAAAGGCCAATCGGCACTCCGATTTCTCTTATTATTTCTGCCATCTTTATATTTTCGCTTGTAAATCCAAGCAGCGTATGGTTTCCTTCGAGTAAGAGGAAGATAAAGAGATCAAATAAATCGCCAAAGATTCTATCCACGTCATGAATGGTGAAAGTATCTTTGTTATTTGCCGAACGACTGGTTCGGTGCATACACCTCCGAGTCAGAAATTGAACTTTAAGTCGGAAAAAACTTTCCATTAACCATCATCAATTGCCGTAAACAGCAGGAAGCATTTCCCATTCTACGCCAACATCCTTTTCACCCGCATCTTCTCGTTGTAAGGGTGCCGAGGGCTGTGATGACTACCGTTGTTATGGTCACCGTTTCACGAGAGTGGCTCGAAAACACGCTGGACTCGTGACACGAACAGATGTGGCGGAGCTCTTCCCGAGTGATGGATAGAGTCCTCGTGCACCTCTACGTACCTGGCTTGATGTCGGAGAGCCATCGATAAAAGTACGGGCTGGTAGAGATGAGGAGGGGAGAGTGGGGGGAAGGAAATAATGGTCTACCGGGGGGCTTTCGTAAGGCGCGTGGTAGGAGGCGTTTCATTGCAGGCTAAAAAGAGACGGAACAGAAGAGAAATTGTAATCCGGAAGAAATTACCGCTTTTACCTCCAGAGGCCGCTGTCATGGAATTAATCGAAGTGCAATGACGCATTAGAATGGCGGAGGCAACTTTGTTATTAAACACGCGCCCGCAGATGACGTGGATAGAGCAGAGATGTCATCGTTTTTCTGTAAACGTAGCTTTGGGAACATCCGCAGCTGGTGCCGCCATTAAAGCCGCTGGCCCATTCAGATCATAAGCAATTAGTTCATCCTTGAGTTGAAATTCATCAAAGAAGACAAAATCCATTAACTTTGCTGAGCAACGTGGAACGCAAACGCCACGTAGCGCGGCGCGGTATTTAATATTTCCGCTCAGACGCCATTAGGGAAGGCCGGTAATTCATTCAATGTAATATTGAGTTATCAACAATGGAGCCAGCAAAGAAAATTAGTGATCGCCCACCACATCGCTGGTGGACATATTTCACGTCGTCTTAATTAAAGCGGATCAAAATTCCGCGTCTCATCTGCTTCTCCAAACTTTTCCTCCAAACTTGCTGCTGTCAGTGGATGAATGATTGTGTTAACAGCTACGGCCGCCTGGCTGTTCGGTTCGTGGCTCTTCTACGGAAGCCATTAAAATGGACAGCACAGTCACCCCTCCCCTTCTTTCTGTTTTAATTTGAAATCATAATAGTAATAATATTGCGCCTTTCGTAGGCGCCGAATTAAAACCAATCCCAGTTCACTCCTAAGGTATAAAAAGGGCGTCAATATGTAGCGTGTAATGCGTCAAGGGGAAGGAGGTATTAAGGATTCGGCAGTTTATTGAAAGTTGTAATGACCAGCAAACAGCGCAATGAATTACATGCACATAAGTATGTGTACTTCTTCCACAATAAACACTAGCAAGACGATGCTAATCTCAAGACTCATTCTCGAGTTGCCCCTACAAATCACGCATTTCATTCGCACCAAGGTTTGAACCTGAAGATGAAAATGTAGCGAACAGACAAAGTTATTTTTATTCCTAAGACTGAGCTAAAAAATGTAACTACTCCCTTACCAAACTGGTTACAAATCTAGATTTACAATCAGCTAGAAATCTACTTGTAATTTATGAATAGTTACAAACATAGTTATTAAATATACCACACTGAGTGGAAAAGGCTTGGGTTCGAATCCCATCTAGACGATAGAAACTTTTATGGGGTTCTTTCACACTGTGGCCGAATTAATGGGTCTTGCGCGAGAGTTGTATGGTAATTTCCTCCGAAAACTCTATTTTTTTTTTTCATCTGGAAAAACCAACCACAGAACATACGCAACTGACAGACACTTTACACCGAAGCCTCATGGCCTTCGCTGCCTTGTAGAAAATCCAAAACAAACTCAATCATTCAGGGGACCCAGGTTCAAAAATTGAACCTGGGTTAATCATATTTTCGGGACTGAGGGCGGCATTATTTTGATTTGAGGCTCTTTTCAGTAGGTGAAGAGGTTACACTTTCAGTATTTTCACTTCCTCCCTTTACCTCGTGGATCTCACAGTTGGTAGAATGGCCGTCCTCCACACAACGGTGGAAAAGACCTGAGTTCAAATCCCGTAAATGACGCGAGAAATTTTTTATGGGTCTTTTTCACGACGTCGTTGAGTTAGTCGGTCTCAAGCGCGGATGGCATGGTTCTTTCTCCCGGAAACTCGGTTTTTCATCCAGCAAACTGACCACGGAACACACGCAATTTACAGACTTTATATAAGGTGCAATATCTCTTAAGTTGCTAATGCGCCTAAAACCCTGCAATAACAACTTCCTTCCTTCTAAGGACCAGTCTTCCCTGTACATATTAACATTATTAAGCCGATGGCGCATTTATTAAATCTTGTTATAACGAAGCTTTCGTAATGAGTGGTATTGTTTATAACAGAATCTGCATCTAATCATTTTAATTCTAACTAAAGTAACCGAAATTAATTCTAACCATATTTAATGAGTATATTTTGATTAGCTGTTGGTGGTGGTTACTATTGACCACAGTTATTGATAAACTCTGTAAATAAATTTAAACTGTAGTTTTCAAATAAATATGTTCTATGGTCGGACTGACCAAAGACTGACCAATCCCACTGTTGTGAAAATCAGCCATCAGGAGACGCAGACATTATGGAACGAGGGCAATATACAGCGCCTCATCGAAGAAGTGATTCAGTTGAGGAATTCAGAATGCTCGAGAAACTTGGTGTGGGATGAAAGGTGATTGAATGTCCAGTAGCAGTTTAATGAGCTCATATTTCGACAAATGCGTCAGTGTCAATCGCTGTTTGTAGAAAAACAAATAGCAAAGCATTACAGAAGACACGATAAGATGCTCCACTAAGATTCCTTCTATTAACTGATAACCAACAGGACTCCAAGCGAAAGTTAAATTATAATAGATAGCATGTAATAACCTCGATACGAAGTAATAATTAAATAGTGAAATTCCTGCGAGAGCTATCGGTTATTCGCCATAATTTCTAATAGCAGCTGATAGCTACTGGTTGAAATTCGTGTGAAGGTGTCATTTCTAATAATAGCCGATACTTTCCAGCTCTTAATTTGATACATGACCTTTAGAATTTACCGAAAACAACACAGAGGGCCCATTCAGCAAATTTTATAATTATTTCCTAAATATGTTTAGTACATTATACTTCCGCAGTGTTATCTTACATCTTAGGTAATTTGTTTCGGGTCGTATAAGTTTGATTAGCATTCAATGAATGCCTTGTTAAGGCAAGTGGGCTTCAAAAATAACTCGGCTACTCAACAAGACGATTGCTAATTTCTAGTTCTAATATCATCTCCTAACTACCAGTTCTTATTAACAAATAACTGCCATTTCTAACAAACGCTGATAAATACCAGTTATAATTAGCGTCGATAACTGGCCCTTATAATCACAGCTCATAACTGTAAGTTCTAATTACAAGTAATTAAAGTCAATTTTCATTACTGCTGCTACTCCTTACTGTGAGGTTTGATAAGCAATTAGTTGTACGATTAGTTGAACAACTCTGCTAATTTATTGGCCTGTCAAAATATGATTAAAATACTCCACTTTGCATGGGCAGGTTTAACCTGTATAATGTCTTATGGAGCTGAGAATGGTCTTTATCTAAGCCTAATAACCTCAAGTGGGGGTTTCTGAAGGTGGGGGAAAGATCTATTAAATACTAAACAAAATCCTGTTTAGTGGCCTACTTGGTAAAATGTTGACGGGGTTAGTAACGGGGTGGAACTCCAGGAAGCATAGTATGAAAAAGGTCTTTAGAAACCTGCACCAAAAAAAAGAATAGATAACCGGTATTTCAGATGCTTATGAGGTACTTGAGGAAAGTGGCTGTGGTGAAAGCCCCTTTCCAAGGCATTTGTTTACGCGTTGTTAGTAAAGTTTTAAGTTTCTGTCCCTTTTGGTGGAAGTGACACTCATCTTCAACGTCTTTCAATAGAAATGTTGTGAAGGAGATTTTGGACAATGAAATAATTTCTGTTATTATAGTCCTTCGCAGTTTTTAGGCCAATGACAGGGTCTAACCATAGCTTGAATTTTCGCTTTGTATTTGGATAACACTTACCGTGAACTTTATCTCCTTCCGGCCTGGAATTACGGTCTCTTTCGAGCTCTTGGGTCAGGGATTCTGCAAAAAACGTTTCAAGTTATGCATTTAAGTAATTCGATCACCGTTATTTAGAAATTATACAAAGGACAGCAGTATGAGTCTTTAATAAGACTGTTAAGTCCTCTATATAGATAATTTCGAAAAGAGGAATTGTGAAATCGTGTTTGAAGTTAGAAAAAATGAAACTATTGGAACTAAAGAGAATTAGACGTTTTCTATATACGAGTACTATAAAGTAATATATGCAAATTGCATTTCAGAGTTTTGTTTCAAATTATTATCCAAAATATGTTCCATAAAGTCTTTAGCATTAATTCTTAATAACATCCAGTGCGGAAAGATTTTGATTTCTAAATAACGAGAATCTTCTGCAACATAAGTGGTTTTATTTTCTAGAGATTCAACTTACTTTCCTGCATAACTCTGAAAAATCCGAAAATAAGATTAGCCCTTTCTGATCTGACATCAATAATTAAGTCATATTATTGTTGATGTAAAATTAAATAAATTTATTATGAGTTGTGAATTCATATTACATATTCGTGACGAATATGCAATTTTTGAGTGTGGTTTTTCAGCTTCGCAATAAACGATTCGAAAAGCTTTCGAAAGCTACCAAAGACGCAAAATTCTCAGAAAGGTGTAGATCTGTACAAGCGAACAGATACAGCGACAACCAGAAAGAAGAATTTTATACGCATATGTAAATTAAAATAATGAGAAGCCTCGCATCCGTAGTACTCTTATATAGAATCTTAATCTATTTCTAAATCATATTTTCTGTCTTATTAAGAACTGAATCCTTACTGAGGTAATAAAAATAATTAATTATTTGTATTAAGATCATTTCAGTTTAAAAGAAATTTAATAAGCTTCCTTCCTATTTGAGCCAGAAATGAGCAAGGGCATAGTATGATAGCATTACTATTAAAGGCAGCCTTTACGGCTGGCACAGTGGCTATGACCACTATTCTTTCACAGGGGGCATATGAAAGGAACTTAAGTTCGATTCCTGCTTTACCACGAGGAATCAAACCAGAGCTGGACATTTTATCACCATGGTGGAGTTAGTTAGCCTCAGTCAAGGACTGAATGGTTTTTTCCCTAGGACATTCGATTTTTCATCCCACAAAACATGCTAACTGGCCACAGAACACATGCAATTTATAGTCATGATTACTGGCATCTTAGGGCAACATCAAGGAAACTCGTGGCGAGGCACCATAGCCTGTTATTAATGCGCATCAAGTTCCCAACATCATTCAAGAGTTACAACATCCTAGGATTACATTTGTCTAACCCTAATAGCGAGATCCCATAAGGATGTGACCACACGAATGATAATTTTGCTGTAAATTTACATAGGCTAATCATTTAATTCAGGGAATGGGGATACCTTGAGTTTAATCTTAGTCGCTGAGGTTTGCAGGTGCTCTCTCTCCGTTTAGAAATAATCTCCTTCGAAGCGTGTACACCAACGCTGTTGATGTAGCCACGCGTAGAATTGCTCCCCTAAGTCGATTCTTGATGTCTTTGAGAGTGGTCGTTGTGGTTACAGATTCTCGACCTTCTTTAATGCGATGGTTCACTTAAATCGCAGTTTTCTTCAAACATTTCTCTCCTCTGACATTTTCCTCATAATCTCTGTAGCACATTCTTGGACATACTCTCCTGCCATCTACTTGCAGGAGAGTGTATGTTCGCCGAAACTTGAGTGGCCATACGGTGGCGCTTAATTATGCGAATTAAATGATCTACCTATGATACATAAGATTTCAAAAAAGGGACTCTATGAGAGAAGGTCTATGGTTTGTGTTTTCTCACCAGTGACTCTCCTGTGGGAGTTTTTCGCTGCCACAGGCGAGTCCTCCCGTGGGAGTTAATGGTGGGAAAATTGAAGCAGAGATTGTCCCTGAAACTAAAATAGGAGAATTTTTCTCTGCAGATGAGTCTAGATTCCTTCCTGAAATTGATTCTCGACGGGTTCTTATCTGGAGAGAACGTGAAACAAGCACCCGCCCCTCTAACGTCAGGTAAAGGGGGGCTACTACAGCATTAGTGGTCTGGAAAAGCATTGATGGACAACTGAGGCGACCTCTACATCTTTGAAGGAGTCTTATAGGTTTATGACAAGATGTGAGCGAAGTGTAAAAATTTTTAATAGGTACCACCTTCCATAAATTTATTTTCATGGACGATAATACTTTTCCACAAAGAATTCAGCTGATCGCCGAAAACTCTTTATAGCGAGGATATTCCTCAGATGGAGTGGTCACTCAGATCACTGAACATGAATACTACTGAGTACATCTGGAATGTTGCAGGAAGATGAACACATCGACCTTCTCCCAAAACTTCATTGCTGAGAACTACTTTTGTAAAGGAGTGTCGTATTACTACAAGGTATTGCGATCAACCAAAACATACCTAGTTTTCTGGATTAGTTTGGTTTAAGAAAATATTTTCTAAAGAAGATTATAAAAGATATGATTGGAGCGAATATTGATACGAAAATTCTCTAGGGCTTTTCATCTGTTGTTACTTATATCGGTCATCGGTGGAGGTCGCAGGGCTGGGAACTCCAGTTTCCTACTAAATCAACAGACAAACCAGCCCTTTAGAAATCATGCAGTTCAACAACAAAACTGCTGACTCCTCATCGACTGGGTTACTTCTTAGATGACACGAACACAAAAAAGCCAAAATCTTCCTATCTTTTCTATTCCATCTCGTTAGATCTACATTTCAATGTACTGAAACTGAGGGATTCGATAATTACATTTAATTTACTTTTTGGCCAATAAGGAGTAAGTAGCATATGATTCTTTGCCAAATCAAAGATGACCCGCCCTCCCTGATTTCACTCGTGTAACAGCCGCTGATATTTTGCACAAAAATATTGGCTCTCGGGAATGTTCCCTTCTTAGCGCCTACTGGAAAACTGCTTGTTCATTGAATAATTGCCAACAACACTTCCGCTCCGGTGATTTATTCGAATAAATCACCGCGGGGAGGCGAATCCAATAAAGTTGTAGCGCAGTGTACATAAGAAAATTAGATCATGTGTCTGGCGGAAATTAAGTTTCTCCCCAATCTAATTTGCGCGTTTTCCCAATGAGAAAATGCTTGTTGAGCTGGATGGAAACTTTTATGGCATTTTTATTTGAAGATTATCACTTTGATATAATGGAGGATAGTTTGTTGCGAGCGAATATTTTTATTTGTCTCATTTATTATGCAGAAAGAGAGTATATTTGCCTACCGTTTAGCATTAAGAAAGTTCGAAATGGGGGTTATAAACGGAAATCAGCATAAAATATGTAAACTAACTTTGTGATATTTGTTACTGAGCACACACTTTGAGGAAACCGTAACGAAAATAAATCAATAATTAATACTTTCTCGGGGAATAGTTTTGGCAGAAACTGTGAGATAGTGTTGCGCGGAGAAAAAGGCAGAGATGCGAGGGTAAGGGGGGGGATAGGGAAAAACGAAAACCCTCGCCTTCTCTGTTGGTGGTTTTATGTGCGGAAGCTAGGGCAACATAAAAGTGAACAGAACGTTTATCACCCAGAACACGAGGGAAAGTTTATTTAATTTCAATCCATTCGTGTGCACGAGAAGAAACAAGCGTCTCTTTAACAGCACTGCTCTTAATAAAAACATTTTACTGTGCATTTAAATGGTGCTGCAGACCTATGATTTCTGGAAATTTCATTTTCTAGGCTAGCAGAGAGGAGCGTGCCATCCCTGCGTTTTATTAGGAAGGAGTGGGATTCGATAGCATTACTGCCTTTGTGCATGCCGACACCGAAGGGAAAGAGTGAGTATCGGAACCGAGTATGGTACAACTATTAATAGAATTTCATAGCCCCTGTAATATGTCGCTAGTGAATGCAAATGGAACGGAGCGATTGGGAGCGTGGCGCGTGCAACAGAAGCGAAACCGAAAGCCCTGTCAAAAGCTTAAAATGAAATTGTCTGAGCCAGTGGTATAATTGAGTCTCTCCTACAATCACAGAGGGCGTAAGCGTGCCAGATGGTAACAGTTTGAGACTTTTGCAGTTCGATAAATTTTTTTATGCGTGTTGGGGGATTGCTAAGGTATCTTACAATAGACACGTACTTTATTAAGGGAACGTAAATGCGAAGCACTTATCAATTTTTGAAAATAGAATCCTTTCTAGTCAATTGGTTCGCTGCTGCGACCCGATTTGACTCGGTTTTAAGAAAGGGAATCGCTGATGAGAGATCTGTTCAATAATTTATGGACAGGAAATCAATTCGTTCGTTCGGTAATCTTTTTTTTTTTGGGGATTTGTACGCATTTCGAGTGGAATTGGCATTTAACCTTCAACTCATTGGTGAGGTGCCAACAAATGTGGAAAGTGGTACTGAAATTCTTAAGAATTTTCAATTCGCATTTGTGATTTTATGGTCCGTACCGATCAGACAAGTTCTATCGATGATCCCAACCCGAATCATCCGAACTCCGATTATCCGAACAAGTAAATTTATTGATAAATATTTTTAACAATATTTTAACCTTTATTGTTAAAAATGCTTTAATATTCGAAAAAAATCCAATTGAAAAGTGATTTTGTTCTTTGGAAACATCACCCAACCACTACCGATGAAAATATTAGAATTATGGAGCAGTCTCGGGAAATTTAATTATTAAAAAGAACAATTTTTCTGTCCTCGGGCTTTTTAAAAATTGATTTTGAATTTACAGTATTAATTAACACGTTTTTAACTATTTTGGCGCAATATGGCCCAAGATACCGACAACCTAAATACACGTAGATTGTCTTCCGTGATAGTGTAGTGGTTTCGCCACTTATCACTTATTTGGAGAGAGATCTGTGTTTGATTCTCATCGATGACTGGAGGAATATCTGAAGTCAGTCCTTTACGATTGACTGTAGTTAGCTGATCACAGTCAGAGGAAATAGGGGTTTCTCCCTAAGTCATTTCGTGCAAATCGGTCATTATACACCTTCATTTGATATACAGAAATATAAATTGAGGTACAAGGACCTACAAGACAAGCACATAGCACAATGAGCCACTGATCTTACGAAGTCAACATGAGGTGATAGTCTATAAGCCTTCTACTCTTCTTTCCTCAAGTTCAAGCAGCACTAATCATCTCTGGAACAATTTCTTGAAAAAATTGGGGAAAGCCTGAAAATCTTCCTCAGTCTTAATTAATTGAGCCTCATCGCCTTCAGTCAGGTGAGCAAGATTTGGACTAGAAAATAAAAATTCATTTTTGAGATCCAAGTACTCGTGATAATAATATAAAACATGACGTCTCCAGAGCCGTGCAGTAACACGGCGACCTTTTCTACAGACGATGCACATATACGGATATAAGATACGCTTGGGAACCATTATCATTATAATAATAGTACAAGAAGAGCAGTGAATTTTGATCCAAGCCATTTGTAATTATGCTTTATTCTTGTCTCAACCAGCCTTGGCATACATTTTGGAAACAGAAGTTTTTGGATAAAGGACGAAACATATCTAAAGTGAAATGAGCTGTTAGCCACAGTACTTTTTTATGGTGGCTCCCAGAAATAATTTATCTCCATCTATAAAAGAATATTTAACCGGTTCTCCACAAATATAAAAAGTGTCAGCCACAGTACTGACTGTTTCATGGTGTTAACACGAGACTCCAGCACTGTATCTGTAAATTGCGTGTAGCCCTTGCAATCGCCGTCCTCCTCAGGTCTTTTCCACGCCTTCCGGTGGAATCCCGTCGACGACGTGGGGAAGTTTTACGCGCCTCTTTTACTACGTGACAGAGTTAGTCGTTTCAGGCGAGGATAGCATGGTTTTTCCTCCCGGAAACTCGGATTTTTCTTTCAGCAAGCAGGCAAATCGACTACAGCAAATTCAGAAGCAGTTTACAGGACATAATATGTGTGTGTGTGCGCAGTATGGTAAGAGTCATGCGCCTAAAACAACAACAAATCGTGTGTGTGTGTATATATACTATGGTCACTTTGTTTATTTCTGGCTTGAAAACTAAAGTTTCTGGGAGAAAAACCATACAACACTTATTCTATATCGATTAACTCGGCCGCAGAATTAAAAATAAAAACTTCTAGTCATAGAGGAAACTTGAACCCAGACGTTTTCCATACGGTGCAAGAAATAGCGGTCGTTCCTACCACGAGGGCTAATAAAATTAAATTGTTTTATTTTTATTTCTAAAAAATATGCAAGAGCGAATCTCTAGTTACAATTAAGAGAAATAAAAAAACAAACAAACTCTGCAATATATAAATAAAATCAAACATAGAATTGAACATGAAAATAATGGATAAACTACAAAGCAAAACATTTAAAAGAAATTAAAACCTTTATATAAAACTAAATCATTGTTTTTTAAAAATAATTTGTATTTAAAAATTAATCGTTTTAAGAGATAAATACATAAAAAAATAAAAATGGCGTTCAGATCTGAAGATTTCGTTGGCCACTTCATTGGGGAAATGTCCCCACTATGAATAAAATATATCACAGTTTCCATATGGAGAAAAGAAGTTTATTCGTTCCAGTTTGTTTTTAGTATTTCTGCCTGGGAACTATTGAGATATCAGTGTAATGTATCTGTAATCTGCTATATTCTGTGGTTGGTTTGCCTGTTTGTGGGATGAAAAATCCTGTTTCTGGGTGATAAAACTGCAATCTCCTCCCAAGACTGACTAACTCAGCAACAATGTGAAAAAAAAAAATTCCTTTTTGAAGGAATTCCAATCCAGACCTGTTTTTTTTTTTCATAAGTTCGAAGGACGATGATTGTTACTATACATCTAAGGTTCTTGGATCTTCTATATAACTAGTAGTCAGTTACGTCTTTTAAAGTTGTACGCCTCGATAATACGTTAGACATCATACCTGTCCACACCAGCAAGACCACCTCTTCCACAGCAGTCCCATTCCATGTTTTCTTAATGTTTATAGGGCAGGCTTCTGGTTTCTCTCTAGACATATCCTCATCTGAAGAGAGAAACAGGGACCCGAAACTACCACATAAACATCAAGGACAGGTGTTGCTACGGAGAAGAAATTTTGTGATCTGAGCAAGCATAATGTTCAACACATATTTTTGTTGTTGGTGGTGTTCATACGAATGTTTATTGGCACAATGGTTACTAAAGCCAAGATATGCCCATTGAGAGGTTGCAGGTACAGCAAGGCTACTTGGAAAGCTGCGTGAAATTAGAATCTTTTAATATCATCGGATCTGTTTAAATAAATCAAAAAAATCAACCAGGCTTCCATCATTCCTTTTAAGTGTGTTAGTGTCAAAGATGATGGCAACTCTACCATCATTCGATAATGATGGTAGAGTTGCCTCCCGAGCATTGAGATGCTAACCACAACCGAGAAGAATGTGTTTAACTGTGAGTTAAAACATGTGCAATGAAGGGGAGAGGGGGGGGATTTATCTCTTTCATTAACAGATAGAGATGCAATAAATGTATCTGATCGACATGTGCCATAGCTTAAACAACTTCCTGTCAGTTTGGTCTAATAGGGTACGTTAGTGATTCGTGTTTGCCAGACTGGAAGCTACTAATCTCTGCAAGTTATATGAAGTGGATAGCAGCTGGATCATTCAGTTCATTTCCTGGGAAGCCAACATACTGTGGGATCCAACAGAATTAATGCACATACGTAGCTACACATCTTCGAGAGAGAGAGAGAGCTCTGACTCGTGTGAGGTAGGGAAAAAATACAACAACCCCACGTCAGGACTTTTAAGGGTGTAGTACGCCCTTAAAAGTTCTCCACGCACACTCCAAAAAAGATTATAATAATTGTCCAATATTATCTCTAAGCTGTTGAAGTATAGGGTGGACAATGATAAATGGAGCTGTATTTCACTATACTGTAACGCCTCTGTAAGAATATAAGCGAAAAATCTCGTTTATGGAGAATCTCGGCCACTTCTCCAAACTGTTTTGATGTCGGCAATGAAATATTGGTAAGTTTTTTTCAAGTTTTCCTTTCTAAATAAGGATTATACTACTTTTCAAAACACGCCTGTACAGAGAAAGAAAAATTTACACTTATACGCAGGGCAAGAGAGGCAGAGAGAGAAAAGGGAGTGGACTTACCATGATTCAGTTACTGTTTGAAGTCCAGAGATAAGAAGAAAGGCATTACGCCAAGCGTGTTATGCGAAAAGATAGTCGGAACGCATTTTTTTGGCAACGATGGAACCGTAGGTACAAAATGGAACGCTGCCAACGTACAAAAACTTTCATCAGGCTACTAAACTAAGCGAGAAAACTGCAAACAAGCAGCAGGAAAACCTTTCGCCATTTCTCCTAGTTAGGTCTCCATACTTATCGGGCAAATGAATAACAGGGTCCTTTTACAATGACTTTAACGAGGGACATAAGTCATGCCATGACAGTCCTGAACATACATGAACGGCGGAAACGCATTATTTAGTGCTTTCTGTCTTCTGCTCTAGCACACACACACACACACGCACGCACGCACACATCCATACGTACAGACAAACGCTCGCTCTTTCTCTCTCTCTCATTTCTAGGATGCTGCAACACCACGCGAGCTTCCCGCGTCTCGTAGGCTGTGTCACGCCCGATCAGCCCGGCGTTTATGTCCGCAGAAGTATGCCACGTCATGCCATTGAATATGGAGTTGTAATATCCCTAAATTACTTCTATTCACTGGGGTCCGTGCGGCTCTCGCGCATAAAACGGAGCCAATCATATTTCACCGCTTTTTACGAGGGAACAGTAAAAGCTTTATTTAGATTCCTCCACGAGAGTTTAATGCATCCTGTTTTGCGAACAGTTACTAAGTTGGCTTTTTTTTTTCTTTTCTTTTTCTCGTTTTGAGAGCGGGACAGAATAGAGAGAAAGTGGGATATATCGAAATGGATAAACAGGAAATGGTAGCTATTATTGAATTTTGAAAGACTTTGTTGGCTAATTGACGATCGACAGGAGTCCATTGACGATCACAATGGACAGTGGACTCCTGTTTTGGGAATTTATTCAATTGTGACATTCGTACTAGAAAATTCAACTTGTCCCATAATAGTTTGAGCACCATAAGTGCTTAATAAGTGCCTTCAAGGCAAATACTTAAGTTATCTGACGTTTTCACAACATCTTCTATTGTAAAATAGTATTAACGAAAGCCGCTGAGACATTTTAGTCTCTTTGGTTGTTTACTTAGTAAACAATGGATGAGCGTCAACTGAAATTAAATTCCGAATTGAAGGCTGTTGAAAAAATTAATAAAATACGCATAGGACTGTATGATTTGTAAATTCCTAGCATACATAATTCACAGATCACTAGAGATCTATAAGCACGCTGGAGTCACGAGCTTCCATCCTAGGACAGCAACAATCTAAGAGTAATCATTAGTGATATCCCTTTTCGCCCAATCTGTGCATATCATTTAATTTTTGTTTCTTAATGTTCATTTTGATGATTTATTCATAAGTTCAATTCTATTTCAGCAACATAATGGAATATGTTTGATTGACAGATCGAAACTATCTGTAGCCATCATATTTGCATCAGAGGAATTTTGATTTTATGTGTGATTATTTCAATTTATTGTCATACGATGTACACGGTTATCGCTAAGGTACTTTTAATCGAAATTTGTGCGATGATCACATGTTCATTGTCAGAGATTGACAAGATGTTCGAGATAAGAATAAAGAATATGGTAACTGACTTATATCGAGGTCTCCACCTTCTCAGATTCCTTGAGGACCTAAGTAAATTCTTGAGAATATTAGTTTTTAACTAAACAAACCTTGGAAGTTGGAAAGCCGAATCCTGAATGCTCTAGTCATCAACTACACATTGCATATGGTTGGTAACTGCATAGTGTAGCTTAATTATTAAAAGATCCGGGTGGATCAGCGATGCAATGATGGATATGTCTACAAATCCCAAATTCGTTTTAATTTTTGACGAAAATTCCATCGGGTCAAAGCAACTGGATTTTCGAAAAGATAAATTTTTCATCCAGAACCGAGTTATAAAATTTACAGACGCAGTTGCCGTGACACAAATTGTAAATAACCCAATCTTTCCTCGAACTCGCTCTCCTTCCTGTCATACACCCTTTCTGTAGCAACCTTTATTAAGTGTTGACAAATTTGTTTTTTAGATTTAGATCACCATAAAAACAAAATAAGCAAAATACTTTTGTTTCTTACCGTTTAAGAGGCGAAGTGTTTCGGCTGAGGTGCTTCGTAGCGCTTCTTCATACTGGACCCGCTTTTTCATCTCGTTTTCTAACTGTTCCTGAAACCTACGTCGAGACTTTTTCTCTTTCTTCAGCCGTTTTTGGTAGAGTACTAAAAATCAAGACAAAACGTATATTTTAATTTTATTACGCATTGTATAACTCACGAATAAAAAACACTCGGGTGTTTATTTATTTGCCTCAAGAGGAGGCAAAATTAACATATTACTTACAAGAACGAAAACATTCACAGTTGGTATAACACGCCAGCCATCTGATCACAAATAAGTATTACAGGAGGTCCTCAACACCTCCAAAAAGCTAAATATATCCAATTGCTTCTCTCATCTGGTTCCAAGAGTAAGCGAATCCCAATGGAGTCACGCGTATTGCCATAAATAAGATTACTTAACTAGTCAATTCCTATTCAGTTTTCTATTAAGGTTCGTCTAGCACCCCCTAGCGGCTGCTGTTTAATTTCTTGCCTACCCCAATCCATTCATTTAATCCGCTGATGACGTTTACGGGACTCCATCTTTTTCCAGCACCCCGCCGTAAACGACAAGCGGAACAGATTAGCCTTCGGGACGGAACATACCGTGTTTTTTTATGAGTTCTCTCTGCACAACGAGTGAATTATTACCGGGGAGTATGATGACGTCACGTACCGAGAGGAGGAAGAAGACCCTTTAAATTTTCCAACTTATTCCAATGTCTGTCGCTGTCTCCATCCTTCTATGAGTTCGAACGCTGCAGTTTTTAGTGCGTTGGGGAAGATATTCGAAAGGGGGAGGCGTATATTTGCTTTACGTGAAGGGAAGTGTGTATCATTGTTTTGCGTTGTCCACGCGAATACATTTCTGCCACTGTGGGGAGGTTTTTACAGAGTTGGGTTTTACGAGTTGTCGAATTTTATTACAAATTTTATTCGCTGACAATGGTTCTGTTGTTTTCGTGCGGAGTGGGAGGCTTTCTGCGAAGGTTTTCTCCTCTCGGTTGTAAGGAATGATGTATGTACAAGATTTATTTTTTTTTTCACTTCTTCACGTGACAGCAGTGGAGTTGCCGAACGATTTTCACTTTATATTATTGGTGTAATCGAGGAGGGCTTTTGGCGTTTGGAAAATTAATGCTGAGTTACCAAATTTGTGCGATGAACACAATTCTTGAAGAAGGAGGGGTTTCCTCCACATTCTAAGTAAGTCAAGGATATATATATTTTTTGTTATTGGCTTGTTAAGAAACATGGGCATGCGAAACTGATGGTTAGTAGTCAGTGTCATGGCTGAAAGGATAGTGGCAAGTTCTGTTGCTAAGCGCATTGTTTTCTAGTTTTCGTGGGTGTATGAGAAGTAGACTGTGGTGGAAAGTGTTGTAAATATCCAGATTTCCAAAGGAGATTTAGAAAACTCCAGAGAGGATATTACAAACCACAAGGGAAGTCAAGATATGTTTCTTCAAATTGTAATTTTGAGCACGGAGGATGAAAGCATCTATTCTAGGAGATTAGAGGATAATGTGACTTAATCCTCCGGTAAAGCAAATTCTAAGCTTTCACTTCCTCAAATGAAATAACGACAAAAGATTTATCGAGTTAAAATTCCAAAAATCGTTTTAATATTTGCGGACCAGTAGTGTTTAAATATCTTTTGACCTTTTCACTTAATTAAAATAAAATTAAGAGAACTGGTCCAATTTATTTACTCTCATTAATTTCGCTATTTATAGTCACACATAAAAGAAGTACAATTCCATGATTGACGTCACTTAGGTAATCGAAACAGTGCAGAAGGGTATTTTCACGTAATTGTTCCAAGGCTACCTGTAGAAATTGTGATAAATTAGGTCATTCGGCAATTTATATAGAGTGACAGTGGTAGGAGGTGCTATAAAGAGACCATAAGTTAGATAAATGATTTTTTTTTCAGATGTAGAAAAAGCAGGGGGAGGTATTATTACTTAGTTGGTTAATCAGGAAGCAAGGGAGGCAGTGAAGTTGCTGAATAAGGTAGAAACTATAAATAGAAGAGGAAAAAGGTTGGTATAAAGGAAGCAGAGAAAGATAGCGACCGATCTGAATCGGTCTTAGTTTAAGAAGTCAAAATCATCCAAAGAAGAAAGGTTGTAAAAGGAAGTTAACTTAAACGCTTCAGTACTTTGTATCCTGTATAATTAATAGTTCTGTTATCTCAAGAATCTATTGGTTACTAGGATTTTCATAATTCAGTGATGGAAAATTATCTGCAGTAGATTCGTATGTTTTCACAACTTCTTCATAACATACACTTTGAAAATAGCGTACGAATGGAAAATAAAAGATAAAATTACATTTATTACTCTGGTTCTGTAAAATTGGTTGGTAGTGGATTGCAAAATCGACAGTTCTAACTCGATGTGGTAATTTGAACAAAGACCACCTTGTTGCGAGATGGCAGATTTAAATATATCCTTTCTTGGGATATCTCGGTCTTCTCGTGTTCTTTAAATTTGATTTGAATCGGTCAGAAAACACCAAAGGCGTCTTTACACCCTTAACCAACAGCGGCTACTGACCTTTCACCGTGTTTCGGATAAAATATCTTCAAAGGTCACCTTTCATACGTGTATCACTCGTGTTTGTTCGTGAATACCTGGATCACAAAAAGAACTGTGGATATCGAGTTTCGAATTTGAGTCTTGTACTATTTTCATTTACTTGTATATTTAATGGGGACGTTTCATACGAGGATTTTTTTCTTACGCTTAACTGGGCAACATTTTGTAAGGGGATATACGAAGGTTGTTCAAAAGGTTCAATAGAATGGCAGTTGTTTCTTAAAAACTTGGAGGATATTTGTCATTCATTATTATGGAAGAAACAAAGGTTCGTCACTTTGATCCAGAGGTCAAACGATAGTCCTGATACCTATCTAGCATACTCTTGCAGAAATGTCGATTTAAAAGAATGGGAAAAACAAAATGTAGTATGCAATCCTGGGTATTCAGAATATGAAGGTATTTTGGTAGGATCCTCCCGAAAATGGTTGCAGATATATATATAAAGCTTGGCTAATATGGACTGAAAGGTATAAAAACTGGGCTGTTGATGATTGGAAAGCTGTGATGTAGTCTGGCGAAACCAAATTTTGCCTATACTTTCTAACGATTCCAGACATCACGAGAAGGAATGAGGCATTTCATCCAGATTGCCTGCAAGGTATTGTAAACGGTAGTGATGGGTCAGTGATACTTTGAGGATGTTTTAGCTGTTATGAACTTGGTTCCCCTACTTGATATGCCAACTGGGATGAATCAGATTGGCTATACAAATATTCTGGACGTTCAGGTTGCATCTTTTAATGAGTATTTGAGGAATTCTCATGATTTCGATACTCCTGTATACTAGAATGACAACTATCCGGTACACAAGGTCTCGACTGTTTTAAATTGGCATGAATAACCAAGTAATCCTAAACCTGAATGAATTACGGACTCTATTTTTTTCAGAATGTACTAACATCGATATAAACTATTTAAAGGGCCTAGTTGAAATCCCTATCAACAAAAATTCACGAAGCGATTCGTGTTCAGGAGGGGTTATACATCATTAATTGAAAAATCACAGAGGTAACTTGCTCTTTTGTCCGGCGTCTGTATTTTCAACCATTTTCGCTTTCTCTTTCTGCATGCCCTCGAATGAACACAATAAATAATGATAACCATGCGTCTGAAATGTGAAATGCTAATGAGAGAGAGAGATGGCTCTTCCATTACCAACTCCGGAAATGCAGTTATAACAGTGCCTATTTTCAACTGTCCTTTCCGTTTGGTATAGCTTAACAGATAGACAGATAGCTGGAGAGAAAGAGAGGATTATACAACAGTACTGAATAGTACTAGAGACATGTTCAGAACTCAACCCGACAGAGGCAGATGTCATTGGCATTTTATGGGATAAAGCCGAAGAGAGTGAGCGACAGAGAGACATAGCGAGAGAAGGAGGTGGAGAGGGACAGTGAGAATCAAGCTGACAGTGATTAATGACCTCGCAATGCGCTCGTGCTCGCACACACACACACGCTCTGTAGCGCGCCCGCTTTTGCTAGCCTCTTCCTGTTCAGCTCTGGACTAACGTCTACTTTGGCGTTTTAGAGCCTGCGGTCCTGTTGGCCAGCACTCGATAATTTACACTTACTTTATAACAGAGAACAAGCCAGCACGAGATTGCCAAGACTTGAGCTAAATTTGTGGATTAGAGTGGGTGAGAGCGATCGGCAGAGAAACAGAAAAAAAAAGTCTTGTCTTGGAAGTAAACTTTTTATATCTAATATCAGGCTAGCGACTGTAAACATATCTCAGACGGGAAAAATTATGGCTGAAAGTGCTCTGTTCTGGCACGTGGAAAGCATTAAGTGTAGGTTTGGACGTGACCTTACGAGGAAAAAAATAGAAAGGAACGATTCATAGATGGTGTTCAGCCAAGAACTGAGAAAGTTAAACTTTCCGATCATTTGCCAGATACTTCGCTATCTCGTGTTGATCTGAAGAGTTGTGCAACGGAAAAGCCCCCCTCATTCCACTTAGTGTGATAGGTGGAAGAAAATTTTATCCATAATTCGCTTCCAAACAACACAGCTATTTTCTTTCGCCAGTAATTTCTTTCATTTCTTCGGCTGATGGTGTCTAATGTAGCAGAAATCAAAGCTGTCGTGCAGTTTATAGAAAGTTCTCTACAGAAGAAAAAAAAACACATCCCAGAATCTCTTAATTCTTTCAGAAACTTTTATTGGCACATTTCTACACACCGGAATGCATAAGAAAGACAAAATACAGCTGCACACAAAGGTACATACATCGAGACTTTTGTAAAACGACCGAAACTCTGGCAGATAGCCAGTTTATGGGGGGAAGCAGTCTTTACAGGGGGGATAGAGACACGCGATGGCTTCCTGGTGCATCATAAATACTGTTTCTGATCTCTAGTCCCCGTAATATCCGTGTATGTGTAGTTAAGTGTGCAAAAGAGGCAGAGAATGAATTTTTAAATGCAACCAATTCCCTTCTAACAAAATCACGTGTTTCGCATTTTTCCACACAGTCTCTGACATTAATCTTAACAGAACTTTGTAACAAAGAACAAACACCATCTTCCACTTGACAGCAAAGGATTGAAAATCGGTAAAGAACATATACGATAAAGGAAAGTCTCTGAACGAGGGTATTTTACAATATACCCCGCAAACACCCATTTTATATTAAAATACAACAATGTGGCCTATTAGAATGGACAAAAACCAGTTATGTTCGTTCCCATCTTTATGTATGGCCATTATAATGTTTTCTCTCTCTTTGTCTCGTGTTTTTGTATCCATCTTTTATCTCCCTCGCGGTTCTCCAACGAAAGATGCCCACGTTGTTTCTGTCACTGCCTTTAAATAAACAAAAAAGGGCCCGTTTCTGTCCTCTTCTGTATCCTTACCAGAGACTGATATCGAATAAGACAAAGGTGTACAGAAGGAGTAGGAAAAAAGTCCCATCCGAGTCATACATCACCAACAAGCTGCAGACTTAGCCCCCAAAAAGACAGATAGGAATTTAAGTGCATCACAAATATCTAGAGGCAGCGGATCGACGGACCAGAAAAATATCGGGCCTCGTGGTATGATAGATGACGTTTGGGGGTCGATCGCTGCAATGGGCGTGCTGGAAAAGCACGCGAGGCGTCGCTGTGGCATATGGGCAAAGGTTGTGCACTTAGAACTGTATGCTCCTATGTTTTCCGCCGACCGTCGGCTATGAGCGATTGATTTGCTTTCCCGTCCCCTTACTTCCCGCCCCCTTCACTGGGACATTCGATTACCCCATTATTATTTACAGAGGTGAATGGAGAGAGAGGGAAAGTAGAAATGCATTGTCATGTTATAGAGTGCGTGGGAGAGGGGGGAGGAATCATCGGGTAATGTGAGACGCAGCTCTTAGCGAAGGTCAGCCAAGCTCACTACTAAAGACACATTCACCAGACGTTTATTTGCTATGTTTGCAAACGTTAAAGATACCCTGGGAAATGGATTTTAGCGAGGCATACGCAGTAATGCGCAGTTACGATCGTTGGATCGAGAAGACGGATCGCAAGTTGGTCTTTGTTTACTTCGGTGGGGAAACTGAAGACAAAGCCATTTTTAATTTTGTCTTTAAAAGAATGAAGCTTATGTAATCAGCGCCTAACTAGGTTCGTTATAATTGTAAAATGTTATCGAGTTACTTTGGTAGATTTTTTTTCTTTCTGTGGATTGGAGAAGCTGTGGAGCAAGGTTACTTCTGTCTTGTAGGTTGGATGGTTTGGGTTTTCGTGATGCATTAGCAGCATTTTTCGCTTTCATGGTGCTGATATGTCACATAACAGCTGGAAAATTGAACTCCTTATCCTGTTGAGAGTCCAAATACTAATCTTACAAATCTTTCATAGGAGAAAGATGAATGAGGAAACTTCGAGCTCAAAGTTCCATGCGAGGAATCTCCACTTCGTACATTCAAACTTGCGAATTTAATTCCACTGATTCATTATATTTGATGTTTTCTAGTTTATTACTATTAGAGACTGGATTTAATTAATGAGGCGCTTTTATTACACTTTCATTGTATACAAGAGAATCATCCAAAATGATTTCGACTTCCTTTTGTTGATATGTGAAGAGGAGAAATATTTATTATTTTTTAGGCTGGTTGATGACTTCCGAGCATGTAATTCTTATAATTAATTATGTCTTAATTTAATTTATATCTCTCTCTTTTTATTTATTTCACTAGCTTGTCGTTTAATTAATTTCAAATCAAATTTTCAAGCGCTTAATGTAATTATTTTAATTTAATTTTAAAGTATTCATGCAATTCTTGTATTAGATTATGCAGTTTTTCTTGGCTTTCGAGCTTAAAGAAAATAATGACATCTTATACCGCTGTTGTTTTTTTTAGTTACTTTTTTATGAGGTGGGAAGGTTAGACCAATTGAGTACTCACTTCTTGTCCGCTGCTCTTCGAGAAGTTGCTTCTCTAACGTCTCTCTCAATTCTCTTTCTCGGAGGACTTCCATCTTAAGTTCCGCTGCAAATAAAATAAAAAAGCAATATAATAAAGGGAATTAAAATGATAGAAAGCAATGGCATTCAGGCATTTGACAACTGTACTTCGCAACGTGACACCTGTTCATTAATGTCGCTGGCAGAGTTTCCTCTTCGCCCTCTAGCTGGCTGTCACATTGTGACAGTTGTCGGCTATTTACTGTATTGAGGTATTGCCTGAGGACTGACAATGATATCGATGTCAAATTAAGGAAGAGAAAGTAGGAGTAATTATCATTTACCGATTCGATAATGGCTCGTGGAGGAACAAAGATCGAAAAGGAAGTACTCAAATGACTGGAAGGAGTAATAGAAAAGAAAAAAGAGTCTGTCTGGATTACATAGCACGAGTTGTTTTCCTCTTTTATTAAGGAAACAGAAGAAAGGAAAAAAATCCATCCGCGATAGAAAAAAAAATTGAAAAGGAAAGCGAAATGATCATGATACGCTAGAAAATAATTTATAAGGAAATTAGCAAACTAATTTCTACTGAAAGTGATTGTCAAAGTAAATTAGTACGCCCTGTTTTGCACTGGCGTTGCTCAATAGGTATTTGATTAATTTTCTATAAACAGCAATGGCTGTTGTGGACGAGATACTAAGCAGTGAAAGGAAACGTCTGTACATATATTTAAAATGTGGGCAGAAAAGTATGAATGGATTCGTCCATCGAAAATAGGCATATATTAAGCAAGTTGCAAAATTCGCTTAAATCTGACTCCGCCATTCTAGATGGCTGAGTCATATTTATCAATGGCTGAGCCACCACGCATAAACGAGAAGAAGTAACTATGTGATGCAAGCTATTTCCTTCTAATAATTTTCCTCTGAATATATACAGTATTCCCGTATCAGCAGGACAACGCTCCATGTCATACTCCTCGCCCTGCTTTGAGGACACGAGCGTCAAAAAGTTGAATTGGCCGGCCCAGAGCTCTGATCTCAAACCTATAGAGAATCTGAGATGAATTGGATAGTCAGATGCGTACGAGGAGAGACTGTCCACAAACAGAGCTGACCTGGTCGCCTCTTTGAAGGCCGAATAATGGAAAATATCCCAGGACATTTACAAAAACTGGTGGAGTGTGGTCCCGCAGAGACTGGAGTCTGTCATAAATTTTCAGGAAAATTTGTTAATTTTCCTGTAAATAAAGATTATTTTTTGATATGTAGGTGTCCGGATATTAATGGTAGGGCACTGCACAGATTTTTTCTGTTACAGGATCCAAAGGTCTTATGTTGCTTACGATATTAATCCTCTCTTACTTGTAGTGGATAAAAGATTAGGTAGAAATGATAATCTTTATTGCAACATTAAGATAAAATAGAACTATATAAGCAATTCATGTTGCAATCTAACCATTCCGGGCTGAGGTCAAAGGTTCGGACAGTGGTCCGGAATATAAGTATTTACCATCTCTTTCTCTCTCTCTGTTCAATTTCGTACATGCACTGAGATTATGCCTCCCCAGACCACAAGACCACTTCTCTGTAGTTTTCCGTTCTTTGATATTTACGGGGCAGTTTCTTGTTCCATTTATCTCCCCCTTGAGATGTGGATACGTCAAGAATCGCACTATAGAATAAATCTGGTCTCATCTATGACCATCATCGGACCACTGCTCTTAGATCCAATTGCTATTTTCATGACACCAGCTGACACGGGCTCTTGTATGCCATGAAATGAGAGGAACACATCATGGGTCATGATATGTTCTTCTCATCTCTTCTAACCGTAGAAGAGATGAGAGGAACATCCGTAGGCTGTTGGATACATTTCGAAGGGTGATATTCTATTCAATGAGTGCTGTAAACTAGTTAGATATTGTAGTTACTGTGGCGTCCTCTTATGTTGTCTAGCATTTAGACCCAGATATCAGTCATCTTCCGAAGTTGTAACTCTAGGCTCACCTCATACAGCTCTCTTTTGCTTCCTGGAGCTGACTCCACAATCGGGATATCAGATTTGGGTGGATATTCGGGAGCTTTGCTGCCTCCGCCTATGATTGGCTCGCATCTGTTCTGCTGATCACTAATGAATCACATACGGTGCCTTTGGACCATGAAGCGTTGCTCAAAAGTGACCAGCATCTGTGTACAATCGACCTGAGTGACGTACAACTAAGATATATTTAAAAACGTCCATATCAGAACGATCTGCATACGCACAATTTCAGCTAGATTTTCAGTCTAGTGTGCAAATTGGATTGTACTTTTAACTTTTCTATCAGTGTATGTCAAGTCCACTCGATTTACATACATAATACAATAGTAAGAAATATTTGCGCCTGAAAAAGGCTTTCAAACACCTATAGTATCAAACCTTGTAACTCAATTAAGCAAGGTATCTGTATTTTGCTTTAGCGGCCAGGGGAGTTTCCTTCCCCTTCCGTCTTGCCACGTTGCTGGTCACTTATCCAATAACCTCGTCCTATTCTTTATTTTTGTATTTCCGTCTCACACATTCATTCTTTCTGTATCTTACATTCCAGAAGAAAGTACATCTCTAAGTCCGCTCTCCAACAAAGCCCTGTCTTGAAAAACTCAGTGGTTGGGAGAAATCGGCATTTCCTTCCATTAACACATCTCGAGTTCGAATAAACATTTAATGTTTATCTAGCCAAACATCTTGACTCTGATGACTACCAAGATTTAGAGGCTGCATGTAAATCACGAGGAAGTCTAAGGACACGTAAAATAGCCAGGTGTTAATAATTTGTCACGAGATTTAGCTAATAACGCAAATGAATATTCATGTGTTTGGAAGAGGTACAACCTACATGAATATATTAAAACTTGCAACGCGTTAAAGACACGATAATGAAAAGATCTATAATTAGCGCATGCGCCCTAATAAAAATTCTATCAATGCAAATAGAAAAGAACCGAGTATTATTTTTTTTTCTAATGCAATTTAAACACGTTGGTAGAGCGGACTACATTTGGGGATACGCCTATCATTTATTGGTGTAATCGGTGTGTAACAAAGATCATATGATGTCAGAATGGGCGGGGTTCGACTGCATTGAGACATGTTAATTTTATCTCGTGTCCCGTGTCTGGCATTCAGGAAGTTAGGGACACGCAACAATCACAGTTGCCCGACCCCGCCCCTACGCAGTAAATGATTCCAGCACTCGTTGCAATTACGGTGATTGTCATTTTCTGGGTGTAGGTAGCTACAACTCGTTTTACGTGGTTTGTGAAAGACAGCCATTATTTACTTTATCAGAAGGAAGAGCTGCTCGCGATGTTTGTTTTGAATCTCCAGTTCAGACATGTTTGAGTATGCAGCTGGTCGTTGACAAATTCGTTTTTCACCCGCATTGCGGTGGTGATTCTAACTGCAGTAGCCAGGGTCAATCTTTAGATCGTTGTATTTTGCGATTTAGTGGAGATACGGAAAGGTCACGAGGCGTTGGCATATAAGACAATGTCAAAAAAACTGCACACGCTCATAATTAAACATTAATGACCCTGGATTTTTATCTTTCGGACTACTTAAAAGGAGTGCCACTGTATACATTAACAGCCTAAATACATTGGAAGAATTAAAAGTCAATATCGAATTAGAAATTTCAACCATAACTGTTCAAACGCTGCAAGTATCTTCTTATTCAGGTTCCGTGTTCAATTTGAACGTTGGAGACCAACATTTTCCAGCCAACTCTGTCTCTTGCTTTGTAAAATACTTATTCATAAGACTCCCTGTCCATTTTTTTTCTGTCTTCCTTTTGCTCTTTCGCCTTTAATCTTCCCTTGCAGGATTAATCTCTGCTGGTCATATTGTGGGCCTCTTATATGCCCGAGGTAGGCAGTCTTTCTCTTTGCAATTGTAATTAGTAGTGTCTTTGTGGTACCTGCCCTTTTAAGGGCCAGCTCATTGGTTACCCGATCTGTCCACGGAATTTGGAGCATTCGTCTGAGCGTCCACATCTTGAAGGCTTCCAGTTTCCTGATTTCCGCATGATATAGGACCACCCTATATGGTCTCACATCCATATAGGAGAGTGCTCCATGTGTAGCATTTGGCCATTCGATATCTTTTCTGGAAATCCAGTTTCGTGTCACAGAGGAAGTTCTTAAGATTCTTAAATACCTCTTTGGCCATGCCAATTCTTCTTCTAATTTCTGTGCCTTGGTCATTATTATTAGTAAAGATCTTCCCTGGATATTTAAGTATCATCAAACATGGTAAAAGAGTTTGTTTATTTTTCGGGCGAGGACACTTTCAATATTTATTGCAATTTCTATTATAATTATGTTTATAAATAATAATTGAAATAAAACTGAAAATATATGCGTTGTGTCTTTTGAATCAACTTGCATTACCATTACCTCAAAATGTGTCTAATTTGTTCCTTTTTTTAACGCTTAGACATTTAAGTTTTTTTTTTTTTTCAACATTAAGTGTTTTTATCAGTAATGGCTTCGTGGGGACTGTTGTGACATTATAAATGGGGGAAGTTTAACATCGAACGTTGTAAAGACTTCGTTTGAGAAAAACGAAGTTCAACAACTCGCCTGAACAACCTAAAACTCTTATGATCTTATCTACTCATCTAGGAGTATAAACAGAAAGATTTTATTTATTTATTTTAATCCAGACCTAAATCCGATTGGACAACTTTGAAATAAACTGGAATTCTCGCTCAGGGCGCTACCAATACGCCCTCTTCTACAGCTAAACTTAATTATTACCCTAAAGAAGAAAAAGACACGAATTTCTTCTGCAAGAAACTATAAGATGGAGAAAAAACAACAGGCGGTTCAGAATTCTTCAATATACTCCTCTTTATTGACTCACTACATAGAATGATTATGGAGTGGGTAGGCTTAGTGGAATGCCCTTGAGCAGCCTTTTGTTTTTATCCTTAATACAATCAAAAAGTTTTTAATTATGAATCAATTAAAACTCTTGTTCTTCTAAACACACTGATGTTCTAATACTTTTAGCAGGATGTGCATATTCCGCTTATTTCTATATCGCGGCTCAATGGTGTATCTCCAACCATAAAGAAAGATATTATTGTCTTTTGTGGATGCTGTTTTCATATATAGGCGAGGAAATTGCAAGTTGTAAACCGGTTTTCTAGAGTTCCAGTGTCGTTCTACAGCCAGACAGAAGGAGAGGTTCATACACTCAAAATAGCAGAGCATAAACGGATAAGTGAGTGAGTTTCGTTGGCTATTTTTTTCCATATGTGGGAAGGCAGTCTATTGTACAGTTTCGATCGCAGTGCTCTCCTGTAGGCACACCACCGCGTCACCATGTTTTCAGAATGGCGTCTACATGTCAACGGGAAGGTAGGAATTAATCTCTTTAATTACCAATAAGCCTTCTTTCCCTTTAGACCGTGGACTTCACTGTCGGTACAGGAGAAGTTCGAAAAAAATTGCGAAAAGAGGTGCTGGGATGGTTCGTTGAACAATAAGTCTTGATTCTTTACTTTTTTTTTATGGAGACGCGTACATGGGTTACCAATAAAAGCGCAGCTTCCCCGTAAAAGACGTTTCTCTGCATCAGTGATTTGGATTAAATAGTTTAGTAAATCACTGTATTAGCGAAACGATTTTTAATGCTATTTTTCCTCATTTACTTTATTGCTATGGTAAACTGCTAGTGATGTGCAAAAGAATTTTTAATATATACCATTCAAAATGCCATATTTTGTAGACTATGTATCAAATGCTTTCTCCTCCCAAATATGCAAGTTTGATTTCGAAAATACATTCTTACTAAAACCTTGTACGAAGTCTAATAACCTGAACTGCTTAGCTCCTTAGAGATTAAACTTAAATCAGATTAATCTCAGGAGTTGAATGTGAATTCAGTACTCCATCCCCTCTGAAAGGTTTCTGATCTCTGATCTGCACTATCTAAGCCGAAGCAACTCGACAGTGAATAGAAAAATAATATACAGAATTATAACCTTGTATAATCCCTCCATAAATAATAATTAAAATTGAATTAATCTTTCTCATTCATTATCGGGTATCTCTACAGATCTCCATCCAGCTTCATTAATTGATTTCTGCAGAGCTATATAATACCGTAAATAATATCCCCAGCAAACGATACAAATTATATCTATTGGCACTTTACAATATTCTGCTTTCTCAGCACAAAGAGAAAACACACGACTGTTCTCAAAGGTGGCATTGCATCCAGTGGAAAATTGAATACTGACAATGCAGCATAACCACATCAACGAGAACCTCTAATGGCATTTGACCAGTTATTAGCTTCGCAGTACGAAATTGGCAAATATAATCTTAGACAATTAGACTGGATAATTACAGACCTCTATCAGCTATGCTTAAGTCAAACACACTGATAGACGAAAATCATCCAAATTTTAAGGCTTATAAACCTATCAAAATCAGCCATTTCAATCCATTGCAGGATGTAGGCCTCTCCAGCAACTTTCCAGTTCCTTCTGTTTTGAGCACACTGGCCATCCATTTACTACCCACAAACTCATGAATTTCATCTATCCATCTCTGTCGTTGTCTTCCAGGTTTTCTCCTAGCTCCTCTTGGGTACCATTCTGTTATTTTCTTAGTCCATCTGTTGTCATGTTTTCTAGTTATGTGTCCTGCCCAAGACCATTTTAGTTCTTTAGTTTTGATAAGAATGTCCTTTACTTGAGTTTGCTGCCTAATCTATGTGTTTCTCTTCTTATCTAACAGTCTGATTCCCAATATAATTTGTTCCATTCTTCTCTGTGTAGTTCTCGACTTCTCTTCCATTCTTTTGGTGAGTGCCCAAGTTTCACTTCCATAAGTCATGGTGGGGAGTATGCATTGGTTCATTATTTTACGTTTCAGACAAATTGGGATATTGCTCCTCAGTATGTAACTATATTTCCTGAATGATATCCATCCAAAATTTATTCTTCTCTTGACTTCCAGCCATTTAACATGATTACAGCTAATGACGTCCCAGATAAGTATATGACTCCACCTTTTCAATTACTGCTCCTTCAATCATTACATCCCTTTCTGTGGCGTACTTGTTCATCATTACTTTTGTTTTAGCCATATTCATCTTTAGTCCAAAATCCTTACTAACTCTGCATAACTGATTAAGGTTTTCCTCTAATTCTTTGGGAGCGTGGCTTATGACCACAATGTCATCTGCAAATAGTTTAGGTACTCTCCATTCACATTGACTTCTTTTTGCAACCAGTATAATCTTCTGAAAGCTTCCTCAAGGGCAGCAGTAAACAACTTTGGAGACATTGTGTCTCCTTGTCGAACTCCTTTCTCGATTTTAAATTTCCTACTGTCTTTGTCTAGTCTAATAAAGGAGGTAGCGTTCTCATATATTTTCTTCAAAATCATAATATATGGGGTATCTATGCCTTGTCTTTCCAATGCCCGAAACATTGCCTTATGCTGTATGGAGTCAAATGCCTTTTCATAATCCACAAACGCCAGGCATAATGGTGTTTTATATTCATTTGCTTTCTCCATTAGCTGTGATATTACGTGAAGGTGATCCATCGTTGAGAATCCTGTCCTAAAGCTAGCTTGCTCTTTCGGTTGATTCTCATCAAGTATTCTTTCTAATCTGTTAGTAATGACCCTTGTGAACAACTTGTAGATGTGGGATAACAAGCTAATTGGTCTATAATTTCCAATTTCTGATTTATCTCCTTTCTTATGCAGCAAAACTATGATTGCATTATTCCACTGCTTAGGCATCACACCTTTTCTAATGCACTTTGTGAAGAGCCTTGCCAGTATTTGTGTTATGTCTCCTCCTCCTCCCAATTTTAACAACTCTACAGTAACTTCATCTTTCCCCGGGGCTTTCTGATTCTTCATTTTCTTCAGCGTATGTTCTACCTCATCAGGAAGGATATCGGGTTTGTCGTATGTGTTACTAATTTGCGATCCATCTTCCCCACTGCTAGCATCATCCCCTCGCTCCTTGAATAATTCTCTACAGTAGTCTTCTGCTATTTGAATTATGCCATCTCTGCTATTTATAGTACACCATCGATATTCTTCAGTTTCAGTATGACTTGTCTTTCTGTATTACCGCTCATGGCTGCTGATTTAAGTCCTTTCTTTTCCCTTAATGCTTGTTCTACTTTTCTTGTGTTAAATTTTCTTATGTCCTCTCTGAGTCTCTTTCTAATGGCTTTGCATAACTCAGTATACTAAACACTGACGCCTTGTCAGTGTTTATCTTGCTCTTCATTTGTCGCCTTTAGTTCATCATGACAAGTGTTTCTTGACTAATTTTTTCTTTTTTGGATTTCTTTTTCCCTATAGGTTTCTTGGGCTTTATCACTTTCAGAAAGTTGTAATATTCCTCGTCGATATCTAGGTCCTGAGCAGTCTGCAGAAGCTCAAACTTGTTCTTAAGTTCCAATACGTACTGCTTTTTCTCCTCTCCTGTTATCTCAAAGACCTTTGTATTATTTACTCGAGTCAGTTTTTCCTTTCTTTTCTTACATCTATATCAAGTGTGCATCTTACCATTCTGTGATCACTTCCTACGTTTACCTTGCTCAGGACGGTAACATTATTCGCGATATATCTTCTGTTAGTGAGGATGAAGTCGATTTCATTAGTTGTTAATCCATTTGGACTCTTCCATGTCCACTTTCTGTTCACCCTTTTCTTGAAAAAAGTGTTCATTACTGAGATTCCTCGAGATTCTGCAAATTCCACAAGTCTCTCGCCTCTTTCACCAATTCCAAAATTTCCTATAGTTCCCCTTTCTGCACTGTTTTGTCTCTTTCCAACATTAGTATTGAAGTCCCATAATGATAGTGCAGTGGGTTTTCTGCTCATCTAGAAGACTCTCAATTTCGGTGTACATTTCTTCAACCTCTTCATCATCAGGGCTCGATGTTGGTGCATAAATAATTAACTTTTAGCTTGTACCTCTTAGAAATCCTGAGTAGTAGTCATTCAAAAGTACATCACTCTTGGTGATGTACTTTTGAATTCCAAAATGTTGTTTTTTACATCTTTATGGACCAGAAACTCCACCTCCATTCCTTTCACTGTTTCCATTGGTGTACAACAGATTTCCACTTGATAGACTTATAAGTGATTCATTTCTTCTTCTTTCAGCCAAACCGATGATATTTCAATTCACATTTTCTAATTCCTTTTCCAGCTCTAATAACTTGTCTTCACCAAGTTCAGTTTCCGTGCATGGCAGCCGGTTGATACCAAGAGATTCTTAGCACCTTCTGCTTCCATTCTGATCCTCTCGCTGCCGTAAGGGGGGGGGAGTGAAAGCCGTTGGGTATTGAGGGCCATTTGTTTCGTCGTGTTGTCATGTGCTGAAGGGTTTGGTCTTTTCCTCTTTACGCTCACCAGGCATCTTGAAGAGAACCACTCTACACGTTCGCTGCCACCTAAGTGACGTAACAGGGCTTACCATCGAGAAGGTGTGCATGGGTGGATTTTAGGGAGGCAGGCCAACCGGACTTCTCCTAAATCTTCTGAAATAGAAAGATATTGGATCCATCAGTGTTTTAGACTGAGTGTCTGATAACACCCAGAATGCCTGTTCCCCTCTAAGCCCTCCTATATACGTATAAACGTAAAGCCGTATAAAATGTGACTAGGTGACTAGCAATGTACTCCAGTTTGTTTAGTTCCTCCTTGAATTTATTTAACCGTTCACTTCCACAAAAAACAGGTGGAAGCCTGTTTCAACAATCAACCACCCGCTGAATGAAGGCAATCATCCTTCCTCAACTTTAATTCATACCCCCTCAGGTGTGTCAGCAAGTGGAAGAATGCAACTCACATTCAGCTAGCTCAATCCATTCAAAAGTCTTAAACACTTCAATCAGATCTCCTCGCAGGTGTCTAGTCTCGAGACGTTGCAATTTGTAGAACTGAAGCCTTTATAGGTAAGAGTACCCTTTTGTTTCCTTCACCAATCTGATTGCCCTTCTCTGCACCCGTTCCAGCTGATCTACATCGTTCCAGAAGTGAAGCCTGCTAGAAGTACAGCAGTCAAGGTGCGGCATAACCATTGCCTCATACAAGGGAACAACACTTCCTTATCCTTGCTAGCAAAGCTTCTGTATATCATTGACCTAACCCAATGAGTTGCCCTGTCAGCTTGTCTGCACTTCATTTATAAATTCAAAATTTAAAAGATTAAAAAGGTTTAATAATAATCCGAAGATGACATGCGCACAGAGTGTGTACTTTAACTAACACCGCATTTAACTGTTGCTAAAAGCGGTATTTAGTTAACGTACTCAGGCAACTCGCTTTGGACCTGGACAGGTGGTTTGTCGACCATCTGTCCAGGTCTTGTACAGTATTGTATTATTGTCAAAATGATTAGTTATAAACTCCTCTGACTTATGTGGCCGTGCGAAGTATAAACCGAACAATTTTGCTGCTCGTCGCAGCTGGCTGGAAAAAGCGGCGAGGTTACAGTAGTACTCGCGATTGAGTTGACCGTGGCTCAAACCTACATGACTGCTAAATACGGCGCCAATATTGTAATGTGTATATATTGTAAACTTCTTCGACTGTATGTGGACGTCCCGAAGTATAAACAGAATGTATTTTTAATAAATAGCAGGAAACAGGATCCAAAGAATAAGGGGACAGAGGGAAGGAACTACAAGCATTTACTTCTTGGCCAGAAACTATCTGACGGACAAGGTAGGTAGCATGAATTTTGAAATCTTGGCTGGCTAAATCTTGAAAACCACCTTGAACTTTTGCTAAAACTTGTGCTTTTGATAAACATCTATCTTCTAAGGCTGTTCACAACATAAAAGTTGTTTCTGCAGCTATTTAACAAGCCTCAGATTAATTTATTGCAAAAGTTTTGTTCTGTTCAATCTCTCATTTCAAAAAATTGCGAGAACGTTACGCAATTAATGTAATATAGAATTAAGAACATTCCTGAGGAAGTAAGTATTCTTCTTTTTCCCTACTTCTTTCTTTGCAAGATCGCAATAAGTCCACAACGATCGGCAAGTAATTAAATTTGAAATTGGACTTTAAAAGACGTTTCTGTGAAGCCATTTGAAGGACGTAGTTGTACTTTAGAGCCCATAACCAACTGCTTTAGTAGAGGCTCATCTTGCCATCCAATTAGAAATATAAACGATGTATTACTAAGTTCAAAAGCTCATACACATACAAAGCAACATTGTCCACGTTCGAACGATAAATAACAATAATCACAAAAATTGTTAGTATCAAGTCAGGCACTGACTATGGATGATTCCGCGGTGGACACACTTTCGCAGTTCTATGGGAATACGCCCCTCATGTTCCATCACAATAATGCTCCATCTCACAGAACAGTGTAAAACTTTTTTTTAGGAAAATGAATGAAAATGAAGTCCAAGAATTCGCTGTCTAACTCAGAATCTGAACTCTCGGCTAGCCAGGCGACCAGAATCTAGGGTTTATCCTAAAGGAGTCAGATCAAACACTTTTGGGATGAATTGGAACTTGTTTGCTGTCAATACGCCCTCTTGTATATTTGAATTAGCGACTTCTATGAAGGAGGAATGGATACGAATTCCTGCTGCCTGCTATAATGGAATTAAATTAATAAAAGAGGGAAAAAAAAGGTGAACAGAAGGGAATAACCCTATAGAAGTTTATACAACAATTAATTCCACTGGATGATGCACATCATTGGAAAAGTTAAGGCCCACTGTACAAAGGAAGATTCCTTTTCTAATTCTGGTTACTTAATGATTCCTCCTCTTGCGTATTGACAGCCCTTCCAAAATATTAAATACTCTACTATGAATGCAAGTATGAGAGAAATTTCAGAAGTTTCCTACGGCACGTAATGATTCGCGCGAGTTTACTCCCGTTAGGCATGGCGTTAGTGTCTACTATCCATCTCTTAAAAATGGCACGACATGTGGAAGCATGTATTTGTTTTTTTCAGTCTCCAGTTATGGATCATTAAAAAGTGCAAGCCAGTTTTAGTGTACGGATATTTGGATTGTGGTTAGGTTTAATACCCTTAGGGAAAACTCCACGCTAGTGACATAATCTGTCTTACCACAATAGTACGACGAGTTAGGACGCTCTATAATTGATGCACATTATTTTTTTCACCTTAGTAGCTGTGTCTAACCATCTCTTGCCAATGTTCCACCATTGGAACCATTGCGTCAAAAAAGCAACCTGAACTACTGGAACGTGGCATTATTTACTTTCAGGGCAATTACTCGCGACTACTACAGTGATTCGGACTGCTGATTTTACATGGCATGTAGATTAGAATCTCATAACATACACAATATACTGCAGCCTCATGGCCTAAATTGTATCAGAACAACAACTCAAGTTAATGTAGAATCAAGTGGCCTACAACATTTTTAACAACTCTCGGGTTGGGAGGTGGTCGCACATCTTTATTCATCGGATCTATTTTTACATGACTACTTTTTAAAGCTCGGGTGGAGAAGCCAATTCGGGGACATTGGTTTGAATATTGAGTCCCAACAGAATGGGGGAAGGTTGAAGGACCATGACATCGCCTGTACACTTAGATTATAGCACTTCATGTAAGGTGTATGTTAAGCGACAAAGCAACCTAGGCTAGAGGGGTCAGCTTCTAGTATGCGCAGATTCGTTAATCGGTTTGTATGGTTGCTGGATGAAAAACCCGAATTTCAGGTAGATAAGTCCATGCAACCTAAGCTCGAGACCAACTAATTATGTCATGGTGTGAGGGGGAAAAAAAAAAACAAAAGCGATGAAAGTTTTCCCGTTGACACGGGATTCAAACCAGTGCCTTTTTCAAGGACTGTGGAAACAAAGAGACTATAACCGATGACCTAGCTTGTTATGGCACATCCTTTCTGTTGATGACTTTTTTTTGTGTGTGCGTAGCGTGTATGCATCGCATCAGGAATCTTTTGAAGTCTCTTGAATATGCTGATGAAATGAGATAGATATTTTGGAAAACATGAAAAAGTTTACAAAAAGATTTTTAAAAATTTTACGTTGTTATTACATAAAAAAAAATAAGTAATTTTTTTTTACTTATTTTATAATTTAATAATAGAACCATATGATTAAAAAAAGTGGGAATTAAATAAATTGTTATTTTGTAAGAGTGTTTTTATTTGAAAAATAATTTTTAATAAAGTTTCGTCTGCACTAACCAGCAAACAAAAGCGTCTGAATCAACGAACTTTGGTTTTTTATTTAGAATTCTAATTCTGAATAAAGACACCAATTAAAGAAATTGGTTTATTTAATTGACTTTTGAATTAAAGAAACCAATTCTTTTTCATAAAAATTATCACATAAATAAGCAACAGCTACGCAATGTGGGACAGTCTATGGTTTCCTGGGGAATTAAGACCTGGAACTTGGTCAGGTTTGCAGCCTTGTTTAGCAAACTATTTATTGTATTTACAAGAAAGAAAGTTAATGTAACTAGTAACAGACAAATACGAAAATCAAACAATTAAATTATATCCGCAAAATAAATTATAAATAAAAAAAACAATATAAATTATATGGAGGAAAATCGCGAGGACAGAACCCCCTCAGAAAGTCAGCTGGTCGTTTCGATCTAGAATTGTTGGTTCCAGAGCCATCAATTAGACTTCAAACTACGTTCATCAAACTGGAAGGTTTGCAGATACTGAATGAATCTGGCTTCAAATGAGGTCTGGAAGGAAACATGCCTTCCTGATCAACGTCTTTTGCTCTCTGATGATAGGAAGCGTCTCCTTTACTATCTTCAAACATACTTTGTGGCCGTATTAAAAATAAAGCGCATTCTTTCAAACTATCTGATCTCAAATTGGATGCTCTACTCTGTCCACCATCTAAGTAACTGTCGGCCAGGTTGCCGAATGGGGTTAACATTCTCCTTCCGTCTCTTCTCTGTAGCCGATGCAATTATTTACTTTGCAAGTGCATTGTTCCCGAAATATTTGAAAAAAAAATTGAGCAAACTTTTTTCATTTTACTCGCAATAGCACTATCAGTTCAGTTGCGGTGTCACTTCGATTTCCTTCCAAGCTGTTCACTTTTCATGGAAATACACTTTTAATAGCAGAATGTTTAAGTACTTTTCGTCTAAAGTTTGCTTTGACACCAGAACAACGCCTTGGGATCATTTGTGACAAGAGAGAGGACAAATGCCGCAGTAGAGCGCATGCGCGCAACTTTCCCCTCTTTTGCTCGACGATGATTAATGACTCGCGTTGTTGTTAAGCCTGATTTGCTGGCCTCCCAGGAGTAGAGGGGGTTGATTTGCCACTAAATCGACGCGCCGCAGAGACAGCCACTTTGCTCCCTAGCTCGCTTGGCTATCCGCGACTTGCCTCGCGACTTGCAGACACTTGTTACCAGGCGTAAAGTGCTCGGCTGGATTGTCTCCTTGACAACTTGTTCTTCGCTCTCGTTCGGCAAACCCGATGGCGAGTCGATCAGAGCCCGATGGATGTCTGTGTCGGATAATTTCGTCAATTTTGATACGACGAAAAAGAAGAGAAGAAGACACAAAAAAAAAACCTTTTCAATTAACGGTTTATTGAAATTTTTGAATAATGACAAGTGGAAAGCCCTTTAAAATTAATTAAAATATGTTAATTGTAGTAGCCGTTTTTGTTTCAAGAACTTTCAAGAAAGTTTTCTTAATTAAGGACAGAAAGTATTTGTCAAAAAGTGAAACAATCTTTTTGTTTTACAGTAACCAACGCAAATATTTCATTAGTGTTCGGTTAATTGTCGTATTTAGTGTCATGTTAGCCGCGAGCACACATGACACCTGCCAGAAAATTATTAGTATCGCTCCAAGTTGAACTTGTAACGCAAAAGCGAACGATTTTTCTAAAATATTCACTCGTTTTGGATTCCTAATTATCGTTAAAGTTTCTGCAATTGGAGATGATCCAATAAATGTAAAAAAAGGCCTAATTTTTTCCCTCATTTTTAGATATTTAGGAAGGAGGGAAAAAAGAAATATTACGTGAGACACTAAAGTAAAATTTGTATGACTTTATATTACGAAATATAGAAAAAAAATACCCAGATCGACACAGCCCTAATTGTGCGATTACAATGTCTGGCTTTCCAGACGATATTCAATTGTTCAAGTTAGGATACGCCCTTTTAGCGTGTCAACCAGTCATCGCTGTTCGTTTACCTATTTGCTTATAGCTAGCGGAACCATAGCGAT
Organism: Mastigoproctus giganteus; assembly: GCF_048544385.1. Taxonomy (NCBI): domain Eukaryota; kingdom Metazoa; phylum Arthropoda; class Arachnida; order Uropygi; family Thelyphonidae; genus Mastigoproctus; species Mastigoproctus giganteus. The sequence goes on from NC_143585.1 coordinate 66,733,446, forward strand.
TAACAACCCTCCATCATTTGTGCACCCGCCAATAATTTTATGCTCTTTCTGTACATTGGGTTCCAAATGTATCTAATATTAATTAAACTCGTACTTCGGATTACAACAATTTTTAGCCCCTGTAGCATTAATATAAGCGATATTCTTCGTTAATTATATTCGCATATATATTGGCAAGTTGTGTTATTAAGATAACGCTGTTTGTCTTTCGACTGTGACCAGAAAAAGCTCCATCCCATGTTCTTAATTTCTGTAGAGCGCGCGCCCTCATATCGGCCTTATTTGTAACTATACACTAAACTTCGATTTCTTTCCTCAAAGCTGTCCGAAAATATAAAATACTCTATAAAAGTTTTTAATGGTTTCGTTTCAATTAAAACTGATAGGAGTGATGAATTATTTTAATACTTTAAATCTGTATAAAGATGGATTTTTGTTATTGCTTGGAATTAAAAGCAAGAAAAACAAGATAAAAAAATACTTATCATTAATGGAGAATCAACTGAACAAATTGAACCTTTAAATTTACTTCTGCGTCGCGAATATCAAGAGAAGATTCGCTGACTCGTTTACCCATCAGAACAACGATCAAACTTGGCATTATAACTGTTTAGAAATATTTCACTTGGGATATATTTTCCGTTTATTTTAAAGAAGACCTAAATGTTCCATTACCAAATTCAAAATGTACATCTTAGTACTGAACTAAAAATATGCTATTAACAATAAAGTCACGATTTTTCTTGAGTTATTTTTATGTTCATGTAAAAAGGAGCACGGTAAGAACATGGAAACTAATTGGAACTTTAAGTGGTCGCATTACTAAAGTCGAATATCCACATAGCATATTTTAAATGCGAACATTGTAGGTCAGCTAAAAATAAAAAGCTTTTAGCATCATCCCTTCGGGCTGATAAGTTTTGACTCTATCCACAGATTCATCAAGTTGGAAGATTAACCCTATTACGGTAGCCTTGCAGTAGTTGCACATAATGGCTGACCCGGTCAGTTCATCGACATGGCAATTGGTCACCACTTGATGTATCATGCAAAATAGTAATTAAGTCTTAATAAATTAATTTTATTTCTTTTATCAATTTAAATTATAAAAGAAATGCGCAGAAATAAACATAAATGACAAACTTTTCAACTAATCGATATTTTTAAATACGTAGGCTATTAATATTATTTTTTCCTTTAAAATATGTATTGTGATTATTATGGTTTAATGGCAGATGGTTTAATACGCAGACATACTTGGTTAAAATGATGTATAATTTAACATTTTATTATACAAGTTTTTATTAAAGTTTTTATTATATTTGTTGTCGGTTATTGGTTATTGTCGATTAATATGCTGTGATACGTTTTGTTTTCTTTCAACATTTCTGTTTTTATTATAGTCGATTCTATAATTACCGAAAACAATGGAGAGTTTATGGGAAAGTCGTATCCCTCTGAGAATGATATAGTTGCTAAATGATTCACTTTGGTTTCAAATACACTTTTTTAACATTAATTTTCATCAACAATTAATGAAATATCCAAATGCGAATGCAGTTAACAACTGTTTTTTATTCATACATCTTAGTGGTTGAGTATCCGATGCCACCCATTATTGATCAATCATATGGTGGGTCTTCCTCAGTTATTAAACTGTCCCTGCTTGTTAGTCGGCGAGCAGGGGCAATCTAATAAAGAAATACTTTATACTTCGGAGGGTAGAGAAGTTTGCAACTAAAGGGGAGTTGCAAATACAAAATGTTTTTAAATTGCAAGCATCTGTGTATTTCTTGGCAGAAACATCGTAAGTGGACAGTTACCTCTTACGAATTTCTGTCAAGGTATCGCCTGGAATGTATTCAGTACATAAAGGAAACTCGTGCGGTTAAATCGCATACGAAATCAATACTCTAGGTATAGATTTAACAGATTTTTCCGCTTCCACCATTAATTTCAATCTTCAGACTGTTAAGAGTCTGAAGCTTGAAATATAGCTAAAGAGATCATTTTCAAAGTATAGACGATGGTTCGAGTCTGCCCCCATCGGCGAGAACCAATGAATTCACACCACCGTTGCTATAGTAACCTTCTACATTCTGAAAAGCTGTAGCTTGAATGACTTGGTGAACCCCTCCAACGTTACACCTGATCTTCTATGAAACTTCAATTCTCTTAAAATCTTTACTTAGTCCAAAAATCACGTGGTATAATAGTTTTAATTTCTTTAAGCATCGCTTCCCCCCCCCCCCCCAAAAAAAAACTAGATAAGAAAATACATATTGTGCGATTTCCTTCTCACGTAAATAACTGTGCAGTTCACGTTCCAATTTCTTCAAACTGTCAGTCTCAACTACATGAGGAGACATCTTGTTCCAATAATCAACAACCCACTGGCTAACTTTCTCCAATCTAGTCTAAACCTCTTCCCCTGTAATTTGAATTTATGGCTCAGTCTGGAATTCTTTATAACAGTCAAAATTTCGCCTTTATTCGTTTTAATGACCCCCCTCTCAGAGCCTTATAAACTTTAATCAGGTCCCCTCTAAGGTGCCTCGTTGCCAAGCTCTGTAACTCACAAAATCGAAGTAACCTCTAAGATACACTACATAAGGAACTTAATATCTTTGAAATCTGAAGTTTCTCGAAATGGATGTATTGTCGATCAACTGTCTTGTCCACCAACTCTCACAGCCTTATAAACTTTAATCAGGTCCCCTCTAAGGTGCCTCGTTGCCAAGCTCTGTAACTCACAAAATCGAAGTAACCTCTAAGATACACTACATAAGGAACTTAATATCTTTGAAATCTGAAGTTTCTCGAAATGGATGTATTGTCGATCAACTGTCTTGTCCACCAACTCTCACAGATGCCATTGTGGAATGTGCTACTTGAGTTACTTAGTGTATTTTTGCTTTTACTCTTTTCCACAATGTAATACATTTATTAAAAAAGTTAAAATCTATTGCCCAACTTATATTTAACATAACTTCGATCAGCAATCGCATGACGATACTCATGGTACCAATTTGTATTCTTTCCACGTAAAATCATTTCCTCATATGAACAATGTATATATGGTTTAGTGCTGACATGGGTCTTCCACATGGGCGTTAATTTGTGAAAAAAACATTAAAAGCATCCCATAACCCCAATGGTTAGGCTGTACAACCTTAACCATTGGACTAAACGGGCATCAGCCGTTTTGGACTCCTTCCTCTTTTCTGTTTTTTTATGTATATATATTTCAACTGTTGTTTTTATAAAAATTTCTATTGTTTTTATTTATGACCTTTTTTGCTAATAATAAAATTTATTAGCAAAAGGGCCTCTTGCATTGGGAATATTCATTGTATCAGTTTCTCGTACCCAGATATTAATACAATTTAATCATTTAAAAGAATCATAAAAACACAATTTCCATAAAACTGAATCGGTCTTAATACAACTATATATATTTAAAAATAAAATTACATAAAAGCGAAAAAAACAAAAAACAAATTTAAATATAATAAAACGATTTCAAAATAAACAAATTCCGGAACTTTCTAGTTCTATGCTCTATATAAGTACTGTATATTAAACACCGATTTAGTTTTATGGAAAATTTCGTGTTTTTATTATTCCTTTATTGTTCAATTACAGTTGTGTTAATGTACGCGAAAAACTGATAAAATAAAATTTATATTTAAAATAAAAATTTAGTGGTACTCACTAAAAATATGTATTCCACCCTCTATAAAACTTTTATATTAGGGCAACCCCAAATTTACCTCTGTACAGTGTGCGTTCTCTGGTCAGTTTGCTGTACAAAAAACTCCATTTTCGGAGGGGTGGGGTATAGAGAACTTTGCTATCTTCATCCTACACCGACTAACTAAACGAGGGAGAATAAAGCCCATAAAAGATCTTCGCATCACTGAGTGCATTCCAACCTGGACCTTTTCCAGCTGGTGGGGAGGACTGTGATTATAACCACTGGCTATCGCGAGACCATGCCAACTAAGAGGAGCGTCATGTTAATAACCCGAGGCGTACAAATTTCTTCAGATGGTTCCATAGACCAGCGTTCCATAAATGATATTCGGCCATGAGGTCTTCCAGGTGTTCAGTGACTTTTTGATGAAAGGGAAAATATATTTCCTGTATATAATAACTCCTAATACATAATAACTCCTACAGGGTCCGGGTTCTGCCCTCTGATGGAAGATAACGTCTTGTAAAGACCCTTTTGTTTTAGGAATTTTAGCACCGATGTGCTCAATGATTAATTTTACATAAATGCACATGGACATGTTATCTTAAATTCTAACAGCTCACAATTTCTATCAGCATATAATTCTTTCCAATCAAGAGTGGTAACAGAATGCATACATTAACAATAGGCAACATTCTTGAGCGGCCAACTTTACATTCCTAGTGGTAATTTCTCAACGAGGGAAGACGAGGAATCGTGCCCTCAGTAAATAATCATTATACAGGAAGGGGAAAGTGATAATTCTGCCTAATTAGTCACACCCACTCCAAACACGGTAAACTTGAGTTTTATTTTAGGTTAGAAGCGTCCAAATAGGACACGCACGAGTGAATTTAAAACTTCAAAATAATCTGCTTCAAACGGGATCGTAGATACCTGCCGTTTACCTGGACAGATGCCGAATCCATATAACTACACGCAAACCCGTGCTAATCAGAGTGTGAGGTTTGTAAGAGGCTTTATTACCTCACAGGTAGGAGGAAATAAAACGCCTTTCAGTGCCCGAGATAGAGGGCGAACTAAAAACGGGGTAAAAAAAGTAACAGAGATAAATATATGGTATGCACTTCGGCACAACGAAATGGCGTGAGCTTGGTATACATCCTTTTATTGCCTCGCACCTAAATTTACGCCAGCTACTCATTAGAACCAGAGGGGACAGAATATGACCACCTGGGGACACGGCGGAAGAGAAGGTGAAAGTCAGGGAATGGCCCGGAAACGCATATCTCTGGTGTTACGACTCCCTCAGGAATCTGTGAAGCGACGGATGAGTTCCACACTCTCTCCAGTATCTTCTGAGATCGTCGCCTCAGGGGGATCGGCGTGTCGGCATGGCGAACACCCCAAGTTAAGCAAATGAATTAGCACCTTCCCGGAAAAGAAAGGGTTAGCTTGATTACCACTAAGAAACGAGTGATTAGGCCCTTATCTCCGCTTTACAGGGACCACTTGTTCAACACAGTTGTTGCACTTGTTAATGATTTAGCGCGCGCTCCAAGAAAACCCGGTAACGAATCTAGGCTTTGTTCACTTAAAACCATTATATTTCCAGCAAGGAACACAAAGGAAAGATAACACTTAGAAAGTTGCATTTCTAGTTGGCTGAGCGGCCGAGTGTCCTGCCTTTTCAGTAAGCAGCCGGGATCCGTACAAGCCGCTATAAACCCAAAAGAAAGTCATAATTTAATCTCTGGCAAGGAGGCGTACAAGAATTACGGGGAGATTCTTAATTAAGCGGCCGCGTTCGCCGAGCGTCACACACATTGTACTGTTGTCTTTATCATTACAGTTTCAGGGAAGGGCTCCACTGCTGGAACCTGTATTGGATTTCCACGTCGGCCGCTCGTTCCGCGGTGCACAGGGCGTAAAATGGCCAGCACGCCGTCGACGATGTCACATTTCTACTTCCACCATCATCTATCCATTTCGGTCGTAGAGCCTTCTTCCCATCCCCCTCCTCTTCTCCCCTTCTGGGTTTGCAGCCACCACATTCTCCACACGTCGCTGAAATTCATAGCCACGATGAGGAGATTTCGTCTTAAAGACATGACCTTGGCCCCGCCTATTTACGGAGTCAGAGCGTGTTATGTGGCGAAGCAGCGAGGTAGGGTGAGGAAACGGGTAGTAATAGGAATAATTAATTTTGTGGCGGGAGATGAATGTTGAAGGTTATGTCTCTGTCACGTGCAGCCTAGTCAACCCCAAGTAACTCGGCTCTTCTGTTAACGAGGTTCAGAAAAGATGTGGAGACATCAACTATGTCAGAAGAATTGTGTGGTAGATTGGTTAAGGCTTAGGCTATAAGCCTTTCTTCCTTTCTTTTTTTTTTTTTTTACACTGGGAGCTAACGAAATTTTAGACCTGATTAACGCGTCAAATAGGAATCGTTTAACATAAAAAATAAATATTGGACTTAATGGTTGAGTGGATATTGCTTTGACAATTGAATGGTCGTTAAGCACGACAGGGGAATGAACACTAGGCTTAACAAATGAATTGATAAGTCATTAACGAGTATATGGACATTGCGTCAAAGTGAGTCTAACGTGTAACTGTGGTTGCCAAGGGAATGTTTCCAATTAAACACGAAAAGGTTGACAACCGTAAGCAGAAAAAAATTTAAATAAATTAAGAATATCGAGAAACTTCAAATTGTAAATATACTGTAATATATTTTACAATTTTGAGAAACGAGTTAATATTTATTTAAGTGCAGTAACATAAAGGAACTTTCCGTGAAATGTAAACATTGTCTCAAGTTAATATGGCGAGATTTATTTTAATAACGTGCATAAAATTCCAAAATAATATCGCAAAGTATCAATCTTCATTTGGTGTTGATTACTTTGAATCAGACGTTTGGAGTGCAGCAGAACACGTGTTTGAGTTGATCGTAATTCGAATCGCGTGACTGCTAAACGCAGCAATATTCTTGTGCTCTATCTATATCTTCTAAACTCCTTTGACCCTATGTCGCTGTTCCAGAGTACAAACAGAAAAGTTATTTCGCAATATCTTTCACCTGTTGGTGAGAGGCATAGTGCAGCTGCACCTCTCGTACATCTTCAGTACCAGTTCTTCCTTTTAATGCTGACTGCATGCATCAGAAGAGCAACGAATCCCCTACAGACTGTTCAACTAAATCGTAAATTTGGAAGGTCCTGATAAAAGCTGATGTTAGGGATGGCTAATCAATGAATGGTTTTATTATTTGCATGCCGATGGGATAAAATACCTTACCGTCAGTAGTAAACGTATTCTTAGCTTCTGTAACGTGTAATGATGTGAAGGCCGGAAACTGGCCTTCACATCATGCTTACATGTCCTTGTTAGGACTTGAGAGTAAGATTGGAGCCAGGGACCCTCGCTCTCCATGAATCCACTTTGGTGGAATTACTGACTTCCATGGACATGCACAGTAGATTTGCTGAATATGTTCATCAGGTCTTTGACAGACAAGCTCTTCTTGTTAGGTAGTAGCGATCTACCTCCTCGCGGTGGGGACGGGAACTCGTGGTGGGGGCGTGATGACCCATCCCCGCCGCGAGGCCAAATGGTTGTTTGTGCTGTCTAATATATAATCATTGTTATTTGAATTGACCGATGGAGTCTGTTGTTTGTTTGATTTAACCATTTGAATTTTGGTTGTAAGGTCTTATGATATAGATTAGTCACATATGGGCAGAAGCCCAGGTGGGCTTCTGCCCATATGTGACTAGGATGGCTGCTCATTCAAATGACTACTGCTGGAATAATATGAATGAATTTTAATCATTAGCACTATAATATAAGATTAATAAGAGTACATTGTATGCGAGAAAATCAGATGTCTCATTTTCTGTTTGTTAAAGGTATCAAGTGGACAGAGGAAGTGTATGAATCTCAAACACAAAAAATAATTTCTCACTAGAAAGCATCAAATGATCAAAAATTTATAATTTTTAATTCCAAAAATTAAGAGTAGCCTAGTAATAATTAACATTATTACTGAGCTCCTATAATTAAGAAATAATTAAAATTAACACAGCTTCTGATAAAACTACTTTTAAAAAGAGGGGAGATGAACAGACCACTCCTTTAATCGAGGAGAATTTTTCGTATTCTGGTGAAGATATGCAATATATATGTCTCGTTATACATCATCAGTTATTCCAGTTAAATTTTATTAAAAGTTAAATTAATATTAGTTTGCGCATACCTGAACTATAAGGGTCATACCCTCTTAAAAGTGTGGGGACATTTCCTTTTACCTCAGTGAAACAGGCTCAACCGACTGTATGCAAAGTACGAGCAATTCTGTATAGATAAATAAATTTTCTGTATATTCCAGAACCGCTGCAGAGATATAGACCACAAGGATATTACTATATTTTGCGATATCATGAATTTGAACATGCCATATCTGTGGCTTTCTACCACAAATAGCCAGTGGTAAATTGTTACAGACGCTATCTGTGGTACAAAGATAATCGGAGATTCCGGAAGAGTGAGGTTACTGGTTGCTTCTAAGTTGGGATTCAGGTATAGTCATAGTGTTTGAGGGTAAGGCACCACCAGTGGCTTCCCACAATTGCGCAGGTATCAACATCAGTGGTTGTAAGTACCCCGGCTATCATAAGCGTTGCACAGCCCTGGTTTTGGTGATGGAAGTGAAACTCACAAGTCACCAAATAGTGCCCAATAATGCCAAACGTGGTTGGATGGGGGTGTATTCATTATTGATGAAAAGAAGTCGAAAAGAACAATAGATTTCTTCAAATCCAAAGAATGGATTTGAAGAAATCTATTGTTCTTGCAATCTTCTCATCGGAAATGTAAAAATTATTGAATAATTGAAAAAAAAAATAAGAGAATAATGAAATGTCAGTGACATTTAAAGGCAAAATCTTATATCATTTTAAATCTGACATTGGTGTCCCACAGGGAAACCAATGTCAGGTTTAAAAAGATATCCTTAGGTCCACTGTTATTTCTTATCTATATCAACGACCTGCCAAGTACCCTTGGAGACTACCAAATCAAAATCAACATATTTGCAGACGACAAAAATTTATAAAGCAATTAGTAGTACCAATGAGACTGCATCATCCTAAAAGAAGCTCTTCAACGAGTTATTCAGTGGCTGAAGGAGAACAAAATGGTAGTCAATGAAAATAAGTGCGAGCTGATGAGTTTTGTCAATACACACAAAAGCACACCATCTTATGTAAGAACAAATTACGAATACTATAACTTCTATAACTGCAAGATCAATCAACAAATCAAATCTGGAGATATTCGATACCCCTGGACACTTCAAGAAACAACTGAAACTGCTAACCACATCCGTTACCTGAAAATTGACCCTTCTTACCAGTTCTAAGATTCTGATTCTGTAATGTGTGAAGAAATACCAGCGTTCAACCTTTCTCCTTCCTGTTCACTTCAGTCTGACTGATCCGTCCTCTTTTTATTTATTTAGTTTTATTTTTATCTGTAGATTCCAATTTACTGTTCTTTTATTGTACATTCACTTTTCTCTTTACATTGGAATTTTATACTCCAAGCTTCTGCTTTGGAGCTGAGTAATGATGCTTTGTAGCTGCACCCCGAGGCATGTTTCATTGCTGTTTCTTAGCTGTTAATAATAATAACGAAAATTGAGGGAACATTTAACTCTGGGACTGCTTCTCGTGATTTTAATTTGGACCTACCACTCATGGTCATGTCCCACATTCACAGTTGAGAGAGAGAGAGAGAGAGAGAGAGAGAGAGAGAGAGAGAGAGAGAGAGAGAGAGGAACTTTAAAAATAACGAGACTTAATTTTGATTATCCCATTGGAATTTTCTTACCTTTCTCTATGTTTATCTGTCTTTCCTGCTGTCGAGCATTATCTGCTGCCACTTTAAGAAGACCTTGAATGTTCCTTAAAAGTGTCTCTATGGACGAGACTACCTGACCGGTGGGGGAACCACTGTCGCCAGTGAGGTGTGGAAAGAGAAACTGCTGTCCGGAATGCAACCGCTCTCCGTTGGCTGTGCTGCTGACATCCGGATTGTCACTGAAGTCTAGCGAAAAGAAACAACAAACAATTTCTTTAAGAAAAACTTATTTTTAAATGCGAGTACAGCAGATCTTTCCCCATTCAATTTAAAAACTCATTTGTGAAAGAAGTCCATTCCGAAAAGAAGACATATCTGAAGGAAAACTTTCTTGGTTGTTTAAAATTAAGACGCGGATAGGTGTTGAATAAACTGTCTCACCTTGATCCCTGTCATCTTCGTCATCTTCGGTGTACTCGTCTTCGGGACAGTCATTGTAGGGAGTTTCACTACCACTTTGGTCTCCCCCACCTCCTCCACCCCCTCCTCCTGCTCCTGGCCCTGCTCTGCTACTGTTCTGAGAGAGGTTCAGAACTGGACTGTGACCGTTAGTCGAAGGACCTGGAATAAAATGAAGACAGTCAGGAGACTTTCCATTTTGAGTGATATAACATCATTGCTATCTTTCCTCTAAGATGAGCGCATTTATTTATTTAATACTATTTTTCTAAGATATCCATCCTTCTTTAGGTCATATAAATTATATTTTGTTGTTTTACGCATATGGGGTAAGATGAGTTATATTACCCGAGGTTTCACTTAATAAATTCAACTGTATAAAACGTTTTGGACTATTCTGATGATGAATTTGCGTTATATTTATGATAATCATCTTCAGGTGTTTGTGTTAGCTTCACTAATCAGACACAACAAATTAAAATGTATTCATTTGACATAAGAAGGGCGGTTATCTGCGAGTTAGTAAATGCAGATCTTTAACCTACCATTCAGATAGGCTGAATCCTTTATTCTGTGACTGTCGTAACCATAGATCCTGTCTTTCGCATCATTGAGGTCTTGGCGTTCCTCCCGTAACCTGCAAAAACCATGAATATACAATCTGTTCTTAGAAACAACTACTTTAAGCTTTTAATAATTATTCGAATGGAATGTGGTTTACTTAAGTTCAAAATAAGGTTCCAGAAGGTGCAAATTTATGTTCAAAGAATGCCAAAAAGGCCTAATTGTGAAAATGTGGAATTCGTTATTGTTTTGTCTCTTACGCTCCTAAGAAATGGCGGCTGCAGTAGCAGCACCAGCAGCACCATATAGTAGTCACGTGCTTGCCATTTCGTTGGCTACGTCACTTCCTGCAATTATTAAAATCGGGAAGAGGACACACACACAGAAAAGCTGCCTCCCAGATAAACTTTTTGGTCTTTAGGTGACACCGTGACACTTCAAGCATCCCTTGATGGTTTGGGGGAAGCAAAAATCGGAAAATTCGCCATTAAATTACCGGAAACAGCTTCAAAAGATCCGGATGTGACAGAAAAGTCGAAGACGAATTGAACCGGAAGAGCAAGAATTGGACTCGGATACAACACAATTACTCCTCCCCGGTACAGACTAATGAAGATGCAAAGGGAACTGGAAAGCCTAAGCCAATATGACAACCTAATCCCCCCCACTTCCCGAAGATGCGGACCAACACATTCATAACTACGGAGGAAGTTAATGATCGCTGACACCACGATCCATATTCTGGGCGCTCGTGATGAAGTGTGCGTCTCTTTATGCCTCATTAGCTGCGAGACGAAATTAAACTTTAATTACAAGATTCGATTAATGAATCCAAAAGACACGCTTTAATGCTCACGGGCGGACGGCACAAAGCATTGTAATTATGGACATCGATGTAAACACAAGCGACAAGTTCGGCGTCTGAAATATGTTGGGGGGACAAACTTACGGCGCATTGTCATTTTGGTAATTATTTCTCTCTCTCTTTCGTTGTCGTTGTTGAAATATCAGGCCTGTTGCTGTACGGCTAATGGTTGTTAGGAGTGGGAAAAAAAAGTCTGCAGATAAGTGATGTATGGAGGACCACAGTGTCTCAGTAGCCGCGGGGCATTTATCTTTACTTTCATCCTCCGTACTTTTTCAAGGTTCTCACTCTTTCAGTGCACAATTGCATATTGTGGTTGGCGGATTTCTCTGTAAGTCAAGATAAAGTCAAGTCCCAGCTATTTTTGGCACGGCTTAGCCGTTTCTTAAATGTAAAGTCTTTAAGATTTTACGCTTCAATCGATGGAATCAACGATAATATTTCCACAATGTTTTCTGGAGAAGTATTCATCCTTCGTTTAGATGTCTGTGAGCTTATCGTACCTGCTGAAGGATTTTAGTCTTGTAATAACGACCTTGCCAATTAGACACCGGAGTTTTCTTCTATCTGGTATGAGGGTCCCATGTTCATTGTTAATATTCGATTTCTACAAGCATATCCAATTCAATCTGAGATGCTGAGTACAATTTTCAGAGCCAATATTGGAATATCTTCACAATGTAAATCATGTTTAAAGATAGCGTAGATCTTAACGATCATCTTTCTTAAATCCTTTATTTCCCAGTGGATATCAGCTTAAAGTGTTTTGGAATAAAGCGTAACTCTTCTGGCAGCCCTGCTCGTTACGTCTCTCTTTTTCTGTATAATTTACCAAATTAAACTTTCACACGTTGTAATAATTATTGAAAACTAATTATAATTAATTGTTATTCTACATTCGCGGTCTTCAGTACCTCCTCTTCCGATGTGATTCTCTTCTGCAGTGGGTTCTCGATCCAAACGCAAAGCGCCCAGACTGCCTTAGGGAATTATAAAGGCTTAAAACATGATTTCTTACCATGGTCTTCTGTGTCCATTCTGTACTTTGCCTGTTTTGGCCGGTTCATAGTCCAATTTGTTGTGGTTGCTTGTAATAAAATCCGGAATAACCAACGGCGAAAACTCTACTACTGTAGAAATTCTTCAGGTCGACAAATAGGACTCGACTAGACCTTTCGAAACCGTCACGGAGGGTACCTAAATCCTAATTGAGCGCATTAGGTTGTTCCAACTGCGAGTTTGCTACTCGTCTGGAGAGGTCTGATTCCTGTCGAGGTTGGTAGAATTGTTAAAGGGCTTTTCAATCGAGGATGTAGTTATTCGATAATGCTGCTGAAGTTGAAAGCATTATTAAAGACAATCGGCGAATAATTCCAAAAGATATTAGCCAAATGCTTTTCATGTCTTATTACATTGGGACATTTGTCCACTGGAACCGAATTTTCGAAAAGTGCCAAACGGGCGGATTGGAAAAGATTTGATAGAACACTACAGCATTCGCCACCGATTTAGTATCTTTAGTTTTTCATCTGTTTTCTGACCATACGCACCATCTGAGATTATATTACAATGCAACAACATTATCACAACAGGGTTTCAGAAATCTTTGGGGATAGATCTTTTAATGTTCATGGCAATTATGTTGGGAAAAAGACATTTTGTCTTTTTGTAACTACACCCAATTTCTTTTCTGTGTATTTTCTAACATTTTAAAATAAAACATTGGCCACTTTTCTTTGGATCTACCCCCAAAACACAAATTAATTTACCAAACTGATTTGTTTATTGATATATAGATTTCACTTTTTAAATTACTTTTTCTTTCAAATCTCATATAAAATGACGCCAATAGTTAAAACAATACAGATGCATTAGGTTTTGAACGTTACTGTGGTTTATTATTGTTATTATTATTATTTAGCAAGGATAAAATACATCATAAGGCTAGGAACAGACCGTTCATAACAAGGAGGCATTGGCCTAGTAACAGTAATACTTATTAATAATAAAAACATTTAATAATTTAATCAATGTGAACTGAAAGAAGCAATTTTGATAATATATGCTGAGTGTACAAAAATACAGATTATTCTGCAATGTCCAACGGAGTCATGTTCTCACGGACACTTGGTCACCACCTATTGGGACCTCAAGATATTTTGATTGCGAGCACATCCATATAGTTCTTGTAATTGCCTATATGTGGCACCAGAAGATCACCCTCAACTTTGCAATCCTTATGGTACTGGCTGAATGTCAGGAAAAGGAGGATGATTGTGCGGTAAAGTTTTTATGCTCACATATCGGTTCAGAGACATGTGAGGATAAAACCTCCGTGACAAGGAGCTGGTTAAATATATCGAACATATTGAATGGGAACATCATCTGGAGAAATTTGAAGCAGAGTCCATCTGAGAAGGAAGGCAAGGCGCTCTTTCGTAATTATCTGTCTGCGTTAGATGGTTATGGAGAGTACTTCCATCCTATGGATGATCAACATTGCCAGAGTAAAGATGTGGTCTTCATGAGAAAAATTGACGGGGGGGGGGGGGTCCATCCAATGGAAGTGTACAGGATACTTTTTTGTTATGGTGAAATGCCTTCCTAGGGAGCGATTTAGCCAGTGAAAGATTCATTATTCGATCTCTAGGAGACATTTAAGTCGGCCTTTGTACTGAGCTTTGTATTACAGTGAAAAAAAAAAAAAAGGCTACTAGGATATACATCTAACGATGTATTGCTTGACGAGTGATGGGGTAGTTGGTCGCCACAAACCATCTCCAAGTCGAAGCGCAACTGGAATTTTTTTGATGGCGTGTCCACTAAGGAAACTGTGATGCTGTTCTACTGTCTTAGTGAATTCGATTTGCACAGCAGCTTTGATGGGTTTAAGTTCAATACAATAGAATAGTTCAATACAATAAACATTTGGTAAGTAGACAGATGCATCCTGCAAACTTCAATCTGCAGGATGCGTCATTGGAGACCTTTAAGGCATTTGCTGAATCTTGAGTGTACATGAACATTTCGAGATTATCTGCATAGGAAACGAAGCTACACGCACAGAAATGAAGGGGTCGAGATTAGCAACGAAGAAAGTGAGGATAGGTACCGCCATGGGGGACGTCCCAATTTAGGGTAACGCTGAAGTACTTCTCGATATGTTTCACTATGATTTGCCTATTCATTAACATTGCACTAAGAAGGGTAGAAGGTTATATGGAAATAGTTCGGTAGAACTGTTAGAAAGCTCTTCACTGAGATTCCATCAAAAGCTGGGTGTCTAGAAGGGCAATGTTCATCTGGTTCCTACTGTTCAGTGCATATTGTACATGTTCCAAGTTCTCAAGTACTTTGGCTATGACTGATTAGCCTTTCACTGTAAAGTGACGGTAACTGGATCTGTATTCAGAACAGCGGTTGAGGAGATGATTTAGCACAGCTTTTTCTAGGATCTTTAGCATGTGGAACCCCATGGAGATTGGCCTTCTGAAATTTTTGGCTGAGTTGAGTGGATTAGGGTTTCGCTTTAGGATGTGTTTCCTTATCTCAGGAATACTACCTGCCTGTACGAGTGTCTATGAAGTACGGACTGCAGAGTTTTAGAATGAACAAGAGAAACCATTCTGGCCCTGTTATCGCCCTGTTTAGGATCTCGCTAAATTTAGGATTAGCTCTTGTTTGTCGAGTGTACAGTGCGGGAGCAGTTATTAGTTTTGGAGAAGGGTGAAGGTGCAAAGAAGAAATCCTCATCCAGGCCCTGAAATATTTATCGGGTCTGGTGGACGAGAAAGAGCTATTTTTTTTTGCTAGATATCTTTGTAAGAATGATTGTACAGTGTTTCTAGCGTTATCTCGGACAAAGGCAACCCTTGCTTTTTTAAACATGATTTTGTTTTCCTGTGTTGGATAACTCTTATACATCTTAAATGCTTTTTTTTTTTTTATTGGCGTTGCAAGATAATCTGATCCTTGATGAGAGCCACTGTTTTGTCCAGCGGCACACATGAGCTGTTTGGGCTACGCCTTGTAAGACAATGTCTCTGAGATAGCAGAGGTTGATGCAAATGGTTTCTGAAAGGTGGGTGGGATCTCATAAGAGGCTATCCCACCAATGGTTCTGAGTAACTCACGGTTAACTAAACCTCTCCTTTATAAACTAATCAGCGCGAGTAACACAGTGGTTATACACTGGTACGCAAAACTTAAGGACCAATACTATTTATAAAGGTTACAATCACAAAATCTTTACTTAAGGTACTCTTTGCTGATGAGAGTAGATTCAGTCTCAGCAGCGATTCTGGACGTCAGCTAATCTGGCGAGAGGTTGGCACACGGTATCACCCCGCAAACATCACTGAAAGGGGTCGATATGGCGGTCGAGGTGTTCTCGTCTGGGGAGGCGTTATCTTGGATGGACGTACACAACTCCAGATACCGGAAGGCGGTATTATAACCGGTGCATGTACTGTACTGAGGTAATCCTTCCCCATGTGCATCTGTTCCGAGGTGCCATTGGCCCCGAGTTCTTGTTTATGGATGATAACGCCACACCCCATTGCACTGCAGTTGCTGATATTCTTTTGGAAAGTGAGGACATTGTTCGTATGGATTGGCCTGCCCGTTTCTTCCCCACCGTTCTAAATCCCATCGAACACATATGGAACGCTCTGGGGAGATGCATAGTGACACGTCCACACCCACCAGCTGAAGATAGCACTGACAGAGGAATGGACGATGTTGCCGCAAGAACTTATTAACATCGTTGTTCTAAGTATGGACAGACGGTGCAAAGCCTGCATCGACATTAGGGATGGCCATATCTCCTACTGAGGTCCACCTCTTCCCTTTGTTCCATCTTTGGCATCTGTATCATGGCAGCCAGTGCTATGTTGCCATTTTTCAATAAAAGTCCCTCTGTACTGTTTTGTTTCCGTTGTGTGTCGGTGTTGTTTCCTTCGTCATTTCTGTACCTCACGAGGTTCCTTTGGTATGCTTTTCCCATATCCAGGCCACTCCTATGAGAAGCTACAGTTGAAAACCTGACTGGTCCTTAAATTTTGTATACCAGTGTATGACAATTTGTTTTCTCATTTTTAAACTTAGTAGAGAAAAACACTTTCTGGAAGAAAGAGTGTGGATATTTCAGAATGCCCTTCTATCTATCTATGCAGAAATTTCTAATATAAGTGGTTAATGATCAGTAGCAAGCTTGCAGAAACTTTGTATTGTTGGGGTGCTGGTGCTTCCAGTATTATGGAAAATGAACATCATTTATCTATGTTGTATTAATCTAGTTACAATAAAGATTTTCTTTCTCTTTGTCTGAATATTGAACTCCTCTTAAAAAGGCTAAGTGGCAAGCTGCCCAAGGCTAAGGAGTGTGAAGAGTTGGGCGAACTCAGCCTTCTATTCTTCATATCTGGATAATCAGGCGTATAATCTGGTGGGGTGTAGGTAGTGGTCAGTTGTACGTCTATATCCTGGGCCTTACTGGGGCATCGAGAGGATGATAGATAGGACTTAAGAATAATTTGCTTCTCTTTTTGGAACAGTGCCCGGTTGTGGATCAGATCAACACCCACCACCTCTTTTTGTGGCAATGATCGTTGGTGACGACACTATAATTGCCATTGTCGTTAATTTGTGTGTGATTTGTTTATGTGACAATTTTCTGCTAGACAGAATTGGAGTAACGTGGCTTGGTGCATGAAGTTTCTGCCCTGTGCTGCAACCAGTGGTCTTAGATCCTGAGCCTGGTGTTAATCTTTGAACTGAGTGTCAAACTTGCTGTTATAGTAGGGTTTTAGCAGCATCAGCGACCAAGGCCGTATTGCATCGTGTATATTGTCTGTAAATTGCGTGTGTTCTGAGGTCGATTTTCTGTTTGATGGACGAAAATCTTAGTTTCCGGGAGCAAAACCCATGTTACACTAGCCTGAGACCGACTAACTAAGCCACATTGTGAAAAAGGCCTAAAAAATTCCGTACACCTAGATGGGACTCGAATTCAGGGTCCTACCAACTGTGCTACCCACGAGGGCGCAAAACTTGTAGGTGAGGAGCTTGTGTCGTTTTGGGGGATGACAGACTATCTGAAACGAGTGATATGTGAAGTGGGAAACGCTTGTGCTCAAGAGCTAAGAAAAAAACACAAAAACGAATCATTTTATATACAAATTAAAATAGAATGAATATTCGTCATTCTCTCTTACCTTGTAAACAAATTCGTGCATAACCTATTGTAACTGGGTAACAGATAAAAAAAAAAAAAAATACACTCTTTCAATGATTCTTTGAGGTGAAGAAAAACGGGGAGAATGGAAGCAGGATAAAGTCAAGCTGAAGTGGCAAGGTGGATGAATTTGACTGGCAACTTTGTAAGCAGGTTGTGAAACCAGTTCCAGAACATGCAAATGGACTTATTTGCCCCTAACTGCGAGGGATCATTGATATTACACCATACGGAATTGCTTCAAAGCTTGTTGTTACAAGAGAGCTTATATCCAAGCATACCGTATGTGGAAGGCTTCACCAGACAGACAGTCTTTTTGTAAGACGACCAGTTGTCTACCGTCCCTTGACTTCAACACTCAAAAGGCCATTTGAAATTTTCCTTACAGCATGTCGACTGTATTTAGGAGCAGTGGGCAAGTTCTCTTTTACTGATGAGTGGAAATAATGTCTTCAGTAGGATTCTCTTATTTCGTCTGAAGGGAACGGAGAACCCTGATTTAATTCCGATAATATTGCGGTATACACATTAGTAGGTGATAGTTTAACGGTGTGGGCTGGAAATCCTGTCAATTGTCGTATAGATCTCCATACGTTCCCACGAGGAACTGTTACGGTAATAAGGTATCGGTATGAGATCCTTTATTATTTTCATCCTTTTATGAGAGCAATTGGTCCAGATTTTCTTTTGATGTTCAACAACGAATGCGCTCACAGAGCTGTCCTAATGAACCAATACGTCAGATGGGAAAGTACAGCCAGTATAAAAATGACAACCATATCTTCAGACTTCATTCTAATAGAGCATGCTTGGGATGCTCTAAGCAGGAGGCTCTCAGTCAATTCCGCATCCCAGAAACCTCACTGAGTTGGCGTCAGCTGTTACACAAGCATGGAAATTGATATCTCTAATACAAATTAGGATGTTCTTTAAGGGTTTTACAACGCAAGGGCATCAAAGGCCAATGTGTGTCTTTCCAGATTTTTTTTGTGGAAATCAGTTTTTTTTTTTTCAGATTCACTAATTAATTAAGTCTCGTTCTCAACATGAAGGGTGGATATCACGCTCGTGTATGTAACTAGCGTTCAAAATTTAATATATAAATGCAATATTGAGTTAAAACTAATTTTTTAATCTGGCCCACAACTGAAAATTCAATTTATGAAAGTAGTCCAGTATGAGAAATGTACACTGTTTGCTTTGTGAGTGCATTTGAATTCGATATTAATTGGAACAGCTTCCAATCACATACGAGGGCTCTTTGAAAAGTAAAGTAACTAATGCTTTCAGGGGAAATGGCGAAACGTCGCCTGAATAAAGACATAAACTTTATGTGCGTTTTGTTATTTCTTATTAAAGGACGCTGTACACCTTAGACATTGGTGACTAAGGAAAAATCGTTACTGTACTTGAAACATGGACAAGTGAAGAAATGTGTGCAGTTGCCTATTTCTACATGCATGCCAAAGGGACTAAGTCCACAAAAATTCATCGTGGAAGTTATGTTCAAGAAACAAGTCCAACAATTATGCGCAATAATCCAACAGTAACATCCAAGAGACCAAACTGATCCTAAGGATCCAAACGGATCATTTGCAAACGACAGTGGTTATAGCGTTAAGGATGGAAGATAGTTGCCCATCCGCTGCACTGCATATTCCTGCCTTCAAACTTTTATCTGTTCGGGCCTTTGAAAAACAAGGCAACTGATTAGATGATTATAATAATGAAGTTAGGCGTTCTGATGAAACCTGATTACAGTATATATCTTGATTCTATAACTGGAATGTCCTTGAATTTTATAAGAGAGACACGACTATGCTCGTGATACGAAAAATACGAGCCTGAATGTGTAATGCGCAATGTATATACAGGCATACCTCGGTTAACGTTACCTCTGGTAACGAAGCTTCGATATAACGAAGTCGGCAATTTCAAGCCCCATTTAACATAAAAAAATATTCCAGTTTAATCACATGAAATCTAAACAAACTGAAGAAATTACGGAAACCTCTGGGGCTTCTCGTGGTTGGTTTGAGAAATTTAAAAAACGGGCCAGGATTCATAGTGTAAAATTAACAGCAGAAGCTGCAAATAAGTTTCCAGCAAACTAAAGGAAATAATTGAACGTGAAAATTTTCCAAATTTGATGTTCAATGTTGACGAAAGCGGGTTGTTCTGGAAACGGCTACCAACAAAAAGCTTCATTTCTATTGAAGAAAAATCAGTTGCTGGGTTCAAAGCAGCCAAAGACCGTTTAACGTTACCCTTTGGATCAAATGCCTCTGGCAATTATAAATTAAAATTGTTATTAGTTTACCATTCAGAAAATCCGAGGGCGTTAAAAGGTAACATAAAAATGAATTTACCTGCAATATGGAAAGCAAATAGAAAAGCGTGGGTTACCAAGGAGTTATTTACTGGTTGGTTTGTTAACCACTTTTGTCCTGAAGTAAAACGGTATTGTCAAAAAAAAAACAACTTTGAAGAAAAAGCTCTTTTGTTGTTAGACAATGCTCTGGGACATCTTACTGATCTTAAACGTTGGACACATGCATTCCTGTCAAAGTTGTGTTTCTTCCAGCAAACACAACTTTTCTGATTCAACCATTGGATCAGGGAGTAATAGCATCATTTAAAGCTTATTATCTGCGTCGAATTTTAAGCAATTTACCTGAACTAGAGGATAAAGAGGAAATGACAGTTAAAACTTTTTGGAAAAACTACACCATTAAAATCGCAATTGAAAACATTGATAGTTCTTGGAAAGAAGTCACTAAGAAATGCTTACATGGAGTTTGGCAAAATATGGCCAGAAGTTGTACTAGAAGAAGAAAATAACATCCAAGAAATTAGAAATGAAGTTATCCAGATGGCTCAATCAATAGGTTTCGAAAATGTCGATGAAGAGGATGTTAGGAATTTATTGAATGCAGAAGATGATGGTCTTTCAGTGGAAGATTTAGAAAACCTTGTTAGCGACGAAGTTAAAGAAGTTTCTGCCGAAAAAGTGTTAACAACCAAAGATTTAAAAAGGTGCTTAAATGAATTTTTTTAGTGAAAATGATCCTGATTTAGGAAGAAGTATTATTGTTAAACGATCAGTGTTAAATGCAATAACTCCGTATAGGCAATTGTTAAATGAAAGAGGAAAAAAGCATAAACAATCAACTTTAGACTCGTATTTTAAAATGTGATTTCACTTTGTATGTAAGTTGACTGTTTATTTAATAAAACTTTTCTTTTGGTCGAAAAAAAAGCTTTTCATTTTCTTTACGTAGGAACGTATCCCTATTCTGGCCATAGTATTTTTATCTCTGAAAACGAAGTTTCGCTTAACGAAGTAATTTCGTGGAACGCATCCTATTCGTTATTCGAGGTATCCCTGTATTTATTTATGTGCCATTTCACTGTTCTGCGCTTAAATTCCTTTTCGCAATAACATGGGTTGCCTTACTTTTCAAACAGCCCTCGTATCTAGATTTCTTTACCTTTTACAACGTAAAGTTGTCTTAATTCGTTTATCCGTTGTTTTTCTGTTACATTACTTTACTTACGTTAGCAGATGAGCAGAACATTCATCGTACTAAGGTGGGGGATGGAGAAAGTAGTTCATCCTGTAGGATAATGCGCCGACACATACGGTAAATGAACACCTTTACCATTAAAACAAACGACTGTTTTATCACGTGCCCTTGTTCATCGCATCTGTTCTCCCTACCTGAATTCCTTCCTGCTCCCACGGATCACATCAGCGATGAAGTCATCACGGACCGCTTGACTCTGATATCCAAAAGTCACTGAAATTGTGATGACAGAGCTGAAGAGTGGTGTTTCAAAAAGTGCTTTCCAGTTATACTTCGATGACCTCTAGCAACGATGTATTCACGAAGAGCAGGAAGAAAGAAGTAATATGGAGAAAATAAATGCCTTTTATTCTGTTTTATGCAGTAGGTTCTAAAGCTTTAAAGACATGTTGTATACTGTCCTTCTCCAAAAAGAAAGCAGGAAATTCTGCTGAAACTTATGATTCGTTCTACTTTGAAAATAGTCATGGATTCGATATGTCTATTGTAAAAAAGCGCAGAGCCATGTCTGAGTTGTAGCTTCCTTCAGGGTCATCCACTTTTTTTTAGCTACGGGGAAAAATAGATAAAATACTGAAGGTCGTAGGCTGCCTGGATTCTCGCAGGCCACAAGAACAGTTACTGGCTATTAATTATGCATTTTTCAACATAGGATTTAATTTATGTTTGATAAACGTTTATATTTACACTCTTTATTTTTATATTAATAATTAAGTATGAAAATCCAACACGGTTATTCGTAATCTATTTCTGGCAATCCCATTTTCTTTTTCTGAATTTATAATAAATAAAATTCTATTTATACTTCTGGAACGTTTAAGTTCTTTTCTTTTTATAATCTACATATGGTCGGAGAAGTTTACAAGATAGGAAACATAGGAACATTGCCGTATTTAGCAGTCACGGAGGCTCGAACCACGGTATTTCAAATGGAGTGTACTGCTGTATCCCGGAGCTAACCACTCACTACCTTGTATTCTGTAGGGATATCGAAGAGTAGGACAGGCAGAGTGGTTGTTGATTCCCAACATTAACAGTCCGAGGTACGAAAGGAATAATCTAGCAACACTTATTCATTTCGATGAGAACTTTCAGAATGTGTAATATTTTAATCAATTGTGTCATTTAAAAATTTTCAGTAGCATATTTTACGCGACTCACTTCGTATATACAGGACCTGATATTAAGACTGAATTAGATTGTTAAATGAGGTATCAGAATGATGTTCCAAAGATCGCCCACTTCTTTCTGAAATTCTGTCTGTTGGTTCTGATTCACTGTCTGTGATAAGTTGAAGAGAAGCCTGTTCAAGAGATTTCCTGCGACCTCTTGGGCCGTTTTATAGACACCCACATCTTTATGCATCTCATTCCGTCACCAAGCGCAGAGTTTCTTCCTCGTAGAATTCCTTGGGCTGCTGATGAAATCAATTACAAATGACTTGTTCATCTCATTGGAATCGGTATCCCTTTAATGTCTTGGCTTTAGAACTCCAAAGTCATGGAAATCGTGGGAGGAAGAGATCCTGGACGTAAGAACGTTTTCTAGCTTGAACACACCTCTCGATACATTTCCACGTGAAACAGCCTTATCATATGGACAAAACTGCGTTACGTGGCCTGCATCTGGCAATGCATCTTCTCCGGTTGGCAGCCGTCTATATTCGTCTATGTGTAGCACGCTAGATCTGTTTGGAGGGGGAATGGAATTTGACATGCTATAATTTATAACCTAAAACAGGTCATACAGCTGAACGTTTGCCCTTAACACGCCACGACTAATGGAAACCATGATCGGCTCCTCTGAAGGATGTATGGCGTGCGATTGCAGAATGTTCTTGGACAGAATCAGGTTTCCATTGAACCTAACTTATATAATAAACTTTAATTGGGCCATACAGCTTCATGCAAACCTGTTATAAGGCTATATTATTAATTGCGTTCGCAAATCTTTCCTAAATCGTTCTCTCACACGTTTTTCCATCCATTGATATACAGACAGACGGCTGATATTTAAAAAATAAAAACTACAGTGAAACTTCCCTTTAACGGACAGCCATGGGGAACGAAAATGTGTCCGTTAGAGAGAAGTGTCCGCTAACAAGAAGTCTGAGGGAGAAAAAGAAAAATCGTTAAACGTTTAATGTAAAATTAAATTAAATTATATAAGATTTTGCACAATATTTTTGTAAATAATATACATACAATTGTGCTATGCATATTATGACTTTATCTTAAGAAAAATACATACAGTAATCACTTATTTTCTTCTGCACCTTCTTCCGGCTGATAATTTTGTTTTCAACATTTATTTGGAGTGAAGAAACCATCGAAAGTCCTTCAGTATCTTCTTCAGCGGCGAAAAACATTTTTAAACGATTGATTTGTATGAGCGCTTCTTCTATTTTCATCGGTGGTTCGTCGTTAATATATTCTTCGACAGAATGACCTCCTTCCATTTCTTCATCCTCATGAGGAACTTCTTGAAAAATATCGATGATAATGTCGTTGATATCTAGAGCACCATCTTCTGTAGCGAGGTTTGAGTCTATATCTTTGTAGCCAGGGTCACTTGCAGCAGAAGTATCGTACATTATCAATAGATGTTGAAGTTCTTGTTCTTCTTGGTGCTCCACATTGCTGTTCACAGCTTCAATTTTTGCGTTTGAGAAGCCAGACTTTACAAAACAGTTCACGACAGTTTGTTTTCTAATTGCGTTTACTGAAGAGGAAATCCATTGAATCGCATCTAGGATGCTGATTTTCTTTGCAAGGTCACTCGCACATGTTACATCGTTCATGTTTGCAATGAGATGTCTTAAAACACGTTTTCTGTAGTGAAGTTTAAAATTTTTTATTATCCCTTGATCCAAGAGCTGACACTCTGCAGATGTGTTTGGTGGCAGAAAAACAATTTGAATGTTGGACAATTCAATGTGCGGGTGAGATGCAGCATTATCCATGAAAAGAATAATTTTTCTGTTTTGACGAATCATGTTTTGGTTAAAGTGACTTATCCATTCGCTCATGATATCTCGTGTCATCCACGCTTTTTTATTAGACTTCCAGTCAACATTCAAAAGATTCAACTTTATGCCCTTGAAACAACGAGGATTTTGTGGTTTTCCTATAACAAGAGGTTGTTCAAAGTCTCAAAGCATATTTGTACACAATAGTAGTCAAGCGTTCCTTAGAAATTTTTCCGCCCTGGCACTTTTCGTTTTTTAGACTCATTTTTTCAGGAAGAGCTTTAAAAAAACAACCCTGTTTCGTCACAGTTGTAAATATCCTTAGCTTCAAAATCACGACATAAATCTTCCAATTTGACGGTCCACTCTGTTACAACCCCAGTATCAACAGATCCACCTTCACCCCTTACGGTTTTCAAAGAAATTTTATGCCGAGTTTTGAACTTGTCTAGCCATCCCACAGAAGCTTTGAACTCATTTAGTCCCATAGATTTCGCAACTTCCAAAGCTCGGCTTTTCCCTAATAATAGGCCCATTAATGGGAATTTTTTTAGCACGTGCGCGACAAATTTGAAGTCCAACAGTTTTCGGGAATGATTTTTGAACCTGATCATTTCCGTGTTGCCAAAATTGTTTGAGCAGTTCATTTTTTTTCTTTAGGATGTCGCTTACCTGCATCTTCCCGATTTTGAATTTTGCAGCGAGATTGCGAACATTATTTTTTTGCTGATCATACGCATTAATGAGTTCGACTTTATCTTTCAAAGTTAAATGTTTACGAGAAGACATTGTGCACTTCACACGACACTGAACAAAACTGAAAACTGAAAAGACGAAAGGCCGACCATATCCCCCCCCCTGCACACACCGAATTCATCAAAAGTTTTACACGTGCCTTAAAATTCTTGAAAAAGGGTTTGGAACCGCGACGTAAACCCTGATAAAATTCAGAGAATCGGAAATAGAAAATAAACACACGATTGAGGCAATACGTGGAAGAAACGTTCCTAGAAAAAGGGCCGTGAGCTCGCCCGCTGTCCATTATGGGGAGATCAGATTAAGTGATAATCTAAACGAAACAGTGCAGATTGCCTGTCCGCGTCCGTTACAGAGAATGTCCGCTAGACAGAAGCTGCAAACACGTTAAAACCAATGGAGGTGAGTTGGGGAATTTGAAAATGTCCGTTGTAGAGAGAGATGTCCGTTAACGAGAGGTGTCCATTAGAAGTTTCACTGTATATGATAAGTAAAAACGCATATGCTGCTGCTATTACAATTTTCTTGGTGATGAATTTCCACGTAGTGTATGAATTTGGGTATATACGCTCAGTGATCACTGAATTATGACCACCCCATCCGTAATGGACTATGCCCTAGCTCACAGTATAAAAAGCCGAACAGCTTTGTACGCGAGAGAAGTGGTAATTTGCATCTGGTCGTGCAAGTCAAAGTGATAAAGTAGCAGTTATGGGACGTAGTATAGATATCACGGAGGTTCAAAACGGCATGATTGTGGGAGCTCGTGAGTCAGGTGCTTTCATATCCGAAACGGTCTTGTTGGTTGCTCATGGCTCAGTGGTTAAGGTGCACAAAGAATGGTGTCGAACGGATCAAACAGCCTCTTGACGACAGAACTATAAAGGAAGGTTCGTGTACGCGAAGGGTGCAACTAGTTGTACGGGCTGAACGGCAGGTCACTGCGCAACGTTTGTCATTGCAATACAATATGGGGAATGCATGAACAATATCCTAAACGGCAATGTACCGCACACCCATACGTATGGGTTCCACAGCAGCCAACACAAGAAACACCTTCTCCTCGCCGCGGATCATTATCGAAGGCGAATGCTGCGATGCCAACAACACGCAGTTGGATACTGCACAACTGGAAACGAATATATTGGTCGCATGCTTCCAAATAACGTAATACGTCGTCGGACTCCGTGCGTGGCGCAAGCAACACGAGGCCATGGACCATCGTGCACGATGCCCACTGTCCAGGCATGTTTTCCTGGTAAAAACTATGACCCATAACACGTATGGACCTCAGCTCTTAGGGGACCATGTGACCCCTAAGGGCTGCGTATGCAACACCAAGAAGATAACGCTCTATGTCACCGGGCCCGCACTGTGCACAAGTGGTTTGAGGAACACAGTGAAGATATCATCCATCTTGATTGACCTCCAAAATTCTCCTGAATTGAATCCAATTGAACACCTGTGGGATGATTTGGAACGGGAAGTGAGGCATGTGGATATGCAACCGTCATCTATTCCGAGCCTGTGAAGGCCTTGGCTGCAGATCCCTACAGACGTCTTCAGATATTTAGTGGGGTTAATGCCTAGGCGAACAGCGGCTGTTATCCGTGCGAACAGTGGTCCAACACGGTATTAGGTAGGTGTTCATAATTCAGTGATCGCTTAGTAGTGTAATAAGGAACAGCAAGTCAATTCACTGAAGTGTCAGTATATGATTACTGGTGTACAGGAAATACTAATAAACGCCTAACAACTGTCTGTATTCCTTTGGCACATTAAAACAGATTTTAATTTACGCAGATGCTTAAACAATCACTTCCTTCCAGGACCTCGCTGTATTTACCCTCGTGTGTAGCACAGTTGGTAGGATCGCCATCCTCCCCATACTGGCTGGAAAAGACGGTCGGTCTCAGGAAAGAGTAACATGGTTTTTTCTTCTGGAAACTGGGGATTTTCGTCCAGCAAACAGAAAATCACATCAGAACAGATACAATTTACAAACAATATGCACGGATCAATATGGCCTTAGTCGCTGATGCTCCTTGAACAAGAATAACTCTCTGAATTTTATGTATTACTTCAGCAGCCTCACTCAGAGCGTGGATATGAACTTTAGAAATTTGATAATTAACGTTTTCTTCAGTAATAAAGATTTTCCAGAGCGTAAAGTAGACCTAATGCAAATTTTAATGTCGGCTCAAACAATAGATAGGACGACTAAACTAAATGCAACAGCGGTCAAAAGACTGAAGCACTATCCTTTTAGAGTTTGCGAGAGCTAATGTTCCCCAGAAATGTTCTAATGCAGAGTTTCCCAAAACTGGGGAACCCTGGGGATCCTTAGACCAGTTCCAGGGGGTTCGCAAAAACGGTGGTCGACCATATATACATGCATATGTTATATACAGGGGTCTGCAAACCTTTTGGATATTTGAAGGGGTCCATGAACTTTTTTTATTTATTTTTGAAAGGGTCCGTAGATCTCAGTAGTTTGGGAACCACTGTACTAGCGGATTCCCTGGATTTAGTATTTGCTGCACTAGCCCAAGAAAATTAATTAATTAAAGTAAATACCTATTTGACTACCTGTTCACGCAGATGAGGAGGTAGTATTCAGTCAACCTCTGAATCTCTCCAAGCTGTCGGCCTCAACCATCCACGGAGGCAACTTATTCCATTAATTCGGAATTCACTGGTAAAAGAAACTTCCTGCAGTCCACTCCAAAACTTCTCCTCCGTAATTTGAATTTGTGGTTCTTTGTCCTTAAATCGTTCATTGAAAATTCCATTACCAAAATGAAGTCTCCTCTAAGGCGTCTAGTTTCCAAGCGCTGCAGCCCACATATTCGAAGTTTTTCCTCACATAGGTGCCCTTTTACCGATCATACCAGGCGAGTTCCCTTTGTACCCTTTCTAGAATCTCGACGGCTTTTGTTTTTTGATGCAGTCCCCATTCAAGAACAAAACTGTGGTTCTCACAATTTCCTTATACGTTGGCATCATGAGCTTCCTATTTCTACCAAATGTACGACAAATCATCAATAGGGCACCACGGGCTCTCCTCATCGCCCGTCTACACTACTGGGAGAACTTCATTTCCGGTGGTAACTCCAAAATGCCTTTCTTCATTTGTTTAATTCATTTATCGTGGAAGTGGCACCCTTCCTTTCGTAGGTGGAGAGTAACACAGAGTGCGCCTCCTTGGGTGGGAGTGTGCGTTCTCATTTTTGAAGGTGAGTGCTGTTTTAGTTTCTTCTTTTAATGATTTTATTAAAAGAAGAAATTAGGGTTATACTTTACCGAGTAAAGTATAACTCTAATTGAATCATTAATTTGCCGCATTCCTTTCACACAAATCTTTCAAATTCAGCAATCTCGGGATTTAATCCTTGCTGGATCTTGGAATTTATTTTCCGGATTTTTTCAATGGTCATATTATAGCAGTAGGGCACTCAGGATTTTTATTTTCTCTTTTTTTTTGGGAGGGGGATTAGATCAGTGGCACTGGGACGGGCTGAAACCCAACAGCTACCTCCCTGGGTGCGCGCCTATATTAATATCAAAAAAATTTCTTAAGCTCTGGTCTACTCTTCCACTCACCAGCGAAATATTTTCACTTATTCATTTTATTAATCCCCCTCGGGACCCTACGTACTTCAATCAAATCTCCCTAAGGTGTATAGCTAATATTAATAGTTACCATTAATTTATATAGTTAAGATTAATATTTTATTAAACCTCCTGGGGATCTTACGCACTTCAATCAAATCCTTCCCCTCCAAAGTGTATAGTTGCTAAGCTCTGAAGATCACATTCTCAGATAATCCAGAAGAATACTAATCCTAACCAACATCTCTTTAGTCAAACTTTACTGATGATAAAAGAAGCACTAATCCTATTATAAATTTTGTTTAAAAATAAATATCATTTGTAAATTGTTATATTTACAATGATTCGCAATTTTACTGTAATATAATGAACCCCACTAGGGCATTTTGCTGTTTTGAGGTTAATAATAATAATTTAAAAATCTTTTAAGCCAATCCTCGTGAAATTATGCTCATTCTTTACCAATCTAGTCTTTCTCTTCTTTGCACATTTTCTAGATGTTATTTATCTTTCTTTAGATGCGGTCTGCATCTAAAGAAAGATAAATATTGTCGTTAACGACCAATGGGCCTAAGCCAAACCATGTAAGGAGCCCCATACCATGGCACTGCCTCCACCAAACTTTATTGTTGGAAGGATACAATCAGGCACGAAGGAAGGAAGGAAGGAACTGTTCCCCTGGCATTCGCCACACCCAGGAACGGCCATCAGACTGGTAGAGTGGAGCCTAGACTCGTCTGTCCATACGACTGTTTTCCACTGCTCTACAGTCCAGGATTCGCGCTCCTTACACCATGTTAATTGACATCTAGCATTTGTTGAGGTGATGAATTCTGTTGAACGTGTCATCTTGCATGCCCACTTTTGCAAATGTCTGTTCGAAGCCCAGTGTGCATATTTATAGCAGGTTCTGCGACGTGTTGCCTGCATAGGACCTGTTTCCACATCTATGGAGGGGTGTCCGGATTTTAATGGTAGGGCAGTGTAAGCTAGAATATCACCAGTGGAACGACACTGACGGAATCTATACTGGCGATAGTTAATCAGATGAAAGATTTCCAGATAGTTTAAGAGTTGGCGGTTAATTGATTTCTCCATTACTTTAGAAAAAGTAGAAGTAATCGCAATGGGATGATAATTGGATGGAAGGGATTTGTCACCCTTTTTAGGAACTGACTGGATATGAGCACATTTACAAGAAGAAAAAAAAAAAAAACCCTTTGGAAAAAGAAAGTGAAAAAAGACGATACAAAACAGGAGTAGGTTCAGGGGCACAGGTTTTGAGAACAAGTGGAGAAATTCCACCAGGACCTGGCGCTTTCTTTGCTTCAAGGTTATTAAATTCTTCTGAGATCCTTTTGAGGGAAGACCACAGGAGGCATTGAATGCAGTGTACTGGGAATGTTAGAAGATGGTTTACCAAGGTCATCAATACATGAGTTGGAAGAAAAATAGGATGCTAGCAGGTCAGCTCTATCTTTGGCTGATGTGGTAATAGAACCATCTGGTTTTTGACAGAGGTGGGAGCAGAGATGGGCAAAAATTGCGGCCAATAGCTTTGACAAGAGACCAGAATGCTCTGCTACCATTTGGACAAGAAGCAAGTTTTCTACTCTTAGCCTGTTCGAAATCTGGTTTGGACTGATTAATAACTGCTTTACAAAGTATAAATAATACTTAATAATAATTTTATTATTACGCAGTGTCACTTATGAAAACGTAGTACTGGAAATATTTTATAATAAAAATTCAGAAATATTATACGATTTCAGAGAATATAGGCTTAGTGTTTCGCATTAAAAATATTACGTTGAAAGGGGTTGGCGAGTCAAAAAAGATTGGGAACCGCTGGTGTACAGAAAGGATAGACAGCATAGAAAAGGAGGAGGTGTTATGCTGTTAGTAAAGAAACACATTAAATCTAAGGAAGTGCCTCCAGTTTACGCAGATGGACAGTGCAATGTTAAGTTAGTTTGGTGTGACATAAGCACGGAAAGCAAAATGAGGGTAGGAGTTTGTTATAGGCCCCAATGACTCTGAGTACAACGAACAACTGTACAGAGATATGGAGTGGGCCAATAAATCAGATTGTCTTATAATGAGAGATTTTAACTTCCCAGATATTGGCTACAACTTGTGGATTGGTCGTTCGCACACAAGCAAGACTTCCGTTGAGTTATTGGATGATTGTTTTCTACAGCAGCACGTTAGAGAGGCAGTAAGAGGGAGTAATACTCTTGATCTGATTATCAGCAGTGATTATTCGTGTATAAAGAATTTAAAGATAAAGGAACCACTAGGTGGCAGTGATCAGTGTACTGGTGTGGGATTTATTTAAAGATATAATTACCATCAGGGGTAAAGGTTTTTTTGCATTCGTAAAGGTGACTTAGGTCTCAGAGTTTTTTTAAGTTCTATACAGTGGGACCAACTGATGACGTTACCAACAGCAAATTCTAAATGGGAAGCATTCAAGGAAGTAACCTTGGAAGCTACTAGGCTTTCCATACCGCTTAAGAAATACTCTTCAAGGTAGGTTTAGGCCTAAATGGAGGTCACATAAACTAATGAGACTCGTGGCAGAGAAGAAAAATTCATGGGATGCTTATAAATTATCAGGCGACACAGAAGCCTATGGCAGATATAAGCTGGTCTGTAATCAAGTCACAAAGGAGGTTGGACAAGCGAAGGCAGATGATGAGAAATATTTGGCAAAGGATACAAAGAAAAACAGCAAGGAGTTCTTTACTTATGAAAACTAGAAGGAAGGGGATGAATCAGTTTGGTCAACTTGATATCAACGGTTCGACTGACGGTGATTCTGCTCAGGTGGCCAACAAACTGAATGAGTATTTTGCATCTACATTCACACACGAAGAATTCTGTACGAAAGTGCAGGTCAGAATCTTATCAAACTCTAACAGGGAGCTAAATGATTTTGTAATAACTGGGAGTAAAGTGGAGGAGAAATTGTTGAAGTTAAACTTAAAAAAGAAACCTGCGGTGGATGGAATCTATCCAGTTATAGTAAAAGAGGAGGCAAAAGAAGTAAGCAAATTCTTAGCCATGATTATGAGAGCATCTTTGTACTCAGGGGAGGTCTTCATGGACTGGAGATGATGTGCAAATGTATCCCCAATTCAAAAAGGGAGAATCTAAGGGTGAGACGAGTAATTACAGACCTGTTAGTTTAACTTCTGTTCCGGGGAAAATAATGGAGTCACTGGTTAAAGAAGCACTGCAGGATCATCTAGTCAAACCACAGTTATAGTTCAGACACAGCATGGCATTTTTGAGGGGAAGTCTTGTCTGACCAATTTGATTGGATACTATGATGTGGTCAAAAAGGAACTGGATGCAAAAAAATAATTTTATATCATATACGTGGATTTTAGGAAAGCTTTTGATACTGTTGCACATGAAAGACTGCTGTACAAATTGGAGAGATATGGCATTAAAGGAAAGTCACTGCTATGGATAAAGGGTGGCTGAGTGGGAGAAGACAGAGTGGTAATCAATGGGCACTGCCATTCGTGGACTAATGTTATTAGCGGAGTCCCCCAGAGTTCGGTGTTGGGCCCAGCTTTCTATATTTATTAATGATACTGACGAAGGCATATCAGGCTAAATGTCCAAGTTTACATATGATACAAAGGTTGGCAGGTGGTTAATAATAGGAATGACGGCATGCTAATGCAACAAGATTTAGAAAATTTCGGCAGATGTGTTGAGAAATGTTGTTGTAGTCGGGTATTAGGAGCTTCAGCGACTAAGACCGTATTGCTCCGTATATACTATGTTCGTAAATTGCGTGTGTTCTTTGGTCGATTTTCTGCTTTGCTGGACGAAAACTCGGGTTTTCGAAACCTCCCGGAAACTCGGATGAAAAACCTGAGTTTCCGGGAGCATGAGAAATGGCAGTTAAAGTATAACATTGACAAATGCAAAGTATTGAGTATGGGTAGCAGTAACCCCAGAGTAACGTTCCAACTGAGTGGGACTACACTCAGGATAGTGAAAAATGAAAAATACTTGGGGGTAATTGTGCAGTAGGATATGAAGTTCTCTGGTCAATGCAGACAGGCTGCCAGGACAGCTCATGGGATTTTGTCAATGATATACAAGAATTTTGCAAGCAGGGATAAGGAGGTGATTATCCCCTTGTATAACGCAATGGTCAGGCTACGCCTAGAGTGCTTTGTAGAGGTCTGGAGGTCTCATTTCAAGAAGGATGTAGAACTGCAGGAACAAGTACAAAGAAGGGCAATGAGACTGGTGAGGGGAACAAAGGGATGCTCTTACGAAGAAAGACTTAAGGTCTGCAAATTGCAGCGTCTGGAGACTAGGCACCTGCGAGGTGATCTGGTTCAGGTATTTAAGGCTTTGAATAGATTGAGCAAGCTCAGTGCTGATAGCATTATTCTTCTTCTTTCTGAGATTACACACATGAGGGGGCACAAATTCAAATTGAGGAAGACGGATGCAGAACTGAGAGGAAGTTAACCTTTAGCCATCGGGTTGTTGATTGTTAGAAAAACTTCTATTTGTTGTTATGTAAATTGATAACTTAAATAAATTCAAGTTAAAACTAGACAAACTATTGTTATTGATGTAAAATGGGAGGGGTATTTTTTTTTTGTCTGATGCTGTATAAGCTTACTTTCTTGAATCATTTGCCACTACTAATGCTAATATATTACCCTCCAAAAAAGTATCCTGACACTCCTGTTTTCCCAGTCCACTGGACCTTCCGGATTAACAAGTGATTCAGACCGGTGTATAAGGAATGATTACTTATGAGACGCCCACCGCACGTTTGTCCAAATGACTGATTTCGATAGGAGTTCTGTTGCCAAATGTTCCATTTATTGCTGGTTGATCGATTCGTGCAATTGCTAAAAGTGCTCCAGTTATGATCGACCGTCTTTGATGTAATCATGACATGAAAGCGTGACCATACCACAACCACCACCACTATCTAAACGCACAGGAAAATCATGAAGCTCATTCAGCGTGATCAAAGTAGAAGGGCAATCTCGTTAGACATCTCTGAAACATCAAAGAGGAGTTTAAGGCGCAATAGAGGTTAAGTCTGGACGAACAAAGTACGCATGGAGCTCCACAGCCTCAGATTTCATGGGACAGCGGCGGTGCATATGCCAAACATCAACAACCACACTCAGCAGTCTCCCCTTGCATGCCGCGAAGAACGCCGTAATTAGTCCATGGAGCAGTTGAAATCGGTTCCGTAGAATGAAATATCGCTATACATGTACCCTATTCCAATCAGATGGGTGTGTGGTTGGACGGCGTCTGCTGCTAGGGTGCGTTGTACTAACAATAACGTTTAATAGAGGTGGGGTTATGGTGTGGGCTGTTTCTTATGGCATTTGAGGAAACCACGAACGCCGACGCCCATTATGACATTTTGGATAATTCCATGCTCCCTACGATGTTGCAGTTCTTTGATACAGACCCATGTTTGTTTCAACTGGATAATACTATATCGTCTGTGCTGTTCGAGAATGGTTCATGGACATTAATGTACAATGGCCAGCGCAGAGTGCAGATTTGAATCCTATCCCATTGCGTGTGGTATTGAACCACTGGATGAAATGGTACAGCAGACGAGGACCAGACTAACATGTCCTACATTAATAGCTCAATTGGTCACTGCATTCTGCAGGAGGAATGGAAGACTATACCAGTTACAATTTTTGTTTTGAGGTTAGAGTACTGTATTAATAGAAGAAGAGATATTTCATTGTTCTATATTTGGAATTTTTATAATTGCTGTTTCAAGTTACAAAGATATCTTTGCGCTTTGCTCATCGTCTTCGTATACACTTTCTTGGTATGATATTTAATATCCATCAGTTTTCTTTAAGCAATTGCAGTTATGTATGCACAATGAATTTTAGGAAAAAAAAAGAATAAACTTTGTTTAAAATTATTTAACACCGTGTCCCAACAGCTTATAGAGATTTGTTTAGCATTTTGAAAATTCTATTATCTTTTTTCAATGTCGGTTGCTGTCACCAGTTGTATCTTTCGTAGTTGTTATGATGGACAGTCACCTAGAAATGATTTATTATTAACTTTACATCAGTAATGTACAATGGTATAGCATATCTGCATCATATCTTCTGAGACAAAACCAATTACTCCGGATTAAATCAAACGTTCGTTTAAAGGTTGGTTTGACACGCAACAAAAAAATCCAAATTGTTCACAGAGTGTTAAAGAAAAAACATTAAATCGTAACAATTCTTGTCATATCTCTGGAGATATTTCTTTATTATTTAAAACTATTTTCTTCGGCAGATGGTGCATAACAGACGGGAAAAAGATGGGATGGGAAGAAAAAGGGGGGAAGGGAAAGGCATGATCGAAAACTATGACCGTCACTAACGGCACTCGCAGTTTTATGGGAGGACGTATTACCCAAAGGTTAGGTGACGGAATTATAATTGCAATAAATAACTTTTCCGTAGCGGTCGAACGCTTTGACAAGAAATTATTTCGCCGTCAGCCGATCTTGTAACCTTAGGCATTGAGAGGGAATGCGACAAGAAATCTGCACTGTGCGCCAAACTAAATTAGTGCTGCGAAATTATCTTTAGGCTAATGTGTGTAGCCATGCTTTTTAAAGACAATTAAGAGGTAGCCTGGCTAGAAAACTTATTTATATCCCTTAACCCATTTTCTCCGTTTGAATTTTAAGTGCAGCGAAGTTTAGCGAGTTACAGTGAACTTCGGGAGAGGAATGAAGGGGCAAAAAAAAAGAGGAAATTATCGAAGACGTGATTAATTATGGATTGCTGAAACAAAGAACGTGTAAGGAAATTGAATACATGTTGGATGAAGTGGCAACTAATTAGTATTTTTCTCTTTTGGCGTCTCTTTAGAGGAAGATAAGCATTTTGGCACTCCCCAGGAATTTAAAACG
Source organism: Mastigoproctus giganteus (assembly GCF_048544385.1). Classification (NCBI taxonomy): domain Eukaryota; kingdom Metazoa; phylum Arthropoda; class Arachnida; order Uropygi; family Thelyphonidae; genus Mastigoproctus; species Mastigoproctus giganteus. The sequence goes on from NC_143585.1 coordinate 66,769,003, forward strand.
TACATTTTACTAATGCGCAGTTTTGTTGTTAAACCCAATCACAGCATAAAGCATTCGTGGATTTTATTGTGGTAATCTTCGGAAGAATTCTCTCGGGTCTTGGTCCGATTAACTTCGTTATTCATTGGAAATTTTCGCTTGCACACGTGACTCTTGGTCGGCTTTTGTAATTCATTTCCAGTGTTCGCCAGTGAGGAGTGCCAGCAAGTTGCACGAAGACATCTAAACGGAAATGAGGTTGTTTAATGAGCATGAAAGCTGATATTGATCAAATTACGAAAATCGGGCAGAACGAATGGGAATTGCACCTAATTTGTGTGAATTCCAATGATGCGGAGAAACAGTTGCATTGTGCCGATTGTCTTTAGATATCTTCCCTCATCTTCATTCGCAATACAGTAATGTAATAAGCTAGCTAAGCTTGCTTATGAACGTGCAGTTCTTTGCTCTTTGAAATGTCTAGAATTTTGGAAAGAAATTCGTCTCTAAGTGATCCAGGTTGGAAAAATTCACCAGTGTTTAATTCAGGAATATCCTAGGGAAATACGCTACTTGATTTCTCTCAGGGTAGTTTGTAAATCCCGCCCCCATCGCCCTAGAAAATGAGTTCGAAAAGGAAAGTTTTACGAAATGGAACGTTCGTCAGGATAATAAATAAATATTCTTTATTGCAGAGATACGAGGTACGCTTTGAAACATACCTTCACTCATAGAATGTACACATTATGCATGACACATTTGGGAGATCCATTCCTCAAGGGATCATCTATGCTCACCATTAGTTGAAAATGTGGTTAGGTCGACGCCCAGCTATTTAGGAGTGAATCGTTGGAAAGCCTTGCACAAAGTATTCTGTCGCAGAGTTTCATACGATTTTAATTGGCTTCAGTATTGGAGTAGACACAGGGCCAGTGAGGCTATACTGTTTGCCACTGACAGATATCTCAGAAGTTAGGGGACATTGTAGCAGAAGCAAGCATCTTGGAAATGGTGGGGAGCCACGTAAAACTGATCAAGCTGTTAGGCGCGGTATTTTTAACTGATTGATTAGTTCTGTGGTCCAATTTTGCATGAAGAGGTAATGTTTACGGACTGAACCATTTCAATATGCGGTATTTTGTAACGCAGATTGGGTTCTTTTCAGAGAGACCAACCGAGGCAGAGATCAACGCAGCAAAAATGATGGTGGAATAGATCGCTGTTTTCAAGTATCTGCTGTATGAGCAATTTTGTCGAAGAGAGACAGCTTATCCTCTCTAGAGCATGTCGATTGAGACTGTATACAGTCTCAGTCGCATTATACAGTCCTAAGATTTGACACCCACCGGCGGATCCCAGTAGCGAACACCTCTTTTCACCTCATCTCACAAGTGCCATTGAAGTACAGTAAAGTCACCCACATGTTCCAATCGTTCAGAATTATTTCTCAACGATTCGTGCCATGTGACATGGTTGAGTTATCATGCCGGAAGTAGCTATTAAATTATGCATAAATTGTGTGAATGAATGGATGCATCAAGTGGGCACAGATGCAGACTGCGGCATTCAGACGTTGACCCACCGGTACCAGAAGATCTAACGGTTTTTTTGTGTGCCACACCATCACACCTCTTCAAAGTGTTTTCGTGCAGTGTTGACACCGGGCACGATGGATTCATTGATTCATGCTGCAGTCGCTATATCTGGTCCTGCCGTTAGCAATGAAAAATTGGTACCGGGATTCGCCGGACCAGGGACCTTTTCCATTTCTCGAATGTCCAGAGTTTGTGTTCGAAGACCAACTAACTCCACCACAGTTTGAAAAAAGCCTATAAAAATTTCTTTTCTGTCAAAGGACTCGATCCCATATGTTTTACATGTAAGAAATAGATCGATCGTAAGCACTGTGATGGTTGCTAAGGGCAATCGAAGTCGATTTCCGCTAATTCTGAGAGGAAGTTATTAAGAAGTTTCTAAACAGACCTGAGTTCGTGCGTTTTAGGTGAAGGCATTGGACTCTTCAGTCATGAGAGGTCCTGTGGGTAGTACAGTTGGTATAATCACCGTCCTTCCTACATGGGGTGGAAAAGACCTGAGTTCGAATCTTGTCGATGACGGGAGGAATTTTTATGGGCCTTTTCACAACGTGGCTGAATTAGTCGGTCTTAAGAGAAGGTAGCATGGTTTTTCTTCCAGAAACTCTGTTTTTCGTCCAGCAAACAGCAAATCGGCTACAGAACATGCGCCTAAGTTGCTAATGCGCCTAAAACCTTAGAACAACAACAACAGTCCTCAGAGAAATGCATACCCCTTGGAATGCGTACCACTTATAGACACGATCCCCTGAAGCCTTGCGAGCTTGTAGTCTGCGCTACTTTGGCGATAATTTAAAACATCTAAAAAATAATCAGCGAAGAGCCTAAAGAAGTGGAATCCCAATCTTGAGCTCAGAATGCTTTTTTAACTTCTGAATGATACAATACAGTTTTAATTCTTTTTGGAACCGCGATTTTTTTCTTTAACATCCAGGGAAAGGAATTCCATCCTTGTCCATCTTTTTTATTTTCTTAAAAAGATAAACTAAGTTGAGTACACGTAAGAAGTAATTGTAGGAAGACAGGACAGAAAGGTGCAGACTATATGGAACAGCAATGAGAGTTAATGGGGCTGTTGTTGTTCTCAATTGATATTTGTTCCTCTATTGATAAAGGGAATAAGCAAAAACAGAAGCACATTCCAAAATGAAGTAAGATTCATAGAAGTGTTGATTAATACGAAGGCCAAACCTCCATATTACTTCTTTAGAACTTAATTCAAAATAAAAAAAATAAAACGTTAAGCACTTCTCTGATTTACACAAAGTAACCAAGTGAGATCTCATTAATGATTTTTAAATATGTACTGGCAAATGGTAAGCTCTTAAATGAGTTTAGATGCTGCATCCTTATTCTTTCAAGTTTTATACATGTTATGTCTATGTTTTATTAATATAAAAACTATCTTTTAACCTCCTTATCCTCATACACAGAAGAAATACCTTGAATACACAGAAGAAATACCTTGAAGAAATACACAGAAGAAATGCCTTCAGAAGAAATACCTTGGATCTCTTACTATGGTTTAAGTCTTCTAAGCAATATACGTCGTCTTCAACGACAATATTAGGTATCCTCAAGAAGATACCTAATATTGCTGTTGTGGCTCTTGCAGTATGATGAACAAATCATGAACTTCCATAAATTCTGGATCATATAGTTCGATAACATACTAATGGAACAACATTTAAGATCGAAGTTTATTCAAAATTCGTAACCTCTGTTGGCCACGAAGAATTGACTATAATGAGGACTTTAGGGTTCTTCTAATTGAATAAGTTAAACTATAGAGTTCACTGTTCAAAAATATGGTTCCGACTAGTCAATATTGTTTCTAAACTGAAACAAAAGGCATTTGATTATTCTACAATTCCACTTCTCTTCCATCATTTGTTTTATGTTTGCCACCAAAAGACTGCTTCATGATCGCATAGGACTTCAGATCCTTGGGTCATATGCTTCAGTCAAGTTCTTCGGGTTCCTACAGCCTTCTGGTACGTGTGGTAGGAGATACTTGTACAAAGTCTTTGCCCTTCAAAATTTGAAGTTTGCCGAAATCTCTCTCTACCAGCGTCTACTCGTAATGGTTTGGACACGTGTTCCTCTAAATCGTCTCTCTCCACAGAGGCAAATGTTTTACAGTTATGTCCATGTTTGAACCTCGCTGTAAATTAAAATCATATCAGCTAACTCAATAAAAATAAACAGATTTGTAGTGTCAGCCATAATATTAGTGAAGCAGTCGCTGGAAATCAATCCTAAAACCCAAGTAATGGACGAGTTGACACTAGTATGTGCACTGCAACACTGTTTACTCACAATTGGTTATTTATAGGATTCGTGTAGTAGAACAACACTATTTATATCGATGTTGAGACTATTTAAAGCCCGTTTTACACAATCATATTTTTACGACATAAATTTGAATATAAAAATGTCTCCCGTTTTACCCAGTTCTGCAATTTTATATTTAATATCTCAGAAATAAAGACTTTTGAGCCAAACATTTATAGGAACTTATTTTTTTTATCTGTAGAATATGCTCCTACATTTATTCCGTGCAATTTTAAAGCGCCATCTTTTATTCATCTATACTTGATAATATATAATTTGCCTTGACAATACCCAAGAAGAGTATGGAAAATATAGTTTTAATAGTAAGAGTAATTCTCGTATTTTCCACAAGTTTGTTTATAATTTCGACGTTGCCCATCTTGGTTAATGTAATCCGAACCCTCGTGTCATACACATTGCCATGTCAATTCACATGTTACCAGCCTACACCAATCATTATTTAACTCGCTGCTCTGTCTTCGCATCATTATTTAATCAGAGAGTAGAAATGAGAATTACTTAGAAATATCATATTTCAATTACTTACTTCATTTGTTTCCATTTTCTACCACACAGTTCCAGTCTGATGCACACTCAATTTGTTCGCAATTAAACATCAGCAACAACTATTTTTTAAACAAAGTTTACCAATGAAATTTAAACTGCCCATCTACCTGGGATCGTGATTAGCCCACGTTGCTTCAATAATTGGTTATTTCACCAAGGAGGAGAATTATTTCCCAGATTAAGCAAGTTCTATGGTTTTTTTTAAATTTTATAATGATTATTCAGATAAACAACTCAAATTGTGCGAAATCAGTTAACAGTTGTTACAGTTAATTTGGTCGCATTTCATTTGATACTCCAAAAAGTTCATTCTCTTGATTCATCCACAAGGACATCACGTAAACGATGAGCGAGAGACAGGGTGATTAAAAATATAAAAGAAACGGTTTTATACACGGTTGTCAAAAGTAACACGAGGTGGGATAGTTCCTTAGTTTTTATAGAATTAGGAGACAACACTTCTCATCGATTGGAAATAATAGTGCGCAACTTCATCACCTATTTACAAGTTTGTATCCCAAAGAGTGAAAAATTCTGTTTCTGACGTCTGCAAAGGTAGAAGGGAGAAAGAAAGGAGCCATATGCGAGCGAGTGAATGCGTATTTTTCAACAATCACAGCCGCTTTATTGAAAAGTGAGTTTTTTTTCCGGGTATTCCCAGTGGAATTGGATGCTGAAATTAATTAAAGGCTTGAACTTTTCTCGGTGAACGAAACCCGCGTATTAAAGTACAATTAAATCAGTTGTTGTTTAAATCGCGTTAACACAACAGAACATTTAATTTTCATTAAGTGTCTAAATATCATATACGCCGGATTTTTTTTTTGGCTGCACTTAAAATTCCATTCATTCTTGGCCTTAACAAAGAATGCTGCCAGAACGATGGTGGCTTATAAATGAAGTTCTTTAAATATGAAATACTTGCGTGACTTTTCTCCACACAAACTAATAAATAAGAACATTTTTGGGTAAGTGTTCTTTTGTCGAGCACCGGGGCTAGTTTCTCCAGCCGTATAATTAATCTTCGTCTGTGTTTGTCGGACTCTTAATTTCGTTTCTTAATTTACTTTGTTGGATTTTATACGATCCGCAGGCCATGTTTTACTTTCTTACTTTTTCTGCACTTCCATATTTTGCTTTTGTGCGCGAACATTTTTTACGTTTCATTTCTTCGCCCTATCGAGTGTGTCCCCCCTTTTCTCTGCCGCCCTGTCCCTCCCTCCCCTCCCCTCTGTGTGTGGACGTCTTCCACCGACTTGGTGACAAAATTGCTTCTTCCCTCTCCCCCGAACACAAAGTACTTTTCTTGAAAACTATTTGAGAAGCCAACGAGTCACTATCTCTCCATCCATCTGGCGCTAGGGGTTACACGGGTGCACGCGGCACCACGGTGGTGCTGACATCTGGTATGAGACAAATGAGGCCAAATTAACGACTGCTAATAGGAGAGAAAAGATTGCCTCGGGCGGCTACGAATCCATTTGTTCACTTGAGTGCGCCTTGGTAATTTGCATGCGCGTTTAATGAAACAACGTTGTTCATTTTGCCACGGTTCTCTTCCCTCCCCCCTCTTCGTCCCCTCCCACCCCCAAGTCACTCGCATGTGTGCCACTGCTTTATTTCCCATGATTAATGAAATCTCTGTAAATGTAATTTTAAGCGTGCTTCTCAGCCGTTTTCACTTTTAATTTCGGCTGTTACTAGCGCTGGTGTCGACTTTGCACACGGCTCAGACGCCAGCGAGTCACACTCTCACGCGCGAGATGTTTGTTTACCTACGGCGGCTAAGAGTTGTCGGAAGGAAAGGGGGTTGCGCCGTGGAGGGGGACCAGAAAACAAACAAATTTCCCCGACAAACTGTTGCCACTTTTCCAGTAGGACATTCAGCAATTCGCTAATGAAGTCCGCGCTGTGAGCTCTGGTTCACCTCCGTAACCGATCTAGCGGGAGAGCGGCGGGCTATCGTGGACAGCTTTTTATGAGGGGAAAAGGCGGAGGGACAGGAAATTAAAGGAAGGTTAACCAGAAGTTAAAAACGCTGCCGAAGTGAGTTAAATATGCATGTGATGGGGGTGGAGTAGAAAAGATTACACGTGCTCGGAGTGTGACGTTTTGTGTGCGTGGGATAGGGACGGAAAGTTGAGACAACAAGCACTTCGGGGGTGTAGTTGACTTTCTTACACAACTTTATTTAACTTTGGGAGACACGCAATTATCTATACAGGTGTGTGTGCGCGCACGGATGTCTTTCGTTTAAAGATGTTTGAGGATATTTCGTACGGATGTTTGCTTCGGTTTTTCATTAGGCTGGGGTGGTTGAAGGGAAACAGAAGGTGAAAAAGGGCAACGTTTACTGAGAAATCTTTCTTTTCGATTAGTGAAACTTGTGCAAGATGAGCTGCTATTTTGAGCAGATTAAAGACAATAAAATATCCATTAATTCTCCATATATTAAAGTCGAGCCAGTTTTCGGGATTTCCAAAAAGTTTCCTGTCCCTCCTTCATCTAACATCTCTATCAAAAGCATCGTTTCTAAGAAGCAGGCTTGGCTTATATGAGACAGTTTTCTGATGGAGTAAACTTACCAAGTTTTTGGTGGTGACAGGAAATAATCTAGAATGTTATTTAAAAATCTCGATGAGCTTTTCTCTTCACGAAGGTCTCATCATTAGAAAATATATTTTCTTTGTAATGAGAAAAGGGAATTTCTTTTTTGTATTGTAAAATCAGAGATGTCCAAGAGTCTACGAGGCCCGTGGCTTCAGCGTTTTATCTATTTTGACTCCTACCCGTAAAAGGTTGGACGTCCCTGTTACGAACTGTACATAGGAAAGAAAATTAACGTTGCATAAAATGATCATAGAATTATAAATACTTATTTATAAATAAATAAATTATATATTCATCTAGACTGTAACGGAATATCTGTAACAGAAATATCTACCACAAATTATACACTTTATTGGAAGGATAACGCGAGTTGTGATCTTCATGTGGAATTAGGAATTATGAAGAAGAAAAATTGGTTTTATGATTGATTTATTTCAGTAAGATTATCCTTATCTTGCATAAGTTTGAAACATACGTTTCGGAGATTTTCTTGTACGCCTTACTTCCCCCTCCCCCCCACAAAAAAAAAAAGAAAACATTTTGTCGAATTAATTTGGAAAAAAAAAATCAACCTCATAAAGTCTCAACAGTGTTCCAGGATGGGCCCAAAATTAAATCATTAATCTATCATTTTGGAATCGGATCCCTTATATATTTCAGTCCATATACTCAAGGAATCTGTACATTGCATGTATTCTCCGGACTGTTCCCCTACTCTTTGGAAGCAAAACTTCAAATATGTGGCAGAATATTTTTAAATTTCTGGTGTATAAATCTCAATCGGGAGATGGTTGTATTTATTTATTTTCTCCTGGAAATTTCACCCTGCAGAACTTTCAAACTGATCGTAGAATGCACATAAACTGCTAGCCCAATGTATTAACTCCTCATGGTCTTACATCGGTGCAAAATGTAGACAACACAACGATTGTTGAACTGATACATAAGCGGTCGAATTTTGACTACTCTTGAGTTTGCACGTGTTCTCTGAGTTTAATCTTCACCACGGATGTGGTTGTCCCCTCTGGCATAACACATGGTCTGCAAGGTACTGACAGTTAATTTACTATTTAACGTATCAGCGGAAAACCAGAATCTTATCATTATGCAGTGATTAGAAAGGGATCCATAAAACGGAAGCGATGTTCACTTCCGTTTCATGGATCTCTTTTTTAGTGATGTTCAACGGATGAAAGGTATTTCTTCCGTTGAACATCACTAAATGCTTCAAAAACCCACTACTTAAAATGTTTATAAAATTCCCATGATTCCTAATTAGAAAAATAACATAACGACAAACAAAAACTGTATTGCTAATCCTAAGATTATACCTTGAATGAAGTCTCGGGTCTTTGTAATAATCCAGCCCTATATTGATCCTATTATACAAAACATAAGGACTCATGTTACACACTTCATTTCAAATACAGCCATGAAACATTCTATTTTAATGTGTTAAGCACAAGTTTTAATGTGATAACTATTGTCTTTTAATTATACAATTCATTATATGTCCAGTGAGTCGATTATAATTCCAACGCAGCCTGTGAAAATAAAATAAAATGCAGGCCAAGTTAATATTAACTTATGATATTATTTTCGGATGCTGTACACTTTAAATGGAAGTGTACAAGATTGTGAAATAAAGAACAAGTAGCTCAGATATTCCTCAAGGTTTTATTCCAAGGACGATCACATTTTGAATGGATTGAGCAAGCCCAATGCCGATGGCATTCTTCCTTTTGCTCAGACTACACACATGACGGGGGGGTATAAATCCAAATTGAGGAAGGATGGTTGCAGAATAGATGGGTGGACGTATTCCTTCAGTCAGCGGGCGGTTGATTGTTGGAACAAACTTCCACCTATTGTGGAATTGGATCGTTTGAATAAATTAAAAGAATGAACAGGTGATATGGAAGTTTTTCTTTTTTTGACCAATGCCTTATATATAAGCTTGCTATCTTGCTTCGTTTGCCACTACTATTACTACTACTACTACTAATAATAATAAAGATAACAACAGTTGTTTAATAATACCTTCTTAAGATCTACTACCGTCATTGGGTAATGGTTTAATCAGGAGACTGTGGTGGCCAGAGGATAGAGCTTCTATGGCTGATCAAGGCGTTGGGCAACTTGTCATCCCTGCATGCTCGTATATCAGTAAGGAAATGGGTGAAGCATCCTGTTGAAAGATAATCTCTGTTGAATTGTTGCATGGTTGTCTTGCTATCTGTATTGAAACCTGAAGAATGTCTGAGCTATCTGTTCTTTATTTCACTATCGTACATAGAGCCATTCAAAATGTGTAGTACATGATAATGTAAACTAATTTTAACTTATTTTGTATAATCTTTATGATCAGTGCTTATAATTTAATGAAACAAATTGAACAGCTTTCTTTATGGAGATAAAGTCATCAATTTTAAATGTTACGCGAAAGACTTACTTTGTGGGATATTCCTTTCGCATTTTAATCGAAATTGAATGCAATCCAATCTAAATTTACGAAATTACTGTGCACGCTAATTAGAAACCTAATTTTTTTTTAGAATTAGCAGTGGAAAATGATGCAAGAAAGCAAGCTTTTACAGCATCAGCCAAAGAGAGAGAGAGAGAGAAAACGACACCTCCCATTTCATCTATTCATTAAGTTCCAATATATTTTCTAGTTCTTCCTTGAATTTATTTAAGCTATCAACATCTACAACACATGGAAGCTTGTTCTAGCAATCAACCATCCGCTGGCTAAAGGCAAACTTCCACACATCCATTCTGAAACCAAACTTCCTCGATTTGAATTTGTGTGTGGTCTGAGCAAGAGGAAGAATCCCATCAGCAATGAGCTTGCTTAATCCATTCGAAGCCTTAAATACCTCAATCAGATCATATTGCAGATGCCTAATTTCCAGGCGCTGCAATTTGCAAAGCTGAAACTTTATTGGTGAAAGCACCCCTCTTGGTCCGTTCACCAATCTCGTTGCCCTTCTTTGTACTCGTCCCAGCAGTCCTACGTCTTTCCAAATATGAATCCTCCAGATCTGTATGCAGTGCTCGAGTTGTGGCTGAACATTGATAAATACAAAGTACTGCCATATGGGTCGCTACGTTACTCTGGGGTTACTGCTAAGTGAAGAGCTTGAAGAACAGGGCATCCACCCTGTTCTTCAAGCTCTCATAAAGGCCCATAACAACGCTGAGTTGGCGCCTAATATCCTCACATCTAGAACACCCAAAGACTAGTGTGTTCTAGATGGCAATGTAATGTCCCATTGCTTGATAGCTGTGCAAACATCAAACAAGCAGTACATCTCATATGGAAGCGATCCGGAGAACAACTGCCCACTCCACCCAGTTAGTTCTCTCCAGAACTACGGCATTACCAGAGACCTGAGCCCTTTGCTTTGCTGCTCTGATCTGTGGCATGCTTTTCGTTCTAATTCAGTATAATTGAAATACTACACTAAACAAATATCTAATTCGGTAATAACACTATGCACCGGTTATGCTATGAAGTTTACGTTATTAATTATATATAATTAAAACCGGAATGTTCTTATCAATACACCAGCAACAGTTCTACCACGCTGTTGAGTTAGTCGGTCTAGGGTGAAGGTGGCAAGGAGGTTTTCCCTTCTGAATTTTCCTTCGAGTTTTCCAGTCCCCAAAGAAATAAATAAGAAGAGGAAGAAAAGCTAGTTCCATGAATTTGAAGGTGAACCCTGAACGGATGATAACTGGATGCACGTGTTCTGACTGGGTTTGAAAACAGAAGTGGAATTACAGATGCTAATTTGAAATGAGAGAGTCTATAGAAAAACTCTTCTAATCAAATCAGATTACTGCAAGTTCCTTAAATCACTTGAGAATCGGGATCAGAAGAAGAAAAGCGACAAACGTCCACAGGAAGTAAACAAAACCACCGGTGTAGTGAACTCTGTTTCACGAAAGAAATGATCATATTGTACCACACGACAGACATGACCAAGCTACTGAACCGAGAATCGCTGACCAGAGATGTGTTTCGAGAAGCAAGAGCCCCGCCCCATTTTCTCCCCCACTAGAAGGCAACCAAAGAATTCCAACAACATTAGTCAACAAGCGATTATCAAAGACTCACCCTAGTAAACAGACGCTCGCAGAGAAATATGACATCTCTGTCGCTTTGCCCAGAACCAAGATATTTGTCTCCCGGTTTGGACCCTCAACAAGCCCCGATTCCATAAAGAGAATGTTTCTTGTGGAACACAATGTCCGCATCGAAGTAAAACAGCTTAAAACTAGGCAAACTGGCTACGCCTCATTTCTAGTAAGATGTTCACCCACTGCCTACGAAAAAGTTCTGGATCCCGACTTCTGGCCTCCAGGCATACTTATCAGACCTTTCTCGGATGAAAAAAGGCCATCCCCTCAGCAATCCCTGCTTACTCGTCCTCTACAATAGAAATCATCTATTCCAAAAAACCTCCATACATGCCACACAATCAGGGTCTTCTCGCAAAATGTGCGCAGCATTGTTAACAAATTGGCCCCTCTGCAATCTCTCCTCCTGCTCGACGAATATGATTTCATCTGTATCCAGGAAACTTGGCTTAACCATGGAAGACAACTCACCCACTTGGCCACTCCTCACCATTACAAAAATGTTTGCAACAGCAGGGACCACAAACGTGGAGGTGGCGTCTCCATCATTTACAAAGACATCCATCACCTTGTGAGTGCACAACTCAGCGACTCCCCTGCATTTGAAGCCATTTCTGCAATTTTTACAGTTAAAGAAGTGAGAACTCAAGTTGTAGCGGTATATTTACCTCCTGACCATAATCCCGACACAAGGGATGAGCTAACTACCTGGATTATAACCCACCTCAAGCCTCACATGCTCACCTTTGTTTTAGGAGATTTCAACATGCCTTCCCCAAGACACGAAGCTGCTTTGAAGGACGTCGTACGCTCCTTCTCATCTCTAGGCCTTAGACTAACCAATACGCAACCTACAAGACGACATCAAAACCTAGACCTCTTATTTCATAACCTTGACCATCTTACTCTCACAACGCCGATTTTTAAGTTTGCATCAGATCACCTCCCAATTTCCTTTGATAGTGAATGTCTATGTTCTCCCCGACAACTTGAACAGCATGACCATAAAGAATCCCAACTCAAGATCTTCTCATTAAAATATATGCAACCTCAAATCATCCTACAAAGACTAAAAGCTACAGACTGGAAAAAAATTGCTGCTAGCCATCCTGATCAAACGCTTACCAATTTAGCAAACTTGTTAAAAGACATCGCCTGTGAAGGGGCCTCCAAATCTGTACGCCTGTCTCCCAGGACCAAGAACTGGTTTACCAGCGACGCAAAACTCGCCTTCATCATGAAACAGAAACTATACAGGAAATGGCAAAAAACACGGGATCTAGCCGACTACCAACTCTATAAAAAACATCGGGCACGCTTCCTACGCATTCGGAGGAAGGCGCAGAATGACTGGATTGCACACAGAATGAAACTTGGGAAAAGAATCTTCACCAACAAGAATCAACAGTCCCCCATGTCCACTGACACCTTCCTTGCATGGGCTAACTCGCTCGCAACTAAGCCCCTATCTGCCCCAAACCCCTTTATTCGGGTTAATCCACCAGCTAACCAGACATCACTGGATAAAATAGCCATCACAAAGGAACGCCTTACTGAGGTCATCAACAGTCTTTCCAACAAGTCTACCACTGGCCCGGATGGATTCCCTATTTTCATGGTTAAACTGTGCAGTGTATATATCATTGATCTCTTGCTTGATGCATTCAATTCCGTCCTCGTAACAGGAGTTTACCCTGCTATCTGGAACACATTATGTTTCTCCAGTTCCAAAAAAGTCTAACCCAAAATTGCCTAATGACTACAGACCAATTTCTGTAGGATGCACTTTTCTCAAAATCTTGGAAAGAGCCATACTTCCCGCTCTCATCCATCACATGTTCGGCCACAAACCTCCATACCTCCATAGTGTAATACCTGGACGTTCCACGATCACCAACCTCTTGGACACACTGTTCAGAATTGAAAGTACCTTAAGCAACAAAGAGCAACTGGATATTGTGTTTCTCGACATTAAGGCGGCCTTTGACAATCTGTCCACCCATGCATTATGTACCATACTGTGCAACTATTTCAAAATCTCTGGCAACATCTTAGTTCTCCTTAGGAAACTCCTTCAGTCCAGGATCCTATGGATCAGAAATCAAAACCATAATCACCACATTCTCTGCTCCAGAGGGCTCCCCCAAGGGGGCGTTCTCTCTGCCGCCCTCTTCGCCGCATCTTTAGAACCCTTCCTATCAAACCGTACTAATTTTACCACCTACGCAGATGATATTAAGTTCTTCGTCATCACAAAATGCCCCCAGTCTCTCCAGTCTATTACTGTGAGCTCCAACCGACAGCTACATGAACTGGAAAACTACCTTCATGCGATTGGGCTCTCCATTAATAAAGAGAAAACTGCACAACTCTCTATCACTAAGAAGAAAAATACCAACGAGGTGGACATCATTATTGCGAATTCTCCAGTTAAAAAAGTCACCCAACATAAAGATTTGGGTATCATCTGGGACAAAGACCTCACCTTCTTGCCTCACTTTAATGCCACTCGAACGAAAACATATTCGGCTTTATGGGCAGTAAAACAAGAGATCTCCAACTTCCATAACCCGGACCTTATCATCAAATACATTCTTCGTTGTATTTTCCCAATTCCATTATATGCCTCGACTATATGGTCCTCAGCACCCTCATCATACCAAGCCAGGTTCCTCTCCCTGGAATTCTGGATCTTGAAATGGCTAAATAGGGTTGCTGGGCTAACACCTACAATCTCAAAATCTGTTCTCGTCACCAATCTTAATACGCTTCCTTGGAGGTATCACATCATCTCTAGGAACCTTCTTACCCTCTCTCAGCTTCTATCCAGAAAACTGAAGTCACCCGATATTTGGGATATCATCGCCAGACCGTCCGACAGTAGAAGATGCCAGTCCAACACCTCCCCATACAGGTCGAAGCTGCGTAGCATGTCCTCCTTGGACAACATGTTTCCACACAACTCCTTCCAAATATTTAACAGATTAGCCATAGACGCTGAGAAACTTTGCAAGGACAGAACCTACAGATCTTCCATTCTTGCAGACATGTATGCCTTAGTCAAGCTCTAGGTGGACTCTCTGTGATACCGCAATATCCACGCTTCGATGTATCCGGATGCACTTTTATTTGTTGTAACTTTATGTTTTTGTACTTGTTGTAACTTTATGTTTTTGTATCTTCACCAGTGGCTGTTTAAGGCCGTATATTGTATCTGGCTCTGTATGCAATGCATATGTCTGTATTTTACGTTTTTTCTCTGTATATAACTCATGTCCTCTAGCTGCATAGCTGTAAAAGGACAGTTCTTCGGAAATAAATTGATATTAATAATAATAATAATAATATGTGGTCAAGGCGTGTAGAAGTAGAACCTGAACTTCTGTATCGTTGTTTAGAGTATGCGCCAAGCTGACTAAGGTCACGAGGTATCAACATATCGTGTCTGTAAATTGCTTCAAGTGTTATGAAGCCAGTTTGGATATATGCTGGGTGAAAACTAAAAATAAAATTAGATCAATCTTTGGAAAACCTTGTATTTTTCGGCATAGTTAACTAATTCCTTTTGAAAACGCTTTAATATGTTTCGACCCTAATTGACGTGATTTGAACCCAAGGTTTTCTAAACAAGGTTATTGCAGAAGATCAGACAGGTGAAAGAAATTACTTTTTAATGAGCAATAGGACAATACTGGGCTAATCAAACTTTTCTATTGCAGTACTGTTCGGTTTTTGGGATTTAAGGAGCTCGTGTTGGATATTTTAGAAATTTTGGCTGTTTTACAGTGCAAGGTTTATCAAACGAGATAGAGATGAGTAGCGCACTGCCACCAGCAAAACAGCGGATAAGATTTTTCGTCAGTAGAAGGAGTTCATTGATATACAAAACGAAAAGAGTACTGAAAGAGCAGAACCTTGAAGAACTTCAGCATTAGTCAAGAAGTTCGAGGGTAAAGAGCCATCCATCATCTTCACGCGCAGTAAACGTCTGGGGGGGGGGGGAGAGCCAGGCACTCATTCGCAAAAGCAGAATATAGACCATTAAACTGACCATTACTTTGAATTTATTTCCTGAGTTATTTTGATCGCATTCTACATAAACAATGATCTCAAACTCACTATGAATTCTGTATATTTTTAAGCGCATATTTGATCTTGCAAGCCTTAATGGAAGGTTGACATTCCAAGAAGGGATCGTTTTAAAATTTGGAAAGACTTTGGTAGGGCATATGTCCAATTTCTTTACTGAATGGCTATTTTTGTCCGGAAAGAAAGACATCTCCTTGGTAAAATAAAAGGACAGCGCATTCTCATCTTTTTTACATGACTGTGTTCCTACGAAAAAGAGGCCACCATTAGGGTGAACGCAGCAGTCAATACACAGGTGAAGATGATGTCGAAGTTCTTCGAGGGTTCTTATATCGCCATCTGGAAGCAGGTGTGAACAAACAGTTGCTTATCCCGCTCGATAATTTCAGCATTTTAAATCGATCATTGGTTCATCGGCATGAGTGCAATGGTTGATAGCTTACAGGAAAAAATCAATAAATCATGCCAACGTGTGCTCAGCTTTTACATATGGAGTAGCTTCTATGGAAGCATCATTGCCAGAGAAAAATACATCAAACGCTTGTTTTATCGTTGCCACTGAATCCTCGGACCTATTTTTTAAAAACCTTTTGTAAAATACACTACAGAGTATTAGGAAATTTTAAATTTCCCTTAACACTACACTATTGTGTTTACATTTTAAAAATTAAAATGAAGTAAGCAGACTTAGCCTTCATTAATTACATTTCAAATATGTATTAAAGTGACACGTTACGTTACGCACAGAATGACAAACACCAGCGATTATACATTTAGATTTTTCTGATATCAATCTCTTGATGTTTAATTATTCTGGAATCACTTTGGATAGAATTGTTATTCCCAATTTCACACTAACTGTCACTGAGATCTGTATCTCTTCCTCCTAATCCGCTCTTTAAGTATCATCGGTAAGCTGAGTCACTGGATTCTTCCTAAGGTCATTCTCTGGGGTACTTCTTCTTCTTTCGGTCACTTTAATTTCCAGCATTCGTCAAGTTATTGCCAGGAAATAAATCTTTATCGTTGCTTTTAAATATATAAAGGTACAAGGAATGCACTGCAATATTCCCTCCATGGTTATCAGCAAGGTAATTCACACTGTACCAATACAAATGAATTTATAGAAATACATCAGAAACATAATAATCAGTGTCAACCACCGGCATGATACTAAAGAGCCTCCAAAATAACCAAGTAGAAACAGTCCTCCCAGAGAACATTAAAATAGAACTCCAGAAAGCTGCGATCCTGAACACCAGTAGGATAGTAAGAGGGCGGAAAAACAAGGGCGGAAAAAATTCATTCCATAATAATAATATGTGGATTACAATAGTTTCGTTATTTTATTTTTCATACGAGTATTATTTGTATATACACTGAAAGGACAGAATCATGGGATACCTGGTTCTTGGGCAACGTGACGCTGTCACCCCTCTCGCTAGTGGACGAGTCCACCGCTTGGCATGTATATAGGTTCACTGCATTCACGTAGACGGTAATTCGATGTCCGTATGCATAAACGTCGTGAGTTAACTGCCTTTAAAAGATGGATGATGACAGTGGGTGCCCGACGCATGGGTCACTTTATCTCTTAGGTGGTACAGAAATTGCACTGTCCCAGGTCGACAGTATCAAGAGTGTATGGGGAATATGCCATTTCTGAAACGGAATAACATCTCATCGTGGATAGCGCTGTGGGTGGAGAAAGGTGGTGGATGAACGTGACCGTCGACGTCTGTCTCGCAATTTTTCAGCCAACCTGAGAGCGACAGTGGCACAAATCACCGCCGACTTCAACGAGGGAGGTCCCATTAACGTCTCCATCAAGGCCATCAGGCGATCATTAGCCGCAATAGGTTATGGGACCGCCTACCCACCATTGCTAACACAACGACACAGGACTCTACGCCTCAACTGAGCGAAAGAACATTGGCACTGGACCTTGGATGATACGAGACGGGTCTCCTGGTCCGATGAGTCCCGTTTCCAGTTATTTCGAGCGGACGGGAGGGTACGTATCTGGCGGAAACCGCACGAAGCTATGCATCCGTCATGTCAACAAGGAACTGTTCAGGCAGGTGGACGGTCGGTGATGGTTTGCGGCGTGTTCGACTGGCACACGCTGGGACCTCTGGTACGTCTAGACGCATCTCTGAACTGTCCAGTTTACGTGTCCATCCTTGCAGACCACCTGCATCCCTTCACGGTCATCGTGCACTCACAGGGCAATGGACTCTTCCAGCAGGACAATACGCCTCCCCACAGAGCCGTGGTGACTAAAACATGGTTCAAAGAGCATTCCGCAGATTTTACCACCATGGAATGGCCTCCCCGTTCACCGGACATGAACCCTGTGGGGCATCTTTCGAATGATGTGGAAAGGTCTGTTCGAGTTGTGGATCCTCCACCCAGGAATGCAACGGAATTATGGACAGCGGTGCAGTAAGCATTGATGAAAATGCCTCTGGAACTTTCGTGAACTAGTGGACTCAATACCTCGCCGTGTGACTGCCCTTATCTGGGATGGACACGTAAGGTGGGCCTACCCGTTACTAGGTAGATATCTCATGATTTCTGTCCACTCAGTGTATGTTGTGATATTGTTAAAACATCGAAAAGAGGGTTCCAGTTCCAGGACCCCCATACCTGCATATTCTGTCACTCAGTCATCAGTACTAAAGTACATGAAGCAGACGTTGACACCCTTACCTTCATAAGCGGCTATTGCACGAGTCGATTCTCAAGGTAGTGGTTACAGACTTGAGAGAGTGTATAGTATTTGTGTAGATTCAGTTGGCTTAATCCCGAGATTTAACTGCGAAAGGTATTTTTTTAGATTAGCAAGGTACTGATTAATCTTGTTAATGATCGTACTGCGATCGTCTCTTGGTTCGATTTGAGTGAAGAGTTTCAGATAATCTGCATAACAGATCGTCTTCTCCATGATTTTGAACCAATTCCTCTCCTCCAACAAATTTAATATTAACAAGACTGTCAAATTATAGAACAGATGTGTGATAATAATCTATTTACTGATAAATTTCTTTGTCACCGCAGCTATCATATCATTCCAATATCAGTTTTAAAACCGATGTAGTTTCTAGCGAAACAGAAAATAACGACTCCTTTAACTCTACTCCAGTTACTTTATTTATTCTTTTCCCAAAGAGGATTAATGAGTATTTCTGAATTTAATGAAATTTCCTGGATGCTGGCCGATTGTCTCTTCAACCTGGCCATGCCACTAATTATTCATTTAGACTTGTTGTTTCAAAATCCTGGGAATCCCTACCATATTGTAGTATGGGGTCTTCCATATAAAAGACTTCGTGGGTAGCAAGGTGGTTATAACACTGTCCTTCCACACCGGGTGGAAATGGCCCGAGTTCCAATCCCATTCAAGACGAGAGGAATTTTTATTGTCTTTTTTTCGTATGGCTGAGTTTGAGGTTTTAGCAGAGAGTTCTTTGGGTTTTCCATCCGACAAAAAAGCAAATCGACTTAAGAATACATGCAATTACAGATATAATATACTAGCGTTTCATAGTTGTTCTTGTTGGATTTTAGGAGCATCAGCAATTAAGCCCATATTGCTCCTTATATACTGTCTGTTAATTGCATGCGTTTTGAGGTCGATTTTCTGTTTTGCTGGACGAAAACACCCGATTTTCCGGGAGAAAAAACCATGATACCCCGCCTGAGACCGACTAACTCAGCAACGTTGTGAAAAAGGCCCATCAAAATTCCTGACGTCATCGACAATGTGACTCGAACTCAGGTATTTTCCACCCAGTTGGGGAGGGGGGAAGAGGACAGCGACTCTACCAACTGTGCTTCCCACGAGGGCTTAGGTTACTAAAGATAATAAAACAGTTAATCCGAGGATCCAGAAAGATCATTTTTCCATCACCTTGTGTAATTGGAAAAAATTACGAAATACCCTCAAAACTACAGCATTCAGAGGAAGCTATACGATATGTAGCAACTTCGCTCTGTCTAGATCAGTGGTTTGCAGATGATTGCTGGTTTGCAACTTAATTTCCAATGTCCTGCAGAAGGGGAGGAACGTCATTTATTATTAGATTTCTACATCGATTTCAAACACTGCTGGAGCTGGTCTCCGACGCTTAGGGGTATAGGGCATTTAGAAACGCTGGTCTACAATTAGTGGTTCTCAAAACTATTTCCAGATATCTTCCACCGAAAGTTAAAACACATGCGAAGTATTTTTCACAACCTTATGTTGTTTTAAGACCCATGAACTTTTTACTTATTAATATAACGCTTGATACAGAAAATTATAAACTAGAAACTGCAAGTATTTATGGGCAAACGTAATAAACATGGAATTTGCAGTAGAAAACGTCTTCGTCTATGAACATTTATTATACTGTCCAGAAATTGAGGAGAACTTTGTGGTCTCCCTCCAGAACTGCTGCTTTTCTTGAGGCGATTGTAGGTTCCACACAACACTAGGGTGGTGTTCCCGAAGTCGATCAATGAATGTATAAGTTTATTGGACCGTGACATCGAATTATTAGTGCTGTTTGCACAGCAGTTTGCCTTGGCTGTCCGATTGCAAAAGTGATCAAATCAATCAGCCGTGATCGCCACACCCAACAGACATTGACATTTATATTTGTAACCGGGACTTATCTAAACCCTCTTTCCAGAGAACACCTTTAAACATAAACCTATCCTTGATAAAGATAAATCAATGTATAAAGATATATACTATGTTGACAAAAGTATTCGGACACTCTTGGGATTTCGGGAAATGAATCAGCCATCCATTCGTCAGTAATAAAAAAAAACGAAATTTTTGTTTTAGAATTAGTATTAGCTATACAGTGCAAGGAAGCCACAGGCTTCTGCTACACCGGCTTTAAAAAATGAGTTCCTGTCCAATTGACCTTCGAATTTCTTCAAACTATCAGCCTGAACTATCTGCGGAGGCAACTTGTAGCTCTTCAGCCGATGCTGTAGTTAACCGATTCATTGACTGAAAGAAGACTTCTTACAATCTAATCTCTTCCTCTGTAATTTGCATTTGTGACCCCTAGTACTGGAATTCTTTATAACGGTGAAAATTCCTCTTCATTCATTTTATTAACCCATCTCAGAGCTTCATACTCATAAACCTCAATCGGGTCCCCTCTAAGGTGCCTGATTGAAAGAACTCTGAAGGCCACATAATCGAAGTCTTTCCTCGCCCTTCACCATGCGAGTTTCCGTCTTTGTACACTTCCCAGAAGCCCAGTGTCCTTCCAAATTCTGTCTTCTAATCGCTTTATACGGTGGATTTATGACTTCCCTGTCTTCGTGGGGTTTTTAATTCAGCCCACCAAGTGTAGAAGTTATTTTGGGGATGCTATTCTCCAAGTGTAAAAACTTACATTTTGCTGCATTAAAACAAAGCTGCCATTTTTCTGACCATTTTTGAAGCTTGATCAAGTTATCCTGAAGGAGCGCTGCTTGGCACTGATCATTAACGAACGACTCTGTCAATCTTTACGTCGTCTACAAATTTTGACATCACGCCCTTTGCCCTTTCATCGATGTTGTTTATGAAAATCAGAAAAACAGTGGTCCAAAAACCATCTTTGGGAGACCCTACTTCGAACGTTACACCAATGTGAAGAATATCCATTAATCGCCATCCTCTGGCTTCTCCGGTGCAGTCAACCTACCATCCATCTTAGAATCTTTCCAGTAATCCCAACATGCTGCAGCTTATATACAGTAGTAACCTCTCATGAGGGACTGAGTCAAATGTCTTGCTAAAATTCAAATAAACTAGGTCGAAATTGTTCCTTATATCCAGCTCATGGGTGATTGTGTTGAGAGTATAACTCAGCAGGTTAGTTAAACGTGATTTTCTCTTAACAAAACTATGTTAAGGTTTTGTTAAGTCATTCAAAGGAATGTCATTTAAATATAAATGACATTCCTGGAGAATGTCATTTATATTTAAATGCTCCTAGATTTCACTCATGAGCAATATCAGCTGGGTTATCTCAGCCTTTACTGTACACAGTAAACAAGAATCTAATCTGATTCGTTCTATTCTTTCTATTTATATAAATGAAAAACTCATTGTTCTACATTATTTGCGCTCTTATTTAGCGCTTTCTCATACCCGGTCTTGGCCTCCCTAACCTTATTAGTATTAGTATTAGTATTAGTAACGGCCGCTTGGTGCAAGAAAGCCTATGGCTTATGCTGCACCAGCCAAAAAAAAAAAAAAAAAAAAAAAATCCGAACAAAACAATGATAAAAACAAAAAATAAATAAATAAATAAATAACTAAATAATAATAATTAATAAATAAAAAAAAATAAAATAAAAAATAAATAAAAAGGAAATTAAACCTATCATCCTATGCGCTTCCCTTACCCGAAAGTACTATCCAGATGACCTTTGAATTTCCCCAAACTGTCGGCCTCTACCACCCATGAAGGCAACTTATTCCAGTAATTTATAACTCGCTGGCTAAAATAAAACTTCCTGCAGTCCAATCTAAACATTTCCCCCCGTAACTTGAATTTATGTCCCCTAGTTCTAGCATCATGTATAATCTTGAAACTTTTGTCCTCATTCATTTTACTGATGCCTCTCAGAGCCTTAAACACCTCAATCAAATCTCCTCTAAAGTGTCTAGTTTCCAAACTCTGCAACCCACATATTCGAAGTCTTTCTTCATAAGGCCGCCCTTTTGCCGATCTCACCAGGCGAGTTACCCTTCTTTGCACCCTTTCAAGAAGCTCGATGTCTTTCTTCAGGTGCGGTCTCCATACTTGAACACAGTATTCCAAGTGTGGTCTAACATAAGCCTTATATAATGGGATTATCACGTCCCTATCTCTACTTGCAAAAGTTCGATAGATCATCGATAGGACACCATGGGCCTTCCTTGCAACCTGTTTACAATGCTCAGAGAATTTCATGTCTGACCGTATCGTAACACCCAAGTCCCTTTCCTCCAGTACTGGCTTTAGTTGAACTCCACCAAGTGAATAAGTTTTTTTGGGATTACTGTTTCCCAGGTGTAATACCTTACACTTTGTTGGATTAAAGCACAGCTGCCATTTTTCTGACCATTCCTGAAGTCTATCTAGGTCTCTCTGAAGAAGCCCAGCTTGACAGTGATCATTAACTACTCTCCCAATTTTAACATCATCTGCAAATTTAGACATCACGCCCTCTATCCCTTCATCAATGTCGTTTATGAATATTAAAAACAACAGTGGTCCTAATACTGATCCTTGGGGAACCCCACTTCTTACATCAACCCAATCTGAGGAATAGCCATTTATCACAACCCTTTGCCTCCTGCCCTGAAGCCATCCTTCTATCCATCTAAGGATTTTCCCAGTGATTCCAACCTGTTCCAGCTTATAAAGCAACCGCTCATGTGGGACTGAGTCAAAAGCTTTGCTGAAATCTAAATAAACAATGTCGAAATTATTCCCTAAATCCAGCTCGTGAGTGACCCTTTCGAAATAGCGAACCAGATTTGTTAAACATGATTTTCCCTTTACGAAACCATGCTGAGTATCCTTGAGAATTTCAATTCGATCCAAATGATCCTGAATTCCACCCTTGATCATTGCCTCCATGATTTTCCCTACTACTGAAGTCAGACTGACAGGTCGATGATTTCCCACTTCACTCTTAGAGCCAATCGTATGTATGGGAGATACATTTGCACTTTTCCAATCCAAGGGAATCTCCCCAGAGTCTAATGATGCTCGCATAATTAGCCTCAATGGTTCAATGCACTCGCTTGCCGCCTATCTTAAGATTATAGGGTATATTCCATCAACTCCAGGAGCCTTACTGGTCTGTAGGCTCGAAAGTTTTTTCATTAAATAATCTTGCGAAATTTCAATATCATTAATTACATATTTTTTAACTTCGCTCCCACAATTTCCCTTTGCCACAAAAGGCTTTCCATTTGTAAATATCGATGCAAAATAACTGTTGAGTTCATCTGCAACGGCAGCTGGTGTATTTATTACTATCCCCTTTCCCTTACATAAAGGTCCGATCTGGTTTGTCCTGCTCTTCTTGGCATTTATATATGTGAAGAATTCTTTATCCCCCCTCTTTGCTCTGTTTGCTAGTGATTTCTCATAAACTGCCTTTGCCTGTCGAACCTTTTCTGTGGCTCTATTACACATCACCTTGTAGCTGTTATAGGCTTCAGTACTTTTTATTGTTCTGTAACCTTTCCATGCCACCTTTTTCTGCTCAAGTAATGCGGCAACTTCACTAGTCATCCAACTTGGAACCCTCCTCGTGGAGTATTTTTTTAATGGTATATACGCATTCAAGGCATCTGTGATTAATGTTTTAAAAGCGTACCACAGTTCAATTGTATTCATTCTCTGCGCGATATCTCTTATGTGTGGTACAATCACAGATCAACTTGTAGCTGTTGTGGGCTTCAGTTTCCCACGCTTACCCTGGTCTATTAGATTTCCAACGCTTACCCTGGTCTATTAGACTGGCCAGTTCCATATTCATCCACCTCAGCATCCTCCTCATGGAAGATACATAGGTGGATGAATATTCTAGATATTCTCCAAGATGGTCAGATTGGGATGTATTTAGCAATCACTTGAGATAAACCCTTGCTTTTCGCCACTGGGATACGGCAGCATAGAAGTAACTGCGTTCACGTTAGAGGAATGCAGTTCTAAGAAATATGGTAGAAGGGTGGAGGCGTCAAACTTAACGACTTTCAAAGGGGGAAGTCCCCATAGAGTGCCACATTAGTAATCAATCTGTTCGTGCCATTTCTACTCGCTTGGAAGGTCTGGGTTCGATTTCCCTCTATGACTGGAGGAATTTCTGAAGCTCTCTTCGGTCGATGTTGTAGCTAGCTGATCTCATATGGAGGGAATAGGATTCTCTCCATAAGTTCTTTCGAGTATTTCATCCCTAACAACATTCGGTCGATGTTGTAGCTAGCTGATCTCATATGGAGGGAATAGGATTCCCTCCATAAGTTCTTTCGAGTATTTCATCCCTAACAACATTCAAATCAGCTTGTAAACAGAGACTTGTACAGGCGTAATATACAAGAGGCATTAAAGTCTAAGTTGCTGATGTGTCTAAAACCCAACAACAGTAACAACATGCCATTGCAGCAAAACAGCAACACTATATCAATGGAGGCTGAAGTAATCACCAGATGGAACCATCGTGGTAGTACTATATATTATGCCCGGATACGTTTGCGTAGCCTACAGAAATTTTGGAAACAGACCGAAGGGTGCTTAGAAGAGTGGTACGTAAATCCTATTATTCTCATTGCAAACTTTTAAACCGGGGCTCTGAGGTGGGGGGGCATGGAAAATGGTATTAGTGCAAGGACAATATGTAGGGAGTTACAATGCATCGGATATTACGGAAGTGCTACAGCAGGCAATGCACAGTGGCGACTTGCCTGGTGCTCAACCCATCATAACCGTAACCGATCCATGGAAAATTGGAAAGCTGTGCTATGGAGTGATGAAAAATGGCTATAAGATCGGTTTCGGATACCGAAAGAGCATTATTTATCAGCTTTTATTCCCAATTGTGGAGTTTGACGGAGGTGCAGTAACCATCTGGAGTTGTTTTTCGTGGTCTGGGCCATTGGTCATCGTTCTTCGAACAATGAAAGCTATGCGGCACATTGACATTCTGCGCAATTCTCGTCTTCCTACACCGTCGCAGAAGTATGGGTAATGCCCTTCTCTTTTGCACCAAGACAATGCACCACGCATACTGCACGGCCTGTAGAACCTTGGGCGAGCAAAGCTTCATTGGCCTGCCCGGGGCTCTGACGTAAATCACATTGGACGCCTTTGGGATGAACTGGAAAGTTGGTTTCTGGTCAGGCCAACAAACGCATAGTCGGTAGCCCTGGTGGGTAGCAGAGTTGGTAGGATAGCTGTTCTCCCCACACCGGATAGAAAAGAACCGAGTTCGAACGACGTGAGCAATTCTTTTGGGTCTTTTTTCACAATTTGGCTGAGTTAGTCGGTCTCAGGAGAGGGTAGCATGGTTTTTTCTCCTGAAAACTCGGGTTTTTCGTCCAGAGAACAGAAAATCGACCTCAGAACACACGCAATATAGATGGAGCAAAATGGCCTTAGTTGCCGATGCTCCTAAAAAATAATTTCAACAAATACAACAACCACAGTCGGTAGTTGAATTAACCGCTCTTGTGTTTAAGAAGGAATGGAAAAAAATACCGCCTTCTTGCTATCAAAAATTAGTTGAGCCTACCGACGTGGTTGGTTGATTGATTTGATGTTTAATGGCGCATTGGCTACTGATATGGATAAAGAAAGTGTGTAATTAAGTGCCTATCAAATTAAAGGTTAATTGACACATGCAGGTGTACGGTTACTTTTGGAAATGTGCTATATATAACCAGAAGCGCGAGGGTACAGAATTACACACATGCATGATTCAACTCCGCATGACTATGAAATATGGTGCTGTTAGTGTATTCTCTCTATCTTGTGAACAACTGTGACTTTGTAGTCGTACAGGAGTTTAAAAATAAATACATTTATTTATACCATTAGAGTGTAAATAACGTTCACAAGATTGATTATTTTAAAATTGCAACCCATCGACAACGCTTCACATGTTTATCAAGCTGTTTTAAGCGAACTATAATCCAACGTAATAGAAAAGTATAACTCTCAAAATGAAGAGACCTCCAATTTTACACGTTGATCGTTTTCATGAATAAGGATCACAAAAGTCAACAATACGAAGGCAAAATCAATATAAACAACAATCAAGAACATTTTTAGAAAGCAACAGTTCTTTAGAAAAACAGCTAAAAATGGAGATGGCCATTATATGTGTCCAGTTTCGTACTACCAGAAAATACACACCCAAATTTACAAAATATAATTAACTGCTCGGTTCCAGAATCAGATCCGGATGGAATCAGAACCAGATCCAAGAGAAAAAATAAATGGAAGTCTGTCCAAGTTGGTCATCCCAAAACGTGTCCCGTTTGCAAAAAATGCATTACTAAAGAATGGACAGATCTCTCCCGATTACAAGAAGAGGTCAGATTTTGAGAATTCACCTCGACTGGGGTCTTTAATAAATGTTTAACAACCCAATTTCGCATCCTATTTTTTTCCAAAGAAACTTTTGATTAATCCACTACAAGAGATATTTCAAATAATTTTTCTCATCTTAACCTTTGAACGATAAACCTCCCAAAAATAAAGAAGCCAATAAACTAAACAATCATCCATTTCTGAGTAATCCGAAGCTTCTTTAAAAACTTCGCTCAACAATCAATATTTCAGAATTTAATAAACTCTCCTTTGTCTCCAACAATTGTCCCTAGATGGCAGCACACAAAGTCAGATATTTGACTTTCGAAGTACCAATCGCCAAAACTGTTAGCGTTGTTGGGGGAGGAGGGGGCGCAAGGGGAGGGGGGATGACACGTTCTAGAAAGTAGCGACTAATTAATTCTTATGAGAATATGCCTTTCTTCGTCTCTTTCTGTCTTCAGCAACTTTGATGGTCAGCAGAGCACTGAAGGATGGAAAACTCGCTCGCTAATGTTTCTATGATTTGGGAAACCGAAGTTCTGTCTCAGTCGGACGACAACAAATGACAAAGTAAATCTTCTGTGGCCAGAAACCGAATTCTGTAGAGTAGAGAAGGATTAAAGCGTGGCGTATGATGACACCACGCGCAATTGTCGCTCGCTAAATAGTAGGATCCCTTCTCCCTCTTAGCGCTACCAATTACTCTCATCAGAAGGAGCTTTAATCTCTTAAATCTCGTTCCCAATCAGTCTGAGAGCCGCGAGGAAGCTAGGGATCGCATCCTAGGACACACTAAATCCGGGACAACCGGCTGTCATGCCCTGTCGCCGCGTGCAATGAGATGAAAATTAAGGTGGTATGAAATAAATTCTTGGAAATAATTTATCATCTTCAGCAAGCCAGGCTTGGTGCAATATGCCGCGATCTGTCACTTCGGTTGCCGGAGATTAAAGCGAGCGGACAGCGGACTGCTCCGGCAGAGGTGTAGTGGGCTTCGGCATCTCGTGCCGTCTCCCATGACATGAATGATTGATGTTGTTTCTGAGCAGACAGAGAAAAAAAAAGTACTAAAGAGAAAAGAGTCGTAGTCGTGTTGTTCCTAACGCACAACTAGCAATCCATCATCCTGTCGGCTTAAATTAACTTGGAGAGAGATAAAATTTTGCGAACAGACCGGACAAAAACACCTTTAGAGGGGCGCCTCGAATGGTGCTTTACACATTGACAGCGGCCGCGAAACAATAGCCGCTTGCTTATGTTACTGAATGCGGATTATTTCTTGATCTTGGGCAGCTGCTCGTGCTTCTGCTGACAGCCTCCACACTCCAGGCATTATATATCGATAGAGATATTTACTAACAACCGCTTTTTGCTCCATTTTTCCTCTCCATTTTCTGGTAGTGTTAGTTGAGGCGAGCGCCATCTATTCTCAGTAGGGCGCCAAGAAAGGAGAAGAGGTTTAAGTTATTTGAGAGTTCCCAAGAAGTGCAATTTTAATGCTAGTAACCGCCGATAAATTAATAGTTTTCTTAACCATTGCGTTGAACGCTTAACAGAATAATTATTCACAGAAAGGGTTGGTGGAGGGCAGAAACGGCAATTGAGTTTGGCATTTAAAGCAACCGTTTTGTACTGGGTCATTGGGGGCATCGTTAACCTGCACAGGACAATGGTATCAAACGACTCACAATGTCAAAAGAATGGTTTGGGTGGAGGTAAAAGTTGAATATGCACGAAGTAGACAACTATCGACTATAATTGATAGGTGGGCGTAACGATCATACCCCACTTATGAATTCTGTCTGGTGGAGTGCATTGGTTTTCATAGAACTGTCGCAATGCGTGGTTAAACTGTTTTTCTTATATTCCATCATTCTTTGAGTTAAATGAAGATGGATGCAGAGGGTTGTGTTAACTCTTTGATACGTTTATACACCCTTTAATGCTACAAACAGGATGTTTCGACTCAGTGTGGGTTTCTTTATTTTCTTTCTTTCTTATTTTTGTTGCAGTAAGCGTGAAATTATTTCTACTAATGTACCGAAGCGTGTGGGTTGTAGTCTATACTTCCCCCGCTTCCCCCATTCATTGACAGTGGTTGTTCGCATAGTATAATTGATAACCTATACTTACGGCTGACAGATCGCAGAAACTTAATTCTCTCTAAGAAGTATACAGTTGCTAGGCGAATTAAAATTCGTTGATTGTATTTATTACACCTTTATTCGTGGAGTCTTCACATGCTATCCATGGTATAAGCATTCTCTTTCTTGATGATCCCAGAGGATCTTAGCCCAACTTGTGGGTCAGAGTCTCTTTTGAGATGGGTATGTGCTTAATTGGGACTGGCCCACCTTTCCGTTGTATGGACGAGTACCCAGAATCATCTCTCCAGGTGACTGTTTGTCCTTGGTAGCCAAATGGCCCGAACACAACAGCACGTGCACACTTCTCACACAGATCTACACCTTTCTGTCCCTTTTACAGTTGATGAAGACCATCACTTTAGTTTTCCCAAAATTCATTTCTAATTAGGGATAAACGTCATGGAGTTACTTAAATGGGTTTCAATTTTTCTATTTCTTCATGGTCACTTCTTAGATGAGTTGATATTTAGTATATATATTTATTTCCGATCATTTGAATATAAATAAATGTATGAATAAGTGATATAATTATATCTATCTAGGGCAGTAGCAATAGAAGTGTTTTACTATCAGCAAATTCCACGTTTATATTATCCGTATTTCTTAGATTGTCATTTATTTATGTATCATTAAAGATTCGATTAATTAAGAAGTTTATCTATGCAGATGGTTAACTAACTACATGACTTAACTAGTAACCCCTTCTGCGTCGTACAGTTTGTTATTAGTTCTAACTCTCGGCGAATTTCTACTTTATAGTTTATTTATTTTTTTTCTTTTCTAGCTCATACCAGCTTTACCAGTTAGCCCAATCTTCCACTGCATCATACACCGGCGACATCTGGCGTCAACACTAAGATGCGATGTACACTGTCACTTCGCCGTTCCCGTATGACAAATGATAGTAGACAAAAGGCTCGTGCGTTGCGGACACCAAGAGCATGCAATAAATGTCAGACGCAATCAAGGAGGCTGGTTGGGACTTCGCGTCCTGCTCTGAGGACGTCTTTCTGACACCCGGACACGCGCCAATTCCCAGGCATAGGGGGGACTATGTATCTTACCTCCCGCCCCTGAGAATCTTGTTTATGAACGTGAGTGTGTTAGAGTTATGATCTCCTGGAAAAAATGATTTGGAGATGTTTTAGGATGGAATCATTAAAAGAGAGCTTCCAGTATCGAATGACGGAGGTTACAGTGGGGATGAAATGAAGACAGAATTATGAATTGAAAAGCTGAAGTATTTTATGATTCGGTGGATATTTATATCGAAGAACATCATTAATAGACTAATCTGTTTCTGGAATAATCACCATGAACAGGGGAGGCAATTGACGTCCATCGAAATGTCAAAGAACTTTCCTATAGGTTTTTGGCATCATCATCATCATTGATTTTCTAAAATGCATATGACTGTAATTTTTAAAGATTTGTATTTTCCGAAATTTGCTTTTTAAAGTGCATCACAAACAAAACACCACTCCAGGAGATGGACTTTGCCTTCAATAAGTCATGACACCGCAGCTGAAAAAGCAAATTCATCCCACCACTAATTCTTGTGATCTTTGGACCAAACTTTCACTGGAAGTTCTCTCTTTGAAAGAGAAGATTGCGTACAAAAAGAGGAAGAAAGTGATTCATCTGAGGGTTTAGTGACAGTCGATGACAGACTTTATCTTTCTACAAAGTCTTGGTGTAAACACAAGACTATAATTGCCATCGGAAACCTTATCAGTCAAAAAAAAAAAAAAGAACGAACACCATAAGAATGATAGAACCTTGGCAAGCTCATCTTGGCCGAATATGGGTACAATAATAAAGGTCACTGACACCGTAATAAGCGACACCATAAGTCCTCGCTGTCGAAATTAGAGTTTTGAAAGAAGTAAAATTTACAAGAATTTTAGAAGAAACTTTTGCAAGTTGAAAGAGAGACAAAAATACAAATAGTCGTTAAAACCCTTCTCTTTGTTAAACTAAGATGCAGCCTCGTTGGAAAAGTAGACAAAGAGATAAAGCCTTACATCTTTAAACACTACCCTCCTATCTATCTATCTATCTGCTTCATCGATCTCTCTCTCTCTCTCTCACTCAGTGCTGGATTAAAAAGACCCGAAAAAAGGGGAAAAATAGCAGTGACTGTTACTTTATCGACAAACCAATTAAAGCCATGTTTTGTACACACACACAGACACACGCGCGCGCACACACGCACACCAATAGCGAAGAACCAAAAAAAAAAAAAAAAAAAAAAAAAATACGGGGCTCCAACGTCGTTGTATCTTCGAACGGTCGATCGACCTGTGCCCTAATTACCGACATGTGACAACAACTACTGACGGCGTCCAAGAGCGCGTTCATTGACGGAAACAAGTGATACCATTGCCGGCCCTTTTCTTCCGTTATCTGAGAGTAAAAACGGACCGAAATGAAGAGAAGAAAAGGCAAAAAAAAAAAACTTTTTAAAGACTACATCTTTAAAATACCTAAACATCCATAGATGTCGAGAGAGCACGGGTCTCTTTCACGTGCTTTGTGATGCTCATCTACCCCCTCCTTTCTCTTGTTTGCTTCTTATGATGATAAGAATGAAAACCTCTGGGACCCCATTACATTTAGCTGCCTATACAATAAGCGTTTGTTTTTTTTTTTATAAGTTAATGGAGTATAATTTCTGTTATTAATTGATGCGTTTTTATGCTTTCCAATAATGATGTACCGCGGTGGAAGGAAGTTTTAAATGTCTTTATATCTTTTAAAGTTCCTGTTTTTAACCCAAAGTTCAAAATTTTTACTCCAATTAAAAAACGCCGATGTGAACAATAGATGCGTGATTGTAATCCTCTGATGGTGGCAACCTTAAAAAAAAAATCCACCTTTTGATTTCAAAATGAGATTACAATGGGTGAAGATACTTAAATTTGTTGTTCTTTAGCTGCATCACAGAGATCAGGACAGATCAATACTGAAATGGATCTAGAAGGAGAACTCTCAGCCCTGTCACATGTGTCATATAGTTCTGACCTTGGTACTTCGAATTTTCATGGGTTTTGTCCACTTAAAGATGCATTTCGTCGAATTCAACTTCAAGAATGATACATTTAAAACTGCTGTACCAAATTGCAGCTCAGGCCACTCCTGTCCAGAGTACGATGGCTCCTCTCCCAGTGGTGGTGGCGGGCAACGCAGGGTCCCACTATGGGCTCTGTGGTCAAGTAACCAGAGACACAACAACACCATAACACTACTCTGTCACAAACCAGACATTACAGAGATTTTGTAATTATTCACAAAGCACCATGGCGCAGATGTGGGAAACCACCGGTGGCGCCTTCCACAAAACACAACGCCTCTATGTACCAAATTGCTTACATTTTTACCAAACATTCTTCTCCAATGGAATCAAAAACCCTGTGTGTAGCCTATGTAGAAGATGAGTACATCTCTAAATAGTCTGATCCACGTTTATAGAAATTGCATGCATCTAATGTTTTGACAAAACAATCTGAACCTCAACAGGAAATAGTATTTTTCCCTTAAATTCTTTCAAATATTTCTTCAGTGATCATTCCATACTCATAGCATCGATCTGCCTGACCTCGATGCCAGGACTCCTCTTCTAGGGTTATTAAATATTACAAATATTTATATCCGGTAACGCACTACCAGATTTTATTGTACACTGACCAACGTAACAGCTACTCCTTTTCCATCCGATCTGCTAGAGATACAAAGCAGGGGTCGTTGCCTTAATTTAATTTTGCCAGAGCGAGATATCTTGGGTGAATTAACTTTCACTTTATCTGATAAACCGAGAGACATCAAAATAAAGTAATTTTATTTTTACTGCTTTCAATTTCATTTTGCGCAGATATCTCTCTCGCTGAATTAACTTCATTATTATCTTTGATCTTGTCAGATATTCACACTGCGCTGCACACTGACCGACCCTAAGGTGCAGAATAAGATGTTTTGACTTCTAGTAGGGTAGTTTATACATTGTAGTAGCTCTGCATAAGTTTAGCAAGATATTAATGGAAGAAATACAAGAACATCGTCAATATATTTTCAGGAAATCTGAAGATAATAGATAGATTAATATTAATCTGTAGATCGATGGTACGCTAATGCCCTCTTCATGCTGGAAATGTTAAAATTAACTGGATAAAAATGAAATCATAACGAAGGTGATATAGTGAAGGTACAGTAGAAAGCTGTTCAGGGAACATTGTTAGAGAATATTTCATTATCCACGCTTTATATCGGCAGCTGGATAGACCACGGTGTCAGGTAGTCATATGACATGTTTTCAGAACTGGCAATCAGCTGCGTGACTCTTGTGGATTCATAAATAATAGCGTATTAGATTCCATCATCGTCCAAAAAGGATGGATGGATCCCTCTATTTCTCTGCGCAAGATATCTTGGGCTTAATCGACTTTAAGAGACAACTTATACAGTACTATGTCTTTAAAAGGATATTTAGTGAGTTTCTAAGTCATCTTTATGACGTATTTTTAAGAAAAAAATAATCTCCAATACAACAATCTAAAATCCGAGTTAAGCCAATGTTGATGATGCATTTTCTTTGGGGGGGGGGGGAGGGCTCATATGTTCCTCGTTGGCAACTTACTAGCATGACAATAATTAATATTTGTACTCTTACATAACCTAAGACAAAATTCTCTTGGGGGAGGCTTTAGCCCCCTCAGTCCTCCGTGGGTGCATCTATGATGTGTTATTGTCTGGCAACAGGGAGATGCATTTTTGCTTATCTCATTAGAAGGATATCATGCAGGACCATTACCGGCACATATCAGACTGATCCCTTTTCGACCTGAAAAGGGACGAGTCTAATATGTGCCTGGCAATCAGTACCATTTACCATGACGTTACTTCTTTTGTTTTTCATAAAAACAACTAAGGCTATGAGGCGTCAATGTACTGTGCTCATTAAAACTACGTATATTCTCTTCAGTTTACCTGTTTTGCTGGATTAAAAACTCAATTCCTGGATTGAGGGAGAGAACTGTGCCATCCTCGCCCGGTACGGATAAACTGGCCACGGTGTGTGAAAAAAATTCCATAAAAATATTCCTTCTATCATGATTAGATTGGAACCCAGGATTTTTCCACAGCTATGGAAGGTCAGTGATTGTAACCATTCGTCCGCGAGGGTTGAATTACTTTTTAAAATGATAAAAGTAACAGTTGCATAATTTCTTTTGGACAGCAGTGTATTTTTGTTGATTTATTTTCCAGTTGTCGACAAACATGCCCCGTGTCTGTAGACCAACATAAATGCGTTTATTTTGCTGAATATGATTTGATTTTTAATTTATACTGTATGAATGCTTTTTTAAAGACTCAAATGAATATTGGATGCTGATTTTAGGTACCACACTCTTCAATGTGTTTGAACGCTATGGTGGGGATAGTAATCGAAAAGCCCTCGTGGGTAGCATAGTTTTATTCCTGCACAGATGCGTTGCTATGCGGCCAAACTTTTGATTTGTGTAAAACACACAAACAAAAAGTATTAACTTGGGGAGCATTTTATTTTTAAATTCTCGCGAGGCAATTAATGCAATTGCAATAATTAAAACCGTAGTTTAATATTATGATGCCGTGGAAGAGAAAATCGCTAAACTACTTTTATTTGTTTTCAATAAAAAAAAGCCTGTTATTTTGTCTTCATAATAAGACATTAGTCTGGAAAGAAGTCGGTGGTGGCATTTGTTGAAGGCCCTGAGCCGCTGTGATATTTGGTGGAGTAAAGCCGCGTTATTGTTCATTGTTTCGGTGTCAGTCAATTAACAGCAGAGGCCGGGCCAGACAAAGAAAGAAAACTCAGTCCCCGAAGAAGTTAAATTAACTGCTCGCCACCTCTTTGTGTTGAAATAAAACAGATGTTAGCTGAGGACCGAGGAAAAGAAACAATGGCACACAGTTTAAAGGGCACTAATTAGAATCGACTGATTATCGAGTGTGGGGATGGGGAAGGAGATGGATATTTTTCAATTCGCTGACACACACACACACACACGCACACGCTCTTAACTGGAGTGAGTTATTTTTCAGACAGAAACCTTGGTGATTCTAACCATCAATCTTGGATTTTTTTTCTCCCCTTTTATTTCTTTCTCTGCATTATGATGCAATTAATGCAAAAATTGCTTCATCTATCACTATTCAAAATCCTGCTTTAGTCCAGCACTCCATATGAGTCCAAATTGTTTTTGTTTCTATAGTTACTCTGCTTTTTTTTGCGTGAATCAAAAGCCCTTTTTTTTAATATGATAGCTTCCACTTGCTGTTAACGGTGAGTGAAAAAGATTAAAGTTGGTTGACCGCAAGTACTTCAAAGATGTGTTTGCTCAAAAACCACCTCCTCCTCAAGCCAATGAGTGTTCTTATCTGCATATTGCAATATTATTAAGCGCATTACAAAGACGAAAGCTTGAGGTTAGTACATAACCATAGCAGAACGTGGACTGATAGTTAATGTTACCAAACGTATTTTTACTCGATGAGAAAGGACAGCGACTTGTGGTCATAATTCCACCAGTTCTGATACATGTCAAAGGAAATATTTTTCTGTTTAGGATTTTCTCTGAGGAAACTAAACCAATGGGGCGTTAAAATAACTTGTCTGTAAATTGCGTATATTTTATTGTCGGCTCGCCTATTGTGTGGGATGAAAGTCCAATTTCTAGAAGGAAGACCATACAACCCTAGCCTGAGATGGAATAGCTCGACCACGAAACAAAACAAAAAATAAATAAATAAATAAGAATAAAAAACTCATAAAATGTTGCTCTTGTCCCTACTAGACGTATAGTATTTTGAATCTTTAACAATCCTCCAGAGCCCAGTTTCTCCTTTATGATGATGGGTTTATGGTGGAAGTTTTTCCATAGAACTCATGTTGATGCATCTTCTGTGATATATATACACACCAACAACGTCTGTACTTTACCGCATCTTTTGGACGATTCTCTGGAATTTCTGGGGACAATTTTTCGGATAACACGTCCCTCTGTTCGTAGATCTTCTGTCAAAAAATAAGCAGTTTTGTCGATATTCAGCTTTCACGTAGTCAATCTCTTCAACGATGTTTCAGGCAGAGATCTTTAGAACATTGTTAAGTTATAACACGCTTCTTGCTCTATGACACCTCACCACTGTCCATGTTAGAATTCGATAAGCTGGTTTAAGTGCTACATAAACTTCCTTCAAAAAATCCCAATAAAAAGATTTCTAATCATCTATACGTATCCCCAAATTGAAGTTTATGAAACATGTAGATGACTGAAGATTAGCTTTCCAGGATTTTTCTCGCAGAACTGAGGTAGTTGGCTGGAAGAGACAGGTGTTTAGAATAAAGACTGAGGCAACAAGTCTATGAGGCGTCAGTATTCTTCAGTTAACTGCTTACAGAGAAAAAGTTTCTGTTTTCTCCAGTTTACTGGAGAAAAGCCACGTGACCCTTTCTCGAGATTAATTAAAAAGGTTAAAAGGTTCTTCCAGCACAAAGAAGAATTGAATCTCGGCTTTTCCAATTGATTATGGAGAGCAGCGGTCATAGCTACTATGCTCTCTTCAAGAACCATTCTCAAGACATGGACCTTCAGGTTTCTCCCCTTTCCCTAAACAAGCGAGCCAACTTTTGGTATATGCTCACGTTACAGAAAAGTAAATATTGCTTATTCTGGAAGAAACTGTAGACTCTGAGTCGTTCTTAGAAAAACATAAATAGCAAGGACGTGTATACTGTCCACTCAAAATGAAACACATCATGAAATAACAGCAACAATCTTTCTTTTAAAGCAAAAATTGATATTCTAGAACAAAGTTCAAGTACTGTACCAATACAAGCTGAGAACCTCCTATCTGGGTATGCTAATTTGTCTACTGCATTATCGGTATAAGAGCATTTTGTAGTATGGTGACCACAAAAATCATGATATCGATTTAATAATAGACAGCAGATACCTTTCAACTGTTGTTAGAATAATACTGTGGTTTATTTTGTCTATACTATTATACGGAATTTGAAAACAAATAGCTCCTCCAGCCTCGGAGGAGCTAAATAATGACCGCCGCAAAAATGAAAAGAAACTGGATCAACGCCATCTAGAAAGGACAATGGCAGAAAGATGAGGGGCCAATCCTGCATCATTCAGGCTTTTCATAAGAAGTATTATTGCTCTATCCAAACAAGTCTCACAGCGACCTCTAATGGTGTTTACAAGTCGGATGACAAGGTGCGGTAATAAATCTCAGTTCTCTAAAAAGAGCTGATCTTAGAGCACGCATTTAGCCTTCTGGAAGGTGGCCTAAGCTCCCAAAAGCACCCCAGATATACTTAAAATAAGATTCGGATCTAGAGATCTGGCTGACCTCTACAATAGAAGAATATCCTTACTTTAAAGGAAAACGTCAACCAGCTGAGAGCTACGTAGCAAATTATCAACGTCCATGAAAATGAATTCGGAGTTTATGACATTTCTAAGAAACATCAGTGACTGAAGGAGCTTGTCTATGCTGTTAAGCAGTCAAAGTACTTTAAAATATGAGGAAATTGGAGCTGCCATTCACCATAATGGCTCTTCAGGACATCCTCACGATAATGGTCAGGAGCAGTCTTTAATGGGATGCAACGGATGCAATGCAGCTGGGCCCAGGACTGAAAATGGCCAAAATTCCAACAATCGGTTATCCTGGTTTGTTATAAATCCTTCCCAAACCTTATCTTCTTGAGAACTCGTCTGTCTCAAGATACTGCCTTCTCGGTCAGCACAGTAGTTAAGATTATCATCCTATGGCGCAAGCGATGCAATTGTACCAGATCCCTCAGTGCAGGAGTCGATCTCAAAAATGAAAAGAGAAAAATGAGAGAGTTGCATAAAAAATGAATAAATTAGTTGCACTAAGGTCTAAACTGGTGTTAATACGTCGCTGGACCTTCTACACGGCCTGAAAAAAAAGGCTGGGTTTGAATCCCATCAAAGACGAGAGGAATTCTTTTTTCCAAGCCGAGTTAGTGAGTCTCGAGCCAGGGCAGCATGTTCCCCACTCCTCCAGAAACTTAGATGGATTTTTTGCGTCCAACAAAACAGGAAAAAAATCAGTAAGTAAGACATTGACATGACAAACACTGCATGTAGTTTGCAGTCATATATATTGCGGATGCACGAACTCTGAGAGCCTCTAACAAGAAAACGTCTCTTAATGATGTAGTTCAACGGTTTAAAAAAATCTTATTTTAGAGTAATCGTATTGTGATTTATCTTATTAAATTGCACCAGGACCTCAAGTTTCTAGTAGAAATTTACGAAATTACGTTAAAAATAAAATAAAACTGTTGTAACTTAACTTTTAGACACCAGTCTAAAAGTAATTTAACACCAGTCTATAATGGCCTGGATATTTTTTATCAAAAAAAACCAAAACAAACCAAAAAACAGTATAAACAATGACTGGATTCATTCCATAGAGCGCCATAAATTACAGGCCCGATTAAACTGTCCTCCAAAGACTTGAAGTGTACTTCAGAAATTACTTTGTGAATATTTCTCAGAATATACTACATACCCACGACAATACTCTTCTTTTCTCCTGAACAGTTGTACTGTGAGAGCAATAGTCATTAATGGAAAGATTTTATGAGGTGTGAATGTGTATTGTGTTAATTTTATAAATAAAAATGTATTTATTAACCCCCCCCCGTAGGCCTATTTGCAGGAATTTGAGATTGTGATATTTGGAACTCCTTTGGAAATGTTGAATTCGAACTGATGAATGATGTGAGCAATATCGAAGAATTTTCAAGCGGAATTCAATTAGCTGGTCTCAGATAGGAAGCGTTTATACCTGATTTTTTTCTATCTCTCTGACAGACCAGCCTCGGAACACGCTTTACAAACACATTTATATTAAGATTGTATATTATTGCTTTTTTTTCGCATCGTAACCTGCTATTAGGATTTAAGAAGTGAAATAGGATTCCAAGTGTGATATGCTATACTTGAATATCGCAGCATCTATGATGATTTGAGCTCGGATGAATAAACATAATAAATGATAATAAACTTTTAATAAACATTAATAAACATTAAATAAACATTTTAACATCAATACAACTATCTAAAATGTTCTACGATACGAAACCTCAAAGAAGGCGGCTACTTTATTGGCTTCTACAACCAAATTAACAACGTAACAGCAATGGATTCCAGCAAAAGACGTGCAGTCTCTTCTCAGCAGCTGTTGAATGATTTTTGCAGACCACAAAGAACCCCATTTAATACGTAGAAGATGATTTAAAAATTACCACAACTACAAAACCTGAGGATGAAATCCGGACAACCTCCCAAGATGCAAATGGACTAGTTGCAAAAACAGTTAAATACCCTAAGAATCTAAATCTGTCTATCATTGTCACGTTGACTCATCTCGCATTCTTTCAACACCAAATAAAATCGGCATACTCATTCATGATGAGGTCATACCAAAGGTCCCGGGTAGCACAGTTGGTATAATAACCGTTCTCCCCACACCGGATGGAAAAGACCTGAATTCGAATCCTGTCAATGATGCGAGGAATTTTTATGGGTCTTTTTCACAACGTGGCTGAATTAGTCGATCTCAAGAGAGGATAGCATGGTTTTTCTCCCGGAAACTCGGATTTTTCGACCAGAAAATAACAAATAAACCACAGAACACACGGGATTTAGAGACGCATTGTATACAGCCTAAGTTGCTGATGCGCCTAAAACCCTACAACAACCAGCCAAATGAACAGATTATTTCCCAGTTGAGTGTCACATCTAATTAATTTCTCCAAAGTTAAATGCCAGCCATAACAACCAGAAGGGCATACAGACAAGAAAGCGTGTCTGTATACCCTTAAACTGAAACGCTAGCCAAATGTGAGCGCTCGAAAGTCATCAGTCACCATCAAACACCAAGCGGATCAAATACGTGTTTTCGAATTTCTAATAATTGCATTTAAATCATATTATAATGTAACTTGACTTATCGGTGAATTTCAAAGTTGGTCTTTGCCCTTGGCTGTGACTGCAATAAATGATTTATTTATTAATCATTTGTTGATCTATGGTAATCAACCCCGTTTTACTTATATTCGGTTGCGGGTTCATATTATTGCAGATGTACCGATTCGCTTCTGTTTAACCGTTCTATTCATAATTCTATTTTCCTGTGGTGACTAACTAGAGCAAACCCTGTAGACCGCAGTGTGAACAGGAATCAATGAACAATGAAATACAGATGGCTAACTGTCCAGGGCAGATGTGGGAAGTCTTTAACCCGGGGCCATTGACGATCTATCGCGCAATCGAATAAGGCCCGAGGCTCATATCGTGTACTTTCTATTGCATTCAGATATCTCCTCCTCCTCCTACATTTGGCACCGCCTTCCACGGAGAGCACGAATTTCAAATTGTAGGCGATCACGCACGATGTTAGGAGACTGTTGGTCGCGCAGGTTATGAATAAACCACGAAATCAGAGGCAGATAAATACCACGTTTCTTTTTAGGCGCGTTCGTCTGCCTATATGTCCGTTCGGCCGCATGTAAGAGAGGAACTCACCAGCAGAAATCTGGCAATTAATATTTCTCTTTTCCATAGAAATTGTTTCAAGACATTAAAATGGCTAATCGTATTGGTAAATTATTACAATAGATTCTTTTAACAATCATGAAAACTCAAACTATTTAACTCACCTGGCGGAAGTGATGATGTCATTTCCATGAGACTGTCGTTCCTTCATGGAGCTTCCATCATTGCGAGATAGGACGTGACTGTGGGAGTGACTAGAGGCAGATAGGGGAAGAGATGCTGAGGCGGTGATCATGGAATTATGATGGGTTGAATTGAGGGCCATGAACGGAATGGGGTTTATATGAGAAGACGACACACTGGCCGCTACTGCTGCTTGTGCTGCCGCCGTATGGTGATGATGATGATGGTTGTAACCATTGGCCAACATATGATTCTTGTCTAAACGCTCACCTACTGAAGAAATAGTTTCGATTATTAGATGGAACTACGCCACAGAATTATAACAAAAACATGTTCATGCGATAGCATATTGAGGTATTCATTACAATGAGTTGAGCATTATTACGATTACAGCTGACTGTTAAAAATTTTAAACACTATTAACACTACTAAACATGCTAACACTTTAATATTTAACAATCTTAAAGAGTATTACATTAATACTAACTTTAAATTAATATTAAGTATTGTTAATATTAATAAATCGAACTTTGGATCTGCAGAAATGTTTGGTAAAGATAACGCTGTGGACAGACCGAAGACTTCGTTAAGTTGTTATGGAAGAAATATTTTAAATTCTTTTTAATCAACATTAAATATAATCAAGTCATAAATTGTAGTCATGGTCCAGTATTTATTCGTTTCAATATAAAACGTTCATCTCTGACTTTATGAAGACTGGAATTTTGGTCCTTAGCTGGAGGCTCTTAATGCTTCAATATTCAGCCTTCCTTACAACTGTGCCATTTGACATAATGGTTATTTAGAAGGAGTGATGAGACTACAAATATGTGTGCCGTTAGGATCTTATTAAACTTGTGGTATATTAGAGTTGAATTACTTCTCACTCAAAATGGCGGCTGTGAAAGATTTGAATTCCAATAGGAACCTGACGGATTCATTTTCATCGTTGATTTAAAAGACCATTGCAAGCTTTTAAGAGTAATACTAGTTTCTTCAAAGTCCCTCTCGACCTACCACTCGAGTCCATCGACACTGCATAGTTGGTATATCATATGAGGCTAAATATTTTAATCCCATCATAATAACTAATTAAATAATCATCCTTCTTCGAGCAAACTTTGTGCTCGCCTTATGAATTCGTTCCAGTTAGCAACTAATCTTTACTCCGACATTTTACACTTCGTGATAACTACACCCCTGAGGGTCTCTTAAGTATCGAAAAACTTCTCTCGGATGTGAGACTCATTCTAGAAGTGTCATTTGTGTTCATTTTTATTATAATTCTCTGTAATGATTAATTTGGTGTCAAGTAAAGTGTAAGCAATACTCATTATGTTGGCGCAAGTGTGCTGAAAAGCATCGGAGGAACAGTTCGCTGATCTGCTGCTGGTATTTTTTAAATGAACGATCAAATGTGAACAAGGAAAATATAATGATGGCGTTTTAAAGAAATCATATAGTCTTCATATTTTATGTTGTTTACTTTTTAGTAGTAATATATCTAAGAAATCTTGGAACGAATTTTAAGAAATATAGAATATGGTTGGGTTAGGCGTTAGTAGAGTTTGTCTGTAATTGAGTGTGTTCTGCGGTCGGTTTGTTGAACAAAAACCTTTGTGGAGAGTGTGTCACTCGGGCTGTCTATGTCCCTTGGTGTTCCATTACTTTTGTTGACAAAGTGTATTTTAGGATTATGTCTATGAAGGGGAATGTCTACTGAGCAATTGAGACACTAGTTTCGTTTATTTTATTTATTTTTTTGTGTAGTTAATGTAGGATTCGCCATTATTGCAATTTATGCCAATTTTTAAGGGTTTCTTAAGGTGTCTTTAGTTTTTTAGATATTCTTGAGAAAAATGTCAATAGAAACCCAGAAGGTGAAGAAAACTGAACCGAACAATCGATAAACGGTATGTTTTATTTTTTTTTCAAAAAAATGAAAAAGAACAGAAATATAAAAGAAAAATGAGTACATCTTATTGTTGTTTATCCCTAAGGATGAAACGTAGTTTGTTGCTAGACCCAGACCCCAAACGCGTATATTAAAAACATGCATCATCATTGCCTCTGTAGACAAAGCCATGGCAAAAATTTTCTAGGTTGCTATGGGAGTTGTATTCATGATTTCCTCGAGGAAAGATGGCGAAGATAAAGGTAGGCTCTTTCTCAAGAAACAACTCCTCCATCTCGAAAAACTGTTGCCGACACTTTTGTCTACAAATGCTTTTGTGTCAAAGTGACGAACCCGTTTCATCCATAGTGATAAACCGTAATAAAAAGTACTCGGTTTTTTTTAAACAGCTTCAAACATACTCGTTGATCCCTGAAGTTTAATTTTTTTTTCTAATTATTGATATCAGTCACAAGAACGCCTATGACAAAG
The DNA here is from genome assembly GCF_048544385.1 of Mastigoproctus giganteus. NCBI lineage: Eukaryota > Metazoa > Arthropoda > Arachnida > Uropygi > Thelyphonidae > Mastigoproctus > Mastigoproctus giganteus. Next base: position 66,811,714 of record NC_143585.1, read on the forward strand.
AACGACACATTAAGTCCTTAAATTTAGGAAGAAATCCTAAAATAATGTCTATTAACTGGAAATAAAATTTTAAACCAATATCTTAATTCCTTAACAGTCAAAATGCGAACTGCTTGGACGACTCGAATATATACACAATCTATCAAAAATGTTCGGACAGTATCACGTTTGGAAAGCTGGAAATTACAGTTCCATGTAGGCAGGCAACAGGAATTTGTGCCTATTCCTCCATCAGTGCACTGGAACGAGGATCAGCTCATGGTCATATTGACCATGAGCTGATCCTCGTTCCAGTTCATCCTAAAGGTGTTCCACTAGATTCAGGTGTGTTCCGTGGGCCGACCATGAGAGTTGGGCTTTTCTCTCCCCTCAACTCAAGTTTTTTCACAATGGAGTTGTCTAATGGCATTGTACGAATTGTTATAGATCATCTGGCAGTCTAAACAATCGAAAGCAGCCTCACACCATGACCCAACCTCCTCGGAACATCGCTATGGGTATACTCATAGTAATGGGCATAATATACTCCCTCCTCTTCTACCTGGAGCTTTCCTTCTCGCTGACGCCTAGCCTCCTGTTCCCGACATGAGATGATTTCCATCGTCTTGGTGGCTCATCTCTGCTAATCCGGGGAGGTTCTCTGCTGACGATGGGTGCATGCTCTTTAACCATTGTCGGATTTACCTCCAGACTCCACAGAAGTCACTTGCTGACCTTAGAGATCTACCCCTGAGGAGGGATTGCCGATAACTTCCGGAATAGGCCTGTTCATCAGGACTGCTTTAACCTTCCAGACGCTCTTGGAAGTGGGGCACCTGCTGACACCGGGAATCTTCCTTGGTGCGGGATAGACTGGCGGCTTACAAGGGCCTCGCACTTGGCCGCCCACCTTGTTAACTTTTTCTTCCTCACCTCTGCACACTCATGGACTCTCAGTACCCTTCCATAAGGCCCTTACTTTTTTTGGAAGAGGGGCACAACTCATGATACTCACACTGTTAACACCGACTGGCTCTTTTCAAAGTTCTTACACCATCACATGAGTACTCTTGCGAATTGAGGAAGCCACTGAAAAAGCGTTAAAGATACACATGTTTATATCCGTACTGTAACAGATTGTGTTCCCTAATTTCAAGAACATCCTCGCTACGTTTTCCCTGTTTGTGATATCTTTACTACCCCCTTTGCATTTTTAAACCTCGTTCAAACCGTTCATAACACTAGTGCGGTGCCCAAAATGTTTGGTAGGGTAGCGTATATATGAATATAGCGCCGTACTGTACTACTATGTGTAAAACATTCCATTTTGATTATATATTTAGCGGTGGTATAGAATAAAAACGCATGTTTTCACCGACTTATTTTTCTTATTCGCCTGGCAACAGAAATTATTAATAGCCAATCGTTACTAGAATTACAAGCTTTGCTCGTGTGGAGAAACATTAACAATGTGTATGACAAACTAAATTATTATCGATTATCTTAAAATAGTTCACAAGTTTCACATTAACATGCAGACAGCAGAGCTGCCTCCAGTTAGTTTATCGCTGGTATAATTTATATAGCTGCGTCCACCCCTTAATATTTATCAGTCTGAAGGTTTGGGTTCATTCCGGATTCCGTATAACGACCTTAATTAGGTGGTGCCTAAGTTGAAAACTTTTTATTAAATTTTATTAACTTTTAGCGATATCTGATCTTAGAATCTACATCTTTGATGGCCGAGTCTCCCGATCTCGTGCTCCTGCGCCTTTCTCAAGCAGAGTCGCTGCATAAGTGGCCATCGCAAACGCGTGCTTGTTCAGGTGACAGAGATGAATGGAGGAGAGAAACCCGAAGCTCTCGTGCTTCATCGCCCCGCATGTGATGATCAAGTTCGACATCTCAGTGAGTTGTTCCGACCACAGCTTGACAGGCAAAGCCTGCGGATCAGTGGAGGCTTCTTTGCACGAGGGTCCTGCTGTCGGCGTTCGTAAAACATTTGGTGTGTGGATAAAAATGCTTACTCTGGGAGCACGATGTTTAAAACACCGAGCCCTTAAAGCGACCTTTGTCTGGAAATTTTCTTTAATCTCGTGCATGAAGAAGCAGAAGGCTGTGATTTTTTTTTTTTTTACGTCCTTCCCAGAAATCTCACCCCTGGAAATATGGTATTTTAAGACCATCCGTTCTCAGATGGAAAATCTGTGAAGCTCGCATCATGGCAGTTTTTTTATTCAACACAGAGACGACAATTTCTGTATACTGATATTATCTGTCTAAATGGACTATTCCCGCATACTGCTCTAAAAGCTCATAAATTCCTCGAAGATTTCTTTTTATAGGATCCCAGGAGATGGCAACGTACGCTTCTTAAGTTAGTGCCAGTTTGTTTTTCGGTGTCAGTAGACGCAGTGTGGAATTACTACCAACGCTTCCGTAGGGATGTGGGGAGGGTTCGCGCGAAGATTTTTAGAGTTCCATTTCTAAAAGCCCTTTGGACAGTGACTTGTGTAGGTTAAGTCTTTATTTATTAAGATTTATCGCAATTTTATAGTACCTAAATTTGGAAGGAAAAAAAAAACGAAACTGTTTAGATTATATAAAATATTTTGATTTTTTATGTGTACAAACGTGTAGCTTAAAATCGTTTTAAATAAACAGATTACAGAGATTCTGCTCTTTTGTCAAAGCTCTCAATAGTTGACCTCATGGGTAGTACAATTGGTAGAATCGCCATCCCCGCACAACTAGTGGAAAAGACCTGAGTTCGAGTCCCGTCGTGAGGCATTTTTATGGACCCTTTTCACAACGTGGCTGAGTTATCGTCTCAGGGGAAGGTACATGGTCTTTATTCCAGGAAACTCGTGTTTTTTTGTCCAGCAAAGAGAAACTCGACCACTGAACACACGCAATTTACAGACAGTATATACAGAGCACTATGGCCTTAGTTACTGATGCTCCTAAAAATCCTGCTACTATTCAATGGCCATGTTAATCACCCTCCCCCACAATATCGGGTTTTGGCGTTTTTAATTCAGAATTGCTAACCTGGAAGGTCAGCTGATCAATGGCACCTACCATGAAATCAGAATAATTTGTGTCAATTTGCCCACCAATGACAAAGTACAGAAAATTGGTAAATTCTGAGACCAATGAAGTTGTTAAATTAGTTGAAGCAGGAATTTCATTTATATTTTCACTTTACATCGAGTATATCATCATCAGCCATTTTCAATTCACTGCAGGATGAAGGCCTCTCCAGCAACTTTCCAGTTCCTTCTGTTTTGTGCAATGGCCATCCATTTACTACCCACAAACTCATGAATTTCATCTATCCATCTCCACCATTGTCGTCCAGGTTTTCTTCTAGCTCCTCTTGGGTACCATTCTGTTATTTTCTTAGTTTGCTGCCTAATCCAGGTGTTTCTCTTCTTATCTAACAGTCTCTTCTTATTGAGTATATAATGAACACCAAACAGACGGATAATTGATATTTAAAAAAGAGAAAAAAATGAGTTGTATTTACAAATTTATAGTAGGGCTGACTGTTTTAACCCTTGTTTTGTGAGTACCAGTTGAAAAGGAATACAACTTTCCTATTCGGTCTGTGAATTCAGTTAATCCAAAATCTTGTGCTTTTCGCTCAGAAGTTTGATGTGAATGAAAATTACAAAACGGTAAGATCTGGACCTTCAAAATGACAGACATTCATTAAATTTGTTATTTACATGTTATTGTAAAGTAAATAAATCCACACAGATATATATATATATACGCTGGCCATTCTTTGGAGCTACAGAACCATCGCTATCATCCTGGAACTTGGCCTTTCTAGAATATGCTTAAGTCCATTCATACATATGCAATGTAAATACATCAAATCAAAACCATTCCTATGTTAAAATTTTGTTTAAGTCCACCATTTCGAATGGAAAGTTGTCTAGTTTGGTTTAGGCAGTTTATTTTCGATTCGGGCTGTTTAGAATTTTCACAAAGGCAACTAAGGCTATAAAATGTTTTTCTCAACTTCGATTGACGATGAAACTGGTCTTTTCCTCGTGCATTTTATAATTGGCGTGAGAGTGACAGCACAGCCTTTTACGAATATGCAAAAAATAAGACCATATTTTCCCATACAAGATGCACCCCTATAAAGAAAACCCTCTTCGTGTTAAAAATGCATATTGGTTTCCAACTTTATAAAAGTAAGTGTTTATTGATCTATTTATATTTTGCTTTATTATTTAGTTTTTTAAAAATTAACATAGCATTGTATTAAAAAAATAAAAAAAATCCTCTAGAACGTATCTCAATTTGAATCACGAAAATGTATGAGAAAATTGGTTTCACTTAATGTGGTTTCGCTCAGCGTTATTTTTTGAAAACATCTATTTTCTAAATGAGACGTACCTGTTTATTTTACTTATTCACTTGCGCTGCAGTTATAAGTGGAGGGGTCTCCCCCTTATGTCCCCTAGTGGACTGATGCCAGATCATACATTATGCGCAATTCACCAAGTGAAGAAATGCCATACACAGAGAAATTAAAATAGAAGAGCAATGCATCCTGCCGATAACTACTGCATTTAAAAACTCTCACTTGATTTCACTTTCATTCCTTCATTTTATCTGCTTGCGCAAACAATTTGAAAACACAATTTCCAGCCTACGCAAAAGAAACCCCATCTTCCTCCCGAGTTCACGCCATACGCATTACTGTAGATGTTTCTATTTGCTGTTTTTGCTTTATGAAGCATTTGTCTCGAGTTACCAGCACGCACGTTGCCTCGTGCTAATAGCAGTGCACACTCACACAGGGTTGTGTTGAAAAACCCACGTTGGACAGATTGTGGGAAATCGTCCTGTGAACATTAGTTAAAGAGTGTACAACATCCGATAACGTGGGTAACAAGGTAAAACATGCACAGCAGCTTAATAACAGCTTAATGAAGTACATCGCGTGCAAAACTGTGAAATTTCGCATTAAATCGATATTAATTTAACTTTTTAATTATTATTTATTGCTGTACTCATTACTTAAACCTGTCGTACGTGTTTTTTCCCGAAAGCCCATCATCACTTCTTATCCTTACTGTTCAATTAATGATTGCATTGCCACTTTCAGCTGCTTTTGCAGTGGATGAATTATAACGAGCGATAGTGGTGTACTTTTTAAGTTCTTCGACTTTGCACACGTAGTTCGGCACCGGCTATTCTTTTATTACCAACTTCGACCCATAATTCGTCCATCACTAGAGATGGATGCAGTTTAATTAGTGTTAGCCAGTAGCCCGATGTCATCACTCCCATTTGATTGTATTTTGTTTATTGTTTATTCCTTCTAATTCCTACTAAGCTTCAACGATAGATATTTGCCCAGCTGATGGAGTTTTGTTATTAGAAATTTATTACAACTCCATATTTTAAGAAACGACTTTGGTATTTGAACTTCCAAGATCTCAAAAGAAATTAAAGGGAATGGTAATCCCAGAACGTTCATTAAACTTTGCAATCTCATTGGAAGAAATAATATCGAAGTGTATTTGTGGATATTCAGCACGTTTATCAAAATAACCAAACAAAAACAGAATAGATAATGTTTTAAGAACTAGATAAATGTTATATAATTATAGGACCTCCATCGCTATCTTGAACTAACGCAAATTTACGATTATCAAGAACACGTGGGCTTGACAGAGGTCTCTCTGTGTAATTGATGACATTCGGTGAGCAAGCGTGAAAGCATCCAAATTACTTTAACTCTTAAAATATTCTTGCACGGAGAGCTACAATGTGAACTTGCTGCAGATTATGTAGCATTTTAGTATTAATTATTAAGATGTGATTTGAATTATTGCACGAGCGTGCAGCAACAACATCATCGGGCAGCGTTGCATGGTTTTCGTCGAATGTGCTGCAGCAGGAAGTTTGGCATCCAATATGCTTATACCAGACACACACTCCACAGTATTTTTATGTTTCGTTATATCCGGTTGTGGAGCTACCCCCTTGTGTCGGCGCCCGGGAAGCTAGCTTGATCCAAACATCCCTCGCTATATTATTATTCTGCAACATCGTCGATGTCAAGACAGGAAGTCTTTAATGCTGGTCACTGAAATTTCAAAGGCATATCCGTCTAACTTTACATCACTTCTGTCAAATGTTCAGCCTAATCTTGGTTCATGTTTAGAAAATCTTTCTAGGAGCTAGAAGGAAAGTAGACCAATTAATTGCCTGCATGGATCCAGAGAGTTTCCTAAACTCTCTGGATCGATGGGATTTCCAAGGAATTTATAGTTGTGAGGATGCGGTCCTCACAACTATAAATCCCTCGTTTATCTTTAGTAGTTTACTTTCTAAGACACACGTGTTTGAAAAAGGCAGTGTTTCATCTTCATAATTTCAATTTTAACGAATTATGCTTTAATCTTTCCAATGTTAGTTTGCCACTGTATGGTTTTTATAACTTAATTTTAATGGTATTTTTCCAGATCTGATTTCTCTTATAAACATATTTTGGATTCCATTTGGGGGATATTTTCTTCAGCACGAATTATGAAACTTTCAGTCTTCTTAAAACTTATCGAATTTATTCTACAACTTGTATTGGGACATCAAGAGAGAGAATGACCATGGTTTGAGGAAAGAAAAAAATTAAGATCTGGTATCGCCACCCGGAATTTTGCACCACCCATCCTCGAAGGCAGTGATTATGAATAAAGAAACAGGATGTCAAGATCTGAAATTTATTTGCTGGTCTAAAACTGCCTAGAGGTATTCAACATAATTAAGGTTAGAGCTTCAGAGTGGTGCAAGTTTTTCAAGATATAATTTTCAAATCACTACTTTATTGATTGAACTGTGGCACAGGGACATTGTCATGCTGAAGGGCTGACTGTGTCCCATATCTGTTGGATGATGGCGTGTATTAATATTAAAGTACCTCTAATAATTAATAAACAGTCAAACGAAGAAAACAATTGCTTTGATTATTGATAGAATACTTATTTGATGAAGCCACAATAAAAGAAATCCGTCTTTTAGATTCTAGATTTCCTAAGTAACTATCTGGCTATTCGAACCTTTTAAGAAACTTTTTTTTCGCATTTTAAAAAGATGAAACTGAAGATGAAAAGAAACTGAAATGGCTACAGAATTGTCAAGCACATTTGAATGTGAAACCGGTTGTGTGCTAACATTTGGTTGATGGAGATAAGGTCAAGGTAGATCAAAAGAACAAGATCGTTCTCTTGTAATTCGGAGCATGCTGTAGATGCAGATGCATATTTAGCATCTTACGACAGCGACAAGCAGCAAAGAATCACCTCAAAAGCTGAAGAAAGACCCTCAAGAGTACGCTGTTTATTCTGCACTTAAACCTTATTTGACTTGTAATTTCCATTCGAGATTCGTAAAAAAAAAAAAATTCTGCCCCTTCAAAAGACGGGCGTGGCTCAAGCGTTATCAACAAGTCCTACATTCGCGTTCCCATGGCAACAGTTCGTTGCGAGAGTGAAGAGGCCAGTTAAGTGAAACAGGTAGGGAGAATTTACCTGGAAATGCCATACATAAATCTAGTGGCTTCAAATAGGAGAAGAAGCAGCAGGATATGAAGTGAGGGAGTTGAAACACTGGTTGCTGCTTGCTTCATTCCACTAAGGAGGGGGAAAATGTTTTATTGGGGGCGAGAAAAGGGGAAATGTTATGGAGCTTTGATCTGAGAGTACGAATGGGTTAGGAAAAGTGTGTAAAGTGAATGAATTGAAGTAAAGTATTTATCTTCGAAGCTAAGTAATGATTATTAAGAGAAATGAAAAACAGAACGAGAGAGAGAGATTATATTGGAATTAAAGCTTGACCATTCAGAGGATGGAGTCCCAAAACCAGTCAAAATAATAATTAATCTTCAGATCTTTAGAAAACAGAAATATATTACTCTTATAAATGCACCACGCTACAGATTTTACCACAAAAACTGTTAATGGAGAAGCTAAATAATGACCCCCGCAAAAATGAAAAGAAACCGGATAAACGCCATCTAGAAAGGCCAATGGCAGAAAGACGAGGATGCAAATGGATGTTTTTCTATTCATTAGTGGAAGAAATTAGCACTGTAGAATGAGAGAGAAAAGATGAAAGGAACATTTCAATTGAAGTGAAAACAAGTGCAAAACGATACCTCCACGGTTCTATCGATCTTATTTATATCGTATCTATTGTCACTCTCTTCTGATAAATGTACTCAACCTTCTATGGATGTTGCTGTCTGCAGACACACTTGTCATTACTTATTTAAAAGAAAACAAGCAAAACATGATCGCGTTCCACGCTGTCATTCACGGATGTAGAAAGACAACAATGGACCCTTTTCAGGGGCCTTTCTTGTAGCGTGATTGATCCATTCGCCTATCTCTAATGATTGTAATTTAGTATGAATCGTCTGTGTGTGCCGTATAAACAAAGAGTCGATGGACGATACTGTAAATGCAATTCAGCATGGCCGGCACAGATGGCATTGTATGCATTAGCAAGGCTATTATGAGTACGTTGCTGGTGGAATATAATGTAAATATCCGTTTATTATAAGCGAAAGCTATAGGGTACTTCTTATCTTATATGCAGTGGATGGCAAAAGGCCAGGGAGGATATGTACACGTGCTTTGAGTGACTGGGGTTCAAGCCAGTGACTGCTAAACACGGTGCTGTTCATTTCGGAATATAAACAAAAAAATGTTTAATTCATTTATGTTCAGTTGATTGAACTGGCTTAAAATGCAAGTTAATAGAGGTGTACCACGCTTCTGGACGCATGAGATCGAGGGGACCAACAAGGTCCTATGTTTTTTTTTTTTTTTTTTCAAAAATGGGAGATTTCGAGACAGGGACTAAGTCCTGTTTAACAAACCACATTTATTTGTGAGGAAGCTCTAAACATTTGTAGGTGAAGCCCGAACTGAAATTGATGATCAATTAATAAGCCAAGGTCTTTGTGAACAGCGTGTCTGTTCACAAAGATCTTGGCTAATTAGAGAACAGACACAGACGGAATGGGATGCCCATTAACCAAAAGGACAACAGCGAATGCACAGACTGTTTTATGTTACAGATACATAGACAGATTTATCACTATTAAAAAACCATGGTCTGGGTCCAAACCTAGAGAATTGATCTCTAATCTTCAAAAGAGAAATGTGAATATCGTTAAATGCAGCTTCATCACTGTTTTGAGAAATTTAACAGATTATTTTGAGAAATTTACCAAATCATAAGAAACCAGAGGGACATCAAGTTCCTACAGAGGAGGAATCAGAGATGAGAAAGAAAAATCAGAGATGGTGCCACGTAGGTGCCCTCAGAAATGTTTTAATTAGAACGAGTTACCACCTATAAGAACCAGTGTGAGATTCCAAGGCGAAGGCTGGATAAAATGTAAAATATCCTCTTTAATTCCGAAGAAAGAATCAAATAAAGAGCAAGGAAGATAAAAGTTCACAGAGCCAAAGGCACATGAAAAGTTAAGAAAAACTAAGCCAGACTGCTTTAATTAAGTAATGACAAGTGTGTCTACGTGTTATTGTGTCTAGTGTTATTGTTGGTCGAGGAACTCTCTGACTATCCTACAGGTGTTCAGGATTGCGACTTTCTGGAGTTCCTTGTAGGTGTTCGTTGGGAGACCTATTGCTGCTAGTCTGTTGTGTAGGTTCTTTTGCACCATACTGGTGATTGACACGATGATCGGGGTGGTCGTTACTTGTTACATATGCCACATCTCTCTGATCTCCTGTCTTAGGTCCATGTACTTCCTGATCTTTTCTTTGTGGGTTTTCTGGAGGTTGCCAGTGTTCGGCACCGCTATGTCAATTAGATAAGTAGCCTTTTCCTTCTTGCCGATAAGGGTAATGTCCGGTCTCTTGTGCTGTATTGTCTTTTCCTTTATTATGGCGCAGTCCAAGTACAGCTTATGGGTTGGGATCTCTAGTGTAGCCAGGGGTTCATACTTGTAATACAGTACACTTTCTTTGATCAACTGGTATTTCCTCGTTAGCTTCTGATGTATTATCCTGGCTACCTGGTCATGTCTACGATTGTACTCGTCTGGGTTATCACCTTGTATCCCGCGGTGATGTGTTGAATCGTTTCTGAGGCCAGGTGGCATCGTCGGCATGGTTCATCGGACACTCCGGGCTCCTTTGTGATATATTTTCTATAGTTTATGGTGTTGATTACCTTTATTATTGTTATTACCCATCTGTACAACACCAAATGGGAGTGTGTTCCAACAAGCTACCATTCTCTGGCTGTACGCAAATTTCACATCTATCCATGCCACCGTCCTTCTTCAATTTTAATTTATGCTCCCTCATATGTGTAGCCAGAGCAAGAAGAAGAAGAAGAATGCCATCAGCATTGAACTTGCTTGACCAAACAGATTGGTAAAGCAAGATCTCCACTTAAGAAATCCATGCTGTGATTTCAGTATATTATAAAATAGCCTAGTATATTATAATATATATAAAATAAATATTATAAAATAGCGAAGCAAGAGAACTCTCTCTCTCTCTCTCTCTCTCTAAGACATCTTTTAAATTGCAGGCAAGACGGTTAAGTTTATACACACTACAGAATTTAATTATATAATTTGCAATGAGGTCTCAACCAACAACACATATGCGATTTGAAGGAAATCCTTGTAATAATTTCGTCACAAGGTTGAAGACCTCGTAAATTTTCATTTTAATACCTATTTTATCCTGGCATGTATTTCAAAGATTCAAACTGAAAAATACAGCATTAATAAGATTTGCTATCGAGACATGGAATTAGTGATTAAAGAGACTGGATAAGTTTATCACTCCCAAGCTACGAGTTGAGTTCGTGTGTGTTTAGTGATTTCGCTATCTTGAAAACAGAAAACTGCCTGGAAATTGACATGTCGGTTATTCGTGGCAGGTGCTGCCTGTAATTCCACTTGTATCACTGTCGCCACTTGACAACCTGCCATTCATCCATATAAACGCTGACATAGCTGTTCCTCACCCATTGCAGCAAACAAAATGAGGGAGGGTTGCCGGTATGTCTACTTTCGTATGTGTCAGATCACCAACCGGAACTGTCCATGGGCAAAGACCTCCCAAGTAGCTTTCCTCCGATCCGAGGCTTTCCCTGAGGTCTTAATACCATCTAGAACACGGTATTACCCATAATACATTGTTGTTTGTCGGTGAACATAGGGCATATATATCGGATATAGTGTATTCATTCTCATCTTAATCTGCATATCTCCTGGAAGAAGATAGGGAAAAATTCTTGAAATTGAGTTATGTCCTTGATACAAAGATTCCTATAAAAGAACCGGTTTCGGATATTCATTGTCCTGCTTCGGGAATTATTATAACTGGACTTACGAAGACATCTTTATCTTTACATCAACTACTTGAATGATCATTGATCATTAGGCAAAGCCTGATTTACCCTTAAATCTACCATCGATTACTAAGCAGAGAAAGTACTGTAGTTGGAGATGACTTCTCTTTGGCTTACAGTAGAATTTACAATTTTTAGAGACCTCTCTTAAGAATACTTTAAAACATGTTAGATGCTCTTTGAATCACTGGGATGTTAGAATATTTGACAAAACCTTTGACAGTATTTACAGAATACCATCAACTTCTGACAGTATTCATTAAAGTATATGTAAGATACCTAATGAATGAGCAATGTGTATAATGATTCTAACAATTTTATCTATGCAAAAGTTGTGACAGTATTTAAAACACGTCTGAATTTATTTTCAAGATTTTTATTTATAAAGAGGGGTTTCTTTATTAATACTAAATTTCGCCGTTTTATTTTAACATCTTAAGTATACAAGTAAGCTAACGCAACAAGAAAGCCTTCCCCCCTTCGCTTTGTCGCACATTTTCATCTGTAAAATTTAAATGAAGATGGCTATTACGTCAGAAATATTGATTAAAATGTAGTTCTTACAACCCAAGATATATAATTATTCAACTAGAGTCTGTATGTCTGTTAAAAACACTACATCCATTTGGGAACTTGGCCAAAAACACATAAGGACAGATCTTGCATATTTATTTCAAACAGTAGATTACAGAAAACTCACATGGAATTTCTAATATTCTGTCTATTCGTCTATCCTTTGTCATGTACCTCGATCACTTCATACGAAGCATTTCCTACCTCCTGATCAGTTTTTTCCCCCATGCTAACAAACCTTTCCATCTTCTAACACTTACCCTCCCAACTTGTCAGAACCTGTAAACTGCTTATCTGTCTTTCTGTATAAACTCTTATAATAATTATTGTTGTTGTTGTCAATCAAACTAACCACACAGTGCGCTCTAAAGTAACTTCAATTAGATCCAAAGCACGCTGACCTTATGTTGCTACTTTTAATCCTCCTCCCTGCCACATAACTTACCCCGGGAGTACAATGACAATCCCTACTTTGATGAGGCCCATGTACACTAAAACTCCACCCCACTTTCCCCAGCTGCCATATGGCATTGATCATTGAATTCGTTTACTCAAGCGGCAATCAATAACAGAGAAATATGAAATAACTTGGAGTACATATTCTCGCTCTTCCCAAAGTTTTAATTACTCTTAATAATCTGCTTTAAAATTAAAAAAATAATGTCATAACAAAACGACAAGGGAGTTCCTCGGTGGCTTTCAATAGATGTGCTTTACTTTGAAAAATATATTTAATTAAAAATACACACGCAGTACATATATATTTTTTGGTTATAGACATCGGTATATTGATGATGTTAATAATATTCGTGATGTCAGCCTTGTTAATAATTCTAAGCCTGACGACCTCTGCAAATCTTTAACGAGGCGAAGTTTTTATCAGTGTGTCCTGCTCAGATTTCGCAGAAAGAATTTATTTTGCAGTGGTAGCTTAAACTCGAACAGCATATGTGCAAGGGTCCTTATCAATGTGATTGAATGTCCTTTAAGGGTTAGGAGAAACTACTATCGGGGATGAGGGTACATAAATATGTAATTTATGGGCGTTGTTAGTGAAGATCATACTTGCGCTCTCTTCGAGTATTTGAATGAGAGCCTTCCAAAGTCTCCAAGAGTAAACCATGATCACAAAGGTCTACACGTATGGGAAAGGGTGTGACAAAATAATATAAAAAATATATGAAAAGCGCAACATATCAATTTACTTCCTTTATTGAAGGGAGAATTTTACCACCTTCGCCTGAGACCGACTAACTCGGCCACATTGTGGGAAACAAAAGAAAATCAATAAAAATTCCATAAAAGAATCCATCCACGGGATTCGAGCTCAGGCCTTTTCCATGGTGTGAGAGAACTGTAGGGCTGTGGTTATAACCGGACTGCTACACGCGACGGATATATTTTACATATTGGTAGGAGTAGTCACATGTTCGAATTAACTACGTTTGAATGCATTTTTATGGAGGGATCAAGCACCGACAAAATATGGAGTTACAATACCACGAAGACTTACTATTCAGTTACAAATTATATCAGATTTTATGTTAAATCTCAGATCATGATATTCTTTTGTTTAAGCGAAATGGTTGCGTCTGATTATCGAATGAATCTTCGAATGATGAAGAAAAAAATTCACATTAAGAGAGAAACAATTAATGTAATTCTGACAGAATATCTGTAATAGATTCTTTATGCACTGTTCAAGTGATAAACGAAACCTGCTCAGACTTGGAGCATACGAAGAGCCCATTTAAGCTGTTGATGAATCCTTCCTGTCCAATTCGATCAAACAGGTAATAAGTCTTTTGTTCATCAGTCAAAGAGTGGGAATTAACTAGAACTTCCATATTCCTAAACGCCCGCTTAATAAATATCTTAAATTAGGTTATTGTTGGTTTAAACTTTAAAGCATTCCTTTCCAATACTTATTGGTAATAAATACCATGTATCTCCTACACATTTTCGTTCGCGTATGTATTTCTCAGGGTAAAAACGTATTTTGGTCTTCGTGATTGTTATCTTCACTCGTTCTCCAATACGTATCATTTTAATATGGCGCCAGATTTTTAATTAAACGCATTTTACATTTAGCATTTCATGTATTATTATAGCAACGCAGTTGTTCCTCCTTAGATAACCTGTATTTCCTACACTTGGGCAACTAAATGTGTGGTGACCTGTTGATTCTCAGTAGGGCATCATTTCTTTTTTGTACAGATCAATCTTATTGTTAAGGATTGTTTTATGACCTGATCCTGAATGATTTTTTTAAATCAGGTTAGCATCAAGACAAAGAAAGTCTCCTTTCTGGAGCCAGAAGTTTGAAAGATTTGAGATCATCTCTTGAAATGAACTTAGATATTTACTATTTAGAAACAATATGTGCGTGCCTCATGTCCTTTTATTAAAAAAAGGCTGAAAAGCTTCTAATACCCTAGTATACCGATTGTAAGTTGCTACCTGTGATTGGTACAGATTAAAATTTACCATCTAGCGTAAACAGGCGCCAAGAAAGGCACGTGGTGCTCTGCTTATGGTTTAATAGAGCAGTTCTTATAGGAAGAGGTATTTTTTTTTTTTTTTGGTAGTTGTTGGCGCATAGGCTTCTGTGGCCATAATGCACCTCCCAAGGTTTTTGCAGTACTTTGATCCAAGCCCGAGGCGGGAATCGAACCCGCGACCTTTGGGTTGCGAGGCAGGTACTTTACCCACCTGGCTAGCCCGGTCGGCTCACTTATAGGAAGAGGAATGTCGCTGTAACTGTGTATGAAACGATAGCTAGGTTGCATTTAGAATACTGTATTCAGGTGTGGAGGTCACACCTGAAGAAGGATCTAGAATTTCTAGAGAGGAGTCAATGAAGGGCAGCCAGATTAGTAAGGGGTACTAATATATGGAGAACGGCTTAGAAGGTGCGGATTGAAGGGGTTGGCAGCTAACCATGTTTTATATCATTGGAATAAATTATCTACCAACCAAGGTGACAAAGCGGAGAGTTTGGTTGAGTTCAAAGCTGATTTCGATTTCACTTTTTGGGATGGAGAAAGTGTTTTTTTTTTTGTTTTTGGAAGATGCAGAAAAGGTTTGCTTCCTTGCATCATTCAACCATTCTAGTACTATACTAATGTAATTTCTGTTGTAATTTATTATTGTAGCATAGTTATTGTGCTATTTTAACTAGTATACTAGATGGGGCTAACCTATAAAGAAAGCCATTGGAATTCAAGATCGAATACTCAATATGCTATCCAAATACGGATGTGACCGCTAGAGGGAGAGTTGTTGCCTTTAAGAGCTACTGATTTCAGCCATGTGGGGGGGGCTGTGGAGTGCTGGAAAAGGACAGTAAAAGTATCAGGTTGGAAAACTCCAGAAAACCTGACAATAAAGTCCATCCAGCGCTGATAATGACGAGGTAATGACGTTGTTTGGAAAGAGTTTTTCTATAGAATTGTCGCCTTTTATGTGTTTCCGTTATTGATTTCTAATGGCCAATGATTTTTTCTCGTGTGCAACTTAAATATTTTTTGCTGTTGAATATTCGAATATTTTTAATGGGAATCATAAATTTCGCATTATTTTCCCCTTAACTGAATTCAGTCAGACTTTTAATCAAAACAATCTAATCGCATCATTAAGGATTTCAAGACAATTTGTTTGTTATAGTCTACTAAAACCGACACCGACTACTAAAACTCACACCGACAACCCCATATTTCACTCGGATCATTCACCAATTACTTTTGACAAATAGACTACTAAAACTCACACCGACAACCCCATATTTCACTCGGATCATTCACCAATTACTTTTGACATCACAGTGACTTCTCATAACTTCAAATGCAGCTCCCGTACTCCTCGATTCAATTTCAGAAAGGCTGACTGGCCTCTGCTCAACCTAGCTCTAAGAAACGTAGACAAGCAGCTCGCTGACGCTATGGATGACATCGATGTGCTCACCAACAACCTGATTAACTGTGTCCATTCAGTTATATCTGACATTGTTCCTCAATCCCATCTTACCGCACGCTCTACCTACCCGCACTGGTATAATAGTGAACTAATACGTAAAATTAAATCCAAAGAATTCTACAGAAACAAATATAAGCAAACAGGTGACAGTCAATACTATGAAATATTCAGCCAACTCCGCAAAGAAGTGAAAACTCTCATATTAAACTCCTACAACATGTATACAGAGTCAGTTCAGGATAGTCTGCTTACTCACAGAGATATCAAACCATTCTGGAATTTCATGAAGCATAAGAACATAACCAGTAGAAAGTTACAACTCCGAAACGCAGATGGAATTCTCTTATCTGACGAATTCAGTATTGCTCAAGAGTTTGCCAAACACTTTTCTAGAATTCAAACAAATGATACATTGAGACCTGCCTCATTTCCTGACTTCACACCTGTTAAAGATGATATCCTCATTAATCTCTTTATCACTGATGAAGATTTAAACTCGGCATTAAAAAGCATGAAAAATGACTATACTAGAGGCCCAGATGACATTCCAGGCCTATTTTGGAAAAGGACTGTCACTACATTGAAACCCCTCATACTGCGGATCTTCAACCTGTCTCTCAGGCTGGGGAAGTATCCTAATCACTTTAAGCAGGTCAATATAGTTCCTATTTTCAAAAAAGGTGATAAAAATGACGTATGCGATTACAGACCCATAACCTTGCAAAACAGCCTGGCTAAACTCTTCGACACAGCAGTGCACAAACATCTCTTCGAATTCTTCAAGCCTTTTATCGATCAGAATCAACATGGTTTCTGCAGTGGCAAGTCAGTAGTCACAAATTTACTTCCTTTCTGGCAATACACCTCTGAAGCTCTTGATAACCACCTACAAGTTGATGCAGTCTACACAGACATATCTAAGGCATTTGATAAAGTCCCGCACGAACAACTTCTGGAAAAACTTAAGCTGTATGGCATCCGTGACCCTTTGCTCTCATGGCTACGCAGCTATATTACGCATCGTTCCTTGAGCGTTATCATCGATCAAGTGAACTCAGACTGTTTTATACCACTAAGCGGAGTACCACAAGGCTCTCCCTTAGGTCCTCTTCTCTTCATTGTTTTCGTAAATGATCTTCCTTCTTTCATCTACACCTCCAATGTTCAAGTTGCTCTCTATGCAGATGATCTTAAGATCTACTCAGCAGTGAAGGAGACTACCGATTCTCAACAACTTCAATGTGCTCTCAATAAATTCTCTCTGTGGCTATCTCTGAATGGCTTGTCTGCTAACCCCTCGAAGTGCAAAGTTATCTCTTTCTCATCTTGCAGATCTCCACAACTAATGAATACGGAGTATAGTATTACCTCTGTGATCATCGAAAGGTGTGACCAAGTTAACGACTTAGGGATTCTCTTTTCCAGCAGTGCTAAATTCGATGCCCATGTCCTTAAAATCACCAGCAAAGCATTCAAAACACTGGGATTCATCAAACGGAACACATACAAGTTCAAAAACTACAGATATGCGGTTATCCTTTATAAAACTATTGTACTGCCAATCCTTGAATTCAGTTCACCCATCTGGAATCCTCACACAAAGACTTTAACTAACAAAATTGAAGCAGTCCAAAAAAACTTTATCCGTTACCTTACGTACCGCAATCCTCTATTCTATCACTCAGTGTATTATGAATCGCTGTGTGATTACTTTCATCTAAGGCCTCTGTGCACTAGAAGAGTTACTGCTGACATCGCCCTCCTAGCCAAAGTAATCACTGGAATTTATGAAGCATCTGATATCCTGAGTAAAATAAACTTCAATGCTCCCTGTAGACAAGTCAGGAACCTTACACCGTTTCGCCTTGACTCTGCCAACACGGACTTAATGAAGTTCAGTCCACTGAACAGAATCAGCAAATCAGCAAATGACTCTCGCATTGACTTCTTTGACAACTCCCAATCACTGATGAACTCCATCCACAAGTTTGCCTCTTCACTTAAACTGCAAAGTGACTAGCTCACATCTAATTATTGTAGCTTATTATTTGTTATATTATTTTTCTATTCTCTAACGGATTAATTATTACTTGTTTTACCGGTAACTTAACTTAATACAATCCTCTTTTGTACATATGCTTTATTGTTTGAATTTGTATCAATGTTTATCGTCCTGTAGGATTTCACATTATTGTTATTATGTTTATTGATCTGATCTCAGATACACTGTTAATGGTTACCTGTTGTGTATCTTTTTATTAATAAAATAAAAAATAAAATAAAATAAAAATAAAAACTTCTGGAGAAAGCACTTCTCTCAACGACCATGCCTCAAATTATGAAGCGTAATCCCTCCTGCAGAGGTCCACTACTCATTCAGAGAGAAATCAGCCATCACTGACTCTGTACCTCTATACAAGAGGTTGGCTAGATCGCATTTGGACTTCATTTAGGTCTGGAGACCGCGCCAAAAAAAAAAAAAGACATTGAACTTCTGGAGAGGGTTCAGAGAAGGGCGATTAGATTAGTGATGAGCGGAAATCGATGTGCATATGAAGAGGGCTTAGAAGGTATGGGCTGCAAAGTTTGACAACTAGACATCTAAGGGGAGATCTGATTGAGGAGTATAAAGCGTGTGAGTAAAATGAATGAGAAGAAGGTCTGTTCTTCCTCGTAGGTGAGAAAGCCACAAATATAAAATCTTAGGGAATAATGGAAGATTGTATCTGTGAACAGGTGAACAATGAAATTCAGAAAGTTGTTGAACATTGGAATACATTTTCCCCAGTAGTCTCAGCAGCAGTGAGTCTAAATTAAGTCAAAGCGGAATTAGATTGTTATCTTGTCAGATTGGGAATGGTATGAATATTCTAGTTTATCCTGTTGTTATTTTATTAAGGTCCGCTTCCTGGACTTGGCCTGATAATACTAATTACCATGCTACCACCGCCATATTATCGGCATTTCAACAAAGGATCGAGTTTAGTGATCTTCCTGGATGTTTAGGCCGCATTTGATGAATTAAACCATTTTATATCTCTTCTACATTCTTAATGAATGCTATACTTTTCAACTTTGATTCTTGTCAGAACTGATAAAGAGAACAATCGTGAAGAAGATCAATAACACAACAATCCAGCGCATTATAACTACGGTAGTCCCTCAAGGAGGCATCTTGTGCTTCGCTTTATTATCAGCAGCACTAATTCCATGCCCTGGCGTGTTAGCGCAGTTGGTAGAATCGCCGTCCACCTTAAACCACGTGGAAAAGACATGAATACGAATCCTGTTAATGTCTCTTTGAGGAACTACCGAAGTTATAATGTGGTAATCCCTCAAGGGAACGGCTAACTCAGCCACTTAGTGAAAAAAACCCATGAAAGTTCCTCCGTCATTGATGAGTTTTAAACCTGGGCGTTTTCTGGCCGGTGTGGAAAGATGGTGATTATAACCACTGTGCTACCTTTACAATGAATCAAATACGGATGCAACCTCGTACGAAACTACATAAATATCAACGTTTACACAACTACAGTGTTGTTCGTAAAATCTAAGCACGGACAACTCCAACTGCCCTCAAGATGATTTACACTGTCGAATTGGTTACTTTTATGGACAACAGCTAAACGTAATCAATCAAGTCAGATAACGGTCACGGCGAAAGCATGGTCCACGGGACTAATCAGACTACCGAAGCAGAATACAGTGAAGACTAGATAAATCTTCACTGTATCTGTGGCATTGAACTGTGGAACCTTTGCATTTGGTGTTTCACCATCGCACCTATGGTCATCACCAAAGCTGTTGGCCTAGAACCAAACAATTCTTGCCGCTGCTGGCAAGAATTCAACAGCTGGTCTGTGACCTTCACATATTTACTACGAATGCCAAGTACAGGAGCTTCGTCCTCCAAGAAGACTCATAGGCAACTGAACAAAATTCTTATCGCCTCCTGAAGACGCCTTCTTCCAAACCACTGTTAAATCTGACTGCTATTAACAGAAGTGATCGGTGATCACAGCAACTGACAGCACCTCCGCTTGAATGTCTGTAGCTGTTTCCAGGAATCCTCAGATTATAGCGATTTAACGGTATATTGACTCTCATCATATCTATGATTCACGCAATAAACATCTAAGCAAACATTGCCAGTACTATACATGTTCGGATCCCAGCATAAACAGTATCACACATAAGCACTACACATCAGATGCATGTGCACTCGCCCCAGTAAAGCCCTCGTGGATAGTACATTTTGTAGAATCACCATCCTCCTTATACTAGGTGGAAGAGAGCTGAGTTTGAATGCCATCGATGACGTGAGGAATTTTTATGGGCTTTTTTACAATGTGGAAAAGTTATCCGTCTCAGGCGAGATTCCAAATGTGGATAAGTTATCCGTCTCAGGCTCCAAAGTAAAGTTGAAAGCATAGTTTTCTTGTAATAGTAGATTCGACCTTCCCCACGTGATAGGTCCAGTATCTTGTCTAGTATTGCTATGAGAATATTTCTCGGAACCGGAAAGTACTCAAATAGCAACATAATTATAAATGTATCTTGAATTAGTTGGACAGGTTATTTCCGATATGGTTGTACAAACAGCACGAGTGATGATTTTTACAGTTGTAAGGAATAAAAATGTCACTCACAGTTGTTCAATTCAAATCAAATCAAAGTTGTTTATTCTTCGCCTAAATTAATATGTCGTATATTGGCTTCTAGTGATGCAATACCCATAGTATCTCGGTGTGAAGAGTTGCTGTTCTTGCATTTGTGCCTTGTCTTTTTGCTTTTTTTTTTATTCCTTATTGCATGAACTGTTTTTAGATGAAGCCGACCACAGATGACTTGAGTGTATCCTATTAATTGATTCTTGTGTAAGAATCTCTTTATCCAGACAGAACTAGGAAATCGCTATAACCCAGAGAAAGGAACGTGCACAATCCGACAAAAGGGATATAGGTTGCAAAATAATTGATACGAATCAATTAAAATCGATATAGAAGTACATTATATTATATTAAGAGTACAGTGCGCGAACTTAGGAGCAACTCATTATTTTTTAGGGGTGAGATTAGGTTCATGAAATGAGCAACTGATAGAGGGGTTGTACAGCCTTAATGGGGGAATTATGATTATCACCATGTCAATGTTACCTGGTTGTTGGGGCAATGAATTGTATTGAAGTCCACTTTTCCATGAAAGCAGTTCTTAAGTTATGTCAGATTCTGGGAGGGTCAGGGAGCGAAAACTCGAAATTTTTCTTCTCAGTACGTCCTTGTCAACGAGATTCGGGTCTGGATACCAATGGGATACTCCATTTGGGAAATATCCTCAGCATTCTCGTCTATTAGAAAGCATTGTGGTCTCTCATATAGATTTCAAGGACTTTGTGACTAAACTTCACTACAGGGCTGGAATGGACTGGATGCTCTTTAAAGCCATTCAAATTTGCCGCATGAATCAGTAATGTCATGTACATACTTAATTATTCAAAATAAGATATTTTATTAACGAGGGTTCCTTTCGTAAAATATCTCACCGAATGGAAAAGGCATGGGTTCAAATGTCCCGTCAACGACGCGAGGAATTTTTTATAGGCTTTTTTTTTTCACAACGCGGCTGAATTAGTCTGTCTCAGGCAAGCGTTTGCATGGCTTTTTCTCCCACAAACTCCTCGAATACCTGCTGCAGAGAAATCGCGGTCAAGAGATTGCAGTGAGGTCCTGGGGTACACCTTTATCTCGGGGACGAGGTGACCAGTGATCCAGGAAGGCATAAATTTATAAGACCAGTCAGTGTTCAATACCCAACGTGATAACACTTTTCGATATCAATCAACGTAGATGACTTCATGGACAATTATCTTCTAGATCCAGTTTTACTGAAAAAACGTTACTTATTTCCTGCTCATCGAGTGCCCACAGCACGCAACAACAACTTCACACTGAATTCTACAGATATTCCGTCCTTTGACATACAAAAAACTGGATGACAATTTGGCACTTCAAAGTGTGTGCACGTTTCTTCACTGTCCCCAAAATATGTAGTGACATCGTAAGGATATAAATATATGTAGCACACTCTGTTGGCTGTTACTTGCTATGTGAGCAAATGACGCTTTCTATCGTGTGCATCAGTTTTCTGCCGCGCCCCTTCGCACCTTGCTTTCTGTGCATTCCTGATGTTACAGTTATATATGCAGGCAGATTCTCTGTTTTTCTGATATCACTAAGCTTTTCATCCCAACAGAGACAAAAAGTTGGTGTGTTTGTGAATTTATGAATCTACGTCAAAACTTAACTGAAATCTAACACTTGGTGTCGTGAGAAATCGGCTATTCAAGATGGTGTTTTGAATGGAATTTGTTATTTTATGATGACTTACAGATGAATTCCATGTTTAAAGATTTTCAATCCAGGACAGATCCCTTCAAATATTATTGTAATGAATCTTAATAATAAATATCGATCAGGTATTTTATTTAAAATCTGTATATAAAAATACGAAGATAACAGTATCTGCACGAGGCTTTCTGGTTCAAAGATATTACTCTCCTCTTGACCACAATCGCGCTAGGGGGAATTTCGCTATAGTGGTCCTTGAAACTATTCCTTCCCCGCATAACTCCCTCATTATCGCTCCCATCTGCCTGTCGCCGTGCTACGTGTGTGTTATCGTTGTCATCACTAGTGCCCGCTTCTCAAGAACAGTTATGTGACCGGTGGCGACCTCTGGTTGCTCAATCTTTCTTATGCTCCACAGACAGATCTTTTGTGTCAATGAGTGTCTTTTTTTTGGCGAGATCTTTCTAATCTTCTACGTGACGGTGAATACAACCTTCCCTAAATGGGGAGCGAAAAAATGTCATAGACGACAGGCGCATTGACAGCGAAGAGTTAAGCAGTTTGGTTTACAGCGCTTTTATGGCCTATAGAGATGTCATAGTACTCCCCCTGCCGGATTAGGATCACACATGCTAAAATAGCAGACACGACTGGGAGATTGAGATAAGGTTTAACCTCGCAGTCAAGTAGTTTGACGATGGATACAAAAAGAAAAAAGTGGGCTCTGTTTTTTAGCCAATGGTCTTTGAATAAAGTAGTGTGGTGGTGTTGCAATCCCTTGGATATTAAAGAAAAAACGTAACAGAACACATGCTGGAATCAAGTTCATGAAGATACCCGTGTTCTATACGATGCTTTGCTTTTATCTTCTAGATTGATTGAGTTGTCCACAATGAAAATGAAATGTATGTCAAATAGCCAATATGCGAACAATGACTTGTTGACATATATAAAAACAATTCACGCGAATCATAAGGTACACAAAGAACATATTGAAACTGTGGCATGAATAAACAGTTCAACTTACCTCCGATGTGTCCATTTTCGTAACCATGGTAATCGCTGTCTAAACGACTCTTTTTTAACAACGTCCCTGCTGCGGTGCTACTTAGTCCTACCATCGAAACTCGTTTCGGGGGTCTGCCAGGCCTAGAACTACACGGTTAGAGAGAACAATTACAAAGTACGGAGCATGGCATGGAATTCCCCCATGGGGGTTAAGATAAGTAATAACATTTATATAATGCAATAACATTTCCAAATGAATATTGATAGATTCGTTAAGAGAAATAACTCGCTGCAAAATTAGTTTCTTCAGAATTCATTACAACTCAAAATCCGAGTAACAGTCTCTCAGAGTTTGAATTTGGTTAGGAGATTTGATCTCTTACGCTCTTATTACCAATATGCATGGAAAAATCAGTCTGATTTACTAGAATTTGATATCTATCATTTATATATTCGTGGCAGTAACTAAGAATATCTTATGATGAATATCCACATCCCTTGTTGATGTTTTTGTTAAGAAATATGAGGATTTTATTCTTCTAATGCGTTTTGTCAAAGTGCAAACTTTATGGTAACTTACAAATTGAAAAGATTGCAATCAAAAGGTATCTCCAACTCTCTCAGCTGTCTGAAGCATTTTTAGGACTACACAAAGTTTGCTGTACGTATTCAAATAAAAAAAAAAAAATGTTTGGAGCTATATTTTGTGTGGAACTGCAAGTTAAAAACCGTGCCAGCCACAAGACAGCGTCGTATAATCAACTGCTCGTCCAGATGGTACCCCGCATCTGCCCATGCTTGGGCAGATGCAGACTACCGCATTTTTACACGCCTCAGTTATTATCGTAATTAATAAATACAGTATGTACATAACACTTAGGTCTATTAAATGATTTAGTACGTTATTATTATATAATTTCAATTAAAATATAAAGTACATTAGAGAGGGAGGGTATCCGATAGTCTGATCCAGAATGCAACCCAATCTTGGCACATTAATTTCTTTATAGATCAATATTAATTAATATTAATCCCATATGGGATTAATAAATTCTATGGAATTATTTAGGAGATTAATGAATTCCTGGTGAATTTCAGGAGTCCATTAATCTTCCAAATTCTAGGGATACATGTATAGCCATTTTTAGGGATATTCCTGCGTACAGATATTTTAGGGATATTCCTGCGTACAGATATTTTAGGGATATTCCTGCTTACAGATATTTTAGGGAAATTCCTGCTTACAGTTATTTTAGGGAAATTCCTGCTTACAGGTATTTTTAGGAAATTTTTTGGGATATTCCCTAAACAACCTCAAAACATTAAAACTAAAATATATGAATAAACAATTTATTTATTGGCTAAACACGCCATACAGGATGGAACTCAGACAGGCTGTGTTATCACAGATTATGCATTCTGTCCCGTAAGATGTTGACGTTTTTTGATTTCATTTTTAACATTTAAGAATAACTCCGAACCTTCTCTTCTGAATTTAAATCGTTTTCATATGTCGTAAGGAAGGGGATTTTGGACTTTTATGTAGAAATATCGAAGAAAAGAAAAGAAAAGAAAGGAAGGGGACTGGAGACAGGATGAATAAACTTGCACTTCATACGTTTCCGATTTTTGAGGTATTGTTCCCTTTCTATTAAACCACAGTGGGGTTTCATCCATGAATGTCCTCACAGCATCACTGACACAAGATATTATTTCCCCGATTCCTTCCTTACGCAGCAGTCCGACACTGTACTAAGATGGGTTGTTGAAACTTCTATTTTCAAAACCCTGTTTCCGTAGCTGCCAAAAATGATTGATATACGGCCCGAAAGATCCAACCAAGCAACTATTTTGCGATGCAGTTTTTGAAGCGGAACTTCGAAGCCGAACAACGTCAGCCAACAGTAAAGATGGCCGATGGTAGTCCTATGATTCATGATGTTGTGGACAAAACAAGTATTGCTACCGTTTCGTGTTTTCGTCCTCTGTCTAATGTTCACTCACGCGCAGTAGGAGAAGCAGGGAGGGAAAGAGATCGTAACTGACTTACACGCGCATAAAAAAAAATCCATCTGGAAAGATATAGAAAAATATAGTAAACGTTTGTCAAATATCCATTTTTCTGGGCCAAGTTACCGAGTAGATAAACTCTTTCTATTGATACGTTGCGCGCCTACCGAGGTTACGCGTATCGATTTTTATTCTAACCAGGAGACAAAGGAATGGAGGTTTTTGTGAAGAAATTCAAAACCCTCGGCTCGAGCGAGCGACAAGAATATTGGCAATTATCGCGCGTGGTCGCTGATTTTGGCCGTGATAAGCAACAAGTTTCAAATTTTAAAATGTAATTTTCCGTCTCCCATGAAAGATTTATGGCCTTACGGAGGGGTGAGCGTTGTCCTCGTGGAAGCAATATCACGTGCGAGCAGCTTGTGACGTGTCGCTGCGGTTTTCTCAAGTCGACAAATTGTGTTTAGTGAGTGAATAATAACCCTCGCATGCAGAGTCAGAGGGCGTTGATTGAAAGGAGGTACAGATTTGACAACGTTATTTTCCTAAATAACACGTTCTCTCCATCTTTCTCCCTCCCCCTCCCAACACTCTCATTCTCTATCCCTCTGTTTCTCTTCTAAACTGATGGTGTGGAGGAATAACCCACGTAAGATTACTTCTCATCTGTTTTTCGGTATTTTCGCACACATCCCCGGGTATTATGATTTGCGCAATCTGTATCTTAATATTATTGTATTAAATAAGAGGATGAGCGCAGTTAATTTTCTTTTTAAAATGATATGGAAAAGGAGAACGCATTTGTTCATTATTTTTGTCGCTGTCATATTTGTTAATGACAATCCTTCCGTGTTCCTAGTCTTTCTTCGTCTGTGAAAAATATATGAGACAGCTCAAGATGGCTGATGAAGGGACTTTCTTAATTACAAAACTTTGCGCTTCTTATATTTCTTCAACATTGTCTCAGATGTGTGACGACTACAACAGTGATCCAACGTGCACGAAGTGACACTCTTAAATAAGTCATCCTCGTCAGATAATCAAATAGGAATTTATACATAATTAATTTCAGATGAGTTTACAGATAGAGTCAGAATTCGAGATAAAGTAACTGTATGACGTGCGCAAAAAAAAAATAAATAAAAAGAGAGAGAGGGTGAGAAAACTATTAAATAAATAATAACCTTCGTGCTTCTTAAATTTCAAGAGAATTGAATCTATTGTGGCTGTACCTATATTCTATTCTCGTTAATTGGGTTCCTATTAGTGATAAATTGATTGTAATTTGATAATAAGCCCTGCTAAACGCTCATATTAAGCTGATTTTAAGGTGATAACCATAATTATTAAAGTAACTTACGAGGTGAACCGATTCAACTCTTAATTCTAAAAGAAGGAGAAAACGAATTTTTCTTATTTTGGAAAGTACGACTTTTATAGCCAATGCCTCAGCTGCTGCTTCAATCGTTTGATTTGATATCAATTTTCTTTCTCAATTGTTTACCATGTGTATATGTATTCGATAGCTATTTTTCTGGTATGCATACTCTACAAAGTACTAAAATAATCGCTGTAAAATAAGGCCAAATTTGTAATAACTTTCTGCTTTGGTATTGGACTGCAAAACTGTCTTATTAAAGAGTTTGTAAAGTTCACGTTTGAATTTTCTAAAAGTGTGGAAGGGTTGCAGAATTCAATTTTCTTGGAGATGATACCCCATTAATGATGTGGGGACGTTGGAAATCTCACATTTGTCCACAGAATTTGAATGTCCCTAAGATATTATATATTTATTTATTTCAGCACATGCAGTTGAGTTTCAGGTTCTACAAAGGCTGCCTTCTTGTTTGTTAAACTGATATTATGGGCAACACTACAAATCTATTTACTTTTGCCGAGTTAACTGATATGATTTCAATTAAGGTGAGGTTAATAGGAATTTCATAGCTGCTGTTCGAAGATAAGCTAAAATATTTCCAACACGACCAGATGGTCGTGTTGGAAATATTTTAGTTTCTACTTTTTTAAATACGGGATAGAGTGACTGATCGATTAATCGTATCTGTTCTATACAATAGCCGCCACGATCATCCGACTTCACCCCTTAGATTTTGCGCTTGGTTACATGAAATCCATGGTTTATTCTACGCAAGACGAGGGGTAGCATTGTGGAAGCTGCCGAAATCATTAAGAACAGTCTTGAAACTATAAGGTATGCCAGGAAATTGTGGATTCCTTGCGTTGAATAATATATTGAACAAATTGCAGGTCGCTTTGAACAACTTCACATGTTTTCTGCTTTACATGTTTTCCTTTTAGAATTTTGTTTCAAATTCTTTTTTATGTTTTGTAATTTATGATTAATGCTTAATATCTCGGAAATCAAAACTTTTCAGACACTTTATAGGAAATCGTTTGCTTATTTTTAACTGTGGAATATGCGGCTGTATTTGTACTATTCCCTTTTGGAACATCTTGTTTATAGGTGCTCATTGGTTCTGTCATTCGGACACCACAATTTATTGCTCTCGTGGGTAGTACAGTTGGTATAATTACTCTCCTCCCCACACCGGGTGGAAAAGACCCGAGTTCGAATCCCTTCAATGACGCAAGAAATTTTTATGGGTCTTTTTAACAACGTGGCTGATTTAGTCGGTCTCAGGCGATTGTGGTATCGTTTTTAGCTACTGCAAACTCTGGTTTTTCGTCCAGCAAACAGCAAATCGACCAAAGGACACACGCAATTTACAGACATATACGGAACAATATGGCCTAAGTTGCTGATGCGCCTAAAACTCTACAACAACCATCTAACCACGGTTGATTACGAATGTGCTGGAACTTTTAATCAGCAGTGATCATCTTAATATTTCTCAAAACGTTTTTGGAATGTTTGAAAACCGGAAAGCGTTAAGCTTAATTTTAAAATATAAATTTATTAACCTGAATGGTGTTCCATTTCCTTCTGGCCCAGTTCAAGTACTGGATATTACGAAAAGAGTATATATGAATATAAGAGCTGAGGATAAGATATAAAAATCTACGAAGTAAATAAAACATGTCCTCCTAACAATATTATACAAACAGACAAAGTAATTTCAAACAGGTAAATGAACAATATGATAGTTAAATTATTTATAAAAATTTGTAAAAACTACGTTAATTTAACAAGTAGAAGACAGCACTAAATATATCAATTATGAGCAGTAATCAAGGACTGACTAAAAGGGTTAGAAGGTTTTTTTTTTGCAAAAGGACAAGCCCATTGACGTTCATTTGTCAACACTAAAGAAAAGCTGTACCATCCGAGGATTTCTCGTTAACCATCATGATATTAAGACAAATTTGAAAATGCTGTTTAAAGAGAGAAGGATATAGAGAGTTAAGAAGGGGAGCAGTGGGATTAAGTTAAGAGTTAATTGCAATCGTCAGAGAATTAGTTGTCACTAGACTTTGGAGCAAAGATTAAACACATCACTGGACCCGGAGGGAACGATTTCTCAATGGTGAGATGCTCTCTAATTCAAGGAAGAGGGAGATGACCGCATAAGGGATTATGACAAGTGAATTCCTATTCAGCCAGTGTGAAAATGTTGGGAATTAAATTCCAATATCGTGCAATCTCAAACTTCTATTTCTGGCGACTCTATTTTGAGCAAACTAAACGTTTAATATTCTTTGTTTTGTAGTTTTAATTATTATGGTGTAATCCTACTCCCAGAATAGCTTTCTATACCACCGAGAACCAATGGATGGATAATGCACCACTGGCATAAGTGAGTACTAAACTCAAAGGCGACAGATTACGAGGAGGACTGTAGAATCGGTTTTGGAAATCAATCCTCCAGATTTGTTGCACTGCGGAGTCAGGTTAGTTGGGTTCAGCGGAAGCGAAATAGATTGAAATATCACTTCACGTAGGATGACCTTTGTAAGATAAAATAAATTGTTTTGGCAGGGGCAGGGAAAAGTAGAAATATTTTTGAATATCACCACCCCACTATAACTGCAAGGCTTATAAACAATGCTTCTAAATACATTAAAGATGTCCTTTTAGCTAACACAGTGGATGAAACAGCTGTTGCCAGTAGGAAACTCACGAGGATGACGTCACGGTTCAATAACATCCTCGTTATCACTGAACAGAATGCTACAATAGTTTGTATAACACCGCGTATTAGATTTTACGTTATTTACATATGAGACATCGAGATTGCCCTTTCTCGTATTTCAGACGTTCGTTTTCTTTATAGCTTTTGGTGTCTGAGGTATTAATAAACGTCCTTACAATACCGATTTTATCCCGAGAGTTCGGTGACCTCTGTCAATTGACATAATGGCCTTGTATCTCGCATCGTCTTCAGCCTTGGACGGGTGCTGTTAAAAGCGCAGGTTCCAAGTTGGCAAGTCCCAAGAAGTTTCTTGTTTGTCGAGTCAAATTATCTCGAGCGACGTGAGGGTGTTCGTTACCATAGTAAGTTTACATGAAGGGGTAGAGGGAGGGGGAAGTGCGGAGAATTTTAATTTAAGCTGATTTATGCTAATGATGATGACGGCTTTAAATTTTGCCTGTAGATTTTTCACGGAAAATGGAATGATTGTGGTGCTGAATATTGATCTCTCTCTCTCTAACTCTCTTTCTCTCTCTCATTTCACTTTTTACTCTTTTTTTATTACAAATAATTTCTTCTTTTGGAAGTTGTTCTGTCACGAGCTGGCTGAGCATCCTTATAATTATAATTCGCAATATGTCATGCATGGGGGAGGGGGTTCCAAGTATCTTCAGTGATTGACTTCTTCCCTTATCGCTCGTTTGAAGAGGTCTGGGTTCTCATCCAGTCGGAGACCAGAGGAATTCGTTAAGATCTCTTCAGTTGGGATTGCAGTTATTTGATCTAAATAACTGTGAATTATTTCGGGTTTTTAAGCACACACTACATGCAAATCTGCCCTTGAACACAAACTTTTAAAGGTATAACACACTTATATAAAGTTCTTACGTGATGTACAAATATTTACTAAGCTATATGCGCTGAGTGCGTTTCAGGATCAACTATAAACAACTGTGATCAAGTCAGTAGGATCACACAGTGATCCAGAAATGTAGTGATCAGCCCTGTATGTTTAGTACGATGCAGAACGTAAGAACTTCATTAACTTTAAAATAAACTACTGTTTTATTTATAAACCATAATATTTAATTAAGACTCCACGTAATGTCCTCTGCATTTTATTGATTAAGCATAATAAATTGAATCGTAAATTATAAATAAATAATAAATTGAAAAATCGTTCTGCGAAAAATATTTTTTTATTAAAAATAAAAATCGCGAGATGTTAAAGCATTTTTTTCTGCTTGTGTGGAGTAGATTAGAATTTTAAACTAATTCACTTTGTTTCTACCACAACCGCTTAACAGTTTTGGCAGAAAAAAAAGTCACAATTAAATGTCACACCCTTTAATCATGACATCATGGCACCGAGGTTTTAATTTCTGAAGTTACGGTCTCAGACCCAAAGGTTCAGATTTTTCCGTTCTTAATTTTGAACGAACCACGAACCAGCAAGGAGGCAACCAGTCAGTGGCATAAGCAGCGTCTCCAGTGAAAAGTTCTGTCGTGTAAACAGACTGAATATGAAGACTCGATGAAATTATCACTGAAGGTGAAGATAATCATTTTCCAATGAAACCTAAGCAGCTTTCCTATTAGCTGCTTTGTCAAGTTGCAACAAAAATAAATTTCTCCGGACCCAGATTTTATCGATCACTGTGTATTTTTTTAATTGGTCAGCAACACATTGAAGTGCGCGGTGATGCTCAGCTTTATATTGGGGAAGAGAACTGGAGGAGGTGCGATGAAGCCGATCACACGAGGATATAAGAGGCCCCATAATCGGAACAACGACGCTGTTTTTTTTTTTTTTCACAGCATAAAATGATGTTTATGAGTTTCTCTCTGTTTTGAACGTCGTTAAATCGATTCTTCGTGTGTAAAAGTATTGCTCAATAAGATAATTTTTGACTGACTCAAATATACTGGCGTTGCTTCAGCCAAAGTTGAAAGAAGAAACGGGTCTTAATTTTTTCCACGCATTGCTGTTCTGGCTTCAGTAATTCAGAAGTAGAATAGCGCAAAATAGGGACACTGTGAGGTCTGTTATGCGGAGGTTTAGATTAGAAATCGAACTTTAATAAACACTATTTAAATATTCCTGGTAGATGCAAAACTCCACACAGATGCCATCATTTCTCAGTCATTCGCAGTGCTCGCCATTTACAGGCTTTGTATATCCTGCCGCATAATCTTAGTTGCTTCCGCGCTAAAACAAAATAACACCGAAATTACCTTTACCATTGGAAAGAAAAAATGATAAAGAATGGAAAACCAACAAGTTCTTCTGTTTATATTAGGCACGACCATCAGATCAGAAGTTTACAACCAATTTTTACAATGAATACAATCTTTAACCGTGTGCTATTGACTCTCGCACTGACCACCGGGTTATATCGAGTTATTTAGGAATCATCTAATACGAAAAACAAGAATAACAAGTACATGTTAAGACAAGAAAGACGTTATGCCTACAATGATAATCGCTGTTATAATAACTTAACACATATCATTTTAAACTAGCCGCTCTACGAAGGAATATACTGTACGAAGCTGAAAATTCATCATCATGAACTCATGAACTTGGTCCGGCTTAGGTCTTTTAAGACCTGTTCCGTTGTAACTCTTGGAGGTGGTCTTGATTTCGCCATCGTTGTCTTGGTCGACCCACATCTCTCTTGTCTGTAGGTTTGTAGTTAAAGGCTAATTTCCGGTCTGGGTTACCTTCTAGACTTAATTGACCAAGTAATTTGAATCTCTTTCTCGGACTTCCAAACTTTTCAAAATAGAAGATCTTAATCTTTGTCACTAAGGCCCTCTGTTGAGCTTGATCCTGCCCCACTTCAAGAAAAAGCAAAATCAACTACTGTTCCACGAATTATGACATCATCCAGGGGTTCGTGGTGGCTTCTATTTTACTGTGTAAATAATGGCCTGTATATATTTTCAGTATAATCTTGGTACTTCTCACTAAATTGTGAACACCAGCTTTTACAAAGGCAAATCTCATATAGACTTCCCGTGACACCTTCATTTCAAAATCGACAGGTCAGCATCTGAAGAATGTTACAAACAAATAGCCAAACTTTGTAAGAAACTCTCACAAACAACTTAGATCGTGAGAAGCTATGTTCCAACCTTGAATGATGTGTCCCAGGCAAAATTGGTAAACGATCTTTGTAAAAAGAAAAACATACTTCCTTGTACTTGTCATTGTATTTTTTTTTGGTAGTTGTTGGCGCATCGGCTTCTGTGGCCATAATGCACCTCCCAAGGTTTTTTGCAGTACTCTGATCCAAGCCCGAGGCGGGATTCGAACCCGCGACCTTTGGGTTACCAGGCAGGCACTTTACCCACCTGGCTAGCCCGGTCGGCTTGTCATTGTATCTAGTTACCATTATTATCATTACCAATTATAATAACGTAACATTTTATTAATCTCGTAAAACATTTCTTATCCTGTAACTCCTGTTTATCCTGTTTTGTAATCTATATCCACATAGCACACAGTTTTGTCCAGCTGAAGTTAGTAACTTCAAATAAATCAATTAAGATAATGTATATAAGATTCAAAGTTCATCACAGAGGAAATAAATTAGTTGGACTAAGAGTAATTCCTTTGCCTACGAAAAATATTTCAGATTTTAAACTATAAGAGGATATTTAAGTAGAAAGGTTGAAGCAACTAAAGTGGTTTTAAACTAAGAACAGCCAACGTTTTCTCAAGACCTGTAACCATAATTCTAGAGAATTCAATGAGCTATAATGATCGAGTTTAATTATAGACAATCGTGTGTTTTTAAGTCTTTTAGAATTTATAATTTTAAATTATCCTAATCCAAAGGAACTGCAGAAAGAAATCCACTAATGTCATCTAGCTGTTCCAAAGCTTAACATCGACCAGAGCGATCGCGTATTTTGATAACAAGATATATCCGAATAACTGTATGGGTTGTTCAAAAAATGCGCAAAAGTTGCCAAAGAATCATCTAAGAGGAGGTCCCAGATACATAAGCAATTATTAGTGTATATAAGACTACTGTACGCATCGTTGCATCTAATGGGGCTTCACAAACTTTTCATCTGGACACATAATGAACTCAGACGGAAGAACTTGAATGTGGCACTAACCTGGAGAACATTTTGAAGATTATCGCAACATCCCAATGTGAAACACAGTTGTGGGAATCTGGTCATTGGGCCCAAAGCCGAGTGGCCAGGAGCGGGAGTGAAGTACACGCTCTTTGAGTAGACCGGGGTTCAAGCCCCTGACTGCTAAATACGGTCGATCTGCCAACCCTCTCTCGACCAGTGTAGCAGATTATGATCCATTTCCCTCAACGTAAATTGTTGAGGAGGCTTCCATCTTGCAGTGGGTTGAACTTGGGTCCTATGAAGTGCTTTTTTAATTTACGCGAAGCGCGAAAATCTGAAGGTAAAAAGATCAAGAACGTATGACGGATGTGGAAGAGTTAAATTTTTAGCTCCTTTGATGGTCTGCCAACGTCGGGGAGAACGTTTTCCTGTTGCAGGATTATCCCGTTGTTATAAAATCGCCTTTTAGACCACATTTCTTACTATTATTCAGGATATTACAAATTTTATCTAAAATGATGCGTCAATTGATATGGTTCATCAGCGTATTGAATTGTGTCGGGTTTTACTTTTACTAAATGATTGTTCCCGTTACATTTGAGATATCATTTCTGAATTATGCAACAAATACAGTCTCTTCGATGATAAACTGTCAACAATCTGTAACAGTGCAAAGTCGTTACCATTTTAGAAAGTTACTGTCTGTGCCAAATATTACCAACTTTATTGCGCGGAAATTACGATGCGTGTGAAGACACGCAGTGATAAGGGTATGGGTATTTGGAAATAAGTAAGTAAGGGGTACTATCCGTGAAAAATGAGAACTTCAGTTATTTATAGACTCACTCCTGTATGTGAGTTATAATGATTACTGTTTCTCCAGCACCAAACAATGCGTCTTTCTGAAAATAACAGCAGCAATATTCACAGAAAATTCATTGGCAACCACAGACTAATTTAATATCGAATGGAGTATCGAGAATTGGCTGCAGCTTCTGGTCAGCTGTTGGAATCAATCCTCACGAAGTTTTCCAATGCCTTTACGGTGACCAAGGAAAGCTAAAATTTTATCTAATTCGTGGCACAGTTCCTTTGTGCACGAGACGCGAAAGCTGCTCGGTTGGGATGTTCGAAAGTTGGGAATGCGAGGTAAACTCGGCATGTGCACCCAAGTACGGCAGGTAATATTTCTTCACTCGCGGGCCGAACTGGAGAATAATTTCAACGCTCAGCTTCAAATCTCTCCTTGCATACTCGGCAGCTAATTAATTTTTACCCCAATACGTCTACGTTTGCGGGAAACGGTGACAGCTACATAAATCAACGGTAAAAAGTTAATCAACTGTGTTCACTGCAAAAACAGTGGACCATCTGCTCTCTTCTCACTGGCTGCAGCACATTGGGCCCCGCCACGCGTGTTTCACGAAACTGGCTTAGTTCAGCTTTTAACTGTAGATTCTTCAAATCCTCGAAACTGCACGTCATCGGGAAAATGCCTTTCTTTAAAGGCGTAATGCTGCTCGAAACTCCACTCCGAGGATTTACGACACTGGCGGCTAAACTGAATTCGCGTCATGTGGGACAAGCAGAGAGCCGTGCTCTTGGAAACACAGAGATAAATATGCCGCTCTCTGACCGCCGCGGAATGGCTTCGTACTTTCACCACCGCTTAATCAATAGCCATCGTGCAGCAAAGTGGTGGCGTCCGTGATTCGGATTCCAGAGGTCTGCGATGGGGTCACAAATGACCCCAGTTACCCTTTCGAGCTTGACCTCTGTTCAAAATCGTTCTTACCCGTTGTGTTTTAGTTGTAAAGGTGCTGTTCAGGTGGCGCTTTCTGCGGCAGCATTTTTTTTTCTATTTCTCTTTAGTTACAGAGGATGGGAACTCTCGGTATTAATTCTTAGGATTCATATGTCAAAGATACATTAGCGTCAAAGATTTGCCTTTAGATTTATATGTCATAAGAAAAGGTCTATTGTTTGGTGTAGTTTACAGAATCACAGAATCCTAGCACACCAAGCAGAAAATGGCAAAAGGGAAATTTTATGAACTTTTTTCAACTTTGTGGCCGAGTTAGTCGGTCTCAGGGAAACCAGCAACCCGACAAAAAGGTCAAAATACATTCAATTTACGGACATAATACATGAATCCTTATAGCCTAAGGCTATAAGGACTCATGTATTATGTCTGTAAATTGAATGTATAAAACCCAACTTGATTAACAACGAAGAGTTTGGAGAACAGCAGTGGTTTTAGCAAGATAAGCATATAACAAAGATGCAACTATAGCTGAAGTAATAGAATTTCGCTCAGTGACTTTTGGTATCCATTTTTGGAACACTCTGTTGCGGTATTTTCAATGTATCTCAATAAATCCATCTTTACGTTAACTTCAATGTATCCATCGATACATTTACAAAATGGCAAACACTTTTTTAGTGACTGAATGAAGAGATAAAATTAAGTAAGAATTTTTTAATACTAGAAAGTCCATTATTTATCGATTAAAATCGGATCATTAAAAAAGTGGTTCAAATGTTTATTTGCCCACATAAACTGATGTGGACAGTAAAAGTATCAAGGAAGTTCCAGTTTATGTATGGAGAAACGATTTCATTATATTGACAAATACGAAACCCTGCAGATGATAGTTTTGCATGCGCAATGGAACATAATAAAGTCACACAAAATAAATTCTTGACAAATTACCGTTGCTGAAAGTTGTGTTAGAAAGGTCAGAAGAGAAACAAAATCGACCCTCTCAGCATCTGTTCAGGAAGCTACTTAACATTCATTGAGAATCAAATGTCATAATTATGCACAGACGGATATTTTATATAAAAAAAAACAACATCAACCACAAAATGGAAGAGCAATAATGACTCTTCAACATATGAACGAAAGCTATCTACGATCAGATCATTGCCTAATTAGTAACGATTCCCTGAGTTGGCTCATTGGTAAATGCTTAGAAACAAGAGATACGAGTAATGTCACAAACCAAGTTATGTCAGGGAGAGAACTGGATTTAAAAATTTCATTGAGAGCAGGTATATGCATTAGTCAATAAATTTAACTGGACGTTAAAAAGACCAAAAAATATCGAATATTTGTTAGAATTAGGCAGGCGACATCACCAGGACAGACCATAATGCAAAATATACACGAAAATATACAAAAGAGGGCACACAACGCAGCAATTAAAGGCTGTATCTTACAAGGACTTCCACTACTGTTTTAGATCGTGGAAATCGCGAATGGAATCGCACATGTGGGGCTGGAGAGTACTTTGAATGGGTGGGGGAAACATTGTAATTGTTGTATTTAAAGAAATAAATTATTTTAAATATATTTCTCGTTTCAATAAAAGATAGTGCACAAAAAAGCAGAGATCAAAACTACAAGATTTTGGATTTGCTTGGAGCCGAGTCTTTGGTTAACCATAGGGTGATTTCTGCTAAGGAAAATACTGCTTTACATATAAGATCAACTATTGAGTAACTGTAATACACTATACCACTATAGCCTTATCTTTTATTTGTT
Organism: Mastigoproctus giganteus; assembly: GCF_048544385.1. NCBI lineage: Eukaryota > Metazoa > Arthropoda > Arachnida > Uropygi > Thelyphonidae > Mastigoproctus > Mastigoproctus giganteus. The sequence goes on from NC_143585.1 coordinate 66,848,787, forward strand.
CAGTAGCCTTAGCTCTTGTTATTTCTTCAGTTGATAATGAGCCACGCTAATGTCCAAAAGAAAACGAAATTTTATCAATAGATTCATGATAAGTCAAATAAATAAAATCATGCTACATGCATGATTCTATTTATACACACTATTCTTCTGGCAATACTATCTTGCGTGCAAAAACATTTTGAGAATATCATATTTTAATACGGCTTTTATTCAAGCGCACAGCTAGCCTTCACAGAACATTTATCACCATTTTATGAGGAATGTCGATGGAACTATTTTTTCACCCCTCCAGCAGAACACATTTAATTAGGCAAGCGAAGTTGACTTCTATGGACGAGCCCTCACATATCTTTACAGTGTGTTCCACTGTGGTTCGATTGGACTTTTACGATTTACCAATCTACACGGACTTACACCTTAAAATTTCATCAGTTTTAGAAGTTCTATATCTCCTTCTACGATACTATCCATAGAAATCATCAGCTGTCTATTGTTCCGCTTGCCTGCTTCATTAATATGGTCTTCTGCCCCCTAAACCCACTCCAATAGCTTCCTTTCGATAGAATATTGCTTTCTGAGATAGTTGAATAAAATTGTATGGATCCTTCACAATATCCAGACAAATCTCGTACACCAACTTTGAAGTCAAGTCTTGGAGGCTCAGAACAATAAACAACAGTATTCTCATAATGGATTAGTAACAAAACAAATAAACTCGTCTGGGAAAATTGGGATTATAACTACTTCAAAAGCAGTAAGAGGACAGAAAAACTTTTTCCTCCCTCTGTATCCTATATGATATGTGTGGGAAACAGAACTAACCAAAGAAGCCAGAATAACTTCTGCTTCTCTGTCCTGTGCAGTTCTTTCCTTTGTACTTCTCGCAGGAACAAGTGGCATCATTTGCGCCTCGTGCACAAATGGCCTACTTCTATAACCATCTCTGAACTTGTAATTAACTGAATAACTATAATTTGCTATCTCTTAAGATTCTAAACTGTATTTATTTTTATTTAACTGCTGTTATCAGCACTATAATCATTATATACCCGATGTGATCATTTACTTATATTGCACACCCTCCTAGCCTATAGGCTGAGAATTGTAAAGTTGATGAAAGTCTTCTCCTTGAGAAATTTTGACTCATTAACTACTCAAGCTAAAATGAGACGGTTCTTGTAGTGCTCCCGTTTGTACAGTTTTCTGTGTATTATGACTGTACAAATGTGGGTCTGCCGATAAAGTTAGAAATGAAAAGGGGGTTCTGGACACGTTTACATGACACTATAAAATGCTCTCTTGCCATGACAAAATATTATCCGCGTTGCGCTTTTCGTCAATGACCTTTAGTCCCAACGGCCAGCAACCAAAGCTCATTTTTGGATATTCGCTTTCTGGAGGATTTATATCTACCTCAAGATTCTAATTTATTTATGTCGATGGCTTTAGTAGAAAAGGCACGGGTCTGACATATGTGGGAAACAGAAAAGAGACTTGCGAGGGGATTGGGACAATGAAAAGTAATGACAAGAAAGAGGAGACTGGAATTAATTGAATGCAGATGCCATTCACATGCCACCAAAGAAAAACGCTGAAAGGCACCTCTAAAGTGTCCTTTTTCCTTCGTTTTCTCCGGCCTCGGCGGTTTTATAGGGTCCATAGACTCCCATACAAACAGTACAAGTGTTTCATTCGCACAACATCCCAGTTTCTTCTTTGTTCTGTTACGAGTAGCCCCATGCCACTCTCTTGGTGTCTGAGGGACACCAAGACATGACACTTGTAGGGCTGGCGTCGTCTTGGATCACGTCTTTAACTGTCTCTTCGGTCATTAAAACAGCTTTATGGGAGCGTCAGGATAAGTCGTTCTCGTGCGCTGCAGGAAGTAAAGTCCTCGTAAAACATCCGCCGTTAGTTCTAATAAACCTGTCGTCTGTTTGGGGCCAAGTAAAAGAGGGGGGGATTAAAATAGCGTTTCGGGCCGTAGGGGACAGTATGAAAACTCTTAGGATGTGTTCGTCGCTGCAGTTTGGGTAAACGTGTTTTTGGAAATGAATGGATAAATAAAATGAGGAAAGTGAGGTACTTAAAAGATCGTGTTTCTCTTGGAGCTCGGGGTGTTCCATCTTGCAATGGGTGGGGGGTGATAGACATTCCTCATTTTCGAGAGATTGAGTTTCAAAAGCTGTGATTTTGTTGCCTCTCTCCCAGGCCTGACTTTTTTTTTAGTGTTATCTGTGGGACATGGACGGACCAAACTGTTTCTTTCACATCGACTTTCAAGTCTCGTGTTTTATAGTTGCGATAAACCATCTATTATATGAGGCAGTTCGTCGAAGACAAAGGTGGCTTTGAAATATCATCAAAAACACGCAATTTGAAGTCAACCAAATTCTCAAATTTAAAAAGAGAAAGAAGCAAACCTAAGAATCTTTTAATGAGTAGAAAGACAAACGAGCGAAGTATCAAGGAGAACAGTTGGACAATTCATCCAAATGCTACACGTTTTGTAGCATTTGGATGAACACTGAAATGATGCGTGACAGATGTAAATATTTGACTGAGGGCGACTGTGGGATGGGGATGTCAACTGATTTAAGATTTTACTTATATTTTTTCATTAAGATGGTTTTCAATGAGTATATTTACTTCCTTGCTGTTTCAAAGAATGGAAGTAAAAATGGGATAAGTCGCATTACTAAAATATGATTGAATGAGAAGAATGTGGGACACTTCTTGTGTTCTCTCTAACTTGTGAAACTCTCTGACCTTACGTGGACGTCCCGGCGTATAAACAAAAGAGTTATTTAATTTATTAATAATTCTCTTCGCTTCAGCTGATTTAAATTATAAAATTGTCACTCAGTAGCGATCTAAACGTAGTGTTCAGCAGTTCCTATTAGAATTGTGTATATCCAAGGTTGGTCTGAATGTACGTGGAAAGGAAAAGTCAATTATCCGACCAAAAAGCTTCACACCTCCTTCTGAGACCGGGTGTGTACTGGACTGTAGCAGCAAATTATTCAGGTCTGAATTCACTTTGCCTCGACTTTCTTCCTTCACCCAAATCGGATCCATTTCATCAGAAGCTAATTGTATATAACTGAGTACACAGACCTTGCTATAATATAACCCACTCTATGCAATCGCAGCTACCAGGAGTTTGATAAGTTAAATCCTAAGGGCACACAGATTTAAACTGGAAAAGATGGTTGCAGGATGGATTTGTTGAATTTTGCTTTCAGCCAGAGAGTAATTAATTGTTAGAACAAACTTCCATCGGTGTCATGGAAGTGAGTAGTTTGAAATAAATTTAAAGAACTGCAAAAATTATTTATTTTCACTCCTACACTTCCACTATTTCAAGAAGAATTATTCAGCGAAACAGTTAAGTCGCCTTCTGGAGAAGCATCAGCCAAGGTTCGTACTCCCCTGATACATGCACTGTATAATGTAAATTAGTATTTGTCAACGTGCACTCTGTTGCACTATTTTAAGATTTTCGAGTTAATAGATACACTTCACCCTTTAATTTTCTCGTTAATTATGCGGCATAATTAACCATTATGTTAATTTATTATATTCATTAATTATGCATAGTTGCTTATTGTGTAATAAAGTACTAAATTGTACGCATGTATCAGTTACTATTGATCTACTCCTCTGGCCCCGTTTGGGTCAGAAAACATAGCTTTTCTGGCGGTGAAGCCATGGATTATTTTGCGCATATTTATAATGAATAATTTCCATCGCATTTATGTGAGAAGTAAAACTGCTGTTTGATTCATTCCAAAATGGAATTATACTTAAAACTTTTTTGTCTTAATCGAGCTATTCTTAAATATGTATGGATGATTAAAATTTATCAAGATGATCCAGTTTATCTTCAGAGATCGCGATAAATATAATTAATTAATCTTATATTTATTGTAGATAATTAATTTATTGAATTAATTTTGGAGGGCACAGTTCTTGGAGTTATCTAGGATTATAAATAAGAGCTTAATGCCGTTAAAAAATAAACCTTATATTAAGAGGTATTTCCACAAAGTAATGAAATTTCCAAGGAGTAAATGGACTTCGTCTGTAGTCTTCTGTGACATGTCAAAACATGTCCACCCAGACGATAGACGAAGTAATAAAACTGATCTAGCGTGCAGCTTCTATAAATTGGGCATATCGTCTGCTGTGACATGTTCTGACATGTCTGATCATGCACTTATAATCAAGGAAGAATTGGATTAATCTACTGCTATTGAAGTTCTTTTTAAACTTTTGTTTTGTAAAATTGAGAATTTATAATAAGAATTCTTAATCAAATAAACAATAGTGGTTTTTAAATGACTTCAAATGGTAATTAGCGAATTTCAAAAGAGAGGATATCAAACTCTCATTAGCGTACAGTGGAATATCCTTCGTAGTGCTGAGGCGTTTTTTTTTTGTTTGGCAAGAAAACTCAATTTTTTTATATATAAAGAAATAAAAAAAGAACTCATTGTGAAGTCAAGGAGCACGTGCGTAGTGTAATGGTTCTGATTTCCTTGTCGCGCACGTTTAGCAGAAACATGCGCCAGGTTATGAATGCTGTATATCATAAAAGTGGGCCTTACTTCCTCGCTGCAGACGGCTGCCTAATTTTAGCCTTTAAATTTTGCTCAAAGAAGCGCGGACAGAAAGACTTATTTTATCTCCGGGTGTAATCAGGATACAGAGGCTGGCATTAAGGCCTTGCTGACAGATGTTGAACAACTATGTATTGATGTCACGTCATTGGTAAATGACGGCAGCGCCAGCTGTCACTGGCGCCATCTGGAGTGGATGCATGGAATGATAATTAGTATAAAAAAACACGACAGATAGTGCAAGGAGTTGGGTGAGCAGGAATGAGGAGGACAGCGAGAAACAATGAAGACAACAAGAAAAATAAAGTGGGAACCCAGACAGAGTATAACATAGCAAGACAGAACGAACATGGATTTTACCGGTCTTCTTAATATTTTACTCAGAAAAGTCAATCGATTGAGACAGGCATACAAAGTTTTAAACATAATTGACCACAAACGCCTTCATTGGGGATGTAAAATCACTGTGGTATCACATCTGCAGACCCTATTGCTCATATTCAGTTTTATACTGCTTTCTGGGCAAAATTAAGATCACCTTATTATGTTACTTTAATCACTTGGCTTGTTTATAAAATCTGTGAATCATTGAATAAACGTTTTCAGACGTACACCGGAGTTTTTAAATATTTAAGCTCATCGAAATGAAATTATTCAATTATTTTTCAAATATATAATCATTTGATATATAAGTTAATGTTTGAAAAACTAATACAAACTTTGAAAAACTTGGGAAGATTTATATTAAATGAAAGAAAAAAGTCGATCTGGTTTGGGGCTGGAAACGGAATTACTTTGTTTTTCCAGGAGTATTTTCCACTGATAGATACATATTTATTACAAATAATTATACAGAGAAAAATGTTTTAAAAATAAGAATGACATCACTCAACTATCATATTAAAATATTATAAAAACAAACTAAAATAAGCGATCATTATTTTGTTTAAAAATAAACAAAATCTGGATTAAACAAGTGAGACATTTTCATTTCATTTCAGCTGAATTATAACAATTTAACTGAAATGAAAATATTACATATCAGACGGTACAAAATCTGACATACGTAAACAAGTATTAATAAGTAGGCCTACTTTTCACTCCGCGTCATAATAATTCAATAAAATAAATACGAAACTGTCACTGCATAGAAACTCTTACAGTCAATTATTATAAGCGCTCAATTCGGATAAAAAACAGAAACGTATCTGAATAAATTTTTATTTAGTAGCTAAGAATATTAAGAAAGTGAACTTAAATAAAATTATTCATAAATTATCTTTAATAATTCAAATGTCTTTATAAAAATATTCATAAAAAAGGAATAATGGTAATTTCTATCAAGAAGAATGAAAGTACGTACGTATTCCAATATAATTCATATTTTTATGCAATCTTGATTAGATAATAATGAAATTAATCTGGCATGTAACAAATATACGTGGTGTAGTTGAAATTTGATAAAAGTAGCAATCGTTATATAGTCGTCTTTTTATTTATATTAGTAATTATTTAGCTTTTCATAAAAAAAATTTATAATGACATAGTCTGAACTGTCCTCGTAATAAGATTACTCAACCTCTCAAGGTTTTAAGCGACATATTATAGTTTCTTCTCGCAGATTATTTCATTGAGTTGATATGCGTTTCATTTAATTTTCTTTTAAAACTTCGAAAATACGAGATTTGTGTTAAAATAAGCAATTTTATTATGTGTGTGTTTGTTCAACGAGATTTTCTAAGAGAAACTAATCGCAAATATTGTTTTTTTAATTCTTAAATCGCTAAAGATAGATATATATACAGTAGACAAATAGACAGAGAGAAAGAAATACAGCGAATGTAATAGAGAACATCTGTTTGTAAAAAAGTAACTAAAATATAAATAGTTATAAAGTTGGATTTTGGCTGAAGTCCTCTGTGTTTCTCTAGCTGCTGGAAAATCACCAAAAGGAATAGATGAGCTGGGACGTGATGAACTCTATGACATTAATAAGCATATTTTAAGTTGCAGAGAAAGCGAGAGCTGGGGAGGAGTAGACACTAAGAAGAATTCCTTCTGCTTAATAGAATTGCAAACCGAATCCTGTATCAGAAATACTGAAATAAAGAAAAGTTGTTTCATAAATGGCTCTGATCATCGCAACTTCCTATGCCATTACTACAGAAATAGGGTAGGACAGTAGGTATCAAATCAGCGCAAAGCAATTTGTCATTTCTCCGAATGAGCATAACTGGAGAAATGACATCGGGACCTAGAGACTTATCGATATCAAGATTGTTCAGGATTCTTATTATCCCTTCTACTGAAAACCCCAAGGAGACCAGATGGTAAGGCATAAAATGTAATCGAGTTTCTGCTTAGGTTAATAGTTGATGTTCAGCTAATTAGTCAATGACTTCGTAGATTTTGACAATATTGCAACCATTGAAAGATGCAGATAGCACGCATCCTACTTTTTATCGAACTCCATGAACGATTTATCCCAACTATTCTCATGGTAAATCTCCTTCTTCCATACTAAATACATCCACTTAATGCCAACTTTCGTTTTTCATCAGAAAGATTAAAAGAATTTTGAATAATCTTGATATCAGCAAGGTGCTGACATAATTTCTCCAACTGTTTACAAACCTGCCACTTCAGATTAATTCATGTTTTCTTGTCGTGTCCTTTTACATGCTCTAATTCGACTGGTGTTTTACCTGCTGCGTGAAAATTTCTTCATATACTGTAGATTCCCAAGAGGGGAAAACAAATATCTGACATACAATTATTGTTCTCTTGCCTTACTTCAACCCATTCTAAAGTGATGGAGAAATCCCATTAACTGCCAACTCTTACATACCTTGAAATCTAACATCTGAGTAATGATTTGCAATATGGATTCCTTTAGTGTCATTTCTCAGGGGATATTTTAGCTTACGTCACTCATCTTTGAACAATTACAGTGGGGAAAAACTTGGGAAAACTCACTCTAACAGTCTATCGGTAGTTTCTTTAATGATAGCAAGCTTTGATCCTACTTGTTTGCCTCCTGAAAACATTCACCGCGTGCTCCTTAATGGCGAATTGGGCAGCTTAGGCCGCAGTGCGTAGTCAAAATGAAAATACTAAATATTTTTGATAATAGGCTAGATAACAAAATATAAAAGTATAAATTTAAATCTGTGTTTATAAATTAATTGGGTAAAACGCCAGGCATATTGTTTCTGTCATCGAAAATCTGGCTGCGTGTAAAGGGGTCTGCCAGATTATTAAAGCAGTAAAACATAGAAGTCGTGCATCTCTGAACACAGAACACTCGATAAAAACACCATGAATACTTAAAACAGTTTCGCACTTCTCATACATGGGTGGGCCATCTGCCCTCAGCAAAAAGGAGTGTTCAGATGACTGTGACCCATAGGAAGCCGAGCAAGAACAATTTCCTCTCTTCGGACCCTGCGCAGACTGGACTTCCATTTCTTGATTACAGGATTAATATTGTGTAGTTTATTTGTGACCTGTCCATCCCAAGCATCTTGTCATTGGGAATATAAGTTGGTACGTATTATTTACCTGTAGGGGACCAACAGGTGATGGTTATGCAGGGGGACGACTGATTTGGCAAACGTATCAGCTAATTCATTTCCCCTGATCCTAATGTGGCTTGGGATCCATCAGAAGCGGATGTTAAATTCTGATTCCTCTACCTATAACACGCTTGACGAATCAGTATATATCATATATCTTTGACAATCGCTATCTTTAATGTGATCAAGGGCTATTTCTATTGCACGAAAGTCTGCGGTATATATGCTAGTTTCTTGTGAAATTTTGTTGGATACTATCTTGTATGAGAGGACAACAGTTGATTCCATATATGACTCTAAGTTAGAGCCTTCTGTGTAGACTGACAGAAAGTCAGAACACTGCTGCACTCGATGTGGTGCAAAGAGTTGCTGGTAGATAGCGTTCCCCCAGATCTTAAGAGAGTAGTCACAGGATGGACGCTGAGCACGCCAAGGAGATGCCTTGGTGATTGGACAACCTTGTCTACCGTAATGTGTAGTTCATTTAGTAGCTCCTGGATTCGAATATCAAAGGACCAGTTGGGCAGTTCACTGGGTATAATACAGATATACCCATTGCGGTTCAAAAACGTGATACCCACGTGGGATTTCAATTTAAAAACGTACCATAAGGACAACTGTTTACTCGAAGATACAGGAATAGTTTGTTTGCTTAAAAGTAAAGGCTTTGGTGTGCAAAAGGTGCACACAGAAGGTGTGCAAAATGCTCCAGTGGGATTCCCGATGGCCTGATATTGGACTGGTTCTAACCACCGAAGTATATTATATCTAGCAGAAGCATAAACTTTAGGACCATAATCGATTTTAGAACGGACAAGAGCGCGGCCAAGACGAAGAAAGGTACACCGATCTGTACCTCACAAGGTTGTCGAAAGGGCACAGAGGATGTTAAGCCCTTTTATACACCTTAGCTGATGAATGTGTTTGAGAAATTTCAGCTTCTTGTCAAAAAAAAAAAAAAAAAAAAGATAAAATAAATAAATAAAAATACTGGGATTGACTTCTACTACCACCAGGACGTGATTTTGTCCAAGCTTTGATTCTGGGTCAGGAAGAAGATTACCTTTGCGACAAAAGTGTATACAAACGGTTGAACCCATTAGCCAATGACCAAGATATAAGGTGATCAACTTTCTTTTTGCAGTTGCCTTCCAATGACCCTCATATCGCATGATTCACAAAAAATATCTTAAAATCATCAACGTTGAGGGCACTCTTTTCCGTTGGTAGAAGTTGTTTTATGATAGAGTTTATTTTGATAGAAAACAGCATGACACAGAACCGTTCAAAACACCCCAGAGAGTGCGAATCCTAAATGAACTTGAAATCGGCGATTAGAAAGAAAGTTTTTAATAAAAAATATATCAAATTACAAGGCTGTGTCGTACGCTTTTCGATATCAAAGAAAACTACTACCAGATGCTCGGATTTAATAAAAGCTCAAGAATGTACGTTTCGAGTTTGATTTAATGATCCAAAGCGATTCGAGACCTAGCAGGTACTGCGTACGCAAATGGGACGCAAAGTTCCCTTAGCGCATCATACCCAAAAAGTCTTGACCATATCTCAAAACCGAAGGGATGGAAACCCCCCTCCAGATTAATCCCAGACGGACAGGTCCGGGTCTCCCGTTTTGTCGAAGCTAAGTGGTGTATTAGGGCTGGGGAGGCTCTTTCACTCACTAGAATTCCCCCTTTCCGAGTTTACACGGGTCGCGTTGCACTGCTGCACACTCCGGATTGCAATGATGTAACCCTGGAACCACGGTATGGACTGGATAACACTGATGCTGACCTAGAGCGCCAGTAGCATCACTGGGAGCCCCCTTCACCACGTACAGGTGCCCAGCTAGAGGGGAGATATAAAGCTGCTTCTCAAACTTTTAACTAACGTCCACTCAGACATTTCTACTGGTAGTGATTATCATTCGTACAACAAAATTATAAGATAGGATAAGATGTAAGATTCGCACTGCCCTTGCAAAGTTTGAAAGTGAGATGCAATGCGAATAACAACATGTATCGCCGTACTGCACCTCTTGCAAAATTTTCTTTTCCTACAATTCGAGAACAAGTGAGAATTTTTCCACTGATTTCATTTACCATAAATAATTTAATTGGAGCACCATCATAAACTTTGCTGATTTTTTCTGATTATTACTTTTTTTCTGATTTTTCCTATCATATTTATTATTCTATTTTTTTTTTAAATTAAATACCACAATTTATAGGCTACCCTAGAAAAAATATGGGATAACAAAATGCAGTTAGATTTATAGTGATAATGAATTCTTTGTTTGTGAAACTTCAAAGTAATAACCACATTAAAATCGAAGTTTAGGCGAGAAATTATAATTACCATCAAGGATATCCATAAATTCTCTTTTGGGTTTTGATCTAATGAGAGTGGGGTCACAGAAACTGGAACCATCCGCGAACACAGTCACAGCTGTGAGTAGTACAGATCATAACGCTGTGTCTTCAGAATTAATACTCCGTAGGGTTACTGCAATGCTGTGGGGCTCTCTAGCATTCGTGATGTGTAAAGATAAATAACATTGATGCTCCGAATCAGAATAATTAATATTGGTATCGGAGAAGTGATGCAAGAAAGTAAAGTTATGTAGCACCAGCCAAAAAATAAATAAAATGAGGCAACCAATATCACCTTCTCTCATTTCATTCGCCTGTTTCTTTCAAATATTTGTCCAATCCATCTTAAATTTAGATAAGCTTTCAAATTCCGCACGAGTATATTGGTCTTTATTCCAACAGTCAACCACTCTTTGATCGAAGGCAACTTCCAGACATCCAGAAAAAGAAACGCTAATCTTTTGATGCAACAAGCGATTTGCGATTATCTGGGACAAAGGAGATTGAGATTAATCCAAGGGAAGTGTGTTCTTATCCAGAAATCAAAGTATTATTAATTAATTAGTATTAAAATCAAAATAACATATAAAATAACAATAGCACCTTTTGCTGAGTCTTTTGTTGATGTCAAAGTATTATTTAATCACAAATCTATAATTGTACGATAAGAAAATGATTTCAATAATACTCTCAGTGGACACTGCAGTCACTGTATTGCATATTCATGATGTCAAATGTAAATTTAAAAGAACGAAGGAAAAAAAGTGCACAGTCATCTTTTTCGTTCTGTAATTGAGTTTTAGACGACTTATGAAGCATTGAGCACAAGTAGATAATGGTGGTCAGGACCGTAAAAGAATTGGTCATCGTTGACGAACTTAATTATCCAACGTAGTAAGGGAACTTTTATCAACAATGGCTCTTGTGCGTCATTACAGAGGGCGTGGCTGTAAATGACGTCAGAGAGTAGTAGTTTATACACATCACTCAGGAAATGAAAAGCAGCTAAATGAAATAGAACATTCATTCTAATTTTTGGTCTAACTAAGCAGACAAAACTAATCTCAAATACTGTTTTTGGCGTTTGAAGGTCCGTTGTATATCTTACAAGCACTTTGGTGTGTGGCAATGTTTGACTGGGGTGGGGAATCAAAAGTAGAAGTTCACACGAACTAAGTCTGGCATACAGATGTCGAAATGCCATTAAGGCATTCGTTTCTTTGTCCCCTTCCCAAAGACAAAGCTTCATAAAAATCGATTACATAAAAACCACTACCACAAATCACGTGATTTTTTTTTCCATCGGCCTTTTTCCTTTATTTTATCCTCAATTTACAAACGTGACCGCTCACGATGGCGTTTTCCAGTGCACGAGGGGAACTGCATTAGAAGTAACTTCGTTATTGTTCCAAACATTAGCGGTGTTCTTCTATTACATTTATTTCCTGACACCGCCATTAATTATGGAGTCGACCAATCCGATTACCTCGCTATTCACGAGGTTGATTTGAAACTCACGCACTTTTCGCGAACCTTTTTTTTTCTTTTCTTTTATCGATGGCCTGGGACTCTCAGATTTTTCGTGTCCTCGTCTCAGTCCACCTATCAGCCTGTTCCATTCTGACCCGATATATTCGCCAAAGCACGCATCAGAAAACTCTGTTGCACAAGTAAATAAAACAACTATTCACGCAGATAATTGCTGTCAGGTTGGGTCAAAGTGGTGCGTTTATCACTTTCACGTCTTGGAATTTTCTTCTTTGACTTCCCCGCCAGCTACCTACACCGCAGCCAGCCACGCGAGCGTTATGCAACTTTTGTTTTCGACTGCTTTTGCTGTAGACTCGCTGCAATCCGTGTTTGCGAAAGACTTCTCACCCCCTCTTTCGTTCAGCCTTGATATGTCACGGATTATGACGTCATTGCGTGATGCTGTTGGATAGCTTGTTTGTAATGTATTTGGAAAGGGATGCGCGAAACCCCCAGACATCGAGTCAACGGTAGCACTGTTGGCTTGGTGTCTGGCAGATGCATCTGTATGGTTTAATTAATGAAGTTACCTCTTTCCTATTTGGTTACTGATCACAAATCCTTCTTGATCTCTTGCATGACTTCCAAACAACATTCGTGATATAAATTACTCGCTTTCTAATAAGTTCGGGGACTCGTATGAACGATGGTAGATTTACCCAATTTATGACTATAATAATTGTCTTAATGCGTACAAAAGACAATTTTTATTGAAAACTGGTAATTTCCGAAAACCTAATTGCCCTTTGTTTATATTGTTAATCTCGAATAAATGCAGCAATCCCTTCTAGGGTTTCCGACCCTTCTGTATTTGCCGGGGTCTCCCAAATTAAGATATTTTCCTCTCTTTTTTGGATTTAAATTAAACAGAAAAATAGTTTAATTTTTGGTAAGTTCTGGATATAAGAACTAGATGGTTTTGAGCTCATCTTGAAGGTGAAACAATAATAGCGAAGCTCAGTTAGATTAAGTTCCACATGAGATATTGCTAAGCGCCAGCAAGAGTGCAGAACTGTCCAGTAGTTCAAAAGTTCAATATATAATGAAGAGTTCCATTCTCTTATTTTAAAAACTAAACGATTTTTGGTAGATTCATAAAACCAGGAGCGCAAAAACTGCAATAATAATAACTTACGTTTTAAAATAATATAATATTATTTGTAACTTTTTAATTAAATAAATTCTTTCATAATTTATGTAATGGAAACTTGACATGTAGATCTAATAAATATTTGCACTGATCTCTTTCTGTGCTAATATCAGAAAAAAGACATCGAAATTTTAAAAGAATAATAAAATAAGCGAATTTTAAGCAACTTGCAATCGCATTTTGATGTGATTCTTGTGGAAAAGCTCTCCCACACTCCCACATACCATTAGGTTTTCATGGGGTTGCGCAATTTTCAATATTTTAGTGAATGGTATACGTAAGTTTAGATATAACTGATCAGTTATATTTAAACTTAGATCCTTTTGGGATGGAGTGAAGCCACGTTACTTATTTCTCCGAAATTTCCAATGATGACTAGATGAAATTCCAGTTTTTAAAACAGTTTCTTCAACTTTTTGTTGTTACTGGATCGAACTCATAAAAGTGATGGACAAAAAATATCACGAGTGTAGATGGACGTAAGCGCCCAGCCTCCGGAACAAAGCAAAAACTTCCCAAGGCAGACCAATCTGAGCGGCATTATCCACTATATGAGGCAGCGTGGGTCATCAAAAGGTCTCCGTGGCAAAGATTAATGGACGCATTATTAGTAGTTGATGTGGCCCAATCCAATCAGTCACGTCCATGTCTTATTCATTTATACGGCGAGAAAGGTCACCGTCAAAGGAAAACCCGGCACCCGAACCATTAGTATTCCTCCAACAAACATCAAAATATACCGTCTGTCTGTCTTAACAACTTTCTTTCCATCCTTATTCGTTCCATTTCCTGCCAATAGCACAGCTCTTGGGACCGATGAGGGTCACATGACCGAGAGCTCCGACATTGCGTTCCTTCACGACTCGCAGCTGGGCAACTGATTCCCAGAGCTACAAATCCGGCTGGTCGACTGCTTGACCTTCACCTCACTTTGGTTGGATTAATGACACGTGCAGAGGAAACAATGAAATCACGTGCGGAATAAAGTCTCTGGTCATGTTTCTTTCGCGTTTTTTTTGTCTTCTGTTTCTCATTGTTGCGGGAAAGATTGCCCAAGGCAAAAGATAGAGTCAGCCTATCAACAACCAGTAAGGGATACCAAATGCAGCATTAAAAGTTAAAGAGTCCGTAGGTTTATCGTTACCGTATCGTACCACAGAGTCTGTTTCGCAATCCCCCCTTCTCCCCCTCTTTTGCTATCCATTAATTCTCCTCAGGCAGAGGATGATTTTATAATTTCCTAAATTTTCATGGCTGGCCCCTTGACTGATGTACACCAAACAATTGCAGATTAAAATCTGTCTTTCCTCAAGTTCTGTTTAAAGAGAATAGATGAACCCAAGCAGATAGAGACCACCCACAAATCCTCTCTCCCTGTCCGACGAAAGACGCTTCTCCCTTAATGTTTATTTGCAAAAACGGTATTGGCAAATAACAGCAAAGACGATCCATCTGTTCAGACTCTTCAAGACTTCTTCGTGACTCTCCTTCATTGCCTCCTACAATATTGTCCTCCTAGAACTGAAGTTCTCTCCAAGAGGACCTCAGAATATGGTGTACACTCTGCTGGATTTAGATCATTGCTGCACGAAGTGTTGTTATGATAAAACAGTTCCATAAAACTCAGTGTCCTTCACTGAGTTTTTTGTAGCTTCTTGAAAACATGAATGGAATCCCCAGCTCAGCCTGAAAGTGACATCATAACCCCATATAATAATTACTTTTTTTTCTGTTTCTTAAGGGACAATCAGAGCAATCCTGGAAACATTTTACTACCATTTTGTAATGAATACTAACTGAGATCAGAATATGAAAGACTCCGGGAAAGTTTCGTGCCGGGGAGTACCGAGAAAGAAACACGCGGCTGTTATTCGTTCAGCACGTCGATACAAATATGTTCTTCGTGACGCTAACAGCGGTTCCTGAGTCTGATTAATGGTTTTCTAAGATGATTCTATAACCATTAAATTCTCTAACTTAGAAGTAACTGTAGCGTGTTTTGTTTGTTTTTTTTTTGTCTGGAGTTACAATAAGTTTAGATAGAAAACTTCAGTATGGCAAGGTCTCGCCGATGAACATCGAAATTAAAAAATAAATAAAAGCTAACCTAATATATATAAAGAATTTTTAAAAATATACAGTGAGCAAAAAGTCATTGTGCATCTGTTGGAAGTACAGTAGGATACAGATCAGGGTACGAGTAGAATGTACAGTACGTATGGTTACAATAAGTGTTGGAAGTGGCTTCCAAAGGCATGCAGACGAGCATCTGTTCGTTTTATTTTAATTGCGTGCATTTTTTTAGTCGGATTGCTATTTTCTGGAAGAAAATCTCAAGTTTCCGTGCGACCTTCACCTGAGAAGAACTAACTCAGCTATGTTGTAAAAAGTCCATAAAAATTCCTCTCGTCATTGATGGGATTCGAACTCAGGTCTTTTCCAACCGATGTAGGAGGACGGTGATTATAACCGCTGTGTTATTGCGAGGGCATCAGATCATTATGGGAGTCAAGCCTAATAAAGTTCGTGATTGTTTCCCTCAGACCACCGAGACTACGACGGTTGTCTTGGAAGACCGCACTTTTCATTGCACTTCACTGACCTTACTGCCCACAGAAGGAGTAAGATTAGATGGTCTCGGTGGCCAAATGTTCCTAGAAATTAGGCAATTGCCAAACACACAACTCAGAAGCGTCAAAGTACGCTGTAGCATTATTCTAATGGAAGAAGTCCCAAGCAATTTCGTCTACAGTTAAGTATGCAATGAAGGGGATGCAGAATCATTTTCAAAGAATATGGAACCAATATATAGTATGGCAAATTCCCAAAACACAAGGAGCCACCTCAGTTAGACCAATTCAGACCAATAATGAAAGCCTCATCTATCCTCAAAGTTATGAAGAAGTGTCTTCTATCCATCTTAACCAATCAGGTTCTACCATGTGATTCTTCATATATATATATATATATTATGCACTGAAACGTAGGTTCACCATTATGGAAAATAACGGTGACCCGATATATGGAAACAGTCTTCATCCCTAAGAAAGGTGACGTCCAGAATGTTTTCTCCATTAGCTGTGAGGAAGTCTCGAAACCATTGGAAATACTGCACATGCTTCACGGGGTCACGTTCTTGCCGTTCATGTTATGGTGTTACCTTGTATGCTTGATGCAACTTCAGGTGTTTTTTTAAACACTTTGTTTGTTGAACTATAACAGATCTGTCTTGCTGTGGCAATTTGCGAACTGATTTTTTTTTCTGACTTCGCAAGATGTGATCAGAAATGGCTGCTTTGTCCTCATTAACACTGATGACCTCCCAAATCTTGGTGAGTCTGCAATTCATCATGTTTCCCAAAACTTGTTAATCAACAATGGACAATAAACAAATCAGCAACATGATACATGAATTACCGGATATATTTATACAAATTTCTGTTTGACTTCTGTACATTCGCTTCCATAATGAAATACGTGCTCCACCAAAATTATTTGTTCAGCAATTGACAACACCATATCCACAACACTTGCACGCATCCAAGCAGCTCAATGTTTACGGCATATTGGGACTATGTGCCAGCAAATAGTCCCAATATACCATCTATGAATGGTTCTTCCAACAGGATAATGCGACAAGCGAATGTCACAAGGCCAGAATTACACAGAATTGGTTCTAGGAATATGAAAGGGAACTCAGCCTACTCTGGTGGCTTCCCCAGTCACCAGATCTCAGTTCAACTGAGCACCTACAGGATGAGATGGAATGAGCTGTTCGGAGTAGAGATCCGCAATCACCCAATTTGTAACAATCGTGGGAAGCAAATGGGTCAACATAGAACAACATCCCTGTGGCACGCTTTCGATATCTCGTTGAGTACATGAGATAACGAATCGAAGCTATTAGGGCTAAAAGGGAACTTACTCGCTATTAGGATGGTGTACTTGATAAACTGGCCACTCAGTGTATATCACATGTACTGTTCCTTTCGCATCGAGAAAACTAGGTTTACTCTTTTACTTTGGCCGTTACTATTTCTTCTAAATAGTCCCTGATTTTGTACAAACCACAAACCCAGCCTATCATGGAATTTTGTTCGCAAAATTGGTGAAGTTCTCAAAATCTCTCTTAAAAACTCCTAGATTCTAGAAAAATGTACTGAAAAAAACAAGGCAATGAGGTAAGTCACGATTCCACTCCGTATCATATAGGCAGTTTCTAGTACACGCCTTTTCTATGGATATTTGTATGAACATTCTTCTTCTAAATTAGAATCTGTGAATCCATCTCTTCCTTCCAAACCCAGTCCAAATACGTGATCAGCTTTTCAACAGCCATACGCAGTTGAACTCCGAAATAACCGAACTATCTTTGCCTCCTATTTCTTCCACTTATTTTCTTTGGACAACCTTTCTTTTTTATGCATTTCCTGCAAATTACAATCTACAGAATTTGAAGTCCAACGCTAACAAGCATTTACACTTAGTTTTGCACGAGCATTTCGAAGTATTTCTACTAATTTTTAGATGAGAATTTCCAATGTGTCCACTTATGTTAACATTGGAAAACTCAGCGCAATTTCCCCCTTTTTTTCTTCTTAAAAGAAATTAAAAATAATAGATTCAAAAAAGAATCATTAAAATCACCCACATAACCGATAAGAATCTAAACTTCTCTGAAATCGTTTTGTGAGCCATTCTCTTTAAGAGGTCATGTAATAATGGTTTTATGAAGGTCTCTTTCGTTCAAAGAAACAATGAAATGACTCTTTCATCAAATCAATACATTCAAGTACATTAAATTATAGTAATATACAGGGTTGTCATAAATAACGTAAAATATGTAAATATTTTGACGTGAACATCTTGGTCACATACAAGGAAACATAATAACCAAGTTTTATATGAGGCTTCAGAGGAGAAAGAAAATAAGGAATACGTAGATCATGCAAATTAAATTTGTGCTTATATTACTAAAAATCTTTTCGTGAAAGATAAACATCGTATTCAATGATTCACAGATGAGGATCAGGAGTTAAAGCAGAGGAGACTTTCGTAGCCACTAATGCTCTTTTTAGAATAACACTTATCTGCTGTAATCAAAGCAGTAATACCACTACGGCTGCCCTCAATGACCATAAAATATAACAAAGGATGAAGGAAAGATCCTCGCTCAATTCAATTCTTAAAGGCATTGATATTAGTGTTTGATCAAACTACACGAGTAGTTTGATCAAAGGCTGTCCTTGATAGAGGTAAAAATCGTTGCCAAGATCGGCCCAACTGTAGAAGCATTGTCATAGCTCCATCCTTAGGAGAATGTAATGCAATACAGGTGTCCAAACGTTTACAAACACTCAGTGCATCTGTACTGAAAACAGTGACAGAAATCCTGAAATTACACCTGAAATTATGAATTGAAAACAGTTCAAGAGTTACTGCCCACCTGCCGAGACATATGACTGAATTTCGCACACCCATCTATCGTCAAATTTGAATACAATCCAAAATATCTAGATTACGTTTTATGGTTCGAAGAAGCCCACTTTCATCTTCACAGTGTTGTTAATAGGCATAACTCTTTGGCTGCAGAAAACTCACTTGCAATAATAACTGATAACTCAGAGGCCTGACGTAGCCGAGTGCTAATCTAGAGTAGTACACGGGTATGAGTTCACTTTGACTTGATTCCACGTGAGGGATGAAGGAAAGATCCTTGCTCAATCCAATTCTAAGATGCTTTACAAAATTAAAATGAAATAAATTATTTATAAACTTGCTTTCTTGCACCATTGGCTACTACTAATACTAATTCATTTTTAATGGCTGAAAGTGTACGCAATTTTAAAACCAATTTCAACAAATAGTCTTAGTGCTTCAGCACTTGACCAAAGTTAATTATTATTATTTTTTTTTTTTTTTTTGGCCTTTCTGTATGGCCAGGAAGTAAATCGACTATTCCACGCACGAGGTCATTATGACGTCACGAATCATAATTAAGCTCTAAAATTAATACTTTCGGAATTAAATAAGGCCAAACATGTGGGGCGTAGTTGCCACTAGAGAACACTTTGCATGTAGGACATTCGGTATGCGAGGCTCTGAGCTGTCATTATTAAACGGTTCACATCATTAACCTGGAAACGGGACAAATCGTTAATAAAGAGCGTGATAATTGGAGGTTTTGGGACCTACAATGGGACTGTAAATGTCGCATGCTCACGGGTTAATACTGTACACCGATTAATATCGATATTTTAACACGCGGACCTTCACACCTCAGCGATAGTGTGTAGTGATGTCACAAATGTAATGGTGCGGTTTCTAGTAGTGAGGGGGCGCTCCCTGTCACGTCACGATTTGAGCTCATTGGATCAACAAATATTTCCAAGCAACTGATCAGCTGTTTCCTTATTGATCGTCAAGTTTTTTTATTGAATTAGCGAACCCTTTTGCCTACTAAAAGAAAACCAATCTTATTTCTATTAGTAGGCAAAGGATTCTCTACTTGAGTAAAGTTTCTTTTAGGTAGAAAGAAAGAAATGTGCCCAAGAGGCATTAGCTGTACTTCAGTAAATGCAAAATGCAATTTTCTTTAAAAAGTAGATCTCATAAAGCTCTGTTACTCTAAGGGTTAAAGCGTTTAGTGATTTTTAATCGAGTTTGCTTTTATGGTTTCAATAATGAACGCATTTTTTATTGAAAAAAGGATGAACTCAACTATTAATGAAAATACAGGAGTTTCTGTATTGGAAAGTTTCTGTATTTAGAGAATCGTGTAGGAGAACCAGTAAAAGCGTGGTAGCATTGACCCAAGTATATCTTTTACATTTTCTCTATGACAAGATAATTATCAACTTTGATATTGATAATTCTCACGTGGGAATATTTACCATATCGGTGAGACAGGCTGAAAATAGCTGGCATGTTCCAACAGAGAGAAGACGTGATGCATTTTCATTTGTCTTATTCAGTTGTTCTTTCAGGATGCCTCGAAGAAAACAGAAGGATGATAACAAGATAAAGCATGTCGCCTCTTGATAGTTTCATCTCAGTGAAGAAAAGGATTTGATATCTGAATATGGGCGTTGTAAAGTGCTTTACAACGATAGTACAAGATACCACAGCCATGATGGATCCCACTGATGGACTACGATAGCTAAGAAAGTTCAGTGGCTGGTCTATAAGTAAAAGGAAAACGTGGAATAATAGCCATTGAATTTAGTTGTTATATGGTGGTTAAAGTCCTTGAGTACAAAACACTGTGATCATCTCTGTTTACGAATTCAAGTGGTGATTGTTACATTACCTGCCCTATTTAGGAGTGGATTAATGTTAACGATGCTCTCTAAATTTCATGAGTCGAATCCAGGCAGCAGTTCAATCGAGATATGGGATAAGCCAACAATCTTCTTCTCTAATTCATCTCCATCTGTATATATAATCTCTTCTAAAATAATCTCAATAAGTTCCCTTTAAAATTGCATTATAAAACGACGATCTTAGTCACTGTTGCAAGTAACAAACTTCATTAGTGCAAAATCTTTAAAATGCACGAGGGCTTCGTCTATCCAAAGGATCTATAATACAACTTCGAAATCCTTATAGATCAGTGGAGAATCCGACGTACTGTTACAGAAATTCCTTCTTACCAAAAGGCCACTTTCTACAAACCACGAGCCAAAATCGAAAGTAGGTGGACGTTAGTTGAAGGCAAAATGGGTGGCGAGAGGTATGAACGCCCAGATAACAAACCTTTCCTCGAACTTCTTACTCCAGTACCAAAGCTACATAACAGTCATTATAAAACATAATTTACGGTGGCAAATCTCATTAAATTTTATTACCAATAGCGACGCTATTACCACGACTTGCAACAATAAAACCCGCTTCGACTGTCTGTGGGGAGGCTACTGGTTCAGGGAGCACGTGACATTGTTAGGCTCTGAATTTATATGTGCACATTTCCTTCCCCTTCTGGCTGTCCAACTATCCTTAGGTCTTTTAACAACTTCCATTGTCGCCAGTTTCTTGCTTCTTTCTCAGGGACCTTCCAAGGATATTTACAGCGTGCTTTATCTTTAGGTTGCAAATAAACAAGACAGTTCAAACACCACCACTAGCGTTAGCACTACTTCCGCCGGTCATCGCTTGTGGCTTAAGGACATAAATTATAAGGAAGGTAGTTGGAGGGATTTGCTCTTGTCCATCTCTCTTCCTGCATCCGACCTCCACCAATTGTCTAAACATATTGTTCCTACATGTATTCTCTCTCTCTCTCTCTCTCTCTCTCTCTCTCTCTCTCTCTCTCTCTCATCTATTTATTTATCTGTTGGTATATCATTCTATCTCCAGTATCCTCTTTCTTCTTCACATCTTTATTCATTTCCATCCATCTGTCACTTTATCATTCTGTTTATTTTTTCTATTGTCCGAATCTCTGAAATTATCTTAATACTATTAAAAACGGGATTATGGCTATCAGGAGTCATGCCTATCAAGCAACATTGGAAGCAGCAGTGCTTCTAAAAATATTGGTTATGTTCTAATCTCGAAACTGTCTGAATCTAAAAAAATCAACTTTTTAACGCTTTGTTACTTTAGAGAAGTAATCAGCCACACATTTTTAACCAGTTTTCTTTTAAAAAATATCTGATATATTTCATATAGGAAAATGATCAACTACAATTAACAGAATACGTAGAAAACGTGGTATAGTTCTGTTCTCTGATGAGTCCTGTTTTAGCCTACAAACGGATTCTAGATATTATTTCATCTGGGGACAACGAGGAAGATGGTACCATCCCTCCAACATCAGAGAAAGAGACACTTACGGTGGATGTGGTGTTCTCGTGTGGGGCAGAATAATGATCAGCGGCCTCACTCCTCTTCATATTCTTGATGGGGGTACCGTAACTCCGCAGAGGTACCGAGAACAGATCTTTGAACCCTATGTGCGACCTTTTAGGGGTGCAGTTGGCCCAGATTTTCTTTCCATGCACGACAACGCCACTGCACATAGAACTCAAGTGATGGAGGAATGTATTGAAACTGAGGATATCCAACGACTGCCGTGGCCAGCACGATCTGCAGGCTTAAATCTGATGGAACATGTGTGGGACGCCCTTGGATATCGCATGCACTCCGACAACCAACTCCTTGGTCACTTGGTGAGCAAAGGTCTGCGCTGGTGGAAGAATGGGATTTGTTACTACAGAATCTTACAGACATTCTTATATCGAGCATGGTCCACCGCTGTCAGGCGTGTTTAGCCGTTGGAGTGGATCATACCCCGTACTGATTTCATGTGACCATATTTTCGAGCATCTTATATCGACTTCATGTGGTCCTTTTGGTAAATTCCTATATACAACCCCTGTAAATGTCCCTTATACCTGTCCGAAGTTTCTCGCTGTCTCCTCATTTCATCGTTATTCTACGGTACACCACCATACCAAATTTTGTCTCGCTTCATCCCAAGTTGCACGAGGTACACCACGTTTTCTACATGTTCTGATAATTTTGTAGAGCAATGTATCTGACATGGACACAAAATTGTACTTTTTCACGTTTTGCACTATTTAAAATAAATACCAATTATAGAAAAAACGGCGAACGTTAATAAACCGTGTGATTAAAGAAAAGCCTTGGGTAATTAAGCCTGACTTCAGTGTGATAAATTGGTGGTGAAAAAAATAAATTTTATTGACTTCGTGATTTCTTTCCCATTATTCTATTTTCATAGCTGCTATCACTTACTCGGACAGTTCTTTCCCATCTATCAATAAATAGTTTATATATATATTTTTAATAAAAAGTAACAAATTTTCCAAGCCCGTCCCTCCAAGTTTTTAACTCAACCCATCTCTTTTGATTAATTCAGCTCCATCTGTATATATTCTCTTCCAAAAGAATCTAAAACAGTCAAATGAGTCCACAGTTTGCTTTACCACGTCTGGATGGAAGCATCCTATTAGCTGGACGGGCACACGAATTGTTATATAATATCCTCCCTCGGAACTCTCATCTTTAACTTCAATATACTTTGCATAAAATGATGTTCTTCCTTGGCATAGTTTCGCTTTTATCCATCATCTCTCTCTCCTCCTCGCAGTTTAACTTACTGTTCGCTGGATCACGTGGCCTGTTGGAAATCATTTGAAGGCAATTATTCTTACATTAATCTCCTAAGTTCTTGGTCATTAACAGAAATCAATAATCAGTAGCGAGTTTCGTTTTGTTTGGGCCACGAACATTATATGCTTTTTTTGGGCTACCTTTATATGTTTTTATCATTTAATATTCGTTCACTTCCCGGTACTTGATTAAAAACCATGTCATCAGCAAGTACTCCAACCCTCTATGAAAAAAAAAAAAAGAAAAAATTCCACGATGTCCTGAATTGAATATGAGAAAAGGTTCCAAATATGGACCCTTTTCGTTAACAACGTTGGACAACCTTTTCCAACGCAAATTTCACTGGTTTGCGTAGAATTAAATCTAGGATTATGGACATCGTGGAAGCTGCGAAATTAATATTTTTTTAAATCCAACGTAACTCAAAAAAAAATCATAGTCCTATGGGCTACAAAAAAAAAAAAAAAAACAGCTGCAAAAGCTCAACACTAAAAGAAAGAAAGTAAGAAATATATCAATATGATCGATCCTCTTGGACTTCTCTAACATTTCCTGATCAGAACAAGAGTTTTTTTTTTCCCCACCACCATCATCTCTTCTTAATCATCTCAAGAAACCTTTCCTTATGGTTCCCTCACGAAGATATTCCTGAAGGGAAGAAACAAAAAACTTAAGAAATTAAAGCTCCTTTATGTTAAAACTAAATTTTATAATATTTCACCAAAGGTTTATTTTTCAAATTCACCAATCGTTCCCTAATTGAATAGGTGTGAGGCCATGATCCCTGGGGTTACGACAGATATGATAGAAAGGGCTCGGTGATAAAGTTTTTCTGCTAACAAAGTGAACTAGGTTTATGGTGCTGTCGTAATGCACGAGCAGAACAGAAGAAAAATTGCTTACTGCTGTTGATTAGTTTTAAAGCTAATTATATATCCGTCTTCGGCATTAAGAAAAAGAAATTCCAGGATTCAGTAGTAACCCACGACAATGTTATTAATGGCATCTTCAGATTTGAAGAATATCACTTCTCTCTAGAGAGAAGACATAATTTGTTCGCTAGATTATGCTTCTCTACCTTAGCCATCGACCTGGAAATGAATCGAGGGAATTAAGCAAAAAGAAAATTAAAAACACGGCACTCTCTTTGTGAACCTTTTCTTCCGCGTGCGGGCGCGCGCCTGGGGGGGTTTAACAAACGATTCATTTAATCCATGTTTATGTCTGTTTTCACTTAAAGTGTCCCCCCCCTTCTTCTGATAAGTGGAATAATTTTTCTAACAGGTTTTCTTAATATGGCTCTTTTTTCTTCAATCGTTTTTTCATCCTCATCAGTTTTGGAAGAGCTATGGGTAAAATTAACCACACAACTGTGTCTCTTTCCTTGGTGATTAATGAATACACTTCTCATTTGACTGCATCGTTGACATTCCGCAGTAATACCTTTTTAAAGCTAGTCTCCTAACGAGCTTCAGGGTGGTTTATAAACACGAGACGATGAAAGAGCCTCCTGAAAAATTCATGCTTATTCCATTTCCTCTGTCATGCGCGACAGATTAAATTGTCTTTCCCCGGCGAGAATATATTAAAAAGGAACTGATGTCAGGATCATAAAAGCCACGACACCTCCCCCTACCCCATTGTGTCTTACGCGGAAGATATAAAAAGAAAAAAAAATAGGGAGGGGGTGAATTTCTTCTGGTTTGGACGGCTGCATCCAGAACCCACTTCTTTCTACCAAGAATATTCCCAGGGGAGGAGGAAGGGAAGTATCTGGGTTTGTCTGTTACAGCAATTACAGCCGAACCATTGACACTTTTATTAGGCTCTTGCTTCGCACGTAAGATACGGAGAAGGTATTCAAATTACGACGAACACTAGAAATATTGATTAACCAAAGGAGGAGGTGGAGAGTCAGAGAGAGAGAGATGAGGGTGGAGAGGGTAAAGAACAAGGGGGGGGGGGACGAAGCGCTAGTGTTCTCGAGACGCCAAAAGTCGCACCATCCTGGAGCCATGATAGGGTACGGATGCAGATAAGAACAATGAGCTAAGTGTGTGGTGTGCTCTTGTGCCTGAAAACCCACTGATGGTCCGCTCTTAAGTAACCAGGATGCCATCCGAGTACACAGCAGAATTTGAAGTTTGTTTTGCTTTTAAAGAAGAGAATTACATTTCTAATATTAAGAGTCAAACTAAGTGGTACAATTACAAGATATTTAATCTTACGTAACATACGAGAGGACTCAAAAAGGAGGAAGGAGTTTGCAATAGTAGCTTGCGCAGTAAAAGAGATAAATATTCTAAAAATAAAATATCCGATTGTTAAAATGTAATTTGTAAAATTAATTATAAAGGAATATTCCTCGTGTCTGAAATGTGATGTGGGCCCGAACTGCTAATTTCTCTCCTTTTTTTACATTCGTGTGTCAAGTTGGCCCCTGGTTATGCTGCTGTTTCTTGGAGAAGTGTATACTTCAGATTGATTTAAATAAAATAAAAAATTTCCAAAAGAAAATATCTCATACTATTAAAAGTCTCTGAAAATGTGTAACTGTATCAAGACCAGAAGAACTATGAATGCGTGGTATCAATTTCTATCGATTGGGTCTTTTTGGAGATTGGATTGGGGTTTTTTTTTTGAGATTGGATTGGTTTTTTTTTTGAGATTGGATTGGTTTTTTTTGAAGATTGTTTCTTTGAAAATTGGATTGGTTTTCCTTTGGAAATTGTTTAATTGAAAATTGGATTGTTTTTTTGGAAATTGAAAATTGGATTGCTCTTTTGAAAACCCATCATTTTTTAATGTACTGTGTAATCCATGGGTTTTTTCCCCATGTAAATGGCAGTGCAGTACTTGAAAAAAATCTGTGATCAAATAATAAAACGACAAGTGTTGCTTTGGAAACAAACCTACACGTGATAAGTTAGGACTTCCTCCATCATCTGGCTTTTGTACGTTACCCTTTGACTGTTCATATATTTGCTCGTAATAAATGGATTATAAATATACACGACAACCAAGTATTTCCACGTCGACGAATACGTGTAGGAAGGGAAGGGGAGGGGAGGGGAGGGAATGGGGAGAATAAGTAATATAAATTAGCTAAACGAAGGAAACGCAGATCATCCTTGGGAATTCGAAACTTTTTCATCTATCACAGATAATACCTTGTTTCTATTCGACATCTCGTGTACCTCCTCCTACCAACGGAGAAAGTACAGTAAGAGGAAGCCTCCAACACTCCGAAACTACTACTTGTGTAGTGGATGGAATCAAAAAAAAAAAAAAAAAAAAAATCCTGGGAGTGCTATGTGCTGTGCATTAAGAGAACCTTTCTATTTCATTAAGTTCTGTCTCATTCAATCATATTAATTTCTTCGGAGCCTCGAAAATCAAGCCCAAGTGTTGGGCAGCAATTGGAACAGGATGTTGAAGATGGTATAAATTTAATTATGGAGATGGGATTACGAGCCGCGCGAGCCAGGCAGAAACACGCACGCACAGCGGAGCCTAATCTCGACTTCTGATGAACCCTTCCCTTTTCTTCCCAACCCCCCTCCGATGACTTTCTCCGTCGTTTTTGCTCGGATCTTAATTTTTTAATGAAAGAAGATTCCCCCTCCCCTCCCATCGCTCTCTCTCTCTCGCTCTCTTTCTTTCTCTCTGTCCTTATCTATCTTTGTGATACACGCACCCTTATCTTGCACACTAATATCGGGTTCAGCCTTACTCATTATTACCTGTAGAAGATTCGAATATTAATTGTAGTAGTCCCCCGACTTTGGACTTCCTTCAGGCAATTATTTAATGCGGGAATCTGTTCTCCTGCTTTTCTATCTCCCACTTACAAGCGCCTCAGACTAATGTTCTTTAAACACAAGGCGAAATTGTAATACAATTAACTTTAAAGGTGGGAGATGATCCGGTAGGTTCGGGATGAAAAAAAAATGCAGCTGGCCAAATATAAGTTTATCTTTCTGAGTTTGATTTGGGAATTGAGAAGAGAAAATAATCAGTTTACTGGATGTAAGGTCTTTCTAGAAATCTGCTTGCTTTTTTTTCTGAAAAATTAAGGACAAAGTGTGTTTTGGATCTACAAAAAAAAGCGCCTCTAGTTCATCCTAAACGCTGCTGTTAGCAGTTGATATAACGGTTCCTCTTTACGTCCCCTCTGAAAATTCTTCCCTCACTTTTCTAGCGGCGGCTTCTCACATCATTTAGCCGCTACCACTCAGTTCGCTGAGCAAAGCGTCCCCCTAGCAGTTTGTTTCCAAAGCAACTTCCCCTCATTCGCAGACAAATGACCAGCATTAGTAATATTGGTAAACGATCTCGGAAAAGGGAGATTAATTCATTTCGTGATTCGCGTGTAATTAAATTTTACCCTTTCGTGAAACGAATACATATTTTTATTTGATTATTTCTCGTGCAAAAACATTTTTTATTAACTCCAATCAAAAAACCGAGTTGCTTGTGGAAAGTTCTGTTTAAGAGATGCGTTAATACCATATGGCGTCATTGAGGGATTTATTTTCTCGTTGGATCTCGGCCATGCGTGCCAACTACAGTATTCGGTCACTATCCTTGTCCCGGATGTAACAAAGGACAGTCGAGGAACTTACTGGTTTTGCCAGGTCAATAACGCCCCGGGCTTAGGAAGCAACACGTTAGACGTTTTAGGATTTCCAACAGCTGTTTTACGCAGGACAGGAAATGGGTGCAATTTTATACGAACAACTATTTTCTGGGAGTTAACGATTGATGTCGTGTGGAGATCAGGGTTATCACGTTCTATGGGCAATAGTTTAATTATCCAGGTTTCTTCTTTCTTCCTGAATTCGAACTGATAAGTTTGTAGAAGGTTATTTACCAAATGTTATTTTATATGAACATTTCTACACAGTAAAGAATTACAGAATGGGAAAAAGCTCATCCAGGATATTTCAGCTTAATGGCAGCCACAGACAGCGATCAGTTAACCCGAACACACACACACACTATCACGCAGATTTAGCTGGCTTCTTTCAATATGAAGCCCGACGTAGCCCAGTGGTCAGTGCCCAATTGCGTGGTACATACACACGTTTGAGTTGATCCTGGATCAAGCCTGCTTGAATTCTAAATACGGTTCTGATTGTATTCTTGTCAGAAGGATTTGTTGTGAACTCCTCTGACATGGTGGTCATGCTGGAACATAAACAGAAGATTTTGCTTTATTTTTTTTTTTATCCATACTCGTGTAATGGGATGTTGAGTCTGAGGAAGAGTTTAATGTTAATGGACTGGTTGGATTTAAATGCTTTTAAAAGCGAGCCAGAGGAGTCTTTTTGTTTAATAAGCCTATATTACAAAAGTATTCGTTATTTACAAATAATGGACTAATTTATTTATTATTCGTGTATTTATTAAATATATAACTGCTTGCATCAATAACACAGGAGCCGAAACTTAAGGTTGCAATGGGGGGGGGGGGGCTCAGAATGGTCAAATCCGTCACTGGTCGGTTCATTACAATCAGTCCAAAGGCAACACGGCCAGGATGATTAGTGTATCTGTAAGCTGTGAGCTTTCTTAAGATTGGTTTGTCAACTTTTCGGATGGTAAACTGGAGTTTCCTCGTGAGAAAACTGCCAACTATATATATAATTCAACTCCGTCCACACATATTAGGACATGTTTATAGAATTGATGTTCGAGTGGGCCAGAAGCTTTTCGTTTTCTCAAAAGATAACAGGAATAGACGAACGTGTCTTTATTTTAGCGCGAAGATCTGGATTTAAAAGATAAAATTCAGAGTTGGTAATTGCGATGAAACCAGATTAGTGCAATTACCTTTCGCATCTCATCTGCATGGGTTTCCTTACCGTTCAGTTGACTTCGCTCAACAGGTGGCCAGACTACTTTTCCCTCTCCACTTCTTTCAGTGCATTCTTAACTTCCCACAGTGACCAGCAGCGGTGTCACTAATAACGACCGTATTTTACACGGGCTGCCGCAAGTGGAGATAAAGGTCAACAATACGGACTGACGGTCCCAGTTGCCCAGGGAATCGTTATTGCCTTTTGTGTAAGCTTGGGCCGGCAGTAACACCTCTCTCTGAAAACGTTTCCGTCACTTTTCTAGCGGCGGCTTCTCCCTTCCGCACTGCCGGCTCGCCCCGCCGCTGTCGCGCAGTTTGCACGTGCACAGATAGGTATAACGAACGCGAGAATTTATATGATTACCATTAGGGGCTGAGAATTTATCCGGAGGAGAGTGGAAGAGAAGGAGCAGGAGGGGCAGCACAAGTTAAAGATCCACGGCCTGAGTGCTCCCCCCCCCCGAAATGGGTGGTAATGTGCCTTCAAAGGAAATTCGTTCCCATTCAGTTCCGAAAACATAACTTAAAGCGTTCTGTGAAACGATCGTGCAATAAATTAGCCCTATATTTTTATCCGTACACCAAATGTTCCGGAGGCACCATTTTGGGGAACGCTCCCTAACTTTCCAAACAAATAAGCTCAGTAGGGCCCTCCTTGAGAAACGCAACTAGGTCTTTATATTGAAGAAAAAGTGTTCCGGAACATTTGGAAGCTCGTATTTCCCATCTTTGTCTCTCCCCTTCCTGTGTTTGGCCCCTCACTCATTGTACTTCCTTGTACGTTTACAGAAAAAGTCAGTGACTTTCCGTAATCAATGCATCTCGCCTAAAACAAAACTCCCTCGCTGAGTTCTTACACAGGACTCAACCATCGGAGTTGGCCTATTAGTTAACTGCCCTAGCAATCGTTTATATCTACAGACATTGCGAGCATAGTGTCCACACGCATGCTCTTCAAACACTCTTTCAATATAATTCAGGATCTTGTAGATCTTATGGTTCCATATGTTGGTATCTGTATGTTTGGAAAGATGGATTTGATCATGTGTGACCAAGAAGTAAATTCGCCAATCTTCCTAGTGTTATTTGCATTAGCCTTCCTCCTAAGCATTCACGATTCCATCTTCTCCTATTTACATCTGCTGTGGTCAGCTGAATTCGTCTACATTTGGTACAGACCATCACATTTGAGATAAAATCAAGATCCTCGCAAAACAGACTATGGCGGCCATTTAAATCATGTTTTTGATCTTTCTAGTTATCATTCGGTGCATATTGCACGTAGTATATAAAACACCTTTTCTGAGTATTTTCAAGACCCAAAATGTTTCTGGACCAGTGCATTATCAGAAGGTCAACCAACTGCAAAGACACCGTGTATTTGAGAATACTTACCGAACAAGTAATGTAGTGGTGGCAGACCTCACGAGAGGGCTTTTACATGACGCGATGACCACGGTGAACTGTGGGACGTGAAATAAGGCAGCAGGCAGATCACGTTGCACGATGACTCAAGCTTAATGTATGGACAAGGTGTACAAAGGGGGAGAAGTGGTACATACCCGCTACACCGGAATCTGCAATTCAATCTCCTATAGCTGTGCAGCATAAGGGCACCAACAGGTAAATCGAGCATCTTATCTTGACGTGCATTACGATACAAGATGATACAGTTACATTGAAATGTGTGTTATAAATGGTCTCAAACGTATCTTTCCACAAATTAAGAAAAGACCCAAGGAAAATGCTTAATAAATAAGACAGCAATCACGTCTTTTTGTGATAAGGAGGACGTGCTGGTAATTTATTCTATTCGTTATCAAGCACAGAAAAGTACTGTGGCTTATAGTCTTCCTCCCCATCCGTTGCAGAAGTTAATGACTATTGCCAGGCAAAGTATATATAATTAGGTACTTGGCGAATGTGACCAATAAGATGGCGCGGCAACTGGTTACTCTTCTTACAGAATACTTGGGCAGAATAATTTTGCCTAAACGGGATGAAAAACTACATATCTAATTAATAAAATGCAGAGAAAATGTTTTTAATGCAATTGATATCGGTGGTCAGAGTGTTGTTAATCTTGGCAATCATTGGCAATCGCTGAGTTGCACAATTGTTGCAGTGTTAGTTGTAAACGCGTGAAAACATACGCATTAAAAGTTCAATGTCACAACTGCAGTTGGCATGACTGTTACCAATAGTTCTCGATAAAATTCTGTTGGAAATGTTCCCCAATGTGTTGGTGCTGAAAAATGGAAGCGCTTTCCTTTGCCATTTTTATTCTTTCGATGATAAAGCATGAACGAACATGAGGATAGAAAAAATCGAAGACAAAGAAAACTCCAAACTATTCTTACAGGATTTCCACTGGAACCGATAAAATTATATGTAATTTTGAAAATGTAATCATAAAATGGAGAATGAATAAAATTTTTTCAACTGTATTTTTATTTTACGAGAAAAGGAGAATATGCTGTTGTGTGTACAACATTCAGCTTGATCCGTATTACAGGATTTGTACTAGAGCGTTTGTGTTTGTTAAGCGCCAAAGCAACTAAGGCTGTGAGGTCAGTATATTGTGTCTGCAAACTGCGTGCATTCTGTGGTCGATTTGCCTTTTGATGGACGAAAAAAAAAAAAAAACGAGAGAAAACCCATCACCTGAGACTGACTAACTCAGCTATGCTGTGAAAAAAGCTCATAAAAGCACTTCGCGGTATTGACAGGACGATGTTACGCTCAGTGATAACTGAATTGTGACCACCCCCATCCAGCGGTGGTAATTTCCATCTGCTCGTGCATGTTAAAGTGATAAAGTAGCAGTTATGGGAAAGATATCAAGTAGTTTCAAAAAGGCATGATCTGGGAGTTCGTGCATCGGGTGCTTCCATATCGGAAAAAGTTCCTTGTTCGTTGCTCACTGTCCACTGTAGTTAAGGTGTACAAAGAATGGTGTCGAACGGATCAAACCACCTCCCGTTGACAGAACTGTAAAGGAGATTACGCAAGGTGGATGTTCGTGGTGATAGAAGGGTGTCACGCGTTGGGCTCAACGGCAGGTCACTCTGCGACAGCTGACATCCCAATTCAATATGGGGAATGCAAGAACAATATCCCAAATGAAGATTCGCTGCACACTCAGACGTATAGGGGTTCCGCAGCAGGCGACCCAAGAAACACCTTCTGCTCACCGCTGATCATCGTCGACTGCGAATGCTGTGGTGCTAAAAACGCACTGGTTGGACCTTGGAGGACTGGAAACATTTATTTCCAGTGGTTGCTTAATATGGAGCATTTTTCGCTGGCAAAAATAAAGGATCCCTGGTGCATATGGACCATTCTTTCCATGGTGAGGTCTCTTTTATATTTAACAGCTCTTAGGAGATCATGTGCCCCTGCCACATTGCATTTTTTCCTGGACAGAAACGGGATCTTCCAAGACGATAATGCACCGTGTCATCGGGCCCGCACTGTGTACTGGTAGTTCAAGGAACACAGTAAAGATATCGCCCATCTTGATAGGTCTCCAAATTCGTCTGACTTCAATCCAATTGAATGCCTCTGGGATGTTTTGGAACGTGAAGTGAGGCGAATGGACACGCGACCATTATCTGTTCCGACTCTGTGGAAAGCATTGCAGGCCGAATGGATGTCGATTCTAATAGACGTCTTAAGACATCTGGTGGAATCCATGCCTAGGCGAATAGCGCTTGTTATCTGTGGCCCAACACGGTATTAGGCAGGTGGCCACAATTCAGTGATCGATCAGTGTATATTTACTGTGCTACCACGAAGGCTGTGAACTACCAGAAATACATATTGGAATTCAGACTTTTACCCTCTGTGTTTTCGCATTAAAAAATTTAGAAAGAAGTCTTCTAATAATAGGGCAGATAACCAAGAAGTCTTTCTTGCATCATTGAGGAACGAAGTTTAGGGTCTCCATGTTCTGTTGGCGAGACGTATGTAAATAAATATATGAATTTGAAGCTCATTTCTTTGCTTATGCAGTTTCGTGAATAGTACCCTCAATGTGGTTCTTTTTCCCCAAAATTGGGGAAAAAGAACCCCCCACAGTGAGTGAATTCGCTGCAATTGCTTAGCAAACTAAGTCTAATTGTTAAAACAGCTATTCTGTGCAGTGTTGCATATGCCATAATAAATGGTGTTCAAATATGTAATTAGCGGTTGTTATATTTTTCGCTTGCATGTACGAGTCAAATATATAACCAAGAGCAATATTCATTTCATATTTAGGTCAAGTTTCTGCTCTCGAAACAGTTGGCATAAAAACCTGTTCTTAATTTCAAATGCTTATTGCGTATGTAATTTACTAAGAGGAAAGACAAAACAAAATCCTTTTTTTTCGTAGCTATGACAACAGACAGTCCACCGCACACATATATAAGTAAATGCCCGCTGAACACGATTGGCTATTTTTAGCCAAACTTTGTCCTTCTTAGACGGTTAGGCGAGTAAACATTTACCAAGGAGAGTTTAATTTTGCTAAATAATAAGCTCCTGGAAGAGAATCGGAAAAGGTGTTGAAATCGATAATCGACTATAAAGAAAGTATAAGTATTAGCATGCAGCAACGATATATTTAAATAACTTAAATATATTTTAAAAAATAGGGTTTAAAAATAGTAAAACAAATGAAGTTATTCTGTAATCGTTTTTATTTTCGAAGTGCTTTCGATAAATACAGTGTTGAAGGTCAAAGACGGGAGAAAATTTTATGGGCCTCTTTCACAACGTGGCTGAGTTAATCGGTCTCAGGCGAGGTAGCATGGTTTTTTCTCCTGGGTTTTAAAAGCTGATGTTCTTAAATCCCTACAACAACAACAACATCAACCCAACCCTCCTCCTCCTTCACTGAAATCCATATGTAATGTCACGTAGGAACTTCTAATTTCAAGCAACTTAACAATTTAAGAAACTTCTGTTTACACTCTAACATGAAAACACAAATCAGAGTTTACGAATAGTCATTTGCCAAGAATGGCATTATTAATTATTAATATTATTAAAATCAATTTATTTACCACGAGAAATCTTGAGTCACTCCGGGACTCAAACTACAGTTAACTCAAACGCATGAACTGTTGTACTTTGGGTTTGTCAATAAATACAGCTAATTCAGTTTACTTTTATTACTTATTAAATCTAAGAAAGTAAATTTATATTTACAATTACAATTAATTTTTATAAATTCAAAATAAGTGCATAAAAAAGCAGTTCTTCCTGTTACAAACGAATGTTGCACTTGTTAGCCTGTCTAAATAATCACATATAACTTTTATTTTGCAACGAAATTCCTTTATAGGATTGCACTTCGTTTACTCAGTCCCTTGTTTTCAATTATTTTGTCCTCTGTGACATATAGTAAGTTTATGATTCGTTTGAAGAAGTGGTTTGAATCCTATTGACACATAGGGAAATTCTCCAACGTCTCTTCAATCGAAGTCATAGCAAATTAATTAAAAGCTGAGGAGTAAAATCCCCCCTCCCCCGGAGTTATTTCGAGTTGTTTAGTTACAAACATGGAGATGATCCTGCGAAGAAACTCGTGTAGGAATAATACAGGACAGGAATCAGTAGTATATATACTACTTCAGCACAACTAATGCAGTCGATGAAGATTCCCACCTCCTCTCCAACCTACCTAGCTAATCTAAAGGCTATAATGGCACGTCACTTGCATTTCTGAAATTCTTGCTTGCAAATAGGGCCCTTCTCCTCAAATATGACAAACCCACACCAGCCATCTTAATACTAGCACGTCAAAAGGGGGAGGGGTATAGTATGTTTGCCCTGATACTGGTGGTCTAAGAGGAGATGATATCTTAATGCACGCCGATGACATGAAGCTGCTGACTCCAGTTCTAATGATAGGCAGTATTGTTTTTGTCACTAATCTAATAAACAACACAATCTCTAATCACACACAGGCCACGTTGGGAAATCGGTTCCACAATATTTGGAATCGTTTGGCTGGCTTTCATTCCGCTGAAGCCAGAAATGATCATGCTTTACCATCAGAACCAACCATGATTTGTCTGTCATTTCGGAAAGTCTCCATTCTTGACATTCGACTCGAAACACCAGTGCCATGACCATATCCTCGTTGTCGTGCACAAAATGAACTACATATTGGAACGGAACGCAAAGCAGGATCTGCTACATGCCAAGAATCTAAACAACTCATGGAAATATAGCCAAACAATACTCTACCCGCACATCCTTTATGTTGTAATAAATATGGACGTCGGCTAACTCAGCGTGGAAAAAAACGAATCTTTTTCTTTTATTGAGAAAATTGGCTCCTATAATAGGCCTCCTATAGACACCGACTCCTGCCTCTCACCCAGAAGGTTAAAGAACTAAAAGTAACAAAAGCTACCCATTGCAATTGCCACTAGACGTCTCCCCAAATTGATGACATTGACGACATTTTGTATCCCATTCATTAACAAACATTGAACAGGCTCGAACTTAATGATAAATTCATACCAATTAAAGTTCTCCAGACGGTGAGAATCTTGAGGAGTCGGTCACCAAAAATTCCTCACAGATGCAACTTTTAGACCTAAAAATTTCTGAGAAAATCCTCGATTTATTTTCTCTAATTCGGGAATTTAAAAGGAAGTCAGCGCCATGGACTGCAAACCAGTATTGGACTCATCCCAGAGTGATGTTGTTGCCAAGTCCAGTACATTAAGGTCATATCTGTTGCATCCTGAAAAGTTGAGTCTATGACTAACCCGGCAATCAACTTCCCATTCCATCCAAAGGACTGCGAGGTACTGAGATACAACAGTTTTATGTTCCAGCGTTGACCACACGGAACAATTTGTTTAATCTCTAGTCTGTTTAATCTGCCAGTTCAATCTCCCTCCCACTGGTTGTAAACGATTATTTTACCTATACCATATTCTAGATCTATTCCATATTCATATTAAATTACAGCAAACAAAATAAAATCACCTGGTTTTTATTTATATCTTTAAATACTGTGTATCGGAAGGATGCTCAGATTTTGAAATTTGTATTAAATAGTTAGGCAATGAGGCATGAATTCCACCATGAGTTTGCAACTATATTTCCTAAAAATGAGATGGACTATTTCTTGGGTTTTCAAAAATCCAATGGACAAGAATATCAACGCATTTCTAATATCAAGATTAAAATAACCAAAACACAATATCGATATGCAAATGATGTAACATTGCTTCTTCTGTTATTATTATTAATTGTAAAAGCAATTTTCTTCTGTCCTCTTTAATTGCTGACCCTTAAACACTCTGTGACTTGTTTACACTCACAACGCATTATCTTGAGAGAGTGACTGGGACAGACTTTCTTTAGGGAGTATCAGTTGTGCGTGCGTGCGTGCATGTGTGTGCGTTTCCATCAAGGAGTCGGCTCCGGGGTTGTGTTATGATACAGCGCACCCAATATCATTGTGCTATCTTTACCACACAGAAGAAATGGGGCGGAGAGATTGCGCTCTAGCTCCAAGGCCCTATAGAATAGAGCACGCCATTTTCAGGCACAGAGCACCGACATCGCTAGAAGGGAAGCGGAAGATGAACGACCGGACTGAGTGACGGTGTATATCACCACGGTTGCCTCCGCCGCTGGCTTAAGTAAGTGGCTCGTGACCTTCGTTCGTGCGGGGTGACGTTTCACAGATACGGATCGTTGTGGAGATGCGTGGGACTTGCAAACAGTATCCCTGTTGGGCACGAGGTCGAAATATATCCACGTTTGATGTGTAGTGAGTTGTGTCGTCATTGAGACTCCACTCTTGAAGTTTCTAGAGTGGAGAGATCAGGAAGGAACTGTTACTATAGCAACTGGCCACTTTTATCATCGTCCGGACTTTTAATTCGTGCCTTGTTTTCAAAACCACAATCCATCCGAAAGATTACAATTTCCTGTTAAGTGGAAAGAAACCCAAGAGATGTTATTAATGATCACTTCCAGTCCTTGAAATGGGCGGTGCAGATATTGAGATAGAAATGTGATAAAATATCGTTTTCTTTCTGCAAGATTTTAGAGGTCTTTGAGAGAAAACTTCAAATAGTGGAGTTTTCGAGAACAAATTGGAAATCCGACTTCAGCTGCACTTTCTACTGTATATGGTTGGAATTCAGTATCTTCAACTCGCGTCTCTTATAAACAGCAATCCAAAAGTGGTTTGATAGTTGAAGCCGGGATGACTAAGAGGCATCTGAGGATGGGTTTTGGTTCCATCTGACGATCCCAAGGATTAAAAAAAAAGAACTTTTAAATATACACATTGAATATCGCATTTCTTATTTTTCAAATTTCGGTTGTAATTTTACGATTTGTAAAGTTGCAGTAGGATCACTTTTTATTCCTTTTGACATAGGGGTATATTCTATAGCTATAAAATCCTATAAATATGTCTTAAAAGACTATTTTCGAGATATTAAACATTAATCATAAATTACAAAATCGTGTGAAACGCAAAATATTTTTGTTCAAATTTATGTCTTAAAAATATGACTGCGTAAAGCGGGCTTTGCAGTACAAAACTTAACATATACCAATACCAACATTAGCACTCTTTCACCGCATGAATCATACCAGTAACTCCGTTGTGAGTAACCAGTGTGGTACAGTATATTCTAGCAGTGTCGATGTGTCTGTTACCTGACATCGCATAAAAAGCAGTTGTATCCACATTCACAGTAGGTATGTACAAGGATTGTTGCAACAAGATGCGAATAAATTCAAAAAAATAATGCTTTTGCAATGTACACATGATCCTCAATTTCTGAATCATGTCTTGGTTGCAGAGGAATCATGTTTTTCATGATTGAAACACCCGTACCTGGGACGAAGAAAACCTATGCATGAGTGTGTACTTATTACCAATATAACGTTTCCTTTAATGTTTAGTGTGATGTTCTTGGGGACAATCTTATTGGTCTTTATTAATTACCAGCAAGGCCTTCAGGGAAAGGCATACCTACATTCCTCAAAACGATTTGTGGATACTACTGTAATTAAAATCGTCAGAGGATATGGTTTATGCACGACAATTCACCAGCTCACTTTCTTCGTGATGGTTCTGACTTTCAGATACCGAGTATAACAAAAGACGGATTATTTGGAGCGGCTCTGTACAATGGTCACCACGATCGCCCAGCCTCACTTCTTTAGATTGCTTTGTGCGAGGCCACATAAAATCCTGGGTTTTTCTAAGCGTATTACCACGCAAGATGAACCAAGAAATCGCATTTTACAAGCTGCTGAAACCATTAAAGACAGTTGCTGAAACGATAAGACATGCCAGGAAATCGTGGAGTCCTCTCATTGAATGAGGCATTGAACAAAATGGCAGTCACATTGAACAGCTACTGCAGACGTTCTCATTTTAGAGGTTTATTTCAGTTTCTTTTTATGTTTTCCAATTTATGATTAATGTTTAATACGCGGAAATAAAGACATGTTTATAGGAACTCTTCATAGTTTTAGATACAGCTAAATGTGCTCTTAAATTTGTTTCTTGCAATTTTGAAACACCCTGTATAATGGAGTTTTTTGGTGGTTTGCTCAGTTCGCTCTAGTGTAGGAGGTTGTAGTACCCATTTCATTCTGGTTTAGAATGAATTTTTGAAATCAGGAATTTATCCTGTATTCGATGGGATTCGAATTCGTACCACCGCAAAGAAGTAAGAAGTGGCGAACCTTGCATGGCAATTGAGGGATTCTTCCTTTTGGGGACGGGAGGAGCCGTTATGGGTTCCTTCAATTTTAGCATAGTATTTACCATCCACGTCCTTCCACACCATTGTCGTCTGATGCCACATCGTCAATCTATCATTTGCTTTACACATCCACAAGTTTGAACGTGACAAAGTTAAATTGTAGCCGATGAAGTGAAAGATAATAGAACGAAGGAGACAGCGGACAATGAAACTGACGGATAGGAATCGCCGATCCCTGAAGAAAGTGATTAAAGTGAACTGAGCGCCGTCCTTGAAAAGCGTTACGTTGGCGTTTCAGATGTCTACAGGAGTGTATCTGTAAGTGCCCTCATGGTCCGTAGGGAACTGCACTGCACTGGTTTTCATGTCAACGCTCCCGTTTATAAACCCTACATCACACCAGAAACGCCAGCCGTTGTCTGGAATGGTGTCTGGTCTGATCTATGGTCCAAGCCCAACGTTCTTGGACCACAGATCAACTGAAACCTGCACACACATACATACACTCGATCATTACACGAAAGGGTGGCATGAGGGGATGCCTTTTTAATCCTTTCATTATGTTTACAATACCGCAGTTGTGCCGATGATGAAGTTTAAGAGGCAGGGTCATTTGTGCACGCTGCTTCTTGTGGTTCGGGCTCGGACCGTTGATTATAGTACTATCAGCCATTAATGTCGAGTCATACACTGACATTTTGGATAATTTTGTGGAGCCTACTCTCTAGAAATTCTGTGGATGTTCGTTCTCCAACATGATAGTTCTCTGTCCCATACAGAGAGCACTGTAAAAACCTAATTTGAGGAAAACTAAGTACAACAGTTCAATCAGATTCAGGAGTGGAAACTGTCCCTTACTGATCCAAAGTCTGAATTGCACTGAAGGTGGAATGGATACAAATTTCTGCTGCTTGCTACCAGGAACTACTGGGAAGTACTCCAGTGTATTGATGTGCTAATTGTGGCCCATGTTTATTAATTTGTCAATTTAAACTCGTATTTTTCGAAAAGTGATGGGATCCAAATATACAGTAAGGCTGTATTTGGGAGGGGAATATAGGTATTATACATGGGAAGTTATGCGAACGATAACCAGTCTTCTTGAGGTTGTTAATTAGGTGATTTTGAGTTATATTATATGAACATGCACTCATTTATTAGATACACATATCTAATATCGGGTAGGATCCTTTTTGATTGAAAAACAGCGACGATTCATCTTGGCATGGATTCCTCTAACTGAATGTAATTCTGGTGGTGGATTCCTGTAACTATCATTAAAACTAATACTGGCTCCAAGTGAAAGATGTCCAGACTGGCTCAATCGGTCTATCGGGTTATACCCGTATCGTACTCTACGGTACGGCCCTATATCATCAGTATCTCAGAAGATTCAGGTCAAATGCAATTATCGATAACTGAAAGCTATTTAGGGTAATCTCATGTTGGACAAAGCGATATATTCGCTGATTCTTGTATTCCATGAATGTTATATGTATTATATTGGTTTTCAATGTATTATATGAGTGTTGTATGTATGGATGTATATTCTATGGATGTTCTATGCATTTTTTCTATGTTTTAGCAGTTTGCATGAAAGTATATATAAGGTCTCCAATTATATTGTTAGATTCCTCTGGATGCCTGTAACGGAAATCGCATCCTTGTAAAATTTTGTGAATAAAGAATTTTATTATTATTAAGTAAACATGATGGAAGCACCAAGTCCACAGAAGCGTTTAAATAAGTTCCTGTGTTCAGGCAATTGGGCTGTAAGAAGAGAAGGTGGACTCCCAACAAAACATGCTCCGGACATGATGGATCTATGGCTTAATGTTGTCATTGTAATAGACTAACTCTGTTGCCGACATGATGGAATTTGACATGGATTTTGTCGTACCACTACACCTTTTGTAAAATGATGGTTGGTCTTTGGAGAGGAGCATATTGTTCAATAAATTGGCCACTGAGTGTATGTCAAATGAAATCGATGAAAGAGTTAAAAATTTAATCTTGTTTCTGCCACTACATTTCCCTGTTGCAACCGAATATTTGTGGAACCAAAGTTTACATCTATCAAACTGGATTCATTGGGTCATTTAAGAAGCACTTGCAGAAATCCGTCCTAGCAATTTCCATCACAAAAATGCACAATTATTTCTATCATTTCGGATGAATTTTCTTGAACATGCCAAATATTTGAAGGGTAAAATAAGAGTGCTGTATGCCAAGCTCAGAAGAGTGTGGATGACTGATTGGGGAATAAAGGGACGAGCGTTAAATCTGTTATATGATTGCCTTTTCGTCCCGGTCATGATTTATGCTTCTGTAGCTTGGCTGCATAGAACTCACTCACATGTAAAAAGGCATATATTGCAAGCACAAAGATTCGCTCTCCTGTCCATCACCAGGACCTGTCGCACGATCTCTTCTGACGCACTCCAGGTCATAGCTGGCAAATTACCTGTGGACCTTCAGATAATATTAGCTACCTTACTGTACTGTACACGAAAAAAATTAAGGCTTACAGTTCTGGATATCACGTCATGTCCCGAGGAGGGTAAGCAGTACTCTAGAAATGACGTTAGAGAAGAAAAGAAGAAAATTATAGCCCAGTTGTTGCTGATATTGTTGAGTTGAGTTGAGTTTATTTAGTATTTTTTGATTTATGAAGTTTTAACACAGTCATTGTAACTAAATACCAAGTCACCATTCACTTATAAACTTCGGTTTGGGGAGAGGGGGAGGGTCTGCCAGATGGTATTTTGAATGTATGCAGTCTAAGAAAATTCATACTACACTGCATATCAATTTATACATACTGTATTGAAAAAAAAATCTGTTTGTACCTCTGGACGACCACACGGTCAGAGGAGTTCAAAAGATTGAGGGAGAATATAAGAAACAGCACCGTGTTCAGCAATCACGCGTGGTTGAACCATGGTCATTCAAAGAGAGTGTATATGTACCCTCGCGCCTGAGCAACTACAAGCACTCCTTTGGAGCTCCTGTCAGGGTTTGAATCCCATAAGAAATTTGAAGAATTCTTAGTCTTCTACAGTTAGCCGATATCAGGGGAGGGAGTAGAGCTATTCGGGGTTTCTCACCCGCAATATAAAAAGCAGCCAGTTAACACACATAGCAGAGTGGACCAATGTGGCCTAAGATGCCGATGGGCCCTAAAACTAATAACAAATCGCCAATCGCAACAGTTCCCTTAAATTGGACAGATTACAATATTAGAATGGCAGTGAAGGAGATTTAATCCAGACCAAAAGTAACTGTTTGGTCTTGCAAGAGTGCAACAAGAGTGTTGACCTTTATCTATTTCTGGACACCAGAAATGGGGACCGCTATGTAGAGATGCATGACAATGTCCAACCATTTCATAATAAGAAAAAAGTGAAGGACTGATATTCATGCATAATGGTGTCCCTCCACATTTTGCACTGATTGAACATAGGTGACTGAACAATCACTTTTCTGGAAGGATGGCCAAATGAATGGCCATCCTACAGAACATTTTCAATATTATTGCTATGAATCAATCCAAGGTGAAGTGAATCGATGGCAATTACATTTAAACTGTTTCTGAATTTAGGGAAAAAGCTTAGCAATTCTGCTAAGACTTTTCCCAAGTGTTCAAATATTTTGCATACAATGATTTAAATACTTAAAATATTATGATCTGACGAAAATCAGCGTTTGATAATTCCTTAACAGGATGGATGGATGAACGGCGACTGTCCAATCAGCGAATCATCCACCGAACCGAACTGGATATTTTTGTAACGTGGCTCTCTCAGAGGAAACTAATTTTTATTGTCAACTCCCTGCTATCGTGGAATAAAAGATGGTAGAAAAACAAACGTAAATTATTCTTAAGTAAACCAGCTAAGTAAAATAAGCAAAAGGAAATTGCAGCCCGATTTCGCCGAACTGCGATGCTATCCGCGGTGTGTGTGTGTGTGTCACTTGTACGATGGTCACGTGGTTGTGATCCCAAGAAAAGCGCGAGCCTTTAGTATTATGGTAATAGGCCCGGTCTCGAAGATGACATGTTGCTCTCTTCCCAGCAGCCATCAAAAAACGGAAAGGGGTGAAGAGATGAAGGGGGAGGTTAAGAGTAAGATCATGTGGCAAAGTCGGCTGCTGAGGTGGAGGAAAATGGGGAGAAAGAAGAGGAAGAGGCAATGATCGTAAAGCGGGGGAGTGATAGCTCCACTGATGGAGTGCCATCTGCGTCGGTGTTTACGACCAGAAAACCCCGTAATTGTCGAAGGGTGGTCGCCACACGGGTCGCACCGTCTTGTCGATCCGAGTATCGTGGGGACGCTTTATGACGGCTTTTATCTCACCAACGATCCAGGATGTCCCCGCGTCCTCTTTTCTGACAATAAACCGAGAGACAAGACACAAACGAATGACCATTCTCTGGTGCTGCGCGCTTCTGTGATGGGCTGCCGATTGAGGGGGAGTTGTCGGCGGCACCCAGAGATTCCGAACGGACTACACGGCTGTTTAAAGGAGAATATAAAAGTACACTAAAACATCGTGTCCATTAGCTCCCTTCGATAGACTTCTAACACACCCTTCATGGCAAGGATGGTCAGTAGTTAAAGTTCACATAGGATGGGAGAAAGATTTTCGCTTGTGTGCCCTCAGCCACACAACAGCAACTTAGCGAAAGACTGCGCTTCAAAGCGGATGAGGACAATCTCAACTGTGTTTGTTGCGATCACTGAAAGATGAGGATTCTTCTGGCTGTTAAAATCATTATTATTCAGTCCGCTTTAAAGTAACGCGCGATTATTCCATTCTTAAGGTTCACCTATGTTTAATAGTACAGAGTCTGTGATCCCTATTTGCAAATTTCAGAAAATGTTACGATTTTTGTTAGCAGAATCGAAAGTCGATTATCATAATTTAGGCATAAATGGAGTAAGTGGGGAAGGCCCAGAATTAGGAACCCCGCTATTATTATATCTTAAGATATTTTAAGAGTATCAAGATATTCGTTACACGATCACGTAGGTCGTTCACGATTAATCAATTTCGCAAGAATATTATCATTATATCGTATTTAGCAGTCACGTAGACTCGAACTACGGCCAACCGAAATGTACTATTCGTAGGCCCTAAAAAACATTCCCACGCAGGCTCCCGAAAGTGCTAAATACGCCACTGAATAGAGAAATGATAGGCATACGAGCAGGGCTCTGCTTTTATGCCCGGGTCTCAAATCGTGAATGAAATTTTACGAAGTTTCTCGATTCCAGAATGGTCCCCCTATACAAGTCCAGCTGGGAGTTTGGTTTTGTTTTCCTTTAGTCTTCAGTTAACAGAAAACACTTATCGCCAGCGACAACTTTTGCTTTTAACCTTTTCGCAGGTCCGTGAGCGGATATTTATTTAAATGAGTCCGTCCGTC
Source organism: Mastigoproctus giganteus (assembly GCF_048544385.1). Lineage (NCBI taxonomy): Eukaryota > Metazoa > Arthropoda > Arachnida > Uropygi > Thelyphonidae > Mastigoproctus > Mastigoproctus giganteus. The sequence goes on from NC_143585.1 coordinate 66,893,213, forward strand.
TGTCTGTCTGTCATCGGGTCACACTCGACAACAATATCGGCCTTCGGATAACTTACAGAAACAGAATACGAACGGCAAGCGCACAGGTGTCAAACGGACACATTCGCGCACACTCACACACAGACACACACAATCCTCACGTGCACAGGTGTCCCCCCATCCCCCCAATTCCTCTCCCATTGCCTCCACGTGGCAAAACTGGCACGCGAGCGCGACATTAGCAGTCTTTGTCGTTGTCTGTACCGTGCCATTGTACAAAGAGAAAGCGATGCATCACGAGCAACAAAGGCGTCCCCTATTGGGCCGCATTTGAATTTGAATGAATCGTTGAGGCAAAGAAATAAAAACCCTCTCTATTCTCAGTGTTTCTAGCAGAGAGCTGCCATAATTGCCGGGTAGGGCTGGTATTGAAGAGGCACACACACACACACACTGAGCGCATACGCACGCACGCACACAGCACACACACACACACACACACACACACATTCGAGGAGCTGGTGCGGAAGTGCGGGCTCGTGTGTGTGTGTGTGTGTGCGAGAGAGCTACATAAAGATGTAATTACGAGAGAATCGAGCAGAAAATTCATTAATTTAAACATATAACAAAGGGGCCCATAATGGAAGAAAATTACCACACTACCTGAGAAAAATACAGAGCACGACACACCCACCACAAGGTGGCTGTGTTTTCGCTCTAATGTAGTATTAACGCTGGGCGCGTGAGCTTTCGCCATTTCTTCGCAGAATTTTTTTAAGTAAGAATATAAAAGAGATAATGGTGTTGTTAAGAAAAAGATCTCGGCATTTTGGCAATTGTTTAAAGCCGACTATTTATCAAAGATTTTTTTTTCTTTTTTTTTTTCTTGAAAGATGAGGGTGGCTTGCTTCTTTCTTTATCTTCAACTATTACGTTATAAAGAAAAGATCATCTTGTCTTCCTGGTAGCCTTTGTTCTACAGAACTATTTGTGACCCGGGAGTCGTTAAATTTAGCGGGCAAATAGAAATACAATGGAAGCCGTAGCAAGATGTTTAAAACTTTATGAGCAACTTGGGGAAATAAGAGGCAGAGTATTCTATATCCTCTGCCCGCCTTTTTTAATTTCTTTTTGCCGAACACGTACAATGAGAACGCACATTTCATCAACCTTTTATAGCGTGTATTCAAGACTCTGATAACTCCCGTTGCCCTAAATCAAGGTATGAGATTGGGCAGTTAATGAACATGACGCATTGGCCTTGAACAGGGTCTGTTTGTAAAACGAGGGCACCGGATTACAACGTAAATCTGTTGGCGCAAGAAGACCTTTCTTTTGGACTAAGACTCCAATCGAAAATAAACGTGAATTTGCGATGATTGCCAACGAATGTTTCGTCGAATTCCAGACAATGCCATTTTTCGTGGACTATTAATCTCTCGAGATATTATCACTTAATGATTTTGTAGAGATTTCATCATGGACGAATTCTCTCATAATGGAGATGGCCTATTTCGATGCGATGCTAATAATTTTAGGAAAGGTTATCCGCTAATATAAACCTTATTTTGTGGTAAGGTCCTCTTCAATGGAGGCTGTAGTTGAACGATCTCAGGTGGAGGACGCTGGATTTTCCTTGTGAGTTATTCTTATTTCAGGTTCTTCAGGTCGCACAACATGCAAATTGGCTTGTACGGACAAAATACACAATGGATATGAGCGAAAAGCCCCGGTTCCATGCTTCAATTCTTTTCATAGACAGACTATGGAAAACAGGACGTCTTTTCACAATGGTTGATGAGCCACTTCATCTCTGTTATGATTATTGCTCCTGCTTCTAGCAGGAGCAATAATCATAACAGAGATGATTGGGTTGTACTCTGCAAGAACAAGTCTGCTCAAAAGGATGAGTGCTGATTGGAAACATCTTAAAATGGATAATTAATGTCCATCCATCCTACAAAATATTTCTAACTAGTCTATTTTAGTTTTTTGGCAATGGGTTGCCCTAAAAAATAAATTGTAGACATTGCACCAGACGTCCTGTCACTCTGCTATAAGGAAACTGATCCTCGCAGGCATATCATATAATCCGTCTCTCACTAATCTATTTTTGTAAACGTTCAACAAGAAGTCACTGGAATTTAGAATCTCTGTTTGTTATAAGTGAACCCGTTTCGGTTTTAGATTATTCTTTAAACTAATCTGACTGCTGCACGTATGCCTGTTTTTTATGTAATTAAACCTTTCAAAATTAAGCCTTTATTGTAATTTTATGCAAATCGTTTTTCTGCGAATAAGCATTAGGAAATTCATGGTCACTGGATTTCTCAATGATGCTTGGCTACTGTGAATACTGTATGGGACAGGCAAACTGAAATTTCAGATTGCTAATAAAACCGGAATTGCGAGGCAAAAAACATACTTGAAGCAAAACGAGTTTTATCTTTAAAAAAAGCCAACAAAAGCAAAGAAGAAAACTCCAGCAGGAGGTTTATATTTCTAAGTTACACAAAACACCTGGATGACAGGGAAAAAGAGGCAGCACAGTGTAAACAAGAACGATGTAGCAACTATCGGGGATTTATCTCCTTTTCTTCCTACTGGTTATTTGCAAAGGCACTAAAATCTCTTCCCCCCCTACCCACAGGTGTCTTAAACTTCCCCCTTTCTTGCTGCACATTCGTCTACTTTTTATTCGAAGCTCGGCAGGTACCCAATCGCATGACGTCATTCCCTATTAAGAAATTCATCCATCTCATCTTCAGCATGCGCCCCTCGCGTGTTCCGCTATTAAAGTTTTCTATTCTTTGCTTAATTTCTGTCCCTTTGGGATTACCTTTTTTTTCCCTCGTTTCTTCTATAATAATCAGCTATCTCGCCATGTGCACAACTAGACACTTGAGGGAGGGACGATGTTGCTCCCTTAGGAGCATTTTAACACATTGACTTTGCTGTAATTGCTTGTGCGGACGGGTGTGCGTGAGCTCGTTGTTTTTTCCAAGGGGTTTGGGGGATGTTGTGCTGCATTCAGCTGCAAAACATCGCGTGGCATTTTTTGCATAACTTGTGGTGTGGGATTTTGTGAAAATAGTTGGGGAAGAATTAAAATTTTTAACTTCCGCTTCGCATAATTAACGTCCTAAATGAATAATAAAGCAATAAGTGCTCTTTTCAACACTTCATGTCTTCAGTGCATGCACCTAGAATCACATCTTTTGTTTTAAGCTCCAGTGGAGAGTGTTCTGGAGTGAATTCAAATCTAGAGATTGAGCCAATCCAACGGAGATGTTGGGTATACTCAAAGTATATTTAAAATTATCCCCGTGCACTTCTTGTCCTGTGTTAAATTGCATTATGGCTCAAGGGAATTCGTGTACAATGTCAACAATACAAGAACTAAATCCGATCCACATCAAGTCCAATATTAATTAATAAATATTTATTGCATTGCAATAAACATTTATTAATTAACTAAAGTCCATCGGAGGGCTGGTAGAGCCCACAAAGATGAGGAGCGGATCCAGTATAGTACCACGAAAAGATTTTCCACTCTAAAATGCTGACATCGGAGTTTAGACAGAGGATTACGATGCACAATGGAAAGAAATGCCGAATTGTAGCAAATTTTCTATTTTCCCGATAACCAATGGGCAACAGCTGAATGTAGTATTTAATTTATTTTATTTAGTGCAAAAACTATTGTATGTCATTGGATATTCTCCGAATGGGCAACTATTATGGTAAGATCAAGTTAGAAAGCCGACGACTTAGGTCGAGAGATTATCATTACATTTATGTATTAATTCATAATTAAGACTTTTCGTCTGTACATGACAAAAATGCCTCAGTCTGATGGTGTTTAATTTACCATCGGTTAAAATATTTTTGCAGTAAAACAGAGTGCCAGGAGACAAATGTTCCTCACCATGACCTTTCATCATCATCATCATACGGAGTTTGTCAGATAACAGTAAGAATCATCTGAATCTCCAGCGAGGGTACTCGAGAAGTCTTCAGACTCTGAATAAGGTTTAGATAGTTTCCACTGTCACTCTAGACATCGCAAAATTTGAAACTCTTCTACTCATACCTTCTACTACAATGTTTTTTTTTTTTTTTTTTTTTTTTTTATAGAAGACAGCCCTTTTTGACAACATATCGCAACTTTGGTGGCTATATATTTCAAGTTTAACGGACAATCAAATACAGTTGACAGGCCTTACTTTATATAATCCATTAAATCGAATTTTAATATTTAATCAGCTATTATTCTTAGGACGATACATAGAAATAAATATTGGAAGTACAATAGCTGTTTGTTAAAGACCATAAGTCTACCACTTCATGTGGCTTCCTCCACACGTAGAGTACAGTCCTGCATCCTTCCGTTGTAAATACCCTCGTGGGTAGCACGGTAAAATTAACGTCCTCCCCACACTGGGTGGAAAAGACCTGAGTTCTAGTCCCGTCGATGATGTGAGAAATTTTTATGGGCATTTTTCACAACGTGGCCGGGTTATTCGGTCTCAGGCGAGGGTAGAATGGTTTTTCTCCCAGAAAACACAAAATCGACCACATAACGCAATAGTAAAAAATACTATTACCCTTGTAAACATTGAAACAGGATATTTCTGACCGTATTTTAGACGTTTCAGCTTTTAAATGGATACTCTCATCATTCTCAACAGAGTTAAAGGATATCTTCTATGATTTCTATGGATATCTGCCATCTGGAATTGAAATATCTATGATTTAAGTAGCGATGCTTTCGATTTTTACTGGCATTCAGAAGAAAGGCGGTGGTTCTGATTATGAAGTACATTCTTCCAGTCTCCTTCTGTTTGCTTCTGCAGATTTTCCTACTCGATAGCCACTCATTATAAAGTCTCGATACCGTGATCACAGATGTATGTGTCACCTCTGCTGTTGTCCATAGGGACCAATCATGATGTTCGTGACCTACTTGATACCAGCTGCTTTTCCTTCAGTAAAGCATTTATGACGATATCGAGAGATCTAATTAGAGGTTGGATAATTCGCTCGTATTACTAATTGATGGTCTATTCTATTCAGGTTCGACAGGAGGCACCTGCATATCGATATGTCCGATTCTATTTCTGCAGGGCACTTTCTGTCAGACTGCAGAATACAGAAAGTGTACTACAATCAGTCTGTTATCTATCAACATTGCCATCAGCTCAGTTTCATTGGACTCTTCGAATTCAACTTGGTCAAACAGCACTTGAAAATAAACTGAAAATAAAAGATGTACATGTAACGAGTACCACGCCTGCTTTTTATCATATCGCTGGTTCGGTTTTTTACCCCGCGAGGAATTGACCTTGCAGCTGCAGGATTTTCCCGATCTCTTATTTGCATACGATATTAATCCATGCAAGTTGTAACTTTATGCTATGCTGTTCATTGGCTACGCGAGTATGTTAAAACTCATCTGTTAAATATCCTCACGACTTTAACAGCAGCCACGGCTAACGCCTTGGGATTTGGGTTGTCACAGTTCCTTATGAATGATTGATAAGCTTCTCTTCCATTTTATTTATATTCAGCGCAATTTATTAGCCTCCAAAAAGCAATGATGTGCCTATTTAATAGATTATCTGCAAGGAATGAACCGTCAGCGATCCGCTATAATTTCTGGTTAAGTTCATCGAGTATTTTTAGTGATAATTCCATCAGAACTAAGCCTTGGAGATGAAAGTGGGTGAAATTGCGATCTTAAAGGAAGCCATTTACTAATAGGATTATTCAATCGATTTAAGGGTTACTCTTCTTTAAGATAGTCAAGTTTATTAAGTATACTGATATTATTTTCCTAAACAGTCGGTGCAGAATAGCTTTCCTAACGTTACACATTATGGAATGTACACTGCTCTACCATTAATATCCGGACGCCCCTCCATGAACGAGGAAACGGGTCCTATGCATTCAACACGTTACAGAACCTGCTATAAATATGCACACAGTAAAGCACGATTGTATCCTCCCAACAGTGAAGTTTGGTGGAGACAGTGTCATGGTATGGGGTCCCTTTCGTGGTTTGGCCTCGAACAGGCAATTGCAAATGTGGGCATGCAAGATGACACATTCAACAGAATTACCTCAACGTTAAACAGAACTAATCATTTCAACAAATGCTAGACACTGATTAACATGGTTTAAGGAGCGCGAATCCTGAACTGCAGAGCAGTAGAAAACAGCCTATGGACAGTCGAGTTGAGGTTCGCACTCTATCAGTCTGAGGGCCGTTCCTGCATCTGGTGAATGCCCGAGGAGCAGTTCCTTCCTGATTGTATCCTCCCAACAATGAAGTATGATGTAGGCAGTGTCATGGTATGTGGCTCCTTTCATGGTTTGGCTTGGGCCCATTATTCTTTATGGACATAACCATGAATGCCGTGCAATACCAGGACAGCCTGGACAATTATGCAGTTCCAACATTATGGCAATACTTGGGGGAAGGACCATACCTGTATTAGCAAGATAACGCGCCTTGCCATACTGCTCGGGTCGTAACAGAGTGGTTTGAGGACATGGGTGTGGAAAAGTTGGATTAGCCAGCCCATAGTGTTGACCTGAACCCTATCAAGCACCTTTGCGAGATTGCCCAAAGAACAAGGTCGAACTGGTGACTGCGTTAAAGGCCGAGTGGAGGAACATATCACTTGACATTTATAAAAAACTGGTGGGGAGAGAATGGCTCGAAGATTGAAGGCCGTCATAAAAGCAAAATATTTCAGCACAAAATATTAAATGATACGATAAAAGCCCTTTTTTTGTCTAAAGGCAGGTGTCCGGAAATGAATGGTAGGGCATTGTACGTGCCAGTGGATATAACAAAAAGATCTGCGCACATTCTGCTATTGTATTAGCAAAGTAATTTTACACTGTTAAGAGGTTTGGCTCTGAAGAATCCATGTGTGATCAGGGTCTTCATTTGATAATGATTAATTATTGCTTCATAAAAAAAGGTTCCAGTATTCGTTGGAGTCATTGTTGGATTTTTCAGTATCCGGAGGAAGATAGAGAGAGTTCAGGTTCCCTCGACTTGAGACTTTTATTCGACGGAAAGAGCAATTTCGGCTGCACTCGTCTCAGATTCTCAGCATAGTAGAGTTGAATAGCTCTTTTAACACCAACAAAAGCAATTAGCTTCGCAATATATAGGTCAAGACAAAAAAAAAATCTCTGTATATACTGTACTAGAATTTGTTTTATGCTGCATAAAATGCTATACTTCATTAAAACTAGATTGTGTCAATAGTTCCTCGTGCGTGGAATCTGTGCATAGGCCGAAATGTCACTATACCCAGTCTGTCTTTTGTGCATTTTCATATAGGGTCTTTCGCGCGTAGAAATATAAAAATATACATGTATATGTCACCAAGGCGCTTGCTATCCATTTACTCTGTTTGGGACATGATGGTATGGATATTGACATGTTAAACCATTACATAAGATGACAGTAAAAGACCGAGGATTTATGGTAGAAATAATAGCAGAAAGTCTGAAAATTGGTTTCACGTCTGATCATTCGGCTGGTGGTGATGGTGAATATTTTGAATTCCATAAGAATTCAGATTGGGGATTTTATACAATTATATGCGATGGTTTCCCATTGCCTTCCGCACCTGGCGTGGTGCGTGCATGCGGGAGAAAAATCCTGAATCTTCTCTGGGAGGAAAATCCACGCTACCCTCACCTGAGACCGAATAACTCAACTCCGTTGTGAAAAAGATCCATAAAAATTCCTTGCAGCATTGACGGGATTCAAACTCGGGTCTTTTCCATCCGGTGTGGGGAGGATGGTGATTATACCAACTATGTTACCCACTAGGGCTTCCACACCGGGTGATAAAGGTTGAATTCAAATTTCGTGAATGAGGCGAGGAATTTTTATAAGTTATTTTCACAACGTGACTAGTCAGTCTCAGGTCTGGTTGTATGGTTTTTATCTCCCTTCCGGAAGCTCGAGTTTTTCGTATATGTAAGACCTTGTACAAAATCATATACACCACGCCAACATGTATTGCGATACCTTGCCTCTATAAAATAATGGTTAATTTCAGAATTCACATGACAAGTAGGTAGAATACTAGTTAAAAACAGAATATAAAAGGCCTGCACACTCAATGAAAGGTAACTGAAACAGGTGAGGACGAGAAAAGAAGCTTGATTTCTTCGCAAGAGGTGGTCATATAGCGTGGATGCCCATTAGCCGCATACCAAAAAAAGTGGAAACCCAAGTTGTGCCTGTAAAACTACGTGTATTATGTGGTCTTTTTGCCTCTTTGCAGAACGAAGAACCGAGTTTAACGTAGAAAAAGACTATGAAACACTCGTCCGAGACGTACTAACTCATCCACGTTGGGAAACGCCCATAAAAAAAAGGCGAATTCAAAAAAGGAAATTTTCCACCCGGCGTGGAGAAAAACGATAGCGAGACGAAATCGCAAAGAAACCGTTAATCAACTGACTTTTCAGACAGTTGACAGAACTTGGGTAAATGTAGGACCAACATCTATTCAGAAAAAAACACTACGCAGGTTACCATGGTCGCACAGCTGCTCATAAGCCGACGTTGTCTCAGCAATGTAGGTAACCTCTAGAGAACGGAAGAATTGGACATTAAAAAAAGAGCCATAAGGAATTGTCTCGAGATGTTTAAATCATTTAATAATGGATTCCATCTGCGATAGTTGCGCTTTGTTTTTATTTGGGTGGTGCCTTTGGTAACCCTGTTATGGTGAAGGGACTGATTGTACAGTATCGCCGAATAATGTGGAAGGTAATTTTGTATCTTTTAATTTGAGTTTTTTTGTTTTGGGAAGACTGGGTCGTAGAAAACAATCCCTGGAGAATTTTTAAAGTTGTCTCCGCATCAGTTAAGTCTTATCATTTCCAACTCACCACATGCGTTGTTGTTTAAAACCTGCTCGCTATTTGCCAGATGATTTAAGTGCGTATTTCTATTGATTCTTCTGGAAAACAATATCCAGGCTTCCTTCTGTCTTTCCACCTTATACAACAGACATTAAGTCTGGTCTTCTTATTTTATGAGACTGACAGCGGTGGCACTTCCGGAAGTGATACCAAACCTTAAATGTCTCTCTCTCTGTCTTTATACCACGCTTTATTCTTCTTTCCACCATTGTCTCTGGTGGTTACGATATTTATTGGATGTCCGCGGGATTGCAACATTTGCAGCAGCGATTACTCCATTCCTGGTGTACTGTTGGTGACTTCGTCATTATGTCAGAGGTTATTAAGATTTTTTAAATGAAATTTCCATTTATTCTTTTGTATAATTTGGGCACGCATTCGTTAGTATTTTGTAAATAATTGAGTAATGATCGCTGTTACGGATCTCATTTGAAATCATCCAGTCAATAAGTGGAAACAGGTAAGGTCACGTGCTGAACTTGTTCCACATATCTGTGGCGGCAAATTAAGAATACTGTGTGCGTATTCTTAATTTGCATATTCTAATTACGCCTAAACACGTATGAATAATATCAAAATAATATAAATTGCAATTGTAGCTAGTTCATAATGTTAATCTTTGCATACCAGCCTAGAAATTGCAAATCCCTGCTTCTGCTTACAATAAAAAATTATTTATATTTATTTAAATAAGAGGAAAGAATTGTAAATTATGTATATAATACGATGAAAGTGCATTACCCATGCATAAATAACCTTTTTTTCATACTCTTAGACATTTAGTCAAGAAATATATTTAGATTAAACCAGGCACACCATCAAACATCTCTCATATTGTGGATTTACACTTCATAACCGAGCTGTCACTATTGCAACAATAGGATACCTACCCGCCCACTGATGAGTAAGCCAACAAGCTTCACGTATGCAATGTAATTATTATTATTTATGTCAAAATTAAAGGTTAAAATTCAGTCTTTATTCCCAGTGAAAAACTTTTGTTTCTTCTGTAACTTCCTTCGATTCTTTTTGCCCTAGACTTTGATTGGATAAAAGTAAACTAAATGAACAAAATGGAAAGTTCATATTAAAACTACAAGTAAGCCCCAAGACCGAATTTGTACCAAGACAATTCAGACCTTTGCCTATGGCTAGCTTGGCTGTCTTGGACCCTCAAATTCCAAATGAGCCACTCACGCCTCAGAGGAACTACCAGTAAGCAAAAAAAGCCTCGGTTAAGCTGATGGAACGCTGTTCATATGTGCGTGGCTCGTTGCTTACTGTTAGTCAAAGGACTACTAGTTGAGGTTTCATTGAAGAGGATGTAAACTTTGATAAGAAAATGCATTAGGGGCAGTTCTTTGTGCAAGTTGTCCATAAAAGTATTTCGCACCAAGAAAATTCACTCTATTTTGTAAAAATAAACTGTGGTAAACCTATTGAAAGAGATCGTTGACTGGAAGAAGAAACGGCTTGTATTTCTGCTATCTGCGCGTAGAAAATTGACCTCATTTATGGGCCTCTCGAAGCGATCAGCAGAAAAAATTCGGAATGGCAGTGGTGGGGGAAGAGAAGTGGATGTAAGATTACTTCTTTGATCACATTCGGCACTTCGGATAGACCAAACAAAGATCAGAACAGATATCTTACCCAACTGCTGTGGATGTTCAAGTGTATAAGATTGGTGTCTCCCATCCAACCATAGTGATGAGTGGGCCAGCGATTTTCCTTTCGTCTGTCACTGGGTGAAGGTCAGTGTCGTGAAGATAAATAAGAAAAAAAAAGAAGTCCTATCTCTGGCGTCGTTGTAGCGTTCTTCGCGGACACAACCGCAGCTGACAGAATCGTTTGGAATCAATTTGTACGGCAAAGCACTACGGTGAATCGATGTGAGAGAAACTGACGGAGGGTTTAGTGTCGCGCTACGGTGTCAGCGGTGGCGGGAGTTGACGGCATAATGGTAAAGCCCTGTATGTACAACAGTTGGTTACTGGAGTTCACGCATAGCTCGAGGGAACGAGGCGAAGGAGGAGGGGAAGTTAACAACCGTACCTCAATTGAACAGATGACAAAAAGAGAGCGAACCACTGGTGATCAAATTTATTCCGACAATTGCGGCCGTTTGCTGAGTCGATTGATTCATCTTAAGGATTTTTTTCTTCCCCTTTTGTCTTCTTGAAGGACAGAAAGGCAAGAATACACATTATAAAACTGTAACAGTTGTGCCGATTAGAAGTGAAAAGAAACCGGTCTGAAGCCACTGTGATTTCTCTTTAGTGCAGCGGGGATGCAATGGAAGTACAACTGAATAAGATTACTGGAAGTTCAAAGTCATCCATTGTTCGAGCTGTGTAGTTGGCACACACAAAACACTCAACGGTTTAAAATGAGAGTTGCTAATGGGGGTTAATTTGGAAAAGAAGAAAGAGAGATTTTTTTCCAAGTCAGAGAATGAGAGAGAGAGAGAGAGAGAGAGAGAGAGAGAGAGAGAGAGAGAGATTTTGATCCATGCAGGACTGTGCAAAGTTATTTCGGGGTACAGTTATATGGTTGGTTTTGGGGATCCTCTACCTGTTGTTATAGCAATGATGTAACTATTTTGGTGTCGTGTTGGAGCCCGGGTGCTTCACATCTAGTGCATCTCCTTGCGCAGCAACGATGACAAAAACAATAAAATAAATTTTCTGTTGATCTTTGCAAAGTTATCTATGATTAAAAATATTTACGTCGGTCGTCAAATATAAAAAGATTTATTTCTTCGATGTTTTTCTAAGATGGGCTATTTTTAACTCGTGAATATCTTATTATACCACTGTAAGCGTAATAACTAACTTTTAATAGGTTTACAATTTTATCCCAGCGAGTAAAACATCCAGTACAGCTCTGTTTATGTATTAGCTACACTCACTGAGCAAAAAATTAGAAATCTTTATTCAGTATACAGCAGGGCCACCTTTTTCCCGAATTACAGCTCACACAAGTTGTAGCATGGATTCCACCAGGTGTCTGAGGGAGTCTATCTTCAGATTTGACCATTCTTCTATCGGGATATTTGTTAGCTACTCTATTATGGTCGGTAGATAACTGCGAAAACGAACTGCCTTTTCCAGTATATCCCAGACATTCCCACTGGATTCAAATCTGAATTCTCCAGAAAAGAAACCTTGGGAATATTCCTCGAACCATTCAGATACGATTTTTTCACTATGGATAGTTCGGTTGTCGTTTTGAAAGAATAATCTATCGCAGTCTAGTTAAAAAATGGAGCACTATAAGGTCAAGCTGGTTCGATTCGACAGAAAGATATTAAGCTTTCTGTATATAAATATAAATAAAAATTGTACATATGATTTTTTTAATGTTTGAACCTATTTTGATGGTTTATTTTACTCTTGGATTTCTCTCGTATAATAATAATCAACTCTGTTCATTGTCCTGCTCTCAAATATACTCTTAATGGTTACCTGTTGTGTATCTTGTTATCAATGAAATGAAATAATCACTGGAGGTCACGACCTTCTAAGAGTATGAGCGCGCCCAGTACGTAGAAATAGGAAATACTTCATAGTTTGATACCACCTGCAGCCGGATTGCTGGTGGACATGTCTGGATGCATGGCTTCATGAGCTCCATGATTTTCTCCCTGCCATTGGTCCAAAATGGGTAAAACTAGACTCGTCAGACCACATGAAGTTTTTGGAGATGGACCTTTCTTTGCCTAAATCGAATTTTTCCGTCATTTATTGCACACTGGACCTTCTGTTGTGATGCACAATCTGCTTTAAATTCCTGCGGTGTCCTTGGAATATCGACCCACCAGTGATTTGCTTTGTTTTCTCAATTGTGGCCCCTGCTAAATGTGCTCCAACAATAACACATTTGTGAAAATCATAAAGATCACCTGTTTTCCCCATAATCAGACCGACTAAAAAGCTCTTGGAGAACATGCAGTATTTATCTGATACCAAGGAACCTGTCCAATACCATTTAACAACTTACATTTGCATACCGTATCTAATTATCTGTTGACGAAAATTGCAAAAGGTTGTTAATGTTTTGGCCAGTGAGTGTAGATATACAAACATATTAATATATTTTCCGAATCATTTGTTTAGGTACTGAATTAAAAGAAATAGATTAGGCACTATTAAAAAAAAAAAAAGAAACAATGTTGAATACAGGCGCTGAAGTTCCAATGATCAGTCACTCACCCTGATGAAGGGCTTTTAGAAAAGCCTTTCAAAGGTCAGTCCATATAATACGTATAGTTTCCTTATTTTATATAGTGTCTAACATTTTTTTATCAAGTAAGTACAAACAGATTGTTCTTAACATTTATACATAGGCCTATTTTCCCTTTTAGCACTGCACAACATAAATCGCATCCACTGGAAATATTTACTGACTTAGATGACACGAGCAAGGCCTTTAAGCTAACTCTACTACAATAGCGACAAAATAAAAAAGAAATAAAAAAAAGAAACGATAGAAATGAAAACAGTGAAAGGTGTAACTCACTCTTTTAACATAGCCTTTTTACTGCTATAATCTTCCTAACAATGACACTGGTTTTCAGTGCATAATGCCAGGTCACGAAGAATTTACTACAACTGTGATCTTCCTTCTGTTCTGCATAGCATTTACGTCTGGTTGCAGCACCCGCCTCTCTCTCAAGTGCGCGGAAAGAACCATTCCTTATCTCAACATTCTTTCCGTGAAGGCGTCGCCAAGGGCCATCTTCCGTAGCTAGCGTTTGCCTATCCTTCACTGAAGAATGTGGCTTTTACCATAAATAAAAAAACGGACTCGCCCCCTCGTTATCAACGGCTTAGCAGGAGACTTGGGAGGCCACTGCATATAACCGGAGTTCGGTTTATTTCTTCCTATGCTATATGTGTTTTTCCAACATTAACAGAATTTCTCTTCTCTAAACATTCACTTTTATTAGCACTTCCTTCCTTCCTACGTGTGACGGCCGAAGTGACCTTTAGCTGCATTATTTCGCATCCTATGCGTGGAGAATAAAAGATAGGATCCCACAGGCGATCATCGTCAAATACACACACACACAAGGCAGGAAAAATCTCATTTACATTGATTATTTAAGGATTGTGGCAGAATATACATTAATCATCATAAGGAGAATTACTATTGTCATTTATTTCGAAGACAAACGTTCCCATGGCAACAGGCCATAAACAACGATGTAGGTTAACTTACATAATTCTGCGGTTTACCATTTAAAATGCTTAAATCTCCCAGTGCTAAAACATAATTTTTAACAATTATTATTTGCAATATTAAGCTTTTTTGGTTTTTATAGGTTTTGTGTGGTATGAATTAAAGAAAACAAAGAAGTAAATTGTAGTTTTAAGTTATAGATATACACGTTCCATTGTTAGAATTACAACACTTTCCATTGTTGAAATTACAACGCTTTCCATTGTTGGCATTGCAACTGAGATGCACATATACACGTTCCATTTTTGGAATTACAACTGAGATATGCATATACACATTCCATTGTTGCAATTACAACACTTTCCGTTGTTGCAATTACAACTGAGATGCGCATGTGCTCGTTCAATTGTTGGAATTAGTACACTTTCCATTGTTTAGAATTACAACACTTTCCACTGTTGAAATTGCAACACTTTACATTGTTGGAATTGCAACGCTTTCCATTGTTGAAATTATAACACTTTCTATTGTTGGAATTATAACTGAGATACGCATATAAACTTTCTATTGTTGGAATTACAACTGAGATGCGCATATACTCGTTCAATTGTTGGAATTAGAACACTTTCCATTGTTTAGAATTACAACACGTTCCATTGTTACAATTACAACACGTTCCATTGTTTAGAATTACAACACGTTCCATTGTTTACAATTACAACGCATTCCATTGTTGGAATTACAACTGAGATGTGCATATACACACTCAATTGTTGGAATCAGAACAGTTTCCATTGCTGGAATTACAACACGTTCCATTGTTTAGAATTATAACTCGTTCCGTTTAGAATTACAAGACAGAGTTTGGTTTATTTTTTACTGTTATGTTTTCTTAAGAGTAATTTCGGTGGTAAATCATAGAAATTACTTTTAAGAAAGTAGAGTTATGAGTGCCATCTATCGGAATAAATATACTGAACTTCATGAGGCATTTGCAATTTAAGTTTCCTAAATTAAGAAGGATAGTTTCGAGTATCCACAAGAATCGGATCAGTTGTTAAAAAAATCTTCAAGATTTTTTTAACAACTTATATCCAAGAAAATGGCAATACTTTACTTAGCTAGATTGCATAATACCGTGGTCATCATTATAACTTTAAGAATTTAATAAACAAATAAGAAAACATTCCGCGCATATTAACAATACATTTGTGGACTGATGGGTTTTTACGCTTCAGACCGCAGTAATGCATTAAAATCACCACAAAAACTGTTTCTTTGTCATGGGGAAAAAAAGCCCCCTCCCCTCCCCTCCCTCCCCCACAAAAAAACCCCGAAAAGAGAAATTTTGCTCAACTTATCAACGATGTTCCAAGGCATGGAGGTGGTACAGCGTTGTAGGATGAAAAACTTCCTCGAGCGAGCGGGCCATGGTTTGATAAAATTTGTTAGCAGTTTCGAAAGATGTTTAGCATTGCCGGGGAAACATTCTTTACGTTTTTAAGCGGTACTGAATATTGTAAAAAGTTTTTACCGAATGCTCATTTAACATTTTAATCGACTTGCCAACTTTCCAACAAGTTTTTCAATTTGTGTCCATTAAAGTTTTTGATCGGGTTTCTTATTACTCAAAGGTGCGCTTTCCCATATAAAATGGAGATTTTTAAAATCCGCGTGGCCTTTTTTGCGCAGCTAATAACTATAATTAATCAAACACATTGAGAAATATTAAGGGAGCCTATGAACAGTATTCACTGCTTAAGAAGTCGATTTTACATTAGCATAACATCGCCATAATCATCTAAGGGGAAAAAAAATGGCGCCGCATGTATAAATAATTATTAGTGTACGCATTTATTTTTAAATTTTTATTTATATTAAAAGTTTTATACGTATCTGCGTAAAATGTTAACTTTCCTCTTTTTAAAGTACATCCACTGCGACATCTACTGGCGTCAAGAAACACCCAAAAATGTATTTTGTTTAACTATAAGTAGTTAACAAAACTACTGAAACTTTTGCTTCATTGCGACTCCTAACTTTGAATATGCAAAAAAGACGTTATACTTGTACTTATTGAGCTAAATGTGCGACTTTTATTTGAGCTAGAGAAGAGTGGACATCTGATTTCATCCATGGCAGAATGTTTGGGATAACTTGAGATGGATTGCTTTATTAGCACTTTTAAGTCTGGTTCCTTAAATACGTACTCAATTATCATTGTTTGGTGTCAAGTAAACCCACTGCTTTCCAATTGGGGATTGTTATATGGTACGATCTGGATCACAGTGTTATTTTCAATAGATTTGAGATGGTACAGTCATTTTGGAGAAGAGAAAATGTCCTACATTGTCAGTTGGTTCAAAAGCCCTTGGGAAAACATTCCCTGCTCGGCTTCCTCCTGATTGATCCATTCTGCTCCCTGTAGGACTTCATACGATTACGTCCACCGTTGTATTACCAAGTTCCACAATGTTAGTTATGAATTCCTGTGAGAAAAATGTTTTCTTCGATTTAACGACCATCAATAATAGGCTGATGCAGGCTACATCTACCTTAGACGGCTCTATTGCTTGCAGTACATGCAGTTTACATATCTAAACACTGCTTCGTGTGCCTCCATGTTGATGACGTCATCTGTGGCTGTGGCAAGAAGTGACAAGAAAAAAAAAAGAAATGAACCGCACAGCCTACTGCGAATCGTCAGTGGCCGAACCACTACCAGGTGGGCTGGCAAGGCTCGAATCCTCTGTTTCTCTTCGTGACATCCCCACCGTAGCCACATCACGTTTTCGGTGCTCGTGCACATTGAGAAGCGTCTGCACCGTTTCGTAGTCCGGTTTGTTCTAGCAGCCGATAGGTTAGTGTTTGTTCCGGGGGATGTCAGTTCATGCCCCCTGAGTGGGGTGGGGCTGTCTGAGACGCCCGTTGCGTCATTGTAAAGCCTATGGATAGTCGCGCGCCCAGCTCAAGGCCACCGTTACTTTTGTCTGGAGTTTAAAAAGATGGGGTCAGATTAGCGACACGCCACTAAATCACGGCCACCGATTTTGGTCGTTTACTTAATATCTTGCTAACCGCTTCATTTGGAAACGGCGGCAAGTTGAGTCGTCTTTGTTTATAAAGAAAGATAAATGTTTATAACAGAAAGTAACATCCGGGCTCTTGCCACGTTTACAATTACTTTTAATGGGCTCTTCTCGAGGAGGATCCAGTTTCCAGTAGATGGGTGATAGGGATGCTCCGGTTCTCAGCTGAAAGGAAAACGCGAATTCTACACGAGTTTGGATCGCCCGCGACCCAAATTCCTTCAATTAGAACGCCACCTTAGTCTTTTAGCAAAGACAATAGACTTAAAAGAAAAGAATTAAAATCGCTGTCTTTCAGATATACTTTTCCACGTTTGGGAAACGTATTACGTATTAGTAAGACCGGACATTTTACATTTCAAAATGGTATTAGGTATTCTAAAGACGATTCTTAGTTACTAATGGTATTGAATAAAATATTACGCTTTATTTAATAGTTCAGGTTTGAGCTGTCGTGTGATTAGCAACGCTGTTGTACAGCTGGAAGAGTACAGACAACTCGCAGCTAGCCCAGAGTGAGATAAATTGGAAACAGCTAGATCGGGTGACCACTCACTCAACATATATGGTCCCCGATGTCCAATTCATCGTCCACAGAGAGATGGTTCCCCGGAATATCTGAATACCCCGCTGTAATGAAACAAAACTCAATTCCAATGACTAATGATGCCCCTCGGCAAAGAGGATAAGGTGCTGCAATCCTTGTAAGTATTGTACTAAAAAGGACAACAGTGTGTGACCCATCGCCATAGTTCATGTCGCGTTTAATGGAATTTCTGTTGATAATAAGCATCGTTGTCTCGTCGTTAAGGGATTGCACTAAATTCTCTTTCTCTGTCTCTCTCTCATCGGGAAAAACGCGTTTATAATAGGATTCATTTATATATCCAGTGATCTTTTAATGATATAGTAAATATTTTTACTATTAGTGGCCCTGGGTTGAAAGGCAGAAGTAAAATCCGCGTCTAACTGCGATCGGGAAGGGTTCAACCATTCGCGCAGTGTCAAAGGCTAACTGCTTCTCTACGTGACATCCCCGCTATTTCCAGGTCAGGTTTGTAGATTGAGAAAAGGCGAAGAGTGAAAAATGCTCGCATCATTTCTAGCCCAGTTTCTCCTGGATGTCTTGGAGCTCGGGGGGCTTGTCCACTTGGAGGAGAAGCGCACCAGTATTTCATACTGCTTTTCTTCAACTTCATAAGACCTGTCAGAAGTAAACCCATCCGCACTTGTGAAACAGTTGTAAAAGCTAGATCAGGAGGTAGACAGCAGTGTTAGTCAGATATAAGGCGGTCAACCACTCACACCACCAGGAACACATTCGTTCTCTGTATGCTTTATGGAGTCCAAAAGGGTGAAAGGATAAACTTGACTCCACTCCTTCGCTATGACAAACTCAAAAGTCGCAAAGGACATCACATACATAATGGCATTCTACCCCGCTTGTCGATTGTAAGCAGCACACGTGCTCGGCCATTTAGGGATTAGCGCGAGTAGTTGGTGAACTGCAGAGGTCAAATGGTGGTGGTACAAGAGGAGAGTTAAAAAAGAGAGGAGGAGGAGGAGGGAAGTAAACCCTGTTCACTTCTTAAAAAGACTAAAATATGATCTGAATTCTTAAAATACTCTATTCAGACCAATGAAAATCGCTGCTTTAGGGGTTCCGCGAATACAGCGAGTATCCATTGAAATGGGCTCCTTCTAACACTGAGTCAACAACCATTAGCTAGTCAACTAGCTCTCTAAAATCCGGAACCTCTCAATCCCAGGGTTGAGAGGTTCCTTTGCAGTCTATAGCAGTTGAAAATCACTGCTATAGACTGCAAAGGAGCTTATAGATTATTAGAACTGGACAATTGAAAAGTGGGATGAGTCCTGATGGATGATGAATCCATTTATAAATAAATATTATATTTATTAAACAGATTCATTATAACGGATATAAACAGATTATACAATCTGCAAAAGAAGTCTTTTAAGGATATAAAACATGCCACGCTCTCCTTTAAAGCGTGCTTCTCGGCATAAATTCATTCATATTATTGCTGCAATCGAGGAAGATATTTGATGGCCATCATTGCACAATAGTTTAGGCGGGATATTGTCTTCCAGCCCCTCATGGGGAGTTGGGGAGAAAAAGATCCGCTTCTATCGTCTTTGAAGAATCATAATGAAATTCTTTCTATTGTGCCCACGATTATATGTTGATCATTATTCGGCCACAACACTGTAATTACATAGCAGACCGATTCTAATATAATTTATCTACCACGAACAGAATAACAAAATTTTCAAACTTATATAAAAGTAAATGACTTTTATCAAACATCGAGCGATGCTTTGCATCTAATGACAGATATTTTTTTACCCTGAGGTAAAGTTCTGTTGGAATTACAGGTTGCAAGAAAGAAATATATTTAATACCGGTTTGAAGTTTACTAATTCTGCTTAACATGGTAACGTTTTTGATGAAAAATTGAGAACGAGGTTATAAGGTTAAGAGAAATATTCTCATTTATCGTTCATGACTCTCACTCCCGCCTATATAATCCACCCACTTAGAATGGGAGAGGGGGAACTAGAAATACATCATACTGATGAGAGAAAAAGAAAGAGAGAGAGACAGGGGAGCATCTATTTTTTAATTTGCAATATTGATACTGGTTCTTGCCTATTAATGTTTCTGTTCCTTTTCAGTTTTATCTGTGGCAGCTTAATCGGCCTACTACTCGTTTAGAGAGGTCTGGGTTCGATCCCCATCTGTGACTTGATGAATTCTTTAGGGCTCTTCAATCGGGACTGTAGTTTGTTGATTTCAGGCAGTATTTTCTCCAGTGTATTCATATGCAGGAGAAAACCCTTAGGATTAGGATTGGTCAACCAATATGGGAGGTTGTGAAGTGAGAGATCACTGCGAAAGGAAGCAGAACTGCTTCTCTACCCCTAACTGAAGTTGTCAATTAATCGTGTGGTGTCATTCTTTTGAGCCCCTGATGATTAATCGAACGATTAATAAATATCTGTGAATCAATTATGCGCCATTTTTTGAATCTCTGCGTTATCATTGAACTTTGGACGCGAAGTGTGTCTTTAAAAGTGATTTAAACATGCTAAAGTTAGAAGAAGCGGATCAGACTGCATGGTGGATGTGGCAGTATCTTAAATTTCAACTCCTGCACGCATCCCAATGTTGGGGGGCGAGCGAACATCGTCCTAACTCCATTATTCTTCATAGCGAGCATCGTCCAACTGATGGATCACTCCTTTGGTAGGGCACGGCGCCGTTTCTGCTGACTATCTTTTAATTTATCATAAAAGGCCACACAGGTTTACAGCGGTTTACAAGGTAGACAAATACAAAAACATTACGGTATTTATCGATCAAGCTGGAACCACTTGAACTTGGCTTTGACCACTCAGCTACGTCATGAAAATTGATGATCTGGTGTTGTGCTGCTACTAAGACCGCTCTCCTAAGTCCACTTCGACCACTTGTATAAATTTTTGTATTATTATTAAACGGCTACTGCTGTATTATACAGGGATTCTAGGGATAAGTCCATGTAGTTTAAGCCTTTCAGACAATAAAAATCGAATGATGGTTTGATATTCAGCTGCAGTACACCTAAAGGATGGGCTCTAATTTTACATGGTGGTTATCTCCGCCCCTCTTAGCAACTTTACATTGCAAAAAGTACTGTGGTAAGGAACGTATAAGAAGTACTGTGCCAGTGTGAAAATTGGCCTCATTTATTGAACGACCCTTCAATAATTGTTGGCGAGTCTGATAAAGTCTAACGAACTATTTCAGGCAAATAAAGGAAATTCAGGTGTATTTTGGGGTGAGACGCATGGGGCTGGAATTCATTCTCGCTGACCATACGAAACGTAATTGCTTCAGGTCGTGTTTCCCTCATTGATGAGTATTTTGCATTCAATAATTTAATGCAGCAGAGCCTTATTAGTTGATGACGCCGAAGCCGAGTGGTCAAACGAAAAAGTACATTAGTATACGAGTTTGAATTGACTATGGTTCTAGCTCACTTGACTGCTAACTATGGTCCTTGTATTCTCTCTATCTTATAAACTCCTCTGACTCTACGTGGCCTTCCACGAATATAAACAGACAATTTATTTTTATTTGTTTGAGCCTGCTGATTCCTACAAATACCTTTGTATCGGAGATTGTTTGCGCTGTTAAGCAACAAACATCTCTAATCTCTCTCTTTCGAAGTTCACCGAAGCATTTTTCCTGTTCTTCATTCTTTCTGCTGACGTGATTGTTTACCTCTTTTTCGTCCAGCCAGTTTTCAAGTCCCTGTTCTCGACTTGAGGATATAAAATCGTCCTGCGAATCAGACATATCAACAAACCGAACTAAGTAACCCCCACACCACGCAGTCAACTTTTTGGCAGGCTCAGTTACGAAGCGACTGTCACGCCCTCTTCTAGGAGTGGAGAATGACACCGCAGTTGTGAGCCAAGATGGATTAAGATGAATATGCTATCGGCCTAACTATTGTCTTTAGCATCCTCCGTCACCTCCGAGGCGGAACTGGACAGAAGACGTCAAGTGTGAATGGTCAGTGTTGTTCGGAGAAAGACGGCGGGATAGCGGGTGAACCACAAACGGTAACCTTATGGCTTGGCCGCACGGGCAAAGGTGATTTGTCTGTGTCTCTCTCAGAGGGCTGACAGCTGACCTGGTTCCCAGAATGCACCACCAACAGCTGTCATCCACAGCTGGCTTCGGAGGAAAGTATCGATCTCTCTTTCCCTTGCCTTTTGCTAACCCTTTACCTTTTGCTTCTTTTTGTTTTTGTTTTTGTTGTTAAGGACCTTTTCCGTTTCATTATATATTCCTCAACCTTTTATGTCCTCATCGAGTGATACATCTGACTACCAGTTAAACTAATTCAGAAATGAAATTCATTCTGAATTAGTTTAGCATCGTCAAAAACACTTCCCTAATGTATTCTAAATTAGAAGAACACATTTAAGGCTCCCTTTAATAGAACCTTAAAAGGTAGTCGTTACATTTTAAATATTTCATTCGCAGAAAAGATAACCGCTCTTCGGAGTAATCAAAATACTTTGTAAAATCTACCAACCCCTCACAAACAAAAGAGCTAATATCGAGGCACAGAAATATCTGAAACGCATGCAGTGTTCGGATTCGAAATACTTTAGATTACTGCTGGCTCGGGGAATGAAAATAAACATCCACTGGAACGTCTACATTAAATTACAGACACGCCCAAGTAATAGGATACTTGCGTTCCGATAAGATACTATTGTAACGCTGTACGCTGGAAAAATGGAAGCACTTAATTTGTTCCACCATATTTGTGAGGACCCAATGTCCCTCTCTCATTTTGTTTTATTAATTAGCTAAAAGCCTTAGTATTATACATTTACCTTGTAAAGATAAGATGGATTCGGTGTCCATCGTGTCCTACAGAAGAAGAAGAAGATGGATACCTGAATCTCGATATCTCTTTTAAATATGTGGCTCGTATAAATCTATCACTCCATAGTGCAATTTATACGACGTAGATTAAAATAAAACGAATGATTTCTCCTTTTAGATTGAAGCGTTGCCAATTGTGGTCAGATAGACAAGCTAAAAACATCAACGCAAAGATACAAACAAATCCCCAACTCCTCCGATGTATTCTTGGAATTATTCCCACGTCTCGAAGGCTGCTGGTCCCATGAAAGTATAAAGATAACGAGATTTTGACAAGCTGCAAGCACTATTTCTAAATTTGTTATTCATGGGGGAGATGGTGTCAGGGAAGAATATGGACTATGGCAAATGATTATTCGATTTCCTGTCAGAAATGCCTCATCATGAACATGTGACCGTCTGTCAGCGCAACTGAATTTGGCTGGACAAGTAACAATACACGTAGGAAGCAAAATCTAAAAATCATAGCAAATAGATTCTCTGAGGAATTTTTGAGTTTGGGGAAGGTGCAATTTCGATTGATTTTTAATAGTAAGTGCAATGGCGAATATATGAATCAAATACGAGTTTCTTTCTTGTTTCTTTAAGTGCTTGTTCAATAATTTCATTGCTTCTCCAAGCATTATATAATCATTAAATGTGTATCAAATTTATCTTAAAAAGTCCGCATAATTCGGTTGCCACAGTTACCAATTACTGATTGGTGTCTGAATTTGAAACGAATATTTTCTCATT
Source organism: Mastigoproctus giganteus (assembly GCF_048544385.1). Lineage (NCBI taxonomy): Eukaryota > Metazoa > Arthropoda > Arachnida > Uropygi > Thelyphonidae > Mastigoproctus > Mastigoproctus giganteus. Next base: position 66,916,631 of record NC_143585.1, read on the forward strand.
AATCCGATACCATTTCGGCGATATTTTAGGGTTGAGAAAGACTGATGTACACGAGGTTGAGATGGATTAGTTTTTAATAGATTGCCAGTAGTAACAAGTCGGTAGAGTCTGTTGTTATCATCCACATAATCAGAAGGACAAAAAATGTTTGAAAACTGCTTCTTCAGTGAAGGAAGAATAATTTTACCTGTTACAGCGATATCCAATAAGGACGCCCAATAAAAGTGGACTACTTTCTTAAATTAATTAGTCCAAGTAATTTAAAAGCCATCAAGAGACATTCGACATTGATATTCAGTACATCCAAAGAGAACTGTTGTGATACTTTTGGTACTTCCACAACTCATACGTCTTATCTGAATCTAAACACAATTTACATACACGTAAATCTGGCTTCATGACATTATCTTCCTTGGTACTCTGCAATATCTGTAGGGGGAAAGTTTGTTGACAGTCCGTGACGGGTAAATTCAAATCGACTGCGATTATACCCTCAAACAGTATTCCAAAACATCTTCGTGAGTTATGAGTAACTGATTCTAAATCAGCATTTGACCTGTCGCCACTGACTGCAGTCTGAAAACTTAATCAGCTCTAATAACACACCACGATGCAATTACACCTTGGTCATTGATGATTAGAAGCACTTTACCTGCTCATTTCGTAGCTCATTCTGGCTTACAGTACAACGTCTTTATGGGCAGCGACACGTGTAGAAAGCTCGTGGAAGCCGAGTTTCGCACTTCTGCACGACACAGAAGACCTACATCGAGGCACCTGTTTTAGTGGGACGAGCAATCTGTTTGTTGTTTATGCTGATTAAGCAGCTACTTATTGAGTAGAGAGAGCATGAGCGTGTATCACGACCATCATAACGTGGACAGATCGAGCACAGTAAGCAATGATGCCATTTCATTTCTGAATGGGTGAAAAATGTTCGGCATTGTTAAATTATGCGATTTCGTTCTTATTTTTCTGGATTTCTCAGAAAGTTAAAGGACACCTCAGAGATGAGTCACACTTTTACATTTATTCAACTCAACGATTTTGATTGGCGTCGCTCATTGGGAGTAAACGTTTCAATGCGGGCATCCAAGCCCAGAGAGGGTAGCGTCAAAGGCGAAACCTCTTATTGTCGTACAGGGAGTTTTACCATTTCAAATATGTAGAACCGAATGCACCCTGGCCTGGACCCTCGCTGCCCACTCAACCAGTAGTAGAGTGAAGGGGTCAGAGGTGAGGGTTGTAAGTCACACCTACGTTTCTTGCGAAACAGAGATACATCGGTGTGTAATTTATGTTCCATTCTGAACAATGGAGATATATCACCATTTAATTAGAGGAGTCGTGGGTGGCGCTCGTGTTTTTCAAATCTCCCCCTTTCCTTCTTTCTTTAGTTCCACTCTTGAGAGAAGGATGCTTTATTAGACCTATTTCGAGAACGTGAACTTCACAGCTCACGGAAACCTGCTTTGGTCACGTGATTGAAAAACGTCCCGCCGGGGTGCGAACAGGATTGCTGCGAATCTTTACGTAGGTGAGTTCGAATGCTCGGTGCGGCAGCCATTGGACATCAATGGCTGCCGCATGCATCGAGAAAACAGAAAATTCTGACCGACGTGGTCAGAATTTTCTGCTTGAATTATTAACACTTACGAATGCTACTTAAAGCCTTCGCGCATAGTTTGGAGATTTTTTTTTAGTTTCATTTTGAAAATCATAACCCACTTTAAAAGGAAATAAATTTTGTTTCTATTTGGAAAACGTGTGAGTTATATATACATTGCAACATTGGGTGGCAGCACTGATCAAACTCTGGTGGAGTGTTTTCCTCTCTGTTATTAAATGCTGATATGATTAAAATGTGTACATAGGAAAAGAGACTGAAGTATTTATTTCTGTGCGCCAACGATACTGAAATTAATCGGCATAATTATAGTTTATAGACGTTTATGCCCAGAACACCATGGAACCTGGTACAGTAATAAACTCCACACGATACCAAACATAACCGGTGATGTCAAAGGCAGCAGTACGCAAGAAAATACCTGGGTTGCTGTCTAAGAGAATGAGAGAGAGAGACAGAGAGATTTTTTCTCAATGCGTGTTGTCATATCGTTTGTGCGAGATTTCTCGCTGGGAAAATCTTACGTCCTTTGCTCAAAGAGGCTCTGATGACTTCTTGAAGCATTCTACAAAAGCGTGTGCTTTCCTGACCACTGGATTACGTCAGGCATGAAAGGGAAAATTGGCCAGAACTTGGTATAATAGGGAAATATTAACAGCGACGTACTCTATTGATGTAATTGGATCGAAGATGTTCAACCATCAGTCATCAGTGGTAAAGTAAGAGATCCCTACACTTTTATTCGGAATTCAAGCCTAAAAATCGATTTGTGGACAGTAGTTTCCAATGGACCAGGACAGAAAATAGGTAAATCTAACGCTTCACTTCATCAAAAATGTAGGATGCATAGTCACTGTTAATTCCTGACTACTAACCTTGGTAGGACTCCACATACCTGTGTCTAGTTACAAATAAAGGATTATTTATTTATTCCTAACAGTCAATATGATGGTTGAGATTTTGTGAAGGCTACTTTACAGCATTTATACCCTGGTTACTCTCTCTCTCTGCGGTTTCTGAAAGCCTTCTGCATTCCCCATCACCCATCACTGCAGAAGGCTTTGCTAATTCCCAAGTGTTTAGACATTATTTTCGGTCTCAAACCGTATCCTTCTTATGACGCCAACAGACATGTGGCCTGAACTTGATATAATCATCCCGATGGAGGACTACCGGTCCCTTAGTTGACAAAGCCTAGGACGGGGGGGGAGAAGTCACAGCATGTGCACGCATCATTACGTCGTGTAGGCTTTCGACCGTTTCTGGCCCAATGGATCCCACCCAACAAGTTACCAATCGATAAGAAGTGTTGCCAGCTTTTTCACGCGCTTCTCAACTCTCCCCTCTCTTTCTCTCTTCACTCCACGCTGCACTCTGCCTACTTTATCGGTTGCCGTGAGAATCCGCCCTGGTTAGAGAGCACGGCGATGCAACGTCGACGGAGATGTAATCGCTGTTCCCTGGTTGATCGTCTTACGGAGCGGAGCGATAGTCGCACTTATCTGGCGTGGGTCACAGTGGACGATCTATGGCGGCTGACCTATTGAGCTCGGCAGTTTTCGTTTTTTCCGCCTACTAAACGCGGATGTTTCATTTGGCACTTAGTTCACATCTGCAACATAACGGCAAGTGCAATGCATCCCTTTGGCGTCTTATTTTTCATTCGTTAACTTTTCTTTTTAACTTATAGCGTAATGTTACTTTCGTCGTAACTTGAACAAAAGTGACTCGGCGTTCCATGTAGTGCGGGATCGCATTTGCTTAGTTATAGATTCAATACTTGTTAAGCAATTTTGGGGAAACATTGGTGGGGGGACTATTTGGCGTAGAAATATAGGTTATATTCATTGTTTGCATCAAAAATTTAAACTCTCGCCGACATTCGAGCTTTATTACGAGTTATATCTTAAAATACATTATAGGCGACTGTCTTTTTGTCCAGAATTGTCTTCGACATTGTACCACAGATAGAAATAGGTCGGTTGGCTGTGTCAGGGTTTAGGCACACCAGTAACTTAGTCCAGTGACGTGGGAAACTTTTATGGACTTTTTACACCCTGTTGCTGAGTTAGTCGGTCTCAGGCGTAGATAGCAAGGTTCCCTTTCCCTGGAAAATCTGGTTTTTTGTCCAATAAAGCAGGAAAATCCACTGGAGAACACACGCAATTCACGAACATAATATTTGGGCAGATGAAAGTATATTCCGGGCGACTTTAGAGTGACTTTTTTTTTTTTTTTTAAGTAGCTTAGGCCCTGTTGCGCCCTATGTATTATGTTTGTAAATTAATTGTGTGTTCTGTGGTCGGTTTGCTATTTTGTTGAATAAAGAAACCCCTAATTATCAGGAGAAAAAGTCCTGTTACCCGAGACCGACTAACTTGGCCACAAATTCCTCACGTCATCGATGGGATTCAAACTTAGGTCTTTTCCAGCCGGTGTGGGGAGGACGGTGATTATACCAATTGCGCTACCCACGAAGGCTAGAAATGGTTCGAAATGTACGAAAGACCTCTCGTTAATAAAATATCTGTCTGATTTTTAATAATCAAGAATCTTCATGATGATGTAAATAACGAACCGGATGGGTGTTCTAGTCTGCACTGGTCCATTCCAGCCCTTGACAGAATAATAACTGGACTCTGAACGGCCTCTTGCGTTTAAATCTGTCTCTGTTTCTTTCCACTTAATGACATACCATAATCAAAATTGGAATTTAGATTTAAAATTGTTTTTATTGAGACCACTCCTAACATTACTGAATTTGCGCAACTTATTACATTATCGCATTAGCAAACATTTAACCCAACAATAAACAACGTGGCATCTAAAATTCAACTGCACAATGTTGTGTCTAGTTTAACTGAAAAATACACGTTAAAAATAAATAAAATAAAGTTTACTAAAGGCACTATAGAATAAATTGGGTGCAACATTAACAGAAAGCAAATTTTGAAACTAAAAAAAGAAGTCCTGAATCTGATAGTGTTACAGATCCCCACGCTACTCGTGAGCGGTGGCTTGGCCATCTCTGGTATATAACACGATTATGACTGCTGAACAAAACTATTAATTTTTGACCAAAACAGCCTAAAGCATTTAAAAGCTCCACGCAAACTCCGCATCAGCATTCTCCTTAAACTGTGATATCTCAGAAGCAGATCTCTGTTCAGCCAGTCGTATTTGCATAATGTTTCGCATATTTAAAATTTCATTCGCGATTGTCTTACAGATGTAAGTAAATTGTTCATCAGCCATTTAAGTTCCGAGGATGATGAGGAGGGGAGAGAAGGGCGTCTTGGTGTTAGTCAAGGTGCCGATGACAAAAATCAGTCTAAGAAAAACTGCATTATTTAACAACTCCATTAACACCTGCCTTGCCAATTATTAACCGTGCGCCGACCCACCTAATGTTTAGAAGATGTGCTCATGCGCAGTGTAACTCATCACGGTGATGAGCTTGACAGGATTAGAGGCTATGTTATAAGTCAGTGAAGCGAGACTGGGAGATTAGAAGTACGCACTCATGACTCTATCAGTCATGGACGCACACTGGTGTTGCTGCAGTTCCTAAGGCATTGTGGGAGAGGAAGGGAGAGATGTGGAAAATGACCGTTAGTTTTCTCTCTCTTGTAATGATGACCGTGATAATTATGTAAATGATGTATAGGTGGAGTAGTAAAAGTGTAATGTAGATGGCGTCACAGTCTGTAACGACCCGAAAGTAGCTTTTCTCTTCTTTATAAGCTTAGAACAGAATAATAAATTTGAAGACAGGCCTTAATTAAAATTACCATTTCGGATGAAAAAAAATAATAATAAAAAAAAACCCGAATGTCGAACAGGGATGGAGAAACTAATATAGAAAATGAATCTCAGTAATTGGAGCATGTCTAGGCTTCTACAGCCTAATCTTTAAACAGAAAACAACTTTGGAACATCTACATCTGGGAGGTTGGACAGCGCGTGAATTTTGTGTCCAACAAGAGAACGTTGGACACAAAATTACTCGATAAACCAGTGTCTGGGGAAAGGGCGTGGGTGGGTAGATACAGGAAGCCTCAAACTTGATCTTGAGATTCTGAAATCAAATGATGAAATACTTGGCTAAGACCAAAGTGATCAGGAAATGGAATAATATGTTATGTATGAGCAACCAACAGGAATACTCGATGGGGGTACTGTGTTATAAATTCTTGCCAGTTAATCTTTAGCAGTCCTTAACAAATGAGCGATGTTACCAAAGAACATTGATAAAAGAACGTATGTTTTCATGTATTAGTCGCATATCTGTTCTCGTGGATCAGTTGGCACACTGGCCCCATTAACTCAGGGCTCACGGGGTTTCCTCCTTAGCCCTTATGGTCATTTGTCCGTCTTTTGAGGTAATTAATTAAACAACAGTGGGGTCTTGTTGATAAGAAATTATCTTATGAGCTGGCTGACCGAAGAAAATTGGAATGCTTTAGTAGTCGCTAGTGGAAGTTAAAGACCATATTACTGTAGATGAGTACTGTTAAACAATGAAACAACACACCATACATTGCTTTCCTTTAGATTAATCATCAAAGAGACAGAGATAACGTGAAAGTCGAGGAAACAGACATTGAAGTGAGCCCGTTTCGAGTTAAGGACATACAATCTGAAAAATCTCAAAATAAAATGTTGAATGTTTCATTAAGTACTTGTAAGTATTAAAAGTGCATGAGAAGAGGAGTCATGCTGAAAGTAGCAAGCAGAAGTGGTAACGTGCAGTATTAGTTAAAATGACACTCAAAAATGATGAGGTAATAATGCTCTGATAGTTCAAGCGCAGACTGCTCCAAGATCTGCCATTCGTAACGACTGAAACCTAAGAAATTTTTATTAAAGGAGACTTCAACAAGCTTTACTAACGTCACTTTTGGGAAGGGGGATGAACATGAGATATTCTTTCCGAGGTTCGTCCAGTATCGTAACGAAATCGATCGCATAAGTGTCCCATCACAATTCGATTTCGTTCATTTACACCAAGCTGTTATGGCCACTAGAAGTGGATGGTAAAAATGATCTCCCACAACAGAAATGAAATGGGAGCTCATTGCTGTCTTTACAAACTTCTTAATATCTTTTCTTAGAAGCCAGAATTATTACGAGGTAATGCAAGAAGTGTACTTATAGAAACGGAGTGTTTTAATAATTTTACCACCTACAGTACGTGCGAAAGTTGCCAGGAATTATAACGTACAAGTACAAATTTGCATACACAAGTACTTGTACAAACGGGATTTCATATTAATTTTACTGTTCATTTTTAATATAGATTGTCATGTTATGAAGAAGCTGGAGAATTGTTATTGCGATAATTATTATAGAATGAATAACTGACAGCAATTCGCAGCTGACACTGAAAACTGAAAATTTAGATGGAACAGCCGAGCCCCGTTCTCATTAGCTAAAAGTGTCTCGGTGGAACCTCTGGGGTCAGATCAAGTTTCTACCTCGGAAGATGTTTTATTTCCCAACTTTGGCGCTATGGATTGATCAAGGAGCGGATCTCGGTGGAAAGTAGACCTAATACAGAATTTTATTCCTATATGTTTTCTCTTGGCTAAGAGGGTGAGTTCCTCATCAAGGGCTTGGACATTCAGCAACACTTCGTGAGTTAGGAACCTATAGGGGAGATGAAAGAGTTTCGTTGCGAAACTGGTTAAGGCTAGCGAAGTTTTCCTAGCCACAGGAGTCATTGGTTTGAGTGTGGCATGGAATTTTTTCAGCGAATATACCTATATGTTCCCATTTTCCGAACTACGCGGAGATGGGGAAAACCCCTGGTGCCGCTTGACCCTAAACACACTTACACTTTCCCAAGTTAATTCATAGTCAAAATTGTTATAGATAATGGACATTTCAATTATGGTTCTGATGAAATTTGTGTTAATATTTTCAGATGATCGGCGTAGGTGAGGAGGTTATGTGACGTTGACTATTTCCACTGGAACGTTGGATGGTGCGAGTATGGGGGGGACATCGATGCCTCTAATAGTTGATTTGTTTCGTGATGTATGTTGCTTAAACTGTAACGCTGTTGAGGCATCTGTCATAAAATGTTCTTGGAGGATGGCCGACTTGATGGTTCATAAGCTCAGTTTATGTTTCACTTAGAAGAAGCTTCAATGAACCACTGTTTTGCTGTCGGATCTTTTTGGGTGCCGAAGCCCTATACCTGTAGAACGGTTTCTCGCAGACTGTATTGCACCAATAATAAAGTTCAGTAGTGTTAGCGTGGTGGTATGGCTCTTTTTCTCGTGGTGTGGATTTCACTCCACGTTCACTGAATGCCATTGATGAAACTATGAGGCAGCTTTTATTGCGACACTGAACAATTCTGCTTTATCTGCATTATGATAATTCTTTAGAGAGAGAGAGAGAGAGAGAGAGCTATGTTCATGTCAGCGTAAACAATCCATGTTTCAAAGTACGGGGTCAATACAACAATGGTTTTTGGAGAATAATGTGGTGAAAACTTAGCATTTCCAGCCCAGAGCGCAAATCTGAATCCAGCTGAACACGTTTGGAATTTTTTGGAAAAGAATTGAGAGTCAGAATAAATCGTCCTAGTTCAAGAAGTGAAAACTGCCATAGACACAGAGGAGGAAGGATTGAGCAAGATTTCAGTTTCCATATATGAGAAGCAAGTAGAAAGTGTGTACCCGATAATTACTGATGTTATTAAAGTCCGCGTGGGTCATACTCGATATTAAAAATGTCTTCTTTCTAACAAGGTTTTTACGTTGACTGTTTCAATGAATTTTGGAGGATAGTGTAGGTAAACAAGTCAAAGTGAATAGCATTCTTAATAAAATTAGGACCATCTTGTCTTGTGATTCTAATATATACATGTGATTCGGGGAATTTTTGTTGTTGTTGGACTTATGATTTGTAATTGCAGGCTGCTCTACAACTATTCGTGTAACTAAAATGCGCGCGTGCACTGGAAGCTTACGTGGAGCACCCCAAATATCGAGTGAAATTTAGAGGATGAAGTTTAGAAACATCATTAGGAGTTTTAAATTTAGGTACTTGGCCATAAGTTAATTTATGCACAGGATAAGACGAGGAAATGCACTGCAGCTTATTAAGATTTGCTTCAAATTAACACATATACATTACATCCCAATCGAAGCACACATATTATGTTCAGCACTGTAAAGAGAAATAGAGGCATATTAAAAACGCGCAGAACTGAATACGGTAGCATCAATAAAACACAATCCAGATTAAATATATGAACGTCACGAGAAATTTTTTTTAAAAAGGGACAAGATATTTTGGAAAGCGCAACCTTAGTTGATGTTCTGTAAATTTTAAAAGTAATGTTTGTTTTTAATCAGGGGCGGATAAGAGTTCTTCCTTCCTCCTTCGGGAACCTATGAACGCACATCGTGGTACTACACCCGCTCAACTTCATAAGAACATTGAAAGCGTCGAACAACATTCAGTTTTATTGCAAAACTAACAATAACGATTTAGTACGAAATTCATACAAGAAGAAGCAGTATAATGTGAGACAAAAACTTCTCTTGTCAAGGAGTTAAATGCAGAGGTATGCTGGGACGTTGTAGGGTGGGCTTACGCGAGAGTGTCGTTAAATTTTGGATGATTTATCGAGCACGTTGTGAAGGCCACTAGTCATGTGATAAGCAGTTAATCTCAGTTAGTTGGTAGTACATCGTTGTCTAAACACAATGTTTGCCAGACAAACTACCACATGTTGACAATCAATAGAAATGTCTGAAAATTTGAATGCTTGAACATTGTGGTGATATGCTATATGAAAATGATCAAAAAAGGAAGTTTGAAAAAAGTTGGAGACGAAAATAAGCGAGATATAGAGCTATTTGAAAGTCAGATACTATTATTAGATGAGGGAGGAGAGTGAGTTTGCTGGAAAGGCTTTTAACAGCTTCAAATCATGTGTACGAACAAGGAATGCTCAATTGAATGAGTTAAAATGGCGTTGCACTGTCGGACTGGATAATCCACCTGGAAAACCGTTGTTTATGTTAGACAAGATCCTGTAGCATTTGGTCCATGGCATCGATGGATAGCAGAACATGATCACAGCTATCGTACTGATTCAGGAACAACCAGACAAACGTCAGAGCAGTGTGAAGGCTGTATGATTCTCTAGCAGGCTGTGACTGACAATTCTTCTCTTATTAGAGATGCTAATTCATCTTTCGGACATCTCGTATCAAATGTACCATTGGCAAAGGACAGGTAGAGGAAGAATTACATGCATATTGTTCCTTGCATCGACTCTCCCTAATCACCTCAACTCATTTAGTACCGAAAGTTTCAGTGTGAAGCAGAGCCAGCTGGAATGGAGAATGGCAATGAATTGTTTTTAGTGATGAGTCAATATTCTATATGAGAGAATGATGACATAAGGATCAATGCGTGGTGACTCCCTGGTGAAAAAGGTGTTTATCAAGTGTATAAAACTGGTGAATTAACTCACTCATGATTCTTTATCAGGGATCATGATGTGACGTGTCATCTCTTATGACAGCTTTATGTCTCTTTTTTATACAAGGTAATCTTATAGGTCGACCTATCTTAAAAACTGTACTTAAACTTCCTGTCATTTTATCATTTTTCCAATGAGAAAGACAACGCTAGTCTTTCCAGTCGGGTAACTACCGCTAACCTTGTTAGATAGTTATCCTACAATGCCAATGTGCCTCTCTTAACTGCTAAATCAGGGAAGGACTGGGCCTATTGATCATGCATGAGACATGGAAGGATGGCAAATTAGATCCGTGCCCCAACAAGTCAAATATATAGCAGTTTTAAGGAACACTTAACCAGACACGGAGGAGTACTCCACAGGACGCCATCAAGGACATTTCTAACTCAGAAAAACCTCCCATGATATATATATGAACTTCTCGTGGATACCCATAGGATTAACTAATCGCAGCATTTTGGACAAACACTTTTTTACTTAGACTATATGTATAATAATGGGAATATGAGAGTACTTGGAGCGCTCATGTATACAAATAACATTAGCAACAAACAGCACAAAGATTTGATCTTTTCAGTTACCACAAACTAAAACCGATTAGATAAGCGCTATTGTGATATTTTTAGATTTCCATGGTGTCATTATTACCATTGAAATTTATGAAAATCAGAAAAATATGAACAATTTAAGTGTAATGTCATTTACTATAGCAGTTGATTACAAATACCCATGAAAAGTCACAGAAATTGGACTGTTTCGTAAATTTCCAGAACCGTTAAAATACGCAAAAAGGAAGTTCTTTTTCAACAGATCACTCGAAGTACTGACAACCAAAATTCCGAAATGATGAATAATGAGTAGCCAAATGGCTTTATAAGGGTCTGTCAAAGCAAAATTGTCACAAAAGTAGAGCATACAATGCATATCGGTGATATCATGAATTGGCCGCGATTATAATCACCATCATTCCTCGCTGTGTGATAAAATACCAGAGTTCGAATCGCATCAGTAACGCGAGCAATTTTTTACTGGCTTTTTCTTGTGTACAAGGTGTGCGCATTACGCGTAAAAACCCAATTAGGGCTACGAGGAGGTATCAGTCCACAACAGAACCCAACACAAAACTACACATTCAACACACTACACTTTTTCTGGCATTTACAGTGTTCTGTATTTCTTCACAGTGTACATATGGCGCAGATGTGGGAAACCACAGGTGGCGCCCGACCCTAACACTATGTACAAACACTACTTATCAATCGGCTGTTATTAATGCTTGAGGAAATACGAGATTGTTGTTGTAGGGTTTCAGGCCCATCAGAAACATATTGCGCGGTATATAATATGTCTGTAAATTGCGTGTGCTTTGTAGTCGATTTGCTGTTTGCTCGACGAAAAACCAGAGTTTCCAAAAAACCACATAACAGTGGAATTTTCCGAGTATAATGGTATCTCTCATCCCCACACTGGATGGAAAAGGCTTGAATTCAAATCCCGTCAATGGCCCGAGCAATTTTATGGACTTTTTCACAACATGGTTGAGTTAGTAGGTCTCAGTCCACGATTGAATGGTTCTTCTCCTGGAAACAAACTCGGGTTTTTCTTCCAGCAAACAGGCAAATCGGCCACAGAATACACGCAGTTTACAGACAATATACTAACGCCTCATAGCTTAGTTACTTTGGCGTTTAACACAAAAAAATCCAGGTGAATCTTATTTTCAGTCAGCTGTTATTATTTTCAGTTGTCTGTTTGCACGATGTGTGGTACCGTTGCAGACTTAGCTTGAAGTTAAATTTCATACGCTGCTTGAATAACACATTCTTTGGTATCTTGAATTCGGCTCTTTGTATTTCAGTAGGAGGGAGCTCATACTAAAAGAGTCAGTGAATTGCTTCGAAGAAAACTGACATTTTTGAATGCTGTATTATTTTTAAAGATTCCTTTTAAATTAAAATAGATTTTTTAATCTCTATTTATTGAAATCTGTAAAAATCTGTGTCCTTTCAAGTGTCCTATATATACAAACTGAAACACTAATAATCCAGACTTTATTGTATATTCTGAAAAAGCGTAGTGACATTTCAAATGAAGGAAGAAGCAAGGTTTCTATTTACTACAAGATTAAGACCAAGGCTTCGAAGAGTTCACAAGATAGAGACTATATTACCATATTTAGTAGTGTCCTTGACTGGAATGTGCATCTTAGGTCCTGCCAGATTTTTCACGTTTGTGAAAATGAGTTAAAATAGTATGATGGAACAAACTGTGAAAAGGATTTGGTGTTAAATAAGAATTATTAGCTGGAATAATAAAATATCCAAATATTTATCTGGATTTTTTCTCTAGGAAAGTCAAGTTTTTCATCCTGAAAACTGACCATAGAATACATGAATTTGCGGATAAGATACAGCGATGCCTCATGACCTGGATTACCTCTGTGCAAACTCAAAACAACAGCAACACCACGCAGCAGGAATACATGAAATATATTGCCCTTCAAGTAGCAACCAGGAGCATTATACATTGCAGCGAGACTTTAAATAAGATATAAAAATAAATCCTGTAATTACAACCAGCTCATGTAAAGTTTCCTGGACAGCATACCGATGTCAGATCTTTCCACTATAGAAAAGAGAAATTACTTCAATATATGGCCTCTATAACTAATTGAGGAATCGGTGAGCACCAATATTTATATCATGGGTATAGCTGTCCTCACGATTTTAACGTTGTTAAAGCAATTCTAAATTTAAAATAAATTAACTTTAAATATTGCTACTTACTAGGTTTTCATTCTTTATAGACTTTGAAATTGTAGAAGTTGTCCAGACAATTGCATTTATGTAAAATTATTAATACTTCTTCCCACATACTCGAAGGAAATTCTAGAAGATTCTAGACCAATACTTATTGGGATGAAGAGTTATTATTTAAATCTCCTGGATTGGTCTACGTTTGAGCCTAAAGTCACATGCCATTCACGGCACGTTCCTTGTCTCTAATAGACCCCTTCACTGACTTGTGCGCACTTCAGGTTTGGGGATGTTTTCATAGCACCCACTGGGGTCTCACCGCAAATACCCTTCTGACAGGTTAACTTATTGTTACTTCTTCGCTTTCTGGTGGGGGATGGGAAGGGAGGTGAGGGCATTCAGTTTGTGAATGTGCTACAATCGAGAAAACAGAGTACGACACCACTGACAACACATCAATAATGACCTAGGGAAGCACGCCCGATCGTCTTCTTTTACTTTTGCGACCCCTACATCTTCCCGAGGGAATGAGAAGGAAGCGATTCATCCAAGTCGGTCGACAACATGTTGCTGGAACCACTTACTTTAACCCTATAATTTTCCCTCAGACCCTACGTTTACCCTATCTCTCCCCTCATGCCCAGAGTATCGGAAGCTGGTATTGTCTTGGCAACAGAATACGCCACTGTAATCAATTTTCATCCCAGTTTTTGTGTTCCGCCCCGTACAATTACACAGAGTTCCCCCTGCAGCACAGAGAGAGAGAGAGAGAGAGAGAGAGAGAGAGAGAGAGAGAGAGAGAGAGAGAGAGAGAGAGAGAATCACGACATAAGAATTCGTCTATTTGTCTTAAAGAACCATTTAGGAGGATCGAAAAACATTTAAAGAATTTACATATTCATACAGTGGAACTAATTATGCAATGAGTAATTGGTTGGGCCAGATTTCCTTTCCATTCATATGGCATCGAATCAAAATAAACAGTTTGCCTCTATAGTGATAGGCCCCTACTACAACATACTTGTTTGTATTTCGAGTGATAAATGATTTTGAATAGTAATGGTACAACCAACCAAAACCATGCTCTTAAAATTCTACTATATTATTGTTAACAACAGTTCTATAGACTTAACATATTGATTGAAGCCAATTTTCGCAAGAGTTTAGTTGACCCGAATTGATTGATCAGTTCAGTGTAGTTAAGGGGCAGCGTGTGTGTGCGGTGACCAACAAGCTCCAGGAAAGAATGTCTATCGAAAAATGTTGTTATACTTGTAGGAATGACAGATATTAATTTTGGAACAAAGCGAATTTTGAATTTTAATTTAACCACCTATAAAACAAAAGTATCAGTGCCTCTAAATTTCTTATGTGACACTTAAAAAGAAGCAGTTTCATTGTTTTCTGCAGCTGTTTACTTGAGTAGGCCTTACGTCTAAAGCAATTCGGAACTGCATTTGTTTGTATTTCAGTAAGAATCAGAAGCACGAATAAAGAGAGATTCGAATCAACAACTGTTTGTTCTTACGAAAACAAAGCAAGGCGAGCTATGGGCTGGTAAAAGAACGGTGGAGCTGTTCCCCTTCTTATTGCTTTTCTAAGTGCCCTCGTGGGTAGCATAGTTGGTAGAATCGCCGTCCTCCCCACACCGGGTGGAAAAGACCTGAGTTCGAGCCCTGTCGATAACGGGAGGAATTTTTATGGGCCTTTTTCTCAACGTGGCTGATTTAGTCGGTCTCAGGAGAGAGGGTAGCGTGGTTTTTTCTCCCGGAAACTCGGGTTTTTTTACCAGCAAACAGAAAATCGATCTCAGAACACGCGCAATTTACAGACAATATACACCAAGCAATATGCCCTTAGTCTCTGATGCTCCTGAAAAACATACTACAACAACTATTCTAGGTCTGAGTAAAAGCAAACATCTTTTTATCATGCTTTTATTTATCTCGTATGTATTCACACTCTTTGTATAAACAATTCGTATACTTCTTTCCGGGAATGTTGTTTATTTGGAACAACACTATAAGTGGAACTAGATAATCCAAAATTGGTTACTTACGAAAGAACTAAAACCCTTAAAAAATCATCTTTGTCTTCTTTTCAGGGCTAGGACAGAAAAAAAGAACTATACGGTTGTGCTATGCTACATGAATCAACAGCTTTTCGGTTTTGTTGTTGTTCTTCTTGGTTTAGGGATTTATTAAGCCCATCGGCAACTATGGCCATAGTGCGCCAAACAGCTTTTCGGTATTGAAAAACATTATTCAGGAGCGGGATGCGAATTCTTCGAGAATGCAAGTAGTTTTAAGTCTGAGGCACGACCCTTTTGAATCCTATTGAAAATTACTGTGATATTAATCTCGGTATTCGATCCAAAGATGTCACTTTGGGTCGGGTACCGAGAATGGATGAATAAGCCCATCCACTCAAATCCTGGGCAAACTGCAAGTGATGGACAAAGGCTACACTAGCGTGTATAAAATTGGCACTCCTCAACCGTCTGTAGTGCGATCCAAGTGTTGTCCCGACCAAACGTACCGCAATTAATATCACATGACAGAAGCCAAGCTTCTGCATGCAGCCATTCGGTGAGGGAACCGGAGGTAGAGTGAGAAGAATCAATGTCATTACATTTCGAACGCTATAAGTGTTATTTGTGTTTTGGTGACTCACATTTTGCAATTAGTATTGTTTAAGTTGTTCAGAAATTGAACCGAGGCAAATTGGGTCACAATGTGTCAGCACGTTTCGATAGAAAAAACCATACGGCCCTAGTCCGGCTAATTCCACCGCAATGCGAGAAAAACTCTTAAAAATTTCTGCCATCGGGGCAGGAATCGAATTAAAGGCTTTCCAGGTGTGGAAGAATCGCTCATTCTGAATCTAGTTAGCTTCAAATACAAGAATAACAGATTTGGAAAACATGTGCAGTTGCCTTTCTTCCGTGTTGGCACTGTGAACAATTATTCCATTTTGGGATGGAATAATTCCAACAACTACTGCGAACATTGTAATCCGTTGGCATTGCCAGAATTTATGTTTGACCTGTTATTACATTTGTCCATATATTTTAGTATTATTCTTTTTATCGTATTAATTTTCTCTACTATGATGGGTTTAGTTAAGTTTGATTATGTTATGTGTATGTGCTAAGAGCCAAAGTAGCCAAGACTATGAGGTGTCAGTATATTGTTTGTCATTGCGCGTATTCTTTGGCCGGTTTGCTGTTTACTGGATTTTCGTCCAGAGTTTCCAGGAACGAAAGACATGTAACATTCTCCTGAGACCAACTCACTCAGTCATTATCAAATGTGCCCATAAAATTCCTTGCGTCATGATGGGATTCGAATTGAGGCCTTTCCCATCAGTTGTGAAAGGACGGCGATTATAACCACTAGCTATCAGAGGGAACCATACTTTTGTCCATAGTTTGAACAGTATGACACAGAACAAATCATGTTTCAGGCAAAGAAATTCATAAATCCGAAGCAGTAAACCGATCAGTTTGTTGTTCCCAATGTAGGATATCCATGTTACATCAAATTGAAATTGTCTATGCGCGAACTGTCTACTTCTTGGTCTTTTTGCCCGGCTTTTATTTACAAAGAAAATCACTGGTAAGTGAGGATTGTATATATTTTTCTCTCTCTTTCGGACATCTGCTCAAATCAGAAGAAAGAAATGGTGAAAATAAGAGACAAAATGTGGTCGCCAATAAGTTGAAAAGAAGAAAAAAAAGAAGGCATGTATAGAGTATGGAAGCATTCTTTGGTGTCTTGGAAATATCGTTATACATAAAGTCAAATTCGATCCTCTGATAATATTTAATAATGAAGTGACTGCAATAATAATTGTTCAACAGAACCTTTTGCGATTCGTTACTCTAACACCTGTATTTACAAAAGAAATATTGGAAGACTTCTTTGTGGAATGCCAGTCAAGGATGTCTTGATCGTTCCTTCAACTAGTTCAGTTTGGAGGTGCCATCCATCCTGGATTTTCAGTGTCACACAACGATACTGCATTTCTCACCAGGTTTCTTGTATGGAGATGGACACCATCTTTCTCTTGGTAGAAATAGATGATGGTTATCTCCATCCAAGAAACGTAGATGTCATTGAGTTAGTAAGGGTTGTATACCTGCTATCCCACAGCTCATTCCAAATGCAGTCCTCAGATGTTTCGTTTGGGCAATAGCCAAGAAACAGTGGAAGGGCGGTTACAAAAACGACAAGGGCGGATCATTATAGCCTATCAGTTTGCTGAATTGTTTGTGAGGGTGCAACATAAGGGACAGCAGAAAATTGGTTAAGAAATAAGGAACATTTTCTTTAAACCGATACGTATTAACAGAAATTTATTTTGCTGTCCACAGATGGGAAATTAAAAGAAGACACGAAACACTCAAATGTTGTTAAATGTAATTTGGGCTGTGAAACTAAGAATGGTGGATATTAAGGTCTTTACTTGCCTTGCTTTCAGACTGAACCGAGGAGAAAACAAACACGTACAGAGGCGGAACAAAAACTATTATTACAGGCACTTCCCTACAGTGACAGACTGAAACAGTATAAAGAAAACAAAAGTAAGAAAGCCCTCAAGACAAACAAGAAAAGAAAGGAAAAGAAGTCCTCTAAGAAATGTCTGGTTTGGTGACTTCTTTATATATTCATTATGATAAAATCGGGGGGAAATCGGTGATGTATACTAGGATATTTATAATGGACAAACTAAGACTGTGCTCGTGGTGAGGATAATGCTGCATATAGTGTTAAACCTTCTCTGTAAGGCATGATATTTGCATTTCTCTTCAAACTTTATCCCCTCACAAATTTGGTCCATTCGTACAATACAACATTTCCATCTGCACTACAGGCATCGCAGTCCAGAACGAGCTGGTTTGATTCCACTACCAAGCCGCATGAGATTTTAATTTTGTAAAAACTTCAGTGTGTGGTACTATAAATGTTGTTGAACAGTCAATGGTATTTAAAGATATTTGAGGATGCGTGTTAAGAGTTAGTACTATGATTACACCTTTTGGTATGTTTCTAAAATACATATGCAAAGGAGTCATTTTACTTTACCCTGATGTATACCAGATTCTGTGGTTGACTTGTCTATGTTGTTTGTGAACCAAGTAGATTCTTATAGATGCTTCACTCGATGCCAATATAATGGTCAGTATTCAAGAACTGTTTTTGTAATGTATAATAGATTAGTTAGCATTTCTGCGTCAATGATCCAATGACCTGTTTGATAGAGATTTCAGTGTTTAGAGTAGAGATTTTACCATTTTAAAGTCACGCTGCTCAAAGGACTGAACAACAATCAGAAACTATCAAGGTTTAGACTGACTTTACCGTCTTCATTTGAATTCACTGACTAGAAGGAATGCAACCGCTGCTTATTAGGCTACTCCTTCGAATAAATCGGGTTAGCTTGTAACTTATAGCATCTACCACCTGAAAGCGGACCTTGTATTTATGGTTTATTGAGTCCCTTAAAAGAACAGTCCCTGTCTTGACTGGTACGCTGTACGCTAATAAATTCACTAAATGCACATAAGATCTTCAGAGATTAGCATTCCGAACTTTGTTTTTAGAAAATGCTCAGTTATTATTGTATTTGTTTGAAGTGAATTTTCTAAAATCAGTCACGACATTGGATGCCACTTCTGATTCAAACTAGGCACGAGGTATTTCCCCTTCTCCCGCGAATGCAGACCGATCATCGCTGACTGTATCAGTTCCACGTAGAACATTATTCATACCACGTAAATTGGCAGGCAACCCCCTGGTAATTAGTTCCTAACTGATGTTAGTCTAGCCCTAATCCACAGAATTTTAAAACTGCCTCAGAAAATATATGGATGCAGATCAAATTAGAGAAAATTACTGACAGGAAACATTCATCCAGGAAAGCTATGGATATCGGAACTACTAAGCGTGTAAAATTATCCATTGTTATATTCGGCTACTTGTAAAACGTTCTGAGGATGGGGAAAACTGCAGAGTACACTACATTTTGGCTTTGTTCTATTGACCAATAGTATAATTTAAAATTTTTTTAGGGTCTTTTAAATATCTATCATAAGTGTTACTACATTTCCACGTAGCCTCTGCATTTACTGTCATATTTCTGCGTCATTCCATCTGTGGACAACCCCAGACTCCGGTTATCCCAACCCTCCTATGGCGTTCAAATTACTCGCGTTGGACAGGGTTGGCTTGTAGAACGCGTGCTGAGACACAGGACAACAGACAGTTTTTTAATTGTCGGCAATGAGTCATACATGTGCTTTGTCACTAGTTATTGTATCGATCGTATCTGGTGACGGACGCGTAGATAACGGAATATAAAAGACGGCACACATCCCCTTCTTCCCCTTCCCTCTGTTACAGTTCGTAGCGCTGGGTAGGGCTTTTGTCGTTCTCCGACTGCAACGCTCCTGGCTGGTCTGGCGTCTCCTACAAAAGACTCCCAGATTATGTGGTCACACAGACAGGAAGCAAAAAATAGCACGACTAATCGTCGGAACCAATATTTGTAGGAGGACCAACAGCGTTTGATGAATGGGGGTCGAAAAGAGGGGGTAGGTTGAGTTTTTCTGCCAACTCGTAGGTAAACTGATCAAGTAAGCTACACACTCTCAAATATGAACTTATAGAGATGACTACACCTAATAGAACAAAGGCTAACGTTAGCTGGTGACCAGAAAAACGGGTCCTCTAAGATATACAAATACAGCACCTTCCATCCTGATCTAAAATTTCTGAAAACATCTGAAAACATAAGAGCCCATTTTTGTGGATTGTCAGATGTATTTCATAAGATCAGTAATTCGCAATCTGTTCAACTGAACCGATTGCGAACTTATTGGTCAAAATTAAATTTATCTATAGATATTGTAAATTGCAACGATATTTTATACCTGGCTTTAATTACATATCTTTTTCCATTTTATCGTTGGTTATCTGGCTAATATCTAGCTGGTCGTGATGGGTATTAACAGCTCTTTCGATGTTCAGGTGTCATCATGCAGTCCTAGGTTCTATCTGAACTGTAAATTGCTCTGATCTTACCACCTCATTTCTATAATGATGAAGGAACTACAAGTCCTCCAGACTCTGCATTTAGCTATTACACTGATAGCATCTCGTGGATCGTGCCTCGATAATATCTAAGTAGATCATGTACTGCCCTTGACTGCCATGTGAATTGGTCAGTCAATTCATTAAAAAAAGCCCAAGAATCATCTCTTTCCTGTTTCTTCTGACCTTCCCATCACGTACACTATGAATATGGTTTCGGAAACAACAATGTCAAATGGTAACACCAAAGTACTGATTAATGTTGAATTGCGAGATACAACAAGTAGTTATTTCAATGAATTCGATTTACCAGACTGTTAATTTTTGATTATCGCATTCGTGCATAAGATATTTAGTTTGCAAACGAAAACAGCGCCATCTGCAATCAAATTCTAACATGTTCGGAGGAATCGTGAGAAGTTTTCACATCCAAATAAAAACTCTAATCAAGACTCGATGTCGTGTTACCAGGTCTGCAACAGACCTTCATCTATTACGTCACGAACATTGAGGCCCAATGTTAAGACAGCCGGAAGTAATTTCAACGACTCCTCCTTCTTATGATCCTTGAACGTGGTTGGAAGCACACTCACACTTAAAGGAAAACAAAGGAACTCCTTGGTACGTGATGACTCCGGGCAAAAGGTTTCGTAAGTCTCACATTACACTGCGTCAAGGTAGAATTTCCCTGATAGCGTAGACACGCACATACAGTTTCTTGGTATATGTTCCAATTGCTTGAAATTATGTTTCTTCAAAATTATTTGCCCGAGTTTCGGTTAATTATTTAATTTTAGAACGAGCAACGTGTGTGCATTTTCCATCTTGCTGTTGTTTGGAAGATATGATGTTTCACTGTTTGAAAAGCAGTTTCGTTTGAAAGAAATTCCAACTGGATTTTTCTATGGTGTCACCAAAGAAGTACGCTGTCCTAATGAACTGGATTTACTCTATTTGAAACAGCAGATCTTCACAACTCTTTCTCTCTGTTACAGCTGTAACCGCTTATTGATAAACTGAATTAACAGCTACCATTCTGTCAGACTTATCATTAATACCGGACCTATGGAGTTAGGCCATCCAGGTGGTCGACTGGAGACAGCAAATGGTGATAATTAAGGCTCGCGCCATAGGGAATGTCATAAAATGTGACAATAGAAACAGATGGCAAGCACTGTAGTAATTTTGCTGCTGTTTCTGTTGTGCTTAATGTATAGGGTAATGATTATTTTATGATTATTATTGTAGATGATTGGTAAGTGTGCTGAATGGATGAAAAGCGCCTTTCCCTTTAACCGATTCTATATTTTCTAATCCATAGAGCAGAATGTGGGCATCCGGCTATACTCCATAAACTAGAAGAAAAACCCAGGTGGGCCTTAATAATGAATTCTTCCATTATGCTAAAATAAGGGGGATATTGGGTGAACATTTTAATGTTCTTTTGTCATTAAGGGAGAGAGATAATTTAATGATAATTAAGGTTTTTTATTACTATGCGGAGGGGTGAAGCTTGAAAAGTGGGCGTATATGTCTCGCTCATTTTTAAACCAGGACGTGTCTCGCCAAAGGGAATTTATAAATCCAAAGGGAGTGATATACCTATTCAAAGGTGGAAAGAATTTCTTTTCTAATAGGTATCCTTTTTATATATGAATGCAGTGTTTCTGCATATAGAAATCACGGGCTCAGTGTGTCCTATATGATAGTCCAGTGGTTTCGTTACTTGTCACTCGTTTGGAAAGGTCTGGATTCGAGTACTGTTGAAGATTGAAGGAATTTCTAAAGATTTGATCAATCGGGGCTGTAGTTAGCCATCTCAGTCGGAGGAAGTATGGTTCTCCCTGTGGACTATTCGAGATTTGCCACCTCACAACATAAAAATCGGTACCCGAATACACGCCTATACATACACAACGGCGCAATACCGTCTCAGTTGTTGATGCGCTTAAAACCCAACAAGAAGAAGACTCAATTATGTTTGTCAAGCTCAATGAAATCTTCCACTTAAAACGATTTGTTCGATCTTCCAATTAAAACGTTCCTAAACGCAAACTGCTACCACTATGTCTTGTGTAATCGAGATAGGTAAAATGCTTCCAACAAATCAACCTTCAAGTTTGTGTAAGATTAAGTACAGCTCAACAAAAGAAGGTAATCTAGAAAGGGCGTAAAAACAACAATAATATTAACACAAGAATTCCGGAGAATTAATTGAATAAATTAACAACCCCCGGTCTACTGCGATAACTTACTCGCTTCTTGTGATGTATACATCGGACCTGCATCCCTGTAGCAGGGTATTTAATCCTTCTCTCTTTCTTGTATTAACGGCATTTCCTCCCCTCCCTTCATTCAACCGCTCGTGATAGATTCCGACTACTATAAGGTCAAAACTAATGCAATGATGTCTGGGTACGGAAATGGCGCTCGTTGTCTTACGCCCAAGAATTTTAATTGAAGTAAGCAATTAGCGTGAAAGTGGAGTGAATGATTGTGTGGATCGTTACTTTCTTCAAAAAGCTCTTTTTTGTTTGATGTTCCTTTCGTGAGATGAGATGGGTGCTGCTGGGGTGCCCTTTTACGTCACAGCGACTAGGGGGCAGCACTCATTAAGCGTATTCGCCGAACCTCAGTTGACGTGTCCGCCCGTAAAGTGACGGCCTAACGCCTCAACCAGTCATTACCTTTAATCTCGTGTCATTTTCCCACTGTACCTGATATGAACGAGCAAAATGTCAACCGATACATCGTGACCTTTCAATGTGAAACCCATATATGTCTATATGAGTTTCATATTGGAAGGGCGTATGTTCAAGGGACAAACCGGTCCTGCTTTGGGTTATTTGCGAGAAATAACTCACCGGAGATAAAGCCATACACCTCCGCCAGGGGCTAATTACAGCCTTACCTGAAACAACCTTTATAAATTTCTTCCAACGTTTGATGGAAATCCAAAGCAGAACTTTCGAAATGAGTGACACGTGATATAGCCACTAAACCAGGAGTTCTTAATCATTTTGTATGGTAACTTCCCTTACAAGTTTGTCCTACCCTCACTCCCTCTATTCCGAACAGGAAAACAAAAAAAAATGTGTACTTTAGAAGGATTTCTCACCTCCATCGAGCTTGGTTTATAATCCATGCACAAATGTGTTACAGAGGTCACTATAAAGGTACTTTTAATAATTAAAATTGTTTTTGAAATAAAAAGCATCTATCGTTGTATCTTTAGAATGTAAATATCTTGACGACCTTCCAATTTTTGATTGCTGAATTGATCTGGTCTTCAATATTTGGAGTATTCGTTCACTACGAGTTCCCGTCCAAAAGTAGGTTCCTAACTCCAAGATTAATGCGATGCCTTTTGTGCCTGTTTGTAGGAAGGAAAATATCCGGAATAACAGATGGAGAAAGATCCTGGATCTTTGCTTAAACCGATTAAATGAAATCTGAGTGACAAGACCATCACAAATTCAACAATGAACTTTTTAATATTCTTCTCATTTTCAACACAGTTCACTGAACAAAAAGATGTTTAAAAATTCTTGTACCTTAATAATAAATGCGAGAATAAGTCCGGAATTCTTGTTAGAAGCCATTAACTTCCAGAGTAGATTCCAAGTTGCACAATACCATTACTGGAATCTATGAGAATGGCCACCAGTAGATGGCATTTCGCTTAATATATCAGTAGAGTATATGATACAACAACATAATCGCTTTTAAACAACGAGACACTGCCTAAATGCCAGTAAACCCGTGGCCTGTCGAAGTTCTGCGTACTCCACTGTCCCGACACCTGTTACCTGACTGGGTGACTATGACAAGAACCACGAGACGAGTAGACGTAATCGATACCAGCCACGTCTATCCAAACGGTTTGTCAATGCACTGATGACCTCTTCACACGGTCAGCTATTTCCTGAATAAAGATGGACACGTCATTAGCCACCTTATGGGTTCACGCTCTCCGTATCGTTCGGGTATATTCATAACGTTTGAAATGCGCGGTTGACAGCGACCGAAGGTCAGAAGGGGTCAAGTGGCAAATCGAGCCATTTGGCGATTTAATGAGGCCGTCGTCTCGCTAGCTGCCAGCAACGTTTAGCTAAACCTGGTAGCTGCGAAATGGTTTTCCTGCACACACGATGTTGACATTTATCGTGGAAGGATAGAGAACGCATTTCTAAGTACACGCGAATTTTTCTAATAAATAATCCATATTTTATAGTAGACTCAAACCCGCCAAAGATAACAGTAGCCAGGAGCTTAAGTTTAGTTTTATGGAACAAAGTTTTGACTATAGATCATGGCAGGGTCTTGAAATCCTAAACGTATTCTCAACTGGCGTACGCTTATCCTGCTGCTGGTATTTCATATTAGAGTCGCTATTAAATACTATAAGTATGTGTTGAAGGAAAATGGTTTTGAGGCGTGTGTATTAGCCGATCATCATATTCATATTCTCCCTATAAGGAATTTAGCGAGCTAGCGGTAAGATTCGCACGTCATGCGATTGATTCGACACGACACCACTAAATACGCGTTCCACTGCTAACGGTAATCGCTACAGTTACAAGGAGCTTCGAACCTCAACACTAACCCCCATAAGACAGAAAGAGAGAGAGAGAGAGAGAGCAGATATGTCCGTATCTTCTATATACTCCTGCGATCTTAGATGGGTGTCCCAGAATATCTTAAAAACTAACTTAAAGGAACAGCTGAATCAAGAGTATTTCAAGTACAACCAAGTGTTTTCAACTTCCTTGAAGAATGCTGTTTTATCTTCCATTGAGAATAATGTACAACGTGATACATTTCGCATTCAAGGAATTGAAGATAATGAAAGAAGCTTAAAAGCATGCGCATAAAGATTCGTTTTAACGATGGTAAAGTGTTCTTGGGATAAGAATTAAATCCTACCATGTTGACAGAGTGAGAAGTATTCGTAGATTTTCCAATTATTATGATGACGAAAAGAAAACATCGACAGATTAACGCAGTGGATTAGCCCAGTGGCACTAGGATTGCTTAAAGGTAGTCAGAGAGAATCAGTGATGTGACAGAATTGGTGATGCGAAAACAAACAGTTTGTTTTGCTTCAACGGATTAATTGTATCCGTAAAATATTTGCTAATCAGAGTAATAATTACTACTACGTAATATAAGTAAACTCATAAGTAATTCTTAGAATAACTAACACTAATCCGTATACTTTTATCCTTAATTAAGTTTATTGGTCAAGATACTAAGAAAAGGTTATACCAATCTTTGTTAAATTAGGATCATAATAATTGGTGTTGATGAAAGCTCAGTTTGAATAGGACAACTAAGGGGCGGTATTCATCATCGCAGTTTGAAGAAGATGACGATGATTCAGTAAAAAAGAATACATTATTCTTTTAAAAGGACGAAGATCACGAAAATGATGATGGTTGCCTGTAAAGTGTATTGCGCATGAATCTAGAAATCAAATCGTGCTGCAAGAAGTTCATAATCATCTGTAGAATGCAATAAACTTATAATGATCTCGCGAGAGCAAAGTTGCGATGATTTTCCACACTTTTCGTGTATTTTCAGCGTCTTGATTTGTTTATGATTTAAGAAAATTTACAGAGATCGTGCTCGCTCCAAATGATCTTCAATAACCCTTTTAATTGAGGTTGTTGCAATTAAGCCAAGAATAGTGTTGTTTTTCCCATAGTGGTTGCTTGATAACGCAAAGATGTAAATGAAACCTTGTGTACGGGCTTTTAATGAATATTCAGTTCTAATCTATTAACAGTACCTTCCATAATGATACCGAAAAAAACAGTTTGCATAATATGAACGTAGCCTCAAATCAATTACAGAACTGTTCTTATTCCTACTTAATTTTATTGTTCTTTGCCCTCAAATGTAATATTTTTCATAGTTGTAATTTATATGAAGAATCTTGAACGAATAAATATTTCTTCGAAGCAGAATCATGTAAAAATTTTAGAAGAACAGGTGAAAATGCTCGATAATGGACCAATCTATTAAACATGTTTGAAAAGCACTGGTCTAAGTCAATGGTTGAAGATTCAGCTGGGAAAACCCAGGAACAACTAGAGTCTGCATAAGTTTTTAATGATGTGCTGTTGATTCGGCCATTTTTAACTGTACTTCGTTAATAAATCTTCAATAATGGATTATGGAGAAGAACAGGGGAACACTATTACAATGTGAAAAATCGCATCATGGAATGGTGTTTCCATGATGCGAGTTTTTCTGCCCGCATCATGTGCGCACATCGGATGAACGCAATATTTGTACCGATTTACAACCCACATGAACGGGTGCACTGTCACTAACAGTTTGTGCGCTAAAAGTTCTCAAGAACAACAACGTGAAATAAGCAAGCAAAGGATTTCAACCTTTCGCTCCTTCTCCTAAAGGCAGGCGCACTTATTTATCCGTAACTTAAGCCACTCGGCGAAAAGGTTGAGTAGCCTTTTAGTTCGCAAAGAATTTTAAACAAAAAGGTGGAACAGTGTAAGTGATACGTAATGTAAATCAAGGAACTAAATTATTACACTCTTTTACTCAGGGCTGGATCTACAGGTCTTACACCCTCCTAGAAACAATAGCTTTGTTGCCCCCTTTAGTTAAATAAAACATTGAAATAGAACACGGGCACCTCTATTATGTCAGCGCCCCTATGCCTACTTCACCAAGCGGTAATCCCATGTATTTATTTTGTTAGTAATTATTAGTAGAAGGTATTTGATACCTGCTATTGTATATATTTAGCGAAATACAAAACACACCTAAGAGCAAAAGCATTCTGTTACAAAAGTTAATCAATAAATACATGAAAATTGTCTACAATTTCAGAATGAGTTAAAATAAATATTAAGGCGCCATCTATAGTAAATTTATGTGAAATTTAACCGGCAATAAATTTACATAAAAGTCTTTTGAAGCATACGGATAGGTGATTAGATTAAACCTTTGAAAGAATTGTCTTTTATTTCATAATTGGGCTTTAAACTCAAAGTTTTTTCGTTATTGAAATATCAACGAGACTGTTTAGATTGATAATTTCCTAAACTCCAATGGGTACCGGTAAAAATCCAAAGAACCTTTCCAGGAACCAAAGTCCCAGTAAAGTTAAGTCATGGATGGCACCAAATCCGCGAACTTGTGTTTCAAAACCACAAGTTTAGACGTTTCCCTAAAGTGGAGGACAGTACAGAGAATTGAAGCTAAGTCAGCAGGATGGCCTAATATATTTGTAAATAGGTCAATTCATTACAGGACAATCCGTACCTGATGACTCCAATGAGACCATACTGAATATCAACTCAAATCTAAACTTAGCAGTATTACGCTAAGAATTGTTTCAATATAGATTGTCAGGAAGAACCTGGGATGAAAATTATCGCAGACGAATGAAGGTTCAGCCTGGAAACTGGTTATCAACGGACCTGTGAACCTGGCGATAAAACGGAGTTGTTATAACCGTATAGCATCGTGGATAGGGAGAGTAAGGAGGCAATGTTTAATGATATGAGCCAGCACCACCATCAATGATCACGCAAACTTACACGTCCTCGGCAGGAAAAATTTAATGGACCGTAAGTATCGGGATGAGCTGCTCGAACCTTACGGAGCCTCCTGTTTCAGGCCCTGTTAATCCGGGTCTGCATGGACATATGATTGCTGGTCGCACGGTCTGACTTCCATAAAACATTAACACCAATATTCGCTTTCCCAGTATGAGAAATGTTTAACGACTGTGAGAGGTGGAACCAGAATGTCGTGGGTTGTTTATATTTCTCTCTTTTGGAAATAATCGAAAAATTCGTTTAGCTTTCACATAAATTGTACAAAAAGAAATCGTACAATGTATTTTAAATAACATATTTCGTCCTAAATATTATATTTTCAATATATCTCAGATTATATTGGAAGTTCATTAAATTTAATAACTGTTTGCTTAGAATGGAATAATCGCAAAGGATTGGATTATTTTAATTGGGAATACAGCGACAACTAATTCATTAATATAATAAGACATTATGTAAAGAATTATATCCTTAACCACCAAAAGAGAACAAAATATATCCGGTTCTGATAATAAATCAACACAACAGCATGTCCGATGAGGCAACTCCGAAGTACAAAGACAGGACACAAATCGAGTATGCTCTCATTACTCGATTTTTAACTTGTCTCCAGGGGCAGTCCCAGGATTTGCGAAAAGGAGGAGCTAAAAGCTGTTAAGGGAGATAAAGCAGTGTTCCAGGAAATCATTAAGATTTAATAATCATGTAGCAGTAAAAAACTCCGCATTATTTTGATCATAATGGGAGGAGATTTACAGTTCATTCGGTCCATACCTTGGACCGCGCCTGTTTGTCTTTGTTCAAAATTACAGGGGTGCTCAATTGTGATTTTAGAAAAGGGATATTCACTTTTCCTTATTTCCTTTGTTTAAAATCCATATGATATTGGGATCTTGTTGAATCGTATGATTTCGTAGTGGGTTCTTTTAAGATCAAAATGCTCCATATTTACAAAGACTCCTACAAGGCCATTGCTG
The DNA here is from genome assembly GCF_048544385.1 of Mastigoproctus giganteus. Lineage (NCBI taxonomy): Eukaryota > Metazoa > Arthropoda > Arachnida > Uropygi > Thelyphonidae > Mastigoproctus > Mastigoproctus giganteus. The sequence continues at coordinate 66,945,189 of NC_143585.1, forward strand.
ACTCAATCAAAATATGGTGTAAACGGATATAACCGTTATTCCAAACCCTCAGCGAATTAGCATCAAAGTTCTAATGCACTTAGCTGTCAGATGGCAGATAAGGGCTGCAATATCGCGACTGGTTCACGTGAATACCTTTTTTTTTGTTGTTGTTCGAACTTTGTTTTATTTGTATTTTTTCGGAGATCTGACGTTGACGGATTGTTGGGGGGAGAAATGTATACATACATGTATGTATGCATGCGGGGGGGAGGGTTGTGACAACCTCCAGCGAGAAGAGCACTTCGTTTACAATGAAAAGCAGAAAACAGTCATCTGTGAGCGAAGTGATAACTTGACCCTGTTACGGAGGCGTCTGTTTGGATCACATTTTTTTTTATTTTTCTTTCAAATGACTCGCTAGACACCAAGGGGTGGCCTGTTGGTTGTCTACTGCGTTCAGCTGGCGTCCATCAAACACCGTTTCGGGTCATGAAATAAACATCTGCAAGAATTATTGAGGTGTTAGGATGCTTTCAGCTCACGTGGGAAATTGTCCACCACTTATCAATATCTTTATAGGAGTGGTCTTGCTCCACTTTCAAGGTACTCTGTTGAAGAATACGCAACGGTGATTTACTATTATTCGTGGAATGTAGCTTACATCGAAATCGGCACGTTTCAACGTTTGCTTGTTTTCATAATGTATGAGTTGGTCATGTTTTTTGGGTTATGTTCGGGTGTTATCATTTCCAGTTAGATTCCACAGATCGGGTATATATCTCACCACAGAGTACGTTCATTATTCATTTCGGGGAGTGTAGTATTACACTGGGCATAACGTGATTTAGTGGTGTGTGTGATACAAAGATTGAAGGGTGCTGGGTTGGCGCACAGCAACTTGTCTGTTATTGCAAAGCCTGTGGGTTGTCTCTAAGTGAATACGTTATAGTATAATTGTTAATGGCTCTGGGATGTTGCTTCTCAATGATGGAAGTAATGTGAAAATATGAACACAGAGAGGGAGATCAAGCTTTGCTATTTTGCCAGTGCGCTTTTGTATTTATATTGCTAGACATGTGTTTGTTATTAAAATTATTGCAATTGTAGTTACTCAGCAACTATGACAGTAACATTGTATGCTTGCAACCATCTGAATTGATTTTATGACTGTATTTCATACTTCTTTTTAAATAAAGCATCCGCTACAGCGATCCCATCCCTCATATTCCATCTAGCATTTGGCATCACTGACTGAACTACCACAGGTCACCCTGGAGTCCTGCACAATTACGGATACATGTGGAGATAATCCTGTTTGAAATAGGGTTTATGAAGACCAAAAAGTAAGCATGACGTGCGTCAGTTTAATCAGAAAAATCTCAGTGATTGATGTAAGCTTCAGTACAAAGAAGATAGCTAAATATGCTTTGTTGCTTGTTTATAGGACAACATGTATCAGGTCTGAAGAGATGTATGTTCAAGTTATCCTTGAAGAAACCTGCTAGGAAGGGTCGCTAGCCTTCTTTCTTCCCTTGAATATTCGCGTTGTATCCTGATCATAACGGGGAAAAGCTTTGAATGAAAACCCATGTAAATAACATAATTGCTAGTCTGGAATGCCCAGAGGCATATCTTCAAATTTCAAGGGCTCCAAGAGTATATATTTCCATTCTTCTTCAGCATTGGGTTCATGCAGAGGATTTTATGTTATATTATAAACAGTTCGAAAGCCTTTTATATGGCTTATTAATCTTATAAGTGCTGAAAATGGGGCTTTTTCCACTAGCTATTGTATTGCATAAATCAGTTAATCATTTAAGTTTCTAACCAGTGGCAATGTCATGGGTTTTTCCTGTCTCAATGTACGTATTTTACTAATGCGCGTTTTCTGATTCACTTTACCTGATGATGTATTGAAGCAAATCGTTTTGACCCGCGGATTTCTCCTGTAAAATCTTTTCCAACAGCCACCCAATAGAATAAATTTCCAATATTTAGAGTGTGTAAAAATAGCTAGTCTTTATTAATTAACATATCTACATCTAAAACATCTGTTAAAATACAAAACAGTTTGTATTAAAATGTTAAACTGTTTTATATTTAAACATTTAAACTGGAATCTCCAAGGATGCGACGCACCCCACCCAATGACAAGTTCTAAGATATTAAGAATTTCAACAGGTTAAAAACTAAACGAGAGAGAAAGGGAGGAGTGAACTGACTCATTCTTTTTAGGAGAAAACGACCTCTCAATTCCAGTGTATGGTAAACTAAAAAATAGAAAAAGAAATATGTGTACAGTATATATAGTCATTACAGAAAGTTGGATTATTTACTTGTTAATTCCTGCAAATGTGTCTGTGTCTAATCCATGGCTGAATCTGACTTCAGTGTGATTTAATGAACTCACCTTGTGCCAAATTATCAGTTCGGTCTGTAAACTGAGTGTGCTCTTTAAGTCAGGTAACTGCCTTAAAATTTTCACCATCTGTGGAAGACTGTGGGCCTTCTTGATGAAGCGCCCACAGTTATTCGGAACCTTAAATTTCACATACTAGCAGTTAAGTAACTTACACTCAATCGGACTGGAAATAACTCCATCGAAATCGGGGCAGATGACCTTTACTAAAAGGAAGAGGAGGATTCCTCTGCTTTTTGCTATTTGTGACGTCTTGATTCGGAACGTTTATTATCACAGAAACCTCGACTTGGTATGGGACAGAAATATTTATTCCATATGTTAATTTAGGGGGACAAAGAACAAGTCTTTTACAGATCTTTGGATTGTTTTACAAAGTGCTGGTTGGATTTCAAAATAAAAAATAGTCACAAATATATCCAGAGTTGCATCGCGGTTGCTCTTAATGCATCAGAGATTTGGGCATTGGCTCCAACATATTTGAAACAATGCATCGGACTGGTGTACTGGGTATTAAGATGGCTCAATCGAGTATTGGGAAGTCCCAACACCATCTTCAAGGCGACTTTATTCTCACTCTTGGAAATAATCCTATGGATGCATATTATTACCACCTGGAACATTGTTCTCACTGCTAACTTTAGGACTATAACGCGAAGGCTAGATGCCCCGGCCATCACTAAATTCCCAGCTAATGTAATAAGAATTCTCAATGGTTGATATGGGAAGACACAGGACGATGGTTTCCTATGCTAGTCTACAGTTCTAAAATAACTTTTGCCTAATAAACTTACGAATCTGCAAGATTTTCACGTTTTGTACACATTCAGAGTATATGTTTATAGATGTTGTCCAATTTATCGAGTGTTATGTAAGCTTTTAATATAAATTTTTACCAGTTTACAGAACACGTTGTATAGGAATATTTTTCGGTTTACAGGCCACCTCTTTGTATTTTACAGATTTGTAAATTCCAATTTGATTAAACTAAAATCACGGGACCTTCTGATTGTTAAGTTTCCAGGTTTCCATACGAAGTATCAGCGTTCCAGATTTATGCCACTATCGGCTCAAAATAAATACAAAATCATAAAATACTTTAATATAAGTAATATATTTTAACTGGTTCAGATCTCCAAGAATGCTCTGTTTCACATTAAAATTGAAACTCGCTAATCTTCCCATGACGCACGTTTGAAATATGTCCACTCGGTTTCCCTCGAGTGTGTTCACATATTTCATACATCCAGGCTGACAAAAGGTAAATCGTTTATGCCGAGCATCATTCAGTAATTGTGACGAAAATTTTATAAGGAGACGCCAAAGTACCTGTACATATCACCCTAGTGATCGACCACGGAAACAAGGGCGTTCCAAGAACCTCTACCCATCCCATATTGATTAGAAACAAAATCTAAACGTCTGTTACCAGCCTAAATATTTTATGGAAGACGTTTCGGTCAATTATAATCCATTTTATTTCGTTTTCAGTACTATTTGTAATGTTCCTTGCTGTTCCACTGAATTCCTAGAAGTGATCTTTGACCAGTGTTTCGAGTTGAATGCGAAAATTCCATTTTAATTCCTACACATTCCCCACTGTTGGCTATTATTCTATATTTCCCCTCTACAGACGCCTTGGAGGGTTGTTGAAAGAGAAGGATAGGAGAAGCGCGTATACTTAAACGACATTTAAGAAAGAAGAAAAAATCTTTCTCCGACTCATTGAAGGAAAACAGATGCTAGTTAACGATGAAATGTAAGGAGCGAAGAATGGGCTTAGATAGATATTAGACCTATATTAAAGAAGAAAAGGGAAGGAGGAATCTTGTTAAGTTGTCGGGAAAGGAAGTATAAATTTCGTTTTATGTGACAAGATGTCTTTACTAAGATACTTGCCCATCCCAGGAAGTTCGGAGTTAGAGTGTTCTGAAGTTAGAGAAAATTGTTCTCTTAAAATCAGTGAAGATTTTCATTAAGAGATTGCAATTGCAGTTGTGGCAATTTTAGAATCTCGGATATCGTGTTTGTTGAAGTAAGAAAACATCACGATGGTGAATATAACTCGGCTTTTAACTTGGGTGTAAAGTGAGTTAAGCAGTTGCTTGTTTCGGCCAAAAAGCTTTGAGTAGATTGGTCACATAGCCAACATTATTAGAACTCAAAACCTAAGAAAAACGACTCTTAAGTCGTAATATTTTTTATTTCATTTTATTCCTTCATTCATTTAATTATTTATAAATGTCCAATACGAATACAACTTTATTTTAGGAAGTTAAGGGAGGTTCATTTCAGAATTTGGCATTTTGAAGTTCTTCTAAAGAATTTGGTTTAAAATTTTTAGGTAGTTAATAAATGGAACTCTTTTTTGGAAATGTGTGCCAAATTTTTATGGTTTCCCTACTCTTTGATATACACATTTATGTGTACAAGATAATGTATGTTGACAAAAGAACAAAAGTAAATTCGACCAGCGATCAATGGCATTTTTCAGGGTGATTCAAAAAGCCTTGAGAATTTTTCATCCCGGGTTACCACTATAAACAGAATACGACTTTGACTCAAAGGCCAAAACAGCAAAACATTTCTGCTGTAAATAACTGATTGAGGGACCAAGAAGAAAATTTCTGCCAAAGTTGAATCTAATCTTTCGAGGACTGGTAGAACACTTTGATTTTGGTGACAACGTTAAAAAATAAAAATCATTTGGATCTTTCATACTCAAAATACGAACTTTTTTTCTTATGATCCATGTAATTGATTCCCTCGCGCTTACTTGCCCTATCCCCATCTCCTTAAAGAAATCTATTCCTTCAGTTGCTACCTAAAATTATTATAAGAAACGCTGGCTAGAGCTACAGCTACTTTAAGCGATTAAAATTAAGATATATCTTCAAAAGGCGAAAAAAAAAACTTCACTTGAGTTGGAAAGCGCTTCTTGGCATTTAAAAGCAATTTAATACACTAAAAGCACCAAGAAGAGTATCAGAAAGCAAGCAATGGTATAAATGCAATTTAACGGATGAAGCCGGTTGATTTTCATAATTTAAGAAAAGGTGCATCTCTGACGGTACACATTAGTGACCACCATTTTGTATGAGTACACAGAGAGAGAGGGAAAGATGACAATTGGAGATGGTGGTGGATGATTCTTAGCAGCAGTGGTACCCAGTTAGAGTAGTCAGCGCCTAGAATGCTGCTACTGCTTTTGGTTTTCTTAGATGATTACTGTCGAGTGTGAAGACTGTGATACTACTAGATGCCGGCTTCAAGTGTCCTGAGTGGTTCGTATGACATGGTTGAATCTTTAAGACAAAGCATACTTTAAAAAAAGAAACATTAGAAATTTCTGGCCACATTATGAAGAAAAGGGTTGTAAAATGACATGATAGATGACTACTGGGATTACATGCTACCCGCAGGTACCTTGGCAACAAGAGATTCCTTCTATGTACCTTGGCAACAGGAGATTCGTATGCAGACCATGCGGAAACTTTTAAGATTAAATTGTTGTTGCGCTTTTAAATAAAAAGAGAGGAATTCTCATTGAGGTTAAAGAGGATACATCAAGAGCGAGAGAGAGAGAGAGATCTTTCTGCAGGAAGTCAAATTAAGAAGATAAATTGTGCACTTAATTCTACGTATAACCACAGAGGTTTAAGAAAATAGGATTTTTAACGCAGTTGAAAATTTTCGAAGTGCGAAGTTCTTTTTCGGTACTTAAGTGGTCGAATGACACGTGCTGGAGTTGATGTTTCCCGTTTATTGACATTTTCTTTTAATCGTAAACAACTACTGAAAATGTTTTCCAAAAGAAGAAAGTATTAATGTGGATTTTTTTCTGTACAGGTGAAATCCAAAGAGGGTAAGATGTATGCATTGGTGGGCGTATTGAGACTAAATAAATCAATAATAATGATCTTATCCAGCGATTATTGGTTCTATTCATAACATTCTACCATTATTGTATTTCAATACGCGAAGTACTTGCTCACAAACCGTCAGTGGTTTCAGATGAACTGGGTGGCACATTCTGTTGACTGCTCCTGAAAAGATGGAAATGAATACAGAATGACAAGATTGGTATCGGTTTAAGCATCAATGGAGCAGACACAAAGCCGATGTACAAGACCGTGTTTAAATAAAGAATTGGGCAACTGCTTTTAATGGATGTTTTGGAGGGGAACGGGGGGATTCAATACCTTCTGGTGAATAATTTCAACAAGTGTTCTATATCCTGAACCAGTGGCACTCTGCAGCAACAAGTTTTGGCGCTCTATTTATAGGACTGTCTGATGGTGTAATGAATTCAATTCCCTCCAGGCAGGAGTGTTTACTCAACGGGTTATTGGCTTCACGATTGTCTGAACCGCAGTTATGAAGCGGCGTTCTTAAAATATTTACGGACTGCTCTCCCCGAGTAAGACTCCCTCCCTCCCTCCCTCCCTCGTGCAATATCTCTAAATTAAGGAAAAGGAGCTGACCAGTAGGGGTCACCTACCTGGCTGTGGTGCAGTCCTTGTAGAGGGTGTCGAAATCCTTACACGACAGCAGCTTACATCTGTTGACGCCGGGCTGGATGGCCCCCAAGCCCCTGAGGATCCGGACTTGCTCCACGTTGCAGACGATGGGGGTGATGTCGAGCCTTTTCAGCTTGGTGTAGACAGTGTGTAGTCCCCCCACCAGGTGTTTGAGGAACAGCTCGAAAGCTTGCGGCAGACACAGCAGGTATTCCCCGTGCACGAGGAAAGCGGCTACCTTAGCGCCTCGGTAATCGATCAAGCGGCAATCGTTCACCGAGATGTCGGCTGCAATGCCGGGCGGGGATACCGGGTGGATGGGCCGCTCCATTCGCTGGCACCCCGTTCCTCCGATCCCGCCGCCACCACCATTACCACCGTTGGTACTGCTGCTACTGCTGCTGGTACTACTGCCGTAGCCCGTCAGACTGGCCACGGAGGTCGGGAGAGTCATGACACCGTTGTATCGGACCGATCCGCTACCCATGCTGAGACTCGGCATGGTGGGGGTATCGTAACACTGACGGGGGACGCCACCGTTGGTTGTGACGGCCGTGGTCACCGAGGAAGAGTACTGTTTAGTAGACACCAGCGACAGGGCCGGAACGGGAGGACTGACGGATGAACTTCGACCTGGAGTACCGATTCCTGATCCGGGAGATCCCATTCCGCACATCACCGAAACCGCCTGTCCGTGTTTGGGACTCCCGCCACTGCCGCCACCACCACCACCGTTACCGGCGTTGTTACCACAGTTACCGAGTACCATTTGACCTCCGCCGATGGGGTTGTTGTCACTGATAAGTCCCATAGCGTCCAGGTTGGGAGGGGTGTGCAGCGACCGAGGTGACATCAGGCCCACTGGTACCGACGGAGAGTTCTCACCGTCGCCCCTGTTCCCCTCCATCGTCACTCCGCCGTGAACTTCACTCGAGTCCAGAGGCAGCACGTGTTATCGACGTCTGTTGCATGCGCAGCCACCACACCTCAGACAGCGTGACAAAGCAGACGACGTGCTCCGTGAACACTGAGCACCCCGTGCTCACGAGACCGTCTGTAACAACGACCACGAGACGACGCTCAGCCCCGCGTGCAGCGGACCAGCGGGCGGCCCAGGTTGGCTGTCGACCGATTATGCTCAGTACCGGGCGCCCTCTTTGTTACTCCTTCTGTCTTTCACTGCCGACCCTTAGGCGTTCTCAACTAGCGTTCGGCCAATGCGAGCACGTCTGGGTCGCCCTGACCGCTACCAGCTGACGCGGGGCTGCTTTGTAATAAAGACGGGCGGGTGCTTCGGCGTCCCCCTTATCTGTTTCTTCGTTTTTTCATAAAGCGACGTGTGTGTACATATTTCTCCGTGTTTAACTAAACTAATGGGCCCGCTCCAGCGTGTCTCGTTGCATCTTCAAACTGCGATAAATGTGCTGTTGCGTGGAAGCCACACTCGCAACACTTTCTGGCTGGGTTTGCACACGAACCCGTGATGATGATGATGAGTTTCGGTGCAATGTCTACAATGTCTAAACGGCAGCAGGGACGCAGTCGGAGAGAAGGAAAGAAACTGGTTTTAAGAAGTGCGATTACAAGACGAGTTATTTAGTTAGCGCTCTGCTCTCCGCAGATTGCCGCACTTTTTCAAACTGCCGAACTTTAACACCCCTTCCTCTCCCCCCTCCCCTTCCTCCCATCCCAACACGCGCAGCTACAAGAGCCGCTTGTAACGCAGAGCTCGACAGTTGGAGAAAAATTAACGAATAATAAATGGAAATCCACGAGGACAACTGAGTTTTGGCAAAAATATCGCAAGACTGAATCCGTTTAAAGAAACGTATCTTGCCAGAGAAAATTCGTTGCTAACTTACCAGCAGCCCACCAGATGGCGCTAGATACCGCCCCACTAGATGTCTAGTTATAGCTCGGTATTAATGATATAGAAAAGACATTCCACGAGGGAGGGAGGGTATCGCGATTTCCTCCACTGGAACTAATTGAGGGCACTTTAGCGGGGAACGAGTACCACCCTCCCCATCGTCCTTACTTTGATTTCAGAGGAACGCTGATGGTGGCGTCCTTCTTCCACCACGTCTTATGGAGGTGTTATATCGCTTCTCCTGTACACTTATTTAATAGCTCGAGAAGATCTGCTTATCGGTAGAATTGCTCATGGTTCATTTTTCATGGATTCCTGCCGAATTCACAATCAGTTTATCCTCCATCATAGAAGAATATGGATCCTTGGTTTTATTTGTTTATAGTAGTCTTTAGAAATGCTAGAAATTATTCCTATTAATGAATATTATAAATTCTTTATCGAGCCTTAAAATCCTTTATCAAATCTTATAAATCCCATTAATAAATCATATCATTAAACCTTTTATTGAATTCTATTGTTCCTATTAATAAAGGTTTTTCTTTATAAATCCTAATTCTATTATCTATTATATGCATTTGAGGGACCGTAATAATTCCAGTGATGTTCTTGTGTTCTTTCTATCTTGTGAACTTCTCTGACAGCATCATACATTGTGCCAAAACTCGAAAACTAAAAGGCACCTTTTGCTTCTAGTTTAGATCTCATATATATGCGCACAAATTGAATTAAAAATCAATGGTAAAAAATTAAGAGAGCATTTACTACACAGCCACATTTACTTCAACACCCCGATATCTGTTGTGACCCATCAGAAGGATCTTGGTATCATCTTCGACATAAACTTCCATTTCACCAACATGTTGCTACCTTGCTGTCCAAATTCACAAGGCCCTGTTGGAAAACAAAATGTGATTCGCACAATTCAGTCTCAAGATCTCCATAGTTGATATATTCTCCATAGTGCAGCCTGCAATATTCTCCAGTACAGAAATGTGATCCTCAGCTGCTCCGATTTCACTGCCCCCTATACTATAGTCAGCCTCATACCTGCTCCTAAAATGGTTATTATTCAAAATGGCTAGTTTATGAGAAATGTGGATGATCCACATTTCTGTTAAAGGAGGATCTCTCTTGAGTTGACTTCATTTGTGTGATAACGACCATCAAATGGAATGATGGATGGCTTGTTGCGTCCGTATTCTGGCGTATTTGCCATTGGAGGATCCCCCAGCCAAGACCCAGCTAAGCCAATCTTGTCAATTATTCGAGTTCACCTAAAATTTGATCGCAGATTCCTTCCAGTATCAATTATTGACAGGATCTTGAAGATTGATGGGATTCCCAAATTTTGTTTATTAATGCTAATACAGGAAATCTATTCTTAAACTGATTTAAGAATAGATTTCCTGTATGAATAGAAGACCTCAAGGTTCTGTAGAACGTACTTTGGAAAGCACAGCTCTAGAGAGTTTTGAATCTTCAATGTTTCTCCTCAGTACATCTGAAAAAATCTCACGGAACCCAATCTGAAAATGTTTTAGGTCGCGTTCAGCCTCTCACTCCCCCAACCACACCCACCCCACGAAAGAGTGGCAGAGCACAAATTCAATTGCAAAAAGCAGAAGTTAGTTCCTCTGAAAGAGGAAAACTTTGATGGTGATCCGGATGAAATGTATCTGAAAATGTTTACAAGCAACCATTTGGGTTTCTCTACACTCTTCAGTGATTCCCCCCCCCCCTAAAGATAATGATATTGTGTTGGTGAAAATTTCTTTTTAATATTTCAAACACGATAAGTTGCTAAAACTTGTAATGTGCTACTCTGCAGATACTGAGAACTCCGAAGGATGTTGGACTTGAGTTTCTGTAGGTTGTAATTTACCTTACAGAGCCACTTTGTCCACAGAACAGATGTAGAGGACAAAAATAAAAAAGTTCAGGGAGCTTAGCCTTTAATCCTAAAAACTTATTTCGGACGACTGACTGTTTATTATCAACTGCACTCTTAGAAAACCACTTTGAAAGAAAGAAGAGGAATAGAGATTCTCAATCGAAAGAACAGTGGCACCGAAATATCTGGGGAAAAGCATGCAGCAAAAACTGAACGTATGTGTGTTATAGGGACTGGGGTGGGTTTGTAAGAAAGCGACCAACTTGACTGCTTTGATTTAATAGAGAGACCACCACTGTGTGAGAGGTTTTGGGGGTTTCTCTCCAAATGTGGGAAGAGTACTTTGCGATAGGGCGATTTTAAGATTTCTAGCAGCTGTAAAGAACAAAAACAACTTATGGATCGATTTAGATATCTTGTTTTGGTGTGTACAGAAAGAGATATTTGTGACGTATTCTTCTAATAAAGCTTGGAAGCGAACGTTGATCAAAGTGTAGAAATCTGGGTATTATTAAAGAGGGTACAGGTGACGGATTTATTTTTTTAAATTGAATTTCGGATGATCAAATTTAACTCAATGACCTGCATCCTACTGAAGAATGATTTGCGTGTGATTTGATGAAATGCAGGTCATTCTTTGGTCAATGTGTTATGTCTTTGCATAATTCATAGCGTGCCTGTGAACTCTGTTTTTCTGGATGAGAAGCTGTTTCCAGGGTCTCTAAAATGCAACTTTTGCTATTTAAAGACACAATACATTGAAACCTCAAAGCCTTAGCCAGTTTTGCGCAGAAGCAAAACTACATTTCGAACAGCGAGCGACAAGACAGGAAACTAGAGATCCACTTACAAAAAACAGAAGGTGGACCCAAGGAAGCCGTTATGTCGAACCCCATTAAATGCTTTTAAAATGTGTAGCGCAACCGCTTGGGTTTGTCCACACTTTTCAACGAATTTTTTTTCAAAGATAATGACGTAAGCTAAAAAGATCCTCTTGTGATCAACACTGACGGGATCCATATGGTCGATCATTAATCAGAGGGAAGGCTTCGACGTAGTCAAAGAGGGTTAAAAGCGAAAGGGTTGGAGTGAGAGCAATAATCAGATGACAGAGATTTGTCTTCCTTCTTAGGAAGAGGATGGATGTAGGCGAAGTTCCACGCAGCAGGAGAAACGCAAGCGGTATAGGAGTGCGTAAAGGACACGCAAAAAAGCAGTTGGGTGTTACCTCAGCTGAACGGGCTTAGAGGGCTTAGAGGGAGGGGTAGGAAATGAGAATTCTTTAAGGGTCTCGATTCAGTGGTGTGTAATGAATGCCGGGATATTGCGCTTAAAACTTATTAACTTTCATTTTAGGTCTAATTTCATTTCTACCTTTTATGCAATGACTTTAATACTGCTAGTGATATACTGTTAGCGCCATCTAGGGATATTATGAGAAACTAGAAAGAACTTTTTAAATGTGTGCCTGATCTTAGAGTTAAGACAGTTATAGATTACTCTTTTTTTTCACATTTTTTAAATATAAAATCCTTTCAGTGGATAGAGACCACCTCAAATTAAAGACAGATAAATGTTTAAGAAACAGGGGATGGAATATACAAGTGATCAATACTTCTGTGACTGCTTTAATAACAAGAATATCATACAAAATCATATGAAGAAAAATTCCAGTTTTTAAGAGCGAGAAAGAACCAAAATTTAAATGAAAAAATCTTAAACGATAGACAAATAAATCTCAAGTATTATTTTAATACTCCGAACAGTTAATATAAATCAAGAGGAGTCAATAAATTCAACGTTGCGGCAGTCAATACAACAGCGATCAGATAATGGATCATGCTGGTTTTTTTTTTTTTTTTCCTTGTTATAGATGTTATGTCAAGAGTAACGTGCATCTTGAGTAGCTTACCCCAGAACCACAGCGAGTCCTTATTACTGAGACATAGATATGAAATCTCTATAAGTACAAGTCTTAAATAGGTCATGGAAGGTGCGAATTCATCAGTACTTTGTCTAAGTCTTACGAAGATGATGCCCAATGATGGAATGATGATGATGATGGGAGTCGGTAGTGGAGCATGGGGCGCTTCCCTCTGCATTTTCGGATGACATAACATGACTGTCACATTGTCAGACGTCCGCATTCATAGCGAAGAACCTTCCTCTTCCACCACGAAAAAATTTCTACTGATGCTCATAATAAGATCCAGGGGCAGTCCCAGGATTTTCTAAAGGAGGAGGGGGTTACAGTAGTGTTCAGGAAAAATATTAAGTTCTAACCATCATGTAGCAGTAAAAAAATCCACACGTCTCGCTTGACCACTCAGCTGCGTTGAGCCCAATATGACAATGAATACATCTCTAAGAGTAGGCCACAGGTTTTATAATGTCACAGTATTGATGTTCCGTGTTCAAGCCAATTTATATGCTCAGAAGAGGTTTGAATCCTTTATAATTTGTACAAGAATGCACAGATATAGCATATAAATTATGTGGCTTAGAAAGAAGAGAAACGCGGGGAATAAATTCATTTGCAATAGGCAAATACAGGAGATTCAAGGTGAAATATGAGACTTACTTAGTGCCGAAGGTCTAGGCTGATGCAATCTCGGGTTTCTAGGGGAGGAGGAGGCAGTGACTAGCAAATAGAGCATCCCAGATATGCTCTATTTGTACTAAGGTCTAGGTACTACTACTTCACCAGTAGAACTCTGTGAAGATATTGTCGTCCATTAAAAGAAAGTTCGCAGCAATCAATTGTTTCTGTTTATAGGCAAAGTTCCTCCCTATGGTTATTTATACTGCTGGGGAATGGTTCTACAAGGTGGTGAATTAGATTTTAAGCCAAACATTTGTCAATTCAGAGAACAATGCTTTTTGAGGGTTTTACGGGTTTACCACACTCTATCCACAGCTGTTCTTCGGTGGTTGGTGGAACCATTCCTCTTGGCCTCTTCCTGGTTTTTCGAGGCTTAGGGTATCGAATATGAAAGAAGATTCATATAGAATATATGGGCAAGGTAATAATAGGTGGGATGTTAAAATACAGAGGAGTAGACGTTGAAAAGAGCTTGGTCAATATATGGCAAACAAGATAGGACACATCAACAACTGGTTTAGTAACTAATAAATTCATTCCATAGGTCTCTTTCATAATGGACAGAAGGCATAAATTGTAGTTCTCTATGAGTATGAACACTTTTTATATCATTACGGTTCACTGAACGACAAACTAAACAAATTTGGACTATATCACACGCCTTTTTTGTTTTTGTGAGGAAGCCGAGACCTGGAGATGTGTATGAATGCGCTTATTTATGAAGAGATAAGGTCTCAACTTGAAACTCAAACTGGAATAATTTCTCCTGGTCAAGAACCTGCGTTGATGGAAAACTATCAAAATTTAAATGGTTTCCATTCTCGCAAATGAAGTCTTTAATAAATGGAAGCTTTTAATTATGGTTACAGCAACAGACAGTCGTTCGTAGAACAATACTGAACATACTGATGCATACTGAACAGTGATTAAATTAGTGATACGGAAAACAGTTCTTGATAGTCCAGGTGTAATATGGAACATCTTGCAGATTAGGTTATAAATAAAAGACATCTTTAATACAGCTTCAGTTTACAATAAACGTGCCTCTGTGGGCTGGTTGAATGAAGAACATTGCATATTTCAGAAATGGTAGTGAGGAGCTAAAAACTGGATGTAAATGTTGAAATAATGTGGATAAAATCACCCACTGAAGAAGAATCCTATAATTTTGTTATTGATATGATATGATTGGCTATTTTTTGATATGATTTATCAAAAAATAGCCAATAATAGCAAATATGATATATAAAAAATAGCCAATCATTTGATATGATTGGCTATTTTTTGAAAACTAATTTTTCGGATTTCTTTTGTTTGTTGGTGGAATTTATAGCAAGTGCAGAGGCACACGCTCATTGAGTAGACTGGGGTTCAAGCCCCTGACTGCTAAATACTGTCGATCTATCAATCCGCACTGGACCAATGTGGCAAATTATGGTTCATTTCCCTCAACATGAATCGTTGAGGAGACTTCCATCCTGCAGTGGATTGATAATGGCTGCAGTTTACCTTTTTTTTTTTTTTTAAACTGTAACTAACGAGTCTCTGGAGTCGATTTGCAAACAAATTGCTGAGGCGGATGTTGAATAATTGTGGTGTAGTAAGAGGATAGGAGCTGGTTATAGTAAAGAGATCAAGGGACAGTATTATTGAAGGGGTATTTGATGACAGAAGTGTGTTTTTTTATTTTTTGGTTTTTTCCCTTCTTTTTTCTTTCCTGGGGTAAGCTCCCAGATTTGTTTTTTTTTATTTTTTCACTCTTTATTTTCTCTCTCTTCTGAAGTGAGCACTCAGAGGAATCTGTCCCAACTTTTGGCAACATCAGATGAGATAGAGTCTCGATTTAAGACAGTACGTGCTATACTGGGACTGATTCACCTTCCTGTGGTGTGGACGAGTACCTAGAATCATCTCTCGGGGTGACTGATGCTTCTGAGTAGCCAAGTGGCCACAAAAACACAACGGAAACAATTCATACAAACCCACATTAATCGCATAGGAGTACCCTTTTACAGTGGTACTCCTTTTCACAGAAACACGAGCCAGACGGAGTTGAACTGGCGTTCTAGGAGCCGCCCTTTACAATAACGCATGTCCACATGTCCATGCTTAGAATCAAACATAAGGATTACAAGTCTTATATTGGGACCGTGGAGCCGCGTGAGTTCCTTTCAGGAACACGCGGAGATCTGCGCTGTCATTGACAGTAATTCCACCATACACCATTAACCCACCATGTTCAAACTTGTCTCTTTCCACGATGTTATTGACATGAAATCTCTTTCCTCGTTCCCTTCAAATTAAAGTGTGTCGATAATTCGATTTAGCACTATCTAGACATCAGTGAAGATCACCATGGCTTACCGCTTCCGGGTCCAATCGACATATTGTTGATACCAATCAGAAGAAGCTGCTCTTTTATGTATTTCGAGGGAAGACAGACAGTTTGTTATCGCGCAAAAAGACATCTTTCGTGAAGTCTTCTATAGGTGGTATGCCTGTATACAAGCCGTTCCTCTAGATCTATCAAGCCACGAAGCAATTTTCCGTTCTATGAAGTCCCTTACAATGCTTCTTAGTCATGGTGAGATAACCACCTTGCGTGGATGTGGCAGATAATAAATATCTGCTTCTCTTTTGTTTGAATTTAAAATCGTTATGCTAACTCTGAGGGCAGCTACGCATGGTTCTGTTCACAAACAGCCGGTGTGTTTCCTCATGAGAGCTGAATATTTCGTGGATTGAATCGTAGCGCGATAACTTGCGGTGCTATCGAAGCCGAAGTCTAACATGAGTCAGCAATGGAATCATCTCAACTCCCGCCCCTTCCTCTATAAAAAAAATGGTTTTCTCCACACCGGGAAGGTGTAAAAATTCTGCGTGACACTTGGAATATTACAGCCGTCGCGAATCAGTTTTCGGTTGCCAACTTGCCTCCTAATCGATGGATTTTCATAAAACTTGGTCCTTTGCCGAGCCATCCCAAATTGCATTCAAATCGGTCCAATTAGTCAATCCAAATTTCATTGAGATGGAACTAATATCTGGCAATTAGTATTTCTTTGTCCGTCCGGTCTGCATCTAATAACTCGACTCTCAGTGGATGGATTTTCATGAAATTTTTATTTGGTCCTTTTAAAACGACCTGCAGAAAGTTCCCAAATTTCATTAAAATTGGGCCAATAGAAAACGACTATTATTTCTTTTTTTCATACATATCACATACACTATCCATATACTCATGAATTATTACTATTTGCAAATGCGCCTGAAAATTAATTTGTCTTTTTTTTAATTATTAGGACATTAATTGTAACAAAAAGTTAAAGCAGTTGAAGTCGATTAAATATATTTCAAAAAGCAAAACATAATGGCCATAAAGACTGAATATGCTTGGACAAAATGGCCAAGAATATTCAGTCTTTATGAATATGCTTGGATATTCATAAAGACTGATATACACCAAGTATATTCAGTCTTTATGAATATTCAGTCCATATTTTCCTTGCTGAGACCTTGGCGGCCTCGCTTATTCTCACTCGCATTACAAAGCAATTTTCCACTAAGGCATGTGGTAATGAGAGTTAACAAAAAAAAAAAAAAAAAAAATAAATAAATAATAAACAAATAAAAACATACCTTACTACCTTTTGATTATTTTGCCAAAATGTGGGAAATATCCATAATAAACAATGTGCGTTTGAGCAGATGCTGCTTTCATTGAGAACTTTGATATGATTTGTGAGCTCGAACCGGGGCTAAGAGAAGAGGGGAACACATTTAACATGCCCGAATACTGCCGGCTATGTTGCTGAAATTCAGGGTCAAACGAAGGGATTGTGTGTGTTGGGGGGCGTGTTCTGAATAAAGTCTCCAGTGAAGGTGAAAAACCATATTAGAACTACTCATGATATACGAATTCAACGTACCTGTACTAACATAGCATTAGTTTATATACTATGTCCATAGCTTCCACCCACCTCTAGGGATTTTAATCGCCCCTGCTTCTCAGTAAGTCTGCTTCCAGACAAAAATGATAAACAGTTATTATACACTTAATTACCACTTACCAACCTTGTAGATCTTGTGCTAGCTTCAAATCTACGTACCATTCACCTCCCACACGAACAGTATTCGATTCCGATCAAATGCCCACCTTAATCCTATTACAACTGCCATTCTTGGACTTCACTGTAGCATGACACGCACGCACAAAAGTTATTATGGACCGAATCAGCTGAATGCGAATAAATGCCTCGGCAGACAGATCCATTCTATGGGCGGTACCGGAGCACTGCTCTCGCAGTTAGTATAGTGGTTACGATCACAGTACTTCCACACTATGTTGAAAAGCTGAGTTCGAATCCTGTCTACACATAAAGAACTTTCATTTGCTGGTTTCCACAACGTGGCCTAATTAGTAAGTCTCGGATGAAGGGTGCATAGTTTCATCTCCTGAAAATTGAGGTTTTCATCCAGCAAACATGCAAACCAACTGAAGAATGCAAGCATTTGTAGAAACAATATATCTCTGCCTTATAGCCTTAGTTGCTTATGCGCTTAACGCACGCATACATTGGAGAATTGCAATGCTAAACTACGTTTAGAACTCTTATGTGTTATCTTCCTCTTTAAATGTACAACCTGTAGGAAAACTGTTATCTCGGAGTGGTCTGGAGGATAATGGCCACCTGCTCTTAATTGCGTTGGAAAAATTTCTTTTTCAGCAGATGGGTTTGCCTGCCCCAGAAAGAGAGAAGAATCTTCAAGCACCTTGACTGAACGACCTATGAATGCAACATTTTCAAGAGGAACTCACCCCATTCTGGGTAATAATGTGCTCCCTCAGCTAACTTATCCTGAGGCATGCATAACCTTCATCACAAGGTTTGAAGGTAAAAGACTTTAATCCTGATACTGAACTTGGTGTATCTGATGATGGGATACACTTTCCCGTTTCCATTCCAATAACCAATTAACAAAAAGCCTGTAATGGTGACTGTAGAAATTCCTAAATTCGTGGTGAAATGCTTAAGCTCAATGGATACTCATCCACTACTCAGTATTTAAATGGTACTTTGTTGAGAATTCTTCCCTTCTATTTGGAACGTCCACATTTAAAAGGTCACTGCCAACGACTACTGTCCCCTCCCACGAAAGCAAAGAATTTAAAGCGAATCTTTCCTTCTTCATATCTTCTAATATTACTAGAGAAAACAATATTCATAACCATGACTATCAAAATTTTATCCGATGGACCCTCGCAAATTTGGAAACGGTCATTATCAGTGTTAGTTTATTCGCTGCCAATAGAAGTTCTGTTCATCCTTGTGAAGCTCCTTCTCTTCACCAACAATTGCTATTATTACGAATTATGAAATAATTCGTAATAATAGAATGCATATTGAAATAAATCGGTCCACACATTTAACACATACCCCAATGGCTGACATAAGATCTTTCACAAACCTACCGGTAAGAATGCAAGAGGAAGACCGCGGAAAAGATGGATGGATGACGTAGAAAAGGACTTAAAGATCATGAGAGTAAGAAGTTGGAGAAGTCTGACTTCTGAGAGGGCTTATTGGTGGAACATCGTTGAGAAGGCTAAGATTCACCATGGGCTATAACGCCAGAAGAAGAAGATGAAGAAATTTAATGTCAAGAGTATCAGCGCTTGACATATTCAAGTAATTTCGTGAAATTGCTTTAATCCCTTCTTTGTCTTTCACTATATCTCGAAAAATCTAATGTTTAAGTTAATATCTTTGTTGTCCACATGGCCACGTTGTCAGAGTCCATAAAAATTCCTCCTTCTTGACGAGATTTGAACCCGGACCTTTTTCTACACGATGTGGAAGAATCATAACCACCATTCAACCTTGAGGGATAATTATTCTGATAA
Source organism: Mastigoproctus giganteus (assembly GCF_048544385.1). Taxonomy (NCBI): domain Eukaryota; kingdom Metazoa; phylum Arthropoda; class Arachnida; order Uropygi; family Thelyphonidae; genus Mastigoproctus; species Mastigoproctus giganteus. The sequence goes on from NC_143585.1 coordinate 66,964,381, forward strand.
ACACAAATTATTAGATGGGGGGAAAAAAACCCTTAAATTTCTTCTGCAAACAATTAATATTTTCCACATTTCACTCATAATCTTAACATAAACTTTAACAGAATTTCCTCTTCCATTAATCCGCTTCTTTTCAATGTCTTCAGCGTACATTCCAACTCCCTAAATACAAAAAGATCCCAATGAAACTCATATCTTTTTAAGAAACAAAAAACAAAAGTGTGTAAATTAAAAAGCACGAGCTTATAGATGTTAAAATATTTCGATCTGCATTAACTGAGCAAAAATGGCCTTTGGAAACAAGCCCGCATTTTCCCGGTAAGAGTTCGTAAAACAAGTTTATTTTCTTATTTTAAAAATTAAGAAATATGCAAAGAAGGAAGGAAGAAAGAAAGAAAACTTTATCCCTTTGAAGAAAATGTTAGCCGAAGAAGAATCTAGTTATCTGAGCGAGTGAAAAGTTTTCCCCCTTAATCTCGTGTATGATATATCCATTCTATTAGGTTATCTGTCTACTTGGGTCCATATTATATTTCATTAGTCCACTCTAACAATATAATTTCCTCGCTTGCTTGCTTTTCCTAAACTCCATTGTGGAGCTGTGAAATCTTTTTCGCTCTTTTTTCGCTCTGCAGTTTTTTTATACAGCGCCAAAGCGTAGCTCGTATTTTAAGTGTTAATTTAAGTTCTCTTTGCTCATTATCCGATTTTATCTTGCATTTCTGTTTCCAGGCCTTTTAATTTTCCACCGACCTTGCTTGGAAAGTTTGATTTGTTCATTTCTGATATTACAAAGAGCGCTCTCGAAGATCATTGATTTTTTAATTCGTTTTTCCAATTTGGGTCTTCGTCCTTTCCTATTTTCTCATTTATTTTTCATTCCACTAGAAACTTCCCTTGTTGAGATCAAAGGTGCTGCTACATAACATACTCCATTTACATCAATCGGCTGTACTTTCTCCATCGACTTGCTTCCGGACATGATCAGGCCTTCGCTGTGCTCCTGCTGCTCTTACATAGCTGTTTGGAATAAGTCTCTCGTTCGCTCTCTCTCTCTCTCTCTCTCTCTCTCAACTTGCGCTGTTCTGCCATGATTGACTCTTTCCAACTACTGCCGAGATTATTTTTAAGAACGTATATATGTTTTTTTCTTGATCTTTATCTTTTTTAAACGCTATTAAGTAACTTTACAAAATCTAGCATTTCTTTAATCCTGTATTCTTGGACTAATTGGTTGACTGTTTCATTTTTCTTCATATTTTTGTTGTGTTAAATCACAAACATTTAACACACTAATTACTTGTGTTTCTTTTTCTTTTTTTAAATAGGGTTTAAGCTGCTTCGTTTCGGGGATGGTTCTGCCAGCTGGATTTTTAGTTGAAGCTGTTTTTTTTACTTCTTTTTTTTTTACCAATTATGCATGTTTATACTTACCTTTTTTTTTTTTTAAAGAGCGAAATTTTCTGGCCACTTAAAGTGAGCTGATATTTCTCTTTAAAATAAAAGCAAACTGTAAAATACAAAAATATGAAAACTAATTACCAAACAGTGTTCTGTTTTCTATCTGGAAATGCCATTTAGGATGTGAGAACTAAATTTCCAAGCAGTGATATTCACTGCTTTGTGTACTGAAATAAAAGGGAATTATAACACCCTGTATGTATTTTTTTCCGATTTGGAGTACTTTCGATAAAAATAAGCAAAGAATGGCTTATTTTGAAGTGCATTTGAAATGTATATTACGATACTAATATGATTATTTTAAAATATTAAACAGGAGTGGATGTTATACATCCTGTTATGCTAAAAAAGGGCCCGTGTGAGTGCATCATCCCGTTGAGAATGTTAATGAGATCATCATTAGACTCCGGGGAGATCCCGCGGTACTGGAGAAGCGCTAATGTCTCTCCAGTCCACAAAGGAGGAACGAAGGATGTGATGGGCAACCTATAGACCAGTGAGTCTGAATTTAACGGTGGCTAAGATCATGGAATCTTTGATTAAGGATATAATACAGGAATGGTATTCTTTAAAGATTACAACAAGACTGCCGTGAAGGGGCAGTCTTGCTTGATCAATCTAGATAATTATTATGACGAAATCATAAGACAGTTGGATGCAAGAAACAAATTTGATATTATTTTCTCCGACTTCCTTTAGTAACTCTTTTGATACGGTTCCTCATGAAAGGCCATCATATAAAACTTTAACAAAATGGGTTTAATGGTAAAATTTTTCTTTGGATCAAGGGTTCTTTAAAAGATAAAAAAAATGTCACACAGGGTCATCCGGAATATTTATTCAACTATCTAAGGGTTTTATGTTCGTGAATTTCGTGGGTTTTGCTGTTTTGACTTGGTGAAAAACTCGAATTTCCATGGGAGGGAAAAAGACCTTAAGTTCCACCGCTCGCGCCATTGACGGGATTCGAACTAGGACCTTTTCCAACCGGTCTGGGAAGGACGGTGAAGATGTCACTGTGTTCGTGCAGACATGTATAAAAGATAGGATACAGAGAGTAGTTATAAATGGACACACCTCAGGGTTGACCGGTGTAGCAACTGTAGTCCCTCAGGGATCAGTGCTGGGGGGCCGCTTCTGTTTCTTATTTACCTTAATGGTAAATAAGAAACAGAAGCGGCCAGAGAGTACAGGGGAAGTTGTTGAAGTTTGCTGATGATTTGAAGATAAGAAGGATGGTTAAAAATCGGAATCAGCCCATTCTGCTTCTAAATTACTTAGATCGATAGCACAAATGATCTGAAAAATGGCAACTGAAGCGCTTCTAAATGTAAGGTTTTGTACTTAGGGAACAGGAGCCTAAGAGTTGCTTAGAAGCTAGAGAAGTGGGGCTAAAAGTGGTCGAGGACGAAAAACTTGGGGTTTACGAATTCAGTGAGATATAAAATTTTCCGTTAAGTGTAAACAAGCGGGTATGCAAGCACATGGTCTTGTCTCTAATATACAGGACCTTCGCAAGTAGGAAAGGATGCCATTGTCCCTTTGTATAAGACGAAGGTGAGACATTATTCAGAATATTATGTACAAGTTTGCACGCCACACTTGAAGAAAGACAAAACTTTTAGAAAGGGTTCAGAGAAAGGTAACTGGATTGGCGAGGAATACTAATCGATGTCCATATGAAAGAATGGCTTAGAAAGTGCGGATTGCAAAGTTTGGCAACTAGACAGCTTAGAGGTGACCTGACAGAAGTGTGTAAGGCCATAAATGGAATCGGTAGAATGAATGAGAGAGGTATATTTTCAGAGGCAAAAGAGAAAAGAACCAGGGAACACAAATAAAGCATTTTTGGGAATAACAGAAGGTTGACTCTCATAAAGTTTGCCTTCGGGTAGCTTGTCGTTAATCATTGGAATGAACTGCCTGCAACTGGTCGAGGTTGATAGTATGGTCAAGTCCAAAACGGAATTAGACGGGCACTTTTTGGTGACGGTGAAGAAGATTTGGAAAAAGAAGATTTGGTGATGGTTTTCGAAGAGTCAGAAAACCGACTATATTAGACCGATTCCCAAAGGTAACAATCTTAAATTTGGAGATAACAAGACAATATCTATTGAGTTCTCCTTTCTAAAAATACTTCTAAAAACAATTCTAAATCTGTTGAAGTTTACAAAACAATACCTCTATGGCTGCTTCTTTCGAAAAATATTTCTAAAAACAATTCTAAATACTATCAACTGTTACTGCTTTTGGCATAGATCCGAGTATCTGCAATCTACTGCCACTCAGAGATCAACTATTACAAATCTCGCGGAACTCTATGTCGAATTTAACACGTCCTTAACTATAAACAAGGACTGTACATTGTCTTCTTAGACATTGCGTCCCTGTTTGAAAACATTTCCATCCCTGTCATTACTTTATCATCTGAAACACTTTCTACTTTTTAAAAAATATTTTTTATACACTAGTGATCAATGGAAAAATTATTACACGCGCATATATCTATATTGCAGGATTTGTATTATGTAAAAATAAACAGTACGCCAGTAGTAGTTAATGTTAAAGTGTGAAATTTTCCTGTATTTAATGGAAGAAAGGATCTGAAGAGAGATATGAAAAATTGTGAGTTAAACAGGAAGGTCCTGCAGCCACTAATCATCCTGACTAATGCCAAACGCGGTCTATCGAGGGTAAGTCCGCCGTTCTTGGCGTAGACAAATGGAAAGCTGTGCTTTTGAGTGGAAAGTCACGGTACATGGTCTACCAGTCTGATGGTCGTTCTTGGGTGTAGATGATGCCCTGAGAAAGCTATCTGCCGGACTGTACCGAGCGAACCATGAAGTTTTGTGAAGGCAGCATGATGGTCTGGAGCTGTTTTTATGGTTTGGCCTAGAATCATTGTTTGCTTTGGACAAAATCAGTGCTGGGGTCTATCTAGACGTCCTGGATAATAATGCGATACCCACGCTGTGGCAGCGTGCTGAGGAAAACTCATACTTGTATCAGCAGTCTCTTCATGTCATACTGCTCGCATTGTGACGGACTGGTTTCAGGACACAAGCGTCGAAAAATTAGATTGGCTAGGCCAGAACCCTGGCCTCAATCCTATAGAGAACCTGGATCGTCTGGGTGTGTGAGGAGAGACTTCCTAAAAAACAGAGCTGAACTGGTCGACGTGTTGAAGGCTGGATCGAAAATATCAGACGTCATTTGCAAAAAAAAACTGGTTAAGAGGTTCCACTGAAACTGTAGGCTGTTGTAAATACTAAAGATTATTGGTTTTCTTGTAAATAATACAAGAAAACTAATACAGGTGTTCCCCTGTTCACAAATAAGATAATTAAAAGCCATATAGCACTGTTTTGTGAATAGAAGTGAGGTTGAATAACTGCAATTGCATGTGGATTGGGGCTGAAATGGGTCGAACACTTGAACTTATTTGACTTTGAACATGTAAAGAAGAAATTCCATGCAACACTGTGTGACACCAGACAAGAGTAAGCGGGTCTTAGGAACCTCAATCTTATTAAGCAGTATATTCTAAGACACGTCCTACCCATCTCACTCTATGCATCTTAGATTTAGTACACGTCCCAGTAAATTAGTATTAAAGCCTTTTTAGAATTATAATTAATACTGGTGTTTGTTGTTCGAACAGAATCACAATACAGCCGTTCCTTATAAACAGATTCTTATAAAATAAATTCTCAACATTTGCAAAGCCGATAACTGGAAGACTCAATTCACCGAAGATCAAAGACTGGGTGACACAGCTTTGAGCGCGTAAAGGGGAAGGATAAGGAAGAACTCCATTCAGAAGTGTGTTCATGCAGCTGAATTGCAGCATTTTTTTCTGGCCAATACTTCTAGAATTTACGAAAACCTGCACCAGACCCAAAAATATTTATACACATACAAAGACTACAGGACAGAAGTCTTTCAAAAAGAGTTATTACAGATCTTCTCTACAAAATTTTAGATGTAGGATAGATTCATTCTTCTGTTTACCAAAATGTAGGAGTGGTGATATCAGTTGATAAAAGTTCAGATATTCAACCTGAAATATTACATCCGCAAACGGAAGCTCTGTAGTTTTCGCGGTCCACTGTATGAAACATCATTACAGTCTACGCTGTTTCAAGCTGATGGTAAAATCTGTCTTGGGACAACCAGAAGACAGAACGCATTCGTATATCCCAACTATGAAATTCAGTGATGGAGGTATGATGGCATGGCATTGCACTAAATTTTATAGACTGTACAAACATGTACTGTACAAACTGTACGACTATACAAACAATGAATTGTCCTAGTGTGATAATCTACACCAGTAGTTCAAAACCTATTTTCTATCGCGGCACATTTTAAGTCTCATCCAGTCTTCACGCGCCACAACTGTCCTTTCTTTTCTCACCCAGTCTTTCTCCTCTTCCTTTTATGTATTAAAAGAGCATGACACATCCCCAGCAACATGAGATTTAACGAGAGCAGCTACAGAGCTGAGCAGGGCACGAGGTCGAGACCCTGAAGAATTTGAGCCCTATGGGCCCTGCCGTGCAGGTAGCGCAGCAGTGATTATAATCACCATCCTGTACACGCCAGGTGAAAAGGCTCAGGTTCGAATCCGTCAGTGATGCGAGGAACTTTTATGGGGGTTTTTTCACTCTGTGAACTTCTGAATCAGGAATCTGGAAAGTTTCTAGTTTCAAAGGAAAACGGATAATCTTTCTAAATGTGTTAACTTCAGAAATAAAATACCTACAAGTGTAAAAACCCTTATTTTGAACTCTACGATGATTTATCTCGGATATTCAGTAACTTTATTGGTTAGCTTTGCAAGTTGGAATATTCCAAAGTATTAAATTGAACCAAAATTGCACAAAACAAGTTTTTCCGAAGTCCAGCAAACAATAGAGGAGTTCGGATGGTTCTATCAGTGAGCAATCTGTTGTTCTCTATTGAAATGCTTGGCCTCATTCAGCTGCGCTTATGCCATTTCTAGTTGGACATGCCATGCAACGTTTACAGCTGGCAGACTGCATTGTCTTCGTTCTAAATAATTAAGTAAAACAGCGGGAAAGAAAGGAGTCGTGGGTGTAATTGATCGAGAGTGTGTTGTTGGATATTCTATAAATCGCCAAGGTGATTTTTCTCTTCATTCTTCCGTCGAATATTTTTCTTTCGCACCCTTTGCTGATGCATCTCCCCTTCACCCACTTCGCACAATCGAGAGTCGATTTGTTCCTCCTCTTCTACCTCGAGTCCCTGTCCCCTATTTCTGTCCGTATGAATGCAAAGTTAATGTTTAGCTTCCCTCATCTCATCCGTTGCCGTACACCCCAGTAACAACGTGGGCCACATGGCCTGGCTAAAACAAAGAAGATGATGTCATAGAAAAACAGACGGGGGGAGGGGGGGTTCGGTATTGATTACTGCGCCGCCTGTTGGCATGGCCGCTACCGCAAGAGAAGGGGATACAATAAAAGCACGCGGTCACGTGGCTTGGGCTGTAAATTAATACATTGTATCATTAACCACTGTCCCTGCGGAGTGTTTACACAAGCGTGAAGAGAGAGAGAGAGAGAGATGCAGAAGAAGCGCCATGCATGGTCCGTAATGGAAGTTGTTTTTTAATAGGCAGGGGAACGAGTGAATACGTAATGAAAACTCCCATGTATCAGGCCATGTGATAAGGGTTTGATCAGCGGGGATAAGTACATTTTTGTCTACAAGGGGTTCAAGTAGGTAGTACAAATGCCGATGTAATTTTTTTTTGCTTCTTCAGATCCTTTAAAAAGTGTTCTTTATGGTTTCTTTTGCTGAAATCTCGCTTTGATCTTTCACAATTACAGAGATGTACAGTAATTGCGGTACTTTTTTGGCATTAAGAAGCCGAGTTGAGAAATAAGGTAAATTTCAATACAACTTTGTAACGGATTATTTAAGAAATATGCGAATACCACTATTTTTCAATATCCTAATAATCGCTTTCTAGCTCTAGACTTTTATTCCAGAAACTATTGAGTTTTTGGATTCCATCAGATAAGCAAGTTCGTAAAGGATGTAGGTAATTATGCCATGTCTGCACCCTATATCCCTTAACATGTACCCCGAAGTGCATATTTAATAACCTCAAACGTGTGAAAATCAGAAGATGCAATCCATTAAACCATTAAAAAATTGGCCTGTTCTTCTTATAGGCTTTTTGAAATCCGGGATTGCAATATATTCGATGTCAGTTGTTAGTGAGATTATAAAGTGGATTGCAGAGGTAATGCAATGGTTAGATTCTAGACAGATGAGGCTCCAAAGCCGCAAATATATCAAGAATGGTAATGCCATCAGGAGGTAGGACAGGTATCTCGAGGGGTCAGTCAAGAGTTAGCATCCTAGGGTGCTACCAGTATAGCTCCAGCTACTATAGGAAGATGATAGCCAGAACTCTCCCTGGAGCACTCAGTGGGTATAGGAACGCAGTTTGATAGCAACGTTATTAGGAAGACTTAAGGAAAGTGGACTCTAATGAAAGACTTCCGATAATAGTTTGTATATATCCATTAACCCCTCCTACGGGAGGTCCTATCTGACTTATTAAGGACAACGGCGTTTCTTGAGACGATTCTTGACGTGTTCTCATCTGGAGGGAACGTTGAACCTATATATTCCTTAATATCAGGAAAGTGTCTGCGCGTATGGCACATAAATACTAAGAGAACGATTGCGAATTTTTCAAAAAATTCCACAGTGGCCTAAACTTTTGTTTGTTCTTTTTTTAACAGAAGCATCCTAGTCCCCCCCCCCCCTAAAAAGAAGTTTAAAGCTGCTCTGAGCCAAGAAGGTAATGTTGACTGTTTCCTGGAACTGTCGGGGAGTTCTTCTTTTGAATTTTCAAAAAAAGCCCAGAGATACCGTGAATGCTCCGTCGTATTTAACACTTGTGGAAGAATCTGGTGACTCAATTCCCTATTGAGATATGAAGCAATACGTTATGCTTCTTCTTACAGTCCTGATCTGACTCCTAGAGATTTTATTTGTTTGGTCCACTTAAAATGGCCTGGTGAGTTTTCTGACAATGGGAGAGTGAAAATAATATACGTCAGTGGATAGGTCTTCTTAGTACCCAGTGAGTTTCGAGAATTTGATAAAGGGATGGAAAAAGTGCATGTATTTATTGGTGATTATGTTAGCGTGGATCGATGAAATTGTGAAAATTACTGGTGTACATGGAAACAGGAAGCACAAGACCACAATTGCTGGAAACGTGCTGAGGAGGCCTTCATCCTGCAGTGGGCTGACGATGGCTGAAGATGATAATCATGAAAAATAAATGCTATGTTCAGATCAATTTCCCGTTTTCTTTATTTTTCCCTCTTACTTTGTGACTTACTTATTGACTCTCCCTCCTACCTAATATGTGTTTAAAGTGAAGAGGAAATCATAAAAACGTAGCTAATATATAGCACCATTTACTACGTTCACTTCAGTGTAAGGCATTCGTTCTTAGCATAGAATTCTTGCACATTAACCGACTTACCCATTGCATGGTGATATCTCCAAAATTATTGTTTCTAAATTTGAGTTTGTGATGTACGAGATTGTTGGCAGTATCAATTTGTCACGAGGATATTGCTAGTCTAATTTTGTTTAGATTTGTGTCAAATATCCCTGTATCTATTTTCCTTCATTACTGTAGTTGTCGTAAAAGACAGTCAATTACAGCATCCTACTCTGAAATGCAGAAAGCTGACTGTGCAATCAAAGCGAAATAATAAGGTGTTCAGATGTTATTGATTACAGTTGCACGGACTGCTTCGCCTGAAAAACTATTAGTATGCACCGAAAGGACCTAGTGGGACACCAAACTAGAAAAGCATCACACTAATCAGACCTGAAGGAATGGTACATGGAGGTTGGGTCAGGGTATATGAATCCTCTCCTGTTTGTATCTTTGACTAATACTGATAATACTAAAGTATGTTCAAGGTATGTGCCACTTTTTAATATTAAGTTAACAATCTCTTTCTCTCTCTCTAACACGTTTTTTTTTCTCTCTCCCATAATCTGACAAGGAGGCTTCTTTCAAAAAGTTAATTCTGAAGAATATCCCCAATGATCCGAGGGCACCCTCCCTCTAACCATCCCTGTAAAGCTAATGAATATTTCAGTTTACTACATTTTAGTCGAAGAAGATTCTTTTTTTTCCTATCTTCTTAAAACTTTAAAAAGTCTTACCATTACTAAAAACGTGCCTCGTGTTTCTTGGCATTTATATTAGGGGTACTTGATAACTTTTAAGAAGCATCCTATTATCGGAAGAAGACAGTGTTTTATCTCCCTGTCCGTCTGTGTGTCTGTGCCTGAAAGTTTTAACGAACACTCCTTTTTCTACTTTTAAGGCTCCTGTTGTCTTCTCGCTGGCCTCATATTCTTGATGAGGAAAGAAGACGCAATTAAAATGTAATTACGGATAAATCGGGCGCTACAAAAACGAAGGGGGGAAGAGAGTGAATGTCGGGGGACTTAACGTCCCCTCGAAGAAAAAATGGATGATCGAAAGTTGGATGTACACCTGTAAACGTCATTAGCATCACAGGAGGGTAAAAGCGATTAATCTGGAAATAGATTAATGTGACGTTAGCGACAGCCATTTCCGAAATTTTGGAATTATTCTTATAAGTAACGCTGTTCGACCCAAATGACAAGATAATCGCGTAATAAATATGGTTCTCAAATATGTCGGACTCCCACACTTCGTTCTACCCAGAGATCAAGAGATTCGCTCAGTTCTACAGATTTCAAAATTGTCTCCAGTTGACTACATGCATTAAGTATCCAACGCATAATAATTGTTATGCCCCTGTAAAAGTTGTTTTTCAGCATAACAAACCGCCATTATTCCATATAAAATCTTACGCTAGAGAAAAAAATATTTGGGCACCAGATATACATATCATTTGCTATTTAACTGTGTTTTATCATTGAATACACAACTGTTTGTTTTTATCTTTCTGTCTATCCTCCCAGGCTATCGAGATTTTTTGAGGGATTACAAATATCCAATTGATAGTTACAACTCTGAATACTGAATATTTGTAATAATCAAATAATGTGGACAGAGCTATATTTTTGTTTTAATTAATATTAAACAAAAATTCAACTTCATCCGCATTATTTCTTTTATTTTTGCATCTCTCTCTCTCTCTAGAATAAATTCCGATCTTTCCCTATTTTGCAAAGAACTGAAGAAAACTTCACCTTCTCCATAAAATGGAAAAAGATACTTAATAAAGCTTAATCGCTTCATTTTTCAACCTTCTAACAAAAAGAAAAAAAAACAGATTTTTTTCTAGAGTCAGAAAAACCATCTTTGGGTTTTTTTAAAAAAACAGATCCTTTGTAAAAGAACAAGAGCAACACTATATTGCACTACCACTGGTTGATAATAAGTTAGAAACTTAATTAGATTTTATTAAGTCGACGTTGGGTTAGAGAACAATCATTTTATCAGTTATTATCTTTGATTATAAAAGCAAATGATTTAAAACTTAATATCAGAAATGACAACTTGAACGATCCATGGCAATGAAATTTTTTTAGCGCCCATCTTTTTTTTGGAAATAAAAAAAAACCGCTTTCCCTTCCTTCATAAAACTATCCCTCTTTCTCAAACATCACGTATAACACCATCAAAGTTTAATATGATTTCTGTTAGAACTTGGAATAAGAGCCAAGCGAGCTGATAATGTTACATCTTAGAGACAAGCTGGGATAATTCACTAGTGGGTGATATTCCAGTAAAAGTCTCCGAATCAATTGTTTTCTCAGATTTCAACGTGCAAACTATCATTTGCTGATGGAGGGGGTGTTGGCGTAATGTTGCCATCAAAGAAATATGCTCCATAAATCAAGACCGACTATCCAACCCAGAAGAAACAACATTAAAATAATTTGCTGGCGACCCGTGTACATTAACAGCCAATATCGGGGTATCAGTAATGACCTCATATTAATTTTGTTTCTAGATATGCGCAGCTATAGTTCGTTGGATATACCATCGACACGGGCGTAGGGTCCAGGCACGAGAATACTTAATACCTCGACACCCACCCACCCCCTTTTCGCACTAACGCCAAACTCCAAATAATGAAAGAGTAATTTATAGGAGTGCAAACGCTCGTATCAGCTTAGTATTCTCGTTCGCCAGAACATCGAAAATAATCAGGCGGCAGGTAGTTATCACCTGTAGTTTGGACTGCCAACATTAAAGTTTTGATAAACTGGCGGAGATTAAGAAAGAAGAAACAGCAAAAGAAGAAGAAGAAGAAGGATGACTTATTAATGTTCGGCAGTGGTGGCAAAGGAGTAGCACGAGGAGGCTCGTGTCATTCGCAATTACCGCGATGCAGATTATGAATCAATAGTCCAACTACTCGGGTAAGAGGGTGGACTAGAGGCGCGTGGCTTTGCCTCTTAATCCACGCTAATACGGCCGAAGTACGCCACGGAATGCGGGTGTGATCCGGGACGAATGGATGTCTGTGGCGGAGTGAATTTCTGCGGCCGTGAACACGTTATTATTCCCTTTTATTACCCTGCCAGCCTTGTGCGGTACGGCGCGAAGGCTATCGTAATTCATGGACGCTGACGACAAATTTGCATATATATTTCCGAGTTGCACGGGAGTCCGGTGGAAATTATACGTCCCTGGTATTGTGGCTGATCGTGTAAATCTTCATTTTTATAAGTCATTATGTTGCCGACCTATCACGTGGATTACAGACTCGCGCGGTTTTACTGAAAAGAAAAAAAAAAAGAAGCGAAAACAGAAGAAATGAGACTGCGGCACAGCACGAGAGGGAAGAGATCATTAAATGGTAATAGCAGCGTCTTTTTTTTTCTTCTTTCTTCTTCCCGTATTGTCCCCATATTAGCATAACACCTGTGTCACATTACTGGTAAGTAGTAAAAGAGATGTAGTCTTAGAATTTTCTTAAAATCCTCTCCTCTTAGCATCAGGAAGCTGCGACTTACTTCTCATAAGATTTTAACGACTTTATCTGTACCGATATTTTCCCCCATAGGCATTGCGCAATGTAAACTAAGGACTGTTCCGTAGAGAGCAGTTGAGTTGGCGGAACTCCATCGACTGTGTGATAATTTGTTGCCCACGCTAGTGATCCATCAGGAGTTATAAGTTCACCGGTTGTTAAACAAAAGACAGTTTAAAAGAGAAAAAAGAGATGTCAGATCTTTCCACTATCGCCGAGATGTGGTATCTACTTGAATCCATACATAAATTTGCCGAAACAGACTTGGAGTTTGTCTTTTCCAATTAACGTATATGCGTTAGAAAATGTTCCCCGTCAAACTAGAACAGGAAGGGTGCGTAAGAATGGACACGCATATCTTGTCTTTTCCGCTAAATCTTAATAAACATCTTGAAATTGTAATGAGAAAAATCAGCTGAGGAGGAACATTTTAATGGATATTTTAAAGAATGGTTTCGCTAGATCAACACATTCTGTTAAAACGCAAACAAGAGAAACTTCACTGGGAGGTAATTTAGGACCGGGGTTACGTAAAATTCAATGATAAAACATATCGTAAAGATATCAGTGGAAGCGCTAGGAGTTCTTCTCCATGAAAAAAGAGAATGGCTGTTCATAAAACAAACCATCTTGCAACGAGGAATGTTTTTGGTCGATAGTTTAAAAACCACGCACATTATTGTATTAGTATTATTATTATTATTATTATTTATTCATTTTATTACATATGCTTCACCCCTGAACAGCCTTCAGCTAGGAGGGTGCCTATATACATTTATACATTATAAGTTAGAGAGCAAACATAGAAATCGTACATCTAAAGTGAGCAAATAAAGCAGATATAAATATATACAATGACATAAGCAAAAGATAGAGACATAAAAACATACGCGTCCTAATATATGCATTTACAGCAAATACATATACATACAAAACACATAATGATTTAAAACAAATTAATTCATCAGTAAAGTAGAGTTAATGGAAGATTCCATCCTGAAGGAGATAATTAGGAAACTTCTACAGTTGTATGTGATGGTACATGTCCTGTATCTTCTCAGATCTGTACGCTTTCTCATCACAGAACTTGTGGGGATCAATCTTCAGGGTGTTGTACGTTTCGAGGATGTTTGACGGAAAACATCGTCTAAGCATAGTTAAATTCTGTAATGAGCTTCTTAGGGGATTCCAAGCACTATTGCAAAGGGCGCGGGAAAGCCTAGGGCCTGCAACAAGATTATGGACATTTGGAGAATCAAAGCGATCGGTGAGGAGTTGGCAGAGATTACGCAGATTTCCTGTGATGAGCAACTGATTCCAAGGGGTGCAACCAAGGTTAGCATACATGACTGATCTCGAGATGGTGAAAGGGTGGCCATTAACACGGTTCAACCACCTTAAAATCCAGTATTCGATACCCATGAATTTTTTGATGTTAGTGAGGGAAGCAGAGGACCAGATCGTCGAGGCATACATGGGAATCGGAACAAGACATGTTTGTATGTAGTGAGTGGCAAGTTTTTGGTTGTTTACACCAGTAAGTTCCTGTCTTATCGCCCACATTGCTGACAGAGTTTTTGCTTTAGTGTTGGCGAAGTGCTGTTGGAAGGTCAGGCCTCCATCCCAGGTGAGCCCTAGATCAGTGTGATGAGAAACCTTTTGGACTCTAATACCATTGATGTAGATGTCTATGTTCATCTTCTTCTTCAAGTTGGTGAAAGACATATGTGCTGACTTGGTCGGATTTATGGATAGGCCAATATTCTCAAGATAATGGTCAAGTTCTTCTGTTAGGGCAGTGGCATTGGCGGTGATTGCTTCAGATTTGTCACCTTGTTTTGACGAGATGAAGAGTTTTATATCATCTGCGTAAGAGCTGCAGTCAGGATGCGTAGAGAGGAAGGGGTCCAAAGCGGCAGCAAAAAATAGTGCGGAAAGGACGCCACCTTGGGGTACTCCTCTGTAGACGACGTGGTTCGATTGGAAGGTTCTATGTTCTACTCTCAAATGCCTTTGTTTGAGAATGGAAACGATGACTTTTAATAAGCCTCCCTGTATTCTGAAATGCCTTTCAAGTATTGTCATCAAGGAATTGATTGAGACATTATCGAAAGCAGATTTAATATCTAAAAATACTACATCAATCTGTTCTTTGGCGTTCAGAGTCGTTTGGATCCGAAATAGGGTGTCCATTAGATTAGTCACAGTTGATCTCTTTGGAATTACAGTGTGTAAATATGGTGGTCTTTTATGGAAAAAATGCATAACAAGAATTGGCAGCAGAGTCTTCTCGAACAATTTTAGTAAATTGCAGCTTATAGAGATGGGACGAAAATCCTTCTTGTCTTTCGGATGTTTGACTTTAGGCACGGGTTTTACAATATAATGTTTCCATATTTCAGGGATAATTCCAGTGTGTAGGGTTTCTCTAAATATGTGTAGCAAGACCTCCATGATGAATGGACTGCTTACTTTCATGATGAAGAGGGGGAACATATCGGGGCCAGAAGTAGATTTATTTGGGAGACTATTTAATGCCTGAATAACATTTTCTATTGGTTATGGTGATTTCTGTTAGTAGAGGTCTGATATCAAGATTGGATCCGGATGGAGACATGTTATTCATGTAATTTACCAGCCAACTGGTTTTGTCTGGTGCGAGAGAGTTATACTTTAAGTTAGGATCTGGAGAGATTCCGAAGGTACTGTTCGCCCATTCCCTAAATAAGGTTTCGTCCATGGTGAAGCTGGTATTCTTGTTGTTGTTGATTCTTTTAGACTGTTTAAGCTTTTTAGAAATTGCAAAGTTGAACTCTTGACGTTTGTGCTTTAAGAAACAGGCTCGTTCTTTTTTATAAGCGATGTAGTCTTCAGCGGTTCTGGTTTTCTGCCATTTTCTGTAAGCCTTTTGTTTTCTTACAAACACAACCTTCATATTGTTGTTAAACCACCAGTTAGATCGATGTGAGATCCGAATCTCCTTAGACGCACCAACACAAGCTATTTGAAATAATTCGTCAGCGAGGATGGAAGCAGCTTCAGGCCCTGACTTTTCTAACAGGCAGTTCCATTTATACGTAGTGAGGCGATGGAGGATTATTTCTTGCTTAATGAACTTGTTTGAAAAGACTCTTCTCGTATGCAGCGGGCCACATCCTTCAACCGAGGTATTAGAAAGGTCGGAACGGGAATAGAATTCAAAATCTAACGGTTTATGATCTGATTTGAAGAAGAAGGTTGGTTCGATAAGTTCTGCATGAAGTGTGTTGTGAAAAATGAGGTCAAGCTGCTGATTTCCGCGAGTTGGGGGAGTTTGAAGCGGATGAAGGTCGAGCATATGTAACATTTTTTCGAGAGAAGACCGAGCCGTTGAGTACCTTGGCAGGGGCATGTTGAAGTCCCCTACAAGAATAATAGGGACGTTGGGTTGAAGATTGGTAGTAATCCAGGTCGCTAATTCCGTTCTAACCTCTAGGGTGTGTTCTGGAGGGAGGTAGACAGTGCAAACCTGTATTCTAATTTCATCGATGTCAAGGATTACAGAGATGGCTTCAAAGTTTTCGGAACTACTTGAGTTGGTCCTATTTCGAGAAAAGGAATTTTTATAGATGACTGCAACTCCACCACCACGGCGAATGGTGGTGGAGTAGTATTAGTAAAAGAAATGCCAATTAACGCAAAGAATATTATTCTTTTAAAAAACTAATCCCAAATCGTTTATTTTACTCCTATTTCCAGAAAGTGATCATCCAGTTCTTCCCTGAATTTAGCCAAACTTTGGGAAGTATTTTTTTCCAGTGATCAACAACAAGCTGCCCATGAAGGTAAATTTAAGAGATCCATTCTTCGGTTACTGCCTACCTATCTGTTCCATTCTGCCTACCTACCTTCGAAAATATACCACTCTCATTCACTTTAGTCATTCTCTTCAGCGCTTAAATGTATCCTGTTACAAGTTTTGCAGTCCATACCTTCCATACCATACCAAATTATAACCCTTCAACTGCACATATAAATATTAGTAAATTCTTAAAACTATTGAGCCCATAATTCATTCAGGTTTTGTGAATGCTGTGGTTGTACGAATATTTTCACTTCCTGTTCAGATGGTGCCATACATCTATAGAGGATTTAAATCTAATGGCTCGGCTGGATAATTTAAATGCCCTACCTTTTGCTCTTGTCAGTTTCAAACAGAAGAAGCCCTATGAGCCAAACAGTTTCCATCCTGGAACACGGAATTATCGAAATCATGTTTCTCTCAAATGTTCAGCAAAAAGCACAATCTAATCATCCAGAATTCATCTAGACTGTGTGCACGATACCGTGCACACAGTCCAGATGAAATGCCTTATTGCCTCCTCTCGTTAACTCGGTGTCTGGTATCATCAGAATTTAGGCAAAATTTGGATTCAGCACACCACATCACGGCTTTCCATCATGAAGTGCAATTTTCGTGCCTTTTAGTCTTAAGGTCGATTTTTATGCATCTGTTAATATTGTTCTTTTTCAGTGGACCCCTACTTTAGATACCATGCTATCTAATTCTCTCGGAAATCGGCTCATAAGGTCCTAAATGTTCTTATCTTGTTTGATATCGTTTGTTTTGTTTACTTTCGTTTACAAGGCTCACACCATCCCTTAAAAACTCATATTACTGTTCTTCTGAAAAGCATCACATTTAGCCACTTCTTTAATAATACTAGCAAATGCTATCCTCCTTTTAGCAACTCATTAGCATCCCCCCTGCGCTCCCTCTTTCGTAGTGGAAACCCTCCTTGCTTCTTAAATCGCAGCTGGTATACCTGCAAATAGAGAAAGCGGTTAACCTTACACTCTAATTTCAGTGCTGTAAACAAATGAGAGTAGAAGCTACACACGTTCAATCTGTTATGTGTCCCAAATACTACCAGTGAGTAATTTGTTTTGTCCAATGTCTGTTTTAGTAAACTATGAACTTTATTTTGGCTGAAAATTAGGTGATCTTGGAGTAGGTGCCTTATAAATACTGCACCAATTGTGCTTCCCGTCTCAGAGGCCCAGAGGATGATTAAAAGAGACGATATTTTCGGCCGTTTAATCTGATACTTATCAATGCGGGTTGTGCTTATTGTAAAAATTAAATAATCTGCATTTCTCTCTAAAAGAGTGGGTGCTGGGCAATATATGACTTTAAAGTTGGTTATGTGCATGTTAAGCGCCAAAGGAACTAAGGCCATTCGGCAGCAATACATTATATCTGTAATTGTATTCATATGAGCTTTTTTCACAAAGTGGCCGGGTTAGTCGGTCTCAGGCGAGGAGAGCATGTGGATGGCATGCCATCCACATGCCCATTTCTAAGGGCCATACGTGGCTCTATACAGAGCCACGTATGGCCCTTAGAAACCATCTCTCAAGTCTGTGTAATTCCTCGGGAGTTATAGATCTGCCTTCGGGAAGAATGCTCACAAAGGATGAGATTATGTGCGTGCTTAATATGATAGCGATCTGTTTTCATTGGAGTTTGGTTAAGCTAAACCCCTATCTGTATTTTTATACTTATTACATAATTGAAAAGGAAAGATATAACTCTTCATTATGCAATATAATAATGCAGATGAATTCTATGTATAATTGCTTTGCCAAATCCTTAATACATTTGAAGAGGCACTTGAGGAGATGTTCACGTCTACAGAAAGCTGTTCGTCTTATTTGTAAGAGAGCCCAGAGACTTGATTATCAGCATGTTATTGCTGGAGGAGAACTGTGTTCTGGCAGAATGGTTTCTAAGCGCTGTTAAGATTATATATTCAAGACTTAGGAGTAAATTCATGTCTACAGCAGTAATTGAATCGAATATCGCCATATCCCCCAACTCATAAACAAAGCAAGTGTAGATGAGAGGGATCAAACACTTTTATTTTCATTCCCATATCAGTAGATCCTGTAACTGAGCACTGGTCGATCATATCCGCCCTTAGATCATATCCAGGCACCATTTGAGCAAGTGGATAATGATCATAAAACATGATTAACTATGGGAAACTCCATAATGGGTAGTTTAATGGTCACGAATGAAGAATCCCTACTGGTCATTTTTAAGGGTGGTGTTCTTAATAGTGAACGCCGTTGCCGAGTGGTTAGACGCGAGGGTACATAAATACACGTGATTTGAGTGACCTGAGTTCATGCCCCCGACTGCTGAATACGGTGCTATTTTTTGTATTCTCTCTTTCTTGTGAGATCCTCTGACCATGTGGTCGTCCCGGAGTATAAACAAAATATTTATTTATTTAATTGCCAGTTTTTTGTTGTTTGTTTCTATGATTGGGTGGATGGGGCATGCCCTGATCAGAACATTCTGATTACCTTTTTGTCCGATTTTATTAAGCTGCTTTTAACGCTTCCAGTACGGCCGATTTTCCAGATAAAAAAAAGTAAATCGACCATTCTCAATAACTTTGAGATAGGCTGCTTCTTCATTATCTTTCATTTCTACAGATATTAGTCATATTGGGAAAGCTCATTTAGTTTATCGTATACTATGTTGATACAAATGTGTTCCCGACAGATTTGCATGTTATGCAGGCTTTTCAACCTAGAATAACTCAGGGAGAAAGCCCGTATATCCCCTCCTGATATCGGCTGACTACAGCTTCGGTTGTAAAGGACTATTCAAGAATTCCTCCAGCAGCAAACAGGATTTGAATTGCGCCCTCTCCAAACGAGTGATAAATGACGAACTCCTTATATTGCTACATAGACAAAGTGTAAAGGTCTAATCTTGCAGAAGAGTAATAGTTACTAGCAGGTTTAACCAGGCTTCCGTAGCCGAGTGGTCATGAGCGGGAGTGTAGTATCACACGCTCTTTGAATAGACCGGGGTTCAAGCCCGTGACTGCTAAATACGGTCGATCTACCAACTCGTACTGGACCAGCGTGGAAGATTATGGTCCATTTCCCTCCGCAATGAATTGTTGAGGAGGCTTCGATCCTGCAGTGGGTTGATAATGGCTGCAGTTTTTTTTTTTTCTGCGTGCGTAATTCAGCGATTATAATCACCGTCCTCCCCACACTGGTTAAAAAAGGCCCGAGAAATTTTTTTTCACTCCGTGGCTGAGTTCGTGGGTCTCAGATGTAGATAGCGAGGTTTATCCCCGGAAATTCTGATGTTTCGTACAGAAAAACTGAAAAATTGACCAAAGAATACATGCAATTCATGAACCTAATAAATATGGGCATATGAGTTAGTTATAGGGTGACTTTGATATGTATTCCGAGTTTTTTGTCCATCCCCTCTAACAGTTTATCTTGTTCTTCCTTGAATTCATGTAAACTACCCACTTCCTCAATACCAGATGCGAGTTCGAGTTTGTTTCTACAAGCAACCACTCTCTGGCTGAAGAAAAATTTCCGCGCACGCACACACATCCGACTTGCAACCGTCCTTCCACAATTTGAATTTATACCAACAGTATTGAACAACTCAATCTCGTCGCAGCTGCCTAGTCTTTAGACGCTGCAATTTGAAATTAAAGTCTTTCCTGGTAAGGGCACCCGTTTCTCCCCCTCACTAATCTTGTTGCTCTTCTCTGCATCCGTTCCAAGAGATCCATGTCCTTCCTAAAATGAGACCTGCATGAAGAATTCAAGATGTATCTTACCATTGCCTTTTACACTGGGATAATCACCTCCCTCTCCCTGCGGGAAAAAATTCCTGTATGTAATTGAAAACATTATGAGGAGGGAGCTGTTCTGCTTGTCATAAAACTTCATATCTGAGTGCACAATTGCACCTCAGGCCTTTTTCATTCTCCAATGCCCTGAGTGTGGTACGACACAGATGGTACGTTGATCTAGGATTATTGCTCCCCTTACGAAGTACCTTGCATTTGTCAATATTAAACTTCAATTGCCACTTCTAAGCTCATCAGCCTAATTTGTATAGATCTCTTTGCAGTAGCATACTCTAATTACTGTGATTAACTACCTTGCCAACCTTCGTATCATTTGCAAACTTAGTTATTAAGCCCTGATATGCCTTCATGGTTATCATTAAGAAATACAGAAAACAGAAGTGGGACCAGCACTGAATCCTGGGGGACTCCGCTAATAATATTAGTTCATCAGGAGCAGTGGCCATTGATAACCACGCTCTGTCTTCTTCTACTTAACCATCCCTTTATCCATAGCAGTAACTTGCCCTTAAGGCCATATTGTTGAAGTTTATACAGCAGCCTTTTATGTGCAACAGTGTCAAACGGTTTTCCCTGAAATCTAAGTATAATAATTTTAAAATTATTTTTTGTATCTAGTTCCTTTGTTACCGTGTCACAGTATACAATCAGATTGGTCAGACAAGATCGCCCTATAACAAATCCAGGCATTGACTACAGTATACTGTATTCCTTTCTAGATGGGCCTGCATTACTTCTTTAACCAGTGACTCCATTAATTTCTCTGGAACAGAAGTCAATCTAATAGGTCTGTAATCACTCCAGTCGCATTTTGATCCCCCCCTTGTAAATTGGGGATACATTTGGACATCTCCGGTCCACAAGGTCCCCCCTGAATTCAAGGCTGGTCTCTTAGTCATGGAACAAGGTTTGCTGCCCTCTTTTGCTGTAATTGGAAGATATCATCTACTCCAGTGCCTTTTACGTTTAGCTTCAACAATTTCTTCTCCACTTTTCTCTCAATTATCACAAAATCATTCAGCTGCCCTCCAGCATTTGACTCACTTCTAAGATCCCCCAGCCCTAAAAAATTCCTCACTTGTGAATGTAGATGAAAAATACCCGTTCAATTTGTCAATAACCTGAGCAGGATCATCAACAGTTAAATAATCGAAATCAAGTGGACCAATGTGATCAATCCCTTCCTTCTGTTGTTAATATAAGAGTAGAAGTCTTTACTGATTTTTTTGCATTCTTTTCTAGAGATTTCTCGTAATCGCCTTAGCTTTCCTAACCTCCTTTTTGACTCGAGATCAGACCAGTTTGTCTATCATACGCTTCTGTTATTACCTGATAACTTATATGCATCCCATGCATTTTATTCTCTGCGACGAGTCTCCTTAGTTCATCTGCCATCCATTTAGGCCTTGAACAGTATCTCTTGATATAAAAAGGCCCAATAGCATCTATAATAATGCCCCTGAATGCTTCTCGTTTAGAATTTTCTGTTGATAACTTCATCAGCTGGTTCCAATGCATAGAATTTAAAAACTATCTGAAATAATGCAAGAAGGGTCACTGTTGATAAACATGTTACAAGTATTGCTTTCTCTTGTTGTCTCTCTAACATGCTGACTGGCTGGCATTCACTCACCTGGGCTACATCACTTCCAGAAGTTATTGCTTTATGAAAATTAGCTATCCATTTGTCAAAAAAGGATGGTTCACTTTTTCGTTATAAAAGCCTCATCCCTATAGCTGCTTCGTTGATCACTGTCAGCTTTTCAGAGGGTGGACAGATTTCCTCAGAGAATGCATAGCAAAGCGTTCTCTGAGGAATGAAGGAAAGGAGAGCAATGGAGTTTTTCATGTCGCTACTTCAGCTCAATCACCGATGATTTGGTATTCATTCACGTGGGGGAATTATTCGCTTTTTGACGAAACTGACACTGACTGGAGTGGTCGGAGAAGGGGGGAAGCTGAGCTATAAGGGGTGACAAAACCCTCATATGAATAAAGGCAAAAACTTGCCTTTATTGGAGAGTGCCTTCTAGTCTTCACAATTTCGTCACTTCAAGATGTTTCCTTTCTGTTCCTAAAGTGGTGCTGAAATATTTTTCTTCCAATCATCTGGTATTGTCTCATCTTTCCATATTTTGCTGAACAACTTCCACATCCACTCTACTCCCTCCTTGCTAAGTGCTCTTAACATCTCAATCAACGCACTTGATGGTCTTGCTTGTCTTCCTATTTTTCATGTATTTTAATATTCATATGCACAGATATGAAGAGAGGACAGCTAAAGATAGCCTAAAGCGGGGAGAAAGTCTATTAGGATGAATAAGACATGTCTTAGGAAGGGGCACCAATCAGGAAAGCTATGAACATAAAAGCAGAAGGGAAATACCAAGAAGAATACCATGTAAGAAATGGTGGCAAACAATACAGAAGGAGATGTAGGAAGATGGAGTTGGAAAGGGAGATGTTTGGGACAAACAGAGAGAAGTGGAGAGGGACGGTATAGATAGCAGATTCTCAACCCCTTTCATTCCACATGAAACAGGACTGCTTCAAACCTAGTCTTCGTAGTGAAATACCAAGGCAACTGGAAGAAGAAGCAAAACCAAAGGTAGTTTGTAAATGACAACCAAGAATTGGAAACTGACTTTACAGACTTTTGTTTGTCTTAGCTCTGAATAAGAAAAGGACTTTCATCCAGTTTACACAGGACAGCGTATTTGTCACTTGCCATCCTTCTTAGGATGGCCCTGTTGATTATGATGAGAGGAATTAATCGCGGCTTTTCAAGCACGACTGAGTTGGGAAGTCCCATACAGAGGTGCATAGTTTTGAGAGCGTTTGACCCACTACTTTCATAAAAATGTACTGGCCTTAAAATGTACCCAATTCACCTACAGGATAGACAGAAGCGTCATATCTCGTGGTGTTGCCTTGACGCTAATTGCAGACCACCCCAGCCATCAATAAAACATAAAAGAAGCTTCTGATTCTAAATGATCGCAAAGGTTTTAAGTTGATTTTGACACGACAAGAAAAAACAAAAAAAAATGAAAAGAGAGAAAAACATCTGGGGGGTGTATTCTATAGGAAATAAACGACCTTCGATTCTTCTATTTTTCTCAGTAATTACGTTTTATTCCCTCCCTCCTCCCAACGTCTTGGACAGTGTTTACTAATCGTACTTGTGAGTTTTCTAAAGCGTGAAGATCGCATTCCAGTTATCGCCACACGAGTAGCACCCCTCAACTTCGCTCGGGTGCTGCATCCAGAGGAACTAATAGCTATATTGTGCACGCGCAAAGCGGCGACACCGAGATACGTTAAATACTTTTCTCATTCCCCGCGAGAGGAATTGAAATTTTTAAATTTGAGCGAGCTGTCTGGCGGAAGTTGACATTTTTGCACTTCCTCTCCATCCTATCTATTTTGACACGTGCTTCGTCACAACCGTGAAGCTCATTTAACATTAGACAGATGATGGCGCGGGAAACGCTTAACAGTGCGCACGTAGTAGTATCATTACTAGTTTTTATGCCAAACGAGAACGGTGGTGGCTCCATCTATTAAGTGGTTTTTGAAATATTATAAAGTCCCCCCCTTTGCGCGCGTGTGCTTAGAATTAGAAATACGCGGTTTAAGAGAGAAATAGTTTTCTGATTTCTGGCGTTTTATTGAATTTGTGGAAGAAAATTCTCGAATTGTGGATGTCTGAAGAGAACGGGATGAAGAG
This sequence comes from Mastigoproctus giganteus, assembly GCF_048544385.1. Taxonomy (NCBI): domain Eukaryota; kingdom Metazoa; phylum Arthropoda; class Arachnida; order Uropygi; family Thelyphonidae; genus Mastigoproctus; species Mastigoproctus giganteus. The sequence goes on from NC_143585.1 coordinate 66,988,299, forward strand.
TTAACGATGATTCACTGAAAAAAGCAAAAATACTCGTCTGGGTACAAGTAGATTCTTGTATGATCATACCTGAGTCACGAGGAGTCTGGAAGAGATGGAGAGCGTGAGATAAATACTAAATTAATTTATGAGAGAATACAAAGGTGAGCGAGCAGAGAAAGAAGAATAACAATAGGAAAAAAACGCTTTTGAGTAGTGAAGAAGATTACCGCGTGGGACTCGTCTAAAGAAAAGATTGGTAAGATGTCTAATATCAAGAGGATTCTTTATCGAGCAGAAACGTGGAACTTTGGAATGGAAGATATTAGAAGACTGGAGTGTTTTGAGAAGAGTTGTTTGACTGAAGTCATGAGAAGACAGAAGAGAAATTGGGTTGGGCAGTTTGCGTTGCAAGATGAGGGATTGATGGAGATGTGATTGAGAGAAAATTTGAGGAAAAGAGGCCTTGAGGGAGATTGAGCAAAATTATGATGATTGATGAACTGAGAGGGTTTGGTGAATGTTGGAGAAATGTCCCGAGGGCTTAGGAGAGCTGAGGATAGGAAGATATGGAGAAGGGGTTAGTGAGGTGTTGGGCCTGACTTTGGCGGAACTCTAATGATGGTGGTATATAAGATTCTTTTTAAGTTCTTTATTTAAACATTGAAGTACAGAGAACCCATACCATAATGCACAATATAAGCTATTGTGTGTTTTGAGGACACGAAAGGCTTGTACAATAGCAATTTCCACAAAGGAAACTGATGTTAGAGAGGAAGGGGGAGAGGTCGCATCAAGATTTAAATGTTTTATCGCGTTCTTGTATTTTATTGGCACGTTTTTCTCCAAACTAACTATTTTTTTGATGGGATCTTAGTCTTTCCAACTGCGGTACTTTCCAGACACACATCTTCCCCTAATCACACCCTAGAGCTTACATGGGATTAACTATGCCATTGATGACACTTGAAGTTGTTTAACAAGTAAAAAAGATAATCATAAAAAAAATTGTTTATATAAGATGTAGGCCTGAGTTAATATCGTGGTCAATTGCAAGAGTGCAATAGCATACGCTATTTGAATGGAAAGTGGTTCAAGTTAGCGTGACCGCTGAATACGATTACCGATTGATGGTATTCATGATTTATTGTAAAGGCTTTGGACCTACTGGTCGTGTCGGAATTTAAACAAGAACTTGTGTTCAAGATAATAAACATACAGTACCCAGAAAAGTACGCAATTTAAGAACAATAAGAATGCTAAAATTATCATATTTCATGACTGTTGAGTTAAACCACCAAGAAGAGTTTTAATGGAACGTTTTCAGCAGCATATATTCCACCTCACTGGTGGTATTGGTGTAATTTGATACGTTGGATGCCAACAAAAATATTCAAGAAAAATGAAGAGATGTGTATAAACAGTGATGAAGTACTGTTGAGAGGGTTTCCCCCTCCCAACATTTCCGCACTACCGAGGGTCACTGGAATGGTAAAAATCTGTGAGATGGAGCCTGTTGTGAGCGGTAAGAAAGCTTCCCACCCTAAGGGATCTTCCTTTGCGATTTTCCATCAGTTTTCCAAAACGGAAACTCCTTTCTATGTAAATCCCTTTATGGAGTCTCTAATGTACAGGCATCTCATGACGTTACATGAGTTCCTGTATGTTAGGTACAGAAAGAACGTGTGAAAATATCTTAAGGTGGTTATTAGGTAGGAAGAAATTTTCGGTGTTCGTACATGTTTCTATACAATTGCTTCACATCGAGGGCAACAAGAAACTCCAAGGTTCAGGGCAGTTGTGTTTTCATGGCGCAGCGGCACAACCAATATTCTATAGCAGCAAAGATGGGTTTTAAAGTTGTTAGAAAGCCAATACCCAGATTTCTGCATCATACAGAACAGTCGATGTATTAAAGCGTAAAATGCATTTCCTCCAAACATACGGTGACGGACAAAAAAACTGCATCACCTTAAAAAAAGTAACATTTGTAGTGAAACGTGTAAAATATTGTGTGATTACAGTCATTTTGTTTCTTGCAAAGCAAATGTATTGCATCAGATAACGCTTCTATTGCATCAGACACTATTGCAAGGTATTACATCAGCTGTTTCTATAAATAAGGCGTTGGAAGTGTATACACGCTCATTAGTTTCCTGTTTTGCGGAGGTTTAAGCATGGCTCCATATGTTCAAGTGATACCAAAGAAAAAAAGTGTAGCTGTTGCTCTGTCCCAGGAAGGGCTTTCTACGCGTGCTATCGCTGATAAAATAGGCTGACACCAGTCAACAGTATCTCGGGTGCTGGAATTAAAGCGTGAAACCGGTGATATGAAAAGGATCAGGCCGTAAGAGAGTGAACCTTCCCAAGATCGATATTTGAAACGGCTATGCCTTCGTAATTGCCATGCTAGTGATCCTGATCTAAAACTGGACTTTGAGATGGCCTCTGGTGTTGAAACAAGTGCACGAACTGTCCAAAGACGCTTTCGGAATGTGATCTACATGCCTATCGGCCCAAGAAGAAGCCTTTGTTGACCCACCAAATGAGGAAAAAGCGACCTGCTTGGGCTAAAACGCATGTTTCATTGACAAAAGAACAATGGGACATGTCATCTTTTCTGACGAACCGAAATTCGACCTGCATGGCTCGGATGGGAAGCGATATGTCAGAAGACGAAAATCGGAGGCATGTCATCCTGGCTGCATAACTCCGACTGTAAAGTTCCTCTCCCGCCGGTCAAAAGGTGGATGCAAAACAAGCAAAGGGGTGGGGCGAATTAAATTTATTAACGGAACAGTGAATGCAGAAACCTACACTGCTATCTTGGAGGAGTGCCTGAAACCCGTTATTAGGGATCACCACACAGACGTCCAAAACTGCATTTTTCTACAGGACTCAGCACCTTGCCACGCAAAAAAAGTGGCGTTTTATGCTATTTAGATTTAATGATGACTTTGTCTTCTTGTCTCACAAGGCTTAAAACACACTTACACCAATGTTTTCCCTTATTTTTCTCCCTTAAGGTGCAGTCATACCTCAGAAATGCTGCATTGCAGTATTGGACTGGCCCGGCCAAAGAGCAGTGCAGATTTGAACCCTACTGAAAATTTCTGGTACATAATGTCGTCTAAAATTGCTCAGAAGAAGCCAACAAGTGAGATTGCTGCAGGAGAGCATTCTAAGGATGTGGTACCACGAAATTGGGCAACCGTATGTCCAGAAGTTGATTAACTCTATGCCAGATCGTTGCAAGGCTGTAATTGCAGCTCGAGGAGGAACAACAAAAATATTGATGACTTATTTTCCCGATTTACAGGACATAATACTATTACGTTAACTTGTCATTTCACTTTGTACACGTAAATGCAATAAAATGTATGTTTAGTTGTCAAGATTGCTATTTGCATGAATTCTCATAAAAATACCATTAATTATGCATTTTGCCCTTCGGGAAGATATTTATGGCAATTAAGTATATCAGGTGGAGTCTATTGGATTTCATTCGCAGAGATACATATCTCATCTAACAAATGTCGAACATTTCTGCAACACACCACGCAGAGCAAAACACATTATTTGCAAAATCAGAGAAATTGGAGAAAAGAAAAAAAAAAGTTAAAGAAAATAAATGAAAATGAGCGGTACCGAAAGAAGAAGCTAAAATGTGAACGTGAAGAATGCGCAGCTCTTGACTACAAGCTTGGTAAAGAACTGATATGAGAACTGTTAAGGAATGGACTAAGGAGCTATGTATTTTTCTTTTATGAAAGCTCCTAACACAAAACGCATTATACCTATCAGCATTCTACAAAAGGTATTAGAACTTCTCAGCTTCCAGCCCATGCAAGGTACTTAGTACCTTACATGGGTTGAATGCTGAGAAGACAGAAGATACTTGTTGATATTAAACTTGAACTTCTGTACACTGTAATGCTTAGGAAATTGATGTGAACGAAGGTCCTTCCAGAGAACAGAAGGGATGTTTGGAGTTAATGAATGGATGCTGACTGTTTACAGCATGTAGAGAATGGGTTAATTACAGATGCCAATTCAGAAAACCAGTACCCATAAAGGTAGCTATGAAAAAGGCATTCAACAGAAACTGTACGTCTAGGAGACAAGGAGTACAGAGACTTTATGAGATGCGGTCATTAATTGCCCTCTTCTGAATGGAGTCCAGAAGCTTGAAAGAGGTTTGGGACACTAATCCATACCTGAGAACAATATTCAATGATTCAACAGCTATTTACAAGAAAACTAACGCCGAGAGCAAAAGAGAAAACTTAGCTTTTTTATACAGAGTTAATTTTTGTGATATGCTTATGCAAAGACAGATTACAATTCAGGGTAATCCCTAATAGAGATATGTAGAGATTGGAGAGGAACTATGAGGAGATGGCAGATATACGAGACAGCTTTTATGAGCGATCTTATCGACTACCACAGAAGAGAAGGAACAGCTATTACAAATATAAACAAAAAGTTAGACCCAAAATGTAGCAAAATCCTTAGAGACACAGTTGCTAAATTGAATGAATTAAAAGCTGGTGCTCCTGGACTGTCATATGAGATGGAGACTAAAAGAACATTACTGAATTTAGTGGTGTCAGTTATTTTCGATTCAACTACAATTACGTATCTCTGGTATCTCTTACTACATTATAGTAAGAAGAAAAAGATCACTCGCAGCCGACAGGATTCGAACCTGTGCGGGGAGACCCCAACGGATTTCTAATCCGTCGCCTTAACCACTCGGCCACGACTGCTGCTTGAAAGAGTAATCGTTAGCAAATGATTTCTTTTTAGAAATCATTTGCTAAGTAGAAGGGAAAAGTAGGAAACGAATATGAAACGTTACAGCATAATTATGAGATTTTGAAACCTGGAAACCGTGACACGCAGGGGAACTCTAGACAGCACGCCCAACCTCAAGAAAGTAACGTACATAGGCCATATGTGATACGATGTGACGTACGTATAATATCAATCTGTGAGGTTAAGCTTTGTTAACCATATTATCAGCAGCTTGCTAGAAATCTGTGTGGAGAGGAAGGGAGGAATTACGAAAATGTAATTCAATTCCAATTTACTTTGAGTATTAATTTTCTTAATTAGTAAATCAGTCTTGTAAGACAGATTTACTAATTAAGAAAATTAATACGTAATTAAACGTAAATTAATAGGTAATTAAATAAAAACGCTAATTTGGGAATTAATCAACCAATAAAAAACAATTTAGGCGACCGAGGAGCAAAGTACACCCGTTGTAAGGGACAGTCAATTCAAATTAATAATTGGCGCAATTCTTGATTCTGTGAACATTGGAAATAACGAATTCCTAATTGCTATTTTAAATAAAGAAATTCAAATTAAACGGAAACTTAACCAGAACCCATTTCCATTAGGATTTAAAATCCTTCTAAATACGCAGCAGCGGCCTGTTTGATGCTGAACGACTCTGTTTCAAAGGTGGATAGGAGAGGAATGAAGGTAAGCAATCGTGTATACTAGGGGGTGGTAAATGATCGATAGCCAGACATATTTATATGGGAATTAAACATTCAAATTATTTACTTTGTTTACAAATAAATAACATTCTTCCTTGGTCCCTGGGTGGCCTATTTGGACTGTCCTCCAGTTTAAAGTAAAATTACTGATCTGTCTTAGCCCTCATCATATGAAATTACCTTTCGAGTCAATAAAGTGAACACCCCGGGGACTACACTAGCCATTACTGTTGGTAGGTCTCATTGGAGGACACCTGTAGGCAATTAAATAAGGAAAAAAACTGGATTTTGCTTAATTTTTTTAAGTGGAAACACTGTCCATGGCAGGCATATGAGACAATTTTTATATGCGATCTTATTCCTCATCACAGAATATAACAATTATTATATAACAATTATATAACAATTATTATATAACAATCGTTATAACAATTATTATAACAATTATTATATAACAATTGTTATAACAATTATTATATAACAATTATTATATAACAATTGTTATATAAATAAGAAAATAAATCAAAATATCTACAGTCGGTTTACAAAATTTATTAAATTTTCTGTTCCTTCTCCGGTACTGCCACATCAGAGGTGTGTATGATGGAGGCTAAAAGAATGTTATTGCATTTTGTTACCAAGTTATTTTCACAGTGATTTGTGTTAAACCAAAAAGTCACACGCAGCCGACAGGATTCGAACCTGTGCGGGGAGACCCCAACGGATTTCTAGTCCGTCGCCTTAACCACTCGGCCACGACTGCTGGGCGTGCAAAGAGCACTTAGCAACTAATTTCCTTTTTAAAATCAATTGATAACGAAGAGATTATACCACGTTACAACAGAATTACCAGATTTTCAAATCTCTAAACTACAACACGCATATGTTAAGTTACTCAGCTATCTTTGAACAATTTACTAACTCATAACTTCACAAAATAGGTTTAAAAATTAATAAAACACACACACACATACAACAAGATTCTTCCCTATGATTTCTAGATTCTTTCTTCTTAATCACTGGGCTATGATTGCACGTGAAAAAGACTGTATCTCTATATCTTATCACCCTCTCATCGACCGGGCAGCAGAGTCTGACAGACGCAAGCATTTAAATAAACAAATTTTCTGTTTATACTCGGAGATGGCCACATAGGGGTCAGAGGAGTTCCCAAGACAGAGAGAATACAAGCACATTACTGTATTTAGTAGTCACGTGGGCTTGAACCGCAGTCAAAGCAAAAGCTTGCACTAATGCAACCTCGCATGACCACTCTGTTATAGCTACCTTCGTTTTTATTTGGCAATTAGGCATTTTATGCGGAAGTTTGTTGGTAATTCTGGTACCTTTTATCTCTCTTCCTTCCCCACTACTTCTCACCAATTATTTGTCAGTCTGGAGTTAGCACATCGGACACATTCGACAGCAATTCTGGAACTCAAATGAGAGAGAGAAAAGAAAGTGATACGCAGTCGGTGGGATTCGAAACTGGAAGGGAAAATCCCAACAGATTTCTCATCTGTCTCCTTAACCACTTGGCTACAACTGCTAACCTGTGGAAACATTTTACCCCGTTTTTTTATAAATATACTATTGCAGCCTTTGGGCTTCAGTAAGTCTAAATGATATAATTCTTAACTTTTAAAATCTTCATCACAACCTGACGGAGATGCGAGTTCTTGTATTTGTAAACTACCTCACACTCAAACTACCTGAAAATTTTATCTCGGGAACATCTAGGAATGTGCTCATCGATCATAGAACAAATCAATGGTTCTACCAATCTCTGAAACCGGCATTATTGCAAACAATGTACCTTCATATGGAGAACACTCACACAAGCAGATTTTATTGCCTTCAAGAAGTATTAGCATCCTTTCTGAAGCTCAAGAAATAAGCGCATAAAAATAACTTCACTCTGAGACTCCTGGTCATTAAAGCATTATCATGCTCTAACGCGTTTGGAAGGCAGATCCGATCCACTTATTTAATTATAGTTAATATACACGAAATTCCGCAGAAAACAAAGAGGGTTTAATCTTTTTTTTTTACAATTTGGCAGCCACTAGAAAATACTAAATTCCTTATTAAAACTTATCAAAATCATCAGGGATCTACCAAACCAACTACTAGTGTTCCCATCTTTATTCTGAAGATCTGCAATTAGTACATTTTGATGCTACGGTATACAACGCCAAAGAATGTATCAAGCACTACCACAGACATAACCTCTTGAAAGATTGCATCAACAAACGTTTACAAAAGTGAAACATTGAAATATCCTAAATGGCTTAAGATTCAATGCAATTAGTACACTTCTAAAAATTCTTGAAAAGGCTATCTTTCCATTTTTAGAAAGATGGCCTTTTCAGGGATGTTTAGAAGTATATGAGTGTTAACTGATTTTAGAAGTGTAAGTGAGCCTTTACTAGCATTGTCAGGAAAGTTTTTATGGAACCGCGTCTGTATTATAAGTACGCTAAAAAAATAGGTACTGTGAAGGTGAGGCACGCTCAACAGATTGAGCACACATCAAGGCCTGCCTGACCGAAAAATGACATCAGAAAATTTGAAGTCTACTCAAAGCAAAGCTGAGCGGAGGGAGTGCAGTTAAAGCCATAAACACCTATGCACTCCCAGTGCTAGCATACTCCTTCGCGATCATGGATTGGACTAACGCCGAGTTGGAGGGGATCGTGTAAAAGACAAGGACAATGATGACCAAGGGCCACCAACACCACCCGAAATCGGTCATGGAGAGACTGGCCGCTCGGAAAGGAGGAAGGGACCTGATAGACCTCATCGAGCAACAGAAGAAGGCAATAGAGAATCTGAAGGATTATTTCCAGAAAAACACAGCGCCACTTCACCTGGCCATAAGGAAAACAGACAAGAGACACACACCCCACTCAACCTAAGTGAGGAGACCCTTTCAGCCCAGAAGGAACAAACGAAACTAGAAAGATGGAAAAAGAAGACAATGCAATGCATAGCAGACACTACAATGACTTCAATGAGGACCACATGGAATGCATAAAACTTCCATTGCATGGTTCATGAGCGGGACGCTCAGGATTCATGCTCCCAATCCAAGACCAGATAATCAACACCAGGAACTATAGAAACTACATCGTAAAGCAACATGGAGTGTCAGATGACACATGTCAACAATGCCATCTGGCCTCAGAAACGATCTAAAACACATCACTGCGGGATGCAAGGTGATCACCATGACTGAGTACACTCATAGACACGACCAGATAGCCAGGATAATACATCAGAAGCTAGCGAGGAATACGAGTTGATCAAAGAAAGTGTACCCCATTACATTACGAAACCCAGGCCGTACTAAAGACCCCAACGCACAAGCTCTACTGGGACCGCGCCATAATAAAGGACAAGACAGTCCCGCACAACAGACCGGACATAACCCTTGTTGACAAGAACGAAAATGCTCCTATGTGATTGACGTAGCGATCTCCAGAAAGCCCAAGAGGAAAATATCAGGAAGTACACAGACTTAAGACAGGAGATCAAAGAGATGTGGTATATGCAACAAGTAGCGACCATCCAGATCATCGTGTCAACCAACGGTATGGTGCCATAGACCCGACATAACAGCCTAGCAGCAATAGTTCTCCCAGCAAACACCCCTACAAGGAACTCCAGAAAGTGGCAAAATCCTGAACATCTGTAGGATAGTCAGAGAGTTCCTCGACCAACAGTAACACCAGACATAACAACAACCACCCTGTGTACTTGGTACCAGTACAGTCACGGAGTGGAACTCCCCATCAGGGGAGAAATAATAGCGTAGTAATAAAATATATATAAGAAACAGTTAAGCTTAAACATAAATATTTTTGTTAGTGTAATATATAAATTATAATTCTCAGGTAAGAGAAAATAAGTTTAAATTTCTTATAAGAATTTATATTGGTAACCACAAGGTGAAGAATTCTACATAATTAAGTCCCTATTTTATACAGATAATATACAGATTCATGTGATATACAGAAATATAAACCAGAAATAAAAATTGCGGCACAAGGGACCACAAGACAAGCACATGGCACAATACGCCATATGACTCTTTGTTTCTTTTCTTAAGAGTTTTATGGCGCATGAGTCATATGACATGAATAAGACCAAACATGACGCAAGAAGCCACTGATCTTACGAAGTCAACGTGAGATGAAGACAAATAACAATATGGTCACAAGTAACTACATAAATTGTCCAATAAGATTAGCCTGTTTAAAAAGGAACACGATGATCACTAACTATCAGATCAATTACGCTATTTATTTCAGCATCTTTAACCGTTACGCAGAATTCGTGTCAATAGTCTATAAAGCCATCTACTGTTCTTTCCTCAAGTTCAAGCAGCACTAATCTTCTCTGGAATAATTTCTAGGAAAAATTTTGAAAAGCCTGAAAATCTTTCTTAGAGAGTGTGAGTTAGAGTACGTTAGTGTTAGTGATGGGTTGTGCAGTTATGGTTCTCATTTCCTCTTGGGCGTCGTGAAACACTACTGACGTCCTCTTGCTCGTCCATCGGTACGTGGAGCCGGGCCAGGAATACATGGACATGTGGACACTTATTTTTGTAAAGGGCGGCTCCTAGAACGTCGGTTCAACTCCGCCTCGTATCGTGGTGAAGAACAGAATCACTGCAACTGAGCCGGATGAGCAGATGAGTAATGTAGGTTTTTGTGTATTATGTGGGCGTTCTGTTGTTGTGTCTGGCCGCTTGGCTACCCAGAAGCGTCAATCACTTGGAGAGATGATTCTGTGCACTCGTCCACACCACGGGAAGGTGGGCCAGTCCCAATTATTCTCGTAGTGTCTCAATTCGAGATTCTGACCCACCTGATGTTGCCAGAAGGTGGGCCAGGAGCCACTGTGGGGCCCACTTTCAGAGGAGAAAATAAGGAGAAAAACCAACAACAAAGAAGTTCACGTGGTGTATTTATAATAAAAAAAAGAGAAGAAGAAAAGAACTCTGAGAGGACCACCTTTGGTCATAGGCCTGTAATCTTCTGATAACTTATGCTTCCCCGAGACTGAAGGATTCATGCTCGCCATGCAAGAGGGCATGGCGTAAGTGCACTATTGGGCGTTTTTAGTGGTCGTATCTGGTCTTTGAGACAAAGCTATAGGTTCTGTGGTATACTAGTGTGGTGTAGACCTCTCAGAACCCTTGGCCACCATAAGTTGTGAAATGCACCTGCAATGCAATCGTGAAATGATATAGTCAGCATGTATTGTACTGTATTTTTAGCTTGAGTTATTACATAACATTATATCACTGCATCAATGGTTGAGTTGCCGGGTTTGAAACTAAATTGCTTGCGAGACTAAAGTTCGTTTCAGAGTAGCGAGTTGTCAGCCTGTAGGGTAATAATCTTTCTAGTGGCTTACCTAGGACTGGTAAAAGCGCTATAGACCTGTAGGAACGTGGTTCCGTCGGCGGTTTTGTGAATTTTTCCGAATAAGCCCAAGATTTACCTGCTTTCAGGTAACTTCAAGCACATACACTGTGCTGCCACTTTATTAGGTACACACAAATGGTTTATCCCGCAACATTTCAAGTCACATGACCACAGTTGTGGATATAAATGCAGCAGAACAATCTTTCTAGTAACAGTTAAGCGTACAAACCGTAGCAAGAATGTGGAAAAGGAGTGATCTAATGGACTTCGAACGTGGCATGGTAGTAGGTGCAAGACGTGCTGGACAAAGCATCTCTGAAAGGGCAGTTCTCCTGAACTTTTCCGCACCACAGTTTCAAGGGTGTATCGAGAATGGTGCAACGAACAGAAAACATCCTCTCAACGGCACTCCTGTGGAAGAAAATCGTTTGTTGATGAGAGAGGTCAGAGGAGGATGGCTACAACTGTGCAAGCAAACAGACGGGCCACAATGTCGCACATCACGTCAGAATACAACCTTAGTGCGCAGAACAAACTATCGCAACGGACCACTAGTCGCACTTTGTCGCCAATGGGCTACAACAACCGACGGCCACATCGCGTGCCTTTGTTATCAATGAAGAGCGAGAGAGCACGCCTCCTGTGGGCACAGCAACACCAGCACTGAACTATCGAGGATTGCAAAACAGTTGCTTGGTCTGAAGAGTCGAAGTTCCTGGTGCATCATGTTGTTGGAAGGCTCAGAATTTGGCAAAAACAACATGAATCCATGGACCTGTCATGTCTGACGACTACTGTGCAAGGTGGTGGAGCAGTGTTATGGTGTGGGGGAATGTTTTCTTGGCACACATTGGGTCCATTGATACCCATATATTCACGTCTGAATGCCACATCTTACCTAAACATCGTTGCTGACCAAGTGCATCCGTTTATGCTGACAGTTTATCCTCAGTCAGATGGTTACTTCCAGCAGGATAATGCGCCGTGCACAAAGCTCGAATCACTATGGAATGGTTCCAGGAACATGACAATGACTTTTCTTTGCTGCAGAGGCCCGCTCAGTCCGCGGATCTCAATCCTATTGAACATCTTTGGGATGAGCTGGAAAGGGCTGTTCGCTGCAGGCCTACACCTCCTTCAAATTTCAAGGAACTGCGTGACACACTCATGTCTGCGTGGTACTCCATTCCTGCACAACGTTGTCAGCATCTTATTCAATCCATGCCTAGACGAATTCAAGCTGTTTTGAAGGCTAAAGGAGGCTCAACACGCTACTAGGTAGAGGTGTATCTAATAAACTGGCAGCACAATGTAGTGTTTCTTGTCAAGCGGCAGCTGGGGCGTCCCCCAACTCCGCGTAGCATACTCTGTATTGCAGTACAAACTCTGTAAAGGCCAGAGATAGTGTGAGTTTTGGTGTAGTCTGCTTAGTGCACTGTTGGGTTGTGTTGGTACGTTTTTCCACCGTCTGTTGAGCCGCAGGACCTTTGTTGGACCCTTATGGCACCTTTGTTGCCCTTCCACCACCACGACGAGATAAGCAGAGAATAGGGTGTAGGTAAAGTGTCTGGCGGGGGCGAACCCTGGACGTTGCTTGAGTGTGCCAGAGAGAGTTCCAGCGGAAAAAAATTTTCGGAAGTTTTTATTGGAAAGGGAAGTGGGGATAATATTTCAGTGTTAAAGAAAGGGGTGAAGATGAAGAAGGTGAATAATATGAAGACTTTCCACCTGAAAATTGGAAGTTAAACGGATAGAAGGGCACCCCTGTGGAAGTAGCTCATCCTCCAAGAGGGACCGCTAAGGCTAAAAGCTTGGTTGGGTGGTGGGGAAAGGAGTCAGGTATTGATGATGATTAAAATCATAGGGATAAAGTACCCTATGTGGGAGAGATCGCACTACGGACACAACGTTCTCTGTTATATCCCACACTAGCCAGACCAGCTGAAGCCAGTGTCTGCAGTTCCCTCGCCATGCCTTTGCAAGGGGGGCATGACGTCAGCAAGTTGGGGGAGGGTTCTAATAGGTTGCTCCCACTGCAGTCTAAATGGGGAGGCAGTCCGGTCAGAAGAATACACACTCTACATATATTCAGTCCACTTACACACCAGATATACAACACTACCACACATTTACCATATTACACGTGCTCCTGTTTTCTTCATGTCCATTGAAGATTGATGGCTGTATATTTGAGCATAAATCAAGCTTTGTACAATGTTAATGCGCTTTATAATTTATAATTCTGATGGCTTTTCTTTTTTTAATCTGATGGTTTTTCTTTTTTTAATCTGATGTAATAATTTTATTATTATTTAATATTATTTATATGTTTATCTCTTCTCCACCTGGCATGGTACGACCCTACCTAGACATGGACCTTCTCCATGGAGGTCGTCTTAACTTAGTCATGCTAACCTCCAGCCATGCGAACGTGAGCGCTATTGCAATTTATTTGTTGTTGTTGTTGCAATAAAGATTTCTTAACTACATTTGCAAATATGGTGGCCCAAAAGTGCGCATTGGGTGAAGTTTCTAATTACAACAGTTTTTCGATTTTTTTCCCCAACGATTGGTGAAAATGATACATTAGCGTGAGAGTCTTACGGCAGCCACTTGGTGACAGAAGTTTCATCACGCGCTGATTGATGTGCCAGAAATAATGAGGTGAGAAATTTTTTCTTTACTTCGTTGTACTTTTAATTTTTTTTTATTTTTTAATTTTTTTACAAACGCGCTATTCTTGCAAACATTGAAAGTAACCAAGTTTTTAGCATAATTATTTTTGATTGCGAAGAAGTTAAGCTGTAAACAGTTTTGTAATTTTCCTGCGACACCGAAGCATGTATCGCCATTTTAAAATTTCACGAGAAGGAGTGATGATCAGCAGATTAGCTGGACCAAAGTAGCACGTGTGGAGTTTGTCCCAACAGAACTTTTTATGCAACCTCGTCTGTATTATTTTTCCGAGATTGTTATCGATAATTTCTAATACCATACTTTTTTGTACCATTACAAACTATCAGAAATCTATTATACGTTATCAAAACCGTTCTCCAGTATACACAGAGTGGCCACTTTATTAGGTACACGTATTCTTTCCACGAAATGGAGCGATCTTTCAATAAAAATATCACGTTTTCACAACGTGAGAAATAAAGCGGGTGGGCAGACACTTGGGGATGGTGTATGTTTGAAATTTAGTGCGAGAATGGACAGGACAAAAGATTTAAGTAACCTTGAACGTGGCACGGTACTATACGCGTTGATATAATTGTCTCGAAATATGCAAATCTGCTGGGAATTTCACACACGACTATGTCTCAAATGCATCGAGATTCGTCCAATAACCAAAGAAAACCCAGCCATCGGGATCGAAAACAGCTCGTTGATACGAGAGGCCAACAGAGGTTGACAAAACCCTTGTAGGGTAGCATAGAGATTATAACCAGTCAAATAACAACTCAGTGCAACTATGATAAACAAAGGGGAGTTCCAAACCGCACAATTCGTCGTATCTTGTCACGGATTTAGTATTATAGTCGACAATCGAACTGGATTCTTCTCCTCTCAGCAAAAATAAAAAAAAGGTACGGTTATAGTGGGCTCAAGAATATCAACAGTGGATGAGTGGACAAACGTTGCTTAGTATGAAGAATCGTGGTTCTTGCTGTTTCACGCTGATGGGAGTACCAGAATATGGCGAAAACTACATTTGTTCATGTATCCATCCTACGAAAATTCAACAATTCAGGCGATGGCAGTGTAATGATGCGTTGTAGTAGTTTCATAGGTGTTCAAATTGTGCTCCTTGATACTAGTGGAGCAACATTTAGATGTTACAGGTTATCTGCAATTGTTTCCGACCAAGCACATCCTTTCACACTAGCAGTGTATCCGTCTGCAAATGGGTTCTTCCGATAGGATGATGCACAAAGTAAGAATTGTACAGAACTGGTTGCAGGAACATGAGAGCGGATTCAGACTATTGCTGCCGTCTTGCTTCTCCAGTCATCATATCTCAATACAATTGAGCATCTGTATGATGAGGTGGAATGAGCTCTTCAGAGCAAAGATCCGCAACCATCCAATTTGCAATAATTGAGACAATTCAAATGAGAACATGAACCAACATCACATCCCCCATGGCACTTTTTCGTTGAGTTTATGCCACGATGAATCCAGAATGTTCTGAGAGCTTAAAGGGGGCTTACCCCCTTAGATACATAATAATTTAGTCGTTCAGTGTACACTATCCTACTGAATTTCTCGTGGCACTTGTAGTTACCAATAAAACGTATTTATTCCGCGAAATTAATCGCATGTTGGCATGCTTCAATGCGCATTCATTTCCTTGACTGTGTAGCGTGGTTCATCACATCATATTCTGCTCCTGCTATAATGCCCAATTCTTCTTCTCTACCAGGATAGGCGGTGTTGTGCATTGCCGGGAGAAAGCTTCGGCTTATGAACGAGTACCCGACCACGGTAACCCATTTTATGGAATATTTTTAATGGTTGTTAATTCTGCACTTATCCCAGTCCTGTTAACTGTCTCTCAAGTCAGCTCATTAACAGTGCCTTTTGCAATTTCCTCTCATTGAATCATTTAATTATTGCCATGTGTCTTGGGTTTATTAATGGTGTTATCCGGCTTGGAATGAATGGTCGCGATAACTCCTGCTCTTTCCTTGGAGCATGGTGTTTCCGACAACTGATTTTGGATGTCCCACTTTTCTGCTATTTGGGGAATTGACATACCCACTATGCGGGAACCTGCTATCCACTTCTATGATCTAAGTAACTACCTATCATGTAATCTCTGGAATTAACCAATACTTTTCAAGGGGTTGAGGTGCCTCAGTATAGTGCGTATGTATAAGAGCATTTGGTAACGGTCTCTAATGCTGTAATTTAAACAGACGTGGTGTCGAGATGTAATTTCGCAATGAACAGAATGCAATTAAAAATTACACGAATCTGATCCGATGGACTTCCTTTGAGATGAGCGGCGAAGTATTTGAAAATAAATGGTTAATCACACACACACACACACATACACAAGAACTGCGACGAATCAACAAAGATATGTGGTTGTGTTGGTATAGTACAAATTTTTGCAGAAAATCTCTATTGTGTTGATTGTTTAAGGGAAAAGAAAGTTGCAGAGTATAAAACGACCTGGTCGGTCACGAACACCAGACACTGTTGTTAAAGAGAGTCTTCGTGTAATTGTTGTAAAAATAGTTTTTTGGTGATGGAGTCATCACCTTGCATCATAATTTACGACTACACACTGTGCAGATGACAGAAGATTGGTTAAAAGAAAATGGAACATCTTATAGTTATCCCGCTTCATTTTTTTTTGGTTTTGTTTCACCTCACTCGAAGCGCTGGTGACCAACCACCATCATGTTCAGAAATCGCGTTCCATGTTTTTTTTCTCCTTACTGAGTAAGTACAGTGAAGTACTTTGTGCACATACCCTGTAGTAGTCATAGTTCAGGCCAATAGATTGCGTCGTTCATTCACTAGCGTGTCCACTGCAATAACTAAATCTCTCCCCCACCCTACAGGTAAGGTCTTCCAAAGGCAATATTGATTGGTGTGCTGGCCATGGCCGAAAGGTCAAGCTATAACGTCCATAGTTGACCATTGACCTTCACGAAAATAAATTACCTGTCCTGCCACGGATCTCTGCATGCTGATATTCCTCTCCTGGGAATTGTTATACAATTCCCAAGACTGGTTATAAAAACACATTAGTACTATTTGGATGGTTATGGAATACAATATAATCTGTGGTTTTCTACAGGTCATGCTGGATTACTGGAATGTGGTATTAGAGAACAATATTCTGTAATACCACAGAATTGCAACAATGTCTGTTAGTAATACTTATGGAAAAAGATTGGATTAAGAATGGAAGTTGTCAAAGAGGAAATTTCGGTATGATCTGCGATGATCTAAATTATGTCAGTAAGACAAAGAAACCTTACCTGTTTGTTAAAAAGCGGCAGGAATAATAAAAATACACTTTTAAATTCAAAGTTGACAAATGATGCATTATAATTTTGTATTTTATGAACCTGCCTCTCCAAATTCTTTCAAACTCTCCAGATTGAGAATAACTTAAGGTGTTAACCCTAACTTGTTTCTCTTTCAGAATGACACGAAGGTGGTACGTAATCCTACCATTACTGGACAGCTAGCATTCCATTCTGTTTGCAGCATATTTTGGGAAATGCAGTAAAGCAAAGACTGTGAATCCAGCTTGTCAGTCTAGAAAATCTCTAAAGACACCTCAAACTTCCAAAGCTTCGTGAGATCATTCGCCATTCCATAAACTGAGCAGCGACAAAAAGAAATTTTGTGAAATTAAGCGTCCGAATTAAAATAACGAATACCAGCTCTATTAGGTATGTGCTTGTCATTCTATTTTCATCTGCGAAGTCACCTAGTGCTCAGATAAGAAAGTATTTAGATGTCTGCGTGTTCCCGGCCGTTATTTATTTTATTATTTCATTTATTTACTTTTTTTTTTCTTTTGGAGAAGCTGCATGCATTACTGAAGGCAAAGATGGCCTCGTGCTGCAGAAAGATCACCAACAATAAAGTGGGATATCTCAGGGTTTGTTAGCCATTAATGTGCGCACGGCCGAAGCAAAGATCGAACACGTGAACTTCGCAAGAGGCAGCTTTGTCTATCGCTTTTAACGACTTGACGCCGGACGTAAAGGTGGTCATAAAATCCTTGGTAGAACTTATTTATTAAGCTTTGTCCCCCTAAGGTACGACTCTGTTAGTGAAATGGGGGAATGCAGCGTTCGTTATATTTGGCTGATAAGAAGTCACAGCCACCCTGCAAGTCTGACAAAGATGTTTTTCGTGATCTTTTGAGACCGCTGCGACCGTTTTGAAAGGAAGGGAGCTTTAAATAATAGCATCTTTTGTTGTAAATAAGAGACGGAGGATGCCTGAAAGTTTTAATAGCTACGCCGAGGTCAGAGTACCTTATAGTCACGTGATTTTTCACTCCACTCTTCTCATTTTGGTCTTTTCCATCTTCTAATATTTGTTCTTCAAAACAAGGCTTCAACCCCTCTCTCCTCATTTGCAATCGAATTCTCAAACAGGACGGAGTTTATGCTTATCTTCGATATCCCAGCACTCCACTATCGTTGGCCATCGACAAATATAGAATGGGTCGAATGGAACCAGGAGAGGAGGGACGTGGTGGAGAGAAGCTACTAAAAATTATGGCTACGATCAATCGATTGAGTTCACATACATGTGAGGCGGGGGTTTCTGGTTATTGAAGAGCCTAAATAGCATAGCATACCATTGTCCCATTTTTGCAAGTTCCCCAACCAACGTTTCCTCTAAACGATTTATTAATAAATTAATATACTAATTCAGGCAAGATTTTGTTTTCAATCCATCATCCTTTGAAAAGAACTACAATATCATTAAAGTACTCACTTCTGAGAATTTAAAAGTTATGATGAAAAGAAATTAGAAAGGAGATTCATTTTGGACAAAAATAGCAAGATCATTAAGAACACTACCACGAACTTCTTCCAAGTCTTTCCACCCTTCAAATTTATTTAGGCCTATTCCTTATTTATTATTATTTTCTTTTTTTTTCTTGATGAAACTTCAGTCCAACCACCTAGATGATATAAGTTATGGAATATGTTTTCCTTCAACTTTCACTTTTAAAAGTCTATTACAGTCTCATGAGAGTAATAACCCAGTTTTACCTCCGGAGGAACTGTTCAGCAACTTCGTTATGAGTGCTATCAGATCTATATATAACAGTATAGTCACCACGTTTCCAAAAGGATAGAAGAACATCAAAACTTAATGTTCCTATCAAACTGAATAATCTTTAGCAAAAGATTATTCAGTTTGATGGGGGTCACAAATTTAAATCTGATCTTCACCATTCGGAAAGGGTCTTCACACTTGATGTACGTATGACTGGAAACATCAGAGTTGACAGCAACAATTTATTTCTTTAATATTTCTCTCGCAAAGCATGTTTAAATGTTTTGGTAAAACTTGATGAAATAAGAAAACTAAAAAGGTTAATGTGTCTAAGAATGTTTAAAAACAATATGGACAAAATTGAGCTTTGAGTTTCTGGTTAGGTCAACTCATGCTGCCATTAGAGACAATTGGAACATTGTGCCATCCTGAGACAGATGATTCAAAATTTCATTATGGCGAATAGAGTGTGCCCATTCTGCTCATCAAAAACTACCTGAAGGCAATCAGATAGTTCTTGAAGTCCAGGCAGGCGTTGAGTCTGTTGATAAAGGAAAGATGACAGTTGGCTAGGAGGAGGGTGCTACTGGTCAGATGACTACGAGGAATATGATGGAACTCTTTTAAGAAACTTCAGTGGGCTACAAATGTGAGTGCCTCGTCATGAAAGACTATATTACCGGAAATCGTGGAACAGCTATATGTTGTACGATGCGAATGGATTGTGGGAAACGTTTAAGGAATTTTCCCTAGACGCCACAAACATATTCGTTCCACTGGGGAAGTACCTTACAAGAAAGATGCCAAAATGGATGACAATAACTGACAGGTTTAAATAATCAATGGAAAAAAAAAACCATTAGATAGTTGCAGATTTATCTCTAGACACGGATTCATATGACAAATATAAGCAGATATCTGGTAAAACCACTGAGGCTTAGGACAGGCGAAAGCTGAAATTTAAAAAATCACTGAGCTAAGTACGAGAACGAGTTCTGTTTGTATCTAAACAAGTACAAAAGAGAAGAGAGTAAATCAGAGAGGCCCTTTTCGAGGCTGTGGAATATCATAAAATCTAGCAGAAGTATAAACAGCATGAGCAAGTACTATAAACCATCTTTACAATTAAAAGCTCGTTCAAACCAAGAGAAATCAAAGGATTCTCTTGGTTTTTCAAGTGCTCCTTCAGTAAGAGCATTATGGGCAGGTGGGTAGATATGTAATTGAATGCGTACAATTCCGTGGAGAAAATGCGCAAGAGAAAAGGTTTAACTGACTTTGAACGTGGCATGATAGTTGGCACTAGACGAAATGATATGAGAATCTCGGAAACTGAACCCATACAGGGGTTTCCATGTGTAGTTGTATCTTAGATGTATCGAGATAATCACGATCTATAACTATCGTACATTGTCACAGTTGGGGTATTGCAACCGACAACCAAACCGGATTCGACTGCTGTCAGCAAAAAACAAGAGGTACAATTACAGTGAGTTCAGGGACACGAACACTATACGTTCAAATCGGGAAATTGGAAAAAAAACATACATTTCTTGGTGTGACAAATCGTGGATTCTGCTGTGTTATGCTGAGGAGAACAAGCATATGGCGAAAACAGCATGAGTACCTGAACCCATCATGCTAGATAACAATGCAAACTGATGGTGGCAGTTTAATGGCATAGGGAGTGTTTTGTGGTGCACAATATGGCCTTAGCAGCCCTTGTGCCATTAAACAAACCAACAACAACAACATAGAGACCCTTCATAACAGTGGAGCAAAATTTGGAAACCGCTGGTTATCTGGAAATTGTTCCCTTCCTTGTTGTGGTGTGTACACCTGCGAATGGATTCTTCCGACAGACTAATGCCATGCCAAAAGGCCAGAATTATAGATGATTGGTTCCAGGATTGTGAGAATGAATTCGGCTTACTGCGGTGGCCTTTACAGTTGGTGAGTTTTAGGCGCATCAGTGACGTAGGCCATATTGCACCGTACATATTATGTCTGTAAATTGCATGTGTTCTGTCGTCGATTTTGGCTGAATGCTGGATGAAAACCCTGAGTCTCCAGAGGGAAAAAAAAACATGCTATCTTCACCTGAAACCGACTAGCTCAGCCACTTTTTGAAAAAGCCCCATAAAAATTCCTCTCGTCATTGACGAGATTCGAACGCAGGTCTTTTCCAGCCGGTGTAGGGAGGACGGCGAGCCTACCAACTGTGCTTCCCACGAGGGTTATCTCTACAATCACCAGTCTGAACTCAAATGAGCAACTGCGGGATGGGTTGGAACGAGCGTTGACTGAACTTCTCTGGGAAGCAGTTGAGCCAATGCAGATCAACATCCCTGTGGCACACTTCGACACCTTGTTGAGTCAATACCACAACGAATCCACGACTATTTTCGGTGTTCTTTAAAAGGAACCTACCCATTATTACTTATATATAACTAATAATGTGGCCACTCAATGTATTACTGCTGTTATGTGTTTTATATCAATGTAATTAAAGCCAAGAGGTGTTAGTGTAATGTCTGTATATTGCGTGTGATTTTCCTGTTTTCGTTGGATGAAAGTTCCCGAGGGAAAACGTTCAACCCTCGACCGAGACCAACTTAACCGTTACGTGAAAGAAAAAAAGAACTAAACATTTCTTCCACTCGATGGTATTTGGATTCAGACCTTCTCCACGCGGTATAGAAATACAATGATCCTAACCCACCGTACTAACCACACAAGCGAATATCAACTGTCTGCAGAGTGGCCTGGCAACTCTTGTCGAGAAGCTTTGAAATAAAATGAAAGCCCAGAGAATTTCTCTCTTTTTGGTTATTATGATTTATCATTATCTGGGGTAATTTCTGATTGCAGAAGTCTTTAAGGATAAAGAACATTGGGCATTAGTATTAATTTTTCAAAGAGCAACAGCGGATCAACAACATTCACACGCACATAACAATCGATCATGAGTAGTTTTGTAAGAGTTGTGATTACCAAAGATGAAGCGTTATTTATAAGCAATGTTTGCAGAGCCATTGTGCCCTTATATTTATACTCTCGTGTTCTGGTGCTTCAGACTTCACGCTAGCTGAATAAGACGTTTTTTTACTTTGCTATTAGACATCTCTTTCCATGTAAAATAACTTTTAAATCTCAGACAACGTACTAAATCAGCCGTCATGTAAAAATGTCGATGTTGTTGCATAACAGGAGATTAACACATCAACCATTCTGAGTTTCTCTCTCTCTCACTCACACACACACACACACCTCTATGCCTTAGGTGAAAAGTACGCAGTTCCCAGGTCATTTGTAAGTCCAATCGATGCAAATGGTACAAGAACAGGCCGATCACGTGTTTCGTGTCACAGCCTTATAATAACGACCAGTTCTGTTAATGAGCCTTCTGTTACGCTTCAACATATTTCATAACTGTGGAGGCATTTTTATCATTCACTGGTCCACGTCACTACTATAGATTTTTAATATGTTCTCTTCTTGATGCGTAATTCGATATTATTCGGTCGCTTTGCTAAAAAGGTTTACTGGTGTCGTCTTCCGCAGCTTTTGTGCCTTACAAGGCAGATGATTTGTCTGCTAATGATTGGGAGGAAACTGTTTGCTGGATCGTACAATACTTTTATCGCAGTTTGGGTACGTCACCACTAAGAAGTCCATTTCGAATGGCAAACTGCCAGAAAGGGATTTACCATTTTCGGTATAACAAAGGTACTTTCTGCTACACTAAACTATGGATCACACTTCTACAGATAAATATGATAAAGACCATATTGACTGGGACATTATGATCAAAGTAGTCGATTTGTAGGAAAATTCTTAAAACAACTAACTGGAACTACCCAACCCATACATTCAAGAAGCCAAAGAAAGCGGAATAATCATTTCTCAAGGTCTGCATTTTTAATGGTACACTTCCTTCAATAAAGAGGTTTATTGTTAAATTTTTCTGAATCATTTATACGTTCCTTCTTGGCAATGATTAGTTCAATGGGTAAAATAATTTCAGCGCTGTTTTCGCTGGTTGGAAATCTCAAACAATAGATAACAAATCCATCATGGCAATGGTCAATTGTAAATGGATAAAAATATTATTCATAAGGGACTGAAAAGGTGTCGAAATTTGATAAGTATTTTAAAATTGCTATTCATAATTTAAAATTATCAATTTACTGGAATATTTATTACGATATTGATTTGAAATTAATTAAATAGGACGACAGTAACTGAAAATAGACAGAGCTCTTTTATTGAGAAGTTGGGAGCAGGATATTTTCTAGTTGATATCTTAGCTGGAATTGTTTTCAGTGCAGATTTTTTTTCATCTCACCACCACCTTCAGATATTTCAAGGGTCATTCCAATGTTTGTGGAATGACCCTTGAAATATCAAGGGTGATGGTGAGATGAAAAAAAAACATCAACCGGGATTACAACCGGTTGGTTGTAATCCCGGCCGGATCCTTCAAAAATACCTTGGTCAATGGTTGCCAATTTTGTTTTTGCTCAATAAAGGAATGGCCGTCAGAATGGTAGAAGATCGAGAACTGCATTAAATTATCTCGCCCTTAGCTGAAAAACAATACCTGATCCTTTTTTTTATTATTTTTAATAACTTTTGGTTATAATAATTTTTAGTTTACTACACCCGTTTCAACATCAAATGTTTTTAGACCATCGTTTCCATTCGGAATTACTGTAAATGCACTTTGGACAATGATTTAGCTACCACAATAGGAGATAATTTTAAGAATAGAAGATGCCCTTCACTAACTTTGTATGCGAACTTCACGTTCGAGCATTACGGAAAATGGTCAATACTCATCTTGACTTGAAAATTTCTGGAAATTCACTAATTCATTAATTTCACATAGTTTGAAATTTTTACTTGTTGGATCTATTTGTTTCTCAAAATGAAATGATGGAACTGAACTTAAAAGTTCCTTCGGTGATATCAGAAAAACCCTTACACCTTCTTTATTCAAATGTATGCTGTTCTTGCAAAATAAATTTCTGCTATCAACAAGGACAATTCCTCAAGCCAAAATTAAACGACAATGCTTGTTTCATAAAATTCCTTCTGTAGTGTCTGGCAGGATTGTAGACACTGTTACATTTTTTTCGCAATGGAGAATCCACTCATCAGTATTGAGATTAGGACGTTTTTAATAAATATGCTCTTACAGAATCAATATACTGGCCAGTAACTATTTTTGGGACAGCAGAAAATGCTGGTACACTACTCCAGTATTGGAAAAGAAAGTTAAGAGCATAAATTTACTAGAAAATGGCACTCCATTGCTTTCTGTGTTGTTGGAGAATTTGGAGATTTCTACATGGAGCTCTGCTGTTCGATCTCTAGACAGTACAACAGAGTTTTCTGTTGGCAAAGGCATCTCCATCTTCAACGACCATTTGCTTCATCTCCAATCTGATTTCAAAGTCCACACATTTCTGCTCTGGCTCTACATAATTTATGCGTTAATTCTCATATCGAATGATGAAATATTCTCTAACATTATGACAGCTCTCATCCTGCCATTTCTTTGTTATCAACACTAATTCCTGCTAAGGTAAAGGCATGTATGCCTTTATCTTAGGTTCACTGTATTAAGCTTCATGGGATTTTTCATCTAGAAAACAACATATTGACCACAGAACACACACAGTTTACAGACATATATACGCAACATGGCCTAAGTGATTTTCACGCGATTTTCTCCCCACCCATCAGTGAACTGGTGGAAATGCTATCTGTATTCAATAATATATCAATAATCGTTTGTTGTGTCAACCATAAGTATTGCCACTCTTTCATCCCACCAGATTTCCAGATATACACCATGACTTCTGCCTTGTATAGGGTACGAATTTTATTACCACTAACAGTCTTCAAAGAATTATCCTTAAAAACTAGAAAATAAATTTTTATTTATACAAAAGACAGAACTTAGCTAATCCAAGAACAAATGCAGACATTGGCCTCGAAAGTGAAGTACTGATAAGCGACAGAATGGAAAAAAAGCAAACGAAAGATATAATCTACAGTCTGCACCACCAGAACGTCAGTAATCGGTGGATTGGGAAGCTACTGAATTGCATTAAAGTGGACTGTTGATACCATCCAGTGGTCAGCCAGTCCACGGAAAGATATTGCATTACCAACATCACTGCACGTGTCCATGGAGAATCGGTTGATTTTTTTTTAACCCAGGAAAAGAAGGGGAAAAAAAAGAGAGGAAGGTGGAGATATGCCCCATTAGGAGTGGCAATCCGGCAGTTGATTAGCCGCAAGTTGACAACAAAGCAGAGATATTAAAATGGCACTCAATTATTAACGATAACTGGGCTGAAATAAATTGCATCTTTCCTCGCAGTTCTGTAAATCTGTGACCATCCTAAAATTATGACTTTTATTATCGTTAGGAGTCGTAAAAGTGAAATTCCCCCTCCATTGCTCAGCCGTTAGTAGAATTAGAGTGAAACAATAATTCAAAGCCGCCATGCAACCGGAATGAAATATACAATTCGCTAATGATGACCGGACGAAAAGAGCTGGGCCTGTGTCGTTAAGAAAATATGGTGGGGACCGGTAATTGTATTACTACAGTTATAGCGTCGGGCTTAAATATGAAGCCTTAATTAAAGCCAGCAGTTTCCTCTCTCACTGGCAAAGAGTAAGTCGTGTTTTGCAGGCCAGTATAATTTATAGCCACCGCAATATTCCTTTAGGAGTACAGTTATTGCAATTGTCACCAGTGGGGACCCGGCAGTCTGTTTGTAGTTGGTGCTACGACTTTTCCTATTGTGCATCGGGCATTCATTATCTTTGCAAACGACCTGTCATATCGGATTAATAACGCTGACGTTAGAAATGGGCGGATCGTGGACGCTGAGGAGTCAATACAGACTGCCTGTGCGGGCACCACCACCGACATTTGCATGCAAACAGCTGAAGACATCTAGTTGTGGCTAACAGGGCGTTCTGTCGTCACTTTTGTAATTAGTACAATAATGAAAATAAATAACGACTCTATCGTTAGCCTGCTTGCCGCGCTACCTAGTGGGATTTTTATTAAAAAGAAATGACCGTTTAATATGGTGAAGTGCCATCTATGGCATTTGGGATAATGATGGTTGATGTGATTATGAACCCGGATGGAATGTGCCTCTAAAATTCGCCACGATGGACAGATAGAGACAGATATAAATAGATTGATACCATCTCCATATAGTTCGCGTTATTAATTAAGAGTCATCAAACTTAAAACACTTTTCTCGCCAAACGCATTAAATGCTGCAATAAAAAGTTTTAATAGCAGCGTCACAGAAATTTAGGAGAATCTTAATGTAGGATTTGGGGTAATAGTGGCACAAGTGCACAACGAAAAAGGGACACGACGAAAAAGGAAATTTCTTCCAGCTCTCTATCGGATGGAATTAATAAACATAGGGACCAAATGAGTGGATGATAACGTGTTAACAGAAGAAGGAAAGAAAAAAAAATTCGCCCGCGTATATATAGAGAAAGAGTTTCTTGATATGGCCCTTCTTTCAAGAGAACAAACATAATTGTACACCAGTTGGCAAAAGATCAGTCGTTTTTATGTCTTTTGCCCAAAGTGGCCGAGTTAGTCGGTCTCAGACGAGGGTAGCGTGGTTTTTCATCCAGTAAACAGAAAATCAATCACAGAACGCCCGCAATTTACAGACAATATGACCTTAGTCGTTGATTCCCCTAAAATCCTACAACAGCATCTTTTGACATCTCTCATATTGTGGAAATATTTGATCACTGTCTTTTCACGTCCTGCACCGATGATGCCTGTGTACTCAGTCTTGGTAACTGCACACATTATAGAACTCAATTCTTCTAATTGTGCAGTGCTGTTTGTTTGAAGTGCAGGACCAAGATAGCTCGTAGTGACTTGCTTCCCAATACTATCGACGTATTCTGCAGCAAACGTGGTTTTTCTTTAGCCACTCACACAACCGAGGCTTTTGCCAACTCATATATAATAACGTTTTATATCTCTTGTACAGCATATGTTCATAACCGTTCGATGCATATAATCTGGCTTATTGGCTTAACAACTTATGCTTTTATTAGATTGTATCTCTTTTCTGTTCCTAATGTTTCAAGTTTATATCAATCTCAAAAAAAAATAATAATAAACGTGATAAAGAATCTAATTAAAATGGAACGAATTGTTTAGTTCAATGTATATATCACTGTTATGGCTTGACCACCCTCCCTTTCCACCTTCTTGACATTGAATTCAGTTCTATTAGCTTACTTACGTCTTAATGTTTTTAATCATATAGAGGGTGTCTCAAAAACACACGGCATAACTTCAGGAATGAGTTCCTCATATGTAGACAATAAAAATATTTTATATCAACATAGTTCCGGAAATGCTTGGTTCCCGAGTTATTAACCGGAATGTCTTATCTCCCGCGGGTGATTTCCTTCATCACAAGGTACTGACAGAATCTGATGGTTTTCCATTTCGACCATGTACTCAAATCAGGAGCAAGCGGATATGCACTTTATGTACGGTTTGACGGACGGCAATGCTCTGGAGGCTCGTCATTTGTACCACGAAAGGTTCCCAGAACGAAGATGTCCAGACAGGAAAACGTTTGAAGGTATCCATCGCCCCTTTGTGAACATGGGACCTTTACACCTCGTGCTGCAGACAGAGGACGACCAAGATCTACAACTCCTGAAGTAGAGGAGGAGATTTTGGATGTTGTGCACGCCATTCCTGGAATCAGCACACGCAAAATAGCAATGCAACTGGCTGTTCAACGTTAAACTATTTGGAGAGTGTTGCGAGAACACCAACTGTATTCTTACCATCTGCAACGAGTACAGGCTTTGTCACCAGCAGATTACCCTGCGCGAGTAATGTTCTGCCAGTGGTTCTTGCAGCAGTGTGGTACAACTCCTCACTTTCCTGCCTTAGTGATATTCACAGATGAAACATAGTTCACACGAGACGGAATCCAAAACTTTCACAATCAGCATGTATGGGCTGAGGAAAATATTGTGAGACAATACGAAACATGGCAGGAATTTGGCATCGTCTTCGCGAGTCCATGAGACGTCGATGTGAGGCCTGTATTCAGGCAGAAGGTGGACATTTTGAACAATTACTATAAGGTGATTTGACAGTTATGTGTCATAGATAGACCTTCCGGAACTATGTTGATATAAAATATTTTTATTGTCTACATATGAGGAACTCATTCCTGAAGTTATGCCGTGTATTTTTGAGACACCCTGTACATGTATAACCGGTTTGACTTTACCATAAAATTTGGAAGCAAAAATTACAATATTTCATTAGAGAATGTTTGCAAATATCACTTTAAACGTATCTGGCCATTTCACAGAGCTCTGTATTCATCACATCATTACAATGGCGGAGTTGAAGTAACATTTAGGTGCCGCCGTATATAAGATACAACACATGTCCACACATGTCTACAAGTGAGCACAACTACACGCGAACAATGCACAAAGTAATACCACACTAATTTCTGGCCATTTTACAGAGTTCTGTACAAACTCTGTCAATATACCTTTCATAAGCCTAATATGCTTCTTGCTAGCACCAAATGTAAGCAGGTGTGAAAAAGACTTTTGTTCCATATTGGACAATAGGTTCTTCGCAAGCCAAGGTTTTCTGTTCTAAGTGATTTGCAGATAACTGATGGACCCCAAAACTCAGAAAATGAAAATGATGCCACCAGAAGAGTTATCATGGTTTATTGAAACCAAATAAGAAGTTCAGCTGCAGAGTAGATTTTGGACAAAATACCCAAAGATACCACCAAGTGGATCATCATTTCGTGAATGGCACAAGAAATTCATGGATACTAGAAGTGTTTCACGGCTTGCAGAATCGAGGTGTGCAAGCAAGCAGAAGTGCCGAAGATGGGTAACGGATCCAATAATCATTTGTGTGTAGTCTTCAGAAACCTGTAAGTAATTTTTATAATGTCTCAATCATATTACCCTTTGATATTGTGCTATAGAACAACAATTTTGGAGAATCATAAATTGTTGGGAATAAGGATTCCCCAGAATTTATAGTTCTGGATTAATATTGTCCAGGATGTCGCGGCGAGCTATTAAAATTAAATTCATGAATCCATACAACAATGTAAATTGTTATATGGATTTATGAATTTAATGAATTTAAGTGAGGACAATGAAAAAAAGTTTGGACGAAAACATTCCTTGAGGAAGAGTCCATCCAGATTCTTTCACCGGATGACTATGTTTGTGAGGTGAAAAAATTATTTTCCCACACGCATATGGAAACTAAGTGAATTAAAGAAGCGTCAGTTTATTGTGCATATAGATGTGAGCATTCTTCGGTCTAATTGCCTGTCTGGTAGGCGAAAACCAATTTTCCTGGAGATAGAACCATGCATATATCGGCTGGAAAGCAGCTTATTTGAGCAGAATGTGAAAAAAAGTCCATAAAATTCCTCCCATTTCCATGGATTTCGAATACAGGTTTTGTTCTCACGGTGTGGAAGAATGGAGATCGTAATCACTGGGCTAACCGAGATGGCGATTTCCAAAAGGAAAAGAAATCTCTACAGCTGTCATCTTTGCTCGAAAAACCAGTTGTGGTATAAAAAAGGCTCATAGTTATCCCTCTTGTTCCGACAAGATGCATTCTTTAACATCAGACAGTGGCATGCATCGAATGCAGGGCTTTTCCACATGATGTCGAAGAACGGTAAACTGCAACCACACTTCTTAGGAACGCGCCTTAGTTGTGATTATCTCCTAGCACAGCACACTGTTGGGAAAAGACCACTTCCTTGACTCTTTCCAAGCTTCTCTCGCTATGAATAATCGCTCTCCACCTGATATTGTCATCTCTCCATGGTGTGTTCATAAGCTTTGTTTTCTGCTGTCCCTGTTTCCCCTGCCACCACCTTTTGTAACAAGTGAACCGTTTTATATTCTTCCAACGTATCTTTCTTTTACAGATCTACAAATTCAGAACTATTTTTACAGTAGTATGGTGTACAAGAAGTACTTGTACACCAACAAGATGGTGTACAACTCTGTTATTTCTCTCTTCATGTCTGCGAATTTCTGGATATGAACTTTCCAAATCGGTGGACAGGACGCAGTTTTCCGATTTCGAAGCCAGTGCGAGCCCGAATAGGCACAGTTACAAAGAATATATTGATCCAACATAGCTTTATTTGCTTTGGAGTTTAATACACGTAACCTAAATCCCTCATATTGTTTATTTTTACAGAGAGTTCAAAAGAAAACAAAAATAAAAGACTAGTACGTTAAAATTTTAACGAGATAACGCCATTATTTTAATTATACATGTATTTTGACAAGTATAATTAAAATAATGCACTGTCTCGCTAAAATTGTAACATAACTCGCAGTTCTCCAATAAAAGAGTGGCAACTTGAAGGGAAATAACGTTTATTGAATTAGGGTACGATAAAAAAGCAACTGCACAATGACACATGTCAAAAAGACAAAA
Source organism: Mastigoproctus giganteus (assembly GCF_048544385.1). Classification (NCBI taxonomy): domain Eukaryota; kingdom Metazoa; phylum Arthropoda; class Arachnida; order Uropygi; family Thelyphonidae; genus Mastigoproctus; species Mastigoproctus giganteus. The sequence goes on from NC_143585.1 coordinate 67,018,544, forward strand.
TTTTTAACGAAGAGACGATGGAAACCAGGCTTCAATTTCAAGTATAGAATTATGTTGGACTGGGATTATTACATAATGTAATAGCGTGGTATCTGTACGATATGAAGATTCATGGGAGGGAAAAAAACTGGTTTATTTGAGGTATTAGAAGAAGACAACGTAGCTATGCTATGTTAATAAGCATTATTTTTGATTTCATCTGAAACCATGTGAAAAGGAATTAAAAAAAGCTGTGAATTTAGCGCTTCTCTGGTCGATTTGCTTGTGTTTCTGGATGAAAACTCCAAGTTTCAGGGGGGGAACCTTGATGTTCACTCTAAGACCGACTCACCCAGCCACGAAAAAAGCCTATAAAAGTTCCTTGCATCATTGATAGGATTCGAACCCGGTTCTTTTCCAGCCACTGTGAAACCTAATTGGCTAGATAAATTGTACAGCCAACTGACTATCTTCGACCAGTTAATAAAATCATAACCATGGACAGGAATACTGTCCATGGTTTTGGCCATAAAAAACGAACTCCAAAAACTGTTGTTAAAGGAAGACCTGCAACTAGGTGGAAGGACGGGATCAGAACATTTGGGCATGACATTTTGCGATACCGCTCGTAGAGCACATGATCGATGCAGTTGGGGGAATTTGTTGGTGGCCACAAGCTACTCAAGGAACTATGTGACTGGAAGACGAAGAAGATAAAAGTGGGCTAGAAAATTGTCGCTAGGAGTCTATTTTGAAAAAGCCAGGTATCGTTAGGGAAAGTGTCTAGAACCAAGAATAGTTTGTGCCAAAGCTTCAGGGAAGTTGAGAAGAATGTTTGCTTTTATTTAATGAAGGAAAAGAAACCTTCCATTTAGAGAAAATACAACTCCTTTGTATATCTGACTGGAAACCACAAACATGACTTACGATGTAGGTCCCACAAATAATGCATGAGATCTTAAATTCCATTTTTCATGAATAGTGTAAGACATTCTGGTGGTACACGACAGTGTGCTAAACTTACTGAGATTGATTTCAAATCTGCCAACCCTAAGAAAAAAGCCAAAAGTATTTTTACTCACCTTCTGAAAGTTTAGGTAGTCATAATGCATTTTTAATAAATAGTATATTTGAAAACTTAAAATTGCGTTCTTTCAACTCCTGCATATAAGATCATTTTGTAGGGTTTGGTTTTAAATGGATGTTCCTGTATTTGAAGACAACATCTACCAAATCATCAGCAAAAACCCAAAGCGTTGGCGAATTCAGTGCTAATAGTAATTATTAAATCAACAATCTGGTTATTTACATTATTGAGCATACCCTGGCCGATATTTTCGAGTGACAGAGAGCGATTATGCTCCATGCCAAAGAAGTTGCTACGGAGGATAGTAGACAGTAATCCAGCAAGGGAGTGCGTGCTGCAACCATATCGCTATTTTGAGGCGAAAAAGGCAATGCGCATCTATTCAGCTGCTGCCTGCAAGACGTGTATGGTAACTTCATTGAGTTGAAGCTAATGGAAGAACTGCCAATAATACCTCATACATATTGTCTCTGGGCAGTAAGATTGTATGCCCTCTAAACAAGGATCATCCTTCTTCAGTTGTACATTTAATCATAAAACGGATAGAAATATTGGCTTCTTACATGCTACTGTGGTTGCTGTGAACATCAAGGGCCAGAAAAAAAGAAACTTTCATATTATCAGCCCATGTGTATTATGTTCATAAATTGCGTGTGTTTTCTGGTCGATTTGCCTACTTTGCTGGACGAAAAACTGGAGTTTCCGAGTGGGGACCTTCCTATCCACCCTAGAGACCAACTAACTCAGCCACGGATGAAAAACGCCTATAAAAGTTACTCGCCTCATTGACAGGATTCGAACTTGGTCCTTTTCCACCCCGTGCGTGTAGAACGGTGTTTATTAACACTGTACTTCCCTCGCGGATAGAAAGAGTAGTCCAATACACGCATCTCCAAGATGACGAAAGAATCGAGATGGCTGAGGATATAGTTCGTACGAGGGAAGTTACTAATCTTGTGGGCCAACAAATTTTTTACCTCTCGTGGACACCAAAATATAAATCCTATTTTTGATTGCAACGAAATCCATATAAAGCTGATTGGACATTGGCTCTTATATGAGAACAAACATGACTCAATTAGCCAGAAATCTTGCTTGCTTAGGGCTACCGGGACGTGTGGCATTCCGGATAACACACCCGACATTGGTGGGCGCCTAAACTGATCCGATGAACCCTGCACAATATCCATAAATCTTAGTTGGTTTAAGTTTCAAGAATAAGTAATTTGATACTTCCCAAAATGGGGAAGTTCCCTCGTTTGGGTTTCCTCTTCTCAGTATTTTTTAAAACTTTAGTGCCTGATCAATGAAATGGTTTCTGCTCTGTGGATTAATAAATAAGTACCACCATCTAGACCAATTCTAGATGGTGGTGCCTACTAAGTACGAATAATGGAATATTATGCGTATATTGACCCGAATTGTTTTTGAAAATTCTCAACAAAGTTATCAAAATAATGCAAACATTAATGCCCACATTTTAAAGGCGAAAACTCTCCCAGAATCAATTGTTTTTTTTTTTTTAATACCGTGACACAACACACGTAAACCACCTCATTAAAATGTTCCCCGAAAAGGCTCAATCCCATACCGAAGTGTGGACGCCGAAACGTATCTTACAATTTTATTCGATGTGTAATTACATTAAACATTTAACCACTTAATTGCTGACTTTCTGATTAAATTAAAAGGGCAAAAACTTGAAAGTGTTAAGCACGTGAAAAAGCAACAAAAAAATAAAAAAAACAACCCACCCTCTAACCCAAAACGAATGAAGCGCGAGTATCAAAAATTAATCAGTTCAAATAAAAGAGACTTTGGCTTGTTTTTTTGTGAGTTACTAATATTGTTGGTCATCAAACTTTTTTTATCCTTCTCCAAAGGGTAGTTTTCTGTGTACGATAACTCCATCCCAGCCATGTATTCATCTGTTTGTCTCCTACTGTCTCAGGCTATACAATAACAGCGGCACCTCATCTTTCACTTAGGCATACAAGAAAGAACGACCGAGAGAAAATCCAAGCTTATTGGATATTCTTTGTACACCAGATAAGTAGCCTTACCCTTCCATATTAGTATGAATAATGGACTGCCGAAACTTTCGCTTCGTAATAGGGAAAGAAAGAGCTGGCAAATTATTCTTTCTAAAACATTTGTGCGTGGCTGGGCAATCTCAGCTGTTGTTTTTAGTACAGCTCCGCTCTTAATTTACAGAAAAGAAACAATAGTTCATTTGTTTAGCGAACATTAGCGTGTGGTCATTAACGGCAAAAACTTCTCACTTTAATTAAAAGAAGCTGCCAGATGACTGGAGGAAGCTGAGCCGCCGCGTGTGCCTGCATACCTGAGCCCTTTTAACGAGCGAAAATCCATCATACTTAATGACTCAATCGCCTCTGATTCACGACTCCTTTCGGTAAATCTCTCCACCGTTTTTGTTAGCATCCCTCCTCCTGCCTTGTCCGTTTCTCCATCTCTCTCTCTCGTTCTCTCTCCTTCTTTCCTTTAATCTTCCTTCCCCACCAGATCTACTTTCTTCCCTTCGAAATTTAAGCGCGATTTTTTTATTTCTTTTTTTTTTTCTTTCTTCTTTCTTCCTTTTATTCTATTTTTCAGTTTCTATCGTGTTTAAGATGTGCGCTTGTGATAGAAGAGGAGATTTTAACTCCTACATTATATTTTTCAAAGTGGAAGTCGACGAAATGGATTATATTCGTATATTTCAATAGATGTCATCTGTATTATGATACTGGAAAGAGAAGTTTGTGGTTTCTCTGTGTATCGACGTTCTATTTCTCTTTGTTGTTATTATCAGCAGAAATAATCCACAGAAATATTGATTTATGCACTTGTAAGTGGTGTTCTCTCAATTTTAGTCCTTTGAAAAATTGATGGATTTCATTTTACGATACTTTCTGCTCTGTTTGCTCCAAAGGGAATTAAATAATCAGGGGGCATTGATCTTTCTGTATATTTCTAACTAAAGTTATAAAAACAGTATTGACTTTTTTGCTTTTCCAAATGTTAAACTGTTTCGCTAAAAACCAACTTATCTAATTATTTAAAATGAAACACACTGACGTTAAATTTGAGAGCGATCTGGACTACATATGATTTAAAGTTAAGATTGGTTTGTTTTGAATCTGTCTAGACGGCTAAGGCCCTGGGGCATTAATACATCGTGTTTATAAATTGCGTGTACTTATTCTACGGTTTTTCTATATTTCAGTTGGAAAATTATAAACAAATTGATCGAGACCGACTAACTTGGCCAAGCTGTGAAAAGCCCATAAATGTTCTTCAGTTCAAAACGAGAATTAATATCCAACCCTTCTATAGGGTGTGGAGGGATAACAATTTTAAACTTCGTACTAGGTTTTTAGGCTTACTGGAAGTCTAGGATATTTGCTGTTATCCATATTGGCATTTTTCTTTTGAGAATCTTCTGCACTGGAACAAATGTATTGGTTGCTTTCAGGATAAATCCTTTGAATAATTTCCATAATGGATTCGTATCCAACAGTTTATAGCTGTCTCTACAGTTAACAGCAACCAAGAAATACCTCGATCTGTTATTAATCCCCGCTCTTGAAACTAAAGCTCTCCCTTTTACCCTTGACCACAGAAATCTCTTTGGACATAACATATTTTATATCATTGTGGTTTAGTACCCGTTATTGGTTCCTGCACTGTCAAATTTTGGATGCTTTATGAGAACTACGTCTGGGATATTACAGCTCCTTGAACTTTCTCTGACACGTGAAAAATAACAATCATCCAAACGTCTTAAAAGATTTCCCATCCACGATTTACAATCTATAAGAGGTAGATTGAAGTCGTCCATAATGAGACAGTCACACTTGACTGCGCATTAAAGTTGTTTATAAAAATTATTTCCATACTCTTCGGAATCATTTGGTCTATAATATACCTCGACTATCATTTATCTCTTTATCGCATGTCATATTACACCACAAAGACTCAAAATCCATCTGAACTTGATCTAACTCTGGATGCAGTCTGATCGCTTTCAGAGCTTTGATAAGATGTGTGAATCCTCCTCCCTCTTCAATCCTCTCGATTCCTCCTGAACACGCTATAAGTATCATAATTAAATTTTTCATTCCTCTCTCTGGATGACCATATCTCCATTAGTTGTCTGATATCGGCATTGATTGGCTTAATCACGTGTTGAAATTCGTTACCTTATTTACAATACTCTTAGAATTACTATATAAACAAATTAAGTACTCTGACGTACCCCTTATGGTTGCTTAAATACGATTTTTACCGTATTGGTATGCGACTGCTGGTGGTTTTGAACTTATTTCAATGTTTCTTTCTGTGTATGATGATAGATTTGGATGACGGAATTAGAGATTTTAAACGTGATATATATTTTGTTGTAGTATACTTTTAGGAGCATCAACGACTAAGGCTATATTACCCTGTGTATATTGTCTGTAACTTGCTTGTATTCTGAGGTCGATTTCCTGTTTGCTGGACGAAAAACCCGAGTTTCCGGGAGAAAAAACCAGGCTACCCTCGCTGAGATCGACTCAAAATGGACATAATAAGTTCTGTCAAGCATATTTTATCTCTCAGGTTGGAATGCTATTGCCCAGAATTATCTCAGTGCTGCCCTTCACACAAAAGTACTTCTCATAAGCAAAATATGATTATCAAATGAACAACAGGTTTAAGCTGTAGCGACGATGGAATTTTTTTCCAGCATCTCTGGCTTATCTATAAAGATTCATATGAAACTTTTGTTTCACTGTTGGTGCTGCGTAATACTGGAAGTAAAACTACAGTTACTTGTTTCTTTTTATTTTATTTTTTCTGACTTATGCAACCATATCTTCGACTGATGCTTCTTGACTTATGAAGCTTAAAATTACTTGTAGAGCTCGCATTAATTCGACATAAGAAAGCGACATGTCTGTTAATTTACCTTTCTCATCAGCAAACTGACCGTTTCGTTGTTGTTTAATATCTTAATTTTTGGAAGGATGTAGATCTGCTGGAACGGTCAGAGAAGGGTAACGAGATTGGTGAAGAGAACAAAGGGGTGATATTACAAAGCAAACCTTCAATTCTGCAAATTGCAGTTTGTGGAGACTAGGCACCTGCTTGGTGATTTGACTGAGATGTTTAAGGATTTGAATGGAATGAGCAAGCTCAATGCGGATGGCATTCTTCCTCTTGCTCAGACTACGCATACAAGGAGGAATAAATTCAAATTGAAGAAGAATGGTTGCAGGATAGATGTGCGGAAGTTTGTGTTCAGCCAACGGGTGGTCGATTGTTGGATCAAGTTGCCATATGTCGTTGTGGAAGTGGATAATTTGAATAAATTCAAGGAAGACTTATTGGAGCAGATAGACAGGTGAGATGGCAAGTTTTATTTCTTGAATGATGCTTTATAAGCTTGCTTTCTTGCATTATTTGCCACTACTAATACTAAAAACCAAAATTATTAGTAAAAATTAGCACATTTATTATTTGCACAGCATTCGCATGCAAGAAAGACCAGAGGAATAATATAAATGAACGAAGGTAAGAAACGTATATGATTTTCCGAACTGTGCTTTTTTTTGACAAGTAGTGTAAACCATTATAACTTGCGTATTTTTGGATAATCTCAACTGGATTATGGCAGTCTGTCATTGTATGTTATTTCTCACAGCTTTTCGGTGATTTTTTTTGACATTACAAAGTGCACACTTTCATCCTTGTCCTCAAGTTTCACAGGTTGTGTTATGGAGTATTTCCTTAAACTAATTCCACGCTGGGCATCTAAATTTTGAAATGCCACTCTCATCTCAAGCATTTGTCTTGATGGATCTGCTGTCCTGCACATTTTTCCACAGGTATTGATGATAGTGCTACCTTTTTGTTTTCCGTATCCAGTTGTCCTTAATTTTTAATTTTCTTCCTGCCAGCATTTTGTTCATTACTTTTATCACATGTATTTATGCTTTTCAGTCTTTTCTTGCTTATATATAAAATTCATCTTATCCTCCTATTTTCCTTAAATGTTTCTTCATTTCTTAATATTGAAAACCAGAAAGTGGTAAAGTGAACTCTTAGTTCTCTGTGGGTCATTCTGTCAGTTTTTTTTTTCTGGGCTCTTCTTTATCAAAATTGAATCCATTTTGCTCTTAATATTTCAACTTTCAAAAATTAATCGGAGGTTCAACTTTGCATTTAAAAATTGTATTTTTTACATGTAATCCCAGTTCCTTTGCAGTTCTACTTCTAATAATAATAATAATAATTGTTTCTCCACTTGTCACTCGTTTGTAGAGGTCTCGATTCGAGTCCTGTCATAAACTGGAGGAATTTCTAATGACCTGTTAAATCGGAGCTGTAGTTAGCCGATCTCACCAGGAGAGAATATGGTTTTCTCCGTGAGTTATTCCGCCTTTTTCAGTCCACATAATATGCAAATTGGCCCTTGAGTCCTTTATTCACTGTCCTACCTGGTGCAGCCTTTGCTGGTAGCACAGTAGTTATAATCACTGTCCTCGCCGCAGCGAGTATAAATGACCCGTGTTTGAATACTGTCAATGACGCGAGGAGCTTTTGTAGGCTATTTCACTCCGTGGTTGAGTTAGTCGGTCTCAGGTGAGTCCTGGAAATTAATTGCCAAACTCTGTTATGGTTTCTGAAGTTGGGATGAAAATGAATATCATCTCATATGCGTCTCTGATCTAGATGGAAATAATGCTGTAACCTTTGTAGGAAAGGTTACAGCACTGCAACATAAAAGAAGGCTGACAAAAATCCTCCTTGTTGAATTTCCCAAGTAAGACTATTTTTGTAAAATTAAGAGACTATTTTTGATTTTAACTTTGATGCTGGGCGATAAGATGCCTTAGTAACAATTTAGTTTTCATTATTTGGCTTTAATATATAAAAATATGATGTCGGTGTGGAAATTCTTGTGAAGAGCTCTTTGGGCCCTGAATACACCGAAATTTGGGGCACATCTTCTGCTTTCTTGGGTTCGTAACCTTTTGGGTTAATTTGATAATAATCGAGTCCACGTGGTTGGTGACGCAAACATTCCAATAGAGGGAAAAGATATTTCAAATTATATCAATAATAAGAACTTGGAAACTTACCTGGACCAACAGTCGCTTTGTTTTATGTGCAGATTATGTGTTCTTTGGACAAGTTCCCGTATCTGGTCTTGAATTAAATGTAAGTGTGTTGATTATCCATTCCCAACGTGGAATAATTTGGAGGAGGATATATAGCAAAAAAGATAATTACAATTGCAAATTTGTAAAACATAATTTGGGTAAAACAAAGCTCAAAATTTTCAAAAACGCAAGTTGTTCATGAGACTCATTAAACAGAAAAATACATTCTATGTCACTAGTTTCTATTAAAGCTTCTAATAGTCTGCAAAAATATGAAAATGGAGAAGAGCCCAAGTAGTTCTGTCCGATTTTGTAATCTTCGTACAGAAATAAAAGTCTGAATAGCCATGAAAGCAACATATAATCATTTGCATTGGTGCTTTTCTGCTATACGAACTCCACGGAATTTCTTCTTCAATATGGCCAACTATATAAAACGATCAAAGATAAAATTAGATAATTCCTTGAAGGCTGTTAGTAAAGAGCTAAAGTTAGTGAGTAGAGCACGAAGTAACATTATTCGTAATCATAATGTAAGCATAAAAATGGGAGGAAATTATACATAGATGTAATTACAAAGGCAAAACAAATGAAACAGTCGCTCGCCTGCAGTGTTTTTACACAGCATTTACCACCCTTCTGTAATGTCCTTTCTATTCAGTCACCAAATTGCATGTTACGAATTGAATATTGTTATTTATCTAATATCCGTTAAACAACTTATTCGTCCTTGTAATCAACAAAAATTGGATTTAGAAATTATTCGTGACTAGTGGTCCAAAACTATTGACTTATAAAAGAAAAAATGGGATGGCTTTTGGGATTAAATAAAGATTATTTTACATTTGTTAATGATGAAATATATTTCTAATGTTGTTGCTGTTATTGATTTTAGGAGCATAGTCTACTTGGGCCATATTGTTCCGTGTATATTGTCTGTGAATTTCGTGTGTTCTGAGGTCGATTTTGTGTTTAATTTAGTTAGTTGGTCTCTGGCGCCCTCGCCTGAGACCGACTAACTCGGCCACGTTGTGAAAAAGACCCATAAAAATTCCTCCTGTCATCGACGGCATTCGAACTCAGTTCTTTTCCACCTGGTGAGGGAAGGACGGCGATCCTACCAACTGTGTTACCCACGAGGGCATCTCTGATCAGTTAGAGCATTAAAGAAGTGTCTCCAAGCGGTGGCACTGCTTTAATGAATGTCACTTGATATGTTACTCCTTATCTATCCGTATTAACGGCTTATATCATTGCTTCAATCATTTGCGCTCATCGTTTGAGGTTGGTAATTCTGTGATGGGCAGAATATAATCATGTCCAAACTAAATTCTGGATGACATTTAGTGTTTTTAAGTAGTTCTGTCGTTTTAAATTGGGAAAAATATCTGTGGAATCAACGAGCGTTCTGTATATTCTTCAACCTCTCTCGATAGAAACGGTAGAACAGTAGCTTGAGTATGCAGTTTAATGTGAAATGAAAGATTGATTATTCGTGAAATGGCGAAAAAGTTTTTTTTTTTGTTGCCCCTATCAGGTCATTTTAACTAAAGACATCTTAGATTACTGCATCTGCCCACACCTTCTAGCTTTTGAGCCAGTTTTTGGCTAACAAAAAAAAAAAAAAAAGATTCCACAAGTGGCACAGCTTTCATAACTCAACCTACATGGTTTTCTCTAACTTTTCTCCTGCTCCCTAAAAGTAAAAATACTTTGAAAGTTAAAATATTTAAAAATGTTGAGGATGCAAAGGAGCAGCAAAATGCAAAGAAGCACCTTTTTTTAATGATTCTGCAAAATTATTAGCACGTGCTGAAGGATCTTACCGAGATGTGGATTATCCTCCCATCCCTATATACTGCAATGTTTTAGTTTTTATAGAATTAACTCGACACAAAAGAAATATCTCGAAGGCAAATAGGTAAATTCAAGGTACGTTAAGAGCACGACATCCCAGGATGGACTATCGCAGGCTTTCAGCTGCTACTGGAATTACTGTTTAAATATAATAATACAGTCCTATAAGAATAATACTACTTTCCCCAGATATCATAGAATTCCATCAAGTACATACTCGTATATTTCTTGAAAACTCAAGTTTTATTTCGAAAACTCGGAGGATTCCATCCCATCCATTCCGTGTGAAACATCAATGTTAAGGGGTAAAATAAGTATCATTTCCCCAACTCTGTTTGACACAAATACTGGCACTCTTCATAAGATATTAAAATAATAAAAAAAGAGACGGATAGATAAAAATAAAAATTTCGCAGTAAAACGGTGAATCATTGGATGGAATGATTATCTATTGTCAACCTTGTAAACTTCTGTGAGGTATTCCGACAAAATAATTAAGAAATGTGACAGCAAAATTAACAGCCACTATTAATATTATATACACACAGGATGAGATTTTCATTCGGCAATAAGAACATTGTTAAATGACAAGGTTCACACCATTCCAGAATACAGAATTACAGTTGAATAATTAATATGGAGTCAAAAAAAACATACAATCTTAAAATCAATCTAAAGCACTACCTGCCACATAGATAAATAATTCAAAATTAACAAAACTCCCTGTCGCTTTATCAATGACATACACATCTTCAGATAGCAACCTCTTTCTTAACTGCTTGTAAGTTTTTAATATTTATTTCCTCAAATTATATTTACATGTTTCAGGAGGAGGAGATTTTTGTTCTTTTATTGCGAGTTGTACAGATTACAAATGCGATTTGATACTTTATCAATTATATTCACTTCCCGATTTTTCTGCGTTATTTGAAACACACCCACCCATGGGCACCCTAATAGATCAAGGGATGCATAGAGAAGCCAATATCTCGTATATGAGGAAGATAATTTATGCCAGCATCCTTTGCATCGCTTCTGACAGTTTCTAGCCAGCATTTCGTTTACATATTTATCATCTCGAGAAGTCTGAGAGAAAGATTGGAATTGATATTCCGTGTAAAGATATTAAAAGTAAAACAACCAAATGTTTGAGAATAAAAGAAGCTGGAATAAACTCAAGAAAAGTAAGAAGGGATTTGTTTTGATGAGATAGCCGTGATAATGAATGAATAAATAGATGGATAGATAGACTAGATAGATAAACAGATAAATAGAGAGGGGGACGGGGGAGAAGAGGGTAGGGACGGGACTCTGTACCCGTTGTCACATATGCGCGCTGCAGATGCCTCCCGAAATCTCATCAATCATCTATCGTAGCGTTCTCACACCCTCTGTTACATCCCATTGTGTGTGAACAGTAGCAGGTTTAGAGGAGGCGACAGTCTTTTGTTTTGCGAAATTACTCCTTGTTTTTGTAGTTATCTGATCTCTTTTGGTACCGAAGCGCCATCTGGTAGAACAGAGAAAAAACCTCTCATGAATACACACAATAATCTAGTGTTCAAACTTTAATGCCAAGTAACAATTAAAGTTCATAAAGAAGTGAACAATGACTGAAGCTCCATTGGATAAGAAAGAAGCAGGATGGCAAAGAAAGAGAGGCGGGCAGAAGAAGATGAACGCTTCCAACAGAAGAGTTAAAGGATGGAAGTTATGAAAGAAAGGATTACAGGAGACAAATACTAGGAAGTTTTGGCAAAGTACGTGCAGTGTGTAGAGACAGAGGTACAGGCGACAGTATTAACGCGATATGGTTGAACTGTTCACCTCGCCTGCTTCTTAATGTGGGCCGTCTAGTGGGTTGTTATGTTTCGTTAAGGATTTATGATATTCACAAGGGATAGAGGCATTATGTGGCAGTTTTATTAAAGGTTTCGTTTGTTCGTCATTGGTTTAAATATCCTTCATAAAAATCCCAGATAAGCTCAGAGATAGAAAATTTGTACGCTTTGTTTTGGGATTAACGAAACAAAAAGTTCTGAAATTTTCTGTGTATACTGAAGGAAAAAAGTGTCAAAGGTTTCTTAGTTCTAAAACAGTTCATATGGAGAAATAATTAAAATTTTTCTCTCTCTTCTCAGCTACATACACGCATGCGCTCTCGTACACACACATAGAAACAAACACCCTAAAAGAACGCTTATATGTTTTAATTAACCGTTTAGAATTGAGTCCACTGACATCCTGCGCTTCTTAAAAATCCTGTTTTAAGTACACACGTGATATTTCATATTTATTTTTTTTATGAATCCATAAATTCTGTTCTAATATACTGGATTGGTTCCTGTCTGTACGAATGCGATCTCTTTACTCTTTTGAAAAGATTTGCATTTAAATCCAGATCTTTAGAAATGAGTATTGAGAACGAATTCACCTCTGAAATATTTCAGGTTGTTTGATGGCGCAAAAGAGTCAAACCAGCCCATGAACATACACTTCAACAGATATAATACACACTGAATAATGTCCCACGAAATAAAAGAATGCTTGTTTAGTGCTTTAACAAGAACTGTAGACTGTTCCCTGAAAGATGCTAATACTCGTATGCTCACACCAAGTTTGTTTCCATTAATCTTACCTGCGTATATTTAAAAGTAATCTCGAAATATTTTCTGGAAAATCACACGAATGTATTTACAGATTATAAAACTTTACAAAATTCCACAATTTACCTTTTGAAACAGAGAAAGAATTCCGAATATTTTTCATATTTATCAAATCGATTATTTTGCTAATACATAAATCTTTGGCTTAATTACCCCAATCAAAGACTCTTCATTACTATTGTACGAAAACTCACATGCAGTTGATAAAACAAACAGATGAGGTGGCAAAAAAAGATAGGGTTGTAGAGACGATAAAACAAATCATTCTTCTTCCTCCGAGATGAGTAATCTCAACCCCCTCCTTAACAAGACCAGTTGACGTGTTTATCATTAGTCACTGTAAGCACATGTCTAAGCACATCGTAGTTAGCATGAATAATTAAGCACGTTCCGGTAGAAAAACCACATTTCTTCACTGCCTGCACAAGAATCTGCTTTGACGCTCAAAAATTTCGAGAATTAAGTCGGAGGAGATGGTTATGAGGTCACCGTTCCCATGCTGGGATAGCGACTCTCTCTCTCAGACATTTCTTAAGGACCAAGAAATGGATGACGTAAAGAAATCGTCATTAAATGATGGTTGAAAGAGGCGATTCTTTTAATAAGTCAGAAATAAAAATCCTCTTCGAAGATTTTTATGTGAAGTTTATTGTTTAACTGAGAAAATAAACTTTAGTTTTTAGATTAGGAGAAAGTATCAGCCATATTAACATAATAAGAAACATTTTTACCATTTGAGGAGACACAGAGAAGATTTGTATTTCAATTCTTCAATTTTTGGAGACGTTGATTAAACTGACATTTGTGAATCAAGTCCCAGCTAATATTTTGTTTTCAGTGTCTGCAAAACCTTCGAGATAACCCAGTCAGAATAATTTTTAACTACAACTTAATTATGCCAGCTCACTAGAGGTTTCATTCGGCACACGATCTGTTTCTCGGAAATATGCAAATATGCATACTTGAAATTCATCGTGGAGTTTATAATCGCCCCTTGTTAGTAATTAAACGCTGGTAGGCTTCTCAGCTTAACAGTTGAATTATGCAGTGGAAACACATTTACAGGGGCAACTAACTGTTTTTCTCCCTGATTTTTCGCTATTGAGTTTGTTTCTTCTTTCTAAAATTGAGAAAAACGTATCCTAATATGTTTCTTGAATCTTAACATTCAACAATTAATAGGAAAGATATTCAGCTGGTTCACTTAATTTATGCGGGAAATATTCCTAAGGGAAAAGTCAATGCCTAACTGAACTTTCCAAACACACCGTGTTAGAAATCTGCCTCAGTCGCTTTCTGGTTGTTCAATACAAGGACAAGGAAACTCTATTTAAAATAAAGTAAATATTCTAGAATGGCAACAAGAGTTAAAAGGTTAGTACTGGGGTCAAACTATTATTTGGTGAAACTAAACATATTTCATCTATATAGTGATGAGATAAATTATAATACATATAGATTGCTGTAAAATGTTCTTGACAGTTGATCATATCATACAGGAGATGTTCGCTACATTTTAGTTGTTTAATGCACTGCCAAATACTTTATACAATAAATTATATTCACAGCCAGGGTTTTTTAAATAGGAGCAGTGATCTTCTAGGGTGCCATATCCTACACCTTTGATATTATCCAGGAAAGAGTGTGAGGATACAGGAGCCTCATAAATCCCTTGGAAAGACGTCAACCATTGTGGATACTGTAGATACTGAAAAGCTTGAGAGAGGGAGAGGCTTCTGATGCTTGGTAAGAAGAGGATTTTGCAGAGAGAGTTTTAGGCTCATCTCAAAAGTTCGGGTTTGAGACTGCCCTCGTGAATATTTTTACTGAAAAGAGTATCCTACTCCACTATGACTTGCAGATGGTAAATAGTACCTACTTCCCTTGCCATTGTGGTGGTTGTGACATAATGAAGAGGGCAAAGCTTCCAGGAGGCCTATCTAAGGAGCCAGTACCCTCCAGTGAATACCCTTTCCACTGTTGGTGTAGGCTGATGCCAATACAGGATAGATGAGTAGATGCAAGACATGATATATTTTCTGATGACCACCAGACAGTTGATGTAGTGTAGCAGCCTGTTTACTTCCAGCGAATCTGTGAATATTTCGTAAGTAGGGAGTTAATACGTGGAAAAGCAATTTAGAATAGAAGATTGCAAGTGGAAATAATTGTAGAATGGGATGGTTTTCTTCCATGCAAATATAATCTTATTTGATTTCTAAATGCAGTTACATTATAACGAGGTGTATAAGTTGATGTATGACAACCTACTTTGGTGGCTGGAGAAAAATAGTCAAATTAAGAAAAGTCCACAACAGAGAAAAAAAATCTGTTTAAGCCCAAGGACGACCACACAGTCAGAGATGTTGGTAAGATAGAGATAATACAAGACAGAACACCGTAATTAGTAGGCACGTTTACTTATGCATCCTCGCACCTGAACACTCGGCTACGGCGGCCTTACACAATAGATAAAAGGGTATCATAAATTTAGATAATTTATTTTCTTATTGTAGATGCTAATAAAACTTAAGAATTATCCCTGACGTCTTAAAAATTATCCAGACTACAAAAGAAATATGATTTCAGGAAACTACAATCAACATTGAGGAGGAGAACTGGAAACTTCAGTGAGCAGTCAGCTATTATAACTATGCCGAAGTCATAAATAGGCGTGTATTGATTCAAAATAACTGTAAATATAATTTACTTCAACATATTCTCTGGGATACATTGGAACAGTTACAATGGTGATTATTTATCTTCAACTATTATTACTTAAAATATCCATCATTTAAGTGAATCAACTGTTTTTGATGATCTGTGTGGGACAATATTTTTTTGGGGGAAATGGTATTCTCAGCTTAACCAGATCGACGAATCCTCTAAATTGACATTTTCATCATTCTAATTCATTTCTAAATTTTGTGAAACCTTGAGAGAGAGAGAGAGAGAGAGAGAGAGAGAGAGAGAGAGAGAGAGAGAGAGAGAGAGAGAGAGAGAGAGAGAGAGAGAGAGAGAGAGAGAGAGAGAGAGAGAGAGAGAATTAGCCCAAATGTTCAAAAAAGAACAGCAAATTGATGAGTTTTTATTTAAAAAAGGAGAATAAGTGTTTCATCTGGAAGTCCACTGTGAAAGAAAGTTTTATTACTGATATAAAGTTTCATGATGAACAACCCAATTTATAGAAGAAAAAAGATACGCATTTACTTCAATTAATCGGAGAGTTGATACCATTCTGACAACTACTGAACAACCTACCAGAATGTTTTTTCCTCATGTAAGGCTTTGTGGGTCCCAAACTTTATTTTACTCTCAATGTTTTTGATACCCTGATATGTTCTTCCTGTTCCCGATCGATATTTATTCGTTTTTATTTCCCTATCTCTTTCCATTGTGTCTTTTCTGAATATCTGCAACTTTCTCTCTCTTTCTCAATTTTTCTTAATAGGATGGAATCGTGTTTTTTATAAGTTTCTCATTTCCCCTCCTCCTTCCCATCTTTCCTTCTCTTGTTTTTTTCCCCTCGGCTTTCTTCGTCCGGAGTAACCCTTCTGTTATCACTTTCTCACTGTCTTTTCTTTCTTCCTACTGTTTTTACCTTCCTGCTACCACCTATACCCCTACACACACTCTCTCTTTCTCTCTTTCCTTTTCTGTCTCTCTTCTTCCGATGACCAACAACACCTCTCGACCCAGCCAGCATCCATTTAGCGCCATCTTCTTTCTCTTAAGAGGACCCGTTAATTCTGACTAAATGAGCGTGTTTAGATTCCCTGCTCGAATGGAAAGAAGAACTGGGCTCCGCTGCCTAATCTCCAAGTCCACACGACTGTTGGCTCTGTGCTTCCACTTCACAGCCGTCAGGGCTGCCGCTCTGAACTCATTAATCATCCCACTTGTCACTTGGCCGCATCACCAAGGCAACGCCTCGAGATATTTGCAAATCGCTTAAATTTCCATCCATCTTCGTAAGATGGAGATTTGATTCGTACTTACAAAATAAACACCGTGCAGAAAGTAGTGGGTATAGGCGATTCCCTCTCTCACTCTCCCAGTTGATGCTGATAGTTTTACAATATTTATGTGTGTTCATAGTGTCGTTGGAGTCCACAATTTATACGAAATAGCGTCGACTGAGGGGGGAAGAGACAGACGCATACGTTCTGCATATATACCACTAGCTGGCAGCCTGATTTGAAGAAAGGACGGGTTTAGAACTCCAACACTCGCTAGTAATATACATTTCCAAACTTACCGCTTTAAATACATATAAGTATACATACACTTAATAAAAATTCTGGCCCCATTTGCTTGTATAATTTAACTCATTTGAATATCTGCATACTCGTCATTTGAATATTAGGCTCGATATTCGCTTTTCTAGAACAGATCGAAGAATGTCTCCTTTTTTGTTTTTGTTTCTCTGCAGTGATGGAGAAGAGCGGGAGCAGTCTTCGGATCTGCATACCATCTTCATTATATTGTCCATCAGACAAACAGACAACGAATCCAATGCGTAGGTTAATAAATAATGCCATATTACTTGACAAGCTAAATGTAGAAGTCATGTTCCTTCTCGATACTAACCCGTGTGGGTCTTTATCAGGATGTACCACCTCGGAGTTTAGGTCAGAATTTTGTCTCTACTTTTCAACAGCAAAGATGATTTAAATGTTATGATAAATGGTCTTTGTAATTTCATTAATTTGATCAGCCATCCGTTGCACTCTCTTTTCGGGTACATTGCACAATTGCGCAGGCCATCCCACAGATATTCCATTTTAACGTGCAGCTCAAAGAGGGTTAAAGTGACTTAATAAAGATATTGTATTACGTGTTGGTCTACGTTGCACTAGTGAATATGAAATGAAGATCTATGTTTTGAATTTTTTCTTAGCATTCAACTTAAAGATTCAACTTGGTCCTTTCAACTGTGAAAGGACCAAGTTTGTAAAAATAAAGAAATAAATAAAATTAATTAAATGAAATAAATTGCCGAGAGTTGTTCTCTTTCAGAGCAGAAATTTCCTGTCGGTTTTTAAATAGGAAAAACGAAAGCACAATGGTTGGTAGTAAGCTATTTTTTTAAAAAAAACTAAGCAGCGTGTCTTGCTGTTAAGAGTGAAAGGATTTTTAAGTTTCAGGTGTAGTATATCATCAGGGCCGAGTGAGCTCCGAATTTCCAACTCAAGAATAAAAAGTAAGCTTACTGGAAAGGCGATTTTTATTATTTTGTTAAATTAAAGAGATGTACCATTATAAAGTATATTTCCAGTAGCCACAAGAGAGAGAGAAATGGTGAAATAAAGGCTTAGTAAAGTTCTGAATATAGCAGAGCTCTGTCCTATCCTAAATTGGACGAAAGTGTTCCCTGAAGAATCATGGCTGCCATTAATCCAAAAGTGGAACCGGATGTTATAAATATAATGTTATTATATTTATAATGATTTCAGCACCTTGAAAATAATTCGTGCATGTTTTAAATTCCCATTAACTGACCATATTATTGAAGTTCTTGAGATTCGTATATTTTAGACGTCATGAGAATTCCTTTTCATGGTCTCTGTACAAGGATATTTCTATGTCGCGCTGTGAGGTGATGCATTCTACAATTATTAACTTTAATGAATAGGAGAACTGCCGTCAGCAACTATTATTCCGCATCGTGAACCAACCAGAAAGAAGAGCGTGCCATTTTCAGAACCCAAGTGCTCCTTGCTGTTTCTCCTCCTTCCTTTCCGTTATAGTCAATGTACGACAATAGCTTCAAGGATTTCTGTAAACTGTATAAAATTCGATGTTGGGAAGATGGAGATGAACTACAGATTTACGTTATTGTGTTCGAGTAATTCAACAGATTTGTACCACATTAGTGAGAATTTATTATTGTGAATTTTACAGCATCAAGAACAGTTTCGTTCTCAAAGCAATGAATGGGACATAAACATTAACGAAAGTTTATAGAGTACTGTCAAGACCATTCTTATTATGTCAATAATTAACTAAATCTTGAATACAGTTTAACCTTGGGAGAGCTACCTAACTTTTAAGAACTTTGTTAAAGGTAAGTTAGAACACTCTCTTTGCAGCTCACATTTCTGTATACGGTTGGATTTAGAAAACTAAGGTGCTTAAGGCCGATCTATACTATTAAACATTATCTGGTATTATCATCTTAAAGATTTTATTTGAGTTTGAATCCCTTTGCTGAAAATTTAAATAAAAATGCATGTAAGGTAGTGTCGAGTGGAATTTTTGATACCGGAACGATTCCTTCAAGTTGTGAATGAAAGAAATTTAGAATTTTGGATAAAAATGTACACTCCTTAATTAGTAAAAGAGTTCCATATGTCAAAAATAGATTGCTCTCATTAAAAATGGTTTAAACGATTCTTATCTTTCCCTTTATGGGAGTTTTCTCACAGAGTGCCTTGGCTTATATCGCTCATAATTATTTTACAATATTTTACACGAAACCAAATGGAATATTGTCAGTACTTACCATCCGTCTCAGCTCCATATCTGCTGTTCTTTTCATTTACATCCTTCACAGCCTAGCTGCTTTTCTAGTTTTGACCTCTTCTATATTTAATGCTGTAATTTTAGAGATACGGGTCTAACAGCCTGTTCCAGTTTCAGTCCATTTCTTCTTTCGACAATTACGGTCTCTTCCGTGGCCTCTTGGAGTATTTTCTTTCTGATCCTTTCACTCTTCACTCATATCCTCATCTGAAGAGAGAGGAGCATAGAAACCAACCGATAAACATATTATGGGGCTTTAGGAAGAAATTAGTCTGACAGAGAGAGAAAGAGTGTGACTGCTGAACTCCTTGAAACCTTGTCAGAATTTTCAGAGGAAGAATACACTCGCAATTCCTTCTAATGGATGATAATGAGGCCACACTTCGAAGGATTTAGTTGGTTGACGGTTCCTGATGCATCGGCTACTTTGTCCACAGTGAGTTGGTTCATACAGCAGATCATATATCATGTTTGTGTACGAGAATGTCCATGGCCTGAATAGCATGGGGGGGGGGTGAGAAACCCTGAATAACTAATGGGATAAGACTTTACTCCCTCTGTCCGAGATCAGCTAACCACAGCTGGTGCCCCGATGGATACGGACACGAATCCCTTTTAGCATGTATAGGGCTCTCTGTGGAAAACTTCGAGTCGTTAACCACCATCCAAAACCTTACAAAAGTGACGAACAGCTCTTTTGGAAGTGTGGGCTATTGAAGCACACACTTCGTATATTTTACAGAACTTGTATATTAAATTTCATTGACTTATACCAATTGTTTTGGCAACTTGTGGATTAAAGTGAAATAGTTGAAACCAGAACTTTGTTCTTCATTTAGTTTCTTAGATCTTTTCTTTTCTTGACTCTTGAAGTGGATCACTCAGCAGTGTGTTTTGAGTTGTTTCGAAAAAGCTGCAAAGCAATAACCCCTGTATGAAAAGGATAAAAACTTAAAATAAAGTATTTTGTTCGGAAATATACTTCGAAGATTATAGACAATTTTTAAAGCTCTTGGAACAAAATTTGGACACAAATTAACCGAGCAAACCCATCATAACTTTTCAAACAACAAAGTGGAATTTCTTGATATTCGGATATGCATTACTGTTTTTTCGATGTCACATAGGGTGTTTCTACAACGGAAAAAAAACGGTTGGCTTGGGCTAAGAGCAATCAACCTTGGACAATTGAAGAGTGGAAAAAAGTACTGTGGAAGGATGAATCCAAATTTTAAATTTTTGGAGTCAAGCGTACAGTTTATGTGAGATGATCAACTGAAGAAAAAAATGAACGTTTACTTATCCATGGGTAATGCACACACACACATCATTTCTACTACCAAGGTAGTCTGAATGCAACGATGCATTAAGTAAACTCCTTCATACTCTTACGCATTTAGCTAAGAAATAGCTTTTAGATGAAGAAAAAATGGCGCCACTTTATTTAGTGCCCACATTCATATACGGTTCTATCATGATCTGGGGTCGCTTCTGTTTTTCTAGAGTGGGTGGCATCATCACAATTGAGGAATTTTAAGAAAAGAAGACTATAAAACCATTATTGAAAATAATGCTCTCAGTACTCTGGACTTCAACTTCGTGGAATAGATTTTATATTACAAGACAATAATCGGAAACACATCTCTAAACTGTGCAAGGATTTTCTAGCAACCAAATAGGAGGGATATTGCAAATTATCATATGACCAGCCCAATCTCCTGACTTAAACCCAATAGAGCTTTTATGGGATCATCTTCTATACCGTCAAGTCTGTGAAGTCTGCCCATCTTTCCAAAGTTTGCAGATCGCTTGGAATAATGTTAGTCAAGACACTATTATAAAATTAATCTCCAGAATGCCACGTCTGTGTAAGGCAATGATAAAATCTCGTGGAGGATATTTCGATGAAAAATCATTGCAGTTGAATTTAAATTTACAGCAAACATTTAAATATTTTTGTTGTAAATTTGCTGTCAATTTGCTGTCATTTTTTCTGTTACGCTACCCCTATAAAAACATATAGCCCTCGGGCGACCTTGGCCAACTCTTCTTGTAATGGTTCCTGTCTCCTGAAACTGCTTCCATAAAAAACTATTTTTGTTAGGATCACAAGAATTCATTCAACTACTCATTTGGCATTGTGTCTGTAAATTACGTGTGTTCTCTGGTCGATTTGCCTGCTCTTCTGGACTAAAAACTCCGATTTCCCAAAGAAAATCTTGCTATCTACGCCTGAGACTGACTAACTCAGCCACTCAGGAAAAAAAAGTCCATAAAAGTTCCTCGCGTCTTCGACCGGATTCAAACCCGGGCCTTTTCCACCCGGTGTGGGGAGGACAGTGACGATACCACTGTTCTACCCTAGCAGACTAAACTGCTTTCATAGTGCTGAGACGACACCGCGTGACATATTAATACGATATATTACTTCAACGTCGCACAATGCAGCCCAGCTGACTAGTTTGGTCAGTAGTGGTTTGAGATTAGTACTGTTGTCTGACATACAGATTGTGATGATGATCTGTGTGTTAAGCACCAAAGAGAGTAAGGATGTGAGGCATCAGTATATTGTGTCTGTAACTAAGAATATTCCTCGGTCGGTTTATCTGTTTACTGGACAAAAAATCTTTGTTTCCGGGATATTGAACGATGCAACCCACACCTGAGACCGGCTAACTCGGCTACTTTGAGCGTTGGGAAAAATCCCATAAAAATTCTAGCGTCATTAACTGGATTTTAACGCAGGCTTTATCCATCCAGTTTGGAGGAACGATGATTATAACCATTGTCTGGAAATCGAAGAACTTCTAGACAGTTCTCAATTATCAATTGACATTTTGCCCAACAAGTGGATTCAGCTCTTTCCTGAGCAGTCCAATGTTGGCTGCCGAAAATCATAAATATCTCGGAATTGTACTTGGCCCATGGATTCATTTTCACTTTTATGTTGAGTGCTGCTTAGGAGTTTGGGTTGCCTTCGCTGAAGAGTCAAGAAAGTCTCCTCTATGTCCATAATCAGTATTTCTACCGGGGATTACATATGCTTCAGATATATGGTATCCGAGAGCAAAAACAGCAGTAAACAGAAAGAAGTTCGAAAGGATACAAAGATCGATTCTCCTTACTATTACCCGGGCTTGCCGCACTGTCCGCACCCATGACCTTCAGGTGCTGGCAGGCGCCCTCCCTTTGGACCTGGAGGTTATCCGACTAGAAGACTGAGAAGAAGCGCCTTAAGCCTTCATCTACAGAAGACCTGGAAAGACAGATGACCTAATTCTAGTAAACGAGACGTCACTAGGAAATGTATCCCACAAATCACCAATTTGTGGTGACTTGTGGGACCAATTGGTTTATCCCAAGTCTCTTCCGTGGTTCTCTCCCAGCCTGCACGCAACTTTCATGCTTACAGGACACGGATCCATCAGAGCCAAACTCTCTTTTGATGATCCCCTCTGTCAATGCGGAGAGCAGGAGAGTTGGAGTCACCTGATGAATGATTGTCCCTTGTACGACGACCTTAGATGCATCCTTCAATCCAAAAGACCAGGATCACTACTTGTTGGACAGCGACAGAGGGTACAAGGCATTTTCGCAATACTGCCAGGAGTTCTTCACAAGAAGAAGATCTCTACCACTGCAACAATGACAACATCCTCTTGACTAAGACCAGAAAGTGAGACAAACCCTCCAGCCAAACATCTCAAGAACCCCTGAGCTACAAACTGCACATAGCTATCTCCATGGACCGGACATTTTTCCCATGAGTGACCAACTCTCTTGTCGCCCTAAACTGGACTAAACCGGACCTGACGCTGTGAGAACAGATTTAATATCCTCCCAGTGAGCGTGATTGCAGCTGACCTGCTGCTTCAGCTGCCATTTTGACATCGTGAGCCTGATGCGCTAGCCTGGCTCACTTTGAACCCCCTCTTTCCCTGGCAAGGGAGAGGGGACGGGTTCCTCTCCCCTCCCTTCTCTTCCGTCTGGCGGGGCTTGTCCCCACTGCCCTTTTTTGGGGTCTCCTTCCCTATCGTCCCCATACTTCTGTTTGTCTCCTCCAGTCTTCAGTCTCCCCCCATACTCTAATTTGACAGACAATGTAACACCCTAATTAAATTGTAAATTCTAAAACGAAACATTCTGTAACTAAGTTCACCTGAACTAAATTTCTTGGCTACAACTTAACCTTCAACGTTCCCAAAACATTTTTTTGGCCTTTTCCACTGAAATTTTCTGAAATTAGGTGGCAGGGCCTGCCAGAGTACTATAACAATCTACTGGGCACCCAACCTGCCTCCTCGTGGCTAAGTGTGAACAACGTTGGGTCCCACCAGAGGCCCAACGATTAAATAGTCAGAGATACAACGGCACAAAACACTACACACTTCACTCCCCATACACTTTTAAATCTTTGGCCTCCACAGAGTACTGTGTCACAAAAACAAAGTATACAACGCGGAGATGGGGGAAACCCCTGGTGCCGTCAGACAACTACCACACTTGACGCGTTACACTGTCCGTAATCTCAGGACCACATGTGGATTTGTGTTGTGTCTTATGTAAGGCGGCTCCTAAATGTTAGTGCAACACCGCCATGGTTCTCTGTGATGATATAAAAAATCGCAGGACCACAAAATGATATATTCAGATCATGACATGTCCCCGTGTACCCTGTGTAAGAAATCTAAGCGTCGACAGCACCAGCCTAGAGAAAGCACCACAGTTGAGAGAATATCCGTCTTCACCACACCCTATGGAAATTATCTGAGTGTGGAAATGATCTGAATTCGAATCTCATCAATGAAGCGAAGAATTTTGAAGGCCTCTTTCACAACATAGCTAAGTTGGTCAGTCTCAGACGAGGACAGAATGGTGTTGTTTCCAAGACACTCGGGCTTTCGTCCTACAGTCAGAAAATCGACCACAGAACATACGCAATTTCAAGATATACGACGCAATATGGCCTAAATTGCGTATATGAAACTCAACAACCAACCTAAAGAAAGCCGAGTTTTTCTTCGAAGTACTGACTTCTGAAGGCTGCGCGGTAGCGCAGCCTTCAGAAGTCATGTTTAGTATGTTCAGTGGTATCGTCAACGTACTGCTCACACCGGGTGGAAGAAGGCCTGGGTTCGAATCCCGTCGATGACGCGAAGAACTTTTATGAGTTTTTTTCACTCCGTGGCTGAGATAGTCGATCCCAGGCGTAGATAGTAAGGTTTCTCCCTCGCAAAAAACTGGGGTTTTCGTTCAGCAAAACAGGCAAATCGACCATAGAACACACGCAATATAAACATGAGTTGCTGAAAGTTACTTTCCAGGTGATCCTAATATCTAATAGTTCTAATAGTTTAGTTGGATTTTTTTTCTGAAGTGGGTATCGCACGAACATCATCGCTCTCTTCATCAAGGACAGGTACCATACCGTGGTGCAGTGGCACATTTGCACCAGAACCAACACGATTACTATTGGTCCGGGCTCTCCAGCGACATCCTTTATAGGGCCTTTGATTACCCAAATGCAGCATGGGGTCCAGCGAACGGCACACATGGCATACGAAGTATAAATACCAAGGCTCTACAAACTGATCGATAGCAGACTACCGACTACCGCTAACTTCTCAATCGGTAGCATATCATCTCCAAACCTCTTGAAAATTTTCCAGCGAAACATTCATTACTGAGATCCTCTCCTGCGTCGCTTTCAAGCCTTCAGAGAGTAAAACTCAATCATGGATTCATACCGGCGCAAGAGCTACAATATTGAGGATTAAGATCCTCAAATCGGAATCGGCAGATTGATACAGATTTAAGACAGACCCATAATAAAAGCGGAAGACCTCTGACCAGACACCATCTCTATTAGAAGTATAATTTGTAGTTCACGTTTCGTGAGTGCATGTGTTTGAAACCCACTTAAACATATATTCTGTGTCCTTGTGAGTAGCACAGTGGTTATAATCACTGCCTTCCCACACATTCGTACTCGGGTCGAAAAAGGCACGGGTTTAGTACTTCTCAATGAAGAAAGGAACTTTTATTGTTTCTTTTTTTTTTTTAAGTGGGTGAGTCAGTCGATCTGAGGCGAGCTAGCAAGATTTTTCCTCCCGGAAGCTAGGAGTTTTCGTCCAGCAAAACAGACGAGACAGCGCGTGTAATTTATGGACATAATACATACGGATATACCAGTGTTCTTGGATAATCCTAAAATAACATTTTTTGTGTACTGGTTCTAATACCTTTCGGTAATTTTAGAAGGTAGAATCACTGTTTCTCAACATCGGGTGGAAAAGACCTGAGTTCGAGTCTCGTCGATGACGCGAGGAATTTTTATGGTCTTTTCACAAGTGGCTGGGTTAGTCGGCCTCAGTCGAGGGTAGCGTGGTTTTTTCCTCCCAGAAACTCGAGTTTTTCGTCCAGCAAACAGAAAATCGACCACGGAACACGTGCAATTTACAAACACAGAGCAATGTGGCCTCAGTCGCTGATGCTCCTCAAACCCTACAACAACAAACAAACAAAGAATAAATGAGGAAGATGAAAAGTTGGTTCTGTGAGTTTGAAGTTGGACAGTAAAAGGATGTTGACTGTTTTGAAAGAGACAGCAGGAATTATAGAAGCCAATTCAGAAGAACAGTGCCCATGGAAGTATCTGTAGAAGAGGCATGCAGCAGAAACAGTACGTCTATGAGACAGCGAGTGTAGAGACTCTGTCAGAGATGAGTCATTAATTAACCCAACTGCCCTCTTCTGAATGGAATCAAGAAGCCTGAGAGAGGTTTTGGGAGCACCACCATCCCCAAATGTAGGAAAAGTATTCCATGGTAGGGCGGGATTTCGATTTGCACAGAGAGAACAGCTACAAAAGAGTAAACAAACTTTTCTTAGTGTGCAGCAACAAAAATAAAGTTACGCAGCTCCAAAGCAGAGCCTTGAAATACAAATTTCATCAGGTAAAAAAGGAAAAAGTACATAAATGAAGAAAAAAGCAAATTTAGAGGCTCGAGTGATGGATGCAGTTAGACATTTCAGTTGGCTCTAGAAGTGCCCAGGGGTATCAAATATCTCCAAGTTTGCTTTGTTAATTGATCTCGCAGTCCTTCTGTAGTAGTTGTAATATCCATAATTTGTTCTCGCATAGGATGGTTTCGGCAGTGGATGGTTTCTTAAAGTTCTTTTCGGTGCGTTGAAGTTAATTTGTGAGGCGAGGTAAGGACAATTTATGGTACCATTTATCAGCTGGTTAAATAGGAGTAGATCGGCTTTGTATCTTCTTTCTTCCAGCGTTTCAAGTCCAAAGAATACACATCACTCTTGGTAAGATTTCTCATTATATTGTAATCCACTTTTCAAAAAGACGTAACATATTGTTCTTTTTTGGATATTTTCGATTTCTTGTTTTTGGTAAACTGCATGTGTGGACCAGACCTGGAAGGCATATTCTAGGGCTGGCCTAACATAAATTTTGTAAAGAAATATGAATAGTACCAATTAATTTAAGTCTCGGTTGATTCTTTTAAGAAATCCTAGTTTTTTTGCTAGTTGCCCTGAACGTTTGAGACATGGGCATCAAAAGAAAGTGATTCTATGATGAAAAAATCCAAATTTTTGGCAGAACTAACTTTTTGATTGCCTTGTTGTTAATGCAATAAGAAAAGTTAAGCTTGTTTTTTGTGTACATTGGATAAACTCATCAGCTCACACGTATTTTCATTGACAACCATTCTATCCTCCTCCAGCTACTGAATTACTCGTTGGAGAGCTTCGTTAAGAATGACACAGTCGTGGGTATTGCGAATAGCTTTATAAATGTTTGTCTTCTCTAAATATGTTAATTGTGATTTGGTAGTCTCCAGGAGTACTTGGTAGGTCGTTGACGTAGATCAGAAATAGCAACGGGCCCAAGGATGATCCCTGTGGAACACCCATTTCGGGTTTAAAAGGATGTGAGATCTTGCCTTTAAAAGTGACGACATGTCCCTCCCTTCCGAGTAGTTTGCTGTCCAGTCAAGCGCCTTTCCTCTGAGCCCATAAGGATCTAGTTTATTAATTAATTTTAATGAACTGTCTTGTCGAAGGCTTTGCTTAAGTCAAGGAAGATGGTATCGAGATATGTGATCTTGTCTAGAAATCTGAGTGTCAGCGAAGATAAGAATAGGAGCAGAAGAATACTTTTTGCAGATAAAAGAAAGGACTGAGTTTAGAAGGATTGACATCAACTAAGTTATCTTTGCCCTACTGGAGAATTACCCGGAGATCAGCATTTAAGGAACCAGTAGATGACATTCGAGAAGTTGAAGCTGTTCGTTAAGGTTTCTCAAACTGGAAGATTCAATGCAATGTGCCATCATCAGCAAAACTATTGCATAGGATTTCCGGTTATGTATCTTTCGCTCGCCTATGAACTGAGCCTAATATATCGTGTCCATTGGTCAACCGTGTGCTCTGAGGTAACTATGGCAACAGAGCACATGATGTTGTTGTTGTTTCAGACAGGTGTCAGGAGGCATTTTCATTGTGATAGCAATTTGTGGAGCAGCGCAGCATTTATTAGTGCAATGCATCATTTTTTACGCGGAGATTGCGTGTTTATTTTGGAACAATATTTTGTGCATCCAAATCATTTTTGCAATATCAGCTGGAAAGATGAACACTGCCAGAACATTATTTAAAGTTTAAATAAAAATTATGTATTCGTTTTTAATAAAACTATTTTATTGTACATTGTGTTTGAATCGGGTTATTGGGAAGGGGTTTCATCTGAATTCAAATCAACATTAACGTTAATTTGAATTGTTAATGTTTCCTTCACGGTAGGAGAGCAAGAGGAAGACTGCGGAAAAGATGGATGGATGACGTAGAAGAGGACTTAAAGATCATGAGAATAAGAAGTTGGAGAAGTTTTTGCTTCCACAGATAAAATTTATGCCATTCCAAAATGGTACTTGAAGTCCACGCCTTAAAGTGAAGAAGATGAATTTATCCATTTCAAGGATGAATTCTTTTCTATAAGAATAATTAATTCTACATATTTATAACAGTGTTCAGTAAGACTTCTCGCACAGTATAAGCGATCATCTCTCTCTCTCTCTCTCTCTCTCTCACACTCATATAATTGTAATTAAAACGCCATCTAGTGAGAATTAACAGTATTAGCAAGCAG
Source organism: Mastigoproctus giganteus (assembly GCF_048544385.1). Taxonomy (NCBI): domain Eukaryota; kingdom Metazoa; phylum Arthropoda; class Arachnida; order Uropygi; family Thelyphonidae; genus Mastigoproctus; species Mastigoproctus giganteus. The sequence continues at coordinate 67,046,975 of NC_143585.1, forward strand.
TGAATTTCATTCGGGGGGAAAAACAGTGGGGTAAATAGACACATAAAGTGAAGTTGACATACCACAAATACTTTCACCATTCTAGTGGAGGAAATTCGCGTGCGGTCTCCGGATGAGGACCGAATTCTCTTGTAATAATAAACACGTTTAACGGACTGAGAACCCGGGAGTCCTTCTACTTCATCTGCACCGTCGACAGCTGAGAGAGAAGGTCAGAGAAACAAAGTGCTGTCGTTCGCCACGTGCGGTCATACAATTGGAATGACTGTAGCTCTTTCCACTGTCCTCTTGTGTGGTTTCGCTTTTACGACTCCACAACCCCCGACTTATGGCACTCGGTCGCAAATATCAGACGGCAGGAGCAAGCGTGGGCCACAAACAACCCCTTCATTACGGAGCGCCATAAATGGACTGCACATATTACGGGGAGGGTTTATCGCTGACCAGAGGGGCCTGACCGTCATCAGAAGCTCGTGGCGGGCCTCCTCCCTCCCCCTTCTTCGCAGTCGTAATTGTTTTCCGTTTTATGAGGAAGAGTTTAGCGTTATTTCTGCAGCTATTTCGGGGACTGATGTCCGAACAGAGGGCCCTGAGAATGGCGGGAAGCTGAACGCAGCCGGACCGAAGTAGGTCGTAAACTGGCCTTTGATTGTCTGGCTAGAAAGAGGAGCCTTCTCCGTAACCACTGTTAGCGGGGCTGCGCAACTTACGGCGGAAAGTTTTAGGTGAGATGATGGCAGACGTAGGATTAATTAATAGCGAAGGAACTGGAAAACTGGCGATGAAGACTTTCTTGTCGTTATATGACCTAATGTCACTTTGACAAATGACCTTCTCGTACGATCGAGGCACTTCATGCGTTGTTGCTACAAAGAGCACTTTTACTCCACCCATTCGAAGTTCATTGTGGACCGGTTGCAAAGGAATATATTGGATCAACAAGTAATTGGCTTTATTGCTGAGCATTTTAATGCTGCCCAACCAATTATGATCTGGAAAGGTGGAGAATATATTTCAACGATAGCCAGTAAAGAAGATTATAATCAAGTTCGTTTTATTGATAGAATTTATTATTTTTAATACCATACGACAGCAGTGATATATTAGGAAAATTACATTAGATCCATATTGTTTTTATTAATTTCCAAGAAACAATGTTTTGCCTTTTTAGGATTAAATTAGATTTTGAAAATACATAAATCGCGAGTATATTTAAACCTTACAATCTGCTTGGCTTCGATTTCACCATATATCGCAAATATATCCGAAATTAATAAAGAAAACAAACAAAATAAGAAAAGTGTATAGACAAACAAAAGTAACTGCTACACTGGTCGAAGGCCCACTCCTCTGGAGTGAGTCCCCAAAGGAATCTGGCTCACATTTTGGCACTATCAGATGGGTCAGAGTCTCGAATTGAGACTGTGAGCTCCATTAGGACTGGTCCAACTTCCAGTAGTGTGGACGAGTACCCAAAATCATCTGTCCAGGTGATTGATGCTTCTGGGTAGCCAAGAGGCCAGAACAGAACACACAAAAACCTACATTACACACGCTTATCTGGCCCTTTTGCAGTGATACTGTTCTTCACATATATACGAGGTGGAGTTGAACTGACGTTCCAGGTGCCGCCCTTTACAAAAACACATGTCCACCTGCTACTCTGGTCGAATCCAGAAGGTACTTGTAGGGCAGGGGGTGGAAGCTAGTGAACGTTTAAGAGTTTTGGAGCTCTTGTATTAGTGGTTAAATCAGAATCTTTTCTTGGAATGAATAGATATAGCGTATAAATAAATAAACTAGTTCAGTCGATACTGAGGGTTCTCACAAGCTGCCCGGTTCCCCCAAGAAACTATCGGAAAAGAATATTACCATCAACACAGTTATACGAAATGTTTGGAAATTAGGACATACAGCGTATGAACCTCTCTTTAAGTAGTTATATTGTTTTTGTAGGTTTATAAATCCTTCTCTTGTTGAAGGGGAGGAGTTATAAACTATCTTCAGTACTGCTGCTGGTGGCCTGCCACGTGATTATTCGGACAATAAGAAATTAACTGTAGTTAAAAAGTATTTTCTACCTTCAGATATCTTTTACGACAAATGCCAATTTTGCTCTCTCTCGATCACACCTACTTCTGATATAGTTACACGTTCGTGTAAGAAGTTCTCTCTAATCGATCTCACCCAATGCTCCAAAGGACAAAATTAAAAAATAAAATAAATCATCAACCGGAAATTAAACGTCAGAAAGTTATCGCAATCTGTGCAAGGACCAAAGAGTTCTTACGGTTATCTGGCAGTGATCCAAGAAAGCTTTAAAAAATATTTTCTTGTTCGTCTTTGGAATCTCCATTTGTATTTGATATCCGTATGTTTATAGTTCCAAACTTATGTAATTATAGAGAATAAATGGCTTAATCTCTTTTCTACAAAGCTCTAAGCCATTGATAATATCGAACGAATATTTGAGACAGCAAGTTCACGTGACTTTATGAAACTTTTAGATGCATACCTTATATGCGTTACGTGCGACATGTTTTTTGAATCGCTCAAAATTCAAATTTTAATTAAATATATATATTTTTTGTCTTTTGGGGAAGATAAATGTAATAAGATAGTCTAGAATAATGCGTGTTCCATTCTTCCAACTCCAAACTTCAAAATTCCAACTTCACGATCTTTATTCAGACGTTGAATCCACTTTCCAGGAACTTCTAATCTACCTGAGATTTCTATTTTGGTATTCTATTTCAATTCGGAGTCCTTTTTCAGATTGCTGATGGTCCCTCCATCCAGCAACGTATAACTTTGGTGTTGTTGACCATACTCACAGGGCAGAGTCTAGTAAAAAGCTGCAGTGAATTTTAAATCCAAGTATTTGTATAATTTTCTTATTGGAAAAACTTGAGTTACGATTTCAAGTGTTAAAAGAAAGAAAGAAAGAAGCGGATAAGCAATAAGTGCCTCCTTATTGGTACAAAATAAACCATCAGTCTGACGTCATAAGTTGTAGAATATATTAGCATAAAAACAAGCTCGGTTGAGCAGTCTGTTTTCTGCAATTGTCAGATCTCGTTCGTAAGGTGTTGGAAATGGCTACAACGGAAACTCCGTTTATTTTCGGTCAAGATCAAGTAGAACAGAAACATGCAAACAAAATGGTACCGAAGAAGATTATCCAAGAGGGGAGTTACGGGTGGATGGTTGTGTTTGGTTCTTTTGTTATGTTCTTTTTGATGACTGGATTCCTAAAGTCATTCGGAGTTCTTCAGTTGGCTATTTTTGACACCTTTAAGGACACTACATCTTCGGAAGCAGCATGGATACCTGGAAGCCTTAATACGATATCTCTAATGTTATGTAAGTCTATATTGTTCCCTTATGATACATCGGATTCAAGAATACTTTCTCTTATAATATAATCAGACAGAATTAGTTTAAAATTGTCTAAAAATAGATTAATGTAGTATTAATATTATTTTTCTGTAATTTGATATCTTTTCACCAGAACGGGGGAAGAAGGAAATGATTTAATCAATGAGAATTAGCTGTATAGAAATTAAAAAAGAATCAGTTTAGGAGCGTCGAATATACCCTTTACCTTTTCAAGACTTTTCTTCACAGGTGAAAGCCAAATAGTTACGTGAAGACAAACAAGGTACTTCAATTATTTAACCCACTTCTTATGTTAATATCGTCTACAGTTTCATTCCTCCCCACCGTTAGTTAAGTGCTGTTGGTGGGGGAGGAATTGGAATTGCTCAATTGGATTCCACCTAAACGTCCATTTTCTTAATTTTTGTTGCTGAATCACTGGGCATTTTGCTAGCAGAAAAGCTTTTATGAATGGCGTGTCAGTTATTAGACGACTTCATATTAATCCTTTCTTCTGCAAATTAGAATATAACGCAATTGTCGTATTATCCACTTCTAAAAACCTCATGCAAATCAGTTCTTGAATCACTTTTGATTAAAGAACCGAATCAAAAGAACTCAATCCATTAGCTTAATAAAGTATCCACCTCTCCATATCATTTTTCTACGCTTAATATTAAGATCCTTATTACTGTTCGTAGCATCTATAGCAGGCACGTGCAACAAAGTGCTGGGGTATTTTTCTAGAGATGTAAGCCATCTTCTCAAAGGTATTAGAGTACTAGTAATTTTTAAGGAAACTTCTCTTTGATTAAAAGAAGTGACCCCACGTTTGACTTCAATGACAGTAAGGAAACTCCTCCCTGGAAGACTTGCGACATATAGATGGTGGGGGGAGAGAATATCCCAGGTATGACAGGCTGAATGTACTTTCAGATTTCGTTCAACTTTATTTTTTTGTTGAATAGGCTAACGAGCGTATCAGTCAACAAGATTATCAATGAATAATAGTTTATTCAGCTGATGAACAGATTAGAGGAAAGTAATTCGCAAAAGTATTTCCCGGGGACTCGTTTTTAACGCTTGCGCAATTCTGTCTGTGGACAGGGTATGTGGCTGAACTCCAGATTATGGGTACACGTTGTCATCGTGTTGAGGGCATGGCAAAATTCGGGACAGATTCAAGCAAAAGAAGTGTGGGATTTTTAGACTTTCATTATTGGCTAGTGAAAAAAAGTTAGGTTAGTTTACGGCAGTAATTCGGGACGGATTCAAGAAAAAGAAGCCACTTCCTCCGGAGGTGTACTCATAAACTGGAGTATAATCGGGTATGCAATTATGAATAATTTTAACAGTTGGAACTCCATTATCACGAAATTTGCATCTTCATCGGAGACTCCAGCATTACCAGCGTCTCTGGTAAAGATGTAAACTTAAGTTTCACTGATCCCTACTCTTTGTTGGATCTATCGGATACTTGTTCAACTTGCATGGGCCTTCCTTGCAACCTGTAGTTGCAAGGAAGGCCCATGGTGTTCTATCGAACTTTTGGAAGTATAGATAGGGACGTGATAATCCCATTATATAAGGCTTTTGTTAGACCACACACTTTGAATACTGTGTTCAAGTATGGAGACCACACCTAAAGAAAAATATCGAGCTTCTTGAAAGGGTGCAAAGACGGGTAACTCGCCTGGTGAGATCGGCAAAAGGGCGTCCTTATGAAGAAAGACTTCGAATATGTGGGTTGCAGAGTTTGGAAACTAGACACCTTAGAGGAGATTTGATTGAGGTGTTTAAGGCTCTGAGAGGCATCAGTAAAATGAATGAGGACGAGATTTTCAAGATGATAAATGATGCTAGAACTAGGGGACATAAATTCAAGTTACGGGGGGGGGGAAATGTCTAGATTGGACTGCAGGAAGTTTTATTTTAGCCAGCGAGTTATACATTACTGGAATAAGTTACCTACATGGGTGGTAGAGGCTGACAGTTTGGGGAAATTCAAAGGTCATCTGGATAGTACCTTCGGGTGAGTGAAACGCATAGGATGATAGGTTTAATTTCCTTTTCTTTTATTAATTAGTTGCTTTTTATTGTTTTATTCGGTTTTTTTTTTGCTAGTGCAGCATAAGCCATAGGCTTTCTTGCACCATGCGGCCATTACTAATATTAACTTGCAGGCACTATCGAAAATGAAACTAGCTGAATTTTCAGCGATGGAAGAGGAGCTTAAGTGACTTCAGTTGAAGAGATGCATCAATTCAAAAGCTGCGCATTGTAATTAAATGTGTGATGGAATTTATTATATACGGTATATCAGAAAAGGCTTTGCAAGCGCGACAAAGATATATCATGCAATGAACACTGGTGTCAGCAATCAATTCTTGATCTAGAGCTCTTAACTGGAGACTTTCAGGAGCTTTTAACTGATAGATTACTGAGACATCTCTATCATTGAGAGGTGCAATGGCTAAGTAGAGGATTAGTCCTGGAACTGTCATGTGATTCAGTACAACCTTTTGATGTATGTGAAAATGGTGACAAAATTTAATGAGAATGGTGTTTCGGACTTTACATTTCTGCTAAATAAGGCAACACTTGAACAGTTGTCAACTACAAGTTAATGACCAGTTAATAAATATGTACCCAAAGAGAAAATCCAAGGTGACATATGTCCTACAAAAATTGCAAACGCTTGTAGTTTTGAACAAAATATTTATTAAAAGAAATTAACAGCCTGATGGGTGGAATCGCTACTGCAGTGAATTATGCAAAACTTTGTACTAATTGCTGGTGGAAAGTTGATGGTATTTTTTTCCTACTCTTCTTTTAAATCATTCGTAATCTCCAATATCACAAATCGTTGTCCTGGCCTTGCCCTAATTCTTTATTCCAGTTCTTTCACCTAAAGATATTCAACCAGGTTATGGTCTGTTCTTCGTGCTGGCCACTGCAATGCCCAGATATCAGTTGTTTCAAGATTTGCGTTCGCATTACTAGCTTTGTGACATTCAGTGTTATTCTCTGAATGTGAGGGCAGCTTCAATAAACTTCCGCAATGTAAGGCATGCAAATGTTCAGAAAATGAGTGTTGGACGCAGTATCTGTGGTTCCATGCACAGCGACTAGTGTAAAGGCCCCCAGACCATTGCACCTATTTCATAATTACGCCCAGGTAGTAAATGTTCTACATGTAGCCTCCATACCTAAACATGTCCATCACACTGGAAGTGTGCGCCGTGACCCACTGCTTCTCAAAACTGATTTGCATTAATCCGCAATCCAGATTCGGTGTGACTGCCTTTCCCGATGTAAGTCGACGATATGTATTTGTTGTTAAATACTTGGGACTGTAATTCTGCATGTCTTGGAAATACAGGTTTGTCTGTGTTGGCGGTCCCAGCTCTCAATCCAGATTCTCTGATGCAGGTGTCTCAATGTACAATTTGCATGAGCCAACTGCTTATGATCTCCGAAAGTATCAATTTTCTTCTAGATGGGGAGGGAGAAGTCTTTTCTAGCTTTCCGTAGAAAGGAATGATTTATGGTCAGAAAGGTATACAGTATCTAATGCAGTATGCACTACCTCTTTAGCACTTCTGATACAATAGGCTAGGGGATAGACACTTTGCGATAAGAGATCTGAACTTTGAGTTAAAGAATGTTGCCAGTATATCAATTAGTTTACCTAAAACCTTCCTTAACTTAATTTTATTTTTATAATCTGTCTAGGGGCTCGCTTATGTGGGGACACTTCAGTCCTGGTCTAATGGCCCGATCAGCAGTTTCTAGAATCATCGGTTCCTATCAGTATTTTAGGCCTACCTAGGTATGACATGTGACTAGAACGCGAGTACAATAGTACATACGTTTGAGTTGCCTATGGTTCGAAACGCACGTGACTACCAGATACGGTTAATAATTAAATTCTTGTCAAAATTATTGGTTGTAAACTGCTCTAATCGGTGTGGTATTTCTGGAGTAGAAACAGAACATTCTATTTTCTGGATTAAACTCGGGACATCTTTTTCTCAAGGCATGTATCCACTCTCACTTGGAATGTATTTCTGAGCAGTAGGCATTTTCTCCATCTGACATCCAACTGTCATTCTTCTCTGAAACCGTTAGCTTTTTCGTTGGGTTCATAGTTCCCGCTCCTGGTAACGTACTATTGTTAATCTAGGTCAATTGGAGGCCAACTACATCCCCCCCCCCCTTTTCCCCTCTTAAATATCACTTTATTCTGGAATACCTGCGAATATTTGGCTCCATAATCTGCTCTTTTGTATAATCACATCCACCTGGTTGAAATCGGACAACCACTGACAAATCGTATTCTCTTAGCTATGCCTGGTCGCCTACAGTTTGTGTACATAATTAAAATGCGATGAGCAAAATATTTTAGAATCTGTATACTGAATTATGAACAGATTCTGTAATCTAGTGATCACTGAATTATGACTAACCTAATATCGCGTTGGCCCACCATTCGCACTGATAACAGCCGCTATTCGCCTAGTCATTGACTCCACTAGATATCTGAAAACGTCCGTTAAGATATGCAGCCACACTGACTACAAGGCTATTTCAGTGTTGAAATAGCTGACTGTTGCCTGTCCATACACCCCACCCCACTCCCCGTTCCAAAACGTCGATATTCAACCCATTCTCAAAGATGTTCAATTTGACTGTGGTCAATCGAATTTAGAGGCCAATCAAGATGAGTGATATGTTCACTGTCTTGCTCGAATCACTCGTTTACAGTGCAGGCTAGATGACATGACTCATTATCGCCTTGGGAGATCCCGTTTCTGTCTGGGATTAAATGAAGCATGGTCTCTTGAGAGCTGTCGTTAGACCTCCCCAGTGATCTATGCGCACCAGGGATCCTAGTTTTTGCAAGCAAAACATACTGCATATTAAGCAACCACAACTACCTGCCTGGATAATGGGCACCATGCACGATGGATCCATGGAATCGTGTTGATTGCACCATACACGGTGTTCCTCAGCGTGTTGCACCAGTTATTTGGACTCATCCTATCAGCACAATCGTTTCCATTCCTCCAGTGTCCAACCGAGGTGTTGTTGACACCACAGCATTTGCCGTCAACGATGTTCAGCGAGGAGGAAAGGGTCTTGGTTTGTCTGCTGTGGAACCCCATACATCTGAGCTTGCGTCGCATTGTCATTTAGGATATTCTTCTTATATTTCCCATATTGTATTGAAATATCAACTCTCGCACAGTAATCTGCTGTTGAGTTCGTACAACGCGCTGTACCCTTCGCTCACCACGAACATCCACCTTGCGAAATCCTTTACAGTTCTGCTGGCGGGAGCTGATTTGATCCGTTCGATACTATTCTTTGTACTCCTTAACCACAGTGGGCCGTGAGCAATCGACAAGGCGTGCTGTTTCCGATATGAATGTCAGTGTGTTTTCCAATGGGGGTTAAAAATCATATATTGAGAAGGATAGAAGAAAATCAAGAATAAATAATAGGCTGAAAGGGGGGGGGGAGAAGGAATTGTACGGGGCGAGTTAGTCCAAATGTATAACTGGAAGGAAAATTTATGGGCAAGAGATCAAAGAGTTATGGCTGTCATGGACGATGTGGCCAAGAACTTACACGATGATGCTTTCTGATATTTTGTATAAAAGCTAAACATAATGACAAACATGCTGTCACCTCCGATTGACACCTTCCATAGAATAGACAACGATGGGATGATGGCTCATGCGCACCGTATTGCAATTAAATTATGATAAACCTAATGGCGCATGTATCGCTTTGTATAACTGTTTTCTGAATAAAGTAATTTAGCGAGGGAAGGTAGACGGAAGTTTTAATTCTTACATTAATGTGTAGTTGAGTTGAAATGCGTGTAGGGTGAGAGGAACGAAATTTGCATTGTTCGTACTTCCGGACTACGCCGGAAATACCCAGAACAATGAATATCTAGGAAAACTAGGTGAGGTGCCATGGGTCTCACCTCAATTATTAAAATATCTAAAAAGCATGAAAGAATTTTACAGCATCGAATGTAGTTCTTGGTCTTGTGCGGATTGCTCTTATGATAACTGAGAGAAAAGTTGAGGAAAAATTGAAGCTAAATGAAGAAAAGAGATGAGCAAACAATTTTCAATGAATGACACCATCTTTAGATTTGGGAGTCCCTGTGGACTTGATGCGAAAATGTATTTCCAATTCACAAAGATCAAAAAGGCGACATGAGTAATTAGACCTATTAGCTTGTCTTCTGTTCCAAGGATATAATGGAATCGCTAGTTAAAGAATTAATCCACCATCTAGACAAGAATGCAGTTACAGCACTGATTTGTTATGCGGCGATCTTGTCTGACCAATTTCATTATATACTATGTTATTGAGTCAAACTGGATGCAAAAATAATCGTCTCAGTTTTCAGATGACGAAGGTTGGCAGGAGGTTAAGGACAGTAATCAAGGTAGTCACTTCAACAAGATCTATAAAAATTAGGTACATGGACTAAAGTTTACAGTCTGGAGTATACAGGTCTGGAGCCCTCCTTTTAGGAAGAACGTGCATTTAGGAGTGCAGAGACGAACAACAAGATAGTGTAAGGAATAAAAGTTGCTCTTAACTTCAGTTCTGCAAACTGCGTAGTCTGGAGATTAGGCACCTGTGAGGACATCTTATTGAAGTGTTTAAGGCTTTAAATGGATTGAGTAAGCTCACTACTGATGGAATCCCTGTCTCTTTCATATCAGGGGACAAAATTCAAACTGAGGAAGGATAGTTGTAGTCGATTGCGAAAATTTGATTTCCATCAGCGTGTGGTCAATTGTTGGAACAAACTGTGGATAGTTCGAATCAATTCAACGGAGAACTGTCCCTATTTGAAGGGATAAACAGATGATTGGGGAGTGTTGGCTTTTTTGGCTGATGCTGTATAAGGTTACTTTCTTGCATTACTACTGATTACTGATACTTGCACTATTAATAACATTTTTTATTGCCCATAAATAGCAATAATTGATGCGCTACATTTAGCTGTAATATAATTTTTACATGTGTATTCTTTCTTCCACAAAGTTAACTTAATTTTTTTCGATTTATTTTAGCTCCCATAAGTGGTTCCCTCATAAAGACATTCGGATTTCGCTCGGTGGCAGTTTGTGGAGGCATATGTGCGGCAATGGGATTGCTGATATCCACGTTCGCTACGTCTGGAAGATCTCTAATAATCAGTATCGGAGTGTTGATGGGTAAGTGGGTAACTTCTGATAATCTAAATGATTTTGTTTTTCAGTCTAATTCCTTACGTACCTCAAATTATTATTGTATTCTTTCAGGAATAGGCTCCTCGTTTTGTTTAACCGCAGGAACAGTTATAATCGGCGAATACTTTGTAAAGAAACGTGCTTTAGCTCTCTGCATCGCTCAATGTGGGGCTGCAGTAGGATCCCTGACCTTGCCTCTAGTGATTGCAGTTCTGGTGGATAATTACGCCTTATCAGGTAGTTTCTTCATAATGAGTGCCATTTATCTACACCTGAGTATTAGTGGGTGCTTGTTTATTCCTCCTGAGCGTTGTCAACAGACTCAGTTAGTGGACGAACACCATCTGAAATCTATTGTTAGTGAATTTCCTGCGATGTCGACTACAAAAGAGAAAACGCAAAATAAAATATGTAAGGTGAAGCTGATATTGAAGGAGCGTTTTGCTTTCCATTTTCTCCGTAACCACATATTTGTTGTTCTGGTGTTGTCAGTAGTTGTGATGGGATTTTCAAGTCCTCACTACCTGCACTACGTTCCCCTTCAAGCTCAGGTCCTTGGCTTTGGAAAAGATGAATCCCGACATCTTCTGACTCTTTCTGCAGTGGGTGACATGCTAGCACGAATAGCGTTCGGATTTCTCTCCGACAAACGCATTTTCCACAGAACTATGGAGTACTTTCTATCTATTTTAGTATCTGCATTCGCTGTCCTTAGCCTTCCCTTTGCTACTACTTATATGCAGTTGGCCGCTGGTGCTATTATTGCTGCCATTGGGACCGGAATTTGGTATAGCTTAATTGCATTGTTATTGGCAGACAACTACGGCATCCAGCACCTTGCTGCCACTTACAGCCTTCTTAGAGTATTCCAGGGTTGCGCTAATCTTGTTTATCCACCAGTGGCGGGTTTCTTTAGAGAGAAATACGGAAATTCTTCGGTCCTCTTCTTCATGGCCTGCTGTATGATGCTGTCATCGGTGTGTGCTGCTATACTACACCTGCTAGTAACTAGGGAGGATAGAAAGAAAAGGAAAAAATAATGCAGGAATGAGACATTCTGAAGGGTAGAATGCCTGCTGTTTAAGTAACTCTTCAATGTACCCTTAGGCTGCAGGACGTCTAACAGAGCGAATTGAGTTCGTTTAAAGTTCAGAGGATGGATCTCGATCGGTAAGAACTGAAGGTAACAGTAGACTCTGACCCTACCCGTGATATAATTTCTCATTTTGGGCTGTTAGCGACTCTATCCTTTCACCACAGGTGAACAGCCGAAAAGGGCGACGAACTGGACGCCTACAATCATACCTGAATCTTCTGTTCCATACTCAAAATGCATTTTATCGTTGAACATGGTTTTGCCCAATCTACTCAAGTATTTTTGATATTTTATCAATGTTTTTGTTAATATGAAGCCCATTATACAATCTGTTAATGTAACGTATATTTTAAATTTGATGTCCCTGTGTACGTATTTGAATACAATGTTTTTTATTATAGATGATCATGTTCATTTGTTGTTGATGTTTTCAGTAAATTGAACGTTCTTGATGTGTAGTGTCAATTAGTCAAGATTTCTCCACTACCACTGGTACACATCACAATTGAAAAAACACTAAAACTGTATTTCCATTGCTACTTGCAATTCGTGAATACCTTTTCATCTATAACTGAAAACGATGCTGCTTGCTTATTGGAAGCCATTTCTACAAATGACGCTTCCACAATAGTAAGAAGAGATACCAGTTAAATCTCTTCCTACTATTGGGGCAAACCTAAATCAGTGCTCATCCTGTCAGACGAAACTTAGGGTCCGTCATTTTCTGGTTGATTGCCCTTACACTCAACCATCCGGTCTAACACTCTTCAATCACTCCAAGCTGAACATCTATCATGATTTTCCTCACATAGGAAACGAAGAATGTAGAACTTTTGATGTATCTAAAATATAATCTGTACAGGAGCATATAATTTAACATCTGACTATGTTGCCTCTAAATAAAAAGACAATTTGGCCTCAGTAACTCTTGCGTCGTTAATACCAACAGCAACAACTAGTTAAACAGATTCAATAATTTGAACTCCTTTTTTGGACACTACTCTAAAAACAATGGCACTTTGAAGACTGCACATTAAAGGAGTTGATAGATTTCTTTAAAAGAATGATTTAATATTTTGCAAAAGTTAGGTATACTTACTAGCAGTAACCTGTTTCGTTGGAGCAATGTATATGAATTCTTAAACACCGTCTTGCCTTAAGTGAAATCTTACCATAAAATCTGAGTACGTTGTGGTAAAAAAAAAAGACAATCCGTACAGCTCTACAACGATGCATATTAGTCAAGGGATATTGCTCGTAATCTTGCCAATCAGACACCTCGCCTGAGAACCACCCACCACAAAGCTTTCTACGCGTACTCAACAACCCATCATTTCGCTACGTGCAAAATGTTTGATTATAACCAATATAAAGACCAACAAATACATCACTACTTCAATAATATACTCAAAACAGTTCCCATACTTTATAATCATAGAAAAAAACCCATAAATCTCGAAAGTTTAGCCCTCGCCTTAAAGGTAAATTATGGCTCACTAACAGATCTTCGTTCGAATATTCCCTCCTCTCTATAACTTCAGTTTTTAACCAAACTTTAGCCGAAAACTGTAAATTCATCCATTCGTCTACAGCATCTCTCAGACATGCTAATCCCCCAAGATTAAGTTCATACTTATTCATACTGTCACGATTGTTATAACCATTAATCCTTACCAACCCATAAAATTGCTGACCATCGTCATCACTGCCATCTCTCGGGACTTCGCATCACCTCCGACATTAACGTAATGTATATACAAAGAAAACCTTCGTACACCACCTGGCCGGGATGACGCTTTTGCCGACCAACTATTTACGTAGGTTTCCAATTAGAAACAAAAGAGCAGCAGGAGGCTACTTACTATGCATGCAATACAGCGCACTTAACTGCTGAAATATGCATCGTCCTGAAATGCAAATAAAATTACTCATTCCTATTAGCATAATTCTTACTTCCAACGGCCAGAGGTTTTTGTTAGCTCAGGGCCAGGTTATGGAGCAGTCGTTATTGTAATTTGCCGCCGTTCAAATCGTGGGGACCCCGGCTCAGTAGTAATAAATATAAAAACTACTAGATGTCGGAAATCTTAGCTGTTCTGTTATGGCACAGGGAAAAGTGTACTGCTTTAGAGTAGCAAACCTTCTGCAAGTTCCTGTGACGCTATAAGTCTCGTTACAGAAGTTCTGTTATCACGCGAATTGCTCGTGTTTGCTGTGGTAAACACGAGTTGTTAGTGGGTAATGGTATATGATTACTGAAACACTATCGCTCTGGGTTTTGTCACTGGACTTTTATTATACTAATCTGTTTCTTTCATGCGTTCTGCACTCCACAGAAATGGGACTAAGAGAATGCTTTGTGTTATTAGTCAAGAGGAATTTTTTCTCTTTCCCAAAGTAGTTTTGGGTTGCCTAATAATTACTGGAAAGCGCAAGAAGGTTTAGAGAAAATCCATCCATTGCTAGTCAAGGTGATGGCAGTGATGTGAATTGAGATCAATCGTGGCCAGCTTTGTTAAGTTGCAATGAGTTAAACCAAGGAGATGTTTAAAATGAAGATTTTATTGATGCATATGCTCTGATTTATTCCGTCCTCTTCGATGATCAAATCACTAGAATAACTGAAGGCCTAGTATCGATTTATGACTTTAAGTGAGTGTGTTGATCTACTCCAACATTTATCGATAATGTAAAGCAGCCGTGCGCAACCTTTTTTTTTTTTTTTCAGGTCGTTCTGTATTCAAATCATGTTTTAGTTTCTGAACCTCAAATGTATACCGAATGCAAAACGTTAATGGGGCTATTAGACTTCTAATGCTGTAGAAAAGTGTTAGTTCGTATTGAAGTAAGAGGTCAATATTATATCGTAGAAAACTCAAGTCTCAATTAAATATTTCAAGCCTGTTTGCATGTGCGAAGATTTAGTGAAAAGCAGTGGAACCTGATGCCAGTTCACAACGATGCTTATGGAAATATCTGTATGAAACTGCAGGAGCAGTGTTTGTAAGAGGAATCGTGGGTGAATCTTTATTACAAAGGAAAGGAGTTTGCAGACCATTTGGAAGTGGAAAGGATGGTTAAAAGCCATATTTCTTTCAAAAGACTTGGATCGGTTGCACATATGGACCCAAAAATAAAAACTCAATTTTACGGCTTCTAAATATAAGCTTATGCCTATTAACATTTGCAAAGGCGCATGCTGCAAGAAAGCAAGCTTATATAGTATCAAAAAACCCCTTATTTCACCCATCCACTCGCTCCAAATGTTTGTCAAGTTCTGCCTTGAATCTATTTAAGCTATCAACTTCTACAACGACAGATGGAAGTCTGTTCCACCAACCACCCGCTGGCCAAAGGCAAACTTCCGTACATCTGTCCTCCAACTGTCTTTCCTCAATTTGAATTTATGCCCTCTCAGGTGATTATTCTGAGCAAGAGGAAGAATCCCATCCGCATTGAACATGCTCAAACCATTCGAGGCTTTATACACATCAATCGGATCACCTCGCAGGTGCCTAGTCTCCAGTTACTGTAATTTGCAAGACTTAAGCCTTTCTTCGTAAGAGCAACCCTTTGTTTCATTCACTAATCTTGTTGCCCTTCTCTGTACTCGTTCCAACAGCTCTACATCCTTCTTAAAATGAGGCCTCCAGACCAATATACAGTGCTCAAGGTGTGGCCTGACCATTGCCTTATACAAGGGGATAAAAGTAAAGTGCAGCCATTATCAACCCACTGCAGAATGGAAGCCTCCTCATCAATTCATGCTGAGGGAAATGGACCATAATCTGCCACGCTGGTCCAGTGCGGGTTGGCAGATCGACCGTATTCAGCAGTCAGGGGCTTGAACCCCGGTCTACTCAAAGAGCGTGTGCTACTGCACTCCCGCTCAGAGGGGATAATCACCTCCTTATCCCTGCTAGAAAAATTCCTGTATATCATTGACAAGACACCATGAGCTACTCTTGCAGACCGTCTGCACTGCTCAGAAAACTTCATATCTGCCTGCACAATTAACTCCCAGGTCCTTTTCATTCTCTACCACTGTCAGTATGGTACCACAGAGTTGATACATTACTCAGTGATTATTGCTTCCCATATGTAGTACTTTACATTTGTCAACGTTAAACTTCATTTGCCACCTCTCAGCCCATCTGCTCAACTTTTCTAGATCCTGTTGCAGCAGTGTACTGTCATTAACATTACCAACCTTCGCATCGTCTGCAAACTTGGACATTAAGCCTAATATATCAATATCATTTAAAAATACAGAAAACAACAATGGACTCAACACAGAACCCTGAGGGACTCCACTAATAACATTTAGTCCACGAAGAGCAGTGTCCTTTGATTACCACTGTCTTCTCATACTCAACCGTGCCTTTATCCATAGCAGCAATTTTCCTCCAACGCCACACAGCTCCAATTTGTTTAGCAGTCTTCCATGTGCAACAGTATCAAAGGCTTTTCTAAGATCCAAATATATAATATCCAAGTTATTCTTTGCATCCAGTTCCTTTTGACTACATCATAGTATCCAATCAAATTAGTCACACAAGACTTCCCCTTAACAAACTCATGTGTCCGAGCTATAACTGAAGTCTTGTCTAGCTGATCCTGCAATGCTTCTTTAACTAGTGACTCCATCATTTTACCCGGAACAGAAGTTAAACTAACAGGTCTGTAATTACTTGTGTCAGCCTTTGATCCTCCTTTGTGGATTGGAGTCTCATTTGCACATATCCAGTCCATGAGTACCTCCCCTGAGTCCAGGGAAGCTCTCATAATTATGGCTTAGGGTTTGCCTACTTCCTTTGCCGCCTCCTTTAATATAACTGGATAGATTCCATCGACTCCAGATGCCTTTCTTGTGTTTATCTTCAATTTCTCCTCCACTTCAGTTATTACAAGATTATCTAGCTTACTGCCAGAGTTGAATACACCTCTGGCATTCCCCTCCCTGAATAACTCGTGTGTGAATGTCAATGCAAAATGTACATTTAGTTTGTTAGCTACCAGAGCGGGATCATCAACAGTTGAAGCATCGATATCAAGTGGACCAATATGATTCATCCCCTTCCTTCTAGTTTACATAAGTAAAGAACTCTTTGCTGTTTTTTTTTTTTTTTGCATTCCTTGCCAAAGATTTCTCGTTATCTGACTTCGCCTGCCTAACCTCCTTTGTAACTTGGTAACAGACCAGCTTATATATATATATATATATCATAGGTTTATATGTCATCTGTTAATTTATATGTATCCCTGCATTTTTCTTCTGTTATAGGTCTAGTTAGTTCATCTGACATCCATTTAGGCCTAAACCTTGAACAATATTTTTGTTGGTATGAAAAGCCTAGTAGCTTCCAAGATAAGTTCTTTGAATGCTTCCCATTTTGAATTTGCTGTTGGTAACATCATCAGCTGGTCCCACCGTATAGAATTTAAATATTGTCTCAGATCACCAGTCACCTTTACGAAAGAAAAAACCCTTCCTTTTACCCCTGATGATTGTTACCTCTTTGAGTAAACCCCACTTCAACACTGATCACTGCCACCTAGTGGTTCATTTATCTGCAGATTCTTAATGCATGAAGAATCCCTACTGATAATCAAATCAGAGTTTTTTACTCCCTCTAGTTGTCTCCCGAACATGCTGATTTAGAAAACAATCATCCAATAAATCCACAAAAGCCTTGCTAGTGTGTGTGACCAACCCACAAATTCCAGTCAATATCTGGGACATTAAAATTCCCCCATTATAAGACTGATTTACTGGCCCACTCTTTTTCTGCACAATTGCTCATCATACTCATCCGATTCATTAGGACTATAACAAACACCTCATTTTTCCCTTCCCAGTGCTTATGTCACACCAAACAGACTCAACATTGCATTGTCCACCCACATCAATTGGATGCACTTCCTTAGATTTAGTTTCTTAACTAACAGCATAACACCCTCTTCCCTTCCTGTCCTGTCTATCCTTCCTGTACACTTTGTACTCCCCAAATTCCAGTTCTGCACAGATTATGTCTGACACCACGTCTCTGATATCCCAACAATGTCTGCCTTTGATGTCTTGACTAGCACTTCAAGCTCATCGAATTTATTAACTATACGTCTAGCACTGGTGTACATGCAAGTATACATGCACCTGTTTCTACTTTGTTACCCTAACACAGCCCATGCATTTACATGTTCCACTGACTCCCAGCAGTCCTGGAAATTCCCATTTCCTTGCTTTCCAGGCTGCTGCTCAATTGCATTTCAATAGAAGTAGTGTAAGAATCACTTACCTCTGCCAGCGGCTACTGTTAATCTATTAGTCCGTGTATCCCCCCCCCCAAGATAGCAATTTTCCGACCCACCTGACTATGCTTCGATAGCATCAGCAAATATTCTTGCACCCTTTCTATTTAAGTGTATCCCATCCCTGCAGAAGCAGTCTCTCCTGTTAACAAGCACAGACCAGGCTGAAAAAAAAAATTCTACCCCTTGAGCCTTGCACAATCTTTCCAGAGCCGAATTGATCGACAGGGCTCTCATCATATACTCCCTCCTATCGTGTCTGGGCAGAATGGCAGACACTTTCATATTCAACCCTAATTCACGGCTTTTTTTCAGCATTGTCTTTTACTTGTTAATTAATTCTGCCAGTCTCCTACTCTTAATATCATTAGTGCCAACGTGTACAACAATATCACCCTTTGTGCCCTTAAAGGATGATATCTGCCCTACAACGTCATCAACCTTTGCCCCTGGCAGACATACCCTGGTCCTGTTCCGCCTATCCTTTTTTGCACAATGTTCCCCGTTTCCCTGACAATTGTCACCAACATATAGTGCCTTTGGGACCAGCGCATTCTGCCTTGAGGGCTGCCGCTGTGTTGCGTGATGTTCAAGTGAGGAACAGATTTGAGGAACAGATCCTGGAGTCAAATAAGCTGGTGGGGAAAGGAAGCTAAAAGGGGATGAAGACGAAAAAGACTGAAATGCCGCGAATCAACCCGATATTATCCATGCAGAGTAAACGGCAGCGGTTAGAAAGGTACATGGTATCTACATGATTTATAGGATTTTGCTAGTAGGGAGATGGACGTCATTATCCCTCCATATAAGACGATGATTATACCGCATCTGGAAGGCTACTCAGGTCTGCAATCCAGAAATCAACTCTGTTCTGAAGAACAGCATAATTGGACAAATAGACATCTAGGGGAGATTGATTTCAGATGTACATAGCACTGAGAAGGATGTATAAAATGAATAAGGAAGGTGTCCCTCGCAGGTGAGATGAAAAAAGGGAGGCCCAAATATAAAATCAATGGAAGTAACAGAAGAACTGGATCTCACGGACATCAGCAATGAACAGCGATTCTGGTTAACTTCAAAAAGGAATTGAGTGATTATCTTCTGGGAATAGGAATTGTATGAATATTGAGTTCTATTTTATTTGGCTCATACAGGAAGTCTGCTTCCTTGCACTATTTGGCTTTGTTAGTAAAGTATACTTTATTTCTGATTATTGGACATTTGAGTCCATTCGCGGCGATATTCCTTCACCAGTTACTACACAGATTAATTTCTAGCTTGCACAATTTCAGACACTCCTTTATTTATTGAATTAATTGAAGTAATAAAAATAAATAAAATAAATAACACAATTTAAAAAATAATAATAAAATAAAACAAATTAATTAAATTTAAAATAAATAAATAAAATGAATTCCAGCACTCGGTATCAGTCAACCACGACTAACACGGACTTCTAGAAAATTAAACAAAAAAAAAAAAACCACACTAATATCTATATTGTATCTATTAAATAATATTCTTTGTATTGAACATATAAATATTCAAAACCTTTATCAAAATTGGAAAATTTCTCTTAATATATATCTGTATTCTTCGTATAGCGGGCACTCATATAGAACATGCTCCCAACTCTACCATTTTGAACTAGGTTCCAGAATACTGGACCTAAAACTGACTCTTGTGGACACCCTCTATCTATATCCCTTTTATACTCGATGTTGAGATCTAACCAAAATCCTTCTTCCACATAAATAATTTAATGGCGCAATATAACAAATCAGGACAATTAATCGCCCGCAGAGATTGAAGGACGCTCTCAAACCACACTGTGTCGAAAGCGCCTTCAAAGTCCACAAACACAGCTAACACATTTACTAGAAGAGAGCCTATAATAAATTACCAATTTATTTATAGCATCCTCTGCAGAACAGTTTTTCTTGAAACCGTACTGGTAAGGAAAAGTTACATTAGCAGTGTTAAACAAACTGCAATCTTAATAACAATCTTTCGAATATCTTGCCCAAGTTAGCTAACAGAGAAATAGGCCTGTAAGCTCACCTGGTTTATGAATTAATTTTAAAATGGCAATCTTCCAGAAACCTGGGAAAGATTCCCTCCACATAACACTTATTATACATTTTTTTAGAATAATTCCAGGGAAAAGTTGAACAGCTTTAACTATACTGCTATTTTCCACCATATCTAAACCCTGTGTTTTACTACAATTTAACTTAGAAGTTATCAATATCAAATAAAACTGTTTGGAGGACCACAAACACTATTTTCACTCCTAACACTACTTTGCACAGTATTGTCATCAGCTGCACAATCCACCCTAAACGGTTTATCAGTGATAGCCTGAACTGTTGATGTCCAATTGTTTCAGTGTTGCCAGTTCTCACGGTATAAATCAATTATTAACATTCAGTTTGTTTCTTGTTAATTTAGACAAGACCCCAAGGGTCATTATTCCCTAAATCTTTCCATGCTTTCATCTTATGTTTATATATTGATTTATGATAAAGCTTCCTTTTCACTTTATACAACTCTTTAAACCTAACAGCTTCATTGAGACCCCATACCCTATACCTCTGATACGTTTTCCTTAAACTGAAAACTTCTTTCCTTAAGTCAGCTAACTCATTAGGCCACCAACGTACTCTTCTATACACTTCCTTCTTTTTGGTTGCAAATAATGTTAAATAAAATGTCTGCACATAATAAGCATATTCTATTACACTTAGGTTATTAAATCATCAGCTCAATAAGAAAACCTGTCATTCAAGAAACTTTAAATTGGGACAACTTATTCTTTTGTAATTAAATCTGTTACATTCATTAAATATCTCCTGATCACAATCTATTTACCAAAGATAAATTGAACAAAATAGCTCCATAATCACTATTAGTGTAATCAGTGACTACATCCCACAGAAAGTTTTCTATCCAAAAGCTGAGACACCAAGGCAATTATCAATATTTCAAGAGCCAAATGATTGAAGCGTATAAGGCAACCAGAGCAACGCACCTAACAGTGTATTATCCAGTTGAGCATTATGAATCCCAGTTAATTTGTCTTAAGCGCCAGATGGCGGAAAGGGTCTTTGTGGTAGTAAAATGCTCCCGAAGGACAACTTGTCCCAAGTAATTTCTAGATCCTTGTGATATTCAACTTTCTGTATAGGTTGACCGGTCTGCGCGTAGCACAGTGGTATCGTCACCGTCCTCTATACCGGATGGAAAAGGCCCGGGTTCGCTTTAATGGGCTTTTTTCATTCCGTGGCTGAGTTAGTCGGTCTCAGGCGTAGATTGCAAGGTTTCCCCCCAGAAACGGATTTTTTCGTCCAGAAAACAGGCAAATCGACCAGAGAACACACGCAATTTACAGACACAAATTACAGGTTTATGTAAGAAATTATGGGTGACCTTAATATAAATTTTGTATAGGTTGACCATTTAAGAGTATAGTGATGCTTTGCTTTTTATGCTTTCGGGAGAAGGACATCTGGGCCGTTTTGAGAGGGTTTATTTTAAAACCAATCGAAGCCAGGAAGTTGGCCAGGTTAGTTAACTGTTGTGGCTTGTAGAGTAACTTTGTGCTCGCTGACACTATTGCTGGACGGAAAGAACATTTTCATGTCGTCCGCGTAGGTCAGGATATTATTGCAGATTGAGAGGAACGGATCCAGGGCTGCAGCGAGAACCCCTCCTTGCGGAACTCCTCAATTTAGTGTGGAATTGGTGCTGAAGTCTTCATGCTTAGCAGTAACGTGTCTCTCTGTAAATAATTCCTGCAGGAGTGCGCAAGTTTCCAGTAATGCAATAGTGGGACTCCAGGGAGTGGAGAAGGGGTTGAATTGCTATATTGTAAAGGGGTTTTAATGTCCAGGAAGAGGATATACATCTGGATAACAACCTTATGTTAGACTTCTTGCCCGGCTTCGGGTTAGGCGTTGGCTTTAGACACCTTTATGAAGCTACCAGAAGCCAATTTCTAGTGTTGCGTTGCTCTCTGACGCATAAGGATGCCCTATCCACAGATGACTTAAACCCATATGATGGCAAAAAAATTAAGAAGTCTGCTGACTTCATTATGAATTTTTACATTCAATTAGAAAAGGGACCTGGATTCAATGCCAGTTTTTTTTTTAGTATCGTTAAAGTGTATTGAAATATCCTTGATTTTTCAAGTGTATATGAACTTTAAACTGCACAAAGTTATGTTAATGTATAATAATGATGTAGGCGCGTATGGGCGTCAGTCCAGAAAACGTTTTAACATATGGTTAAATAAATGAGAAATAATGGTACCATGAATTTTTTTTTGTTGCAACAAAAGGTCAAACTCTGATGTATAAAATGTAGGCAATCAGTTTTATGGCTGATCTTAAATAAAAGTTTACTTCGGCCTCTTTAAGTTTTCAACAATTCATTTTAAATACAAGTTTACTAATCGTAAAACGTTACTGATTCAAATAATTCCAGTGATCCATTTTACCTAACCTCGGGATAAATGGATCATTTTATAACTGCCTCTACTTTCTAAGAATGAGATTTTTTTTTTCTTATTTTTATAAGAATTTAAGGCCACGATTTAATGCTTCACATAATAAATTATAAGTTTCATATAAGCGAAAATACTACGATTAAATATCCAGACATTGCCTTAATAATTAAGCAAAGGTTAAAAGAAGTACAAAACAAAATTGGCAAATACTAAAAGTACCCTAATAAACATATTAGGGAAGAAACGTAATGTATATTGGACACCTGATTCGAAAAATGACCTAGAGAAACCGTTAAAGGAAAAATGCAAACTGAAATAGACGTCCCAGACAATTATGGATAGGAAACGTGAAGGAAATGACCGCGCTGAAGCGCAAGAATTTGCAGATTGGTTGAGAAGAGTGGAGATTCTTGGTAGCCAACTTGAAAGGAGACTACACACAATGGATGGTTATAGTCTCGTGTGGAACAATGTCGCGTTTATTCTCAGCATACTTCAATACCTGCATTGAAAGAGTATTTCACTTTACTTGATGAACAGAAGATTTCAACTATGAAATGGAAAAAATAAACATTTACAAAACTCAAGAAAACTGACGATATCACTTTAAATGTCATTATTTATATTGCGAAAGAAGTGAATCAAAGGAGTATTATATAAGTGGCATTTAATTTCAACGTCTTATATAAGGTCATACTAGTCTATAAGATAATTTACTATGGGCATATGAAATCAAAGATTGGAAATTTTAATTTGTACTAGCACCTACACAGTCTAATTTGAAGAAGCATTTTTGTTCCACTACAACAGTCCACCCCAAGACAAAAACTAGTTTTTCTTTCTAAACCTTAGATTTTCATCCCGAAAAGTTCACTCACTATAGCACACAATCTTCCACTGCATATATAATCACGTCGGATGTAAATATTGTACAGAACACGCTCTGTGTACTCCGACTCGTGGCCTTGGCTGCTTTCGATTGTAAACAACCGAATTGTTTGTTCTAAAGCAATTACAATAACTTGGTAAACGGCAAGACCGCTAAAGCCAAGAGGAATCTGTGTATTGTCCCTAAATTGCGTGTAGTTTGTATATTTTACAGGATTCGAATCAAGCACTCCCTCAAGACCTAACTTGGCCACAATGTGAAAATAAATCCCATAAGTTCCTCACATTGGAACGGAATTTACCAGACTTCTTCCACACGGGGCGGAAGAGGTCTGGTAAAAATGATACTGAACAACGATCTTTTAGTTTTTCAATAACTGAAGCCTGTTTAATAAAAGTACAGTTGGCGATTGAATGCCTTTAGAATAACTAATTCATAGCTAACATACATGATCGTAGTCACTTGTGCATTTAGCTCTTAGTATTAGCTAACTGGACTTGTTCAAATCATTCTATCAACAGATTCTGTTAAAAACCACTTGCGTATCTTGCTTGAATTTACCCATTGACAATGAATCTAATTTGGCAATACCAAATAAATTCCACCAGAATAACGCATCTAATCTACAACGAACGTTTCTGCCAACAAATATTGTTGCAAACGGAAGTTGTGGAATTTTAAACCACTTAGAATTTCCATCAAAACCTAAGTGCTCTGGAGGTAAAGTTGCTCCTGGAGATGTTTTCATCTAAAATTTCAAACGTCCGTTATATAAAAGTTGCAACAGAAAATAATCTCCTTTTTATTTGTTTCAAAGTTCTGCCAGATTTGGCTCATATTGGGAGCAGACACAATAAAAAGAACATAAAATTCCCTACACATGACTATACACTTCAATAAGTAAAGAAAGAGCCAAATATAACTCACTCGCTTTCATCACTTTTGACATAATTCAGCGAGTGCTGACACTCGGTCTTCCTATGCTCTGCCTTTCCACAGAAGAAGGCGAATAAAATTAGAAATATAACTGGCTAGCGGTTGGATGCTTGTTCCCATTTTTCTTTATTGGGTGCACACACACACTCGTATATATTCCCTTCGGAGACTGAGCTTTAAAATATAAGAATTGCTGGTATTTGTGTGACCTCATGCTCCATAATGTGTACATAGAAGCAAAAGTAGCTGGAGACTTCAAGATTCTTCAGTAGTTGAACCTTATAAATGTAAGGATTGCTGTTTGTGGTATTTGTTTACCACTTTGCATATCCAGAACACCTGCAGCAGCCAAAATGGAGCAAGGAAAACAAAATGGTCACTATAGGTAGTTTTATTCGCTTTAGAAGTAAAAGTAGACTGCCACCAGAAGATGAGAGCATTTTTGTAATGTGGATTTCTACAGTTGCCACTCATCTTTTAAATTATCTGAACTTTTAATACAGAGGGGCTAGCAGTTCTAATGAAAACTCAATATATAACTGCTTGTATAATATACAAAATATCTATGAGAAAGGGTTTTTCATCCAACATGTTTGTTGGATGAAAGACCAGAGTTTCTTGGAGAAAGACCATGCAACTCTCACGTGAGACAGACTAACCAGCCGTGTTGTGAAAAAGGCCATAATTTTTCTCACTGGATGGGTTCCGAACTCTGGCCTTTCCTCCAGTGTGGGAGAAGTCCCGGATTCGAATGCAATTTCCCTAGTTGAGAAAAGAATAGTTCAAAAAGGAAAAGGTATTATTCATTCTTTGTATGTTAATGCCTAAGAAAAATTATCGGGTATTTTGTAATGCCCTAGAAATTAGTGATAAATAAAGCTAGAAATAGCATGCGCATGATTTCGAAATCATGCGCGTTTTCGAAATCATGCGCGTGCAGTTTTATTGTAATAAAACTGTAAGCAGATTAATACACGCGCCATTGATGAAAACGATAAATGAATAATGGATCTGTGCTACAATATAATGAATTAAAACGAACATGTTTCCACAACGAAGGTAGATTAAATTCGCATTATTATTTTCACGTTACTTCAGCCAGTTATATAATGTAAATTTAAGCGTTATAATAAAAACAAGCTCCGAAACAAATGTACTGTTTGCCTAAAATGTGGCACCCGGGTTAGGATCACGTTTACTTAGCAAATTAGGACGTAAAACAACCACTCTTATAGTTAGTGTAATTTAAACGGACGTTATTCACCCGAACAAAAAGAAAGTTGAAGCTAATTAACAGAATTATGCACTATGTAAAGTCTGCGTTGACAACTTGAGTTGCAAACATAATTCTGTTAATTAGCGTTACAAGTGCCAGACGAATATCCAATTAAGTTAGGGTAACACATTGGGCATTCTGCGTGGAATATTACATTATGCCATTAATTTCCTTTTCACTAAGAGTAGATATTAAGAATATAAAAGAGTCATTGGAGATACAGATGGAACTGAAATTTGTATACTCCATAACGTCAAATATTGACCGTTCAGCTGCATCCTTTGCATTGCCAAGGATCTCTCCTATTCTGTTTTGCTGATATTTAGAGTAGGGACTCGTTTAGCAGCACGTGGACGTTTGTTTATAGCCAATCGGGTTCCTTTTCTTTTATTGCCATTCATGCATTCAATATCTTAACGTGTTTTTCTTTTTCTTTGGGTTATGTTTACATCTCTTATCGTATTTCTTTTGTACTCTCTTTTTCTTTTCTTCTCCTTTTCGTATTACTGCCTCAATCTCAAGTGTCATTAATTATTTCTTTTTCAAAGACTCCTTTTTTTTTCCCTTCTGACGTTATTCTTTCCACGTTTCTCCATCCATTTCCCCTCTCCCTCTCTTTTCATTAAAGCTCACTAAGTGTGTACAGGGGGAGTTTCAAAGGTTAGATATATATTTTTTTTCATTACATTCGAACAAAAGTTTCAAGGCAAACATCGATGGTTTGTACTTGTGTTTCTGAATTCCTAAAGTTTATCTTAAAAGAAAAGATTGTCGAGAAACAAAATGTTTATCCTCGGGCAATCTTAAGAAGAGAGTTGTAAAAACAAGACCCCAATCACACCATCGTCCTCTAAGGGAGATTAAATATACTCAGCTGCCATTCCCTTCCTTCCACTTCCTTATTGGCGTACCTAACTCTTTGCTTCTCTCTCTCTCTTCGGCTAGTGTCACGTGACCGAATCGTGTTCGTAAAGCTTTTCCTCTTCTCGCCTCCTCCACTCTACTGCTAATCTAGCCGCCATATGACTCCTGAAACCCGTATATGTATGTGTCTGTCTGTCTGTGCGTTTGTGCCACCGAGGTTTTCGCCCTTCGTCATCGCTATGGAAGCTGCACACTCATTAATCATAGCTCTTGTCAAAGTTTTTTACACTGGCCACACAACGCCTGGGGATATTTGCAAATCGCTTAAATTTCCATCCATCTTTCAGGGCCTCGACGGCTCTGCAGGAAATTGTGTGTGACGCTGATCACGTGTTGGCTGTTGGATTTCGTCGGCAACTCCCTTATCACATTGTGGCTACTGTTTACTGACTCGGGAGAGCCAAGTGAGTTTTTCGAGGGACATTGTTTTAAGACTAAGGCGTCTCGGGGGTGGGGAGAAGAGATCCCACGCGGACTGACATATCCCGAACAACGTCAAGGATCTGATAAAATTCTTACAAGATTACCGAAGTTGAACAAGAATTCTAGTTCATGTAAAATCTGAGCTGATTTTTGATTTTCAGCGTGAAATGTGTCTAGATATTGAGCAGACACAGCTGTCTGAAATCTCCAGGCATTTTTTTTTCCCTCTCTAGTAACTTTACAAAGCTAGAAGCGCCATCTCGGAGTATTTATGGTAACTTTTTATTAGGAAGAGTACATCGTCCTCTGAGAGTTCCCTATTATTCGACTTGCGAAGGTCATGATGACAGTCGGTGCCTCTTTTATGACCATAACATTTTTTTTTAAAATCTTTTTCCCACATATATAAAACATCGTATTTACACACCATTTTGTAAAAATGGTTTCTTTTCAATCGCTGCTGAACTTCAAAAGAAACGGTGAATTGAAGCACTTCAATGATTTTCCTCAATCGCTTAGACCGAAAACAACTTGTTTTTACATTCAAAAATTAACCTCGCTAATAGCTGTTCTATTTATTAATTTATTCTGGACATTGCGCAAATAGAAAGAAAATATGCGAATAAAAGTAAATGGCATGAAAAACCTGTGTACGCGCAAGAAAAGCATCTCTTGAAAAGATTTAGGTAACTTGTTTATAAAGCTATTTCTGCTTTTAATATACAGCAAGAAATCTGTGCACCAGACTACTCTACTCTTAGAATATAAAATACTTGGAATTAAGTTCCCTCTGGCTATTCTGATTGCTATCTCTTCCAGAATAACCGAGCAAAGAAAATAACTCCAGAGAGAATCAACTCTTCTGATGGCAAGTGGGACCCAATCTAAACACTAGAAAGGTGAAGAATGTATGAACGAATAAAAACTTTTGAACGCTGTAAGAGGGAAAACACGTGACATGTTTTCGTTAAAATAATTCCGAAGTAAACATTCGGATATCTCTACCCATCCAGAAACAGTGCTAAGACAATAAGTTCTTATATTTTAAGATCTGGAGACTTTGTTAAAGTTTAGATTATTCTAAAGAAGTTAACTTCGCGTCTGGTAAAAATGTGACAAATTCCCTTGCAAAATTTCTTAATGAGAGGTTTCCTGAACGAGTAACGAAAAGAAAAAGATTGGAAATGAATATAAACATGTAACTTCCTGATATACTCCTGTGTAGTGCAGGGATGATACCTTTACAGGGTAAACACTGCTTAAGTTATCTATATCTGGATTAAGGTTATCGCACGGAATCAAAATATTAAACCATAAGTTTAGATAAATGCGAAAAATGGCCTTCTCAGCATCAAGAGTTCGTGTCACACTTTGTATTGCTTCTCGGAGCTTTATTTCTATGGATCAGCGATGTGTCATGTCCCAATAAAAAGTTTGATTACTTTCATTTTTGGATTTGTGAAACTCAGCAGAGGCTTCGAATTGCTGGTCACAGTTGTGGAGCCACCGATGAGAAATGGGCCATCACTTCCGAAAGCAAATGTTTTCGTGTGATGTGGTGATACGTTTCCACCGAAATCATTCAAGACCGTGGCCTCGCTAAACAAGGCGATGGCCACCGTCTTTTGGATCCCAAAGGAAGAATTCGTGTTGATTTCCTAGAACAGGGCAATACAGTGATGACTATTACTATTATGATCTAAAAATTCTATTAAAGTAGTTCTAAGAAAGAAATGACCAGGTCATCCGTCCAAAGTGGTCTGATTTCTTCATAACAATGCTCGCTCAATGATTTATAGACTTATTATGCTAATCTATAAACTGATTGAACTGGAGTCAGATGTACCTCTCCATCCTTCATGTCGTTCCTTGTGTCTTCTACCTGTTTGGGCCACTGAAAGCGCAATCAAAGGGCAAGAAATTATGGTCGAATTATGAGGTAAAATGCAATCGTAAAATTGTGTCAACATTAGTCGAAAAATTTATTTAAAACAGGAATACGAACGTATGTACACACTGACACAGGAAACCACACAAAAGAAAAGTTTAGGGTGCCTGATATCATTCAGTACCATAAAATTTTCTTTTGTGTTATTCTTCTCTTCGTAAGTATTGGTTCGCTTGTAGATACCGAAGGGTAGAGCTTCCAAGCGTTAAATTGGACAGCAGACTACTCCTAACCTTGCATGACCCCATACTGCTGTACTTCTTTGAATGAGTTCTGGCTTTTGTTTGTTAATTTGATTCTTTACTCTATAGTTTTAAACTTCTTTGTTTATTATTTTTTCTTGGTTGCAGGGAACATTTAGCACCCCTCAAGTATCACTTGTTGCATTTAGCAGCAATTTAACCGAGTGGTAAAAATAACTTGATTTTGAGCCTAGGAAAACCTTGTAAAACGGTTTCCCGGATTTCTTAACGGATTTGTTTTTGAACTGCATGGTCTTCCTGAAAGTATCCCATTCGTGGGTAGCTCAGTAGTTATAATCACTACCCTCCATACCGGATGGAAAAAGCCTGAGTTCTAATCCCATCAATGACACGAGGAATTATTATGGACTTTTTTCACACCGAGGTCAAGTTCAATTGTTTCATCGAAGGCCGCAGGATTTTTTTCTGAGACTCGTGTTTTTCATCACGCAAAACAAGCTAACCGACCATAGGATACGTGTAACTCAAAGCCATAATATATTTACACCCCCTGTGGGTTTTGTTTCTTCAGAGCAAGGTCAGAAAAAGAGAAAGGCAATCTTAACCATGAAGAACAACCATTCTTCAAGTTAATAAGTACATAATCCTTATTGTTTATCCTTAATATACGTGATAGTATTTGCGATAGAAAGTATGGTTAGTTTTATTCATCACAGCGATAGCCCAGGAGCATTAATAAATAAATGATTAGGCAGCAGACTGCATTCTGTTACCACTTAGCAGATGTGTTACCACTTAGCTAGTTTCGTCTTTCAGAAGGTCGAAGACTGATCACATCTCATATGCTATCTTTTAATAATATACAGAATTATTCAGTGTAACACGTTAACCCCTTATATTGTAAGGCAACTGTTAAGAGTTGAGCAGCTAATGTTGAACTCGCACTATACCTATCAATGTCATACACGAAAAGACCTTCGTAGTTTCATTTACGAATCTAGTCTTTTCTGTACATCCTTTGGCACCTTGTTGCGAATTTAATCATCATTGCATCTTATGCATCCGTGTCTTCTCCCTACTGTGGAGAGGGTAATAACCTTCGATACGGCTATCTTGCTAGTGCCTTGCATCACAAGTAAAGAGCACTTCTATGGTGAACTGCACTTTATACACTGGGAGAACAAGGAAGTATATCAAATACTGTTTTTCTTCATAGTTTAGTAATCTTTTTGTAATGCGCAATAATTACATATGCGATGAGTGGCCACCTTATTGGGTACACCTGTTTAGGATTGCCTCGTATGTGCAATTATTATGGAAAGAATCTCTCTGATAGGCGAAGATCTCTCTGATAGTCTTCCAAAGTTAGAGTTCAACCAGGACTTAGTGCTGTTGGGGCTGGGAAGAATCCTTTACACATCTATACCGTATTATACAAACTTTCAGAAACTACAACGCAGCGAACATATTGAGTTAGTCAAATTACAAATGAACAATACTTGGATAAGAATAAAGAGTTGGTATTATTTAATATCTTGGTAGCCATTGAAATACATTCGTTTCCAAAACTTAACAAACAATGGGTACCATAGAAATGGGTTTAGACTAGAGTCCTGCATGGGTCCACTGTAATAGACCTACACCTTCAGTAACTGGAACTGCATCCGAACCCAACTTGCATTTTTTGTACCCGCAAACCATTTTGTATCAACAACAAAAAATTACATATCGTATTTAGGAAATTCGTGTTATATTAAGTGTTCCGGGGTGGGCAATATAGCTTTCTATATTGATAAAAAAAAAAACCATGCAATCCTCACCTGGGACCGGCTAACTTAGCCACGCTATGAAAAAAGCCCATGAAATTTCCTTGCTGTATTGACGGGATTATAATATTGAGGCGATTTCCACCTGGTGTGGGAGAATGGGGATAATAACCGCTGTGCCACCTGCAAGGACAAATTTCTATGGTAAAAAGTCCAGTTGTATTATAGTCGAATATACTATATCCGAATTATTCGGGGTCCACAAATATTCTGATGATAATGTTCTATGATATGTTCCATTTCTGACCATTAAGATTATTAATGGTCAGAAATGGAAGCTTGCTGGCGTTTCATCAGTAGTAAATAGGGATTGTGATTGAACAACCTGACAATCCAATGACAATTATCCAAAATAGGAAATCTTCAGTGGTGCAGCCGCTTAGCTACAGCCCGACTTGTGCCATAATGTTTATAGCTCAAATATCATAAAGCTTTTGTCCAAAAATTAACTTGAATCTTATCTTTAAAATCAAGCAGTTGCCATAAGCAATACCTCTCATTGTCAGCATAACGGTTACGATCTCTATCCTTCTATATGGTGTGGAAACAACCTCTATTCGAACCACAGCAAAACGTGAGGACTTTTTATGGGTCTTTTTCACACCATAGCTGCCGAGCTAATTGGTCTAGTGTGTGAAGTTTTGCAGAAAAATCTATATGTCGAGATTTCATCAAAAAACTAAGTGATATAAAAGGACTAATGGATACATTGGGCAATAGCGGAAGGCACCATGTCTCACCACAAAGAAGGAAAGAAGAATTTCATTATGGTGAGTGAAGCGTGTTAAGGAAAGACAGGGTGGATTCAAGGTGAATGGGAGTTATATTTCTTATCAAAAGCGATTGGTGAATACCCAAAGTTCAGATGGACGTTGAATCTGTGGAGATAAGGTGACTTGCAAAGACAAGATAATAGTCGGGGTATGTTACAGACTAGACGAGTCTGACAAAAATTCTTGTAAGCAACTTGAATGGGCAGCCAAGTGTGATTGCCTCAATGTGGACAATATCAACCTGCCTCTTCTTATATGCTGGAAATATCCTACGGGAAAACAGATTTTTGGGCAATCTGGATGACCTGTTATATATATCAACATGTCAGAAAAGGTAGAAGGGACTCCAGTATCCCCGAATTTGCTCCCAACAAGGATCCAGACTACATCCAAAATATGAAAGTGTGAGAACCAACAGCGGGTAATCCATACAATGTAATAAAATGGTTAGTGTCCAAAGAGATATCAGTGGTCAAATAAATGGTGATAGCATTAATTTCAAGAGAGGGGACTACAATGGATTAGGCAATTCTTGGGCTCTTAACTGGAGAGACAACTACATGCAGTTAGGAAGTGTTCAAAGGATTTTACTGTAAGCTTCAAATACATTTGTTCCAGTGAAGTTCTGCAAGAAAAAGATGCCCAAGTAGAAGACAGATGTTAAGAGTTTGAGCAAAATAAAAATGCATGGGACAATTACATACTATCATGAGATACTAATTTATTGGAGAATATAAGGGGATATATAACACAGACCTGAAGCGAATGCTTCGCTTCAGGTCTGTGAACCCGAAAAGAGGATTCGGTCAGCAGGCAGCACGGTCTGATGACTGGTATCGGCAAGATACTTGAAACATTACCCGATGTATATTAGTTTAGGCTAATGCTTAAATAAAATATATTAGTAAATCCGTGGTATAAGAGTGGTTTATAACATACACTGAGTGATCACTGAATCATGACCGCCCCTATGAAAACTGAATCAGACCCGTTGACCACGTTAGGTACGAGAGTGCGCAGTTAGTCGACCTACGTAGCGTAGATAAGGTGTCAGTGGTTCAGTAAGTAGTAAAATTCTGAGCGTGAGGGGTAACAGGAAGGATTTATCGGACTTTGATAAAGGACAGATTGTGGGAGCTCGAGGAGCGGGTGCCTCGATTTCCCAAACGGCTGAACTGGTGGGGTGCTCGAGAGCCGTCGTTGTTAAAGTGTACCAGGACTGGCACCAAAATGGTCAAACAACGACCCGACAGCAAAACTGCAAAGGTCAGCGAAAGGTTGATGTTAGAGGTGAGCACCGGGCACGACGACTCGAACAGGCGCAGCACTGTCGAAGGGTTGATTACCCAATACAACACGGGCCAACCCGGAACAATATCTGGCATGACCATGTGTTGCACGCTCGCACATATGGGCTATACCAGCAGACGACCCCTACGGCATCCTCTCCTAACCAAGGTTCATTGGCGTAAAAGACTCGCCTGGTGCAAAGAGCACGCAAGTTGGACGTTAGGAGACTTGAAGAAGGTGTGCTGGTCGGATGAGTCACGTTATTTACTCCACACCGTGGATGGTCGTGTACGGATTTGGCGTCAACAATATGAGGCTCTTCATCCATCATGCATGGTATCAAAAGTGCAGGCCGGTGGGTGGAGGTGGTTGTATGGTGTGGGGCATGTTTCACTGGCAGGAACTTGGACCCCTGGTGCATGTGAAACATCGACTGTGTACACCCCGCTAACTGTGTACACCCCGCTATGTTACACTTTTTCCCGAATGGCGATGGTGTCTTCCAAGATGACAATGCGCCGAGCCATCGGACATGTGTTGTGCAAGAATAGTTTTAGGAACACAGTTCTGACTTCCAGCATATCGATTGGCCTCCGAACTCCACCAATATCAATCCCATAGAGCACTTGTGGGACACTATGGAAAGGCATATCAGGCGTCTGGGTACACCAATCATCTCCATACCTGCACTGATGACCGCATTACACACAGCTTGGTTGGTCATACCTCCCGAACGCTTCCGACATCTTGTTGAATCGATGCCATGTCGGATAGTTGCTGTACTGAGGGCAAAATGAGGACCTACGAAATATTAGGTAGGTGGTCATGATTCAGTGATTACTCAGTGTATATTAATAGTTGTTAATGAATAACAACCACGTAACGTTCTTCCCAAACTATATTAAAACAGTTTGATCGAAGAAACCATTGCCTTGACTTCAGTAAAGTCTTTGATCGATTCCCCACGAAAGACTATTATAAAAGTTGGTGCAATTTGGGATTAGTAGTAAGATACTTTGCCGGATCAAGGGCTGGCTAAAAGACGGGAGAGACAGAATGACCATAAATGGTCATTCCTTATGGTGGACGAGGGTAGCAAGTAGAGCCCCTCGGGGATTAATATTGGTGCAGGTTCTCTTTCTCATCTTCCTTAATGACATTGATGAAGGAGTACAGAGAAAACTGTCGAAGTTGCTGATGATTTAAAGGTAGGAAGGGTGGTTAACAATTAGAAACAGGCCATTTTTTTGTTTCACAATAATTTAGATCGGTTGCATAATGGCCTGAAAATAGTAACTGAAGTTTAATGCTTCTAAAATGTAAGATTTTGAATCTGTGGAACAGGAATTCAACAGTTACAAACTGGGGAGGAGGGGACGAAGTTAAATGTGGCTCAGGAGGACAAAGACTTAGCGGTTACGATTCAGTCAGACATGAATTTTTCACGCAATGTTAAAACAGGCATCTAGGAAGGCATATGACATTTATTTATCTAAAAAGGAATATGTCCTGTCTATGATATATAGGATCTTCTCTGGTAGGGAGGTGGATAAATTTTCCCTTTATATAAGACGATAGTGAAACTGCATTTAGAGCATCGTGTTCGGGGAGGGCCACACTTGAAGAGAGACATAGAACTTATGGAAAGGGTTCAAAGAAGGGCAACCAGATTGGTGAGTGGCATTTCTTGCTGTCCCCGTGAAGAACGTCTAGAAAGTGCGGACTGCCGAGCTTGGAAAGTATACATCTTCGGGAGGGGAAGATAGTCCCCGAAGGGAATCAGTTCCTTGCATAATTTATTCATTATACTAAGGTAAAACTGAACGCAATTAACGTTCATGCCAGTTTTCGCATGACTCCTTTGGACACTGAAAATCCTGACGACCTTCAGGTGTGGTTGGACCATCTCCAATCAACGGCGCTGTCGCTAAGAGTCATTGAGATTGTATCGTCATGCCACGTTGCAGGAGACTATAAAATATCAAACGGATTTCTCGCCTAATCGCACAAAACGGAACAAAATTATTTGAAGTATATTCTTGAAGGGAAGTAGAATTGGTGTATTGCGCACCTCTTAAATCAGTGTTTCTCGACCAATGCTTGGCGAGTACTCAGCATTCGGGATTCCATGCTAAAGAATAAATTTTTACACGATTTATTTGCAAGTATTGTCTGTGTAAAAAGACATTGAGCTTCTTGGAAGGGCCCAAAAAGAAGCAACTTGCATGGTGAGATCCGCAAAAGCACGATAGTACGAGGAAAGACTTAAATTATGTGGGCGAGCTTGGCAACCAAGAACTTTAGAGAGGGCCTGATTGAGCTTTATATGTCTCTGAGAGGGGTTAGTAAAATGAATGAAGGCAAAATTTTCACTCTTAAAGAATTCCAGAACTAGAATTCGACAACTGAAATTCAAATTACACGAGAATAGATTTAGACTGGATTGTAGAAAGTTTTCTTTTAACTAGTGAGTTGTTGGTGGAATAAATCGCCAAAGCAAGTACTTGAAGGTCAACTGGATTTAAAGGCCATACAAAACGGAAATATATACGAGGGCTGTTCAGTTAAGAATGATAATTTTTTTAGACAATATGCCTTTATTTATCATCCATATTTTAATGGTGGTTTTCAAAGTAGTCCCCCCCCCAGTTGATGAAATGCATTTTAACGTTTCTGCGGTTCTTCAAAAGCATCGTGGAAGTCATATTTTGACATGTGTTTGAGGATCGCCTCCAATATCTTGACGACAAGGTGCTTCCTTCTGATATTCTCAACACCTCTGCCAGTTGCCTTACTGTTATGACTATCTTCTCCTCACGATTACAGAAGCAGTGTTTATGATTTCTGTGGTGACAGCAGTGGTCGTATCTGCAGGACCGCCGATATTTGTGAATGAATCACGCTGATCTTTAAACATTCTAAATCACCTGCGAGCTCAACTATATGGAAGCTTAGATTCGCCTAAGATTCTTAACATCTCACACGCTTCTTTAATTTCTTGAGACAAAAATTTGAGAGCAGCATAATGTTCCTCGCGTTTCACTTCCACTATCACCAAGTCAACTGCGCTTTGCTATGTGATCCAGCTTGGTTTGTTCTTAAACTACGCGTTTTACTAATTTTGCTGACAAAGTTTTGGCGCATTATAGCCTAAGTTGCTGATGCGCCAATAAAACTCAACTAACTAACTAACTAACTAATTCTTAAACTACGCAGCTCAGTTAGAAATAGCAAGCAGTACGGTTATGATCATTATTTACTGAACAGCCCTCGTGTTTGTTCTGGTTCTCAGCCCAAAGAAGTGTCTTAACTTTATTAAATTTCAATGTAAATTTGTATTTGGCATAGATTTCTTCAGGTTTAAATATACATTTTGACCGGACCGTTTAAAACGTGTCTATGTATAATCAGATTTCACAAAAAGAAAAACAAAATCATATAAAAACCCTACTGCTGTCTTCGTTTCACTGATGACACTAACAATGGCCAGAAAATAAAAAAAAATCTGAAAAATCTAGTCCTTTCATTAATTCGGATACAAAGCTTCCTTATCAAAAGAGATTATCTTAACTACATAAGCAAATATTAGTAGTCTGTTGTCATGACGACAAATTACCTCTGGCGGCAGGATAAAACGTTTGTTCCCAAATAATCCAAAACTACAAAATGCTCTACAATAACTATACATAACAAATACAAACCTTTTTATTAAACCACATTATTATTATTCGTAGAAATTTTACGAATAATGAAATTAATTCTGCAGTGTTAAATTTGCGCTTTAATTTCACCTCATCCATTTATTAGCCAATTAGTAACACGCAATTATGTGATTGAAACCAAAAAAAAAGAGTACTGATTCATTGCTTGGAATTTGAATCCAATGGCTCGTCCTATTAAGGAAAGAATTATTGCTTGATTGTAAGTCTGGGTTGGAGAAAGAGTCTATAACCGCCAAGGGGGCTATAAAATAGATGGTTTGACGCATGCATTAACATTTATGTTTTATTGGATTTTAAGAGTTAATTTGATTTCTGGACAAATATAAAGCGTATTTGGTGCATAATTTTTACATCGGTGACCAATAAACATTTTTATCCAGCAATATAGCAGATTAAAACAAAAAAAAAGTCTGCATTTCCACTTAATTTACTGTAATTTAATATTTTATGGTAAGGATTCATTGCCTTGGATTACCTTCGACTCAAGTCTAGGATTCATGATCCTTGGATTCGTTGTATTGGATTGATTGCGTTGGATTCGTTGCCTTGGACTCGTACACCTAAGAAAATTGGATTACGTTTTCGAGGAACAAAACTATTCAAAAAGACATAACGCTGAACTAACCTTCGGTCTTCTACAGGATTTGTTATAACGCGCGTGGAATATTTCAGCACGAATTATCATTATGGGAGTTACTACAGATGTGTCGTAATATACGATAACAGGATGCAGCAATTATAAAAATGATTGAATGTAATACCTAATGGCGCTACCCAGTGCAGAAGGAAACCGAAATTAAAAATCCTCTTTCCCATTTTACTTTTAATTCCTTAGTCTTTCCAATAGCGACACATCCCTTAATATCCCGAGAGACGTAATGAGAACACTCCGTGTGGAGAGTAACGACTCTCTTACTCCCCCCACCCACACCCCTGTCCCCGTATGGCTGCGTAAACCGTGGCGTTTTCGTAATATTTAGAAAGGGCCGAGAAGCGCAAATGAATCGGTCGGGCTAGCAAATAAAAGTATTTTATGGTAAGGAAAATATCCTCCACAAATTTGCCCAACTTCATTCCGTGTCCTTTTTATAGCTGTCATTTTATCATTCGCCACAATTCATCGTTGAAGCGTTGCCCAAACGAAACAATTGATCCAACGCGCCACCTCCAGCACTCTCCCCTTTAGTGAGAATGACACTGAAATGTTGTAAAGCATCGGCCACAGTACAGGCAAACATGCAGAGCTCTGTTATTTATGCATTATTCTTTATCAACTATTCCGGAAAGGACGACCGTAGTTCGGAAGAAAATTGCATTATGTATCAAGTTCTTTTCTTTTCATTTTTTCTAGGTAAAATCAACAAAACAGCGAAAGAGGAGAGGAAAATGGAGATTGCGTGATAGGCTTAGAAACAAGCGCCATTAATCATCCTGCTGACAGCTGAATTGAGCTAATTAGCCGATATAATGCGGTCTTTATAAAGAAAAATGAACCACCGAAGGAGCTGAAGCGAGCCGCCTAAAACTTTTCTCTAACAACAAGGAGCTTTTCCATTTCTTCTAATCAGCGGTTTGCTGTTTTATTTTTTTTCTCCTTTTTCTCGTTCCTGATTTATTCTCTCTGGGGATGGTTGGTTTGTTGTCGCCAAAAGAGAAGAAATGCTTCAAATATTAAATTTTAAATGATCACAATATGCACTGTTTGCCCGCACCTGGGATATAACTCCTTTGTCGGGTAATGTCTGAAAAATTCATAAGTTTATTTGATTTGTCTCATCTCGGGTCCCCAGGCGGGACTAAAGACATCTTAGTTTTAATAAGCGTTTACAGGAATCGGTGGTGTTGGTACAATTAGTTTTCATCTCCCTGGCTGTAAATCGTCACGTGCTTCCGAGGATCCTCATATATTTTCATAAACTTCTTGCCAGAATTCTTCTGGTGGTGCGTTGATGAATACGGGGGAAAAAAATAACAAAAAAGGAGTCAGGTAGCGCAACAATTAGCATCTTCACACCACCCTGGAGTGAAAGACTTAATTATTACTTTGCATCGTTCTCAAAAGTGGATAAGAAAAACGCTAAAATTTCCTAAACACTTCGCTTCTATACTCTTGAGATAATCTAATTTTGCGATGTTACTTGTAAAGCTTAATTTTCATGAACTCGTTTTTCAACTAATTCCTACCTTCCTCCATAGTCCATAGTGACCGCAATTAGCCGGTTGGCAAAAATTAGCTATTTCATGTGCAGATTTCTTCTTTGGCATTTAGTAATTAGAAATGCAGTTGAGCGAAGAGAAAGATAACAAGATACTCGTTTTTCTTTGGGTGTACGTCAGAAGGGAGCCTTCAGCAATAATGCTGTAATCATAATCTGTCTACTATTCGGTCATTTCGTAGAGTAGACAGGTTTACAGTTTACTCTTCAGTTTCTCGGTTTGATGTTTTCTTGAGCAATGCAACGACATCGTTAATTGTTTCTGAATTTCTACCATTAAGCAATATTGATTTCCTTTTCTCTGGCGTATATCATACCCAAAGGGTAATAATATCGTGGTGTACATGAAAACCAAACTTTGGTGTCTGCTCGTTCGTGTCCTATAGCTTTTCAAAAAAGTGATCCACATGCGCAAGCTTCGACATTTATAATCTGTGATGGACATTAAAATGCATTCCAAGTTCACAAATGATTTCGAATATTTCTTAACAAACCAACGCCGATATCAATACCATTCTAATTAAAATTAACAGAACACGTAGAAAAGGTGGAATAACTCGTGCACCTTGGGATGAAGCGGGACAAAATTTGGTGTGGTGGTGTACCACATAATAACGATGAAATGAGGAGATAGCGAGAAACTTCGGACAGGTATTAGGGATTATATAAGAATTACCAAAAAGGTCAGATCTCGATACAAGATGCTCGAAAATATGGTCGCATGACAGCTGTGAACCATGCGCGATATATGGGTGTCTATAAGATTCTGTGGCAACAAATCCCATTCTTCCACCAGCGCAGATATTAGCTTACCAAGTGACCAAGAAGTTGGCTGTCGGCGTGCAATGAGACACCAAAGGGTCCCACACATGTTTGATCGACTGAAGATCTGTGTGGCCCCGGCAGTCGTTGGATATCTTCAGTTTCAAGATGTTCCTCCACCACTTGAGCTCTATGTGTAGTAGCGTTTTCGTAGATGAAAAGAAATTCTGGGCCAACTGAACCCCTAAAAAGTCGCATAGAGTTCAAGGATCTGTTCTCGGTACCTCTGCACGGTTAGTTCTCCTATCAAAAACATGAGAAGTGTGGCCGTTGATCATTATTCCGCCCCACTCGAGAACACCGGCTCCACCGTAAGTGTCCCCTTCTCTGATGCTGGAGGGATGATGCCTCATACCTCGTTGTCTCCAGATGAAATAACGTCCAGAATCTGTTTTTAGGCTAAATCGGGACTCATCAGAGAACAGAACTGTACCTATTTTGTCCCGCTTCATCGCAAGCTGCACGAGTTACGTCAAGTTTTCTACGTGTTCTGTTAATTTTGTCAAGCAGTGTAGTTACCGATAAAACGATAGTAACGTCAATAAAAGTGATCATCCAAGAGATATGAAAAAAAAAAAAACTTAATGAAAGAACCATTGGAAGAAATCTAACTGGCATTTCCCGGTGCATTTATTGAACAAATTGAACTTTCTTTTTTTATATCAGTGGAAACAATATATTATGAGATGGATGGAGTATAAGAAACACTTAATTCCCAAGACAACATGGTATCGGTTTCATTCGGTTGCTTATAAACAGATTTAGTGATTTGTTTTTTTGTGTAAAGGAATTGTCAAAAGTAATAGCTTATTTGGCAAACATTAAGATCAACTGCATGCTTGCCTTTAATTATCTCATTACAGAAAAAAAATTAAAATAAAGAATTGTAGAGTCCAATAAATAGTGAATTAATTTTAAAATACTGTATAATGTGCTAAGATACGAAGGCGATTCGAAAACAGAAAAAGTTAAATAAGCACTTCTTTATTCAGACCCATGGTGGGGAACCTTATAATTTTTCAACTGTCTCCACCTCTCGCATGAGGAAGCGGGGACTTTGTTGAAAAACATGTCTTCTGTCCCAAAACGAATGCCTGGCTACTATCATAAAAAGAATTTTTGGTCTTTTAATGGAGTAACTCTTCAAAATGGAGCATCTCCATTTTGAAGTGTTAGGATGTGCTAACACAGTGTCCTTATTTCTCTGAATTGGTATTCTGTCCAAACAGCAGTGGACTTTGGTGGGTTGGAGCATGAGAAAGAAGACTATATGGACTGATTTGGCAGAGTTAATCAGTAGTCGAAAATTATCGAGATAAGATCCTACAACTTTTACGTGAATGACTACTATTTAGGGAGAAAACGCTGCAAGTATTCCAAAGGCCAGAAAATCTGTTTAGGACGCATAAGGTTGTGTACCGAGAACTGTGGGCTATTTTCACAAAATGAGTTGGTGTTTCTCACGCAAGGGTTACATGTTTTTTCTCCGGAATGTTGGATTTTTCTCCAGCAAACAAAAAACCAATCCAAGTATGCGCTTAATGACAAACGCAATATACTCACGACTCATAGCATTAATTGCTTATGCACTAAACACACACGCTCTGAACTATTTAACAAAATCTATAATTCCTGCGAATATCTGCAATTCCCTTTAGGTCCCCCACTTTTCTGGAACAGCAGGTTCTTCACAATACTTTCAAAGAGAATTATATTACGATAAGTTAATCTTTTGAAATTATACGAATTCCTCACTAATGCCCTTTAAATTATGGTACAAATGCAGCTTTGCGTATCTATTAGTTATTTTCTCCCTTTAAATATGTGTAGTTTATTCATACGATAATATATTATAAAGTATGATAAAAAAATGGGACATTTGGGGGCCTTTAAAATGGTAGGAGGAGTCCTAGGTTCGCAAGGCGGTTTCACTAATTTCCCTCGCTTTCTCTGCAACTGGCATAGCAAGGCAGTATGTCAGCATTAAAGAGAAGAAAGACGTATGAGGTATCTTATGTAGAGTGGCTTCTAAACAATAGTTCAAATCTGCCATGTTCCCTTGTAAGGCTAACAGAATACAGTTAATACCAGGTGGGTGCTATAAGTAAAAGTGGGACTTCATCTGACAGAAGAAAAGTGATATCAGCTGAGTGCACACCAATACCAATGTACCTATAAAGGTGTGTGAAAGACATGACCTCAAGTACGCACATTATCTAGTGTTTCCTAAAAGTCTTCTAATTAATACAAAAGAGGACCAAATAAAACATGACCAGGCCAGTCGTATTTTATTAACCAAATACACATGTGGAGCGATCAAACTACAACTCCATTGTTCGACATAGTTCAACAAAAATCGAAAGTGAACCGTGTAGCATAAATAATAGCATTTCTTATAAGCATACTAGAAATATCGAAGGCCTTTCTGTTTAAGTAGCGTAAGAGAATTAGTTGTCCCAGTCGTGAATTTATAACATTTTGTTCTTATAAGAATATCTGTGTTGCCTTGACTCACAAAATATTTGAAAGAATATTTAAATTGCTATAATAGCTAATCACACATTTCCTTTGATATATTCAGGCTAACCTTACCTGCTGAGCTCATTATTTTCACACCATCTGACTTCATTTGGATTGCATTTAGAACTACATTAGTGTGCAAAACTTAAGGACCAACACTATTTCTAAAGGTTACAACCACAAAATCTTTACTTAAAAGGTACTATTTACTGATGAGAGTAGATTCAGTCTCAGCAGCGATTCTGCACATCAGCTAATCTGGCGAGAGGTTGGCACACGATATCACTCCGCAAACATCACTCAAAGGGATCGAAATGGCGGTCGAGGTGTTCTCGTCTGGGGAGGCGTTATCTTAGATGGACGTACACAACCCCAGATACTGTAAGGTGGTACTGTAACCGGTGCACGCTACTGTACTGAGGTAATCCTTTCCCATGTGTGTCTATTCCGAGGTGTACCATTTGCCCCGAGTTCGTGTTTATGGATGATAACGCTACACCCCATCGAACGGCAGCTGTGATAGCTTTTGGAAAGTGAGAACATTGTTGTGTGGATTGGCCTGCCCGTTTAATCGGTCTAAATCCCATCGAACACACATGGGACGCTCTGGGGAGACACCTAACGGCACGTCCACACCCACCAGAAAATGTTCACCAGCTGAAGATGGCGCTGACAGAGATGGACGATGTTACCGCAAGAACTTATCAACAACATTGTTCTAAGTATGGACAGGCGGTGCAAAGCCTCCATCGACTATTGAGAACCACCTCTTCCCTTTGTTCCATCTTTGGCAGTGATGCATCTGTATCATGGCAGCCAGTGCTATGTTGCCATTTTTGAATAAAGTCCTTCTGTACCATTTTGTTTCTGTTGTTGTGTCGGTGTTGTGTCCTTCATCATTTCTGTACCTCACGAGGTTCCTTTGGCATCCTTTTCCCATATACAGGCCACTCCTATGAGAAGCTACAGGTAGAAACCTGACTGGTCCTTATATTTTGCACACCAGTGTAGTATTAATACTGAAAAAATGATGCAAGGAAGCAAAATTTATATAACATTAGACAAAAAAAAAAAAAAAAAAAAACTTTTACTCACTTCATTTGTCCATTTCTTCCAATAATGTCCGTCCTTTATTTAAATTTATTCAAACTCCACTTCCACAGCATTCCGTGAAAGTTTATTCCAACAGTCAATTAGTCTCTGGTTGAAAGCAAATTGCAGCTATCCGTTTCCAATTTAAATCTGTGTCCCCTTGTGCATGTCGCCTGAGAAAAAGTAACGCTGCAGCAGTATTTAGTTTACTTAACCCTGTTAAGGTCATATACACTTCAGTTAGGTCATCACGCAGATATCTAGTTCCCAGAGACTACAATTTATAGAGATTCAGTCTTTCCTGGTAAGAATATTCTTCTGTTCCGACAACTAACTTTGGTTCTCTTCTTTGCACTGCTTCCAACACGTCTATGTACATAAAATGAAGTTTCCAAACCTGTACAGTAATCCGGATGTCCCCTAACTTTTACTTTATACAATGAATAATTACATATTTATTTCTGTTGCAAAGTTCCCGTATA
This sequence comes from Mastigoproctus giganteus, assembly GCF_048544385.1. Taxonomy (NCBI): domain Eukaryota; kingdom Metazoa; phylum Arthropoda; class Arachnida; order Uropygi; family Thelyphonidae; genus Mastigoproctus; species Mastigoproctus giganteus. Next base: position 67,090,881 of record NC_143585.1, read on the forward strand.
TGATTGACACAATCCCTTGAGTTGGTCTAGCAGCCTGTCTGTATTGCGCAGAGAACATGTCGGACTATACAATTACCTTAGGTCATTTTAGTTATCAGTTACCTTGAATTTAGTGCTACCGAAATGGTTTGTTATTCTAAGATTACCTTTATTCAAATGAATTTATCAATGTTAAAGCTAAGTTGACATTTTCAGCAAGTTTATCTAGATCCCTTTGAAGTAGCATATCCTGATTAATTCCTGACAATATGGTTGAGTTAGTGGGTCTCAAGCGAGGGGTTTTTCGTTCAGAAAAGAGAATCGACCACAGCCCATCATTGTGTATCCTATCAGATTTGAATTGTAATGTCCTTAACCATCTAGATGAAGGGGAAAAGTTTCAAACAGCTGAATTAATAAGAACTCTACATCATCCGGAAATGTTAACCTGCAGTATAATGTTAGCTGGAATTTAAGAATTCGCTTCTTAGGTAGCTTACAACCAATGTTCTGAAGTGGAATCTATTTTGAATGACCAGAAGAACTAGTTTTCATTTAGTACAGTAAGCTAAAAATATAAGGTCTTTGTAATAAATTGTAACATACCAAAACATGCAAAATACAATGTACATTATTTTTCCCATGATCCTTGAAAGCTAGGTGGTTTTTATTATTTGTCTTTGTGCTTAAGAAACTAAGACCATAAAGCGCGTAAGTGAAAATCGCCAATTCATCATCAGAAACTCCACCATTTGAGTCAGACAATCCCTACCAGAAGATGAAACTATAAGAATGCTTTTATTTTTCAGGCAACCTCCAACAAAACTGTAAATAGGAACAAAGACTCCATTCTTATAGATGATAACTCTTTTCTCCAGCACTATTTTGGGCCCTCTTCGAACCACAAAGGTCACCTGTATGCGCAGGATTTTCATTACACGTGGGCCGTTAACACATGAACGCAAGACTCCTGTCTGATTCGTTGTTTTCTTCTTGGTATTCCATACATGCGCTGCTAAATACAACAGAACTGTACTGTCGAATGGGTGGATTAGGTACGTAATGAAAACTGAATCAACAGCGCACTTCACAGGCTCATAAGGGGAACTACGAAAGGAAACAGGCCTCTTAGTCCCATGGTGGAAAGAAGTTGTCGAGACTGATAAATATGACGTGGTAAATATTACATTGTTGCAAACTAAATCCCTGGATGCAGCGGCAGATAATTAAAGGAAAGCTCACTTTAATATGATTCCAATAAATCAACTCTAATCTATACAGAAACACCTAACACCTATGGCGATCTCTCCGAAGAATTATTTATCGATCTCTTTGTAATCGTAAGGCAAAGAACACATGTTTTTCATCACGAGATGGAATACTTCCGCACTAATAGGGCATAATCTAGCCTTAAAGTGTTGTATTATCCAATACTTAGCCCTCCATGTTCAGAATCTGCTGTTTGGCCAATGAATTAGGGCAGAAAGTTTGGTAATAATTAAATAACAACCAGATTTCTCATCTTTAAGCATCTAGTGTAGATAATGAATCGCTAACATCTGCTACCATGACAACGAACCTTTCTATGAACATATTGGTGCAGTTGAACAACCAAACAGTTTTCTTAGGTGCAAAATATGGCTTATCAATTAGAACTTTTGCGATTGGTCAATGGCGAAATAAAGTATATCCCGAATACAGTAAACCTGGATTTATCAATGGATTTATTCAACTATTCTGGATGCACAATAGTTGTACAGTATATGGAACTCTGTCAACTTTAACGGCGAGGTTAAAAATCCCACGATTGTTAAAGAGCTCTCAGAATGGCCTCCTGTAATAAACCGAAGTTGCGATGCCCATTTAAAAAGGTGGGAAAGAAAAATCGGGAGGGAAAGAGTTAGCTTGTATTGAAGCATTACGTCATTAGCCAGCGACATCTGTAGGTCTTATTTAAGAATCAATCGATATGTAAATGAGGCCAAGCTAAAAACAATCCCAAGTACCGTTAGTCGTGGGCCAAACAAACATCAAATCTCGCCCTCTCGCCTTATTTCTGAAAACGGGTTGTTAGGAATTAAAGAAACCCCGGTTTCATTTGCATAGAAGAACGCCATTATGCATTAACCTATAGTTTTCACACAGAGTGTTGCGCGACTCATAAGCGTTCTCTATGTTTCTCCCCGTGCGCCGCTCTTTCCCTCCTCCCCTATACTTCCGTTCCTTCCCCCCCCTCAACTGGTGATGTACTTAGGTCACGGAGTGGAAGAGTTCCCAGCAGACGCGCGCGTTCCTCCTTATGACCAATTAATGGCATGCAGATCCTGAAGGGTAATTGTATCAACATTTGGACGAGATGGATAAGTGCCGGTGCAAATTACGCTTCCTGTTTGTGTATCTTCGGACGGTTACAAATAGTGGCAGGAGGCCATGATGACATGCACGTTCTTTGGTTCTCTCACATATACCTTTGTAACCAGGGAAACAGATGCCATCCTCCAAGGAAAAGAAAGATGATTGTGATGACAACATATTCATGACTGTCGACATTGTAGTAGGTGGAGAAACGAATTTTTCCTGAAAGCTTTCAAAAGATTACTGTTTCCTATGTCGCGGACGATTGCAAACAAACAGAAACTGGTGAAATTGGAAACTATTCGCTATTTTGTTAGATCTTATTATGAAAGACGGTATCCTTTCAAAATTCTCTAGCGTAAACTTTGAGAAATTAAAGAATTCATGGTCCGTTTATTTTTGTTTAGTGGAAGTGCGCGAAATCTTTCCTAAACTGTTAAGTCATATTAGAATAAAAATAGCAATTATGGCTGCTTCGCAGTATTGAATAATACATTGAATCGAGTGCTCCATCTACTAATAATTCCTCAATTGCTTAATATGCAAATATACAAAATTGTAAAAATTATAAAGCAAACATTGAATGATTTGGATTTCATTCGTTTAACTGGTTCTAACGCATTAACGAAATTGCTCTCGATGTTAATTGAGGATGCATTCCCACATATTCTACACTTGCATTCAAAGACCCTCTATATCGTCCATTATATTGCAGAAGAGGAGATTAAAAGGCAATTTAAATTCCCGAGGGATAAATGTGATTAATGTAATCTCCACTATTGCATCTTCTTCCCCTTGTATCAAGCGGCTTATTTAAAAAAAAAAGTTATTCATAAGAAGGACAGAACGTTTAAAAGGGTGTCGATCTATACACAACTAGAGCGAATAAGCGTGGTGTAGTCAGCTCTGCGCTTCCACTTGGTTTTCCTTCAACTTATTGACATGCTTCGGAGAGGGTAAAGAAAACTAAAGATTTGGATAAATTATACATTTCCCTTTGCTGTTCCGTGGTTTTAGAACAGTTTTTATCTTGTAAATGTCAAGCGAAAATCAACATTTTGTGGAGGAATTTGAACACAATCTCCTTTATGTTATGATAGTCTCTAAATGTCAGACATCTTTTTGGCCCATATTTTGACTGTAGAATTTATCAAAATCTGGAGATGGTCCAAACATAAAGATTCTCTCAAGTGTCACCTTAGAACAGATGACACATCTGGATCCAACTACTTACAAGATGATATCGCGTCACTTATGTGCTTAAAAATGCTGTAAAAGATGAAATTAAACTTGTGATCCATTAAATTATCAGAAAAACATCTTATATAAACATGGCGGAAAGGTAGTCTTTGTATTAATTGGTGGTGGTGTATAAGAAACTTACTATGGTGTATGATTGTATGTTTCTATATTATTAATAAGAATGCGTTGGGAGGGGAGGGTACAGATCTGTAGAAACACTTGAATATGTATTTATCGTGTTTCTACAGTAATAACATTAATCCGAAGAGCAGTGTCCATTAATAACCACTCTGTCTTCTCCAGCTCAACCATCCCTTTATCCAGAGCAGTAACTTGCCCTTAATGCCATATGCCAAAAAACATAAATCTAATCCAAGCCCTTAATGCCACATGCCAAAAAGCGTAAATCCAATCTAAGCCCTTAATGTCACACTGCTCCAATTTAAACAGCAATCTTTTATGTGCAACAGTATTAAAAGCACTCCTGAAATCCAAGTACATGATATCAAAATTATTTTTTTGCATCCAGTTCCCTTGTTAGTGCATTATACTCATAATGGCCAATCAGATTGGTCGCACAAGATTGCCTCTTAACGAATCCATGCTGTGACCTAAAACTAAAACATAAAAGGGTGATTAAATTTTAAAATTACAGCGCAACATGACCTGAGCTGCTGATGCGCCTAAAACTCTACAAGATGGGAAGAATTTCTCGCGTTGTTCAATACCAAGCTCATTTGGGATGCGAATCACATCTAGACAAATTTTCAAAGAATGATATCACTGAAATATTTATTCCACAATGAATCTTTACATTCTCTCCATCAAACATAATCAGTTCTCCATCATGTATCTTTCTACTTCACCTGTGTATCTTTATTTTATTTTACTCTTCCATAGCGCGGTCACGCGATTGATGTTTTTATCTGCTGCTATACGTAAGACACAGTTCTCTTAATTCCATCTACGTTCTCGTCTTCGTGACCATTTCGTGGATACAAAGACTACCATCCGCAAATTAAGAAAACTCCTGCATATTTTTCTTTCTTTTTTTTACCCCTTTTTTACTCATCGTTAGTAATGCTTCATATGAGGAGGACGCTACCTTCACTGGCTTATAATCAAAGGCAGAGAGACCCATCTCTCAATACATAGCGTGGTGTACACCACGCTGACACCTCATAACACAAGTTTCCTTAGCGCTATTCCAAAACAAAGCAAACTTCACATTTTACCAGAAGATAGGGATTTTTAATATTCTGTCTCTTTCGGTAGTGCAATACCGTTGCAGCCCACAGAAGGTTGGAAGGATAACAGCGAGTACAGGGGGGAAGCTGTATGTGACATTGACACTTTTCATAAGAAGTTTCATAATAACAAATCATTATCTAGATGAATGGAAATCTAAATTCAAATTTATGTAAAGTGACAAGGACACGTAGAATTCGTTGCAGATGGAAAAGGATGGCATCCCATTTTAATTTTAAAAAAAATAAGCGATTTAATCGCGATATTGAGAAAGAAAATCTGTCTGCTACTTCACAGATCTTTAGAAGTAAACAAGAACGCATTCCACAAAAATAGAGAGGACGTGGCAATGCATATTTTAAATTCACAGTTATTTTGCACTGCAGATCACTTTACAGATAGATTAATAATTTATCTTGACAGGTGAATAAAGCATTCGGCTGTCTGTAAGCCTGAATAATTTAACGGTTGAATAAATAAGTTTTGAATTAGTCCAATCAGTGAGCTAATTTATTCAATCCTATTCACAGAGAAAGAACGAAATCGATGTAAACATAAAAGAAACTTACTACTGTTTCATTAATGAGACTAATTTACAATAAACTTGCCTTTATTGGTATACGACAAGGAACTTTATCTACTTTCAAGTATTCTAGTTCCCTTGTGAAGTAATACCCATCAACAAACGATGTTGGCCCTTGCGGAAATCTTTAACTCTTGTTTTTTTTTTTTTGAAATACTCTTCAACACACCCTTCACTTTCTGTTTAAAGTCATTCATTAGTAGGAAAATATTTTGCTTCTATTGCGTTTTTCCAGTCAGGAAAGAAAATGAAATCGCGTGGAAAAAAATCTAGTGGATAAGACATATGATCAAGACACATACCCTCCTTTTTTGCCCTTGTGGGTAGCACAGTTGGTGAGATCACCCTCCTTCCCACACCGGGTGGAAAAGACTACAATTCGAGTCCTGATGATGATGTGTTATGGGCCTTTTTCACAACATGGCTGAGTTAGTCTGCCTTAGTCGTGGGTAGCATGCTTTTTCTTCCGGAAACTCTGGTTTTTCATCCAGCAAACAGAAAATCGACCTCAGAACACACTCGATTGACAGAGCAATACAGCAGCAATATAGCCTTAGTCGATGACGCTCATAAACCCAACTACAACCTCCTTTTTTGCCAGAATCTTATAGAAAGTGATTTGTGAACTGATGCATTCGTAAAACACTGGTAAGAATCGACTCTGTAGCCAAAGAATTTTTCTTTTCCTTCAAACAGAATCGCTGAAAAATGTCTAGCTAATAATATTAATTGATAAACGAATTCTGTTGAACAACATATTTGATATGAAAGAAAGAAATCAATATTCTGTTCCTTTTTGATTTTGGCATGTCTGCTTTTTTGAATTTCGGGGATTACGTTTTCCATTGAAAAACCTGACGCTTTGTTCCTTTATCGCACCAAAGCACTCATATTTCATCAACAGTACTCTCTTGAACATTGTTTTATTTATTGATTAAAATTTTGTAGAACCATACTGGCGAAAACTTTAGTTATGTTTAAGTGTTCTACCAAAATGAATTTGGCTGTTTCTTGCTATGGATGCTGTTGCTTTAAATGGGCCACAGATGACATTGATATAATTATATGTGAGTCTAATGTCAAATCAGTGATATTAAATGCCCTCCAATTCATTCGTTAAAAGCTGGCAGGATGGTTAATAAAAGTAACAAGAGACAAACTGTTCAGATGGTCCGAAAAAGTGGTAATTAAAATATAATGCGAAAAGTAAAGTTCTGCCCTTTGATAACAGCAATTCCAGATTATCCTATTATTTAGCAAAACAATTTGCGGTGGTTTAAGAAAAAATAAATTTATGGTTAATTATAGAGTACTTTAGAATTTGGCATCAAATTCTATCGGCATTGCAAGCAACCAGACTATGGCAGCACATGGAGTTCTGTTTGTGATGTACAGAAAGTCTGCTAATAGGAAAACAAAAGCACTATTTCAAGGTGTGATGGTGGTGGTAGCATGGATTGAGCGCAAAGCTATTAAGGCTGTGAGCCATCAGTATGTTATGTCTGTAGTGTTTTTTGACAGTTTGCTCTTTTCTGGACAAAGAAAACCCCAATTTATGGGAGGGGGGGAACCATGTGGCTCTCACTTGAGACTGACTAACTCACCCACTTCGCAAAAAACGCCCATAAAAATTCCTCAATGCTATGGATGGGATTCCAACTGTGACCTTTTCCACCCGATATGGGAGGGCGATGATTATATTCGCTTTGCTACCCACCCGTGAGGCCATTTCATGTAAAGTTTAAAAGGAAACTGGTATCGTAAACAGGTCTGAATTTCAGTGATGTTGGAAGGGGTCTAAAGAAGGATATCAAGGTAATTGGCGCAAAAGAGTATTCTTTAGTCATTCAAAGTTTATAGTCGAAGTCTGTAAGGGTATTTTTTTTCTTTTTAGGCTTAAAAGGTCTCAATAATGTACACATTGAGTGAAAAAACACACATCGAGCTTGTGTTTTTGAAAAGATTCAAAAATGGGCAAAACCCCAATGAGCCTAGCAAAAGATTGTCCACAGAAGAAGAGATTTTGAACATGTTAGCTAACGTTTGATAAGCGTTATATAAACCCCACCCAGGTCCCTCTAAAAGTGATATTTCAGAGGGGACCTGGATGTGGTTTATAAAGCTCTAAAAAAGTGCTGAAATTTTCACAGTATTAAATGACTATAAAAGAGTAAAAGTTTACAGACTGAGCAATACTCCTAGGAAACATTTCAAACATCTTCAATTTTAAGGTTACCCGAATCGAAGCTCATACCCTCCTAGTGTGTTATTCTGTAAATTAGTAGTTTTCTCTGCTTTATTTGAGCCTCAGTTGGCGTAATCACTGTCCTTCCCATCTTGGGTGGAAGAGATGTGAGTTCGAATCCCGTCAATGATGTGAGGAATTTTAATGGAGCTTTTTCACAACGTGGCTGAGTTAGTTGGTCTCAGGCGAGGGTAACATGGCTTTTTCTCCTGTAAACTTGGATTTTCGTCCAGCAAACAGCAAATCAACCATAGAACTCTCGAAATTTACAGATATATTATTATACGACTCAATATGGCCTAAGTTGCTGATGTGCCTAAAACCTACAACAAGAACAATGCTCTATTTCTCTTTTTTTTCTTGGTGAAAAAATCCGGAATTCCTGAGGAAAATACCATGACGTCCTCTCTCGAGATTGATTAATTCGTCTACAATGTGAAAAAAAGCCCATAAAAGTTCTTCGTATCACTGACGGGAAAAGCAGCATCCTTCGACCTGGTATAGAAGGACGCAAATAACAGAATGGAATTATGAGAAACTGAACGCTTCCTCTTGCGTGATGAAGTGGTACTGAAAGTACCACGGAAGACTGAGAAGTATCTAATTATTTCTAAAAAGAATTTCATGAAGTTTTCTTTTAACCAGATAGCTATTAATAATTGTGAATAACTTATCTCCACGTGTAGTTTTTAGTTTAGTATTACATCACAAGCGGCACCGGGGATCTCCCCCAACTCCCCCGAGTAGTGAACTCTGTGTCGTATACAAACTCTGTAAAGGCCAGAGAATGTGAGTTAGTGTGTGCTGTATAGTGTTAGCGATGTGTTTGTTGTAATGTTGGTCATTTGGCTTCTTAGCCATGGGGCCCATGGAACTACCGAACTACACCCCCTGTTGCCCGTCCGTCCATCGGCGCTTGGCGACGTGCCAGGAAGTGGGAAGGAATAAGTATTCTGGCAGGGCGAACCCCGTGGCCGCCTGAGCTTTCCAGGTAGGGCCCAAAGGAAAAAAAAGTTTTTGTTGAAGAGGAGCGCAGGGAAAAAAGACCAAGAACAGGAGAAAGAGTTACAGTCATACGGGGTAGATGGAGGGGAAGGTATCCACCTTATTGCGGTTTGGGTTATTTCCACCTGTAGCGAAGCAAGCGGTTTGGGGAAATTCAAAGGCCATTTGGATCTCTATGTACCAGAGCGTATTAAATATATAAAAAAATCTCAAGACTTCCTTGTTCTAGAGAACCCGTATTAAATATGGCAGTGTTTCGAAAGCTACCTATCAAAGTCGTCGAAATTTCGTCCATTGGATGGTTGACAAGGTTACACACGATTAGGAATGGTCATTTAATATCTTATTGACGAATGAAGTGCACTTTCCCTTGGTGGGTCTGTGATGGGCAAAACCTATCGAATTTAAGATATGAAAAACCCTCAAATGCATGTAGACTCGCTTTTTTCTTTGAAACTATTAACAATGGAAGGCATTTTGAGACACGCACATTCTGGAGTTAGGTCGGACGATCCGACCTACAAAGAAAGAGAAAGAGAGAGAGTACCTTCTTCCAAGAAAATTATCTACTACGCAATCTGCTTTGGACTAATTCAAAAAGAATATGGTAAATAATTTTATTTTCTTTCTACCAACTTAGTGCATTTTCGTACCTTTACAAGATGGACCGATATTCAAATACAGTTCTACTTCGGTAATGCTGGATGCTCAAGGGTTTCTCTTTGAACAAGATGTCCCACCGTAGAAACAAATTATTTTCAAATCGGTTGGATTTCTTCACAGATTTTGAAGCTTGGGATGATGTACGCAGTTAGATCTGTCCATTCTGTTGTTGTAACTCGAGCACTGATATATCGGCACAAAGAAGGTGGTCATTAGACACCGCCAATGTGTAGTATTAGGCAGGATCGAAAATAATTAGAATTTTGTTTCTGTCATGATAAAAAAAGCTTGAAGTACTTGTGACCATTAAAGGTTGGCGCTATAATCAAACGAAACAGTCGGATGAAACTCCATCAATCTGAAGAACAACCACAAGAAGTTGCGGTGAAGAGAAGCATCAACGGTTACCTTTTCAAGGGAAAGCATTTGAAAGCTGTTGCCTATAAAGTGATTGAGGGTTAAATAGCTCTCAATTATTTTTAACAACTCGCTGAATAAAAGAAAACTTCCAACGATCGAGTCTAAATCTCTTTCTTTGAATTTATGGCCCTAGTTCTGGAATTACTTGTAAACAATGAAAATGTCCCCTTCATCCATTTTACTCTCCCACTTCAGCGCCTTATAAACGTAAATCAGATCCCCTCGAAGGTGTCCGGTTGCCAAGCTCTGTAGACCACATGTCGAAGTCTTTCTTGATGCCAATGCCCTTTTGTAGACCTCACCAAGCAGGTTGGCAGTCTCTAGTTCTTTCAAAAAGCTGAGTGCCTTTTTAGACGGAATCTCCATACCTGAAGAGGGTATTCAAAGTGTGATCTTAAAAAATTACATTGTACAGTGGGATCATGAACTTCTTATTTCTGCATGAAAATATTCGATAAATCATCGACAGAACCCCGTGGGTCTTCTTTGCTTCCTGTCTACACTGCTCAATGAACTTCATGCCCGCCCGTATCGTAAATTCCAAATCCCTTTCTTGCTGTTGTTTTAATTCAACCCCACCAAGTGTATGTTATTTTGGGGTTTCTGTTCCCCAAGTGACTATTTGGGGTTGCTGTTCCCCAAGGCCTTGCAGTTTGCTGCATTAAAACATGCCACTTTTTTTGACCATCTTTGAAGTTCCTTTAAATTTTCTTGAAAAAATGTTGCTTGGAATAGTCCTTTAACCCTTCTCCCAATACACTTGTCAAGGACAGAAACCAATGAGTTGCATATTCTGTTTCTGGATGGACTAAGAGGCCGATCACTCAACACAGAAACTATGACCCAACACAACGCGAATATATTCAGCACTGCGCTGATCGACTTTTCTAGATATCTTCACATACACACGGCGGATTTGCCAGTCTTAACTCGGAACAGCCTTCTCACAAGAAATAATAATAAAAAAAATTCCACTCCTAAACATACACATGGATGTACATCAGATTGGCAAATTAAATACAGATTTAATAAAATTATTAACAATATTTAGACAGCTTTGAATGCCTTGTTACAAATAATAAATTAAATAAAGATGAAATTAGGAAAAGAACTAGATTGAGGTAAATCTCAATCGATATATGAAAGTTCAAATTAGGAGAATCACACTGTTTGGTAGGCAGCTAATCAGTGGTGTTAATGCCTAGTGGGGAAAAAGCCTCAAGGTTTCAAGGAGCGAATAAGTTAGAGATTACTTAGATTCCAAAGATTAAGAGATTACAAAGCTTCTCAGGATCCAATCCAAGTAGGTTGTATATGGTGGCCGAGTTAGCTGGAAAGAAGCATTCTAGGCTTGGCAGATCACATAAAATGAGATTCTTAATGGAAGGTAGATTATCATTATTTAATATTTTAATATTTAGTATTAGCCATATGGTGCAAGGAAGCCTGAGGCTTATTCTGCTCCAGCAAAAAAAAAAGGAAAAAAAGAGTAAAACAATAATAATAAATCAAATAAAATAAATAATTAATAAATAATAAAATAGAAAACCTGTGCGTTTCCCTCTTCCCGTAGGTAATTATCCAGTTGACCTTTGAATTTCCCCAAACTGTCAGCCTCAACCACCCAGTAATTTATAACTCACTGGCTAAAATAAAACTTCTTGCAATCCAGTCTAAACAGCTCCCCCGTAACTTACATTTACGGCCCTTGTTCTAGAATCATTTATAACTGTGAAAATGTCGTCCTCATTCGTTTTGCTTATGCCTCTCACAGCCTTAAACAACTCAATCAAATCTTCTCTACGGTGCTAAGTTATTAAGCTCTGCAACCTACGTATATTCGAAGTCTTTCCTCATATGGACCTATTGCCGATCTCACCAGGCGAATTACCCGTTTTTGGACATTTCAAGAAGTTCAATGACTTTCTTTAGGTGCGATCTCCATACCTGAACACAGTATTCCAAGTGTGGTCTAACAATAGCCTTATACACTGGTGTGCAAAACTTAAGGACCAGTCAGGTTTTCACCTGTAGTTTCTCATAGGAGTGGCCTGGATATGTGAAAAGCATACCAAAGGAACTCGTGAGGTACAGATGTGATGAAGGAAACAACACCTACTCAACAACGGGAACAAAACGGTACAGAAGGACTTTATTCAAAAATGGCAACACAGCACTGGCTGCCGTGATACAGTTGCATCACTGCCAAAGATGGAACAAAAGGAAGAGGTGGTCCTCAGTAGGAGACATGACCACCCCTAATGTAGATGCAGGCTTTGCACTGCCTGTCCATACTTAGAACAATGTTGTCCATTCTTCTGTCAGCGCCATCTTCAGCTGGTGAGCGTTTTCTGGTGGGTGTAGACGTGCCTCTAGGCGTCTCCTCAGAGCGTCCCATATGTGTACGATGGGATTTAGATCAGTAAAACGGGCAAGCCAATCCATACGAACAATGTCCTCACTTTCCAAAACCATATCACAGCTGCGGTGTGATGGGGTGTGGCGTTATCATCCATAAACACGAACTCGGGGCCAATGGCACCTCGAAACAGACGCACATGGGGAAGGATTACCTCAGTACAGTAGCGTTCACCGGTTACAGTACCGCCTTCCAATGTCTGCAGTTGTGTACGTCCATCCAAGATAACGCCTCCCCTAACACCTCTACCGCCATATCGACCCCTTTCAGTGATGTGTACGGGGTGATGCCGTGTGCCAACCTTTCGCCAGATTAGCTGACTTCGGGAATTGCTGCTGGGACTGAAATCATCACCCTCAGTAAAGAGTACCTTACCCCATTGCGGTGCTGTCCAATCCTTGTGTTCGATGCACCACTGTAAACGGTGTCTCCGATAATCAGGTGTTAAAGGGACACAGCGTACTGGCCGTCGGGCAAACAGTCCAGTCCACCTTTGTGGAGTCGCCTGGTACAGTAAACTGCGCTGTCCAACGTCTTGTGCAGCTGGTTTGCAATGGATCCCGCTGTCTGGTGTCGGTCTCTCTTGGCCTGTAGGAGTATATAGCGGCCATCATTGGGCGTTGTTTTTCGTGGACGACCACCACTGTCCTTCGAACAGCTATACCTGTCGTTCTGAAGGCCGATCACGCACGTGAGATGATGCTATGGGCGATACCGAACTCCGCAGCCACACTCCTCGCACTTCGACCTCCTTCGAGTTTCCCAATTATTCGACCCCGGGTAAAGTCATCCAGATGTTGTCTACTGGCCAATCGTGCTCGCCATTCGGTAATTTGCACCTAACTGCTGAACTGCTGCTTTTATCTGTTTATGTGAGCCCCCTCATCACAATATTCAGATTTTTGCCTGTGCACCAGCTTTCTACTGAACGGCCACAGTTATGCAAATCGCCACAGGCTGTTTAGTTTGATGTTGTGGTTGTAACCTTTAGAAATAATGTTGGTCCTTATGTTTTGCACACCGGTGTACAAACGGGACTATGACGTCCTTATCTCTACTAGCAAATGTTGATAAATCATTGATAGGACACCATGGGCCTTCTTTGCAACCTGTCTACAATGCTCGGAGAACTCCATGTCTGATCGTATCATAACTCCCAATCCCCTTTCTCCCACAACTGACTTCAGTTCAACTCCACCAAGTGTATAAGTTATTTCTTGTAAATTATATCTTGCCCTTTGTGGTGGAGGACGAATTATCTTGAATATGTTAGGCGAGAAAGTCATTTGGTGATTAACTTAGAGAGTGTGTACAGATTCTTGATGGGAATTTGGTAAGATACTGATATTTGAGTGGAAAATGGTCCTGGAGACAGCGATTAGCATCCCCATTATTCTGCTCATCGAATGATGGACCAAGTCACCCATTTTCTCGATGTTATTTGTGAAAATCTGAAATAACAGTGGTCCGAAAATTGATCCTTGGGGAACCCCGCTTCTACCTCTAGACCGATATGAAGAACAATCATTAATCACAACCCCTGCCTCCTCCTCTGCAGCTCCCCTGCGATCCATCTTATAATCTTCTTGTGATCCCATGTTCCAGCTTATACAATAACTCTCCATTGAAGACCATTGTAATTATTGCTAACGATTGCCAACATTTGATAACGAGGAAGAATTTCCAATAAAGTAGCTCTTTCTCTCCAAAACAACTGCGCTAAATTTATTACAATTATTTTCTGGAATTCTCACAAGTGCAAGTGCTGCCATCTTTGAAGTGAGTTCCGAATTAATTTTAAAAAGTGCTAATATTTTCGTATCTGCATAAAAATTGTTTTATTTAAAAAAAAAAAAAAGGAGTAGACGTGGCCAAAACACGACTTATATCAACAAAAGTCTTCTAAGTATGTTTCTTCGTAGTCTATGCTCTTCCATAGATGGAAGAAATGATAATTAACATTCTAAACACATTTAAGAGGAAATTCTTTGTATTCTTAATTAAACAACGTACTCAGCGTAGAATTTCGGAAGATAACACTCTTCCCCTCCCATCCCCCCCCTTTAGATACCGTGTTTCCGCTCAAAAAGGTTACAACGCAAAGTAGCTTTGAAGAAAGATGGCGATCGAAGATACCACCGAAAATGAAGCCATAAAATGTTCACAGCCGCGAGGCACGTGCGCTAAACTACTGGTCAACAGTCCTTCCTTCGGATAAACGTTTTGTTTTATTGTCATGTGCACCGTTTATCTTGCCGTCTGTGGAAGGAGCTGGACGAAGATAGGTATGCGGTACTCCTCATAAATCTGCCATCAGCACTCCGCTAATAAACACGTCAGCAGACCTGATCCGTGCTCGTGTGTGGGTGTGGGTGTGAAAGAGCGAGCAAGCATTGTAAAGTCTACTTATGACGGGTTCCTACTATGATGAACACTATCGTCTTCTTGTCCGTTTTCAACAATGGAAATTGCTTGGAGAAAAACTCTGCAATCGCTTGATAATCCCTCACTTCAAACTGGCAATGGAAATTGAACCTCGTCCTTTCCAAACCATAGCGAGTCACAAAGACACTCATACTGTACCAATATTACACCAAGATACGTAGAACACTGGAAATCCCTTCGTTGGAGGGAACATCCTTTTTTCCATCCTTCTTAACATTTATTTTATGATTAAATGAGCTGGTTACTGCTTAGTAACCATCTATAAAAATTCTTTAAGGCTGAATACCGGACACCCTTCGGATGAATGAGTTGAAAACTAACCCTTCACCGTCTCTAGAATCAATCCTTCATACAAACCATGATACCATACTACGTAGACAACAGATACAAGGTTGACTTCAAATGAGACCATCAAAACATTTTCAAATCGAGATTTATTCTGGGGGAAAAAATCTGCATATCAGACAACTGCAAACCCTGGAAATACACGGCTAATTCAACAAACTACAGCAATGATTTCCAGTCAGTCCAGCATGACCTCTCAATATTTTATATACATGATGCGTTTATGACATTTAAATTATTTAAACTCTTTGGGCAATTTGCTTCTTGGCGAACTGCATCCCTTCTCAGTAAACTGATATATGGTCCACCCAGTATAATTTATTATTTTTAAATCTCACCTCTTCGCGCCCTTGATTTTGTCGCGCCTGGGGCAAGTCGCCACTTTTTTTCACCCTAGTTACTGTTCTGAACAGAATTTATTGTAACGGAATTTCAAAAAGAACGTACGAAGACGTCTTTGTTCCTTTCTTATATCAATCTCAAGCACTCAGTGTTATTAATTAAGTAAATTACGTAGATATTCGTGATATGAGCATCTCGCAACTGACAGCAAACATTCCACAGAATCCTCAACGACAGACAACGCCTAGTCAAAGAAGAGTACAGCATCAACCGTAGCTCGGTCCTCGGATAAGGGAACCAATCATAAGATCCTACTTTCACTGGCACATGGAGAAAATTTTTCACGCTCTACAATGCAGCTCATCAGAATTTTCCTTCGGGTCAATATCTGCAAAAGAGCGTCCTTTTCGGAACTGCAAACTGAATCCACACTAAAAGCACTTAAAAAAAGCAGTCTGGCAGAGGGAAATTCATCGTCATTCGGTAAGTTGGTCTCCCGTCTTTAATCCCATACGACTCCAGAGCTAATTGCATAAGCATCCTTACGAGAAACCTGACCTAAACTAAAAGCACGTCAGATGTAAAAGAAGTGACCAATCTGAAAAATTGAATGATGCAGTTCAACATTCATCACCTCGACCCAATTGGCGAGGTTGTTTTAGGATCAACTGGAACCAGGAAAACAAATGAAGGCAGGGGAGTTGGCATTATAATTAATACTACACCACTCAGTCCAATCTCTCATGGACCTTTTGACGAAATCAATAAATAGCTAGTCAAAAGAACTTCACCAGTCTGCATCATAACATAATCTTGAATAGCTTTTAACAACCAACAAGCCCTGTCTCATTTCTGGAAGAAACTTATGGATTTCCTACTTTTTTTTTTTTTGCAAACGTATTGGCGAATTCATGAGGCCAACAGAGGCACCCCACTTCAACCTAGAGCAAAAATAATTGATTTCCCAGTCATAAAGCAACATTTCTTGATCGACATCAAGGGGTGTGATTACTCCTTAGGCTAAGAAGCACTTATAACTGGCTCTCATGAAAATGTTCATCAAGGGCCCTGGGTGGTATTGAAGCTTCCAGTTGAGAAGATCCTGGAGTAGTCACGAATCGAAATTTATTTCCCTAGAACAATCAAATCTTTCCCTAGAAGTAAGCAGCCCTTTAGGGGTCGTGTATCGGATTCACTAGCTTCTGGGATCACTGGTGCCAGTGGTGAATTATGTACTGCAGGCTGTCATGGATGATGGTTTATGCAGATCCATCTCTGATATCCAACTCCCTGGTCGCACCATCAACTGTTGCGTATCGACTTGTTCTGGAGTCGTAGTCTACCAAGAAAACATTTTCTTCTCTGAGAGATGGATAAAGAGTTCGTTCTAGGCGTGGGCCATCCTTCAGAGTTTCCTCTTTCTTCGTGGAAATGATTTCTACATTCGTATACCTCGTAGCCGTGACGTAATGCAGTCTGTACCTCCCAAAGAACAAAAAACACTTCTAAATTCAAATCTATGTTCTACATGTGACAAACGAGGACTGACATTATTATTTAAACTTATCCAATTCCTTCTTTTTGTAACAGACTAATAGATGGCAGCACTCACCAAAACCAATGATTTTAAACGAAGACTGAAATTTTAATTTTGGCCAACGAGTGTAGCTTGCATCGGTTGCCATTGTTCGTGACATTTTTAAAGCGCTATTGATTATGATAATATTTCTTATCAGTATTAATTGCAGCGGTCAAAATATTGCTTCTTTAAACGTAAGTAAAAAAAAACGTTATTAGCCGGCCCTTTTTCCAACTCACTGACCGAATTTTAAATTTTATATCAAAGTTTTGTATTCACTTATTTTCAAAGCCCATTCAAAGGCTGATAATGTTGCCAATGCCTCTTTTAATTAGCTCGTATAATCGCGATTGAATTGCAATATGTTCAACACAAGTCAGAGTAGATGACCTGCGAAGTTCATTGTACGGCTGTAGATAAGAGTGTCACGATTCACCGCATGTGCACTGAATACGAAACAGAAAACATCAAAGGTTAGTAGCGGAACAAACTTCACTTTTGTCACACACGTCTTTCGCAGACACGTCTCATTCATTCACTGTCTAAGGTGGTTGACATACTAAACAATTTATCGTCACGAAGACATAAATAACTACATCCTATTGCAACATCAAGTTAGAATGAATTTAAGCGCTTGGGCCTTTCTTATAGTTTTATGGAGTGCCGATGAAGAATAACTGTTCTTATTTAAGATGCATTACTTTTTTTAAATCAAAAGCAGAGAATTTTAAAAAGTTAAAATAAATACGCTGGCGATGTTTCTTGACTGAAGGACGCTTATGGAGGACCCTCCTCGGTTGGAAAAGACCTGGTTAGTATCCTTGATGATGTTGTCTTATCAGAAAACATCAAGGTGGATTGGTGTACGAGGGAGGATTAAGTGGCCAGGAAGATGTATCACGCATGGTTCTACCTATACCATCATCCATTATAGGTTGAGGACCAACAGGACTGTGAGAATCTCCCAAGTATGTGAACGACGAGCATTTGCGAATAAATAATAGTGTGCCTCTAGTCCTTAACGTGATATATATCAATTTAGTCCTGTACATCGTTGCTGTTATTGTAAGGTTCTAGGTGCATCATCAACACTATTGCGATGCATATAATGTCTATAAATTGTTCTGTGGTCGATTCTGTCTTCTGGACAAAAATTAGTTTCCGGGAGAAAAGACCATGCTTCCCTCGATTTAAACAGACTAACTCTGCCAAAAGACCCATAAAAATTCCTCACGTCATTGACATAATTCGAACTCTGGTCTTTTTCACCAGGTGTCGGGAGGGTTGTGATTTTACCAACTGTGCTATCCACGAGAACTCCGGTACATTGAGACACTGAATAATCTCAAAAAGAGTTAAACGATTAAGGCTTAGCAATGCATCAACGGTGGTTCAACACAATGCGCAACCGTTCAACATTGGCAAGTTGCTCCTCATCCTCTCTATAGTTTTGATTTAGACCAAGACGACTTCTGTTTTCTTCCTAAGCTTAAACAATATCTCCGACAACAGACATCTTCCTTTAAATTAAAGGAAGCTTTATTTTAATCTATGGGTACGTTTTGTTTTGGATTCATCTGTATGCTTTCAAACGTAATACAATAAACGACATTACTTTTCAGGCCATCCTCACACATAAATCTTCGGGAATTAACCAACAACCTAAATTAAAAAGGAAATAAATTAAACAGGTTAGAAAATAGAACACCCAGAGAGCAGCAGCATGAGAGTCGGCGTATTTAAATTAATTGATGGGCAACTAAAGCCATAAGGGTCCAATATATTATGTATATAAACTGCGCGTTTTCTTTGATAATTGGCATTTATGTGACAAATCCGAGTTTCCAGATGAGAAACCGCCTTGTACCTTTCCCTGAAAGCATTAACTATAGCTTTCAGTGAAAAAAAAACATTTTTGTACAGGATTCTCTGTTCTGCTCTGACCTTTTCAGAATGACAACGCAGTCTTAGGCATATCGATGGTAATCTCTTCTACTTTTGCACCTCCAGATTTAGACCTGGTTACTGATTTTTCTGCCTGTTTGCGTATTCTCAGGCAGGCAGGTATCAAAAGCAGAAAAAGCAGGCAAAATGTATTCCAATAAGGTAATTGTATGTATATGAATATAAATCAATCTGCAGCCATTGTCAATGCATTGCAGGTTGGAGGCCTCCTCAACAAGTCATGTTGAGGAAAATGGACCATAAGCTGCCAGTGCGGCAGCCCTTAGGTGATCATGTGCAACTCGCCATGTTTTTGGAAGATCCAAAACGGAATCTTCCAAGAAAATAATGCGCCGTATCATCGTCCCGCACTGTGCACCAGTGGTTCCAGGAATACAATGAATATATCACCCATCTTGATTGGCCTCCAGATTCGCCAGACTTCAATCCAATGGACACCCGTGGGATGTTTCGGAATGGGAAGTGTGACGTATGGACAGGAAACCGTCATCTATTCCGACACCAGAGGATCTGCAACCATAGTTCCTATAAGGCAGTATGGCTGCAAATCCCTACGGACGTCTTTCTTAAAGCATCTAGTGGAGTCAATGCCTAGGTGAATAGGGGCTGTTATCCAAGCAAACGGTGGATCAACCCGGTACAGTATTAGATAGGTAATCATAACTCACTGATCACTAAGTGTGTGTGTACTATATACACACATTACGGAATGTATCATAACATGTGGGTCCCACTTCAGGGATGGATTTAGGACCTAAAAACAATGAAAAAAGTGCAGACATAGGTCTGATTTTGCCTTGTTTTCAAGTTACTGCCAGTTTTGTGTTCCAGAAATTCTTTCCACAAACTGAATTAATAGCTGGTTCCATTGAACTGTCTACAAACAATGGTCAAATTGACCATTATGCCTCATGTCGTTGGAGGACTCAAGGCCAATAATGGTCAGAGGATAACTGTATTTCGAACATTAGACAAATCCATCATCGAACCGATACACTCATCAACCCAAAAATGCAAGGGATCTGAATAATGGTGGCCCTCATTCAGTGAAAAATTATAATAGAACAAATCCAAGCATCCACATGGCAACACCAAGCCACTGACAAAGTCAGTTAAAAATGAATATATCCGGAAAAAGAAATAAAAAATATGTATATGGATAGATACATCTAGATGACGGCCTTCTCAGCTGAGTGGGCAGGAGGGGAGTGCAATAGCATACACCTTTTGAGTAGATCGGGGTTCAAGTCTCTGACTACTAAATACAGTCGATCTGCTAATCCGCTCTAGACCAGCGTGGCCGATTATGGTCCATTCCATCAACATGACTTGTTGAGGAGGCCTTGGCCCTGCAGTGGATTGACAATGGCTGCAGATTTATTTATTAATTTATATGTATAGATGACCTTACAATAGTTGTTAGTGGAAGATCAAGGGCTATTCTGGAAAGTAATGCTAACAAGGTGTTGTCTAATCTACTTCAAAGGGCTGTAAGTAATATGTTGAAAATTAATCCAGCTATCGCTAAGATGGCGATTTTTAAAGCTAAATTATACATTAACAGATTGCCACAAATAAAAATAAATGGAATACAACTACCAATGATAGCAGAGAACAAATATTTAGGAATAATTGCTGACTCTACATTGATATCCAATCCTCACTTGCAGTTACCTTACTGATAAAGTCAAGAAGTTCACAGGTTCTATCATACGGATGTCACGAGTTGAATGGGGCTTATCTCCCAATACTTTGCAATTATACTATATGGCTGTTTTAATTCCCACAGTCGCTTAAGCGGCAGGGGTGTGGTTTCTTACCGTTGTTGTGAGAGTTCAAGCTAAGTTATTTCTCTTCAAAGGTCAATGTCACTCGCGATTAAAAGTGTGTAGAACAGTGTTGACAGCTGCCCTACAAGTTTTGTCAGGAACTTTGCTTTTTTAGAATTAAAAGAAAAATTCCTACTACCATTTTTGATACAGTTAAAAATATACATACGGATGCCAAACAAGAGAGAATGGGATGTTTTAATTTATTAATTAACAGGTTGCAAACAAGATGGGATACTTCCCTGAATGACTAAATGATCTATACCGGAGGTTACATTTTGAAAAATAAAAATACAAATACCATAGTGGTTTCTGTAGTCATTGAAAAATCCTCTTTTATAACCGGACATATCACATTGAAAGAGAAATTATTTGTGTTAAGCTTGCAGGAGAATGACCTATGTATATGTGAAGAGAAGAACTGGATGCACATACACTGCCCTACTATTAATATCCGGACACCTGCCTTTAGACAAAAAAAGAGCTTTTATTGTCATTTAATATTTTGTGCTGAAACCTTTTGCTTTTATGATGGCCTTCAATCTTCGCGGCCTGCTCTCAACCAGCTTTTTATAAATGTCAGGTGATATGTTCCTCCACTCGGCCTTTAACGCATCCACCAGTTCGGCCTTGTTCTTTGGGCAATCTGGACCTGCAAGTACCCGATGATATGATCCAATACACCCCAAAGATGCTCGATAGGGTTCAGATTGGCATCCTGGGCTCGCTAATCCAACTTTTCCACACCCATGTTCTCAACCACTCTATTACGCCCGAGCAGTATGGCATACCCCAAAGCATTGCCATAATGCTGGAAGTGCAAAGTGCATAACTGTCCAGGCTGTCCTGGTATTGCACAGCATTCATGGTTTTGTCGATAATGACTAATGAACCCAAGCCCATGGAAGGAGCCCCATACCATGACACTGCCTCCACCAAACTTCATTGTTGGGAGGATACAATCAGGAAGGAACTGTTCCCCTGGCATTCGCCACACCCAGGAACGGCCATCAGACTGGTAGAGTGCGAACCTCAACTCGACTGTCCATAGGACTGTTTTCCGGTGCTCTACAGTCCAGGATTTGCCCTCCTTACACCATGTTAATCCATTTCAGCCCGTGCAAGATTATGCCACCGAAGTCTTCAAGAGAAGAATTTTTTATTATTATAACAATTAGCAATACATGACACAAGTTACGACAGATTTCTACGGAGGTATTTGCACTCTTCTGCCACTGGCTTATTTTTATTATTTTTTTTTCTGTACAGTGAAACAATATCAAAATTGGCCTGAATAATCTTGAATGTACTGAAGTGGTATTGTGCGCGAAATGATTAATAGTGACAGATTATTTTTTTAGAGCTCCAAAAAAATATTTTTCTCTTCTGGAATGGAGCCCCAGAGAATCTGGTCCTCTTCTTCGAAACACTAGGTGCGTCAGCATCTCGAATTGATACAGTATAAGAACCAATTAACTGGCCCACCTTTCCGTGGTGTGGATCAGTATCTGGAAGCTGTTGTTGTAGTACGGTTTGAGGATCCTCAGCAACTAAGGCCATATTGCTCCGTGTATATTGTCGGTACTCTTGCCTGAGACCGACTAACTCAGCCACGTTGTGAAAAAGACCCATTTAAATTCCTCACGTCATCGACGGGACTCGAACTCGGGTCTTTTCCATCGGGTGTGTGAAGGACGGCTATCCTACGGTCTCAGGCATAGATAGCAAGGTTTTTTCCCAGAAACTGGGGGTTTTTCGTCAAGCAAACAGACAAATCGACCATAGAACACACGCAATTAACAGACATAAGACACACACATAGCACGGTAGATGAATTTAATTATTCGGGTGGCCTAAATATAATAGTTTGGTTTGTTTGTTTTTTCCTTCAGATTTCTGCTCCTGAGGATTCTAGTATAGTAGTGTGTTGTTTTGTTTTTTGTATTAAACCTTCCGTTGTCATAGCTAAGATTTAAATGTGTTAAAATTACACTAACAAACATACGCACTCGTAGCACACAGTGAGTGTGGGATTGCAATCTATATGCACTGATCATCATAATTTCACGGTTGCGATATTGCTCAACAACAACTGCAAGCTCTGAATAGTGTCCGACGATTACAAACTGAATGCGTAAGGATTTCGTGATTTTTTTCGCGAAAATTAAAACCACATTCGTGAAAATAAGTCTAAAAAAGGAAACTGTGTATACACAGTATCTTTATTTAACCTTCGACCCTTTGGCACGAGCAGAGAATACGTAAAATGACATGGGAATTCTTAAAAATCGGCCTTTTCTGTTAGACTGAACAGTTTCTGAATTAAGACACGCCATTATAGAGATACTCCGGTGAGGAAACAGCTTGCTCAATATACGGTAAGATCCCAATTCACTCTTCTTATTAATCTGCAAGGTACGCCGTTTGTTATTACTCCACACTTCTTTTTTATTGTATGTTTGCAATTTGTTTAAGATGGCCCACGTATTTCATAGAGAATCAGAGATTATTTTGTAAAATATTTCACAGGACATGGCGAAGTTTTACCCTTAGCATCACACGTGAAGG
This sequence comes from Mastigoproctus giganteus, assembly GCF_048544385.1. NCBI lineage: Eukaryota > Metazoa > Arthropoda > Arachnida > Uropygi > Thelyphonidae > Mastigoproctus > Mastigoproctus giganteus. The sequence continues at coordinate 67,114,113 of NC_143585.1, forward strand.
TGTTCATATTGATCTCTTTACAACCACGAAGCGTGCTGAATATCTTTATTTTTATATCTGCAATGAAATGTCTAATATTTCTAATAATAATGCTGATAACTGCTATCAGTTACTTTGTATTTCGTCTTAAATGCATTTATTTTAACTGTGTTAGAATAAATCACAATTCAGTGGGACATCAAATCATCTGGTGCATCTCTAACTTGCTATGCACGCAATGCTTTTATATTTTCAGACCATTAAGGACACCGTCTATCAAGTTTCAAAGCAGAGGATAAGAAATTATCTGTCTTAATTATTACCCTTGGTACTGTGCACAATAAAGTGTGAAGACATTAGCAAAGCAAAAAATTTTAATTCTTAATAGCCACAGAAGATTTCAAAGGAAGAATTGTTAGGTCTGCGCATGAAATGCTTTGTCTGTATCAGTCAAGAGAATGAATAGCAGTATTTTAAGCAGAGCTTAGATTGTGATATGGGCTGTGTCCTCTCGTTTTTTGAGATAATGAAACCAGCAGTGCATATCTTCTACAGAAAATTTCAGAAGGGGAACACAGATAGTACAGTACATCAGCAAGATGTGTAGTTGTCACTTAAGAAAGTGATTTTGTAAATATGGGGATGGGCTTAGAATTTATGCCTTTTTAATTATGTTAGCATTAAGGCGATAACGGCACACATCTCAGAGAAATGTGGTTGAGAAGAAAGCGCGAACTTCAGCACAATTCGTTATGCTGAACACAAATTTTTAGACATCGAACATTGAATTATTCCAGGAGGATCTTCGCATTTTATACTGCTACGCTTATTTATCTTCTCAACATATTAATTCCCAACTTGATCATATTGTCCTTAACTCTGAATAACGTTCAGGGAAGCGACAGAATTCAGCGAAATTGCTGTCACTACTCTCTAACAACGTCCGAATCTGAAGAATGTTTTTCTACCTCCTTCTTCAATAACAAGAGCAACAAGGTCTGAAAGAAATTAGTAATTTTTACACGCAGTGGCCAAAAAACTATAAAAATCTTTATTAAACATTAAACAGACAACCTTTGCGCGAATTCCAGCGCGTACGCGTAGTGGCATGGATTCCTGTGGTCGGTAGAGAACTGGGAAGCCGAACTGTCCTTTCCAACATATTCCAGATATTCTCAATTGGATTTAGATCTGGAGAATTAGGCGCCAGAATAGATGTTGGGAATGTTTCTCGAACCATTAAGATACAATTTTTGCAAGGTGGATAGTTGCGTTGTCGTCTTGAAAGAATCCATCGCAATCCAGGTAAAAATCAAGCATTGCAGGGTGACGGTCCAATACAACTGAAAAACATTCATTGAAAGTAAAGCGACCTTCTAAAATTATGAGCGGACCCAGTCCGTACTAACAGAACGTACTGCATACCATGTTATCACCTCCAGCCATTTGAGTAGTAAACATAAGAGAGTATGCATAGCTTCATGAAGTTCAAGCCACATTTTTACTATACCATTGGTGCAAAAACAAAAATGTAAATTGAGTCTTGTGAAACCACACGATCTTTTTCTACTGTACCACAGCCAGTCCTGGAATTGCCAACACCAATCCAGTTGAATCAGTCGATTTTTTTTTTACAAAAAGAAGTAACTTTCGTAGATCCCAGATTCTTCAACTCCCGGCCCATAGATCAATTGGAAATGGGCCATTCTTTGTCTAAATTGATCTTCTATTCTAAGTCACAGTTCGCTTTGTTCACAGTTCGTTCTTGAAGTACCGACTTTCTGCCTATTTTTTTTTCCTTTTAGAGCTGTATTCTCCTTTTGTCTTCCACTCATTGTATACTTTTGAGATGGTTGCTTTCGACATACCAGTGATTTCCTTTCTTTTCTCAATTGTAAAAAAAAAAAAAATAGTAAAGTAAAGTGCAGCCATTATCAACCCACTGCAGGATGGAAGCCTCCTCAACAATTCATGCTGAGGGAAATGGACCATAATCTGCCACGCTGGTTCAGTGCGGGTTCTCAATTGTAGCTCCTGCTAAACATTCTCGAGCAATAACATCATCCTGAAAAATCGAAAGATCACCTCTCTTCCACATAATCTGATCGACTAAAAAGCCCAAGGAAAGCGAACAGGAACGAGTTTCTCTCCCAGAAACTCGCATTTTTTTTCAACCCTGATAAAAAAAGAACAGATCGTGAAATACACACAAATTTACAGAAAATATTCTGATGCCTCATTGCCTTACCCGTCTTTAAGAAAATTCTAAATGGCCCAGCAACTATGAAATGCAAAACAAACAGCACTTGACAAATTAGTTGCACCATCATCATCATTTTAATGAATGTGATAAGATAAGAAGTATTCAAACCGTCTCAGAAGGAGTTTATTCGTCCTGTCCTTCTATAACATTCGCTATTATCCGTTTTTTTTTGGGAATATCAAATCACAAATGGCAGAATAACATCTTTTAATACATACTAAAATAATGAAGTTTCAGAATGGGTGCAACAGAACCTAAATTTTAAGGTTGCGACAACAAGATAACAAATATATATTAAGCCACGCGAACAACAAGAAATAGTGAGTCATCCAGTAAGCTACACAAACAAGAAAAGTATATAATGCATTATTTATAAAATTACAAGTACATCACTGGTGTCTAATAGTTACGAAACAAATCTGTATATATTAACAATTTACAGAATAAATTAATAAGAAAATACAAAATTATTATATACAACGCATGGAAAATTAGCTTTGAAATATGGAAAATAAGCCACCATATAAAATTGCTTCGAATTGCAACCCTTTATTTCGTCTCTGGAGTGGAAACTGTCAGCTCAGTCAAACAGGTTTAAAAAAATGCTAAAGTGGTGGATGATTTTCTGGAGATGAATAAGAAAAGACAGAAATGCTAAAATTTTCTTTCAGCCAAAGAGTTTGGTTATTTTATGGAAACGGCCCTTACACCTTCCAGCATGACAAAGCTCCATGTCACAAAGCAGGACTGTGAAGTCTGCTTTAAAGGAAGAATACCAAGGCAGGATTTACCGAGGTGTAGTATTGCAGCTGTTCATTGGCACATACAGCCAGGTTTTTTAGTTCGCTATAAATATGTGCCCCAGTACAGTCCAGACTACCTAAATCTGGCTTGGAGCTCAATACCACCAACTCTCTACCAGATATAAGAAGTAGAATGTTTTCCACGCCACACTGAAGCAGTGGGTCAACACGCTATTAATTTCTCTGTATAAATACAGTATTTATTCTACTTTATCGTTCACTTTATACTAATGAATATCGTGTCCTAAACCAAATGTAATCTAAAAGGAATATTTGGATAAGAAATCTTAATCTGTTATAATCTGCAACATTTCAATTTCTTGCGTTATGATTGTCAGCATTTTAATCTATTATTCGTCATAAAAACTTTCAGTTTTTCATCCTAAATTATCTTCTATACGTCACGGATTTTGCACCGTGGTCTGTTAATAAATCTACTCTGTCATTTCGTTTTCATGGAGAATGATTTGTCGTTGTTGTTGGAGGAGGATTTTAGGCGCATCAGAGCTTACACCATATTACTCCATATATATTACGTCAGTAAACTGCACGTGTTGTATAGTCAATTTGCGTGTTTGCTGGAGGAAAATCGCGAGCTTCCGGGAAATAAAACCACGCTACCCCGGCCTGAGATCGACTAACCCAATCATGTTGTTAAAGTTCCCCTCGCGTCATTGGTAGGATTCGAACTCAGGTCTTTTCCATTCAGTGTGGGGAGGCACAGGTTGATAGGAGGAATTGGGTGCATGTCGTCTACACAGAGATCTTATATACAAACCTTTAAACAGACCTGTCTAAAGGCTTGTATAAAGATCTCTAGAAACAAGCTGCAGATATGATCTATGACCTGTACAATATCGTTCAATCAGACAATCAAGAAACTACCCACCGGCATTCCTATGTTTCTTAAATTGTGTAACATCGTTTTCCAGATGACATCCCGTATTTCGACTCTCCTGATCAAAGAGAAATTAGGTACGTTAACAAGAATTATATTGCACTTTCTGTAACTGAATTATTCACCTTACAGATCTTCAACTGTAAATTTCTAAACTAAAACATTAGAAAATGTTGAGTCTTAGACCTAGTTGAAAATGCGATTATTGTTAAATTCCATGAAATTTTTCCTCGGGTACTACTTAATATGTAAAATAAATGTCTTCTTGGGATTTTTTTCCTGATTTTCGGAAATACTGCATAAACTTGGCAAACCGTTTTTTCTGATCCACAAGCTGCAGATCTTATTTCTCTTCTGGCCAATCTTGGAAACTTTTCGAACGGCTTCTTGTTCCACGTATCCAAGAGCTTTTTCAAAACAAAACTTATGATCAAATAATCCATTTGGCTTCAAAAGAGGATGCCATCGCTGATCTGGTTAACAATTGTAAAAATTCTTCCGCAAAATACGAGTTGGCAATTTCATCGACTTTGAAGGAGCTTTTGATTCCCTTTGGTGAGAAAGCGCCCTCAATTCTCTTTCTCTAGCCAAATTTACATTAAATTGTACAACGTTATCTGAAAAACAAGAATTTGGAAAGAGCTTTATATCTGGCAGAGGCGCTCGAATTTTAATGAAACATATCACAAGATTTTTCATCCCTGCTATTTCATTTGCATTATCAAATTCTATTTAAAAAATGATTTTATCCTTCTATGAGTACGTCTTTCTTACTTACTGGCCACGGGTTACTAAAGGGCAAACTTTATCTTCTGGGCCTCGAAAGTAATCCTGCCTGCCTATGTGGAGCTGAAGAAACCTGCAGTCATGTTTTACACCACTGTCCACTTTTTGATGGACAGAGAAATTAAATAAAAGTAAATAAATTTTCTGTTTATACTCCTAGACGACCACAGAGTTAAAGGAGTTCACAAGATACAAAGAATACAAGAAACAGCACCGTATTTAGTAGTCACGAGCTTTAAACCCCGTTCCCTCAAAGCACGTGTACTTATGCACCCGCGCGCCAGATCACTCGGCTATGGCCACCGAATTGTCAACTAAATCTTGTCTCACAGCCACTAGATTATCTATTGAATCTTATCCCATAGCTTTCCGAGGGTAATGAAGAAATTCTACTTGATAACTCTACAACCTTTCCAGTATTTCTGCATTTCTCCGTGAGTTTTCAACATTAGAATACACTTATTAACAAATAGATTACATTATTCATGTTCCAGATCTCTTATTATTATGGAACTCGCTCGTGTGTGTGGCCAGCTCATTTTCTGCACTTAGTCTTCAGCGTTGTATATCCTGGTTCTGTCTTTTACGAAGCTCTGGGTGTTTGTTTCTTAAGTATAATATAATTAAGTATAATATCACTTTCTGGATTTTTTCCCCCGTCTGGTACCTAGGTTTGGGCAGCCTGAGTACTAGATTTTTGCAGGAATCCACTGGTATTGCACTACTTCCAGTGGAAGCTGAATGTATATATACATTTTTTGTTGTTTTTTTTTTGCTGATGCTCTTGGATTGGACCACCAAGGATACGGTATTTGCACCCATTGGTATTGCACTGCCTCCAGTGAGTACGGGATTCTGTCCTACGTGCTATAGGACATCAGACGATAGTAGTAGTTGGTATACCTGATGGTATAACTGACTATCTTAGCTTACAAGACTCATTAGATATTTTCAGCAACTGGGCGCTTAAAATTAACTTTATTATTAACATTAGTAAATGTGAAATAGTCTCATTTAGGAATCAGAGAAAAATCATAACACTTTATCGTATTAATAATGAATATCTCTCAAAATATAGCGAATAATCTTGAAAGGATACAGATCAGTGGATTAAATACTTGCTGAGACAGGATGGAATTCAACATTATGATAGTGATCGATATCACGTTTTCGTACAATATAATTCATATTTTATAAGTGACTGCTGCTTTGGAGATTCTTAGGAATACAGACACCATAATGAGAAGCCGAAATGAATATTCAAAAAGACAGGCGCGTACAGCATAAAAAAATTGCACAGTCACCTTAGCTTTTGGGGGTTCTATAATTATCTATTTTGCCTCAGGGGAACTTCACAGTACTGAAGAAGCAAGATAGAAAAATGGTTCTCAAGAATGACTAGTTATTTTCAAGTAAAAAGATCATTTCGTACTTTTCTGTGATTTATTTTCTTTCAAACTCCTAAATTTAACTAATTCATCAGTGATTTAAGCTATTATCGAAAACTTCACTGATATTTAATAATACATGATTCTAATTCTAATTAAATTAAAATTTTCCTGTTTCTGTTTTGTACAGTTCCAATTTGTTTTATAGAAGTTTTAAGCAGTAATGGAAAGAGAAGAGAATGAAATTTATCTGTCAGAAGGAATACAGCCAATTTCTAAAAATCATAGACCCAGCATTAGAAAAGAATCATTGGCTAATGTTCAGAATTATCTGAAATCTCTGGATTTACCACTAGATGTTGACTTAACCGGACAAATAATTTTGGTGAACTGCCCAGATAAAAAACTGACCAATATAGAAGAATCTGCTCCAGCTTTAGATGGACAAGTAAGTATAAAGAAAGTTTATATACCAATAATAACATTAAATGAAAATACATTTCTCACTTTTGGTTAGGAAACTTTTGAAATACAAATATAGAAGAGAACAGAAATGAAGAATTTCTTAGGTTTTTATTTGATGAAAATAGTCGCCACAAACATTTTATAATTGGGGTAAATAAGGTGAACATTTTTACCTTCAATATCAAAAAAAAAAAACGGAAATGCAAGTCACGAAAATTGAGTGGTGACGTCAGTACTGATGAAAATAGAATGGAGCAACCAGAAATGCATTTAAACGAAATTATTGGGACCTCAGCATTCCCAGCTGCTTGCTGCAAGTTTGCTCCATATCCTGAAGATGAAGCAGTATATAAAAGCGGTATTCCTTTATTAAATTTATATATTTTATGTATATATGTATGCATATGCTCATATTAGTATGTATGTCTGTTAAACCAGAAGAATTTATCTAAGCGTAATGTTTAGAATATTTACATTAGATTATAGAAGTACATTCCTACAAAGCTAGGCGGTATTCAACTAGAACAAAAATTGAATACAATCCACCTTTTTCTTATTTTAGCAAGTAATCTTGTTCCAGGACTTTGTTACATCATGTTTTCACAAATAATTTTTACCCTACTACTAGAATGTCGATGTAATGAATAAATGTATAAAAAAACAGCTTTTTGTGTGATGACATGTTGCCGAGTGACCTTGAAGAATATAATCTTCCAGGATGGAGCGGAATTATATAAATCAAGTCTAGAATCTGTTTGTAAGCTAAAATGGGACCCAGAGAACAGAACTGTATCCCATTTATGAGGACTCCAAGTCACATGTTTGTGACACCAGTTTCAACGAGCTCTGCGGTGGTTAGGGGTTAAAGGGATACAAACCACTGGCTTCCTTGCGTAGAGTCCACTGGAATGTTTTCAGCTGTGTCCCGTCATCAACTATCTCTTGAGATAGTTGATGACAGGACATCGTAGGGTTCCATCTAGAACTAGATAGCAGTCTGTTCTGGTTTACGTAGCCCTCGGGTGATCTTGGCCAGCTCTCCTTGTAATGGTTCCTGTCTCCTGAAACTGCTTCCATAGTGCCTAGACGACACTGCTTGACAGATACAGCCAACGTGCCACCTACGCCTATGACTGCCTGACTTAAAGTAATCCAACGGACAGTCATCTCAAAAGAATTATCTAAAAGACGCTGACTTGCCATCCTGAGTACTGGAGATGTGGCAATGATATGGTAGCAATTTGTGTTTTTATAGGCATGAATAATTTGCATAATATGCGGCCGCATATTATGCAAATTATTCAGTAATGGAATTCAGTAATGAATTCAGTAATGTAGCAGATGGCAGGATGCCTGTCATATTAAATCTTCGCCTTCGGTGACACTGTTCACAATAAAATATTCATGAAAAACATTTTTAGTGATGTACACTGTACATCACTAAACTTGTAGTGGGCTGGTGCTTAGTGAAAACAGTAAGTAACTTTACCACCAAACTTGATTTATCATGTAGTCTCAACTGTTAACAAATAGCTTATCACCTGGTACCACTGTAAAACGAACGTTATTTAAAAGGCAACGAACATTCAAACACATTGGACTATAAAGTTTCACTATCGGTGTAAACTGAGAAATGTTCTCCACAATTATTTTCACAAAACGATAAGCTTTGCATGTACCTCCATGAAATCGGGGCGTAATCAAGCTTTAATGTATTATTCCGTTATACAGTTACTGTCGGTATTAATTCATTGAAATTTGGTCCATTCCATGGTAAGTTTGGCTGTTTTGTTGGATGAAAAACCCAAGTGACAAACGGAAGAACTGTGCAAATCTACATCCTTTAGGAAGGATGTAGATTTGCTTGAGCGTGTACAGAGAAGGGCAACAAGATTGGTGAGGGGAATGAAGGGATCCTCTTACCAAGAGAGGCTTAAGTTCTGCAAATTGCAGTGGCTGGAGACTAGGCACCTGTGCGGTGATCTGATTGAGAGGTGTATAAGGCCTTGAATGGGTTGAGCACTCTGAATTCTGATGGGATCCTTCCACTTGTTCAGATTACGAACCTAAGGGGGCATAAATTCAAATTAAGAAAAGACAGATGTAGAATATATGTGCGGAAATTTGCCTTTAGCCATCGGGTGGTTAATTGCTGGAACAAACTTCCATCTGTCGTTGTGGAAGTTGATAGGTTAAATAAATTTAAGGAGGAACTGGACAAACATTTAGAGGGAATGGTTGTGTGAATTTTTTTTTCTGGCTGATGCTGCATAAGCTCATACACTTGCTTTCTTGTATCACATGCCACTACTACTACTAATACTTGGAACTTGGCCACGACTTAAAAAGAAATGTCCCTTTACAGCTACCCAGCTAGAGGACACCGCTTACATGATAATATGGAATAAAAATTGTCATACTGTTTACAGTTTATGTACAGAATACTGAAATGAAATTAAGTGATTAAGATACACAAATACAACAATGCATGGATAATGTAGCATCACCGAACTAATCACCTAGAACTTGACGAGGGCATACATATCTGCAAGAGTGGAAGATCTGTAGGCTTTGTCCTTTCACAGCTTTTGTAGTCTGTGGTTTACCTCAGTTTATCTCTGTTTGGGAGTGCATTGGTATGTAACTAATGAGGTTTATGGTTGAGGCATATAAAGAAATTGGGACTATCCAACGAAGAATATAATTGGTGATAAGATGCGGATTATGAAAGTTGTAGATATCCTGTTTCACTGTCCAGATAGCTGCATAGGTTTTTTTTTGTTGTTGTTGTTGTTGTTGTTGTTTTTTCCGAGTGGCATTAAAATGAGACCAGTACGTAAAATCTTTATCCCGGGTGACGCCCAAATCTTACTATGGGTGACTTTTTTAACTGGAGAGTTCTCTATTATAATGTTCACATCATTGATATTTCTCTTCTTGGTGATAGTGAATTTAGCGCTTTTCTCTTTGTTTATGAAGAGCCCAATCGCATGGAGGTAAATTTCAAGTTCTTGGAACTGTTATTTGGAGATCATTGTGGTAGACCGAAGAGACGGAGAATTTTGTAGCAATAAAGTTAAGTCATCGGCTTACGTTGTAAAGTTAGCATGATATTCGAGGAAGGGTTCTAAACATGCGGCGAAGAGGGCGGCAGAGAGAACAGCCCCCTTGGGGGGCCTCTGGAGCAGACAATTCTGTGATGACGGTGCTGATTCCTTATCCGTAGAATCATGGACTGTAAGAGCTTCTTAAGCAGGAATACAGTCCTTCTTTATGCGGAGCAATATGGCCTTAGTTGCTAATGCTCCTAAAAAAACAACCAAATAACAAATAACCTTCTTTATATAGCGCGTAGTGAGCTTTATCTCGTGTCCTTTGCCATTTCCGTTATAGTTTCTGTTACATGATGAAGGTGCGTTTCGCGTCACTGATGAACCAGTTGTTCGTCCGATGTCTTTTAACAATTTAGCTAAATTGGTAAGCGTCTGATCAGGACGGCTAGCAACGATTTGGTTGCAGTCTGTAGATCTTAATATTTATAGCATGGTTAGAGGTTGTATATCCTTTAATGAGAAGATCTTCAGTTTAGATTCTTTATGGTTATATTGGCCAAGTTTTTGGGAATAGCAAAGGTTTCACAGTCAAAGGCAATTGGGAGCTGATCTAATGCGAACCTAAATAACGACGTTGTGAGAGTGAGATGGTCAAGGTTTTAATGTTGTCTTGTAGGTCGCATATGGGTTAATGTAAAGGGGAGGGATGTTGAAATCATGCCTTGGGGAGGGCATGTTGAAATCTCCTAAAACGGAGGTCACCGTCTGTGAAGCTTGAGGTGGTTTTTAATCCAACTAGTTAGTTCATCCCCTCTACCATAATCCCTTGTGTCGGGATTATTGTCTGGAGGTAAATAAACAGCAGCAACCTGAATCCTCACTTCTTGGACTTTAAAAATTACAGAAATGACTTCAAATTCTAGCGAGAGTCACTGCTTTATGCACTCACAAGGTGGTGGATGTCTTCGAATAAGATACAGACCCCCCCCCCCCACGTCTGTGGTCTCTGCCATCATTGCATATATTTCCGTAACGGTGTGGAGTGGCCATGTGGGTAAGTTTTCTTCCATGGTTAAGCTAAGTTTCCTGGATACAAATGATATTATTATATTTGTCAAGCAGGAAGAGGGACTGCAGAGTCCCTTTTGTTGAAAATACCGCGTACATTTTGCGAGAAACCCTGAATGCGGGGCATGGATGGTAAATTTTTGAAATCGGTGATTGCTATCGTAGAAGACGAGTTAGTGGAGTAGCCAGCGAGATGGCCTTTTTTACTTAGAGAGAGGTCTGATAAATATGGCTGGGGACCAGAAGTCGGGATCAAGAACATTTTGGTAGACAAAGGGCGAACATATTATTAAGGAAAAAATCTCTTAATGGATTCAGGACATGTTGAAGGTCGAAACCAGGAGGCAAAAATTGTGGTTCTGGTAAACGCTGCAGAGATGTCATATTTCTTGGCGAGTGTGTTTACTGCAGTGATTATTCTTTAATAATTGCTTGTTTTTAGTGGTGTTGGAATTCTTTGGTTGCCTTTAAGAAGGGAGAAATATGGGATGGGGTGCTTGCTTCTCAATGTGTATCTCTGGTCGTTGATCATCAGTTCCGTAGCTGGATCGTGCCTGTTGTTATGGAGTAGACAACAATTCGTGCCTGTAAATGTGTCACCTTTTGAGTGTTATTAAAGACGTGGTTGGCTCCGAGTGCATTCTGCGGCGGTTTGTAAATTTGCTTCATTTCATCTTCTCATGTAGATTCTCTAGTGATCTCTAGATTCCAGAAACTGAAAATAGCTTGATTCTTTTAGGAGAATTTCTAGGGCGCTTCCATTTTCCTTGGCCATCCTATTGGAATTCTTATCGTGTTTCTTTCCGTTATGGATAGGTACTTGAGCAAACTTCGGGGGGTGTTGTTTGAGTAGCTGCATCACGTTTTGTCGTGAGGGCAGCCGCATCGTTCACTACGTATTTCTTGTAGGTGCTATCAATTGTCCCAAGGGCTTCACATAATTTCCTTGCCGGGTGATATTGTTTTCCTCTTCATATCAAGCTGTTGCACGTTCAGAATCTGTTCGGCGAATTCCTTTATTTCTTTCCCACGTGTGATTTCAATAATGAGAGTTCTGTTTGTATCATCATGAAGCTGGGTAGTTTGCGTCCATTTGATGTTATGCAGGTCGATGTAGGTGCTGCTTTAATAATTTTGGTTTGCTATTACATTTAAAATTATTATCTTTTAGGAGTAAGGGGGTTATTGCAGTTTTGCTTTTTATTTTGATTTCGCTGCTGGCAGACTTGAGTTTGCGACTCATTCTCGTGCATTTCATAGAGACTTTACTCTTGCGAGATGTCAATGTACTATTTTGGCTAACGATAGATTTGTTCTCTTCAATGGTGTTATTCTTGCTTTCGGATATGTCGGGATGGATTGAAGATGTGCAAATGTATCCCCAATTCGCAAAGGGGGGGGGGGGGAACAGAGGGTGTTACGAGGAATTACAGATGTTAATTTAACTCTGTTACTGGAACAAACTTCCATCTGTTGTTGTGGAAGTTGATAGCTTAAAATCAAGTAAGAACTGGACAAGCTTTTGGAGGGAATGGATGGGTGAAATGGGAAGGTTTTTTTTTTGTTTTTTGGTTGATGATACATAAGCTTGCTTTCTTGCATCATATGCCGTTATTAATGCTAATGATAATAATTGGAATCTCTGCGCTGATTATGCCGGACTGGTGCTTCGCGTCTTTTTTCATATTGACACACAGGGCTGTTATTGAAATTCAATATGTGAACGTTGGATATTGTGTAAAGGTATTTAACTCTGTTAAATCACGACCCTCAAGGAGCCGACCGGGCTAGCCGAGTGGGTAAAGTACCTGCCCGGCAACCCAAAGGTCGCGGGTTCGATTCCCGCCTCGGGCTTGGATCAAAGTACTGCAAAAACCTTGGGAGGTGCAATATGGCCACAGAAGCCGATGCGCCAACAACTATCAAATCAAAAAAAAAAAAAAAAAAAAAAGACCCTCAAATACAAATGTAGAGGGTTCTTCCATCTTTAGAACGATTGTCTCACGCAGTAATGTACTGTTCCCTCAACGACCTTGAGAGATTACATAACAGGACCCAAAGGGCAATGAAAGCGCTGATTGGCTTTCTGTATAACTTAATATTAAAATCACAAATATCTATTTACCTTATATCCTCTTTCCTAAACCGCTTAAAGATTTGGGTTAGTGACTCTAATCTGCGTCGGAAAGTTGCAAACTTAAGCCATTGAATAACTGTGACACTGTAATATTACACTTTATTGGAGAAGCACTTTGCTGCACGGGAAACCAGATCATACTGTTTGTGTACATTATATAAAAGAGGAGACATTTAAATACCACCAATACTGATCTGATGTGTTACCTTGTTTGACACTTGGCCTAATTTAATAACATAGGTTAACCTATCCTTACAGTAAAAAAAAAAAAAGTTAAAGTGCAGCTATTATCAACCGACTGCAGGATGGAAGCCTCCTCAACAATTCATGCTGAGGGAAATGGACCATCATCTGCCACGCTGGTCCAGTGCGGGTTGGCAGATCGACCGTATTCAGCAGTCAGAGGCTTGAACCCCAGTCTACTCAAAGAGCGCGTGCTACTGCACTCCCACTCGTGACCACTCGGTTACAGTACTACCCTTATAAATATAATTTCTTTGCTACTTCCTTTATATTATTACTTTCCCTTTTCTACTCCTGAACCACCCTTACATTTATTCATATCATTAACAACAGGAATGTTCCTTTCTTTTACAAGGACTATCACTCAATGGCTTACAGAGCTAGGTTATAAGTCCTTGAGTTCAGGATTCAATAAAGATTCAAGGAACAGACTTACATTCCGATTTTGCCGCTACTTCCAATGTCCTTGTGTTCAGGTTTTCTACGTGGCTGGCAGGCTTACTTCAGATCCTTGGTCACTCCGGTTTTCCTTCGAGGCTGACAGGCATGCGTTCACTTCTGGGGCACTCTTGACATGACTCTCCTTCTTGTGTAGACAACATTCACAGGAATACATACTTGGCTCATTCTCAGCGGTCGACACTCGAACCCATGAGCAGTTCCTTCGCAAGGTTTCCTTCAGACTCTTCACAAGGGCCTACATTACCAAACTCGCCTACCTCTATTTCAAACCGCAACTCACGACCTTCATCCCTTAGACCACATCACACAGAAGTCAGACACAGAAATCTCTCTCTCCCTGAACTTTACTCTTCTCCTCAAGTTTGGCACGCCTTCCCCAAGGACTCCAACCAATCCTCTTTTTCTGTTTAAATCTCCATTCCTTTCCATTTCCCAAAACAATTCTCCCTAGCGCACAAACCAACCCTTTTCTAGAACTTTCTTAATTTTTCTCACAGGCAGCATGACCCTTTCATGTCCACCGGTAACCTCCAAAAACACTCATTTTCGTTTCACACCTTTCTCTTTAAATGTATCCGAACACCCCAATATCAGTCAGTCAGCCTGACGCCGTTTTATTTTGACGCGAACACTGGACGTCCACTCATTTCCTGTTTTGGTTCTAACGGTGTCATAGATCAAAATAATTCCGTATAATCCCGTTTCACGTCCTATTGTTCTTCCTCAAGCAACCCCTTCATGCCTGTTTTGAAATGGCACCCCTTTACTTAGTCCTGCTGTCCCTGTTTGCTCTCTTGTATTATTTGAATTACTTATTTACCCCTTTGCTACTATTCTTAATTCTCACGCTTAAAACTGTCCATTACTAAACCTAGCGTTCTTCAAAATTTAATCTTCTTCTTTCTTTGGTCCTTAGCTGGCAGCTGGGGGAAGCGGTTGGCCACGCAACCAGTATGCTGCTGTAGGTGCCGCAGGGTTTCGGACTTGCTCTGTGATGTTCTTCCATACCTTACGATCCATGGCTTCAGTCCTTGCCTGGTTAAGGTCGAGACGTCGGCTCTTCAAGTCATCCTCCACTTGCTTGGTCCACGTTTTCCTAGGCGCGGTCCGTTGGATGCTCCATTGGGTGGGTCGTTGTCTCCAAAGGAGTGTGGATGGTATTCTGTTCGTGCCCATTCTACATACGTGGCCAAACCATCTGAGCCTTCGCTTCTGGATTTGGTCGGCAATGGTTGGTTGCTGTTGGCATCTGGCGCGGATGGTATCATTAGTGATGCGGTCGCGAAGAGAGATGCCCAAGATCTGCCGCAGGCATCGCATTTGGAATACCTCAAGTTTGTTCAAATCTAACTTGAGACAAATCCATGTTTCCGATCCGTAAAGAAGAATGGGCAGGATCAAAGTCCGGAAGAGTCGGATTTTAGTCTTTGTGGAAATGTTGGTCCTCTTCCACAGACACCATTTGGGCGAGGCGAACGCAGTGGCCGCCTGTCCAATTCTGCTGTGGATTTCCATGGTGGATGCAACTTTCTTCTCCTGGACCAGCGACCCAAGGTATTTAAAGTCCTGCACTTGCTCGATCTGGACGCCTTCGAGATAGATGGTGGCTTGCGACCCATCTGTTGTCAGGGCCTTTGTCTTACCAGCATTGATCTTCAAACCGTATGGCCGGGCAATGCGGGCAATGTCGTAGAGGATGTCCGTGGCTTCAGCGTCGTTACCGGCAAGGATAGCACTATCATCAGCAAACATCAGGTCTTACTTTTAGCAAAAACAAATATTCTTATTTAAATTTGTAAGATCTATATCTTACAAAGTGCAAAGTGGCAGGAAAAAGCTGAACCGAAGTAACTAGATGTCCCTTTTAGAATTCTTTTAATTACTGGATCAGCGATTGCGATTCACACAGCTACAAGAATAACGTTAAACCAGCTCCAAAACAGGCAAACTGTTTCTAGAAATTCTTCCTTAAGTAGTCCTCGTGTCACCTCTCATCAAGACCTGAGTTCGAGTCCCGTCGATCAAGTGAGGAATTTTTACGGGCCTTTTTCACAACGTTGCTGCGTTATTCGGTCTCAGGTGAGAGTAGCATGGTTTTTTCTCCCAGGAACTTTTTTTTGTGTTTTTGTCTGGGCGGCTCCTAGAACAGAAGTTCATCTCCGCCTCGTTGCTCTGTTCAGTTTTTAGACTCTGTCAAGGTAAGGCCAGTGTGTATCGTGTAAAAAAAAAAAGAAAAAAAATTTTTTTTTGAAAAGGAAGGCGAGAAAAAAAAAAAGTTTTTCATCCCGCACGGGAGAAAGTGATAGGAAAGAAAAACTGTGTTTGTGAGCTTATATGTGTGTTCTGTAGACTGATGTTGTGTTTTGGCCTTTTGGCTACCTGGAAGCATCAGTCACCTGGACAGATGATTCTGGGTACTCGTCCACACCACGGGAAGGTGGGCCAGTTCCAGTAGAGCACGTGACGCCTCAAAAGAGACTCTGACCCACCTGATGTTGCCAAAAGGTGGGACAGATTCCTCCGGGGACCCATTCCAGAGGAAAAAGGAAGGAGCGAGAGAAAAGAGAAGAAGAAAATAAAAAAATAAAATAAAATAATAATAATAATAATAAATAAATAAAATAATAATAATAATAAAAAAACCCATTAGCGAGAAAAAAAAAAAAGACTTTGCGATAAAAAATAAATAAATAAATACTAAATAAATAAAAGAATAAAATAAAATAATAATAAACTAATAGTAAAAGAAAGAAAGAAAAAGGGTAGTCTTCAATAAATACTCTTGTATCCAGAATAATTCAGATGTGGAACTGATGACCTTTAGGATCAGTGCAATGACAATTCATGCAGACATGAACCATAGAAGAAAATAAATCAGAGAAGCAAACTATTGTCCCGCTTACACAGTTGGATTTGGCGGATTGTTCTGGTGCACTAATCCGGCGTTGATTCTTTTTCTGCGAGCAAACACCTCGGAGGCAAAGTTCTGAAGAGCTGAGAGATGATTCTTATTATGCAGAAGCATTTCATCTTTCCCCGAAGAGAGATCTGGAACGTCAGTTCGGAGCTTCACCGTAAGATCGTCGTAGATTGCACAGTTAAAGAGCACGTGACTCCAATCTTCTGTATACCCGCAGCTGCAGAGATCGGTGTGATGCAAGCGAAACTGAAAGAGTTTTTGATTGAGAGAGCCATGTCCTGTTATCAGAAAGGAAGTTTGCATAGTTAAAGAGCACTAGGTTTTAACCGATTTAGAGAGTAAGAAGGTCACATCAGGCAGAAATTTTCTTGTCGTCGCTCCAAATAAGTGGTGAGTCGGCATTAAGCCAAGCGGCCATTAGTTATTGATTTGCAGAAGATGATAGGATGAATACCTCTGCCGCAAAGTGCTGTAGCGCACCTAAGTTCTTTTGGGATTGTACCAGGAGTTCTACTTGGTCAGGAGAAAATCCCGAAATTGCTGCCTGGAGTTGTCTAGGTCCTCGTAGATAGTACATTCAAAGAGTACATGTTCCCAACTCTCGACAGATCCACAGAAACAGAGATCGGTATTTAGCAGACCTAGCTGGTGAAGTTTCTGGTTCAGGGATCCATGTCCAGTGACCAGAAAGGAGGTTTCCATGCTGATTGAGAACCACTTGTTGACCGCTTTGCTGGTTCCGAATGGGATATCCGGTATAAATGTTCTCGTAACAACACCTTTTGTGGTCGTGTCCCATCTTGTCTACCAGAAATTGATTAGCTCGTTATAGCAACAAACTCTTTCCTGTTTGGTATCACTGTCCAGGTGGAGTTCAATACCCAGTATCAAGGATAGACAGGATAGGAAGGGAGGAGGTGCCATGCTGTTAATTAAGAAAAATATAAAATCAAAAGAAGTGCATCCAGTTGATATAGATGAACAGTGCACTGTTGAGTCAGTTTGGTGTGACATAAGCACTGCAAAAGCAAAAATAAGAGTAGGAGTGTGTTATAGGCCTAATGACTCGAATGAGTACAATGAACAATTGTACAGAGAAGTAGAGTGGGCTAGTAAATCAGAATGTCTTATAATGGGGAATTTTAACTTCCCAGATATTGACTGGAACTTGTGGGTTGGGCACTCACACACTAGTCAGACTTTTGTGGATTTATTGGATGATTGTTTTCTGCAGCAGCAGCATGTTCGAGAGGCAACCAGAGAAAGTAATACTCTTGATCTGGTTATCAGCAGTGATCATTCATGTATTAGGAATTTTCAGATAAAAGAACCACTAGGTGGCAGTGATCACAGCGTACTGATGTCGGATTTACTCAAAGATTTAATTACCATCAGGGGTAAAGGAAAGGGTTTTTGCTTCCGTTAAGGCGACTACGATGGTCTGAGACAGTTTTTAAATTCTGTACAGTGGGATCAACTGACGATGTTACCAACAGTAAATTCTAAGTGGGAAGCATTTAAGGAATTAATCGTGGAAGCTACTAAAAGTTTCATTACTATTAAGAAATATTGTTCAAGGTTTAGGCCTAAATGGTTATCAAATGAACTAATGAGACTCGTAATAGAGAAGAAAATGCATGGGATGCATATAAATTATCAAGCGACTCAGAAGCCTATGGCAAATATAAGCTAGTCTGTAATCAGGTCACAAAGGAGGTTCGGCAGGCGAAGGCAGATTACGAGAAATCTTTGGCAAAAGATGCTAAGAAAAACAGCAAGGATTTCTTTACTTATATAAACTCTAGAAGGAAGGGGATGAATCTGATTGGTCCACTGGATATCGATGGTTCGGCTGTTGATGATCCTGCTCAGATAGCAAACAAACTGAATGAGTATTTTTCATCTACATTCACACATGAGGAGTGATTAAGGTTTGAAAATGCCACAAGGTTATCAAATTGTAACAGGCTGCTTAATGATTTTGTAATAACTGAGAGCAAAGTGGAGGAGAAATCGTGGAAGTTAAACATAAGAAAAGCACCTGGGGTGGATGAGATCTATCCAGCTATATTAAAGGAGGCGACAAAGCAACTAAGCAAACCCTTAGCCATAATTATGAGAGCATCCTTGGACTCAGGGGAGGTTCCCACGGACTGGAAATGTGCAAATGTATCCCCACTTCACAAAGGAGGATCGAAGGGTGACACGAGTAATTACAGACCATTTAGTTTAACTTCTGTTCCGGGTAAAATAATGGAGTTACTAGTTAAAGATGCATTTCAGGATCATCTAGACAAGACTGCAGCAATAATTCAGCCACAGCATGGGTTTGTTAAGGGAAAGCCTTGTCTGACAAATTTTATTGGTTATTATGATGTGGTTACAAAGGAACTGGATGCAAAAAATAATTTTGATATCATATATTTGGATTTCAGGAAAGCTTTTGACACTATTGTGCATGGAAGACTGCTGTACAAATTCGAGCAGAATGGTATTAAGGGTAAGTTGCTACAATGGATAAAAGGATGGTTAAGTGGGAGAAGACAGAGGGTGGTAATCAATGGGTGCTGCTCTTCGTGGACTAATGTTATTAGTAGAGTCCCACAGGGTTCGGTGTTGGGTCCACTGTTGTTTTGTATATTTATCAATGATATTGATGAAGATATATCAGGCTTAGTGTCAAAGTTTGCAGATGATACAAAGGTTGGCAGGGTTGTTAATGACAGTAATGGCAGTGCGCTACTGCAACAGGATCCAGATAATTTGGGCAGATGGGCTAAGAAGTGGCAACTGAGTTTAACCTTGACAAATGCAAAGTACTGCATATGGGTAGAAGTAACCCCAGAGAAACGTACCAACTGTGTGGTACTACACTTAAGGTGGTAGAAAATGAAAAAGACCTGGGAGTAATTGTGCAGTCTGATATGAAGTTTTCTGAGCAATGCAGACAGGCTGCCAGGGCTGGTCATGGGGTTTTGTCAATGATATATAGGAATTTTGCTAGCAGGAAAAAGGAAGTGATTGTCCCTCTGTATAAGGCAATATCAGGCCACGTCTTGAGTACTGGGTACAGGTCTGGAGGCCTCATTTTAGGAAGGATGTAGATTTGCTTGAGCGTGTACAGAGAAGAGCAACAAGATTGGTGAGGGGAATGAAGGGATCCTCTTAACAAGAGAGGCTTAAGTCCTGCAAATTGCAATGACTGGAGACTAGGCACTTGCGCGGTGATCTGATTGAGGTGTATAAGGCCTTGAATGGGTTGAGCACGCTGAATTCTGAAGGGATTTTTCCACTTGTTCAGATTACGAACCTAAGGGGGCATAAATTCAAATTAAGAAAAGACAGATGTAGAATAGATGTGCGGAAATTTGCCTTTAGCCAGCGGGTGGTTAATTGCTAGAACAAACTTCCATCTGTCGTTGTGGAAGTTGATAGGTTAAATAAATTAAAGAGGAATTGGACAGGCATTTGGAGGGAATGGTGTGATTTTTTTTTGTTTTTTTTTTTGATTGATGCTGCATAAGCTCATACACTTGCTTTCTTGCATCACATGCCACTACTACTACTACTATTTCAGTTGGGATTCTTTTCTTCAGGCGGTAGGCAAGTCCTCTATAGATGAGGAATAGATCCAGGAGGATGTTTCAAGATATTAGTTGCAATGCTGTAGTTGACAGAGTTCTACAAGCGCGATGGGTCGCAAGAAAACTACGGTCCCCGGAAACTAGGGTTTATCGTCCAAGGAACAGTAAATCGACTACAGAACACACGCAATTTATAGATATATACAGGGAGCAATATGGACTTAGTCACTGATGCTCCTAAACCCTTCTATAACAACAACAACAACAACAACAACAACAACAACAACAAGACCACTGATTTGTGGCTATTTTACAGTGTCACAATGATAGCTGTGCGTGGGAGTTTAACGGATATTCAGGTGTTGCCCAATAATAAGACACACAACACACGTACATGCCCATGTCGATCATCTACGTTGAACGTCCCAAAAACATTGAACAACTGAAGAGGAGAATCAGATCTGATTGGTCTAAGATCGACGTAATTGGGTTAAAAGTGTTCAAATATCTTACGCACACACGAATGAAATTTTTCCAAGTTTTTTTTACCTACAATTCAAACACTTACATGAATATTTCTTATGCGCGACTTTTACGCCACCTTTCGTGACTCGTTAGTTTTCATCACGCTGTTGGCTGATTACAGTCGTTAGATGAAAAGGAACGGTGATACTGTCAGTCAGTTTTCACAGTGTAATGTTTTATATTTTTAGTACGGGACTTTTAACTTGAAGATTTTAATTACCTAAAGTTAGCCGTCTACTCAGAATATAAGTACCAGCATTAAGTGAAACTGCAAATTACAGATCACAGTACGAGTTTTCTTCCAAATGATAAAGTGTATTTCCTGGATTGTAAATGTTTTCCAACACCCTAACTGCTCCGATAACAACGTAAATCTCCCTTCGACTACTGCTTCGCTATGTCCAGTCCATCAACTTACTCTAAGAATTATGAAGATACACGATTCAGAAGCTAAGGTGAATGGTGCCATCAATTCATCAAGGAGAATAGTGTCTCTGTGGTACTGCACTTTTGAAGTTATTAATTCGCCCTACAGGAAACTGTTGACCCCTGCTCAAAGCATTAAGGAATAGCTCCACTCTGCCTGTGAAATGTTTGATGAAAATGATAATGAGGTCCCGTCTTCAGATCTTACTCAGGTACTTTCGAATGATAGTTCTGAAATAAGTGATAATCTCACGTACTGTGAACGTGGCATCCGTTTTGATCAGACTGGTGAGTTCAACTTCGATATTAAACCATCTATGGCTAGTTTACAAAATTCTGGTTCTTTCAATCAGTTACCAGTATCATTGGATTCACGGAATGACATGCAAGACTGCATTTTTCATACGCAAGGTTGCCTTACATCTAACGAAGAAATTAACAATTATGTTAATCTACTTTATACTCGTAAATGGCTTGAAAAATTGTTTACTTCTACTAATATTCATTCGCTTAATGGCGTCTCACCATTGCACAAACCTTTATTTTTAGCTAAATCTACAAATACCGAGGAAGAATTCTTTTCATCACCGAAAAACAACAAACCTACTAACAGCAATAATGCAATCCAGACAAGTAAGGAAGTGAAAACTAAAACTGATACTGCCTGCTCACATCCGAATGGATGTAAGGACATAAAAGATGAATCCAAGCCTGATTATCCCAAAATTCCTGCAGATGTAGGGCCTTCCATATTAACTTGCCTACAGCCTTATAATCTAGCTACTGCCACAAATATTTCCGAAGAAGATTCTGCTTTCATTAAACTGGATACTTCGCTGACGGACGTCCTACCTTCGAAGACACCTTTATTTTTAGCTAAATCTACAAATACCGAGGAAGAATTCTTTTCCCCTCACCGAAAAGCAACAAACCAACCAACAGTAATAATGCAATCCACACAAGTGAGGAAGATAAAACTGATACTACTCACTCACATCCAAATGGACATAAGGACATGAAAGATGAGTCAAAGCCTGGTCATCCGAAAATCTCTGTAGATGCCGGGCATCCCACATTAATTTACCAACAAACCGATAATCTGACTACTGCTAGAAAGACATCGGAAGGTTTTACTTTCATTAAGCTGAATACTTCCAAGGAGGTTAACAAGAAAGCCATCGAGGAAATTCCATCCTATGCCAATATTCTACGGAAGAATCATAAAAAAAGAAACAACTCTGAATATTCTTCCAAACAGGTAATTAATGCGAAATTAGTTGATGATATTAACGATAACAAACTAAAATAATCCAAATATATACCTTTATCTAACAAATAGAATTACATTTACTTTCTCCAGATATGACTTTAAAAGAGTTGTATCCTTCGCGAGTTATTTTCGTTGAAATATAACTACCAGTTAATAATCTACCACGATAATTACCTTTGTAGATTGTTACCTTTGACAACGTCATAAGAGAGAGAACGGCTCATAGTAGCTCTCTCTTATGGCGTTATCTATCTTTCATTTCTTTCCTGGATATTCTAATCATCGAGGGGAGTAATACATATAACCAAGGGGCTGGCAGAAGTTCCAGAACGTGATGCTGTTAACAAAGGTAATTGTGGTATCATAATTAATTAATTACTAATTATCTCTTAATGCATTTCCTTATTTTGAATTTTTTTTTGGTCATTTCCGAGTTGAATCCTGACACTACCAAAAAAGAAACCAAAGTGATTTTAAAGGCGTTTTTAATGTTCTCATTGAAGTGATACAATTAAAGCTTGAGCTAGTGGTGAGGTGAAACTTTTTTAATTTATATTGTCATGTTAATACAACGCATAATTTTTTAATAATATTTTTATATGAATATAGAAATTATTGGTCGACTTCAACATTTTTTGTTCCTTGTTCCTAAAAGTAGATCGCGGATCGGCTCTTTCTCATTACTGACTTAAACATTTCAAAGCTACTCCTCTTCTGAAGCCACCATTGAGAAGGAACACTCACTTATTACGTAATATGTCATAAAATTGGACAGAAGGCATTCTTGTAATGGCCATTATTGATTCGACATCAAGTTCTACTATAGCTATGGATGGTGTAAGTATTCTCGTGCACCCACCAAGCAAAAGGGCCTGGTTTTAATTCTCATCGCGGTTCAAAGTTGAAGGATTCTCTTCGAGTGTGGGAGAAGGCTTTGCCCACTACTTTCTGTTGCTCAGTTATTCGGTCTCGGCGATGAGTCGTATTTCTTCACCCCCACCACATTCTCCAAGCAACTGTGGCATCACCTTCATCAGTAGGCAAACAGATCACAGAACACACATGGACAGATAATTTGCAATGAAGGAGGAGACCGAACTGATGCAAGACCAGATAGCAATTAAGCTATAAGGCATCATTATGCTGTCTGTAATTGTATGCATTCTTCTGTCGCTTTCTTTTTAGAAAAGACCAGAGTTCAAGTCCCGTCGATGACGTGAAAAATTTTTCTTGGCCGTTTTTACAACTTGGCCGAGTTATTCGGACTCAGGAGAAAAATAGAATGGTTTTGACTCCCGGAAACTCAGGTTTTTCGTCCAGAAAACAGAAAATCGAATTCAGAGCACACGCAATTTGCACACAATAAGCAGAGCAATATGGCCTTTGTCGTTGATGCTCCTAAAATCCTGTTATTTCGACATTAACTAAAACTATAAATGTCAGTTTGAAAAAAATTATGAGCGAGTTGTGTGATAAGGTGGGTGTTCAGTTTTGCGTGTAATCTTATTCTTGCGTTAATATCAAAAAACGCTGCCAGATCGAAAACAAAGGAAAAGATAAGAGGCAAGTAATGTAACCGAATGATTTGGCAAAAATATAATTATACAGTAGTTCCATTCGTGTCAAATTTTCAGTGCTATGGAGTGTTAGACCATATTGAGCAGTGTATATTACGTCTGTAAAGTGCGTTTGTTCTGTGGTCGGTTTTCCGGTTATCCAGAAAAAAAAAAAACGTCATCTGAGACCGACTAACTCAGCCACGTTCAGTAAGGTAATCAAAGCTCTTTTCGGTTAAGATGTAACACTAATTTTAAATTCAAGTATGGGCTCAGTAATGTTAGTGCTGTATCTTCTGAAATTTTAAATACTTCACACTCTTTGAGCGAAAAAATGATGGTAGTCTGTAGGTTGATGATACTGATTTATGATTAAGAAGACACCGTACTTATTATCTATTTTATTTCCTCCAAACAGAACTGTAACCACCATGAGTAGCGCAGTTGATAGAATCGGTGTCTTCCCGACACTGGGTGAAAAAGACCCGAATAATTCGAATCCAGTAGATGACTTAAGCAATTTTCATGGGCCTTTTCACAACGTGGCTGAGTCAGTCGATCTCAGGATAGAGTAGCGTGGTTTTTACTCCCGGAAACTCGGGTTTTTCGTCCAGCAAATAGTAAATCGACCATAGAACCCACGCAATTTACAGAGTACAGAGAGCGTTATGGCCTTAGTCGCTGATGCTCCTAAAACCCTACTACAACATCAACAACAACCCCGCACTGGATTTGCGAGGATTGGGTCTAAAGATGCAGCAAAGAGGGCGGTACAGAGATACCCCCTTGAGGGAGCCCTCTGAAGCAGATAGTTCGGTGTTCATGGTTCTGATTTCTTATCTATAGGGTTCTGGACTGTAACCTGTAGGAGCTTCTTAAGAAGATCTAAAAGGTGGCTAGAGATTTTGAGGTAATCGCATAGTATGGCTCATAGTACAGGGATGGACAGAGTGTCGAAAGCCGCCTTAATGTCGAGGAACACAATATTGAGTTGCTCTTTTTTTGCTTAAGGTATGTTCTATTCTGAAAAGTGTGTCCATGAGGTTGGTGATCGTGGATCGTCCGGGTAGTATACTATGGAGGGTTTTGCCCAAACATATGATGGGTGAGAGCGGGGATCTTGATTTTTTACATGATTTTGAGAAAGGTTCTACCTACAGCAATTTGTCTATAATCGTGAGCGATTTAGGGTTAGAATTTTTTTGGGACGAGAGAGACATAATATGTGTTCCACTGATAGAGTAAACTCTTATTCCGAGGATGGAATTGTATGCATCAAGCAGGAGGTTGATGATATACGCACTGCACTTTTTAATCCATCAGGTCCAGTGGTTGGGAAGACTGTTGATGACGTCAATAAGGCGCTCCTTTCAGATGTATATTTTATCCAGTGACATTTGATTCGATGGTGGGTTAACCTGTATTAAGGGGCTAGGGGCAGGCAATGGATTGATTTCAAGCGACTGTCCATTCGAAGAAGACGTCAGTCATCATGGGGAATTGTTGGTTCTTGTTGGTGTAGAATCTTTTCCCATATTTCATTCTATAGGAGATCCAGTCATTCTGTGTTTTCCTCTGGATACGAATGAAACGTGCTCGGTGTTTTTTATAGAGCTAGTAGTGAGCTGTCTCCTGTCCTTTGCCATTTCCGGTAAAGTTCCTGTTTCATGATAAAAACGCATTTCGCGTCACCGGTGAACCAGTTCTTGGTCCTGGAATACAGGCGGACGGATTTGGAAGCCACTTCACTGGCGATGTCTTTTAAGTAGTTGGCTAAATTGGTGAGCGTTTGATCATGATGGTTAGCAACGATTTGGCTCCAGTCTATAGATCTTAATTTTTGTAGGATGATTTTAGGTTGTATATCCTGACGTAGTCGAGTGGTCAGGAGTGTATATCTCTGATCGATGATCATCAATTCCGTAGCTTGGTCATGCCTGTTGTTATGGGGTAGGTCATCTTCGTTTCTTTCATGGAAATGTGTCAACTTAGAGCGTGAACCTGCTGCCGTTTGTCAGTTCGTTTCATTTTCCTTTTCTCATCTCGATGCTCTTGTGATTTCAGAATCTGACAATAGCCCGATTCTTCTAGGAGAGTTTCGAGGGCGCTTTCATTTTCCTTAGCCATCCTATTGGAATTCTTATTGTGTTTCTTTTCCCTGTGAATAGGTAATTGACCAAACTCCAGGGATATTGTTTGAGTACCTGCATCTCGTTTTGTGACTGCGCTGAAGTCATGAGGGCAGCCACATCGTTCCGTACTTATTTCTTGTAGGGTGCTAGCAATTGTCCCAAGGGCCTCACATAATTTCCTAGTTGCTTGCCCGAGTGATATTGTTTTCCTCTTGATATCAACCTTCTGTACTTTCAGAATCTGTTCCACGTATTTCTTTTCTTTCTTTAAGCTGGGTAGTTTGCAGTTCGACGTAGGCGCTGCTTTAATAATTTTGATTTGGCTATTACATTTAAAATTATTATCTTTTAGGAGTAAGGGAATTTTACTTTTTATTTTGGTATTCCTGCGGGCAGACTTTAGTTTGCAACTCATTATCGTGCGACTTCAGCTGAGACAATCACTCAGATGAAGACGAGAGCTGCTCCCTGATGATACGTCTTCTGTAAGATTTGTTCTCAATGAATTTCTTGTAATTAACATCCATCTCCTGTACGTTTTGGAGCATCTCCATGGGCAGGAATCTGTCACCCTTTCTGAGCCTCCACGCCACGGACTGTGAAGGGAAGGCTCTTAAGGTTTTCGGGGAGATTCTCCAATCACATATCTGCCAAAAACTTGGCGTATTATTTTCGCCTGTTATCATTTTAATTGAGACTAGTAAGCGGGTGGTGAAGAGCCGTTTTGAGACTTTTGTGTAGTTTAGAAGTTTGGTCATTTTTGAAGTGTGTGTTAGGGGTGGAAGTTTGTGCTTGAAGAGGATCCGACGAAGAAGCCAGTACTCATCAGATGAGATGGTTTTAGCGTGGTTTCTTGCCGACACCCAGATTTCAGATCCGTAGGTGATGACTGGCTGAAGAAACCTGTAAATATATTGAAGGTGTACTGAGACTGTGACATGAAAGATGTGTTGTTTGGCAAGCTATACTGGCAATCTCTATTGGCAGACCTTGTTGTTAAGTCTGCGACATGTTGTTTAAAGCTGAATTTAGGGTCGAAGATGACCCCGAGATCTCTATGCTTGATTACTGTAGGGATGGAGGTTCCATGGATTTTTAAGGTTTAGTCGAGTTTGGTGTGATTTCAGTGAGAACACAATTTGTGCAGATTTATTTGGGTTAATCTTAAGAATGGTGTTGGTAGTTGCCAGCAGATTGGTGATGGTGGACCTGCGTTTCAATGCATAATGAATAAATGGTGAATCACATGGGATAGCCTGGTTGGTAAAGATGGGGAGAAGTCACTTCTCCATGACTTTGAGGATACATGAGGCTTTCAAATTGGCCTGAACTGTGATAGTGAGGTGGCTCCTCGTGTTTTTGGAATTTCCCGAACTATATATTGGTTGCAGGCTGTTGGGAAACTGAAAGTTTCAAATATTTCCCAACAGCCTGGACAGCCTTAAGAACTCAAAGCGCTCAAACGACCTTCAGAGAAGATTAAGAGTAAGGGACAGAACACGAAAAAGTGCTGTTGGCTTTCGACATAGCTTAATATTAAAATAAAATCATAAACATCTGTTTACTTTATATCTTCTTTCGTAAACCGCTTAAAGATCTGAGTTGGTGATTTTAATCTGCGTCAGAAGGTATCAAACGCAAGCCATTGTATAACTGTGGCACTGTAATATTACACATTATTGGAAGAGCACTTTGACGGACGTCTGCACTAGTTACCCACACAATTGTTTATCAAATAATTTTTCTGTTTATACTCCTGCTCGACCACATAAAATTTCTGTTTATACTCCGGCACGACAACCAAGTCAGTAGAGTTTACAATAAATCGTCAATACAAATATTTATCGTATTTAGTAGTCGCGGGCTTGAACCGCGGTCCACTCAAAGAATGCGTGCTATGCACTCTCGCTATTGACCACTGGGCTACTTCAGATCTCACAGTTAAAGGCGTTCACAAGATAGAGAAAATACAAGAAATAGCACTATATTTAGCAGTTATGGGCTTGAACCCGGTCACTCAAAGCGCGTGTGCTTTGAGTGACCGGGTTCAAGCCCATAACTGCTAAATACATCGCGCTGACCACTCGGCTACGGTGATTAAGGAAAGTAAAAAGTTCATATAGTTATCCACTGATCAATTAATTACTAAGATTTCACTTTATAGAACACTTAATGTCACTTTAGGGTCTGTTTGCATGAATAAATATCGGGCCATTTTTGGCCACTCATCATCTCTTTGCATAACTCAGTAATTGACCCCAGGGGCTCACATCTGGTGAGTATGGGCTTGGTACACCCAGGGTCCTGAGCTGGATATCATCATTCTTCTCTTTCTTGGTGATTTCCTTCTATTTCTGACTCTCTCTCTCAGAATGTTTTTTTGTCAGGTGCAGCATAAGACTCAGGCTTCCTTGCGCCATATGGCTAATTATAATAATAATTCCAAGTTGAAATTTCTCCACTCTTTCTGAATTATTAAGACATATTGGTATCTTATTAAAATTTCTCATAATCTAATTTTTTTTATTATTAAATTACTTTTAAATGTAAAACGGCAAAGCCAACATTAATATGATATTCCCAGCAAGGGAATATCATATTAATATATTAATATTTAATATTTAATTTCATTTGTCAAGATGTATATCGCTGTTCTTTATTCTCGTTCTGATATGATAAAGAGTGAGTTCATCAATATATGAACAACTAGTTCTTTCCGGCTTAAAGACAATCTTTCCATCTGAATGCGATTGTAGGAGCAAAGATAGCGATATTTTCCTGATGGTTTATGACAAACAACTGGAGAATGTCACGTGTTTTTGTTGAGAATTACACCATCTGTCAAATCGCATGCTTTGCTTTCCAGTTAATACTCTTACCTGACTTCAACCGAAGCAGATAATTCATTAATAAGCTAGATAAGACGCGGATTACTATCAGCGCACGTTTATCATTTCTGTAAGTTATAAATTCAAGGGCCTTTTGCCCCCGCGAAGAGCTCTGATGGCCTAAATGAAATAACCAGTTTTACGCAGAATGGTAAGTAGAAGACAATGTTTATCTATATTTCTTTATTCTCCTTATTATTTCCTCGTTTCCTGCGCTTTATTTTTTCCAGCATTTGAACCTTGTCAGGCTCAACGTGAATTTGCATGCTTGAATAGCGAAATTTGACACTTTTACTTACCAACGTACACAATCTAGTTTTAGTTTTCAAGGGCCGTGCCATCAGTTGCTTCATCATTAAAGTATGTAAAAGTCTGCTAATCCTCGCAAGTTGGCAATGGTTTGTAATCAGAATGGAGTATAGTTTTCTGGGTATCGAATGTTAGAAAGCCGAAGCGAGAGATAAAGCCCTCGCTTAAGAAATTGTTGGGCTAATAAAAAACATTTACCCCTAGGTTTTCTTAAAAGCAACAGAACAATAAATAATAGTGTTTATTAATGATTCATTTTAATTTTATGATAAAACTGTGGCCGTACTAATAATTATAAACAATTATAATAAATAAATAATTCTTATTGATCTTCTGGAGGGAACACGTTTGGGACTTATGGTTGTCTCACATTGCCTGTACTAGCGAGACAGGGTCACCGTGAATTTCGTTAAATTTTCGAAGAAACAGATGAATTTTAACGTATATATGCATGAAGTTATCCACATGGAAATGTAGAGAACATATGACTATAAGAGAGAGAGAGAGAGAGAGAGAGAGAGAGAGAGAGAGAGAGAGAGAATATTAAAAATATTTTGTTTAATACTTCTGCATTTTCCTTGATAGGACCACACGTATTTCGCTCACTATTCTTATTCCTTCTCGCTATTCGTATACCACTATTGTTATCTATCTAAATTTAGAATATTTCTAATCTTACTCAATGTCTGTCACTTTGCAAGCAGATATTAAACGCAGATAATTAAAACATAGCACACACACACGCACATACACATACTTATCATTTTTGCTACAATCATTTTTGTGTTACAGCTTATGTTTCCTGGAAATGCTCAAAATGACCACCATGCGTCTGAATACACACCTGCAAACGCCACATCACAAACCTTCTCGCCCGCTCAATAGTTTATAGTTTTAGGTGTCCCTCTGTTATGGTGCTACCATCATCTGAAACTTGTTTTCTAAATGAACCAGTTTTCCGAAGGTGTTCATGTATTCTCTGAAAGGTCTTCGTATTTGGCTAAAAACCTTGCAACTATCCAACTAAGAGTCGTCACTTTTCAGGGTTACAGAGACTCGCTGTTCAAATTATATTCAACACAAACCAGGAAGTTGTTCTTTACTCTAGTTTGACGCTTCGAAAAATAACTTCGGTATAAATGAAACAGCTGGGAAGAGCATACAGAAGAACTTAGACCCACCAAAGGAATTCAAATGCCCATTTTAAGTCTACAAAAATAGCCAGCTCATACTTAGAGTTTGAATTTTCAACGTGAAGTACATTGAAAATTCTATAAAGAAAATTTCAATATTCATTGAAGAGTCTATAAGGTCATCTTCGCATGAGCGACCCAAGCAGAAGCCGAAGTACGCTTTGATGAACGTACTGTAGATTCTGGGATATTAAAATATCCTGTGTCCGTAGGACACCAAGATTTTAGAAAAATCTTTCTAAGAAACTGTTCCAAAATTTTCGGATGGGATTCTCTACTAAGTTTATAAAGTAGAACCCAGGAGTTGGAATTCCCATAGTTTTTTACAAAATTAGTTTCCCGCTTCCTATTAGCAATTGCATTGGTGTAAGTAAGTATTCTTGATAATTAAGTACTCACTGTGAAGTTGTTCAACTTCAATTTGGGACCAATGTCTATGTCTTTGATAAGGACGTCGAGCACAATGAACTTGTTTACAAAGCCGCAAGTTCATGAGACTACCATGCTCAAGATCTAGTGGTGATGGATTTATTTTCAGTAGACTTGTAAGATGGCTTGAGGATGGGCTGTTGAATATTCTCCGCAAGATTAGACTCGACTTGTTAGAGTAGCTGCTGAATATGGGAAGGGAAGTCAAGGTTTACAGAAGCATCAAAACCACTTTATGTTTTTATGTTTAAGTTTTATTGCAAGGTAGGAGGAGGGAGTTTGTTCAACGGGTATGAGGGGGGATAGAGTGATGTCCATGAAAACATTCCCCAAACACAGATACCACCACCGCTGGCCTGTTTTTCGTCCAGCGGCGCAGTCTTGTTGCAGCTGTTCACCTGCTTACCGTCAAATCCGCACTTATCCATCGACATGATGGAACTGGAACCTTGATTCATCAGACAAGTCGACTCTTTTCCAGTAGTCCAATGTCCAGGAAAGGTGCTCCCCTCCTCTATGTGCTCTGGCTCTGGCTTATTTGAAAGATCGTGAACTGTTTGTTGTCCAGGACAGCACGTGCCGACCGCCGTTCACTTCGATTGTCAACTAGTGGTGGCTGCCCATCACGGCACGAGGGGGAACTGTCATTTGATTAAATTATCAAAAAAAAAACCCCAAAAAACAATCATATTAGGGTTATCCAAGACGGTGATTGTAATGATTGAGCTACCAGCGAGGATTGATTAAACTGTGAGTCTCATTTAATGAAAGAACCTTAGGTAACATCTGACCAAGTTTCTTATATTGTTCCCGATAACTTGGAAACTTTGTTTTTGATTGCGAGCAGTAATGAAATAAAAAAGATTAATATAAAACATGTTTAAAATTTCCTCCTAATTTGAAAAATTAATAAGCACCGATCTTTTGTGTTTTGATGATAACGAACGCAGCAGATTACTCTTCCTGCCCCACTAAGTAAAGAGCTAATGGCTCCTGCTAATGAATGTAAGTTTAAATATTTAAAAGTCAATTTTAATTTCCCACAGGGAAAGCTTAGCTTCGTCTCTCCACAATGCCAAATTGTAGAGAGTTGGCAATATCAAGGTACATTTTACGAAAATTAACCCTTTTTTGCACTGTTATTGTTTTCATAGAAGTATCTTTGTTCCTGTCCATACTACCACAATATCTAATAAACCGTAATTTTTCTTCTTTGTGAGAAATCTTAATCCATTTCTTAATCTCGTTATCAGAATATGAATGAACAAGCTTTTCTTTTTCAGCCTATATGAAAGTTAGCGTTGTGTTTAAACAGCATGTCCACTAGCTTCTTTGGTAGCAGCTATTTGACAGCTGCAGCAAAGATATTTAAGCACTAAATAATATCAAAGGGTAGAGAGAGAGAGAGAGAGAGAGAGAGAGAGAGAGAGAGAGAGAGAGAGAGATAACATCCCAAAGATAAGTTGAAATACAGAAGTCTATAATAGTGATAAAGAAGTTATAAAGTACGAGTTGTTCCTATCTGTGGCATTCCTTGCCACACGATTTTTGCTATGAACAACACTTTTTCTCTGACCAGATTATAACATGTGTTTTGTTATTTACTTCAAATTGTGACACTGTTAGGTAATTTGCACAGGGTAAACGATGACCAACGAAGATCAAGAGGAGACCACGTTTTCTGAGATTGGACTTGAGGTAAGGCTAGACTTCCCATACTTTCATCCATTCAAAAGTACTCCCGATCTTTTTAAAGGAATATTGCTAAGAAAGAGGCACTTGAACCAGACAAAAGCTGGTTTCAGTGCATCCATGAAACCTATTTCCTTTAATTTGCATTTTTCAAATTGCGACCGAGTTAGTCGGTCTCGTGTGAGGAGTGCATAGTTTTTTAATCCCAGAAAAGGGCGGTTCCCCACATTAAACAGAAAATAATTATTATTATTATGTATCTTATTTAGAATTAGAATCTGGTAATCTTACTCAACATTTACAGAACCATGGTAAATGTTCTATATTAAACGTTCTATGCGTTCTATGTTAAATGCACGCACACTAGTATATATTACGCTCGCGTGGGTAGCGAAGTTGATGAAATCGCCGGCCTCCCCACACAGGTGAAAAAAGACCTGAGTTTGAGTCACGTCGATGATGTGAGGAACTTTAATGAGCCTTTTTTACAACGTGGCTGAGTTAGTCGGTCTCAGGCAAGCGTAGCATGGTTTTTTCTCCTAGAGACTCGGGTGTTTCATTCAGCAAACAGAAACTCGACTAAAGAACATGAAATTTACTGACAATATATATGGAGCAATATGGCCTTAGTCGCTGATGCTCCTAAAACCTAACGTATATACACTGCTCAAAAAAAAATGACAGAACAGGTAGAAAACGTGGTGTTACTCGTGCAGCTTGCGATAAAGAATTGCCAAAAAAGGCCACATTGCTGAAGTCAATAAAAGATGCTCTAAAATATGGTCACATGACATTAGTATGGCGTTTGATCCCCTCCAAAGGCTAAACAGACCTAACAACCGTGAACCATGCTCGATATAAGGGTCTCTATAAGCCTGTGTGGCAACAAATTCCGTTCTTTCACCGTCATCAAAATCTATCATCTGATTAAAGTGTCACTCTCGTTTAGTGACACAGCCATGGTGGGGGAAATATATCTGAGCGAGCAAAAAAAATGTTATTCTTATCTATCTATATTTAGAATTTCTAATTTTACCCAACATTCATCGAGGTGAAATTGGATTCTATATTAAACGCAGATAATTAAACACGCAGACATATATATATTTAGATTTACGTATATAAAAAGACTACACTGAATATCAGACACAATATAGTGACGCTTCATGACATTAATTTTGTTTCTCTTAATAAACATAACCAGGAAACGTTGTAATTTAAAAATAATTATAGCATTTTGTTTTAAATAGTGTATCAAACTATATCTAAAATTATTAATTTTCGACTTATACATAATGTAAGAGTATGTGATGGATATACAATTCGCAACATATCAATTCATAAATAGACTGGATATTTGTGAAAACTTATAGGTTCCGGTTGGCCACCAACCATTTCTCAAAGAAATGTTGGTCGTGTTCGTATAGCTGTCTGACGCATTGCCATACATCAACGAAGTAAAAAGTTAGTCGTATGGACCTTGAATTTTGCCAGATTGCTCTTTCTCTATATATGAACAGTTGGAAATTGGTTGAATATAATCAGATCATCCCTGCGTAAAACCACTGGTCAACGTCCGCGATGGATCAAATTTGAGTCTCTCTCTCTATTGTGATAATCTCGCAAATAAATATTTTACATACAGCGGCCTACAGTGTGGAAAATCTTAGGTGAAACATTGGCGAATAAACACTTGCAAGTCAAGCCGTTAACTTGCCAGTGTTGCAATAAAGGTTCCAGACCGGTGGAATAACAAAAAAACCCAAGTGAAGGAACTCAAAAATGGTTTTATTTTTATTCAAAGTACTTACTGCCTGATTGAATGTACTTATTACACCGTTCTAAGAATTCCTGAAAAGAGTCAGCGAAGGAGAGTAGGGTGGATGGTTGATCTGTACAATGCCATATTTTGTCAGAAATGTATCCACAAGTGTGGAATGGGTGGGGCATTTTCGTGCAACAAGAACCAGTTGCATTTCTCTCGAAATTTCGGGAAATGCCCTTGAATATTCTTTGAAGCACCTGTATGCAAAATGCTTCGTCTCTAGGTCGTACTGAAACATCCAACGTTCATCTCCAGTGACAATACAGTCGAGGAAATTAGGATTCTTTTGAAAGGTCTGGATGAAGACTTACAATGATGCCATTCTTTATTGCTTCTGCTCATCCGTGAGGCTGTGCAGCACAAATTTTACAAAGACCTTCCTTTCTCTAAATCTTTATGGAGAATTTGATGAATCGTATCCTTATCCAACTCATCAGCCATCATTCTGAGAGTCAAACGATCTCTTGCCACAGTTTCCCGAACCTTTGCAACTCTGACCTTATTTCGAGAGACTGATGGACGCCCACTTCTTGAATCATTGCAAACATCCTCACGCCCGTCTTTGAACAGTTTATACTATTCAGATACACTGGTACGAATTCATGTTTTATCACCAACAGTTTTTTAACATTTAAAACGTTTCTGCGTAGGGTTTTTCCATTTTAAAGCAATATTTAATATTTGTTCATTTCTTCATTACAAAATCTTGACACGGAAAGTTAATGCTACTAATGAAACTGGTTGTTACTTGGGACATGTCAGCCTATTATGTAATCACTGTACCACCATCTGTTCGCACAAAATCTTTCCATTAATGATGACAAAGCTACTTTTTACAAATCCGAACAAGTGAACCGTCATTTTATGATGACGAGGATTTTTTTATATTTTCATGCACTGGGAAATCCCATACAATTATTAACAAGTGGGAGGTAGTAGTCCCAAAGCAAACGTGTGTTTTGCAGTCTTAAAAGTAGAACGAACATAAAGCCAATTTTTTTTTCCGAAAGTATCTTGACATGTTAAAAATGTGTTTGATGGCTAACTTGTGAATGATTTGGGTGAAAAAGTTGTTTTTCAACAAGATGACGTAATGACACCCTTCGTAAATAAAAAGCTGTTTGTACTGCCGATTTACGGTCCAAACACCAAGCGCCCCCAAATTGTTGTTTGACACCAATCTCTTTTTATGGGGTACATTAAAGACCAATTCGTCAATCTGTAGAGTGCATTGGCTGAAATATCCACGGAAATGAATAAAAAGCTCATATATGGTTTAGATATTTTCAGAGTCCCAATGGATCTCATATGATCATCTACAAACCCAAAATAAAACAAAAATGTTGAATTAGTTACTATCGGCATTATTATTATTTTTTAAGAGATATTAAGGAAAAAGCAGATATAAAACTGTACCTAAATTAGTATTAGTACTCCCCTCCTTGCTCACCTCCTTGTCCCTCCTGGAAAAATTCCTACACATCATTGGAAAAAGTCCATGAGTTGTCCTAGCAGACTGTCTGCACTCTCAGAAAATTTCATGTCAAACTAAATTATTCCTAGATTGCTTTGTTCTCCATCAGCTTAGGTGCCGTTCTACCATCCAATTGGTACGTTATTCTGGGATTGTTGCTGCCCACATGCAGTAACTTGTTTAGCCTCTGAAAGGGATCATATGTCATACTATCATGTGACCGCATTTTCGAGCATCTTGTATCGACTTCTGTAATGTAACCTTTATGGTAGTTCTCATACAATCCCTATAAATGTCCCTTATGAAGTTTCTCGCTGTCTCCTCCATTATTCTATGGTACACCACCACCACACCGAATTATTTCCGCGTCATCGCAAGCTGCACAAATTATACCACTGTGCTCTGTTAATTTTGTCGAGCAGAGGACGAATGAATTCCGGTTATTCGTCCTCAAAACAGGCAAATCGACTGGAGGACACATGAGGTGAGTTAGTTTTCGGGTGACCCCAATATGACAGTTTTTTTTATCAGTTTTTCGTGGACCACCAAAGTGTTAAACATGTGCATATCGACAGTCTCTTTGTATCACGGAAAGATTTTCCATAAACTGGTAAAAAAGGAAAGCAAGCTTTTCTTATTCTGAAAAATTTATTTAATTTATCCACATGACAAAAAAGCACATTTTACATTTCGCCTTCCCTGCCATATTCCTTTCCTGTTGATGATGGAATTAAGATTCTCCGAGGAGGAGTACATGTAGAAGTGAAAGAAATGAACCTTCAAGTTACTCTTGCAATATCCTAATTTTTGAAGTACATTGAGCATATTTTCAACGGTTCCTTCATAACTAGTATCTTTCCTGTTCCCTAAGAAGTTGCGAACATTTTTGAAATTAGCCCATGCTTATTTTTACTGTGGTCATATTTGGTTCGAAGTGTTCATCCTAAATAAAGTTTTAATTGTGTTTCAATATCTACTTTGAGTTTTGCATCATATAACCTTGGAAACTGTTTGCAAATATACTTTAAGCGATTTAAGTATCTTTATTTATTATTTCACAAGGATAAAACCATCCTTGTGAAAAGCCTTTACAAATTGCTTCATTAATTATCTAAATCGGTTTAAAACAATCTGGTAACCGAGGAGAACATTCAGCTATTCATAATGTTTATCTTCAGACTTTTAAAAAATTGACTTCTTTAAGAATCTTAATAAAATGTCATCATAGCATTAGTGTCGAAGACCGTTCTTACCTCCAGTTTAGTATCTTACTTTTTAAGAGCTAATAAAGTTACCTGCTAACCTAAATTTTGAGTAAGACAGCTGCAAATTTAAAATATCTACAAAGTTCCACAAAGGGGTGTTTGAAACTTCCAGTACTAGACATGCATTAAAAAAACGGCATATTAGGGTCACCCGAGAACGAACTCACCTGCCCATGCGTAATATGTCCATAAATTGTGTATTCTCGGGTCAATTTTCCTGTTTTTCTAGATGAAAAACCCCATTTTCAGGGAATAAAACCTTGCTGTCCACGCCTGAGACCGACTAACTCAGCCACGGAGTGGAAAAAAAAACCCTAGAAGTTTCTCGCGTCATTGATGGATTTAGAACGAGGGCCTTTTCCATCCAGGGGTGAGAACAGTGTTTATAACCACTGTCCTAACTGCGCGGTCTACTAGGCATGCGTAAGATATTCTTCCTTATGGATTTTAACAAACATAATAACAGAACTATACATTTATAGAATATAAATAATAATATCATTAATACGGCCACATTTCTTATTGAATTTGTTCTGTATTTTTGAGAAATCATAAAGTATGCGCTATTTTATTCATTGCGATTTTGTATGAATCTGTTTAATGTCGTGTATCCTGATCTGTCAGCGCATCTATTGGTTTAAGAAGATAACCTGCTTCATTTTGTTATCTGTTTTGCCCAGAATCACAATGTTGCCTTTGTCAACCCTTCGATTGTCATTTACAGTTGTTTTTGTTATCTACAACTGATAGATTGTTATTCAATTTTAGCCCTATGTCCCTGTTGTTCTTTAAGTGGCAGCTGTTATTTATCTTTCATGTTTCTTTTGATTTTTTGTCCGTTTTGTTTCAGTGATCTGTCTCGGATTTGCATTTATGAGAAGGAAAAGGAGAACTGAAAACGTACCTTAAGCCTTAATCAATAAATTTATATCTCATAAATTTATTATGAACTTATCATAGTTAGCATCGATATTCCGAATTCTTTGATGGAGTTAGTATGGCGAATATCTGCCAGGTGAAGTCTTGGTCTCTGCAGAGAATGATGGACCAGCCGTGAGAGGAGGAAGTTGGAATCTGCCAATCACATTGGTCTCAGATATTCGGTAGCTGGCATTTTAACTGCAATAATCATCCTAAAGTCTCCATTTTTTCTGGATGTTTGGTAATTTCAAGGGTTTTTCAAGGGTTACCAACCTCAGAAGCCAGTATAGGAGCATCATCTATGCCATACAGTATAATTGGATATAAAAATCTTGTGCTATAATTCCTGGTGACTGCGAGTTCCCAAACATGCGTTTCTGATCTCTTGTCTCGTTTCTCTGATTTTTTCCGACTTCGATTTAAATATATATTTTATTGATGAGAAGATTCGTTAATAACATGAGGCAGATGAACTATGCTGATTTAACAAAAAATATCTGTTAATAACAAAAAAAAAATACTAATAAACAATACTTTTAATAACAAAGAAAAAAAATTAAAAGTTGTTAATAACAACGGTAACACAAGAAGGCAGATCTAAAGATGGCTGATAGTAAAATGGCCTTATGTGTAACCAAAGGAACCTTGGTAAATGAATGCCTTTTCCAAGATCCTTTGGTTATCGTTCCAAATTGCTTTCATTATCTTCAAGAGCTTAAAC
This sequence comes from Mastigoproctus giganteus, assembly GCF_048544385.1. Classification (NCBI taxonomy): domain Eukaryota; kingdom Metazoa; phylum Arthropoda; class Arachnida; order Uropygi; family Thelyphonidae; genus Mastigoproctus; species Mastigoproctus giganteus. Next base: position 67,152,788 of record NC_143585.1, read on the forward strand.
ATAATAACTATTTATGTTTACCCTTCTGGTCCATAGTTCCTGCGTATTCTCTGACATCCCTTGGTGGCAGAAAACATGTAGAAAATGATATCTCTTGATGTTATTTGAAGCAATTCAACTCTCTCTCTCTTTCTCTGCGAGTTAAATTACTCGTCGTTCAGCCTAGAGGAGGTCAGTCACACTTGAAGGGTTAGGAGTTTATCTGTAATGAAAGTGATGATAAATCAGGAGCAGTTCTGAAATATTTATTTTTCTGATAACATCCGTCTTAAATTAACACGTGAAAAATAAAAACCGTAAAACATTCAAGCCCTTCGTTTTTACTTGTGTTTAGGAATGAGTCATTCCTATTGTTATTTACTTAAAAGAATAATACTGGACTTTGATTTAGGCGTTTTTAAATCCGAATGAAATCTCCTCTTAATCATCAAGCTACAGTACACTACGCTTATTCTTGAATTTGAAGAGTAAAGAACAAATTATTTATTGCACTGCCTCATCCAAATTAAACGAGATTACAGAAACCAATTAATCTGTATACTAACGCCACCTAGTAAAATGCTAACCAGTAATCCTTGCCTTTATAATAATAATAACAACAATAATAATAATAAAACAATTTTTTTTTCGTTTTTTTTTCAAAAATAAAAAATAAAATGACATTTGGCGAACACTATATGTAATGGAAGGAAAATACGAGTAATTTAAGTCATCAGTAACCATATGGATGAAAAACCCGTTAGATTCCTTTTGTAAGATTTTGGCATATGACACAATAAATCTTTCTAAAAGAAACGAATATTAAATTTCATGAAAGTCATTCGTCAGAAGTCGAGTTGTCTCATGTGGACGGACGGACGGATATGCTAATACTAATAGACAATTTAGGAATTTGCATTTTAAAATTAATAACATTTTTTTTTGTTTGTACACCAAAAATAATTTATAAGTTGTATCTATTTATATTAATAACATTATTCTTCTCTTTATCAGTCCAATCTGTATATTGAAACTATTAATATTTATTAGACTTCGTGCATTTCGAACTATACCTTTTTTATTCCAGATAGTTTTCGATGAAAATCAACATCAGTCACCGAAATTATCGCTGCACCGTGTCGCTTCACGAGATGAAGAAAGAGATGAAACACCAAGCAGATGCGATTCTGTGGAGTCTAGATCTGCAAACTTCGTTAACGATGTGTTCACAATAAGCGGAACAAATGGTAATCTAACGCGGTCAGAAAACGGAAGAAAGTACAGGGAGTCAATCCGAAATAGGATGACCCCTTATGGTAGTACAGCGAATGTCAACATGAATGGATCCGTCATGAATCTATCTCCTGAAGAAAGAAACAAATTACTAACGTAAGTTTAATAAATTCATCATAATGTATAAGGGCGGACAAAATAATGGAAACTCTTGTGATAAGAGCTAAACGTGCTATGTTTAATCTGTCTGATTCTCCCCTCTAACTGCGGTAGCCCAAAAGACTGGCATCGTGTTCTCCTCACCTGCCTATATTACTTCGATCTTCGCCAGCATCAGTTTGCTGTGTACCAACCTCTTTATCCTGGAAATGAAACGTTCCTCTCTTGGACCCCCAAAGAAAAGCTTAATGTTCTTTTGCTCATAAAGCTTTCACCAGACGTGGACAACTTATCAATAGAACTTCAGTTAATGTAACTACTCCTATTCCAACTCCATCTTCAGTCCAAGCCATCACCTCCGTTGTCTCCAATTCGTGATACCACTACAATCGTCATTACCACCATCTTTAGCTCAAGTATCTATCTATCTCCTGCTGGCCTCAGGACCATCTTGAGGCCAGCAGGAGATAGAAGTCAGGAAAACACAGTGGTATCGTTTGGCGTCGTATAAGTAAGATTAGCAACTGTTCAAATCGTAGGTAGCGGTGGAGACGGTACTTGACCTAAAGATGGTGGTAGTGACGATTGTGATGGTATCACGAATTGGAGACGACGGAGGTGATGGCTTGGACTGAAGATTGAGTTGGAATAGGAGTAGTTACATTAAATGAAGTTCTATTGATGAGTTATCCACGTCTGGTGAAGGCTTTATGAGCAAAATCTTGCAGAAGATTAAACGTTTCTTTGGGGTTCAAGAGAAGGATGTTTCATTGCCAGGATAAAAAGGTTGGCAGACAGAAGCTGATGAAGATCGAAGTAATATAGACAGATGAGGAGAAGACGCTGCCAGTCTTTTGGGCTACCCGCAGTTAGAGGGGAGAATCAGACAGATTAAACATAGCAATGCAGTTTACTTTAATATTATCAAAAGCTGGATAATTTCAAAATTTCTTATTACAAAAAACAGCAACTAGTTATCGCTTTTGACCCTAATTGCATCAGTTTTACTTTACAGGAGGAATCTGACAGTTATGTTCAGTACTATCTACGCTGTATTTTTGGTAATGATAGGTGGTGTCTTGTATATCCAGTTCCAGAGAGTACAGTATAGATATATCCCAGAGGTACGTAGTTTCTCTTTTCTATTGACATCACAATAGGAATCAAGCAGCAGTTGGCTAACATCCATTTCAATGTTACACCAACTTAACCAGTATAATTACTTTATATTTTACGTCATCACTACATTCAGTGCAGTATACAACTATCGTTATCGATAACAGTTTCATCATCGAACGAAAATTCATTCGATAACTCTGCTTTCGGATCGGATTGATAACATTTTTATGTATTGACTTCACCAGAAGCAAACAAAATTTCATTATTATTGGGAAATGCTGATTACTGCACCATTGTATTTTGGAGGGCAAAAACCTCTCTGGTTAAGAACGCTGTAATTTGGAAATTTTCTCTGAAATATTACTAGGCTACACACCGGGTACAAATAATTCTAATATTGTCAATAATAAAACATAAGAGACACGTATAAAAGTAATATTTTCTGTAAAATATTACTTTTATATCTATGTCCCATAGGTATAGCGATATGCCAATCAACAAATTACGATATATAATTTTTGCCTAATTTTTGCCACTTCTAAAAAACAATAAAAGATTGGAGGACTTCTTAAAGTACGCCCACAATTTCTCCTCAAAGTATAGCAAAGATTTTTTACCACAGTATACAAAATTCACTTCCATAAGGAGATTTGCTCTCGTGGGTAGCACATTTGTTATAATCACCGTCCTCTGCACACCGAGTGGAAAGGCCCGAGTTCGAATCCCATCAATGACGTGAAATATTTAAGGGCCTTTTCACAACCTGACTCTGTTGGTCGGTTTAGGCCAGGGTTGTATCGTTTTTTTTTCCTCTCGGAAACTAATTTCTGTAATATCACTCACAGTCTATGTTGAGAGGCGAGGAACAATCCAATCTTTTCAGTCTTTCCAATCTTCCCAGTGCTTGGAAGTGAACGTTCTATCAAGGTTCGTTATACTGTTCCTGGGAGGCTGTAAAGTGCTTGATTATGGTGATGGAGTCTGCTGCTGGTTGAGTAATGGAGGTCAATCTCAATCAGACTTTGAATTTCTATCCTTTCTGTGAAGAACTTCGACAGGATGGATATGTTTATTTTGATTATAGTTAGTTGCCAGGGGGATCCAATTCAGGTTAGCGTGAAGAATACTTCTTCGAGATTGTAAGCGGTTCAGCCACCTCAAATCCAGTGTTCCACAGATAGGAATCTCTTAAGATTAGTCGTGGAAGCAGAAGCTCATACAGGGGAGACATAAAGGGCGATGGAGATACACATCCCAGTACATAACGTGCTACGACGTTGGAACACAGTGTCCCAGTTATCTTTTGTCCACAGTGCCCCTATAGTTTTCTCACTTTTTTTGCATCTGTAAAGTGTGGGATAAATGTGAGTTTATCGTCCTGCACCATGCTCAACTCCTTGTGTTGTTGCGCTCTCTGAACCAGATGCCCATTTAGAGTGACACTAACGTCCATCTTGTCTTTTGGCAGTGATAGTACTGCATCTGATTGATCAATGTCATTATGGAAAAAAAGCTAGTTTTTTCTAATGCCAAAGACTAGTTTAACTTAAGCAATATATCAAAATGACGTAAGTCTTTCAGGTATTATTAATGTTTCCATACATTGAGTTACGTTACAGCTGTTCCCAGAGTTTACAGGCTGAGGGGGGAATATCGAGCAATAAAACTTTGTTCCAAATATCACGTCATCCTTAAGGGGAATCGGCTGTCAGAAATAAGAAAGAAAGAAAGATGTATGATGTCACATTTTTCGCAGTTCTTGTCCTTTTCCCTGCTGAATACCCTCCATGAACAGAGAAAGAGAAAGGAAATAAGGAACGATGGAGAATTGTGAGCACCGAGTGGAGTTCATTAATAGTTGTTCGTTCTAGTGATGCAGAATCTGGTTTGTTCAATGCTTTACTTGTAGTTTAAACAGCATACCTTGCATACTTTAATTTTTCTTCAGCACCGAGTTCTCTCCAATTCATTTAGTGAGATAATTCTCCATTTTACGCATTTAAAATGAATATTGCCAAACGGAATCATAAAACAAAGGAAATCATGAAACTTTTTCAAAAAATAAAAAGATGAAAAGAAATGGAAGCAGTCTTTATCCGACTCAATAAAAGCTGTGATGATGGAGAAAATTTCCTTCTAACTTTTTACATGTTGTTATTAAATATTTTTCTTTTAATGCTGAGGTTGTCGATACTCTACGTTTTCTACAAGGCATTTAAATATGGGATCCCCTCGAAATAATAAAATAATTTTTAGGCTGTGCTTCAAGTATGATTCTTCATGGAGAAATGTGTAGCGAGATGAAACTCAAACTGTCCTTTAGAATCATTTGAATGATTTCGAACGATTTACCCTTCATGTGAGCATGATATACATCTGTTCACGTGCACAGCGTATCGGTAAATCGACCCAATGAATGCAGCTACGGGTAACTTTTTAACGAGAGAAGATATTTTATTTCCACAGCGCACAAAGATCAATAACGGATCTTAACTGTGGTCACACTAATATCAAACTGGGATGAACTAACACGCTTTGACCTAGATAAGGGTGAGAGTGTGGCTGTGGAAATGTCCCTTTTACTTCCCTAATTCATTCCAGCAGGTGCTAAAAATAGAGTAAGGTTACTTGAGGACATATCAAGTGAGTAAACTCCAATATACGCAAATAAATTCGACACAGCCGAGATAGATTAGACAATGATATAACAGGACTGACAATTGTTATGAATTATTTGTGAAGAGAAATTATTAAGTACAGGAATCATGTCAATAGCAAAATTATCGAAAATCATGAAAAGAAAAAAACGCAGAGAAGTAGACAGGATGATAGAATGGGGCGACCAGGACGTTGGCTCAACGTTTCAATAAAATATGGTCGAGAACAACAGTAGTGATTTTAATTACATCAGTAAGAAACAAATCAAGGGACTGAGCAGTTCGTTGTAAGATTCTGAAGGCTCATTTAATCAAACTTACAATATACACTGTGCTGCCACTTTATTAGGTAAATCCTTGCTGTGCACACAAATGGTTTGCCCCACAATGTTGCGAGTCACATGACCACAGTTGTGGATATAAATGCAGCAGAACAACCTTTCTAGTATCAGTTAAGCGTACAAACCGTAGCAAGAATGGGGAAAAAGAGTGATCTAACGGACTTCGAACGTAGCATGGTAGTAGGTGCAAAACGTGCTGGACAAAGCATCTCTGAAACAGCAGTTCTCCTGAACTTTTCACGCACCACAGTTTCAAGGGTGTATCGAGAATGATGCAACAAACAGAAAACATCCTCTCAACGGAACTCCTGTGGAAGAAAATTGCTTGTTGATGAGAGAGGTCAGAGGAGGACGGCTAGAATTCTGCAAGCAAACAGACGGGCCACAATGTCGCACATCACGTCACAATACAACCTTGGTGTGCAGAACAAAATATCGCAACGGACCACTAGTCGCACTTTGTCGCGAATGGGCTGCCGATGCCCACATCGCTTACCTTTGTCATCAATGAAAAACAAGAGAGCACGCCTCCTTGTGGGCACTGCAACACCAGCACTGGACTATCGAGGATTGGAAAACAGTTGCTTGGTCTGACGAGTCGAAGTTCTTGGTGCATCATGTTGATGGAAAGCTCAGAATTTGGCGAAAACAACATTAATCCATAGACCCGTCATGTCTGACGACTACTGTGCAAGGTGGTGGGGGCAGTGTTATGGTGTGGGGGAATATTTTCTTGCATACATTGGGTCCATTGATACCCATAGATTCACGTCTGAATCCCACATCGTGCCTAACCATCGTTGCTGACCAATTGCATCCGTTCATGCTGACAGATTATCCTCAATCAGATGGTTACTTCCAGCAAGATAATGCGCACCTTCGCATTATCTTGCTGGAAGTAACCATCACTGGAAGTAATCACTATGGAATGGTTCCAGAAACATGACAATGACTTTTCTTTGCTGCAGAGGCCCGCTCAGTCCGTGGATCTCAATCCTATTGAACATCTTTGGATGAGCTGGAAAGGGCTGTTCGCTGCAGGCCTACACCTCCTTCAAATTTCAAGGAACTGCTTGACACACTCATGTCTGCGTGGTACTCCATTCCTGCACAACGTTGTCAGCATCTTGTTCAATCCATGCCTAGACGAATTCAAGCTGTTTTGAAGGATAAAGGAGGCTTAACACGCTACTGGGTAGGTGCACCTAATAAAGCGGCAGCACAGTGTACGTATATATATAGTATATTATATACAATGTCCCATAAGTCTGGAATCATCGGGAAAAATAACTAATTCATATATTTTCGCCTTTGCAGCTGCACAATGTCTTTGGGTAAGGAAGAACGAGTCCAGATAATTCTTCTCATAGGAAATCGAAGTTAGAAAGAGAGAGAGGTCGCCTCAGAATTTAACAGACTGCATCCAGACCGCGAGCCAATAACACAGCGCTCTGTTAGAAAATTTGTTGCGAATTTTAGAAAACAGGATCCACAGACGATAAGCCAAGCAGTGGACTATCAAGAAGGGTCACCAACTATGACACAGCCACTGTCATCCTCACTAATTTATGCAAAAGTCAAAAATGTCTCTTCGGCGATTGTCCTCTGAGACAAGGGTATCTAAAAGCAGCATTCGCCGCATACTTAAGTCCCACAAATGGCATCCATTCAAACTTCAAATCTTGCATAAATTAAGCGAAGATAGTCCAGACCAAAGATGGCATTTTGTGAATGGAACAGATAACAATATGCTCGAAATGCAAATTTCCCGTCCGGAATTCTGTTTAGTGATGAGGCTGTTTTTTATGGAAATGGTGAGCTCGTAGATCGACGGAACACCAGCTACTGGTCTCAAAACAACCCTCACTCTTTCACTCCTTAAAGTGAAGAAATTGCTACTCGTATGGTATGGTGTGGCGTGTGGAAAGACCACATCACAGGCCCCTTCTTTTTTCTCCTGTGCTCAACGAGGTAGCATTCGCCAGTGTCTTGAACGAGGATGGAGATGTCCGACATGATTCTAGCAAGATGATGTTCCTGCACATAACAGCATCCATATAACAGAGTTTCTGCACCAACAATTTCTTGGTAATTGGAGTGGACGTCGAGGGCCTGTCGAGGGCCAGCAAGAAGTCCGGATCTCACAACTCTAGATTTTTTTTTCTCTGGGATGACTTGAAGGCGCTGATCTACGCGGAGATAGATGCAAAGAATACTGACTTAGGGTAATGACGTGTTGCCTCGTTGAGTAAAAGACTGCACAGGCTGTTCGACTGCAATAATTTGAAGCCAAAATGGGGGAAAACGCGTGATTTATCAGATTTTGAAAATGGTCTTATCGTGGGTGTACGTTTAGCAGGAGCCACGATTCAAGAAACGAAACACATAACTAGTTTCTCAACAGCATCCATCTCAAAAGGTTTTTAATGACTGGAAAGCAAGCGGTTCTAACACATCTCAAGGGCGTAAATGTAGGAGAAAAGTACTTCAAGAGCGAAGTTGTTGTACTCTTAGGAGGACTGTACGCGAAAATAGGACATCCAGTGTGTAGCAAATTGCATTTCAATTCAACCAAGCCCAGAACTGCTTATTTCAACTCGTAGCATGCGCATGGATTTAAAGAAATTAGAAATTGGCAGTCGCCTGCCTATTCGGAAGCCACTTGTTTCATAGAAAAATAGGAACATCCGCTTGAAGCAGTGCTGAAAAGCGTCGTGTTTGCGCAGTTGAACGATGTAAGAAAACCATGCGGTCAGTGGAATCACGGTATACTTTGTTTTGCACTGATAGTAGGCAAAGAGGGTGGCGAGAAACTCGAAAAACGATGGCCCCCCGCTTGCCTTGTTAAGACAGTCCAATCATTTGGAGGTGGTATCATGATATGGGGAATATTTTGTTGGCTCGGACTATATTCATTGATATCGGTGGAACGTCGAATGTTATGCAAGGAGTATCTGAATTTTGTATCAGATCTACTGCACTCTGCATGTTACTCTTTTATTCTGTGGAATTCTGTTTGCTGAACGAAAAACCAGAGTTTTCGGGAGAAAAAAAACCATGCTACCTTCGCCTAAGACCGACTAACTCAGCCACGTTGTGAAAAAGGCCCATAAAAATTCCTCACTTCATCGATGAGATTCGAACTCAGGTGCTTTCCACCTGGTGTGGGCATGACGGCGATTCTACCAACTGTGATACCCACGAGGGCATAATGAGCACTATACACTGAGTAGTCACTTTATTAGATGCGTAATTAAAATAATGGTTTAACACCATTTTCCTTGTGATACGTGTGATGGAAATGTGGCCTTAAGATGTGGCCTCCTGACATCACTCCTAAAGAGCATGCTTGGGATGCTCCTGACAGACGTAGTGCTGTCCTCCGATCACTTCCATAATTTCGCATGGAGCTTAGGTGTGCTTTCGTGGGCAAGTTGATATAGGCACAAATCATTAAAATCTCCACATTTATTTGCAGCTATTTACGCTTTATTAATTTAACAGTACCAAAGCTTGTTACCCATATTCATATTGTGTATTTTTCTGCAAAAGTGCATGGTCGTGAGCCGATTTGCATGTTGTGTGTACTAAAAAAAAACAGAATTACTCACGAGGAAACCCCCCCACCCCAAGATCGGCTAACTACAGCCTCAATTGAGGAGGACTTTAGAAATTCCTCTAGTCCTAGACGGAATCAAACCCAGTCTTCTCCAAACAAATGGCAGACGGTGATGTATCATGTCTACTAAGCTACCAGAGGATCCGAAAGAAAATATAATCGAGATGGAGTAGTCTTTGTACGAACACTCAAAGGTTGTTTTTCTCGTTGTAGGGTTTTAGGAGCATCAGCGACTAAGGCCATATTGCGCTGCGTGTATTGTCTGTAATTTGCGTGTGTTCTGAGATCGATTTTCTGTTTGCTGGACGAAAAACTCGATGTTCCGAGAGAAAAAACCGTACTACCTGCTGAGACCGAATAACTCAGCCACTTTGAGAAAACTGCCCATAAAAATTTCTCATGTCATCGATGGGACTCGAACTTTCTTTTCCACCTGGTATGAGGAAGACAGCGATTCTACCAAGTGTGCTATCCACGAGGTCCGCTCAAATCTATCTTCATTAAAGGTCTTAGTCTAGGTTTACCATTAGGATTTCTTCTATTACCAATCCGTGACTCTTTAAACCTTTTCCAAAGTCCGTTAACAACATCATAATCAACATTGAATCAGCGCAACATTGCATGACAATAGAAAGATTGAAGCCACATTTCTTCCAGTGGCACACTGCTGCGAAAATTTTCAGACAGGTAATTTCTTTTAAACCTTCTCAACATACAGGCAGCGCTGACATCACCGGTTGGCTCACCGGACAAGGAATAAGCTCGCTTGTCTGCTCTCTTCCTTATAAGACTGCTGGATAGATTTCATCATTGAGTTTATCACCAAGGGTGGAAGGCCACGTTAATTTGCATGCAGTATGTAAAATGAGTACCATCTTTTGAGCATGTAATTATTTATTTTAATCAGCACTGAAGTATTATTACCGAAGTTGGGATCGCTATTAAAGTTTCTGATAGCCTCTAATGGTTATATATCTTCGGTGATAGAAAAGCAAAGGCAAAAAAAAAAAGACTTCTGTATGATGATTGAAATTATAGAACTTAGAATCACGATTTGGCAAGAGCCGCATGAAGGTTGTTTGCCATGGCTTTTTCTTATTAAGTCAGCGTGACAGACAAATAGACATCTCAAGGAAATCTGTAAGAAAAGTGGCTATCTATTTTACTGTGACTATGGTTATCTCTTCTAAGAAAAGAGATAACTAGAGTTAAAAAAGTCACTGCGGAAATAATTCTTCGGGATTCGTGTAAAGTGATATGATATCAGTGTTCTAATTCTCACCAAGTAGTTTTAAAATAGAATAGTTCAGAATAATATCTTGTCGAGTTCCAGATATCTTAAAGAATATAACAAATAGTCAAGGGAAATTTTTAAACATTTCATATAAAAATTATAACCTAGATATTGGAGCATTTTCTAAATGTTAAACGCTCCACAAGACATGGGCTATAATGATAGAATCCTAAGGCGCATTTAGGGCTAGAGCCTCAAGCTGCGAACAAATTTAGACTATGTATATAAAGTGCTTAGCATCATAATACACAGCCATTTCTGAATAAACAGAAAATTTTTAAGGTGGCATCGTTTTAGGTTATATCTCATATTGTGAATACCTTCACAACGAGTTGCCATGATATTGCACTACTTCGAATAAGTAACGCTTCACCTAAGGAGAAGACTAGTGTTACTTATTCTCAGATAGGTACCACCACCCAGACAGCACTGTTTCAGGGCTATTTATGTATGTATGTGAATATCTACTCGAATATCCACTTGTCCCTATTAGACTTAGAAAAGCAAAAAAGGTAGAGGGAAAGTTATAGTAGGAGTGGAAGAGGAAAAGAAACAGTGTAGAAGAATGAAAGGGACAGTAACTCCTTCAACTCACACCACTCAAAAACTCATAAACTCCTCGAATAGGCAACGCTTCCCCAGTGGAGAAGGCTGTTGTTACCTATTCTTGGAAACTCCAGACATCATCAAGCTCCCCCTAGCAGAACTGTTTCAGGGCTATTTGGCCCTTCATCAGTGAGTGGGTAGGTACCCAAGTGATGCAATGATGGCAAAAACAGTTATGAAGTATAACTCCACAATATGAGAGATGCCTGATGGTGTATGATGTATTTAGACTAAGGCGCATTTAGGGCTAGAGCCTCAAGCTGCGAACATCATTGCATCACTTGGGTACCTACCCACTCACTGACGAAGGGCCAAATAGCCCTGAAACAGTGCTGTCTGGGTGGTGGTACCTATCTGAGAATAAGTAACACTAGTCTTCTCCTTAGGTGAAGCGTTACTTATTCGAAGTAGTGCAATATCATGGCAACTCGTTGTGAAGGTATTCACAATATGAGATATAACCTAAAACGATGCCACCTTAAAAATTTTCTGATAGAATCCTTAATTTTTATTATTTGAATGCATACTTAGGCGATGAGGCGTCAGTATATTTGTACATTATATGGCTGGTGTGTCTCCTTTTTTTTCGGAAACAGAGATACGAGTTTCTTTTAAAAACATACAATCCTTTGCATGATACCAAATAACTTGACTGTGCTGTGAGAAAAGACCATAAAAGTTTACCCCATCTGGTGGGTACTGGAAGGACAAAATTATAACCAATTTGCTAGTCGTTAGGGCCCTCAAAGAAGAAACTAATTAAGGATCTTTGAAAAAGTTAAAGCTCTAATATACCCTGGTTGAACTGTATTCAAACCTTCTTTTTTTGTGCAACAATCACAGAATATTTTTATTAAAATTTATAACATAATGTTGGAAGTGAAGGTTTCAGCACCTTTACTGGGGCCTGGATTACTTGGCAAGTGATCAAGGCTCTGGTAAAGGTTCCGTAACGCATTGTTAATAAAGTATTTATCATGGTGTAAACATTGTAAGAGATTTGAATTAATCTTTATGAACTCATATCTGTTTTTAATTGTGGGAACCGTGCCATGGACAGAAAAGATTTTCCCACTATTGCTGCTTTCAATTCCATGTTAAACGAATGTGAGCGAATCTTTCTAGTACTCGGATGACTTTACACTTTCGTCCCATTAATGGGAGAAAAGTGTTAAGTCATCTGAGTCTAGTTCTGATATTAATATCAGAATTAAACTGAGATTGTCTTAAGGATTTTATAGCCTTGTACAGCCATAATATGTACGTTCTTCAATTTGAGCTTTGTGAAGGCTGAAAAATCCATAAATAACTCACGAGGGGGCGTACTTCTTCAGCCTGAGATTGGCTAGCTAGAACTCCAATTGAAGAAACCTTTAATTAAACTTTTATAATAATACTAATTATCATTATCGCTCATAAGTTTCCACAAGAACAGAATGAAGTGGAGGAGACATTGAGGATACGCCTCTTCTAAAATCTGTCCACTGGCAGAAAACGCCTAGTTATGTTATCGTCACCAGAAGGAGAAATTGCTACATTTTTTAAGTGATATTCATATAAAAGAATGCTTATTCGTGACTGAAAAAACGAACTTTTTAGGGAAATAATTTTTCGATGCATGTGTCCATTTCAAATTTATTTCTAGAATTCTTTTGATATGTAATATTTACTATTTTGTTACTTTATATTATTACGTTTTTTATATTGAGCCATTTACCTAGCTTCGGTCGTTCCAGATTTTCAGCTCCTTGGCAGCAGGAGTTGGATTACTGTGGTTGGTGTTCCTCCATTTTGACCTTCATCGATATAAGAAATACGTGTTAAGGAAACTCAAGCAGCACGAGGAGTCTGTACAGGAAAATGCTGATCGTTTAAGTAATTACACAGATTTTACATTTTCTATGTCATATCTACAGGGTTCAGATACGCCTCCTTATCGGTTCCTTAGAGGCCGACATAGCGGAAGTTTCTATTTGAAGATTGGAATGGCAGGTAAGCTTACATTAAGAAAAAGCGAGGGCGCAATCTAAGGGCATTTCACCTCTAATGGAGGGGTATAATACACTGAGTGGACAGAAATCTTGGGATACCTACCTAGTGACTTTCGCCTGGATAAGGGTAGTCACACGGCGAGGCATTGAGTCCACTAGCTCACAAAAGCGTTCAACGGGTATTTCCATCCATGCTTACTGCACCGCTGTCTATAATTCCGTCGCATTCCTGGGTGGAGGATCCAAAGCTCCAACGGATCTTTCACAACATCCCAAAGATGCTCCACAGGGTTCATGTCCGATGAATGGGGTGGCCATTACATGGTGATAAAATCTGCGGAATGCTCTTCGAACCATGTTCTTGTCACCGTGGCTCTGTGGAGAGGCGCATTGTCCTGCTGGAAGAGTCTATTGCCCTGTGGGTGCACAATAACCATGAGGGGATGCAGATGGTCTGCAAGGATGAACACGTAACCTTCTGACCGTTCAGAGATGCGTCTAGACGTACCAGAAGTACCAACGTGTGCCGGTTGAGCACGCCCCAAATCATTACCAACCGTTCACCTGCCTGAATAGTTCCTTGTTGACATGACGGATGCATAGCTTCGTGCGGTTTTCGCCAGATCTCACTCTTTCGTCCTCTTGAAATAACTGTAAACAGCACTCATCGGACTAGGAGACCTGTCTCCAATTATCCAAGGTCCAGTGCTGATGTTCTTTCGCCCAGTTGAGACCTAGAGGTTGAAACAATGCGAGACAGACGTCCACACCCAGGTTCATCCACCACCTTTCTCCGCCCACAGCCCTGTCCACAATGAGATGTTATCCCGAAAATAGAGTATCCCCGATACACTCTTGATACTGTCAAACGGGGATAGCGCAATTTCTGTACCACATCCGCGACAGAGTGACCCACCGTCGGGCCCCCACTATCATCCCTCTTTCAAAGTCGGTTAACTCACGACGTTTATCCATACTGACATCGAATTACCGTCTACGTGAATGCAGTGATGCAGAGTATCTATATACCTGCCAAGCGGTTGGTTCGTCCACTAGCGAGAGGGGTGACTGCGTCTCGTTGCCCAGGAACCAGGTATCTCATGAATTCTGTCCTTTCAGTGTACACGATGCTACCACAAAACCTTCATTCATTAATTGGTAAATCATTGATGACATCCGCCATCGATGTCAATTTAAAAATACCCATTGTCAGACATTTTGCTTTCGTTTATTTCCAATCCTCTAAATGGGTAATTTTGAAATGGCACGCTTGACTGGGATGCGCTTCAGAAGAGGTGGTAGCATTTTTAATGGTTTTCCTAACTTTTTTAATTTTTGTTTTTAAATCTTCCGTATGAAACTTAGATATGTAGATTTATAGAGATGACCATCTTTAAAAAGAAGGTTCTTAAATGTATATCTTATTATTATTTGGATGAAGCACGTAACCAAACTGACTAGTTTTGGAACAATACTGAACCCAATTTCCTTCGAAATAAAATTTTATGGAAAATTCAACAACGCCATAATCAGATTAAAGTACAGTATACCGCTAAATTCGAAAAACAGTATTCTCTAAATTTTAGATAAGTGAAGCGTCTTTGACGGTAATACCATTTTTCAAACAACTTATAAAACGAGGGAAAAGTAAAAAAAATATATAAAAATAGTATTTAGTCTTATCAGTGAATCATATACGTTAGTTATAAACTGCTTTGTTAATGTTTTAAAACTCGAAACTTATATATCTGATGTATTTTTTACAGCGTTTTGTTTTGGTCACTTGATAAGCGTGGGCTTTCAACTTGGGCAACAGATTCTAAATTTTGTGGACAAGAAAAAGCAGTCACTGAACTGTGGGAGTTCTTCCGCTATCGTTCTGGATATTTTGAGGCCAATTTATTCATTTTACCAGCTTTTTATGGTCTTCAAATACTCCAACGTAAGTACTACAAATATATTATATAAAGGTCATTATACGAATATACAGATCATTATATGAAACGAAGGTCATATACGTAGATATCTCGTACTTCTTTCAGCAATAGTATTGGTCTGCTACATTCTACAGAGTGCGGTGTAGCTTATGACACCGCACTCTGTAGAAATACTTTGGTCTAAGCTCTACAGATTCTGCGTTGATGAGGATTTAAAGTGATATTTAAATCCGCTGACATCAGTCAAGTGACCTAGGCAACTTCGTTATTCGTCCACCGTGTTCAGTCCACACTCTATCTTCGGATAGAGATGCTATTGAAGGCACCATTCTTTAACAACTCTTGTAAAAATCCTGTTGAAACAGCAGAAGAAATGGTTAGAGGCAACGGAAGCCGACTCAATCGTAACTGATGATGGAGGAGGATTAATGTGGATTATGAACATTCGTAGATCATTGTACAATACTTGGTACTCTTTTTAAAACCTGTTGGCATTATGATTTTCCAGAAAATTATGTACTTGAATAAATTGGTTTATTCTTTTACGGTTGCGAAGTTACTTTTCAAGGAGTTTCCCTTAAACTCCATGAAAAGATAACTGGAGGAATCGAGATAGTCAGCCGAGTTTTGTTATGAGAAATATGATGACATTCTCACGAGATATTTGCTTGAAAATGGTTAGTGCGCCTTCATTATAAAAGAAAAAATTATATTAATTTAATAGAGAGGAGTATTATTCTTTCATGCAATCTTTAATAGATAAAAATCTTTTATCTTCAATGATAAAAACCTTTGTTTTTTATCTTTGTTAATTATATTTCTTTCATGTTTGATTTAATGATTGTTTTTTAAATGCACTGATTCTTATAAATATTTATATTTATATACATGCGTAAGAGTTGTTTGTTTTACTTTCATTATGTTATTGGACGTGTTAATAAAATAAGAAAGTCAAGTCCTCCTCAATGTGTGTGAGTGAGTAAGTATTCATACTCAGACATTGAGTACCGTTCTTTTGGTGTCACATCGCGATTTGTCGCCTCCATCCATTTGGTCCACTCCTCATGCATGAAGTAAAATCTTTAATGGGTTTGTTAAATGATATGTCCAATGACTGCAGTTGGCTAGATCTCCTGGAAATGCAGCTATAACTCTGTTTAATTCGGCAAACGTCCTTTTTTTTGTGACTCCGTTACGTTTGATCTCAAATGGTCACATAACAAAAAAAGGCCACAGAACAATTTCGGCCATACTGTCTCTAGACATGGCTAATAATGAAGACATTACTCTGCGTGTACCTTCAGGCCATAAGACGCAAGATATTCTAGGCAGCATTTTGCAAGTTGAAGAACGTAGTCTTGTTTTCTGAAAAATACGACAATTTTACACTTTAATATACTGTAGTATGCTTCAACGTGCTTATTGTTATTGAAAGAATGAATGAATAGTCAATACGGGTGGCTGAGCAGAAAAGAAATGATCTCGATTTGCATCCACATGATATTGTTGCTTTTTGATGAGTCATTTCTTTTATTACACTATATTAATCACAGAAGAAATGTGAAAAGACGTTGAATATTTATTTAAATTCTAGGAGGAAATAAGAGAAGTATAACAAAACGTTGAGTAAATACTATATTTGTGAAGTACGTGAAGTGATGTGGAAACAATCGTGCAAAATTCTACTTCATTCATCTCTTGTGAAATCAAGTAATATGTTGCAGAGTTTCTGAACCGGCAACTACTGATACTGATGTCACCTGGTGGCGAGTTATGGAACTATTGTTTTTTTTTTAATTCTCTGTTGAACTATCCGTATTATTAATCCGTTCACAAATTTTAAAACCGCTTAAAATTATAAAGATACTTGACGCGCTAACGAACAGAATAAACTGTTGTTATCCTAATATTCTTCACACATTAGGTAAGATCACAGTACAAATATTTCCGGAAGTTTAAATTATCGAATTATCTTCGTTAGATAATTTTTTTTATTTAATTATAATGCGGAATTTTATTATATTTCTAATTAAATTTGCATATTTCGATTGAAGTTAACAAAAATTTTGTAAAGTACAAATCGATAAATCCATAATTAATTTAATTATAAATGTCTTTTAAGTTTTAAAGCTGAAAATATATACTTCTGTATGCAAATTAAAATGATAATAGATTCGAAGGTTTTATGTCTTCATATAAAAATTCATACTTCACCCTACTGAACGTTCTTCCTTTTTTACGCAGGTCATAATTTATCGCTACAAAGGTATAGCGAGGTTTGGACTCATGCATCTGATGGGCACGTGTTTATGTTATTGGTTCAGTACGATTGTAGAGGAAGCTTTGGAGGATTTCCACCACAAGTTATCAAAGGAACACAAAACAGATGTAAATTCTTCTGGTAAGTTGCTCACACCACAATAAATAATAATAATCGAGCAAAATAAACAACTATCTATAAAATTTAAGTGCAAGAAATAGCAATTCTACTACAATTTTCAATTCTTCCAAATCATCAATGTTCCCATAAAGCTTTCAACAAGCTAATTCACTTTTAATTGGCTTGGTGAAAGCTAAAGACGAGGATTCTGTTAAAATATTATATAATCTTTATTACCGGAAACATAATTGATTTAATTATATTAATAGTGTAATTTATTAAAAAAACTTGTATAATCGATAAACCACGAAGAGAGGAATAACAAGTAACAACATGCAGTAATTCAGAATAGCCCAACTACGTCATCTTGATATCTGTGACTTTAATTAGAATATATTAAAAACATTTATAAATAAGTGCTTTCAAAAAGTAGGTATACAACAGCAAGTCTCGCTATACTTTGGAAAGATGTTACTGATTCCATCCCCCTAAAAAGAAAATCTTGTTAATTTTATCTCGGCTTCAAAATGGTTTCGATTTTTTTCGCAATCACTACTGGTAAATAAATTAAAATTATAGTGCTAGTGGAGTTATATTCAAATGGCTATGAGGCTGTGTGGCAACCGAAAAATTAAATTGTTTTTACAACTGAAATCTAATCCCTACTTCCAACAGGATCCTCACAAGGTTCTTCGTTAGGGTTACTTTTATATATCTAAATAATTTAGATAAATAATCATTAAGTTTAATAATAATTATTATTATTTAATGATTAATGAAATAATAATTAATCTAAATAATACGCTTTCTTTCGTCTCTTTACAATAATATACTTCTTATATTTTCATATAAATAACCTTTCATATAATACGTAAAAATGAATGTGTATAGGATGCTTTAGTTGAACTCAACATGCGCCCCGTCGACATGAGTTTTCGAAAATGATTTAATTAATGGCTACCGAAAACACCACCTTCTCGAAAGATTGTCCAGTTAAGTCATATTTCAGATCTTACAGCACTTGAATTCTTAAAAAAGTGTTGAAATAACCCTTGAAGATGAGAGATAGAATGCATGATAAATCTAGACTTCACCAAACCAGATTATATGAGTTTAAAAAATAATAATTTATAGATATAAAACACTGTCTTAATGTGGTAAACCTGCTATTTCCAACCCACATTAGTAAAGCATCCAGATCTCAATCCAAATGAACATCTTTCAGATGTTTTAGCAACAAGTGGACATCAGCACAAGGTATCCTAATTCCAGCGTGTACATTAACTAACTTTTTAATATTTAGCAATGAATTATAGAATTTGGTCTGCTACTTTAATCCAGAATTCTAAAATAATTTTTTTTTTACTTTCATTAGGCATCAGCAATGTCACACAGCATCCAGACAACTTTACTACAGACTGTTCTGCAACCACCATTTTATCCGAGGGTTCGCTGCAAGCTCTACCTTATCTTTATCCATTTACGGTAGAGTTTAATTTACTCCTAGCAGGTGTTTGGTTTATCGTGTGGCAGAATATTGGAAAAGACCATACTCATGCCAATCCTCATCATTTCCACCATAAGATTTCTAACGATGATGGAATCGAAGAGATCACCTACCAGAGTAATCTAGTCATTAGCGCCGATTGTCACGCTTCAAATAAAGGCTTATTTGCTGGCCTCTTTCTCCTTCTTACATCCATTATTACGATCATCGTATTCTTTATAGCTATCAACAGCAAAGGTTATATAGAAACCGGAGTTGCCATTCATACTGTTCAAGAAGGAGTGCTTACTATCATCTCATTGTTAGCAGTTCTGATAGCTTACTGGAAGTTTTCTCGCCTGGATTTCAATTTGCATCCAATAACTTTTCTGGATGACGTTCTTTTGTTTTTTCCATTACCATTCTATTTTGTCTACTCCCTCTTGTCAGCCATTGCTGAATTCCAAAAAAACAGTATTGTTAGGGTGACAATGTCGATCCTTGTAACCGCACAAGTGATTTTGCAAACACCTTTCATTATTGATGGACTAAGAAGGTGTAGCAATTCCCACAGTCTCCGCTATCAAAAGCCAGGTCGTGAAATTATTACGTTTCTAATAATTTGTAATTTAACCATGTGGATTATTAACACATTCGAACTGAAAAGTGTCGAACGATACTATGGAGAAAGTGAGTATTATGGAGAATTGGTATGGTTATTCATCGGTCATACCACTTTACCTCTGATGCTATTTTATAGGTTTCATTCTTCAGTTTGTCTGGCAGATATATGGAAATCAGCATACGATAAAGGAGAATGACATTATCATTAATGAAACCTCCTCGTCTTGAGTGCCAGAAGATCCTGTACCCACAAGAGTCATAAATAGAGACATCCTTTGTAAATCTCAAGAATTTTTGTAACTATTCCACCGAAGATGTGATCTGAAGCAATTTTAAGTTTTAAATCGCATTGTTTAAGAAATGTAAATTAAAAATGTGCGAATAGAAATCTGATATTATTTTGTATATAATGATTAAACTCAATATTTTACAATTACTTATTTCCTTTATTTACAGTTTTGCACACTGTTTAGCATTCTAAGCAGACGTGGACGGGGTCATGGACATGTGTTGTATTTAATGTAGGGCGGCTGTAGAACGTTAGTTCTACTTCGCCATAGTACAATGTACTGATACATAACTTTACATTTTGCATAACTCTGTAAAATAGCTAAAGGTGGGTATGGTGCTATTTTGTGCAGTGCTGTTATGGCCTCTTTGCTACTAGAAAGCAGAGTTAACCAGGAAGGTTACTTCCCAGTACCCGTCCATACCACGAGGAGACGGGCCACAACTTTATGCACACTCTCCTACCAAGTGGATAGGGCTAATAGAATCCGGTACTCATAGAAAGACAGGGTCTAAACCTATGAGTGTCAACAAATTCCATACTCCGGAAAGCCCAATACAGGATTACTAGTACAGGGGTGTTAGTAATTCTGCCTCAAAAAGCTAGCATCCCAACCTTCGAAGGGAAAGAAAAAAATTTATTAAGAAAATAATGTATAGTGTTCACTGTCTTGCGGCTCTGGGGATCTCTCTCAACTCCACATAGTATGCTTTGTGTCACAGTACAAACTTTGTATAGGCCAGAAAGTGTAGGTTATTGCATAGTCCACGTAGTGTAGTGTTTTAGGTGTGTTGGTCTGTTACTCTTCTGGGCACTTGGCCGCGTGGCCCTTGGCACCCTGTTGTCCGTCCATCACCACGTGGTGGTTGGCCGGGTAGTAGGGAGTAGGTATCTGGCTGGGGCGGACCCTGGCGTCGCCAGAACTGGCCAAGGAAGGCCCTAAATAAATAAATCAGAATTGTTTGAAACTGTGCTGGAAAATAAGATCACGAGGCATTAGTATTTCGGCACTGTAAACTGTGTATTCTCTACTGTCAGTTTCGCTAGTTTAGGAATGAAAAACCAAAGTTTTTAGGAGGGAAAAACTATACTGTGCAACCAGAAAATGAAACAGTACACAAAAACATCTTTATCCATAATCAATGCTCAACGCTAGAGCAAAACAATGGGAGCATGGCAGCTTGTCATTAAGGTAAAGCAACATCGGGAAACAATGAGTTGCACTGAACTGACATCCAGGCTCTGCTGGAAAGTTCTGGTACGGCCTGGAACTGTCGCCCTGTAACTATTATTTCTTGTCCGTCAAGAAGACCCTCAAAGGTTGTCGCTCTCACTCGGATGATGAGACAAAGGAAACCTTCACACACACTTGGTCTCACTAGTAGCCAAACGGAATTAGAGACCAAGGAGGTTGTCTCTCTTGGTGACACGATTGTTCCGATATCTTAATGGCGTAGTGGTTATAATCACCGTAAGAAAAAGGCCTGAGTTCAACTCCCGTTAATTTTTATGAGATTTTTATTTCTTCAAAACGTGGTTGAGTTGGTCGGTCGGTCTCAGTGGAGGTTTGCATGTTCTCCCCTGGCTCTTAGAGAATCCTCTAGTTTTCTCTATAGCAAACAGCAAACCGACCGAAGAATACGCGCAGTTACAGACACATAATGCTGACGCTTCATTGCCTTAGTTGCTTTGACGTTTAACACATACCTAACTACACTAACCCGTATTCTGACCACGTATTAGAAATTCAGAATATTTCTCACTGGATAACAAATTAATGAAATCCTGCGATTTCCATAGTTGTTGTATTGTAGTTCCAGCTTCTCGTGGACAAACACTCAGTCCTTTATTTATAAATCGGTTATCACGTATTTGTCCATCTCGAAGTCGAGTTTCGTTGTTGTCTATACTGATGGTATTTAAGGCATCAAGGCATTTGGCATGTCACCATATCAGTTATTCCTTCAGTTGAACAAATTTCAGTTGCATTGCGTAGATGCAAATGTCTATAATATATTCTTACCTATCAGGTGCGTGACAGTTAAGAAATGTGCAGCTGTAAAGGTATAAAAAAAATCTATTAAGTTTCATGCATATTGCATTTGTGTTACTTTTATTACTTAATAATACAAAAATACGATGTATGCGCTTAAGAATATGTTTATTTTGGCCTGGAAGGTTGTTTTTTTCATTTTGAGAATTTTACCGCCGAAGACTAAAATTTGAATTGCACCCTCGTTTGAATTCAATGCTTCAGGGATAATATAACTAGATAATTCTAATGTAAAATCTCAGGCCTCCCACATTTTTTTTAAATTAGCCCTCCTTCTGAACTTGAAAACATAGGTTGACACTATACAGCACTGGTTCCAAAAGTGAATGGTACCACGATATGATTTCATTTCATCCTTCCAATAAGCTACTGCCATGAAAGTTTCAACAAAGGTCAGCAGGTGTGCCCCGTTACAATTGTATTTCAAAGTCAGGGCCTTTAAATATATCTCAAAAATCTCCACTTTTTTTGCTTGCACCCAAGTATTGCACATTTTCATTTACATTTTTTCCATTTTCCTTATCAGCCGATTTCAAAATGTAGTCACATACTCTGAAACGTTACTGATCACTAATGTAGTCACCAAATTAATGACTACATTAGTGACCAGTAAAGTTACTGGTCACTAAATAACTGACTATTAATGGACAGGGAGGTGATTATCCCGTTATACAAGGCAACAGCCAGGCCACACTTAGAGTACTGAGTACAGGTCTGGAGGACTCATTTTAGGAAGGATGTAGAGCTGGTGGAACAAGTACAAAGAAGGGTAACAAGATTGGTGAGTGGAACAAAGGTGTGCTCTTACCAAGAAAGGCTTAAGTTCTGCAAATTGCAGCGCCTGGAGACTAGGCACCTGCGAGGTGATCTGATTGGGGTGTATAAGGCCTTGAATGGGATGAGCAAGCTGAATGCTGATGGGCTTCTTCCTCTTGCTCAGATTAAGAACCTGAGGGGTCATAGATTCAAATTGAGGAAGGACAGTTGTAGAGTGGATGTGTGGAAATTTGCCTTTAGCCAACGGCTAGTTGATTGGTGGAACAGACTTCCATCTTTTGTTGTGGAAGTTGATAGCCTAAATAAATTTAAGGCTGAGCTGAACAGGCATTTGAAACGAATGGAGGGGTGAAATTGGAGAGGGTTTTTTTTGGTTAAGCTGCATAAGCTTGCTTTTTTCCATCGTATACTTCTACTAATGTTAATGCTATTTCCTTTTACGTGGAGGAAGCGCAATGATCTACTTGATGTAAAATTTGTGTTTAATCATTACCCATCACATCAACGAATCCTCTTTCATGTACGCAGTTTCAATTTGAGTACACTTAAAATGAAACAGATCGGTTTTTTCCAGCAACTCAGTGAAAAATTGCAGCTTGTTCCTTTTTTAGCAACAGAACGGTAAAAGTATACTTACTTTATTTGTGTTTCATTTAATTGTCGGCAAGGAAATGACATAACAAAAGATAGTTTCTAAGCTGAATACAAATTATGCAATATATCTTAATGTAATGACCCAAATAAGCGCAATAAATATTCATTTATTACAAAAACGCTACAAACAGACCTTTCAACTTGAGAAATCCAAGAAATAAAGAGGGGAAAGAAACATCACATACTAAAAACATTCTGTCTTTAAAATGTACTTTAAAACCCCCGCCTAGGTAAGCAGTAGGCATCATGATAACAAATCACAGTTTGATCCTCTATCTGCAATGACCACAGTGACTAGAGCCAAAGAATAATATCAACTGTCCAAGCGATTTAAAGTATTTAAAAATCTGGAAGATACATTTAAAAAATTGCGAACATTCATATTTTATCCATTTCGTACTCCCCAAGATCCTTCTTTTAAGACTTATGTTAGCACCAAGTATTCAGAGGTAATCCTTTTGTTAACGCAGAACGTGCAAAATTAATCCTTTAATCCTATAAGTCGTCACTCCTCATTTATTAGAAGAAAGGAAGAGGAATGGCACGTCATTCTGTTGATTCAGTAGCGTTTTTCGCACACCACATTTTCTATATTTTAGTTTCGTTTTTCCTATTTTTCCATCCAAAATAACTGAATGAAATATTTGTTAACGTGACTTCGGGGTTTTGTTAATTCATCTTAAACGCATAACGAGTTTTCACTGACATGTTTCCACTCCAAGTTAACATTGATTTACTGCTTTAACAGAGTTTCTGTAAGGAATGATAAAATAAAGTGTTAAACAATTTAATTCAATTAATTTAATTTCAGTTAAATGAAACTTCAAATAAAAATATTCACACTGTCCAAATGCATTTGAAATCATTTTCTTTATTTAATTAGTTATTAATAAAATTCAATTTTGTACTACTCAAAATGCGTGAACAATAACTTTGTATTGTTCAAACATTTCTGTGGTTATTTCTGTGTTCTGTGGTTATTTTTCCTTTTTCCAGGAGCAATTTTCCTATTAAGATGTATGACAAAAGTTAAAAATATTATAGTTACAATATTGGAATAGAAATACTGTGAATGGATGAATTTATAATAAATGAAAGATAATCAGATATTTTTGAAAGACTAATTATCGAAAATACAAATTTTACTTCGTTTTAGTGAAATAAAATTTGTAAAAATAATATCGTTTTGTTTTATTTTGAGTGAATAATGAACTTTCAAATTCTGCTTGCCACTAGGTGGCCCTGCAGCAGTAGAAAACAAAACTTATCACGGACATTAGCTAGATTATAATAATTGTACTGTATTTGGCATAATTATGGGGATGAAGTTCCACATCTGAATGTTATACAACGAATTTTAATCTTATTATCGCCATCACTAACAATAATAATTTTTTTTTAATTTTTAAAAAGAAGATATTATGAAGTATATCTATAAACATCCTCATATAATTATAGTATTCATAAAGTCTGAACACAAGCCTGTGAATTTAATTAATTTCACTGCAGATAGGAAAAGAACTCCTCAAGGTTCATCTTTGAAGACTGGAGAAATAGAAAGCGGTCTTTCTGTAAAAAAAAACGCACACCTTTTTTTTATTCCCCTGTACCTTTACTGGGTACCGTAGAAATAATTATAGTTTTTTATTTATTTTAAAGAAATAAATATTGTACATGGGCTGCTATTTTTTGTAAATGCTGTTAACTTGTTTGGTTGAGTGTAATTAGAGAAAAGATCCCCGTATGTAATTATAGGCTATTTTATAATTAAATCTATGGCAGCCTTTGCATTTTTATCTGTAAATTGCCTTGTGGAATTAAAACTCGACTTTCAGAGGTAATATCATGCAATCCTCGCCTCAGATGACTCACTCTGGCTCTATATGTACACTCATAAAGTCATCACAGAAAGCCTCTAAAATTTCACCTTTCTTGGCAGGCAGTATTTGTCAGCTTCGGCCTATTATTGTCATTATTATTATTCATGCTCTATTGCAGCACAAGTGAACAGAGGAGTTTCCAGCTTCACTGTATCTGCTTTATTGCAGCAGTTATATCAACCCAACAGTTGACAACAGGTGATGCATTTTTGTGGAAGTCTACGAGCTCGAGCTTGCCACATATGTGCTGGTGGTGGTCGCTTAACACCAGGACCACAGGTGTTAATATTATTTTATCATATATTATGTTTGTATAAGTGTTCATTTTGTAAGAGCTTAAAAATCTGGAATACTTCACAAGAAATCCTATTCCCTTCACATAGACGGCCACCATAGCTGAGTGGTCTTGCGCGAGAATGCATACGTACACGTGCCTTGAGTAACCAGGTTTCAAGCCCGTGACTGCTAAGTACGGTGCTGTTACTTGTATTCTTTCTATCTTGTGAACTCCTCTGACCGTGTGGTCGTCCGCGGAGTATAAACAGAAAATTTATTATTTTTTTTATATCGGTTGACTAGAACCGGATTTAAAAGACTTCAAGAATTCCTGGAGCTTCGGACGAAATTCTGTCCAAGGTCTCTTAAATGAGTGACAACTGGTGAATATACTATACTGTCGTGGAAGTATGCGCTTCGAGGACAAACCTCACGTGCAATTCTTTGCTTGTTACGCCTCTACAGCTTAACAGACGTCTCCGTTGAACCTATACAGGGTGTCTCAAAAATACACGGCATAACTTCAGGAATGAGTTCCTCGTGTGGACATGTGTTTATGTAAGGGGCGGCTCCTAGAACGTCAGTTCAACTCCGCCTCGTGTCTCTGTGAAGAACAGTATCACTACAAATGGGCCATATGTGTGTGACGTCGGTTTGTGTGTATTATGTGTGTGTTCTGTTGTTATGTTCTGACCGCTTGGCTACCCAGAAGCATCAGCCACCTGGACAGATGATTCTGGGTACTCGTCCACACTACGGGAAAGTGGGCCAGTTCCAGTAGATGGGACACCTATGGTCTCAAAGTATGAGACAAAAAAAAATAATAAATAAAATAATAAATTTTTTTTTTTTTTTTCTTCTCTGGGGCCCACTCCAGAGGGAAAAAATAAAATTAAAAAAAAAAAAAAAAAACCCCGAAAGGAAGAGAAAGAAATGAATAAAAATGATTAACTAAGATAACAAAATAATAATAATAAAAAAAAAATATATATATATATATTGGTTTTTAGCATATATACGCAAACATGCATACGTATATATCAAAAAGTGAAAAGGGGAAAACCAAGGGGGGGGGGAGAGAGATCAAGAAAAGGGTAGATCTTCCAGTTGTGCAGCCAGTAAGAACGGCAGCATAAAAACACTTCGGTGCCTCCAGCCAGATGGATCTTATCAACCTCGTATCACTGGAATCATACTTTTCCTTAGTTCAAACACTTCTTTAGCAAATACCTGGAGAATCTGAAACTTACTAGAGTCTCTTAAAAATATAGCTTCTTCTCCTGGAGCTATACTCTCAAGAATTTCACGTATCGCTGTCCTGGCATTGTCATATATTCGACAATCATATAGTATGTACCGCCAGCCTTCCCTGGCCCCGCAAAAACAAAGGTCCGTGTTACTTAGTCCTAATGCACATAATTTCTCATTCATTGACCCGTGCCCTGTTAACAAAAATGACGACTGTAAACTAGGTGTAAACCAATTGCGAACCTTTTTATCATTCAGAAAAGTCACGTTCGGGATAAACAAGTTGGTCACTCTTCCAGTAGGTATGGTATCCCATCTTGTCTGCCATAAATTGATTATTTCATTCATACATCTTTTCTTTTCGCCTCTGCAGTCAGAGCGAATATTTATCTCTATACCAAAAAGTTCTGTAGGAATTTCCCTCTTATTCCGGTAGCAAAAACCACGATACAACAAATGTACAAAGATCCAAGGGTAGCGCTCCGGCCAACACCTGCAGCGCGGCAGTGGACACCGTTCTGCACACTCTTACAATACTAAGAAGCATGATGCGTTGTATGGAATTTAGTTTAGCCCGAAACGTAACTATTTTAACTCTATGGAACCAGGCTCCTGCAGCGTACGTAGTCATAGGAAGGAATACTGCCTTGTAATACAGAAACAGTGTTTTGTGTGATAGGCCCCAGTCAGACTTTGAAATTCTAATGATAGCACTAGAAAATTTCCTGATTTTATTGCTTAAATATAATAAGTGCTGGTGAAATGATAACTTACTGTCCACAATAATTCCCAGGTATTTGGTATCAAGGACCATAGGTAACTGTACACCATTCAACTTGATCTGAGGAGGTCGATTTATATCTAAAGCTGTTTTAAATAACATCGTTTTAGTTTTGTAAGGACTAATAGCAAGCTTAAAGCTTTGAGCCCAAGAACTTAAGTCTGTCAGCACACTACTAGCTCTCTGTTCTAAGAGTGAGCGAGATCGTCCTGCAATTATAATTGTCAGATCGTCTGCAAATGCCAGCACCTTACAATTAGGGAATGTGCGAACCAACCAATTCTGTAAAACTAGGTTCCAAATAAGGGGTCCCAAGACGGAGCCTTGAGGACATCCTCTCACAACCTGTTTTCGTAGCCCAAAGTGCTTGGACTTCACTAGCACATATCTATTTGAAAAGTAACTCTTGAAAAGCATATATAATTCCTTGGAACAATCAGCGTTTCTTAACTGAGCCATCGCTGCCTCCCACCAAACAGTATCAAATGCCCCTTCGAAATCCACGTACATTGCTAATTCATATTTGGAGGTAGAATTCTCAATATGCGTTCGAAATGCCACTAGATAATCTTCACAGGATTTCCCAGGAGTGAACCCATATTGCTGAGGCGATATCATATCCTGTTGCACTAGCAGGTCGGTTAACCGTAATGCCATTAACCTTTCAAGGATTTTACCAAGGTTTGCCAAAAGAGCGATAGGGCGATATGATTTAGGTTCAGTTAGTGGCTTCCCAGGTTTTCTAACTAACTTCAATAATGCAATCTTCCACTGGGTTGGAAACAGCCCGTCTGTTAGACATTTGTTAAACATTAATAAAAGGATATTAGGTAATGACTTATAGAACCTCGTTATAAATATATTCTCGACTAGATCAATTCCAGGACATTTTGTCAAGTTAAGCTTCTTCAAAACTCTTGTAAGTTCTTCCATCGTAAGCTCCGCAGTATTTTCTCTAGCTACATAGAGCCGATTATCTCTACGTATACCAGTTTGATACTCAGTATCTTCCTGAGGATCGTCAGTTGGAAATAACTTACTTAAAATTATCTCAACGGAGTCCTTCCAACCAATAATAATCTCACTGATATCCGTGGTTACAGTATTAAACACTTCCCCATACCTGAATTTGTCACGTGACAGTTTATATAGTAAACCCCACGGGTTAGAATTTCCCGATTCTTTCACAAAAAGTGTCCATGTCGCCCGTTTCTGATCAGCTATCTTCCTACTGTAGTTTTTTTTTAACGACAAATACTCATCCTGCAGCCTTGCAACCTCGGAGGGAGACCAATGTCTGTGGCGTTGATACTGTCTTCTAGCCCTGTTTACTGCTCGCCTTAGTACTGTTAACTCTGAAGTCCACCAAGGACAGGATTTCGATGTAGCAACTTTCTTCTTACCAGCCTTGTACGCTGCTCTTATAATTGAATCCTGTATAAATACAGCAAGAGAGTCAGCCGAATATTTTGTTAGCTGACGTTGCCTTATCACAGAGAAGTTCATAAGAATTGATGCATCGAACGCAGACCAATCAATTGTTTTCAGTGAGAACCGAACAAGCCCAGGCACTGGATGTTGACTAACTAAAGTTGTAACAGTTTTTACATAAAAAGGAGATAACTCTATGGTCACTAGATGTCCAGTCAGAGATGACTCGCCAATCATAGATGTAGTGTCGTAGGCCAGAAGTTACTATAGTTACATTAATGTTGGACTGCCCCATGGGTCCAGAGAATGTGGCCGGCTGATTGGATAAATTCATCACATATAAATTGTGATTAAATATAAATTCTTCAAGCAGACGACCTCTCCCATCTGTTCTAGAACTATGCCATAGACTTGATTTAGCATTTGCATCAGTAGTGATTATTACGTGATTAGGCTTCAACATGAATAGTGCATGTTCTAGGTAATCCAAGGAGCTATTAAAGTCCATTGATGGAGGACAATATAATGAAATAAGATAAAATTGCAATGTTTTTGTTGCAATCATCACGCATGTGGCACATTGATTACACAGCCCGCGTATCACCACAACATCTAAATCGTTATTGATTACCACGATTCCTGATTTGGGCTCTTCTTGTACAGGCTGCACAACTCTTGCACTCAGAGGATATCCCAGTATCTTAAAGCTTGGTTCCGATTGAACCCTGGCCCAATACGGTTCTTGTACGGATACTATATCAATCAAGTTATCCTCCATTGATTTCCTAATTTCATCAGCCACCAGCCTAGAACGGTGGCCGTTTATCTGCATGATTTTAATTCCTGAAGAACCAAGAACTCTATCCACCTCAGAATCAATTTACACTATATTCGCAGCTTCCGACTCACTCATCAGAAATCCTTTGTCGTGCCAGTTCTAAAGCTCTTTTATATTCGCAGCAGTTGGGATCTTTAATAGAATGCTGGAAGTTTCTTTTGCGCCTTTTACAATTTATACAGAAAGGGGATTCCTCTTTATTCGGGCATCCTGCGTAGACATGGCCACTCTGGGCACAATGCCCACAAGATGGAGATGTGTGGGTACAGTACTGAGCCGTATGTCCGTATCCCAAGCATAAAAAACACTTGGTAACAATAGTAAATGGCCGATGTCTATGCGAGCTACAGGCCAAGAAAATCCTGTCCATAGTTGAGATACATTTATAAAGTCGAGGGGTAAAACTGATTACCCAGTGAACATTCAATGAAGATCTCGATCTTGTTGTAAATCTGAAAGTAGTTTCCTTTTTGACTTCTTCTAGTGATAATCCATTGTCACTAAGATTTTTATTGAATAATTCCTCAGCGATGTCTTCTATACTTAAATCCTTAGGTATGTCGTATATCACGACTGCTGGATTGTCTTTCTTGAGAACCCCTGTAGATATGCCCGCAGAGGACAGGGAGTCTGAAGTAGATATGCTAACTAGGTCAGACTTGGAAGCAGTTTCTAGCACTACGCCTTTGTTACGCGCTAATCTCAAGGATTTTATTTTTACATTCTTGAACTCTGACTTTAAAGTATTAGATACTAAATTTTTTACGTCGACACTAATTTTCAGATTACTGTTTTCAGAAGCTCGTAATGTTATGACATTTTCACTCGATCCTACTGATTTTTCCTTCCCCGAAGTTGCTCCACGGGCAGCGTCAGCATATGATCTCATAGAGGGGGCAACCTGCGACTGTGTTCCCTCATACACTGCTGTATTTATTTCAGCAGTTTGATAAACTGATTGCTGGCTATGATCCATTTTATTAATATTCCGTACTGAAAAAGTTTCTACAAATTTTATCTAATAAGTTGGCCGGATTTCGATTTCTTTATTAGTAGCTCTTAATCTCTCATTACCCTCAAAATATTTTATATCAACATAGTTCCGGAAATGCTTGATTTCAGAGTTATTAACCGGAATGTCTTATCTCCCGCAGGTGATTACCTTTATTACAAGGTGATGAAGAATCTGGTGGTTTTCCATTCCGACCATGTACTCAAATCAGGAGCAAGCCGATATGCACTTTACGTACGGTTTCGCGAACGGCAATGCTCTGGAGGCTCGTTGTTTGAACCACGAAAGGTTCCCAGAACGATGTCCAGACAGGAAAACAAACATGCGTGTGCTGATTCCAGGAGTGGCATGCACAACATCCAAAATCTCCTCCTCTACTTCAGGAGTCGTAGATCTTGGTCGTCCTCTGCGGCAGCACGAGGTGTAAAGGTCCCATGTTCACAATGGCGGCGATGGATACCTTCAAATGTTTTCCTGTCTGAACATCTTCGTTATGGGAACCTTTCGAGGTACAAACGACGAGCTTTCAGAGCATTGTCCTCCGCCAAACCGCACGTAAAGTGCATATCCGCTTGTTCCTGATTTGAGTACATGGTCGGAAGGGAAAACCACCAGATTCTGTCAGTACCTTGTGATGAAGGAAATCGCCACCTGCGGGAGAGAAAACATTCCGGTTAATAACTCTGGAATCAAGCATTTCCGGAACTATGTTAATATAAAATATTTTTATTGTCTACATATGAGGAACTCATTCCTGAAGTTATGCCGTGTATTTTTGAAACACCCTGTATAATAAAACAGAATTTTCTATTTAAAACTAAAGGAAACAGAATACAGACTGTATACTGTATTGTATGGAACAGAATACTGTAGTACTGTATTCTATTTAAAACTGAATGAAACAGAATTTTCTTTTTCTTTTTCTTTTTTTCTTTCATTCTTGTATACAGGTCTAGAGGACACACCTAAAAAAGACAGAACGTCTAGAGCGAATTCAAAGGAGGGCAACTAGATTGGTAAGAAGCATTAAAGGTTTACAAAGAACAGCTTAGAAGGTGAAAATTTCAAAGCTTGGAAGCAAAGCACCTTATGGAGAAACCAGAATGAGGTCTATCTGGTCCTGAAGTGGATAAGTAAAATGAATAAGGATGGTGTATTTTCACTGGCAAGAAAAACAGCAACCAGGGGCACAAATGTAAAGTCTTAGAGAGCAAAAAAAAAGATAGGATCTTATGGAGTTTATCTTGGGACAGCGTTTTGTAGATAACTGGAATAAGTTACTTCCCAAAATGATCGAGGAGAAAATTGTGGTCAGTTTTTGTCAGTAGTAAAAGTATGAGAGTACGAGATTTTTTCGTTTAGGCAGATGGAGAAAATGTTTCATTTCTTTGCAGCTTTTGCCCGTACTAAATAATAAATAATAAAAAAAATTCGTATAAGAGATTATCGAATGTCAAATACGAATCCAAAAATATTTTCCACAAAGTCAGCGCAGGTATTTAATTATATATTCCAGCAATTAAATCCATTCCCTTGGCGTAGAATTCGGGCGATTGCATTAAACCTAACTACAAGTGCAGTACTGTACTTACACCATCGTTCATGTGAAAACGTGAGATTTCTTTTCAAGGGACCAAAGATGAGTTGAATGATTGTGCCAAAGATCTGGACTTTATAGAGAACATTTCAATGCTCTCATGGAAATCTACCGGCTACACCAATACTAAACATGCTGGACCTTGGCTTTTATTGTTGTCGTAGAGTTTTAGGCGCATCAGCAACTTAGGCCACAATGGGCAGTATATAATATGTCTGTATATTGCGTAAGTTGTGTGACCGATTTGCTGTTTGCTGGACAAACAACCCGAGTTTCCTTAAATGCTGTCCATGCTATCCTTTCCTGAGACCGACTAACTCAGTCATATTGCGAAAAAAGACCGATAAAAATTCCTCGCGTCATTGATGCGATTCAAACTCAGGCCATTTCCAGCCGGTGTGAGGGAGGACGGTTTTTTTACCAACTGTGCTACTCACAAGGACGGGCTTTTATTGCTTGCTGCAAGTATTATTATTGGCAACATGATAGGAATCTACTTCATTTTCATTCTATTTAATTTTTAATTTTTTTTCAGACAATCAGTTATAATGAAAATTTCTGCACATCTACTCTACAATCATCCCTTTTCAATTTAAATTTATGTTCCCTTGATATGTATGTGAGAAAGAGTAAAGATGTCATCAGCATTTATTTTACTTATCCCTTTTAATACACGTAATATGTTCTTTTCTCGTCATTATTCTATGCAACTTCTGAAAAAGAAGGGTGGAGTTTGTTTCTTTGTGTAGAAATCAAGAAAGGCATCCTGTTGTATAATTCAGGTTCCATTCACCAACAATAAATCTTCAAAAATTTTCTGTTAGAAATAAAAAGAGGAAAAATTGCTAATTTTAATACTAATTAAAACAAAGTGGATAATGTTCGTGGTGTGTTACTTTTGTTTTCACTTCACTGCACATACTAACGTAGCTTTTTCCAACGCTCTTTACTTATTTCATTCTGGATTAAAAAAATAATAATAAAATGTAACAAGCATTTCATGTTCTCTAATTTAATTAATTACACAAATAGCAACAAGCGCTTCAGATCGTAGTGCTATCAGCATGTTTTTCTTCCTGGATTTAATACAATTAGCAGCTGCCAGTTGTTATCAAAACTTTTTAGCACGTATTTCACGTTCTACTGTGATTTATAAAATAAGCAAATAGCAATAATTCATGATTGATTTATTTAGTAAACTAATAACAAAAAGGAGTTCCTCAAAAAGAACCAATAACATTTCGTTTGTTGTATTAAACTGTATTAATGTAATTAATATAGTTTGACTTTGTGTGTGCGTGTGTGTTCCATCATATTTCAATGTGAAGATAAAGACGACAGGAGAAAAACAAGTGTCATCGTTACTGGTCCAAATGAATTCCTTTCTAACACGTTTCGACGACTAATCATAAAGCTACTTACAAACTGAAAATTTTTCTAATCTCTCAATATTTCAAAATTGTCATTTCTCGTAGCATAAAGGACTCTGTCCACGTTATATTTACAAGTTACGATAAACTTGTCCAGTAAGATCTACTCCATATCTAATGTTAGAACCGGAATTTAAAAAGAAAAAAATAATAAATAAACTGATAACTGCTATGGAAGTATAACTCGCATATATACAGTAAACAGTGATATCATCTAATTCTTAACTCATAAATTTTGATAATTCTTTAAATCTAGTGTAAAGGCAAACCAAGGATTATCAACATCTGTAAGTTAAGCAACAACTACAAAAACACCGAAAATCTCAAAATGCATTCACTGTATTCTCACTTCGATATTTTTTTTTTAAAGAAGCCTAATTAGTTGAACGGATGGGGTTTTGGTCAATCGACTTCTAAGGGCCCATTTATGCATGAATGAAACACTGGACAATCTTCCGAAGGAGGGATGCCGGACTGACAGAGGGCCCTGTGACACAGCCGAGTTGTCAGTAACTAGAGTACAGTAGCATATGCTTTTTGAGTGGACCTTTGTTGACTGCTAAATAAAACTACCATTAACGATTGTATTCGTGATTTTTTTTATAAACTCCTCTTACCTGGTGGTCGTGTCGGTATGCAAAACAAGAACTTAAAAAAAAAAAAAAAAAAAGAAGAAGAAAAGGACGCTATTTCTAAAGGTTACAACCACAAAATCAAACGAAACAGCCTGTAGCAATTTGCATAACTGTGGCTGTTCAGTAGAAGGCTGGAGCACATGCAAAAATTTGAATCGTGATGAGAGGGTTCACATAAACAGATAAAAGCAGCAGTTATGTTCAAATTACAGAATGGTGAGCACGATTGTTACAGACGGTCGACTGGTTTCATACAGTGCTACAGACAACGAAATTGCCAATAGACAACATCTGGTTGACTTTACCAGGGGTCGAATAACTGGGAAGCTCGACGAAGGTAGAAGTGCGAGGATTGTGGCTGCAGAGTTCGGTATCGCCCATAGCATCGTCTCACGTGCGTGGTCGGCCTTCAGAACGACAGGTTTTTGTTTGTTTTGTTATTTGGTTTTTAGGAGCATTAGCAACTAAGGCCATATTGCTCCGGGGATATGCGGTGGTCATTCCCTGACCTTTCCAATCCTCTGTATTTGGTGGTGACGGGCTCGAACCCCGGTCTAATCAAGAAGCGTGTGCTACGCACTGCTGCTCCTGCCCATCTGACTACGGAGGCGCCAGAACGACAGGTACAGCTGTCCGAAGGACTAGTGGTGGTCGTACACGAAAAACAAATGTCCAATGATGACCGCTATATACCCCTACAGGCCAGGAGGGACCGACACCAGACAGCGGGATCCATTGTAAACCAGCTGCACAGGACACAGGATATCGCGGTTTACTGTGGCCAAGCAACTCCACAAAGGTGGAGGTGGACTGTGTGCCCGATGGCCAGTATGCTGTGTCCCTTTAAAACCTGCCCATCGGAGACACCGTCTACATTGGTGCCCGAACACAAGGACTGAACAGCAGTGCAATGGGGTAAGGTACTCTTTACTGATGAGAGTAGATTCAGTCTCAGCAGCGATTCTGGACGTCAGCTAATCTGGCGAGAGGTTGGCACACGGTATCACCCCACAGACATCACTGAAAGGGATCGATTTGGCAGTCGAGGTGTTCTCGTCTGGGGAGGCGTTATGTTGGATGGACGTACACAACTGTAGATACTGGAAGGCAGTACTGTAACCGGTGCACGCTACTGTACTGAGGTAATCCTTTCCCATGTGTGTCTCTTCCGAGGTGCCATTGGCCCCGAATTCATGTTTATGGATGATAACGCCACACCCCCTCGCACTGCAGCTGTTGATATGATTTTGGGAAGTGAGGACATTGTTTGTATGGATTGGCCTGCCCGTTTCACCCCTACCGATCTAAATCCCATAGAACACGTATGGTACACTCTGGGGGACGCCTAGCGGCACATCCATACCCACCAGTAAATGTTCACCAGCTGAAGATGGTGCTGACAGTGGAATGGAAGATGTTATCCCAAGAACTCATCAAGAACATTGTTCTAAGTATGGACAGGCGGTGCAAAGCTTGCGTCGCCATTAGGGGTGGCCATATCTCCTACTGAGGACCACCTCTTCCCTTTGTTCCATCTTTGGTAGTGATGCATACTGATGAGCCTCTGTACTGTTTTGTTTCCATTGCTGTGTCGTTGTTTCCTTCATCATTTCTGTACCTCACGAGGTATGCTTTTTCCCATATCCAGGCCACTCCTATGAGAATCTACAGATGAAAATCTGACTGGTCCTTAAGTTTTTCACACTAGTGTATTATATTAAGGTAACCTGAAAAGTAACTTTCAACTACCCACGTGTATTGTGTCTGTGAATTGCGCGTGTTCTCTGGTCGACTTGCTTGCTTTGCTGGACGAAAAACCCTAGTTTTTCCGGTTGGGGGAGAAACCTTGCTATCTACGCCTGAAACCGACTAATTCCGCCACGGAGTGAAAAAAGGCCATAAAAGTTCGACCGGATTCGGACTCGGCCTTTTACTTTGGCTAGGGGAGGGGGCCAGTCGCAAGTTTAAAGACAAAGCTGGACATATTTGTCAGCGCATATGGAGCTATTTAGAAAGTAGTTTCAATTTCATATAAAAAAACCCCACAGATTTATGCAAAGAGCTGTCACTAATTTATTAATGAATGTTCAATGTGGTAGTGAATAAACTAAAATGAAATATGAAAAGTCATTCCGATAACGGTAGTACAATGGAACATCCATTACTATAACTAAGTTTGGATTAACCAATTTGAAGAACTGATTTTGGCCCTTCCTTTTTTATATTGAGTTTCCTATTCCGCATTCAGTCACAAGACTATAGTGATTTTAAATAACCAGTAAAAGTAACCAGTCAATGAACAAATCCATCTTCTCAAAGGCCCCCCTCCCAAAAAGCAAAACAATAGACAGTCTTTATGACTGATGAGATGTGATGATCATGCTTATCGTACTGTTTGACTCACTGGGTTAAATATGCACTTCTCCCACATGCTCTCGTTGGTAGCACAGTTGGTATAATCACCCTCCCCCCCTCACACACACTGGATGGAAAATCCTGTCAAA
The DNA here is from genome assembly GCF_048544385.1 of Mastigoproctus giganteus. Taxonomy (NCBI): domain Eukaryota; kingdom Metazoa; phylum Arthropoda; class Arachnida; order Uropygi; family Thelyphonidae; genus Mastigoproctus; species Mastigoproctus giganteus. The sequence goes on from NC_143585.1 coordinate 67,189,618, forward strand.
GACGCGAGGAATTTTTATGGGTCTTTTTAACAAATGAGCTGAGCTAGTAAGTGTCAAACGAGGGTAGCATGGTTTTTTCTCAAGGAGCTTCGGGATTTTCGTCCAGCAAACAGCAAATCGACCATAGAACACATGCAATTTTCAGACATATTATACAGGTGCAATATGACCTAAGTTACTGATGAGCCTAAAACCCTATAACAACCAACCTTGTCTCGCATAGTCAAATAGTAAACCAGAAATAGTACAAAACAGAGATGATAAGGCGACTGAACAACTAAGAAAACTAATCAGAACTCGACATAAACTGTTAGCAATTCGAATTATTAGCAGTTCAAAAAGTAATTTATCCAGATAGCTTCCAGAAGCTACAGTAGCGGTGGAATCGGTGTATACAGTGTTAAGGGACTAAGCTTCATCATTTCACAAATATTAGTTGTCTTCGAATGTGTGATCACAGTTCGTATAAAATGATAAACGGACAAGTGGGTAGCACTGTCTGCCAGTGTCCACTACTGGTTCAAATAATCGATTTTGATTATTCGCTTTCGAATGATCGACGCCCTACTGTATGGAGTATCTCCTCTTATGATAAAGAATTATCCCCTTTTGCCAGCCCAGAACATCTTTGCATACTGAGAACGAGTTCGCTACAAAATACGAGGTCAACTACTCTGTTCAGAATTAAAATTGTGACCTGTTGTTGCTAATTGGCAGCCTTCTTTCCAGTCGGTAGTCATAATGGACCAATCTATGATATGGTCATTTAGTCTCTCGTATCTTCTTTGCCCATCTTAGTTAATCATGTAAAAGAAGGTATCGTAGATGATTATCAAACAATTAACATTCCAGTAACTTCGGAAAGTGTTCCACAATCTATGAGACGAAGTGTGTATTTCCGCTGAAATATTGGGTGATTATTCGATAGATGTAAAGGAAATTTTCATCTGTCACCTACAGTGCGCACTACTTACTTTATTTTTAAAAAAATTAACCTGACAGACATCCTTACCTTCCCTCTATAAAAACATAAGATAGGGTACAAATCGGAAGGGAAGCGTTGGGACTGACATCTGGTGAGTATGGGCTTGGCACACCCAGAGTCCTCAGCTGAACATCATTCTTCTGTTTCTTGGTGATTTCTTTTTACTTCTCTCTCTCTCTCTCTCTCTCTCTCTCTCTCTCTCTCTCTCTCTCTCTCTCTCTCTCTCTCTCTCTCAGGGTAACTCAGAAATTTTTTTTGGCTGATGCAGCATAAGCTTCTGGCTTCTTTGCACCATACGGCTAATAATAATAATAATAATGATAATAATAAGAAGAAGAAATAAGAAAGATAGATAAGTGGTATACCCCACTCAACTTAAGCGAGGAGCCCCTTCCGCCCACACGGCACAAGAAACGCAGCTAGAAAGATGGGCAAAGAAGACAAAGAAGACACTTCATGGCAGACGCTACAATGACCTCCATCAAGATCACTTCGATAACATTTCTTCCAATGCATGGCCCACAAGCGGGACGCTCTTCCCCGAGACTGAAGGATTCATGCTGGCCATCCAAGACCAGGTATTCAACACCAGAAACTATAGGGAATACATCGCAAAGGAGCCCGGAAAATCGAATGACACATGTCGACGATGCCACCTGGCCTCAGAAACGATCCAATAATTCACCGCGGGGTGCAAGGTGATCACCCAGACTGAGTAAACTCATAGACACTACCAGGTAGTCCATGTTGACCAGAAAGTGTACCATACCCACAGGCTGTACTCGGACTGCTACATAATAATGGATAAGAAGACGATCCCGCACAAAAGACCGGACATAACCCTTGTGGACAAGGTGGAAAAGGCTACATACCTTATTGATATAGCAGTGACCAAAACAAGTAATCTCTAGAAAACCCATGAGAAAAAAATTAGGAAGTTCACGAACCTGAAACATGAGGTCAAGATGTGGCATACGCAAAACGTAACGACCATCCGGATCATCGTCTCGACCACAGGTATGGTGCCAAAGACCCTACATTAGCAACAATAGGTCTCCCAGAGAACACCTACAAGGAACTCCAGAAAGTCGCAATCCTGAACACCTGTAGGATAGTCAGAGAGTTCTTCAACCAACAGTAACACCAGACATTACAACCACCCTGTGTACTTGGTACCAGTACCCGTTACGGAGTGGAATCCCCCAATCAGGGAGAAATAATATAAGAACAGCAATAATAATAATAATTAAGACACTGGACAACCAGTCTGATGGACCCGGGTTCGAATCTTGCCTTGGTGGAAGTGGGCGCGACTGTATTATACTGGGAGACTGACATATAAATAAAAAAAAAACATCGCGAAGTTGCTCCCTTCGACTTACCTTTGCCAAGGCCGGAATGAAGGCTGACGCAGATAATGGCGGCATCTGGTGTCACTCGCCAGAACTAAAAAAAAAAAACCACTGAACATAAGCCGAAGCTAAATAGGTTCACCTCCTAGATGGATGATGCCGCAGAGAAATATAAATCATACTGCATCGAGTATGGCACAGGATAAAGTCACTCGCGTTCAGGCCTTAGGCAGAGGCGTCGGTTCGAAAAGTCTGAGACAGTCACCCGAGCATGACAGTGGAGCAAATGGCGAATTCCCCATATGGCTATCATAAGAGAAAGGCAAGACCATCCAACCCCACCAAGTAGAAGTGCTTCCTGCGCAACTGTGCTAGTGACCACCCAGGAAGGAAGAAGACACCAACGCTTGAAGTAGAGCATCGAAATGAATATGTACATCATGCGAGCATACTATGAAATAACCAGGCTAAAGACCGATATGACAATGTACAGGTCGCGACTACATACCAAGTGGCAGCAACGTTTCCTGGATATTCAGGTCACTGAACAGCGATTAGTGGCCAAAGAAAGACCATGGTCACTAACAACCTAATAGCTCCTGCAATCTTGGCAAAAATTAAGCAGGATGTGAGTGATCAACTACAAAGAACAAAGAATATAGTTAAAATTGAACCAGAAAAGGAACAGAATGCCACGGTACCAGAAAAGGAACAGCATGCCACGGAACCAGAGGAGGAACGTTAAGAAGAAATACAGTGCAGAGTAGCTAAAGTGGAAACACACGAAGTCATGATATCCAGAATAGAAGACGAGTGGAAAAAGGCCCTTATAGAATTCGAAGGAATGGATCACACAAGAACCCATGTGATTCCTAAGCAGAGGACCAATAAAATTCTGTGGAGAGTATGTGATCACCTCAATCGGCAAATAATGCCTCATTACCTTGACAACAATGGTGCAACGCTGGATGCTATCCCCACAGCTGTATACTGTGATGCCAAATCAGGCACTAGGATTACTGGAAAAGAAACGAGACACCAGCAGCAGAAGAACAGAGAACAGAAGAAACCACCAGCTTGGGAAAGAAGACTTCAGCAGAAGAAAGAAGAATTAAGAGTCAAGATAGGTCAGTTGACCCAGTACCAACAGGGTAATAGAAGTAAGAAATTGATTGGAAAGGTGCAGATTATCCTCAAGAGAGACAGTGGAAACAATAAATATGGGACCAGAAATCAGAGAATAGGAGAATACTTGGACACACTGAAGCAGATCCTCCTCGTTCTCAACAAGAGTCTACGCCGATACAAAGAGAGCACCCATAGGAAAATAAACAGCCGAATCTTCAATGAGGACCAAAGAGCCTTCTACAGGAAACTGGGAGAAGATGAGAAAGCATGAAACGGACCATCTAAGAAGACGATCGAGGAGTTCTGGAGAAATATTTGGAGCAGTGAAGTAAGAAATAACAACTGAGCCCCCTGGATAGAATTAGAATGAAAGAAAACCAAGGACGTACAAGAGATGAGAGAGTGGGAGATTTGAGAAGATCAGGAACACCCACAACTGACGAACCCCAGGAATTGATAACATCCAGAACTACCGGTACAAGAAGCTCACCTGCACACACAACCACCTAGCAGAGCAGTTCACTCGAATTTTAAGGCACTCAGAGACAATCCCGAAGTTTTCACTGAAGGAGTCACATATCTGAAGCCTAAAGACAAAGATACAAGATACAATCACTTGTCTCCCAACGATGCAAAAGATCCTGACCAGCTGCATAACCAAGAAGATTTCAGACCACTTAGAGAGTCCGAACATAATGGCCGAACAGCAGAAAGGATGCAAGCGGAGGAGCAAAGCGTGCAATGAGCAATTAACCATAGATGCCGCGGTTATGGAGCAAGCCTACAAAAAAGCGCTGCAACCTATAAACGGCCTACATCGATTATCGCAAGGCCTTCGACTACGTACCTCATAGCTGGCTAATAGAGACCCTGAAGGTTTACAAGGTCAATCCGATAGTGACAAACTTCCAAGGAGCAACAATGGCGAAATGGAGTACCACCACAACCAGACCAATTCCCATCAGAAGAGGAATCTTTCAAGGAGATGCTCTGAGCTCATTGTGGTTCTAGCACTCCACTTGCTATCCACCATGCTTAACGGCAGCAAGTATAGATGTAATCTCAAAGAAGGAAGAAAGAACCTGTACATCCTCACCCACCTGATGTTCATGGATGACATCAAGCTCTACGTGGCAACGGAGAAGCAACTCCAGCAACTATTCCGGATCACCGAAGAATTTAGCAAGGATATCAGAATGGAATTTGGTCTAGACAAACGCAAGACCCACGCACTACACCAGGGAAAATTAGTCGGCCAAAACTACCAGCTGCTGACTTAAGTGATTAAAGCTATGACAGAAGGAGAGACCTACAAATACCTATGGATGATGCAGGCTCAGCAGTTAGAGTACAAAGAAATCAAGAAGTGCATTACCGAAAAAGAAAAATATCATGAGAGACTCAGAATCCTGCTAAAAGCAAAATTGAACGGAGGGAACACAGTTAAAGCCATAAACACCTATGCAGCTCCATTACTAATATTACTTTGGAGTCATAGATTAGACTAACACTGAACTAGAGGATATCATCGAAAGACAAGGACAATGATGACCAAGAGCCGCCAACACCATCCGAAGTCAGCAGTGGAGAGACTAACAATAGCAAGGAAAGAGGGAGGAAGGAGCCTGATAGACTTGATAGAGCAACAGAAAACAGCGATAATTAACCTGAAGGATTACTCCGAGAACAACGCAACAACACTCCACCAGGCCATATATAAGTGGTATACACCACTCAACCTAAGTGAGGACTCCCCTTCCCGCCCAGAAGGCACAAGAAACGAACCTAGAAAGATGGGCAAAGAAGACACTCCATGGCAGACACTACAGTGACCTCAATCAAGATCACATCGATAACATTACTTCCAATGCAAAGCTCACAAGATGGCCGCTTTCAGCCGAGACTGAAGAATTCATGCTGGCCATCCAAGACCAGGTAATCAACACCAGAAACTATAGAAAATACACCACAAAGCAGCCCAGAATGTATGTCAGATGACACAAGTCAACGATGCCACCTGGCCTCTGAAACGATCCAGCACATCACAGGGGGATGCAAGGTGATCACCCACACTCAGCACGCTCGTAGACACGACCACGTAGCGAGGATAATACATAGCGAGGAAGTACCTGTTGACCAAAGAAAGTGTACCATACTACAAATACGAACCCAAGAGTGTACTAGAGACGCCAACTCACAAGCTGTATTGTGACTGCGCCATAGTAATGGATAAGACCATCCCGCACAGCAGATAGGATATAAGCCTTGTGGACTACATGGAAAAAGCTACCTACCTGATTGACATAGCGGTGCCCAACTCAGGCAATGTCCAGAAAACCCATGAAGAAAAAATTAGAAAGTACACGAACCTGAGACACGAGGTCAAGGAGATATGGCATATGCAAGAAGTATCGACCATCCCGATCAGCATGTCAACCAACGGTATAGTGCCAAAGACACCACATAGCAGTCTAGCAGCAATAGGTCTAGAGAACACCAACAAGGAACTCCAGAAAGTCGCAATCCTGAACACCTATAGTATAGTCAGAGATTTCCTCGACCAACAGTAACACCAGACATTACAACCACCCTGTGTACTTGGTAGCAGTACCCGTCACGGGGTGGAATCCCCAAATCAGGGAGAAATAATATGAGAGCAATAATAATAATAATAATATCATCTATACAAATGTGAACATTTTTCATTCCTATGATCAGAAGAACATGCTCCCAAATTTGACGATAACTTTCAAAAACATTGTTGTTATTATTATTATTTCTCCCTGATTGGGGGATTCCATTCGGTGGCGGGTACTGCTACCAAGTACAGAGGGTGGTTGTAATGTCTGGTGGTACTGTTGGTCGAGGAAATCTCTGACTATCCTACAGGTGTTCAGGATTGCGACTTTCCGAAGTTCATTGTAGGTGTTCTCTGGGGAGACCTATTGCTGCTAGGCTGCTATGTAGAGTCTTTGGTACCATACCGGTGGTTGTTACGATGAACGGGATGGTCGATACTTCTTGCATATGCCACATCTCCTTGATCTCATGTCTCAGGTTCGTGTACTTCCTAATTTTTTTTTTCTCATGGGTTTTCTGGCCATTGCTAGTGTTCGGCACCGCTATATCAATCAGGTAGGTAGCGTTTTCCATCTTGTCCACAAGGGTTATGTCCTGTCTGTTGGGTGAAATGGTCTTATCCGTTATTATGGCGCGGTCCCAGTACAACTTGAGGGTTCGGGTCTCTAGTACTGCCTGGGGTTCGTACTTGTAGTTTGGCACACTTTCTTTGGTCAACTGGTATTTCCTTGCCAGCTTCTGATAGCTACCTGGCTACCTGGTCGTGTCTATGGGTGTACTCAGTCTGGGTGATCACCTTGCATCCCGCGGTGATGTGTTGGATCGTTTCTCAGAACAGGTGGCATCGTCGACTTGTGTCATCTGACATTCCGAGCTCCTTTGCGATGTATTTTCTATAGTTTCTGGTGTTGATTACCTGGTCTTGGATGGCCAGCATGAATCCTTCAGTCTGGGGGAAAGAGCGTCCCGCTTGTGAGCCATGCATTGGAAGCAATGTTATCGATGTGATCTTGATAGAGGTCATTGTAGTGTCTGCCATGGAGTGTCTTCTTTGCCCATCTTTCTAACTTCATTCCTTGTACCGCCTGGGCGGGAGGGGGTTCCGCACTTGGGTTGAGTGGGGTATACCACTTATCAATCTTCCTTATGGCCTGATGGAGTGGTGCTGTGTGGTTCTCGAAGTAATCCTTCAGGTTTAATATTGCTGTTTTCTGTTGCTCTATCAGGTCTATCAGGCCCCTTCCTCCCTCTTTCCGAGGTATTGTTAGTCTCTCCACTGCTGACTTCGGGTGGTGTTGGGGTCTCTTGGTCATCATTGCCCTTGTCTTTCGCATGATATCTTCTAGCTCTTTCATAGTCCAATCTATGACACCGAATGTGTATGTTAGTACTGGAACTGCATAGGTGTTTATGGTTTTAACTGTACTAATATTAGTAATGGCAGCATGCTGCAAGAAAGCATATGGTTTATGTTGCACCAGCCAAAAAAAAAAAAAAAAACACCCGGATAAAACAATAATAAAAAAATAATAAATAATAATAATAATTAATAAAAGAAAAGGAAATTAAACCTATCATCCTTGCGCTTCCCGCACCCGAAGGTACTATCCAGCTGACCTTTGAATTTCCCCAAACTGTCAGCCTCTACCACCCCTTTTAGGCAACTTATTCCAGTAATTTATAACTCGTTGGCTAAAATAAAACTTCCTGCAGTCCAGTCTAAACATTCCCCCGTAACTTGAATTTATGTCCCCTAGTTCTAGCATCATTTATAATCTTGAAAATTTCGTTCTCATTCATTTCGCTGTTGCCTCTCAGAGCCTTAAACACCTCAATCAAATCTCCTCTAAGGTGTCTAGTTTCCAAACTCTGCAACCCACATATATTCGAAGTCTTTCTTCATAAGGACGCCCTTTTGCCGATCTCACCAGGCGAGTTACCGGTCTTTGCACCCTTTGAAGAAGCTCGATGCCTTTCCATAGGTGCGGTCTCCATACTTTAACACAGTATTCCAAGTGTGGTCTAACAAAAGTCTTATATAATGGGATTATCACGTCCCTATCTCTACTTGCAAAAGTTCGATAGATCATCGATAGGACACCATGGGTCTTCCTTGCAGGTTGCAAGGAAGGTTTAAAATGCTCAGAGAATTTCATGTCTGACCGTATCGTAACACCCAAGTCCCTTTGCTCCAGTACTGGGTTTAGTTGAACTCCACCAAGTGAATAAGTTATTTTGGGATTACTGTTTCCCAGGTGTAATACCTTACACTTTGTTGGATTAAACCATAGCTGCCATTTTTCTGACCATTCCTGAAGTCTATCTAGCTCTCTATGAAGAAGCTCAGCTTGACAGTGATCATTAACTACTCTACCAATTTTAACTTCACCTGCAAATGTAGACATCACGCCCTCTATCCCTTCATCGATGTCGTTTATGAAAATTAAAAACAACAGTGTCCCTAATACTGATCCTTGGGGAGCCCCACTTCTTACATTAACCCAATCTGAGGAATAGCCATTTATCACAACCATCTGACTCCTGCCCTGAAGCCGTCCTGCTATCCATCTATGGATTTTCCCAGTGATTCCCACATGTTCCAGTTTATAAAGCAACCGTTCATGTGGGACTGAGTCAAAAGCTTTGCTGATATCTAAATAAAAAATAGGTGGTAGATGACTTTCATCAACCTGTGAAATACCACCACTTTGCTTATTGGAGGCTTGAAGTGGTGAAACCCGTGTTTAGTCTCTAGAGCAAAGTTTCCGGCATCCCCCTCCCCCCATAGTTCTCCTTCAACCCATGCGCGGTACTAAGTACTATAGGTTTTGATACCTTTGGTGTTTGGGGTTTTTCATAAAAAAAAAAACAATGTCGAAATTATTCCCTAAATCCAGCTCGTGAGTGACCCTTTAAAAATAGCGAACCAGATTTGTTAAACATGATTTTCCCTTTACAAAACCATGCTGAGTACCCTTGAGAATTTCAATTCTATGCAAATGATCCTGAATTCCACCCTTAATCATTGTCTCCATGATTGTCCCTACCATTGAAGTCAGACTGACAGGTCGTTAATTTCCCACTTCACTCTTAGAGCCACCCTTATGTATGGGAGATACATTAGCACTTTTCCAATCCAAGGGAATCTCCCCCAGAGTCTAGTGATGTCGCATAATTAGACTCAATGTTTCAATGCACTCACTTGCCGCCTCCCTTAAGATTATAGGGTATATTCCTCAACTCCAGGAGCCTTATTGGCCAGTAGGCTGGAAAGTTTTTTCATTAAATAATCTTGCGAAATTTCACTATTATTAATTACATATTTTTCAACTTCGCTCCCAAAATTTCCCATTGCCACAAAAGGTTTTTCATTTGTAAATATCGATGCAAAATAACTGTTCAGTTCATCTGCAACGGCAGCTGATGTATTTATTACCAACCCCTTTCCCTTACGTAAAGGTCCGATCTGGTTTGTCCTGCTCTTCTTGGCATTTATATATGTGAAGAACTCCTTATCCCCCTTCCTTGCTCTGTTTGCTAGCGATTTCTCATAACCTTTGCCTGTCGATCCTTTTCTGTGGCTCTATTACAGATCATCTTGTAGCTGTTATAGGCTTCAATACTTTTTATTGCTCTGTAACCTTTCCATGCCACCTTTTTCTGCTCAAGTAATGTGGCAACTTCACTATTCATCCAACTTGGAACCCTTCTCGTGGAGTATTTTTTAATGGTAAATACGCATTCAAGGCGTCTGTGATTAATGTTTTAAAAGCATACCACAGTTCAATTGTATTCATTCTCTGAGAGATATCTACCCAGTTAATAGAGGCCATGTAGTACCTTAAGGCATTGTAATTTCCTTTTCTGAAATTAAAACCCTTCCTTTGCCTTTTACTACTGCTACCTCTCTCATCACCATCCACCGTAGAACTCCGTGATCACTTCCTGCTACTGGTTCCTCTGTCAGCTCTGTTATGTCATCTGATTCACAAAGGAGGATCAAATTCACAAAGGAGGACCCCAATTCACAAAGGAGCATCAAAGGCTGACACAAGTAATTATAGACCTGTGAGTTTAACTTCTGTTCCAGGAAAATTAATGGAGGCACTAGTTAAAGAAGCACTGCAAGATCATTTAGACAAGACTTCAGCTATAGCTCGGACACAGCATGGTTTTGTTAAGGGGAAGTCTTGCCTGACCAATTTGATTGGATACTATGATGCAGTTACAAAGGAACTGGATGCAGGGAATAACTTTGATATTATATACTTGGATCTTAGAAAGGCTTTTGATACTGTTGCAAAAATGAAGACTGCTGCACAAATTGGAGCAGTGTGACATTGGAGGCAAATTGCTTCGGTGAATAAAGGGGTGGCTGAGGGGGTGAAGACAGAGAGTGGTAATCAATGGACACTGCTCGTCGTGGACTAATGTTATTAGTGGAGTCCCTCAGGGTTCGGTGTTGGGTCCATTATTGTTTTCTGTATTCATAAATGATATTGATGAGGGTATATCAAGCTTAATGTCGAAGTTTGCAGACGATACAAAGGTAGGCAGGGTTGTCAAGGACACTACTGACATTAGCATTAGCAGAGGCATTTTATGCAAGAAAGCAAGCTTATGCAGCATCAGCCAAAAAAAAAAAAAAAAAACCACTTCCACTTCCCAAACCTTCCCACTGACACTATGCTGCTGCAACAGGATCTGGAAAGGTTGAGCAGATGGGCTGAGAGGTGGCAAATGAAGTTTAACATTGACAAATGTAAAGTACTACACATGGGAAACAGCAAGCCCAGAGCAACGTATCAACTCTGTGGTACTACACTGATAGTGGTAGAGAATGAAAGGGACTTGGGGGTGGGTGTGCAAGCAGATATGAAGTTTTCTGAGCAGTGCAGACGGGCTGCAAGAGTAGCTCATGGTGTATTGTCAATGATATATAGGAATTTTTCTAGCAGGGATAAGGAGGTGATTATTCCCTTGTATAAGGCAATGGTCAGGCCACACCTAGAGTACTGTATACAGGTCTGGAGGCCTCATTTCAAGAAGGATGTAGAGCTGCTGGAACGAGTACAGAGAAGGGCAACAAGATTAGTGAATGGAACAAAGGGGTGCTCTTATGAAGAAAGGCTTAAGTTTTGCAAATTACAGTGTCTGGAGACTAGGTACCAGCGAGGTGATCTGATAGAGGTGTATAAAGCCTTGAATGGTTTGAGCATGCTCAATGCTGATGGGATTCTTCCTCTCGCTCAGAATAATCACCTGAGAGGGCATAAATTCAAATTGAGGAAAGAGATGTAGGGTAGACGTGCGGAAATTTGCCTTTAGCCAGCGGGTGGTTGGTTGGTGGAACAGACTTCCATCCCTTGTCCTGGAAGTTGATAGCCTAAATAAGTTTAAAGCTCAGCTGGACAGATATTTTGAACGAACAGAGGGGTGAAGTGGAAGTGGTTTTTTTTTTTTTTGGCTGATGCTGCATAAGCTTGCTTTCTTGCATCAAATGCCTCTACTAATGCTAATGCTAATTTACTCGCGCAATATACCGGTTTCTCGCAGCTGTCTTGGTAAACATATAGGGTCGAATTGGCAGGATTTTTACCCGTGTTAACTCAACATATTTTAGTCTCATCTTGATCACTTATTAAGTCATGATAATTAATCGATGCCCCAAATTTTCTGTTGACCCAGGCGGCTACTGCTGCTTGCATGGGCCAGTCCGCCCAGAGCTGTGCATTTATTAAACACCAACAGTTGCGTACCTGACAATATGGGAGACAAATAGCAAGGTTTTTTTTTAGCGGTTGTGGATATTAAAACCCCTTGTAAATAAACAGGATCCAATACTTCAAAAGACAATGGTTTTACTGCCTGCAGAAACTTCAATTCTCTCTTCTTTCCTATTCTGTCCTTTGAAGAATTCTGAAAGGCACTGAAGATTTGTTATGAAGATTTGTTTGTCATATAAATGGCTTTCTTTAAAAGCTTTACCGGAGACAGTTTCCCATTGTTCGTACATCGTTACCTCACCTGTTGCATGGTGGATTAGCATCGTTCAGCTTTCGTTACTGACTAAGGTTACGAAGTTTATACTTCCTCCTAGGCATAGAAAATTCCAATTAATTTATAACCAAAATATTCAAAGCAATTTATTACGATATTGTTCAAATCCGAAAAAATATGGAGGGCGCTGCGCTCTATCTAGATCGGGACTTTTTCTCTTACTTTTGGCAAGATGCGTATCTTGGTAGGATTGGTGAATTATTAGTTATTTATTTTTGTGGTTAAAGTTATGTGAGTTTTATTGGCATGTGCCTAAAATTGTATTTAATGTAGGAAGATATTTGTAGTGCAGTAGTATGAAATGTACGAAGTTGAACTATTCTGAAAGGCACTGAAATTTAAATTGAACAGTGACTGGTGTGACTGTTCCTCTGCGAAGCCTTTTTCTCTACTCATTCTTAATTATAACATAAAATGTAAGTGAAGTAAAACAGGTATTCACGTGTCTGTGAATCGTTTACAGCTAATTTTTTTTTTTTTTTTGTGTCAAAAGTTTATCCCATACATGCAAACCATTTAACCCCGGGGGCTCACATCTGGTGAGTATGGGCTTGGCGCACCCAGGGTTCTGAGCTGGATATCATCATTCTTCTCTTTCTTGGTGATTCCCTTCTACTTTTCTCTCTCTCAGGGTAACTCAGGATTTTTTTTTTTTTTTGGCTGGTGCAGCATAAGCCTCAGGCTTCCTTGCATCATATAGCTAATAATAATAATTAGCTTAATTAATTATGCTTTTAAACCACATTTAATTGGTTCTGATATTCATATTCCACCATTTAAGGGTGTTCAAACTCGAGTCGGTAAGTGTTGCCAATTTAGCTGTTTTCCCGCTAGTTTTAGCGGAATTGCTTCAGGTTTGGCGGATTAAAATGTAATAGCGATTAGCGGCTTTTTTAGTGGAAAGAGTAAAAATGTTTAGTATTTTATATATTTTGGCAATGTAACATTTAAATTAAGAAATATTTATTTAACAATATAAATATTTTATAATTGAAATGCTTTATTGATCTACATCGTAATATAGTAGGGATATCTTATTTCATAGTGTGGTTTTTTTCTTTTTTTTATAAAGTGAAGAATCGGTTTTATATTATTCAGGAATTCCCCTGAGGGGAACCCCAACAATTTGAATACTGTACTGAGTTACTCGGTCAAACGACATGACCGTTGGGTCATAGCTTTAAATTGTTGAATCAGATCAAATTTGTGTTCCTTTAATCGTCCTCTATTATATTTTCTTTTGAAAAATGCTGGTTCATCATTTTCAACTTCAATAGATATTCCATTTTCTGAAATCCCCTTAGTTAACTATCTGAATCAATTATTGATATCATGCAGAACTCCCTCAGATCTTTGCATTTTTCAATAACCGTGTTTTTATTGATATTTAAATCAAGACCAATGCGATCTTGAGACCAATCTTGGGACCAGAAGTATAGAAATAATAAATTGAGAACAATAATCTGCTATCATCAAAAAATTATTTGTCTAATACTTTTTTTTTATATGGCAAAGTTTCTTACAAACCCATCTAAAAATATCAGCTTTGCATTTACTTTTTGTAAGCCTCATTTCAAGATTGCAAACTTCACAAAAAGCTGTACTTTGCAAAATGTGACTTTTCGCCAACTAAGAAATCACGTGATCAATATTGTCACTGCATAAATTCATCAACTCCGTTAAACGGTAGTTGTTATTTTTGATTTCTTCCTCAGAATAAACTGCATTTGATATGCAATTTGGAAGTTTTTGTATGGACATAATGTAGGGGTTATAAATTTTTATTGCACCCATTAATAGGATTTAACCGAAAAGAAAAATTAAAAAGTTGGTGGGTTAAGTGTTAAAAATAGTGGATTTTGAGCATGTGGCTAGCGGGAAGTATTAATAAGAGTTGGCAACACTAATCAGTAGTAATATATCCTGAAAGGTTGGAGGACCTGGGAGAAGTTTAACAACTGGAACCAGTGACATATCATCCTGCAGCTCAGCTATGCCATGACCCCTGAACTAGGGATGGGGGAAAAATAAAATGAGAAAAATAAGAAAGTGACATTAAAAATGAATGAATCACATTGCACTGTGAATGATATGCCACTCACTGAAATGCTTAAGAAATTAATTTTAATAAGTAAACTTGTTAAAATCAACAGAATGCTCTTTGGAAAACTTTGTGGAATGCTTAAAGATTCACAGTTCAAGCCTGAACTTTTCCCACTATATTCTTCCATGTTGCTGCTCCATAAACATTTAAACATCCATTCATCAACCCATCCAGTTTAAGCACTGGAAATAGCTAAACCCAGAATGATATCTTTGGAACTTATCAGTCTTAGTCTTCTTTTATATTAAACTCTTATTACAGTAGATTTGCCACTTTTCACTCATTTTAAGATTGGGTTCAGATCCCACTGCAGTGATTGGAGGAGTTCTTAAAGGCTGGATTATCTAGGACTGTAGTTAGCTGATTCTAAGCAGAGGCAGTAGGCTATTTAGTTTTCAGCTTGTACATTGACCTTTGAAAGCAGGTTTGTACAGGCATGATTCATAAAAAAGATGTAGGAACTGATGCACTGCAACTAGGTGATGGACAAAAAACCCTCAAAGCAAAAGGATTTCTATGGCACAGATGTAGAGTACAGTTGTATTAGAGTAGCATTGAAGAATTTTTGGCACATATGCCACACAGCAAAATGCTGGTAACCACCATTTGTTCATGATATATGTTTTTATATTTTAAGTATTGCTCAGTTTTATTATTTCGTATAAAATAAATTGTAAAATGTAGTTTTAAGTGTATTTTTGCAATTTGTAATATTTTGAAAATTGAGATCAGCTCTGCTATCCAATAAAACAGCCTATAAATAGGCTATCATAACAGTTTCTAATTTTTTAACAAAAATTAGAAAGTGAGCCTTTTGGTGATGCTATTTGTTTAAAAATAGCATCACTGAGTAGAGTAACTCAGAGCAATTTGTGAAATTAATCCTGTCACAGTACCAGGATTGTAGGATGTAACAGCAATTGAACATCTGCTAGCCTTCAAACTGTCCATTCCTGTTGAATGTCAGTTTCTGTGGCATGATACTTCATATGATCCTTATTGGGATGTTAAGTCTGTACTAATATATTTTCATAGGCCTATTTGCATGATGGCTGACAAACCTGTTAAAGAGACATTTTAAGAATTTCTGTGATGGAATTTGAACTCTGATCTCCCTAGAAGACCTGCTATATATCATCATGGTGAATCTCTGTTCTGACAAATGCAGACTATGCATTGCAACAGGCTGAAATAAATTATTTGGTGGAACCACACTCCTTTTCATTGAATTTCAGACAACTGATTAAAATTGGCATTCAAGTCTGCATTTTACATAAAGGGTAGTTAGTATCCTTGACTACTTGTTGGCAGGTGCATAGGATTATTATGATCCCCAATCTTTTCATTTCTTTTGCAATGTAAACCCATTTTGTCTATCCAGTAATAACTCACAGTACCTCTCAAGATAACTTTTTTCACCTAATTTTCTTTAAAATATTTGAGGAATTTTAAATTAGCATATTGTATTAGTACTCAAAGCTGGCCTTGGTCCCATCATTGCCCACTGCAATAATAGTGTCAAAGCTCATATCTTGTCCCCCCCCACATCTCTGGAGCTCTGTTGTTACAACATGATGGGCAATGTAGGAGGAGAGTTTTTGGGTGGAAATACAATACAGTGCTGACAGAGAGTTCACTTGTGCCCCACCATACTCAGTTTTCTTGTGTATTAACAGGGCCGTTGTTGGTAAGCCACATTACAATTGATAGACAGTATTATACTCATTCCTGAGTATAAGAGTTATTCGTATGAAACAGATTTTTGGAATAAAGAGTTTAGTCTTCCCAGGACCTGCAGCGGGTTCGAGCCCGTCACCACCAAATACGGAGGATGCGGAAAGGTCAAGGGAATGACCACCGCATATTCCCGGAGCAATATGGCCTTAGTTGCTAATGCTCCTAAAAACCAAACAAACAAACAAACAAACCAGGACCTGCAGCATCTGGATCATGACTTGTGTGCAATGAATTGACTGTCAGCTGGAGGTACATGAACTAGTCTAGATGCCATCCTTATGTGAACTTCTTGCACAATTGGAAGACAGTAGTATGTTTCAAGCAGTGATAAATGCACACCAGTAGGTTCCCATTCTACATTATAAAAATTGCATCAGCAAACTCTTAGCACATTTGAGTATATACATATGTTCACAGTACACAAACAACCACCACCACTATTCCCACTGTATGTTAAGTATTACAAAAGAAAAAAAGTATTACTAAACACTAAGTGAATGTGAATACCGTACAACTGAGTTTTATGAGGCATGTGTAATGATGTGAAAACAATTACTTTTATATATTAATTAATAAATAATTACTTGACAATATATAATTACAGAAAAATAAAAAAGCAGTTAATTTAAGAAATAAAGATCAAATAAAGTGTACATTATATAACTTGTTTTGATTTTTGTGCACGTTCTCATGATTTAATGTTAGATAGTACTGTGTTGTAATGTTCTTTCAGTCACAATTTCACTCTTATCCCATTTCTTTTTTGTTTAATATTAAATTTTACCAAATAAATTTAATTGGAAATTCATCCAAAAAGTACTATAGTTAGCATTTTTTGATTTAAACATGTTTTCTAATTGGGTTGCTGATCTATTTGCAGTGGGTTGACTGGAATTTTGAATGAGATTAAATCATAACAGTAATAAAGCTTTAATAAAAAAACTTCTTATGGTTAAAGTTTAATTGTCATATGTAAGTTAAAAAAATTGCAGTAGTAAATGATGCTAAATCACTTTTAATGTTTTTACTTATAAAAATGATTTCATGCAGTTCATTTCTCACCCCCCCCTCCCCACCTTTACATTTCTTTGTTTTCTTATTCTCATAAATATTTGTGAAAATTATTTGAACACAACTTAGTTTTAACTAATCTTTATAACTTTAGGTCAGAATATTGGAAGTCTCTCCCAAGGAAGTTCTGTGAAATCTGTAAATGTTGGTTTGCAGATAACAAAGCTGTAAGTAGGATTATGTACTTATAATTTACAAAAGAAAGTTCTTATATATATCACTTTCATGACTACAATATTCAGCCTTGTCAGAAATCTATTAGGCTTCCATCTGTTGTGGAAGTGGATGGCTTGAATAAATTCAAGGAAGAACTAGACAAATTGTTGGAGGTACAGATGGGTGAACTGTATAAGGTTTGGTTTTCTTTTTTTTTTTTTGGTTGATGCTATATAAGCTTGCTTTTGCACATCATTTGCCATTAGTTAATAACAAATGGCCTTAGTTGCTAATGCTCCTAAAAACCAAAATAACATCTGACTGCACAATTGCACCCAGATTTTCTTCATTCTTCACTACAACAGTTGATATATTTCTGAGGTTACTGCTATCCATATGCAGTACTTTACACTTGTCAATGTTAAACTTCTTTTGCCACCCCTCAGCCCACCAGGCACATTATTGCTTACTTCCTTTGCTGCCTCCCCTTAATACAGCTGGATAGATCACATCCACCCCAGGTGACTTCCTTATGTTTAACTTCAATTTTTCTTTCACTTTGCTCTCAGTTATTACAAAATCATTTAGCTCCCTGCCAGAGTTTGATAAACTTCTGGCATACTCCATCCCTAATAATTCCTCATGTGTGAATGTAGATGTGAAATGCTCATTGTTTGTTTGTCAACTACCTCAGCAGGATCATCAACAGTTGAACTATCGATACCAACTGGACCAATACAACTCATCCCCTTCCTTCTAGAGTTTACATAAGTAAAGAACTCTTCACTCTTTTTCTTTGCATCTTTTGACAAAGATTTCTCATTTGCCTGCCTAACCTCCTTTGTGACTTGATTACATCTACCATACATACATATATATATATATATATATATATATATAATTATTACGAACAATAAAATTAAAAATTTAAAAAATTTAAAAAAAAAAAAAAAAATATATATATATATATATATATATATATATATATATATACCAGCTTATATCTACCATAGGCTTCTGTGTCACCTGATAATTTATATGCATCTTGTGCATTTTTCTTTTCTACCACGAGTCTCATTAGCTCATCTGAAATCCATTTAGGTCTAAATCTTGAACAGTATTTCTTAGTCAAGAAATCAAAGATTGATTCCTTAATCAAGGATTAATTTCTTGAATGATTCCCATTTAGAATTTGCTGTACCTGCTGTATAGAATTTAAAAACTGTCTCATGCCACCATAGTCACCTTTACAAAAACAAAACTCTTCCCTTTACCCCTGATGGTAGTTACATCTTTGAGTAAATACCACATCAGCACACTGTGATCACTACAATGTAGTTCCTTTATTTCAAAATTCTTAATGCATGACGAATCACTGCTGATAATTAGATCAATAGTATTACTCCCCGTGGCCACCTCTCGAACATGCTACTGTAGAAAACAATCATCCAATAAATCCACAAAAGCCTTGCTAGTGTGAGAGTGACCAATCCACAAGTTCCAGTCTATATCTGGGAAGTTAAAATCCCCAATTATAAGATAATCTGATTTACTGGCATACTTTATTTCTCTGTTCAGTTTTTCATTGTACTCATCAGAGTCATTAGGCCTATAACACACTCCTACTCAATTTTGCTTTCTCAATGCTTATGTCACACCAGACTGACTCAACATTGCACTGTCCACCCTTATCATCTGGATGCACTTCCTTAGATTGTTTCTTAACTAACAGCATAAACCCCTCCTCCCTTCCTACCCTATCCATCCTTTCTGTACACATTGTACTCCCCAAATTCCAGTTCTGCATTCCTTATATCTGTGTGACACCACATCTCTGATATCCCAACAATATCTACCTTTGATGTTTTGACCAGTACCTCAATTTTATATATTAAACTCCTAGAATTGGTGTTACGTGCAATTATACTTGCACTTGTTATTCTTAGTTACCCTAAGACATCTCATGTATTTACTTGTTCCCCCGATGACTCCCAGCAGTCCTTGAAATCCCTAGCACTTTGTTTTCCAGGCTGCTGCTCATTCCAATAGCAGTGCAAGAATCCCTTTCACCTCTGCCAGCTGATACTGTTAATCCCCCCCCCCCCCCAAGCTAGAAGTTTTCTGACCCACTAACACTGAATCGATAGCATCAGCAAATATTCTTGCACCCTTTCTATTTAAATGTACCCCATCCCTGTAGAAACAGTCTCTCCAGGTAATAAGCACAGACCACACTGAGAAAAATTCTACCCTATGAGCCTTGCACAATCTCTCCAGGGCCAAAATGACTGACAAGGCTCTCATCATATATTCTCTTCTATTGTGTCTTGGCAGAATTGGAGACATTTTCAAATTCAACCCTAACTCACAGCTTTTTTTAACATTGACCTGTACTTGTTAAGTAATTCTGCAGTTCTCGTACTCTTGATGCCAATGTGTACAACAATATTACCTTTTGTGCCCTTAAAAGATATTTGCTCTACAACGTCATCAACTTTTACCCCGGCAGACATATCCTGGTCCTGTTGCACCTATCCTTTTTGCACAATATATTTCCCTGACAATAGTCACTGACAACAACTAGTTACTGTGGGACCAGTGCATTCTGCCTTGTGGATTGCCACTTTGTTGCCTGATCAAGTGCAAGCTCTGGCATTGATGTGGGCAGCTGAGAGCTTGATGAGCCACCCAATTTAAATCCTTCAAGGGCATCTACCCTGTTCTTCAAGCTCTCATAAAGGCCCATAACAATGTTGAGTTGTTCATTGAGTTGGGTTGAGTTGAGTTGGTGCTTAACTTCCTCAGACTGCTTACATTAAGCACAAACAAAGACCATCCCACTTGGCAATATCAGGTTCACAGACATCAAACAAGCAGTACATTTCAAAAGGCTGTGATTCAGAGGACAACCTCCCTCAGTTCCCCCCAAAGTTATAGCACTCCGACTACCTTTAGCTTTGCTGTGATGGTCAGAGGCATGATTTTGATTCAATTTCAATACAATTAAAAAATAATTCTATATACATATTTCAGTATAGTTTTATCTCCTACTGAGTAAAGGATAGTGAATGCTTAAAGTGGTACTCACCTTGAATTAATCTGCGATGGCTTACTTAGGCAGTGTGGTTATTGTTAAGTTGAATAAAATTAAGAGGGGGGAAAATAGGTAAGTGTTGACTGAGTTAAAATAGGCACAAGGAAACAGAAGCGTACACATCCAATCCTTGGTTGTCATTGAAGTAAAGAAGCAATTGAAAATTAAATAAGGTGAAGCGAATAGTCATTACGGGGACTTTCGTTAGTTAAAACGTCTTCAGTTGGCAATGTGTGGAGAGTGAATGCGCATGGTACTTAAGAAATAAATTATACTCTCGTGATGCCTTTTTTTTTGACATGTGGGAACTTTAATCAAGAGGTTCCAAATTGGGGAAAGATTGAAGAGGAGTTTGGAATTTAGAATTTTAAGGTTTGAGTGGTGCCGGTACCATTCAATAGCTAGGGCTTCATATTGAAGTATTCTGTAGCTGGATTTTAGTTTAATGAAGGAAATGGCAGAGTCAGAGGGGGTGTGGTTGTGGGTCTGAGCATGAATTGTAAGTTCTGTAACAGATTGGTTTGATGAGCCAAATTTGGTAGTGGTACTTCCAATGTAACATGTATTACAGTTTGGTTGACAATTAATGAGGTATATTATTGAGGTTGTTTGTAGGATATTTGTGTCTCTTTTTGTCGGTGAGAAATTAGATTTCGTTATAAAGGTCGTTTGGTGAGGAGCTGTATTTTACTGCATTGTGAATTTGATTATATAAAACTGCTGTTTAGGCGGTGATGAGAGGCAAAATGTAGGTATTTACTGGTGTTTGTATTTTTTCCTGAAGATTTTTGTATTTAATTTGGTGCCTGTTGTATAGATAGTGAAATTGAGGAAATTTATCTGATTGTTTTGTCCAATTTAAAGGGTGAATTTAAGTCTGTCGTGTATAGAGTTGAGTTTTACAAAGAGGCTATCAATGACGGATCTGTTGCCTATTACAAGAATGTCGTCGGCGTAGCGCATGTATAGTTTTAGTTCAGGGGGAAAGGGGTGTAGAATTTGGCTCTCAATGGCAGCTAGGTAAATTTCGGATAATGGGGCCCGAAATGCCTAGGCCCATCGGTAAGCCAAATATTTGTTGAATCTAAAATATCTTGCCTCTAATAGAAGGGTGGTGAGCTCAAGAATATGGTCTATAGAAAGGGAGGTATGTTTTGTTAAGGTATTGTTTGTTTCTAAAAACTTGCATAAGGCTTTTAAAGTAAATGGGATGTGGACATTAGTGTAGAGAGAAGTGACGTCATAGGAAGCTAAGATGTCTGTATCGGATATTGTAATATTATTGATTTTTTGAAAAGCTTGATTGGTGTTATTGATCTTGAATGTGGAAAATTTAGTAAGAGGGTTATAATTTTGACTAGAAAGGAGGATAAATTATTGAAATCTGATTTGCTGTATGAAACAATTGGTCTTAAAGGATAATCGGTTTTGTGTAACTTAATGATCCCAAACGTGGGGGAGGATGTTATTACGGTTTCTGATTTGCTGTAGTGTGGAAAGGTTGATTTCCTTATTTTGCCCGAGTTTCCTGAGAATTATGTAGTTTGTTTTTAAGTTTTGTGATGTTATGGTTATTTACATTTATGTATGTATTTGGATCTGCTAAGATGGATTCTAATTTTTTGGTGTAGGTATCTTTATCAATTATAACAATCGTGTCTCCTTTGTCAGCTTTTGAATAATAACGTTAGAAGTTTTACTGAGAAGTTTTAGAAGTTTAAAGTTTTTCTAGTTTGTGTAAATCCATAAGCTGGTTTTTTTTTATATTAGAGCGGGAAGAGTTTGTGTTACTAATGCTATTAGTTTGGTGTATTAGATGCCATTTATCAGGATGTTGTTCGAGTTTGGACTGAAGTTCAACAATGCAGTCTTTAATAGGGTAAGGTTGATCTTTGATGTAGGTATTTACTGGTGTTTGTATTTTTCCTGAAGATTTGTATTTAATTTGGTGCCTGTTGTATAGATAGTGAGATTGAGGAAATTTATCTGATTGTTTTGTCCAGTTTCAAGGGTGAATTTAAGTCTGTCGTGTCTAGAGTTGAGTTTTACAAAGAGGTTATCAATGATGGATTTGTTGCCTATTACAAGCTTGTATTGTTTTGATTGGTGAACTCGATCCAGGCATGAGGGGTCATTTCTTTTTTAAGGTAAAATCTAAGTTGGTGTATGTTATTTAAAAGGCTATTTTTGTTAAGGCCGTATTCCAGGCCAGAAGGTTCAGTGGGTGTAAAAGATTTGGTAGCGGTGGTGATTTGGGGGGGGGGGGAACAAGATGTGAGGAAATTCCATTTTTTGTTATGTCTTTGTATTATATTTTGGTTGGTAGCGTTAATGCATGTATTGCTTTGATTGGTGAACTCTGTCCAGGCATGAGGGGTCATTTCTTTTTTAAGGTAAAATCTAAGTTGGTGTATGTTATTTAAAAGTCTATATTTTTTGTTAAATCTCTTCACAGATGATCATGATAGATGTATGATGTGTGGTATTTTTTCCAATTATTTTTGGAAAAAGGCGGGTGAATTTGGGGATGATATTGTGGTGGAGACATTTTTGTAAAAAGGCTGTAACTTATTAGAAAAAATATTTGATGAGTGTGTTGGTTAGTTGAGTTTTTTATTATTACACATGTCTAAAGACATCAGAGAGAGAATAAGAAATATGAAAAAATGAAAATTTGGAGGAGTTGTGCAGATAAGGTGATTATTACCGTTAAAAATATCTTGTTAAATTGACAAATGCAAAGTTTTAGAGATCTTAAAGTACCGTGATAATATCCTAGTAAAGGATAGCGAATGCTTAGAAAGCGGTACTCACCTTGAATTAATCTGCAATGGCTTACCTAGGCAGCGTGGTTAATATTTAGGTTGAATTGTTAAGTTTAATAAAATTAAGAGGGGGGGGAAATAGGTAAGTGTTGACTGAGTTAAGAGGCGGAAGGAAACAGAAGCATACACATCCAATCCTTGGTTGTCATTGAAGGTCAATAACACCAATCAAGCTTTTCAAAAAATCAATATTACAATATCCGATACAGACATCTTAGCTTCCTATGACGTCACTTCTCTCTACACTAATGTCCACATCCCATTTACTTTAAAAGCCTTATGCAAGTTTTTAGAAACAGACAATACCTTAACAAAACATACCTCCCTTTCTATAGACCATATTCTTGAGCTCACCACCCTTCTATTAGAGGCAAGATATTTTAGATTCAACAAATATTTGGCTTGCCGATGGGCCTAGGCATTTCGGGCCCCATTATCCGAAATTTACCTAGCTGCCATTGAGAGCCAAATTCTACACCCCTTTCCCCCTGAACTAAAACTATACATGCGCTACGCCGACGACATTCTTGTAATAGGCAACAGATCCGTCATTGATAGCCTCTTTGTAAAACTCAACTCTATACACGACAGACTTAAATTCACCCTTTAAATTGGACAAAACAATCAGATAAATTTCCTCAATCTTGCTATCTATACAACAGGCACCAAATTAAATATGAAAATCTTCAGGAAAAATACAAACACCAGTAAATACCTACATTTTGCCTCTCTTCACCCTGTAAACACTAAAAAGCAATTTTATATAATCAAATTCGCAATGCACTAAAGTACAGCTACTCACAACCGACCTTTATAACAGAATACAATATCTCACCGACAAATTTATATCCAGAGGTTACCCCACCAACTTATTTTAAACACAATCTCCATCGCTAAAAATAAAATTAAACTTAACAATCCAACCAAAGACAACAATAAAACAAACATCCGCATAGTCCTCCCTTATCACATGAACTCGTAGGACAGTTCTGCCATCTATTTAACAACCCTGACATCTCCCTTGTTTTTTCCACCTACAACAAATTAGGATCCTTCTTCAGCTCCTATAAAGACACACAAATATCCTACAAACAACCTTAATAATATAATATACCTCATTAATTGTCAACCAAACTGTAATACATGTTACATCGGAAGTACCACTACCAAATTTGGCTCATCAAAAACATCCAACACGCGTGCATACTATCATTTCCACAGTCTCATGTCAAACCAATCTGTTACAGAACTTAAAATTCATGCCCACAACCACACCCCCCCCCCCCTCATTGACTGCCATTTCCATCATTAAACTAAAATCCAGCTACAGAATACTTCAATATGAAGCCCTAGCTATTACCATGCGCGTTCACTCTCCACACATTGCCAACTGAAGACGTTTTAACTAACGAAAGTCCCCGTAACGACTA
The DNA here is from genome assembly GCF_048544385.1 of Mastigoproctus giganteus. NCBI lineage: Eukaryota > Metazoa > Arthropoda > Arachnida > Uropygi > Thelyphonidae > Mastigoproctus > Mastigoproctus giganteus. The sequence goes on from NC_143585.1 coordinate 67,214,140, forward strand.
TTGGCTTCGCCGTATTCACCTTATTTAGTTTTCAATTATTCTTTTGCTTCTTTACTTCAATGACAACCAAGTATTTGGATTTGTACGCTTCTGTTTCCTTGCACCTATTTTAACTCAGTCAACACTTTCCTATTTCCCCCCCCCCTTAATTTTATTCAACTTAACGATTCAACTTAAATATTAACCACTCTGCCTAAGTAAGCCATCGCAGATTAATTCAAGGTGAGTACCGCTTTTTAAGCATTCATTATCCTTTACTAGTCTAACACAGTACTTGAAGATCTCTAAAACTTCACATTAACTCCATAGGAGACAATGTTATATGAATTCTTTATATCCTATGTATTAAGTTATAATGTTACATTTGTAAAATCTAACTAGTTATAATAAATTTAACTATTTGTTGCCACCAACGTGGTTCAACTCTCCTGCGATATTATATCTATGCCAAATCACCGATTTTAAAAGCTATGAATATTACTGTTGTACATTATGGACTACTTGATAAGTTAAATTATTAAAACACATAAGTAGTGCTATAGTTTATAATCATCGGTTTATACTGATTACACTGCTACAAACTACATATAAAACGGTGGTTGAGTGGGAGAAGACAGTGCTAATCAGTGGATGCTGCTCTTCATGCACTAATGGTATTAGTGGAGTCCCTCAGGGTTTGGTGATGGGCCCACTGTGTTTTGTATGTTTATCAATGATATTGATGAAGGCATATCAGGCTTAATGTCGAAGTTTGCAGATGATACAAAGGTTTGCAGGGTTGTTAATGGCAGTGTTCTACTGCAATAGTATCTAGAAAAGTGGGTAGATGGTCTGAGATGTAGCAGCTGAAGTTTAACATTGACAAATGCGAAGTACTGCATATGGGCAAGTATGAGAAACGTACCAACTGTGTGGTACTACACTTAGTGTGATAGAAAATGAAAAAGACCTGGGAGTAATTGTGCAGTCAGATAGGAAATATTCTGAGCAGTGCAAACAGGCTTCCAGAGCAGGTCGTGGGTAATATTAATCAATGATATACAGCAATTTTGCTAGTAGGGAAAAGGGGGTGATTATCCCTTTGTATCAGGCAATGGTCAGGCCACACCTTGAGTACTGTGAATAGGTCTGGAAGCCTCTTTTTAGGAAGGATGTAGAGTTGCTTGAGTATATTCAGAGAAGGGCAACAAGATTGGTGAGGGGAACAAAGGGGTGATCTTACAAAGAAAGGCTTAAGTTCTGTAAATTGCAGCATCTGGAGACTAGGCACCTGCAAGGTGATCTGATTGAGATGTATAAAGCCTCGAATGGGTTGAGCAGGCTCAATTCTGATGGGATTCTTGTTCAGATTACAAATCTGAGGGGGCATATTTTCAAATTGTGGAAAGACAGTTATAGAATAGATCTGCAGAAATTTGCCTTTAGCCAGCAGTTTAGTTGTTTGCTGGAGCAAACTTTCATCTGTTGTTGTGGTGGAAGTTGGTTGATAGCTTAAATCAGTTCAAGGAGCTGGACAAACACTTAGAGGGAATGAATGTGTGAAATGGGTTTTTTTTTTTTTTTTTTTGGCTGATGCTACATAAGCTTTTTTTCTTGCATCACATAGTTCTGCTACTATGTAGAAACTTTTGGTATCTGCTATGTCGATACGAAAACAATGGCAGCAGAACTCAACAATGGTTTTCTTTGCAATTTGAAGGCCAAGTAAAGAATAAATCAGAAAATCACAAAAAAATACTATACTACTAAATTCAAGCCAAAAGTTAGAAAAACAATTTCAATCAGTAAATACAATCCACTTAGCGGCAGGTGAACATGTCCAGGCTTTGGTTGGCAGGATGGTTAATGACGGTATGCTACTGCAACAGGACCTTGGCTGCAGAATTCCAACGATACTATTGATACAATGCCAGCAGAACTTGACAGTGTTTTTCTATGCAATTTGAAGGCCAAGTAAAGATACACCAAATTAATCAGAAAATCACAAAATACTATACTACTAAATTCAAACCAAAAGTTAAAAAAAAAACAATTTCAAATCAGTAAATAAAAAAATCCACTTAGCGGCAGGTGAAAATGTCTAGGCTTAGGTTGGCAGGATGGTTAATGACAGGAATGACTGTTACTGCAACAGGACCTATAAAAGTTAAGCAGATGGGCTGAGAAATGGCAATTGAAGTTTAACATTGACAAATGCAAAGTAGTGCATATGAATAGCAGTAACATAACTATGGTACTACATTCAGGGTAGTGGAAAATGAAAAAGACCTGGGGGTAATTGTGCAGTCAGATATGAAGTTCTCTGAGCAGTGCAGAGATGCTGCCAGGTCAGCTCATGGGGTTTAGTCAGTGATATACAGGAATTTTGCTAGCAGGGATAAGGAGGTGATTATCCCATTGCCTTATACAATGGTCAGGCCACATCTTGAGTACTGTGTACAGGTCTGGAAGCCTCATTTTAGGAAGGATGTAGAGCTGCTGGAACAAGCACAGAGAATGGCAACAAGGTTGGTTGAGGGGAACAGAGGGATGCCTTACGAAGAAAGGCTTCAGTTCTGCATATTGCAGTGTCTGGAGACTAGGCACCGAGGTGATCTGATTGGGGTTTTTAAGGCTTTGAATGGATTGAGCAAGCTCAGTGCTATTGGGATTCTTTCTCTTGCCCAGACTAGAGAATTTGTATCCCCTCATATACATGAGGGGATACAAATTCTAATTGAGAAAGGCAGTTGCAGAAGTTTGTCTTTAGCCAGCGGATGGTTGATTGCTGGAACAAACTTCCATCTGATGTTGTGGAAGTTTATAGCTTAAATAAATTTAAGGAAGAACTAGACAAACTATTGGAGGGAATGAATAGGTGAAATGGGGTGTTTTTTTTCTTCTTTTTTTTTTTTTTTTTTTGGCTGATGCTGTTTAACCTGGTTTCTTGCATCATTGCCACTACTAATGCTAACGTTAAATATGGCATTAATTTTTCTATATATATGTTTTGTAGTATAGTTAAGTGTTACTTTTCTATAATATTAAATATCGGGTAGAACACAAATGATCTATTAGAGCTCCCTTTTTTCCTTATTCAAAACTTCAGTTCCCTCTAAGTTTTCTGATTATTTAAACTGTTTGGAATTATTGACATATAATTTGTGAATGTTTTCATGACAGATAAATGCTTATAAATAAAAAAAAAAATAACATCATAAATCGACAAACATATGAAGTAACTATAGTCATTTATGTGCATGAAAAATTTTAAGTTAATGGTATAATATCTTAGCTGTTGAAAGAAACTCCAGATAAAGAAATCAGTAGTCAGCAGTGAACATAGTGTATTGATGTGATATTTACTAAAAGATACAATTACTGTAACGTTACTCTTAAATTATTTTCTGTGGGACCAACTGATGTTACCACTGCAAATTCTAAATCAGAAGAATTCAGTGAAGTAATCATAGCAGTTGCTAAGCTTTTTATACCAACTAAAAGATATTGTTCAAGATTTAGACTTAAATGGATGCCTGATGAGCAGGGGAGAAAAATGCATGCAATGATTGTAAATTATCGGGGAACACAGAAGCCAACAGTAAGTTTAAACCAGTAAAGAAGTCACTAAGGGGGCTTAGGTAAGCTAAGGCATATTATAAGAAGTCTTTGGCTAAGAATGGAAAGAAAAATTGCAAAGAATTGTTTTCTTATGTTAGCATTAAAAGGAAAAGGATGAACCACATTAGTCCGCTAGATATGAATGACATAATTATTGATGATCCTGTTTGGGTTGCCGACAAACTGAATAAATATTTTGCATCTACTTTTATGCATAAGGAAGATTTTAGGGGAAAGGGGATACCAGAAGTATATTAAGTTGTAAGTGGGAGCTAAATGATGTGATAACTGAGAGGAAAGTGGAAAGAGATTTTTGAAGATAAAATTGAATAGGATGCCTCCAAGCTGATAAAATCTATCCAGTTGTATTAAAAGAAGCAGCAAAAGAGACCATTAGCCATAATTGTGAGAGGATCCTTTAGTTCAGGGCAAATCTTGGTGCATAATAACCATTGCTGCTAATGTGCCAGTAAAATTGTATACTAAACCAATCAGAGCAGGATTGGTGTGGATAAAGGATTATTGGCCAAATGAGTAAATGCAGGCCTGTAAGCTTGAGTTCTCTTCCAGGGAAATAATGGAGTGAATGATTAATGAAGTGATTTAGAAAATCATCTTAACATGAATGAAGTTGCAGAGCACAGATTTCTTAAGGAGAGAGATATCTTGTCTGACCAATCTGATTTGCTACTGTGATGCAATAGCAAAGGAATTGGAGTAAAAAAAAAAAAAAATTACATTATATACTTAGATTTCAGTAAAGCTTTTCATATTGTTTAAGATTTTTTGACTGCTATACAAATTGGAGCAATGTGGCATTTAGGGACAAGTTGCTGCTGTGGATAAAGGAATGGCTGAGTGGCAGAAGACAAGAGTGGTTATTAATTGCTGCTCTTCTTGCACCTATGTTTTTATAGGAGTCCTTCAAGGTACAGAGCTTGATCTTTTGTTTGCAGCATTTATTAATGATATTGAATGGTTAAGTTAAAAAATTGAGGTGTTTTGATCTCTGGTCCAATACTAATAGAGAAGGCCAATGACTTTATCAAGTATAATACAGCTTTTATGTGGTTTTTTTTATCATTCGGAAATGTAATAATTAATTTTGGATAATGAAAACTTGGAATAATTCACAGATAGTATCATGCTATAGGTGCAGCTCCCTAACTTTTTTTTTTCTTGCCCCATTAAAGTCTTAATGGGGTGAGAAAAATGAAAGTTCATTGTATAACACTTTGAGATTGTTAAAAGATACACTTGCAAATTTTCAGTATCTGGAAAAAAGATAAAAGTTTAAGAAACAGTTTAATAAGTGAATTCTGCAGAATTCCCTAGGAGCTAATTATTATATTTAAAATGTATATATCTATGAGCTTTAGCTATGACATCATGGAGGAGAAATTGTTGAAGTTAAACATAAGAAAGGCACCTGGGGTAGATGGGATCTATCCAGTTATTTTAAAGGAGGCGGCAAAGCAACTAAGCAAACCCTTAGCCATAATTATGAGAGCATCCTTGGACTCAGGGGAGGTTCCCACGGACTGGAGATGTGCAAATGTGTCCCCAATTCACAAAGGTGGATCGAAGGGTGACACGAGTAATTACAGACCAGTTAGTTTAACTTCTGTTCCGGGTAAAATAATGGAGTTGATGGTTAAAGATGCATTGCAGGATCATCTAGACAAGACTGCAGCAATAATTCAAACACAGCATGGGTTTGTTAAGGGAAAGTCTTGTCTGACAAATTTGATTGGTTATTATGATGTGGTCACAAAGGAACTGGATGCAAAAAATAATTTTGATATCATATACTTGGATTTCAGGAAAGCTTTTGACACTGTTGCGCATGGAAGACTACTGTACAAATTGGAGCAGAATGGTATTAAGGGTAAGTTGCTACAATGGATAAAAGGATGGTTAAGTGGGAGAAGACAGAGGGTGGTAATCAATGGGTGCTGCTCTTCATGGACTAATGTTATTAGTGGAGTCCCACAGGGTTCGGTGTTGGGTCCACTGTTGTTTTGTGTATTTATCAATGATATTGATGAAGGTATATCAGGCTTAATGTCGAAGTTTGCAGATGACACAAAGGTTGGCAGGGTTGTTAATGACAGTAATGGCAGTGTGCTACTGCAACAGGATCTAGATAATTTGGGCAGATGGGCTAAGAAGTGGCAACTGAAGTTCAACCTTGACAAATGCAAAGTACTGCATATGGGTAGAAGTAACCCCAGAGAAACGTACCAACTGTGTGGTACTACACTTAAGGTGGTAGAAAATGAAAAAGACCTGGGAGTAATTGTGCAGTCAGATATGAAGTTTTCTGAGCAGTGCAGACAGGCTGCTAGGGCGGGTAATGGGGTTTTGTCAATGATATATAGGAATTTTGCTAGCAGGGAAAAGGAGGTGATTGTCCCTCTGTATAAGGCAATGGTCAGGCCACGCCTTGAGTACTGCGTACAGGTCTGGAGGCCTCATTTTAGGAAGGATGTAGATTTGCTTGAGCGTGTACAGAGAAGAGCAACACGATTGGTGAGGGGAATGAAGGGATTCTCTTACCAAGAGAGGCTTAAGTTCTGCAAATTGCAGTGGCTGGAGACTAGGCACCTGCGCGGTGATCTGATTGAGGTCTATAAGGCCTTGAATGGGTTGAGCACGCTGAATTCTGATGGGATCCTTCCACTTGTTCAGATTACCAACCTACGGGGACATAAGTTCAAATTAAGAAAGGACAGATGTAGAATAAATGTGCGGAAATTTGCCTTTAGCCAGCGGGTGGTTAATTGCTGGAACAAACTTCCATCTGTCGTTGTGGAAGTTGATAGGTTAAATAAATTTAAGGAGGAACTGGACAGGCATTTGGAGGGAATGGTGTGATTTTTTTTTTTTTTTTGGCTGATGCTGCATAAGCTCCTACACTTGCTTTCTTGCATCATGTGCCACTACTACTACTACTACTACTACTATTCAGTAAGCCTACAGATATCAGCAACAAAGGAATGAATTCTAGCCTAATGTATAGAGCCACCTCAGACTGTGATGAATGATTACCTCTGAACTGGAGGGATTATTTTATTTAATTTGTTGACTTAAGTCAACTAAATTAAGTTAAGTCATTCAAAAAAAATTATGAAAGTGTTTACATTGGCAGTATAGAAATCACTTCATTAATGAAAATAGAGTAGAAGTAATAATAATTTAAGATATTTTTTAAAGTAATTAAATTATTTATTTAATTAATTTTTTTTCACTTTGCAGGTAATCTTGTGCCCGAATCCAGTGGTTGAGGTGACGCTAAGCTAGAATTAATTTCTTTGTCACTGTTATTATGCAGGCTTACCAGACATGCAATGTAACAGAGCTTAACTATGGACTTAGTCCAGATTTGATTGTTGTTAGTTGCTGCTAGTGATGTATTTGTGGTGAAAAGATCAACAAGAATCTCATAATGTAAAGCATAATTTTGTGTAATATTTTCGCAAAATAAATTATTATATCATAGGTTTGTAAAATTTATCTAGTATAAGTTAAATTAAATTTACACAATACTCTGTGAACATAAAATAATTTCCTGTGAGGGATTTAAATTCTATTCTGGATGATGGCAGCACAGAATAAAATCATTGCATTAGTTTTTTTTTTTTGTAATTATTTTCTCATTATTATATATCATTATCTAAAGTATATGCAAGGTTCATTTTTTTTTTTTTTTTTTTTTTTTATGAAAACCCCAAACACAAAACTTATAGTACTTAGTACCATGCATGGGTTGAAGGAGAAGTATGGGGGGGGGGGATGCCGGAAACTTTGCTCTAGAGACTAAACATGGGTTTCACCACTTCAAGCCTCCAATGAGCAAAGTGGTGGTATTTCACCGGTTGATGAAAGTCACCTACCACCTACTAGGAGGTGAATAGACTTATTTTTTTTTATATACAGTGGATTAAGGTTATTTGGACCACTGGTTAATCGGGGACAACTGTGAGACAAATCTTAAAGAACAGAACCTAATTGATGAACCATCACTTAATTGGCACAACATGTTGTTTAATCAGGGAAGGAGACCACAGCACCTGAGATTACCCTATGATTGTCTCTCACCATACCACGTGGTTGGTATGGTTGAGAGACAATCTAGTTGGATTTCTGGAGGTCACAACCATAAAATAGTAAAAACAATTAGCAGTTTCCAGTTTATTGGGCTTTTCTGCTAGTGTAATCTTTTATAAATGAGTAGTAAACTCAATCTTATTGCATTTGCAATAATACTGATAGCTGGAAAAAAGTCAGTGAATAGAAATATCAACTAGTTAGTATGTACATATTAATTAAGCTATACACGTAAGTGTAAATTTATTTTGCTAACCTGTGGAAAATATTCTTCCAATTTTCATGTATCATTTAATTGGTAAGGTAATAAAGTGTATTGTGCTTAATATATCTTTACTTTTATAGCCTGTGGATAATATTACTCCTGTTTTCACTTATTAGAATTGCCATTTAATAGAATTAAAATTCAATTGACAAATGTGATCACAATGACCAGCACTTATTACATATTGTATAGTGAATGGTATTTTACTATGGTGAGTCTATTGTAACATGATTTGATAGTACAGTGAATCAATTGTAAACAGGGATCTACTGTATTTTTAACTATTTTCATGGAACTTTGCATAATTGGGGCAGCTGCTTAATTGGGCCAAAATGCACTAATCCAGCTGTGTCCCAAATAACCAGAATCCACTGTAGTTTTTAGGGATTGCTATCGCTAAAAATGCAAAGAATTCAATGTTCCAGTCATTTTGTGTTTTATAGATTATGCAAAAGCATTTGATTGTGTTCAGCATGGGAAACAATGATTATTATAGGTTTCCCAATCCACATAATTCAGCTGATTAAGCTACTGAAACAGGAAGGAACTGTGAGAACGTACATAGACTTTTTCACAATAGGTAACGATGTCAGGCAAGGGCTGTATTTTGTCACCTCACCTTTTTAATCTTTATGCTGAAGATATCATGTGTGAAGCTTTGAAAAATTTAGAGACTGGCATCAAAATTGGAGGATTGAAGATAAACAATCTTTGTTATGCAGATGACACTGTGCTAATTTGTAATTCTAAAGACTGATTCTAAAGACAATCTTAAAGACTGAGGAGAGTATGTAAAGCAAGTAAGAAAAAAGGATTGTTTCTGAATGTGTGTAAAACTAAAGTTATGGTGATTGGTGATAATCTTGGTTCCAGTAAAGTGAGTTAATGGGCAGGAAGTTGATGAATTTGATTACTTAGGGTAAGAATAAATAAAAAATAGTGACTGCTCAAACGATGTAAAGAGATGACAGGTAATTGCTATAACGTTGGTTGCTGATCTGATAAAATTATGGTAAGATAATGATCTGCCCCTAAAGACAAAACTGAGAATCGTTGATTTGTTAATTTTTTTTCTAGTTGTCACTTATGGATGTGAAGGATGGAATCTGAAAAGAGTTGACAGGAAGAAAATTGAGGCATTTTAAATGTGGTGTTACAGGAGAATACCAAGTATTTCTTACTTGGATCGAAGAACAAATGAGTGGGTATTGAATAAAATTGGCAGACCTAAAATTCTTCATGGCATCAACAAAAAACTCAAGTTTTTTGTTAATATGGTAAGAAGGGAAAACTCTGAAGAATATAATGGAAGGAAAAACAGAGGGGAACAGGTGCAGAGGAAAACTTGCAGCTAGGTGGAAGGATGGGATCAGTGAACTTCTGGGTATGACACTTTGCGATGCTGCTTGTATAGCACATGATCGATGCAGTTGGAGGAATTTGTTGGTGGCAACAACAGCTCCTCAGGGAGCAATGTGACTGGAAGAAGAGATCACTAAAAACCTGACATAATGCTTCCCATTTAGAATTGCAGATGGTAACATCATAATTTTGTCCTACTAAAAATAATTTAAAAATGTCTAAGGCTACTGTAGTCACCTTTGTGAAACTGTCATGTTCCCTTTGAACATGACAGTTTTATCTTAAAATAAATTCTTCATCAATACACAAACACTGCCACCTAGGATTCCTTTAGGTGAATATTCTTAATGCATGAAGAGTATATAATGGCATTTGGTGTTGTGTAATAACTACAATTGCAAGACACGTATCATTACAACAAGAACTATTGGTTTATTCCTTTTAATCAGATTCAACAGAGAAACAAAACTGATCAAGTTCTGAAAGGCTATTCTGATTAATAAAACAATTTACCTCTGCTAAAACAAGATTAATTATAAAGAATCATTTTATAGTCCTTTTTAGATATTGTTTAGCATACAGCACTATAGACAGCAACGTTAACTCTGGCCATCCTGTATTACAAATTTCCATTTGAATATCAGTATCTCTTCCTGAAAGAAGACAAGTTCTCATAAGGTAACATCTTCCACGACAAGCAAGTTACTAAACCAGAATTTTTTTGTAATTATCAGTTACAGAAAATTTCTTAGAACAAAGATGTAAAATGAGAACAGATGTCTACAAGCCTTTTTCTAAGCATGCAATCTTGTTCTTCTCATAGAATTTCTTCTGTCGATCACTATTTTACCAAATAAATAAATCAATGTTTACATGCTTTTCATTTTATAATATACAAAGAACATATACAGTGTGTGCAAAATATTTGACAAATAATATCTAGTCTTTACTGCAACCCATTAGCAATGCTACTAAACAAACAACATAAAATGAATTTTACCTGGCTTATTCAATGGGAAAATAACTATGCTAACTTACATTTAAAGATAACAAAAAACAATGCAGCTCTCAACTATATTCTTCATCAAGTTTCTCACATGCAAACCAGATCTAAAACTTCACAGTTAACTATAGGTTTAACAGGAGAAACTGTACAGAGCTTTCTTTTACACAGTTCCTCATTCATTTAACAAATATACATGGTCTCATTTCCAATCCCAATGAAGGGGTAAAGGAAAGGGTTTTTGCTTCTGTAAAGGTGAGTACAGTGGACTCGGACAGTTCTTAAATTCTGTACAGTGGGATCAACTGACTGTTACCAACAGTAAATTCTAAATGGGAAGCATTCAAGGAATTAAACATGGATGCTACTAAAAGTTTCATACCTATTAAGAAATATTGTTCAAGGTTTAGTCCTAAGTGGTTATCAAATGAACTAATGAGACTCGTGACAGAATAAAAATGCATGGGATGCATATAAATTATCAAGTGACTCAGAAGTCTATGGCAGATAAGCTAGTCTGTAATTAGGTCACAAAGGAGGTTAGGCAGATTACGAGAAATCTTTGGCAAAAGATGCTAATAAAAACAGCAAGGATTTCTTTACTTATATAAACTCTAAAAGGAAGGGGATGAATCTGATTGGTCCACTTGATATCGATGGTTCGACTGTTGATGATCCTGCTCAGATAGCAAACAAACTGAATGAGTATTTTGCATCTACATTCACACATGAGGAGTTAAGGTTTGAAAATGGCAGAAGGTTATCAAATTGTAGCAGGGTGCTTACTGATTTTGTAATAGCAAAGTGGAGGAGAAATTGAAGTTAAACATAAGAAAGGTACCTGGGGTGGATGGGTTCTATCCAGTTATATTAAAGGAGGTGGCAAAGCAACTAAGCAAACCCTTAGCCATAATTATGAGAGCATCCTTGGACTCAGGAAAGGTCCCCATGGACTGGAGATGTGCAAATGTGTCCCAAATTCACAAAGAGGGATTCAAGGGTGACATGAGTAATTACAGACCAGTTAGTTTAACTTCTGTTCTGTGTAAAAGAATGGAGTCACTGGTTAAAGATGCATTCCAGGATCATCTAGACAATACTGCAGCAATAATTCAGACACAGCATGAGTTTGTTAAGGGAAAGTCTTGTCTGACAAATTTGATAGGATATTATGATGTGGTTACAAAGGAACTGGATGCAAAAAAATAATTTTGATATCATATATTTGGGTTTCAGGAAAGCTTTTGACACTGTTGTTCATGGAAGACTATTGTACAAATTGGTGCAGAATGGTATTAAGGGTAAGTTGCTATAATGGATAAAAGGATGGTTGAGTGGGAGAAGACAGAGGGTGGTAATCAATGGGTGCTGCTCTTTGTGGACTAATGTTATTAGTAGAGTCCCATGGGGTTTGGTGTTGGGTGTTCTGTTATTTTGTATATTTATCAATGATATTGATGAAGGTATATCAGTCTTAGTGTTGCAGTTTGCAGATGATACAATGGTTGGCAGGGTTGGTGATGACAATAATGGCAGTTTGCTACTGCAAAAGGATCTAGATAATTTGGGCAGATGGGCTAAGAAGTGGCAACTGAAGTTTAACCTTGACAAATGCAAAGTACTGCATATGGGTAGAAGTAACCCCAGAGAAACGTACCAACTGTGTGGTACTACACTTAAGGCGGTAGAAAATGAAAAAGACCTGGGAGTAATTGTGCAGTCAGATATGAAGTTTTCTGAGCAATGCGGACAGGCTGCCAAGGCAGGTCATGGGGTTTTGTCAATGATATATAGGAATTTTGCTAGCAGGGAAAAGGAGGTGATTGTCCCTCTGTATAAGGCAATGGTCAGACCACGTCTTGGGTACTGCGTACAGGTCTGGAGGCCTCATTTTAGGAATAATGTAGATTTGCTTGAGCGTGTACAGAGAAGGGCAACAGGATTGGTGAGGGGAATGAGGGATCCTCTTACCAAGAGAGGCTTAAGTTCTGCAAATTGCAGTGGCTAGAGACTAGGCATCTGCACGGTGATCTGAGTGAGGTGTATAAGGCCTTGAATGGGTTGAGCACACGCTGAATTCTGATGGGATCCTTCCACTTGTTCAGATTACGAACCTAAGGGGACATAAATTCAAATTAAGAAAGGACAGATGTAGAATAGATGTGCGGAAATTTGCCTTTAGCCAGCGGGTGGTTAATTGCTGGAACAAACTTCCATCTGCTGTTGTGGAAGTTGATAGGTTGAATAAATTTAAGGAGAAACTGAACAGGCATTTGGAGGGAATGGTGTGATTTTTTTTTTTTTTTTTTGGGCTGATGCTGCATAAGCTCATACACCTGCTTTCTTGCATCACATGCTACTACATCCATTTCCACTTACAGTCTATCAAGATCTAGTTACTTTTTTGACGGAATCCCAACTATTGGTTTACTCAACCACTGCTCATCTCAATTGTCCTAATTATTCACTGTACAATTCCTTTCACTTCTACGGTAGTACTAACACAAACAGCTTCAACTTCTCAGATAATAATTCTCCATGTGACTTCTCCAGTGGGACAAAGATAACTTAGTTAATTTCAATCCTTCAGTCCTGTCTTATATACCACAAAAAGTGCCTCAGTGGGCAGGAGCAGCAGTGCATAACACTGCTGCTCCTGCAGTGTTATGCAGCATCTAATCAAGAAGCATTGATTACACTGGGGTTCGAGCCCATGACCACTAAATACGGAGGATGTGGTAAGGTCAGGGAATGACCACCGCATATCCCCGGAGCAATATGGCCTTAGTTGCTAATGCTCCTAAAAACCAAATAACAAACAAACACCACATAAAGGATTCTTCTGCATCTATGCCTGTCTTCAGTGATACCCAGATTTCTAGACAAGATCACATATCTCTGTTAGGGATTACCGACTTTTAAATTCTCTCTTGGCATAAGCACATCACAAATATTGCTTCCTCTGCATCTAAAAAACTGGGTTTTCTCTTTCACTCTTGGAATTACTTTTTTTCCAAAAAGATACTCATTCTCTACAAATCTCAAATCCACCCTACCATGGAATATTGTTCCCACATCTGGGGCAGTACCTCCTTGCCGACCGGGCTAGTCGGGTGGGTAAAGTGCCTGCCTGGCAACCCAATGGTTGCAGGTTCGAATATCCCGCCTCGGGCTTGGATCGAAGTACTGCAAAAACCTTGGGAGGTGCATTATGGCCACAGAAGCCGATGCGCCAACAACTACAAAAAAAAAAAAAAAAAAAAAAAAACCCTCCTCTCTGAGGCTTCTAGATTCCATTCAAAAGAGGGAAGTTAGGTTAATTAATGATCCATCTCTTACAAAGTCTGTCCAATGTCTGTTTCATAGATGTTTCTCCTGCATGCTTTTCTATAATTTTTTTCTGTAGATACTTCCATGAACACTGTTCTGAATTATAGAAGCCAATTCCCTCCCCTCTCTCCTTCCAAACCAGTCCAAACAGATGCCACAACAGTCAGCATTCTTTTACTGTCCAACTTAACTCACAAACCTACTTTTATTCTTCTTCCTCATTTACTCCTTTGACTTCTGTTTTCTCGAACAATTTCCCTTTGCACGTGTTTCCTGAAAATTACAATCTACAGAAATTCAAATCTGTCAGTAAGTATCCTTCATTAGTATGCATACAACATCACCTTTTTGCGCCCTTAAAAGATAAATGATTTTAGGATAACTGAGAAGAGACTAGAAGCAAAGTTATTGCAATTAAAAGTGAATGAGGCAGCAGAGCTGACAGTATCTATCCAGTTATTTTGAAGGAAGTGCCAAAAGATGTAAGCAAACATTTCGCTGTTATGATGAGAGCATCCTTGGATTTAGGCAATGTTTTTGTAGTTTGGAGATGTGAAAATGTCTCCCCTGTTCACAAAGGAACATCTATACAGATCTGTCATTTTGATTTCTGTATGGATGGGGATGGAATTATGAGGGAATCACAGGATTTATTAAGTGTAGATAATGTCTAATCTGATATTATGATCTGACTGTATGTTTTCAGTAAGAATTTGATAGAAGGAATAACTTTGACATCATTCACTTAGATTTCAGTAAAGCTTTTGATACAGTTCCACACGAATGATTATCATATACAGGAACTCCCCGACTTACGTGTTGTGTTCCGCGGGATGCTACATAAGTCGAAAGTTTCCCCATGCTTGTGCAGCACTTGCAACTGTGCTTGCTGAATTGATTGAATCAAAAAAGAAATGTTTAGTGAACATGTAAATAGAATTATTTCTTGTATTTATTCAATTTTTTATCTTGTGCACAGGAAAAGTTACAAAAGCGTGCAATTTAAAAAAATTTCAAAGTTAAAAAAAAGAGAGGAGACTGGCATAATATCAGTAAGTTTTACCTCTCGAGCATCGTTGCCAGAATCAACGTCTTCAGCTGATAAGTACGCCGCTGTGGAGATTTAGAAGGGGTTGGCTGCTCAACCTTACAAAAGAACATAGTAATGGATGACTGGATGGTGGCTTTTTTCTTTTCATCGTAGATTTCTTTGTAGCAAGCAAGCATATCATTCACCCCTCTGTTAACTTTTGAGAATCGTTCGCTATTAGGATCCATCTTCTCAAACCTCGCCATTGTCGATTCAATTTCACGAAATGCCATTGCCATCTCTCTGGCGATGAAGCACCTTGGCTCCTCATTTGGTTCATCTTGAGCTTCATCAGCATTTTTTTCTTTCACTATTGCTGCCTGAAAGTCAATATGTTATTCGTTAGATAATTCTTTCTCTGCTTCCTCTATTAACTCCATGTCTTTGGCATCAACCTCCAACTGAAGTAGCTCTGCAACCTTTACAATCTTATCTGTAACCTCTTCATATGATTCATCTTTTTCAAATCCTCCATAGCCTTTTACGTGCCGTGGGCATATTTTCTTCCATGTGCCATTTAAACAACTTTTAGTAATTTCTGCCCATCTTAAACATTAATGTTTAAGATGGCATGGTAAATGTAAGATTTCCAAAAGTCTCTCAGTGTAAAATTTTTCTCATTGTCTACTGCAGACAATGCCTGAGCAAATGTTGTGTGTAAATAGTATGCTTTTAAATTCGAAATAACACCCTGATCCAGTGGTGGGATTCAAATAATTTAACAACCGGTTCGCTGCCCTAATGACCGTTCTAAGTATAAAAAAACTATATACCGAAAGGTAGTTTATTATTTCATGCAGTTAATACTTAAATAAGAACAATAAAAGAAGTCCACAAAACTAGATTATGTTATAAAAAAGTTTTAAAATAATGAAAAAATATTAAATAATACCTCACAAAAACAAAACTGTTATTTAAGATGTTTCCATATTGCTTCTTGATTGACGTCCTCACTTGCAATTTTCTTCGCTTTTATCCGAGCATCACTTCAGGATTTCGATCCCATTCCTTCAGAGGTAGGCCGATTAGACTAATAGTCATTGTGTTTGATATATTAGAAACAGTTAGGCAACTTCCCTTCTCTGAACATTATGTTCATCTTTGAAAAAAAACCCTTTCCGCTTCTGCTGAACTACAGCAATTGTTGACAATATTTTTAGGTCTTTGAACACTTTCAGGAATTGCATAATTCTGGGAATTTTTTAAAACATTTTCCACAAAATCTCGATAATCATTAACATCAATTTGGTAATTAAAAATGTAATTAAATATAAGCAATTGTTCTTCAGCTGCTTTCCATGGAACTAGTACTTCTTCAATATTCCAGTAACCTGGCTCCAAAAAATTGAGAAATTGTAATTTATTCCTATCTTGAAATTGACTACAACTTGCTTTTAAATGTTCACAATCCATTAGTCTTTTTTCAAATTTGTTACGATGTTTTCTAAAAGTCTTCCCCGAGGAAGCCCGACAAATCGATGATTTCCTACAAATTTTATATTTTTGAAGGTTTCTGAAATAATTAATTCATCAACTTTTTTTTTCGTATATACCCTTTTCCTTTCCAAGCATTTGAAATGCTTTAATAGATCTTATCACGAGTTTTTCAGCCTTTATTATGTCCATATGTCTTGCTTGCAGTCATCTGAAAGAAGAGAAATTTTGTTTAAAATATCAATCATCAATGCCAAATCAGTTATAAAATATATATTTTCAAGATGGGTAGCCATACCTAAGTACTTTTTATTTGAATAAAAATAGTGATGTAGCACTGGATAAGCACGCCGCACAGCTAGGGTTGACCTTAACAACAAGCAGCCCCATCTTGGTCCCAAAACTCTACCAATCTTTATAATTTCAATTCCAAGTTGTTTGATATTTTGGAAAGTTCAATTTGGTTTTTATTGGATTGATTGAAAAATAGTATATATCTTATCAATAAATATTTTAAAATGATTTACTTGCTTTATTTCCTTTATCGAATCATCTAAAACAAGATGGAGGTGATGATTTAAACAGTGCCGTATTATTATGTTTGGAAACACTTTTGCAATCCTAGTGCTCACTCCAGATTTTCTCCCAAGCATAGTGCTGGCACTATCGGAGCAAAATCCTATTAAATTTTTTTCTAGGTAATTTTTAGTAAACCCAACATTATTTAAACTTTCCATAACTGAAGAACATTGTCTCTGCATCTTGTTTTTCAATTCAACTAGTTCAACGAAAATTGTTGGTGATGTAACTGAATCCTCGACTTTTAAGAAAAGTATAATAACTGGTTTGCAGGATATCGTTGAAGCTTCGTCAATAATCAAACATATTTTCAGATTATTTTCAATAATTTTATTAAATATTTGTTTTTTAATTTCCTTTGCAATGAAATCAACTACTTTCACAGCAGTTTTACGAGAATGTAATCCTATTCCCATATCTAATCCATTTTTAATTTGCACTTCTATCTCATCTTCTATGTCTGAAAAAGGTTTACATATTTTCGCCAGGCTGTTAACTGTATTAAATACTCTACAAGTAGCACTTAAATATTTTCATCATATCTATTACTTTTGTTATTGAATCCTGCTCACATTGTTTTAAGTTCTCTCTACAAATGTTATGAGCTTTTGATGAAAAATGTTCTTTCATTTTTTTTCCTTAGAAAAGCTTGTTGTACCTCTATTTTTCCCTGATGCCTCAATCTGAAAACATTTCCATTCTTTTGACACACGAACACTTTTCTCTTTTATAAAGTCATATTTTGCACAATACTCGCAATCTAACTTTTTGTTAAAAATTACCAGTCCATCATATTTTTCTTTAAAATTGTTATATTGTTGCACTGTCCAGTATTCAGGAAGATTATTTTCAATTTTGGAGTTATCGTTTTTTATTTCAATAATTGACATGCTGCTTTCTTCAAGTTGGAATGGTTGTGCTTGTGACTGTTTTGAACCATCCAAGGCCAATTCTGATTTTGGTTTCTTATTGAAAAAATTTGTCAAACTCTGTTGCCTTTTCATCCTTTTAAGGGCTATTGCAAAAAATTTTAAAAATCTTTTATTTTAATATATTATAGAGCAGGAGCGGGATATGTGCCTATATATTTGAATATTTTTACTGGTTCCGTCCATGTGTGGTCATATCATGAACTTTTATAAACAAAGCACTGTGCTTATACCATTGATCAGTCAGAACATTCATTTTATCGATACTAAATGAAAATTTCTTGCTGAATTAATAAATGGCATAGGCTATGCAGATTAAATATGATAGAATAATGTGTACGACAAACCTGTTTGTCACGGGAAAGTTGTGATAAAACAGTCTTAATTACCACGTGCACACTGGCATAAGGATTCCAACATGGAAGAACATTCTTCCACGGCTTCCGAAATGGGCGATAAGATAACCCTTGAAATCTATATTTCTATTGGTTCGTTGTGTTCTAGTTTCCTATTGTTTTATTGATTGGTGAACACCAACGCACTCATATCTCGTGTGAATTTAGGGTGTAACACAAAGCTGAAACAAATGACAGTGTGTCACCCCCTGGTTGTTGGCACTTTTTCTCTTTACATTATATGTTTGTTTACTTAAGTAACAAACACGAGGGAATAAAAATGTATTTCATCAAAGGTATAATGAGTTTTATGAAATAAATATTACAAGCATAGTTCCGTCTAATTTTTTTCACTTATGGATGGAATGAACATTACTACAGGCACTTGGAATAAGCCGTTGCATAGATGAACATTAAAAAAGAGTAAGGAATGTAAATTTGTGATTTCCACATTGGGTGGCTGCTCAGGCGCCCACCTTAGAGAGAACCCTGATCACAAGTGCCATTTTAACACCGGTTCTCCGAACTCAACAAAAAATTAGGTATCGAATCTGCTGAACTGGTGCGAACTGGCTGAATCCCACCACTGCCTTGATCCATAGGTTGGATGAGTGAAGTCACGTTTGGCGGTAGAAATATAACTCTTACATTTAAATTGAAATCATCTAGATGCGTAGGATGTCCAGACACATTATCTAATAGAAGCAACATCGTGAAAGGACCGTCGTCTTTACAATATTTTTCAACCTCGGGAATGAAGCAGCATTTAAATCAATCCTCAAAGAGAGAGATTGTTATCCATGCTCTCTGGTTCGATGGGAAATGCATGGGTAGGGTGGCTTTATTGATGCCCTTAAATGCACAAGGATTTCTAGAATGATACACAAGCAGTGGTTTTAATCTGTAATCTTCCGGTGCATTAGCCCTAAGCAAGAGCATGGCCCTACCTTTTGACGCCTTGACACCTGGCATTGTATTTTCCTCTTTGGCTACGTATGTTCGATCCGGCATTTTTTTCCAATACAGAGCAGTTTCGTCAACGTTAAAAATTTGCTGCATTGAATAGCTGCCTTCATCAAATTTTTCCAACACATCACAAAATTTCTCTGCAGCTGCAGAACCGGCACTGTCGACTTCACCGCATACTTTCACGTTGTGGAAACCAGCACGATGCTTGAACCTATTAAACCACCCATTGCTTGTCACGAACTTGAGTTGGGTTTGCCATACTTATCCTTAATATCTTTATAAATACTTGTTTCTTTTGCTTGAATGGTCATTAGACTCAGGGGCACTTGCTTCTGAATCTGATTTTCCATCCATATTATTAACAGCTGTTCCATCTTCGATATAGCACCTGAACGGTGTTTTGTGATCACTGTTGATCTTAAGTGCATTGATCCTTTGACATGTTCTTTTATACGCGCACTGTCCTTTAAAATAGTATTCACTGTTGAAGCAGTGAGACTTAATTCCCTTGCAATAGATGACAAACTTTGTCCTGCTTCATACTTAGTCATTTTCATCTTCATTTCTAAATCAATTTTGTTTCGTTTCCTGGCACTACCACCACCTGCACTTTTCGTTGGTTGCTTTCCTTTCATCATTGTAATACGTAAATAGAAATGAAGAGAAGATTCTGAAAATTTGTTTTTTATATGATTGAAGATTTCAGTGAAGGGGAACACATTTCACCATAATAGCGTAAAAACCCACACAACTGCAGTTATCGGTATTAACGCAAATGCAATAAGATCGAGTTTACTACCCTTTTATAATTAGATGCACGAAGAGAAAAGCCCAATAAATCGGAAAGTGCAAATTGTTTTTATTGTTTTTTGGTTGTGACCTCCAGAAACGTGCTTTAGAAAAATATCACAAAGGGCCTTCCAAATTGATTCTTATAATGGGAATATGTAGTGCAATTTCCATTATAAATATGACCTTTTAGAGAGATAAATAGCATAGCAATATAGCAAAATGTTCAACTTCCAAGGACTTGGAACGAATTACAAAAAAAAAAAAAACGGTGTTATTGGGTTCACATTACGATATTTTTACGATACCTCCATTTATTCCTACTGGTTGCAGAATAAGTTTCCATGAATTTTTTTTTAAGTTTGCACCGGCTGGCAAAAACTTACGTAAAGTCGAATTTCCGTAAGTCGGCATTCCTGTAAATTAGAACAATGTGATATTAAGGGCAAGTTACTGCGACATTAGTTAGTGTGTTTGCATCATTATTACATAGTTGAATTTTTAAGACAACTGAATTTTGCATATTGTCGTCATTATGGTAACATCTCATATTGTGAAATCCTTCACAAGGTGCCCTCCTTGTATTTCAAATAAGTAATTATTCCTATTACAAAAGACTACTGTTACTTATTTTCAGTTGAGTAGTACCACCACACAGACAGTCATAGTCCTATCAACTTCCATCTGTCGTTGTGGAAGTTGATAGGTTGAATAAATTTAAGGAGGAACTGGACAGGCATTTGGAGGGAATGGTGTGATTTTTTTTTTTTGGCTGATGCTGCATAAGCTCATACATTTGCTTTCTTGCATCACATGCCACTACTACTACTACTACAGCACTACTTCAGTGCTATTTGGCTTCTCATCAGGAGCAGGTAGATACCTAGAAGTATAAGGGTTGATAGCCCTGTTGTGACTTATTTACATAATATGAGAGTTACCAAAAGGTGTGCTTCTTAGAATAATAATATTTTAGCGCAGATCAGACTATGACATTAGTGCATTTGCATCATTACCTCATTGAAGTACGAGGAGGGCAACTTGTAAAGGATTTCACAATATGAGATATTACAATAATGATGCCAGTGCACAAACTTCAGTTATCTAAAAAATTCAACTATATAGTAATGATGCAAACACACTAATCATAGTTTGAGACTTTCTGCCTTAAAATATTATTAGAGCAAGTTACTGAGGGGTCATGACTTATGAGGGATCAGCTCCTGGCCTCTTTCTAATATTCATTCATGATATTGATGTAACTATTTCAAATTTAATGTCTGTTTGCTGTACGAAAGTGGGCAAGGTAGTTTGACAGTAATCAAGGTAAAAGTAAAGTGCAGCCATTATCAACCCACTGCAGGATGGAAGCCTCCTCAACAATTCATGCTGAGGGAAATGGACCATAATCTGCCACGCTGGTCCAGTGCGAGTTGGCAGATCGACCGTATTCAGTAGTCAGGGGCTTGAACCCCGGTCTACTCAAAGAGCGTATATTACTTCAACAAGACAAATTATTTGGATGGGCCAAGTAATGGTAGCCTGAAGTTTAATACTGAAAATGCAAGGGGCAACATCTACCCAGATGCAACATTTTTTGGAGCAATAAACCCAGAGTAACATACCACTTTGGTACCACCAAACTTAGATTGTAGATAATGAAACGGACATGGGAGTAACTGTATAGCTTGGTGTGAAGTTTTCTGAACAGTGTAAGACAGGCTGCTAGGTCAGTAAATGAGGTTTTGCAAATGATACATACGAACTTTGGCAGGAAAGATAAAAAGGTGATTTTAGCTATTATATAAAGAAATGGTTAAGCTGCATCTTGAATATTGCATACATCCTTCGAGATCCTGTTGGAAAGGATATGCAAGAGCAACAAGATTGGTTAAAGGTATAAAAGGATATTTTTGTTAAAAGAAAGACTATTTTGTGATTCAGTGTTTGGAAACCAGGCTTCTGTGGGGTGACCTGATTTAGGTGTTTGGGCCATGAAAGGTGTGAGTAAACTAAATGCATAGGGAATTTTTACACTTAGTTGCTTGCTGTATACAAGTGGGCATATATTTAAATTTAGAGGGAATAGTTATGGACTGGAAGTCTGAAAATTTTCATCTAGTCAAAGAGTGATAGACTTTTGGAATGAACTCCCACATATTCTTATGGAGGTTGGAAGTTGTCTGAATTTAAAGAGGGATTGGATAAATTCTTAAGAGTATTTATACAATAGGTAAATGAAAGGAGAAAAATTGAAATTTGGTGACTTTATTTTATTATTTTTTTTTAATTTAATTTAAATTTTATTTGTGTTATATTTTATTTTTTGATTGGTGCTACATAAGCTTGCTTCCTTGCACCATTTTGCTGATATTAGCACTCATTCACCTAGTAAGACATTCTTTAATACTGAAATGTGTGATTATTTTTGAATTATTTTTATTTGTAGATAATTAAAGACTAAATTAATTAGAAAGATATAATTTGACACTTTCAGAGTATTGAATTTCATGAAAAAGGGAAGAAGCATCACGAGAATGTACAGAGAAAGATTAAAGAAGTAAGAAACGAACCTCTGTTATTTTTGTTTCTAATTTTGGTTTTCTTTAAATAAAAAATATGTTAAATATTTTTCATTTCATTGAAAAAGGTCTCTGAAATGAAAACCACAAAATACATATGCAAAATGATAATCTTGTAACAGATTATTGAAGATTGAATGTTGTTGGAAACACTGGCCGCCCATATTACACCATCTACCACCTGCTGGTGTTATTTGGAAACAGTTTCCAAGATGGTTGCACTCTTGCAGTCATATGCCAAGTTAGAGATGTAATCTGATTTTTGAATGCAGAAGGAATAAGATCTGCTGAGATTTATTGCAGAATGTTGGCTCCGTATAGGGAGACAGTATGAGTCAGTTCGAGTGGATGGGAGAATAATTTTAAGAACGGTATTGAAGGCATCAAGGATTCTCCTTGACCAAGGCATGCACATCATAGTAGTAGAAAAACTTATATAAGGAAAATGCTGCATTACTGTTGAAGAAATTGCCATTGTGTGCAGGCTTAGTGTTTTTTCAGCATATATGCTCATTAGCAAAGAGGTGTACCTTTGAAAAATGTCTGCCTGAGGAATTCCTTGATGTTTAACACTAAAACTGAAGAAACAATAACTTAATGTGAATGTTGTACTTTTTGGATACTATGACTGCAAAGAAGATGCCTTGTTAGAATACACAGTGACTGGAGATGAATCTTGAATTCACTATCACACCCACCAGAAGGCAAGCATGCAAGTTCAGAGTGGCACCATACACACTCCCATTTGCCCAAAGAAAACCTGAATCGATGTATCAAATAGGGTGTTACTCGCTGTCTTCTGGTATCATGAAGTGATTCTGGAACATTATATGGAGAGAGGAGGACCAGTGATGAGTGACAAATACTATTCCATTAATTCTCAGGTTGCTGTCAGGTGTGTGTGTGCCTATAACATGATAATGCCCATCCTCTCACCAGCAATTCTATAGCAAATCAGATACAGGAGGTGAAGTTTGAGGTATTATCCCATCCTCCATATTCACCAGGCTCAGATCCATGTGATCATCATCTTTTTTGGCCACTAAAAGAAGTCCTAAGAGGATATCACTGGAATGAAGAAGTCAAGATGGCAGTGCATGAATTGCTCCAGTACCAACCACAAAACTTCTCAAGGAATCCATTAGTGTAGCATTGGAAGAAGTGCATTGAATGCAGTGGGGACTGCACTGAAGATTTGTATGCATAGTTTCCTTGATTGTGAAATAAAATTTTTAGCCATCGTAGTTTTCATTTGAATGACCTTTGTAACTATGCATTTATTTTGGAAATGACTGCTAATGTTATTTGTGCAATGCTCTCAGCCTTTACTGTGTAGATATGCTTGGAGTGTGCTACTATTGTAACATTTCGTTATACCAATAAACTGACATTTATTTATCAGTTTTTAAAAAATATTTTAACAGCTTCAAAAGAAAGGACAGAAACAATATGAAGAAGAGCAAAGTCTTGAAAAAGAAATGAGAAAGATCGAAGAGGTAAGTGAATAGCTGTACATTTGTGTCAATTATTTTCTTCTGTTTAGCAAGCACATTTATTATATAATTATGAACAATATATAAAAATTAATGCTTCTTTGTTTGGGTTCTGTAAATAATGAGATTCTTTTATTTAATTAAGTTATTAGTTATATATTTTACTTAGTTCCAAGCTAAATTTTAAAAATATCGGTGATATTACTTATTTTAAAATCTATCTTATCCATTTTTAAACTCTTACATTAGGTTTCTCCCTTGTGGTATGTTAAAATGCAATGTAAACTGTCATAACTGGATACTTACTCTTCCACAATATAAATGTAGCATGTACAGCTTAATGCGTATAATCTTCATCATCGTTTTTGCACTCCAGTAATAATCAGATTATTAAATCCTCCTGGCAGTTCCTGAACCAGAATCATTAGCAAGGTGCAAGGTATTCTGTTATCATCAGAGAACTGAACGTGTTTGGAGAAAGATTACCAACACTTATGCTCTCCTTAGCTTTTATATACTCATAGATGGATGCAGTACTTCCTGTAGTTTCCTTAAAGCCAATTACTGTGTCATTTGCAATTGTATCTGAGCACTGTGATATTTAATTATTTGTACAGATATTTCTAATTCAAATAAAACATTTTAACTTTGTTATTTTCAAGACCAATATAGTATATCCTCTTTGATTCAATTTAGCTTATTCAAAATGCAATGTATTTCAAATTTTTCCCTCCCTCACTAATGTTATGTCCATTTTTAGTACAGATAATTTAAAATATATCCACCGTGAAATACAAAGTCTGAATTTGGCTCAAAAACTTGTGTAAACTTGTCTAATTCAAAAGGATTGTTGAAACCAACTACAGTTAAATGTTGTTATAACGAAATTGAGTGGACCTATAATGAAAATTTGCTACTGTACTTTTAAATTTTACATTTCACTCCACTTCCTCAAAAACGGTATGTGGAATCACAGGGAATTCACGTAACTCCAAGTTATGCTGTAGGAGCACACATAATGTTTTGTTTGCATCACTGAAAACCTTTGTATTCAGTGATATATGATTTCCAAATTTAGACATCTTTAAATGAAGGCATGTACTAACTCAATATGAGAAAGAATAACAATGAATAACAATGAACAACAATGAAAAAATGGAGGATAAAAAAAAATTTAACTATTGAGGTATGTGAAGTTTCTTACATGTAATAATGAGTTTTGCTCATGCAGCCTAGACATGTACAAAAATATATATATTAAAACGAGAACTGTTTTTTATTTTGTATCATTGTGCTTACCTGCTAGAGAGGAGGGGGACTGGTTGTTAAATACTTGTAGTCCATGCAGAAAGATAGTAAATATTCCACTCTTTTAGCATTGTCACTTAAATCAGTGAACTTCATAACTTAGTATGGACTGCACTTGAAAATTAACTATTGAGGTATGTGAAGTGTTTCTCAGCTAATATGAGTTTTGCTCATGCAGCCTCGACATGTACAAAAATATATATATTAAAACAAGAACTATGTTTTTTATTTTGTATCATTGTACTTACCTGCAAGAGAGGAGGGGGGGAGAGTTGTTAAATACTGTAATCCATGCAGAAAGATAATAAATATTCCACTCTTAGCATTGTCACTTAAATCAGTGAACTTCGTAATTTAGTATGGACTGCACTTGAAAATTACAGCTATAAGCTGGTAAAGTGAATTGGTGAAAAGTTTGACTTA
Source organism: Mastigoproctus giganteus (assembly GCF_048544385.1). Classification (NCBI taxonomy): domain Eukaryota; kingdom Metazoa; phylum Arthropoda; class Arachnida; order Uropygi; family Thelyphonidae; genus Mastigoproctus; species Mastigoproctus giganteus. The sequence continues at coordinate 67,239,801 of NC_143585.1, forward strand.
CAAGGGGGCACAAAAAGTTTGTACCCTTACCTAGAAATAATAGCCCTAGAAAGGTGAAACTTTACAGGAACTTTAATCATTTTCATGTACTCTCCAGGTATAGTAACACATTTCTCCCATCTATGGATCAGTTGTTTAATGCCTTGATCATAGAAATCCGTACTATTTGCCTGAAACCATGATTCCACTTCCTGAGATGAATCAAAGTGGCATCCACACAATGATTTCTTCATTTCTCAAAACAAGAAGTCTGATGGTGCTAGGTCAGGAGAATAGGGTGGTGTTGCAGTAGTTCGAAGCTGCACTGGGCAATAAAGTTGGTGGCGGCAACAGCTGTGAGCCAGTGTATTGTCTGACAGAAGTGGACACCTTTGGTTAACATTCCATGCCTTTTCACCTTCAAAGCATCACATAACTTTTTCAGAAGATTTCTTTAGTATTCTCTTGTAAGTGGAACCACGAGGTAGGTAATCTGTCAGGATAACCCCTTTTCTGTATTTATATTATTATATTGTCCCAAAACACGGACAATATAACCTTCTATAAGGAGGTGTGCTTCCACTGCTTTGACATGTCTCTAGATCATACTGGTACACCCAGCATTTGTCACCAACCGATCAAAAAAGTTCTCAACGTGTGGATTACACAAATCCAACAGTTGGTGAGAACATTGCTTATGCAAAGGCATCAGCAATCTTGGAACCCATCGTGTGGAGACTTTAGACATGTGCAGATGGTCATGTAAAATGCTGTGGGCAGACCCATAACTAATTCCAACTGCATTTGTGATGAAACGAATTGTCACACGTATGTCACTCAGAACCAGCTGCTCAACCTTTGCAACTGTCTGTGGATGTTGATGGCCTTCCTTCCCCTGACTGATCAAAGACACTTGTACAATCACACTGGAACTCCTGTTTCCACTTTTTTACAGTGCATAGGATGGGCAATTCTGCTCGTACACAGCTTTCATTTCTTCATCAATTTCCTGAACTTTCTTGCCCTGCAAATGCAGGAACTTGATCACTGCTTGATACTCCACTTTGTAACCATAGTGTCCTTCCTCAGATTCCGGGCTCCACCTATGGTGTACAATCACCTATGGGAATGAAATTTCATGTTAGTTATTGAATATGTAGAGACAACTTATATTAAAAACGGTATCTTCATACTGATGTTTTATCTAGGTCAGGGTGCAAACTTTTTGATATCCCCCTCGTATATAAATGGCTGAGAGTGAAGAGATCGAAAGTTCCCAGTCTCTATGTGTAGCTAGATAAATTAATTTCAAAATTGATTACAATTGTGAAATTTTTTCCTTGGTTGTGTGGAATTAAATTATGTTATGTGTGCATTAAATGGCATCAATATTTATGAAGAGGTTAACCACAGAAGCTGTTTCAGGAACCTTCCTCTCGTTTTCAATACTGCTTTGTCAAGCCAAGTTAACAGATGAAAGATAAAAAAAAAATGTATTGTATACCTCCATGTTGGAATTGGAAAATTCTAACATCCTGAAAATTGCAATTATGATTTTTCTCTGCATGCATTTTCTTATTGTTTCTCCAAGATGAAAATTATCCTAAAAATCCTAATTTAGTAAATTTCATGTTAATATATTATAAATAAATGTAGCATAAATAAACCTGTTATCCTTCTAAATGAAATATTACCAATAACAAATGTTTTTTTTTTAATTAAAAAAAGGATATATATATATATATATATATATATATACATAATGATAACTATATATATATATGAAATATGAAAACGAAGTGGAAAAAGGAAAAACAGTACGTGTACCTGAATGCGCAAAGCAGCAAAACTAACAGTTAATGATAACTATATATATACACAGGGTGTTTCAGTTAAACGTTTCAGAACTTCTAAGAGGGGTAGGGTACATCCTGACAACTCGAAATCATATAGCAATGTGGGGTCGGAAATGCTTTCCTGAAGCGGTATTGTACACAGAAGTCGTCGTGCAGCACAGATTCGATTTTCGGTCAATGTATGGGCCGGTATTATGGGAGATCACCTCATCGGACCTTACCTGTTACCGTGTCATCTAACCGGACCTATCTACTTGATCTTTCTGCAGCAAGTATTGCCACAACTTTTGAGAGATGAACAGATTTCTGCATCGACGCAACGGACAATGTGGTTCCAACACGATGGAGCCCCTGCCCATTATAGCGGAGATGTTCGTAACTACCTGGATGTCACATTTGGTCAACAGTGGATCGGACGTGGTGGTCCCGTGCGTTGGCCTGCTCGGTCACCCGACCTATCATGTCTTGATTTTTATTTCTGGGGTCATATGAAATCGCTAGTTTATGACACCCCTATTGACAATGTTGAGGAGCTGGTTGCAAGAATCGCAGTAGCTGCCGAAGAAATTCGAAATTCGCCTGGAGTATTTCAGAATGTTCGGATGTCCATGCGTCGGAGATGTGAGGCGTGCATTGTAGCCCGTGGAAAAAACTTCGAACACTTACTTTAATCCATGTACCTTTTGCTTCTTTTCATGTATTATTAAAACGATTTCTCACTTACGGTCTCGTTTCTTTATGGTGCTTCTGTGTACAACACCGCTTCAGGAAAGCATTTCCGACGCCACATTGCTATATGATTTCGAGTTGTCAGGATGTACCCTACCCCTCTTAGAAGTTCTGAAACGTTTAACTGAAACACCCTGTATATATAGTTATCATTAATGCCAACATTGAGAGAGAGAGAGAGAGAGAGAGAGAGAGGCGCCTCTGTAGACAGGTGGGCAGAAGCAGCAGTGCGTAGCACACGCTTCTTGATTAGACCGGGTTTCGAGCCTGTGCCCACCAAATACAGAGGATGCGGAAAGGTTAGGGAATGACCACCGCATATCCTAGGAGCAATATGGCCTTAGTTGCTAATGCTCCTAAAAATAAAAAAAAACCAAAAACCAACCGAGAGAGAGAGAGAGATGGAGGGAGTGCTTAATTTTATCCGTATATTCCGGTGATTCCAGTGTTGGCATTCAGGTTGAGCGGACATGCTTCGTTAGGGCTCCTCAGTTAAGTGGATTGTTGATTAGTGCTTTTAAATATTTGATTTATTTAGATATTGTTGGATTATTTTATTATAGGTTTTTCTGTAACAGTTTGATTTTTATAATATTATAGATATAATTTTTTAAAGTTAATTTTCATTGATATTTAGCAAATTTTATAATGGTAGTTACGAGATCTGCCTTAAACACGTCACAGGGTATTGTGACTCACACAGAAATAGCCAGTGGCGATTTACAGGTGAGTCATGATTTAATCCGTTGCAGAACCTGTGGAACGTTTTCCCAGGTCGACCTGGTAACTAATCATAGCTCACCTGGGGATTCTTTTCTTTGTGATCGATGTAAGGAGTGCACCGATCTTAAATTACAATTTGGTGCACTGATGGAACAGTTTGAGTCCCTGAAAAAAACGGGTGCTTGCCCTCGAGAATAATGCATCTGGGAGCTCGTCAGGGACTCAAGACATCAGCAATCTACTAAGTGATGCACACCCGATTCGGACCTCAAAACAGAAAAACCAAGTGCAAACTGCTCTGGTTAAAAAGGACATTGTTTTATTAGGAGACTCCATTGTCAGGGGAACGGGGGAATATTTTTTGTAATAAGGATAGGTGGAGTAGAACCAGGGTATGTCTGCCGGGAGCAACTATTAATGATGTCACCAATAGATTGTCAGATTTTAAGGGGAGTAAAAAGAATATTATTATTCATATGGGGACTAATGATATTAAACGTACACGATCTGACGATTTGTTGGAAAAATACAGGACCATGCTGAGGAAATGCCGCGAGCTAGGCCACAATCTCTATGTGTCTGCAATTCTGCCCAGACACAATAGGAGGGATTATATGTTAAAAGCCTTGTGGATTAATTCAAGACTTGAAGGACTCTGCAAGGCTTTAGGGGGGAAATTTCTATCAGCTTGGCCCACACTTGTAGGTAGAAGGAATTTGTTTTGTAGAGATGGGATACACTTAAACAAAGGCGGTGCAAAAGTTTTTGCCAATATTATTCAGGATACCTTAAAGTTTCAGGGAAACTGCTAGTTAGAGCGGAATACTGTGGGGATTACTGACACGCATTTATCTGATAATAATGGTCAAAGTAACTCTTGCACATACCTTAAGAGTTCTTATCTGTTACCCCAAATAGAAATATTATCTAGATGTTCTGGGGACAGAAACATTTCAAGTGAGCAGGTAGCTAATGCCAGGGAAGAGAGCCTAAAAATCTTCAAGGGTTGTGTTAGGGTTGTTAAATATACAATTACAGTAAGTCTTAATTGTTTGTACAGTAATGTTAGAAGTGTCGTCAATAAAATGAATGAATTCGAACTGCTGGTTAAAACAAGTAACGCGGACATAATAGGGCTTACGGAGACGTGGTGCCACCCGGAAATTGGGGATGATGAGTTTCAGTATGGCTTATATAATGTATTTAGGAAGGATAGTAGGGTAGATGGAAGGGGTGGTGGGGTAATGCTTCTTATCAGAAGCATCCTGAGTGCGATGATAGCTTTCCCAGATTCAGACATTTCACATGGTAGTATAGAATCTGTATGGTGTGAGATAGTTGGAAACAAAGGTATAATGCGAGTAGGAGTAATCTACAGACCATGTGATTGTGAAGATTATGACGAAAGCCTCTACATGCAAATGGAATGGGCAAGTAAGCTTCAATGTCTTATTATGGGTGATTTCAATTTCCCTCTAATTGATTGGAGTAAATGGGAAGGAAACTTGACATGGGGAACAAAATTTTTAAATCAACTAGATGACTGTTATTAGCATAAGCATTAGTAGAGGCATTTGATGCAAGAAAGCAAGCTTATGCAGCATCAGCCAAAAAAATAATAATAAAAAATAAATAAAATAAAATAAATAAATAAAAAATAACCACTTCCACTTCACCCCTCTGTTCGTTCGAAATACCTGTCGACCTGAGCCTTAAACTTATTTAGGCTATCAACTTCCACGACAAGGGATGGAAGTCTGTTCCACCAACCAACCACCCACTGGCTAAAGGCAAATTTCCTCACGTCTATCCTACATCTGTCTTTCCTCAATTTGAATTTATGCCCTCTCAGTTGATTTTTCTGAGCAAGAGGAAGAATTACATCAGCATTGAGCATGCTCAAACCATTCAAGGCTTTATACACCTCAATCAGATCACCTCGCTGGTGCCTAGTCTCCAGACACTGTAATTTGTAAAACTTAAGCCTTTCTTCGTAAGAGCACCCCTTTGTTCCATTCACCAATCTTGTTGCCCTTCTCTGTACTCGTTCCAGCATCCCTACATCCTTCTTGAAATGAGGCCTCCAGACCTGTATACAGTACTCTAGGTGTGGCCTGACCATTGCCTTATACAAGGAAATAATCACCTCCTTATCCCTGCTAAAAAAATTCCTATATATCATCGACAATACACCATGAGCTACTCTTGCAGCCCGTCTGCACTGCTCAGAAAAGCTCATATCTGCCTGCACAACCACCCCCAGGTCCCTTTCATTCTCTACCACTGTCAGTGTAGTACCACAGAGTTGATACATTGCTCTGGGCTTGCTGTTTCCCATATGTAGTACTTTACATTTGTCAATGTTAAACTTCATTTACCACCTCTCAGCCCATCTGCTCAACCTTTCCACATCCTGTTGCAGTAGCATAGTGTCAGTAGTGTCCTTGACAACCCTGCCAACCTTCATATCGTCTGCAAACTTGGACAATAAGCGTGATATACCATCATCAATATCATTTATAAATACAGAAAACAATAATGGACCCAATACTGAATCCTGGCGGACTCCACTAATAACATTAGTCCACGTATGAGCAGTGTCCATTGATTACCACTCTCTGTCTGCTCCCCCTCAACCACCCCTTTATCCATAGCAGCAATTTGCCTCCAATGCCACACTGCTCCAATTTGTGCAGCAGTCTTCCATGTGCAACAGTATCAAAAGCCTTTCTAAGATCCAAGTATATAATATCAAAGTTATTCCCTGCATTCAGTTCTTTTGTGACTGCATCATAGTATCCAATCAAATTGGTCAGGCAAGACTTCCCTTTAACAAAACCATGCTGTGTTTGAGCTATAACTGAAGTCTTGTTTAGATGATCCTGCAGTGCGTCTTTAACCAGTGCCTCCATTAATTTTCCGGGAACAGAAGTTAAATTAACAGATCTATAATTACTTGTGTCGCCTTTTGATTCTCCTTTGTGAACTGGGGTCACATTTGCACATCTCCAGTCCATGGGTACTTCCCCTGAGTCCAAGGAAGCTCTCATAATTATGGCTAAGGGTTTGCTTACTTCCTTTGCTGCCTCCTTTAATATAACTGGATAGATCCCATCCACCCCAGGTGCCTTTCTTGTATTTATCTTCAACAATTTCTCCTCCACTTTACTCTCAGTTATTACAAGATTCTCTAGCTTACTGCCAGAGTTGAATACACCTCTGGCATTCCCCTCGCTCAATAACTCCTCATGTGTGAATGTCGATGCAAAATATTCATTTAGTTTGTTAGCTACCTGAGTAGGATCAGCAACAGTTGACCCATCGATATCAAGTGGACCAATCTGATTCATCCCCTTCCTTCTAGAGTTTACATAAGTAAAGAACTCTTTGCTGTTTTTCTTTGCATCCCTTGCCAAAGATTTCTCGTAATCTGCCTTCGCCTGCCTAACTTCCTTTGTAACTTGGTTACAGATCAACTTGTATCTATCATAGGCTTCTGTTTCACATGTTAATTTGTATGTATCCCATGCATTTATCTTCTCTGCCATATGTCTCATTAGTTCATCTGACATCCACTTAGGCCTAAACCTTGAACAGTATTTCTTAGTTGGTATGTAAAGCCTAGTAGCTTCCAAGATAAGTTCTTTGAATGCTTCCAATTTTGAATTTGCTGTTGGTAACATCATCAGTTGGTCCCACTGTTTAGAATTTAAATACTGCCTCAGTCCATCGTAGTCGCCTTTACAAAAGCAATAACCCTTCCCTTTACCCCTAATGGTAGTTACCTCTTTGAGTAAATCCCACTTCAGCACACTGTGATCACTGCCACCTAGTGGTTCATTTATCTGCAGATTCTTAATGCATGAAGAATCACTACTGATAATCAAATCAAGAGTATTACTCCCTCTAGTTGCCTCCCGAACATGCTGATGTAGAAAACAATCATCCAATAAATCTACAAAAGCCTTGCTAGTGTGTGAGTGACCAGCTCCCAAATTCCAGTCAGTATCTGGGAAATTAAAATCCCCCATTATAAGACTCTCTGATTTTCTGGCCAACTCTATTTCCCTGTACAATTTCTTATTATACTCATCAGAGTCATTAGGCCTATAGCACACTCCTACTCTCAATTTTGATCTCCCAATGCTTACGTCACACCAAACTGACTCGACACTACACTGTCCAGCAATGTCGACTGGCTTCACTTCCTTGGATTTTATGTATTTCTTAACTAATAGCATAACCCCTCCTCCCTTCCTATCCTGTCTATCCCTTCTGTAGACATTGTACTCCCCAAATTTCAGTTCTGCATTCCTTATATCTGTGTGACACCACGTCTCTGAAATCCCCACAATATCTGCCTTTGATGTTTTGAGCAATACCTCAAATTCATCAAATTTATTTACTAAACTCCTAGCATTGGTGTACACGCAAGTATACATGCACCTGTTCTTTTTCTTAGCTACCCTAACACAACCCATGTGTTTACTTGTACCCCAATGATTCCCAGCAGTCTCTGAAATATCTTGCATCTTATTTTCCAGGCTGCAGCTCATTCCAATAGAAGCAGTGCAAGAATCACTTTCACCTCTGCCAGTGGCTACTGTTAATCTATTAGTCCTTGTATCCCCCCAATCTAGAAGTTTTTCAACCCACCAAACACTGCCTCGATAGCATCAGCAAACATTCTTGCACCCTTTCTATTTAAGTGTGTCCCATCCCTGTAGAAGCAGTCTCTCCTGTTAACAAGTACAGACCAGGCTGAAAAAAATTCTACCCCTTGAGCCTTGCACAATCTTTCCATGGCCGAATTGATCGACAGGGCTGTCATCATATACTCCCTCCTATCGTGTGTGGGCAGAATTGCAGACACTTTCAAATTCAACCCTAATTCACGCCTTTTTTTCAACAGTGACCTGTACTTGTTAAGTAATTCCGCCGGTCTCCTACTCTTAATATCATTAGTGCCAACGTGTACAACTATATCACCTTTTGTGCCCTTAAAAGATGATATCCGCTCTACAACGTCATCAACCTTTGCCCCTGGCAGGCATACCCTGGTCCTGTTCCACCTATCCTTTTTACAAAGCATGTTTCCCGTTTCCCTGACAATAGAGTCACCAACAACTACTAGTTCCTTTGGGACCAGTGCATTCTGCCTTGGGGTCTGCTGCTGTGTTGCGTGATCACCAAGTGCAAGCTCTGGCATTGGTGTGGGCAGCTGAGATCTTGATGGGCCCCTCACATTTAATCCTTTGAGGGCATCCACCCTGTCCTTCAAGCTCTCATATAGACCCATAACAATGCTGAGTTGTCGCCTGATTTCCTTACACTCCTTGCATTGCGCACACACAAAGACATCCCCCATGGCAGTATCATGTCCCGTACCCGACTGCACCACAAACATCAAGCAAGTAGTGCATTTTAATAAGCTGTGATTCAGAGGGCAACTGCTCCCCTCAGTTCTCCCCTGAGCCACAGCACTCCCATTAGCTTGAGCCTTTTGCTTTGCTGCTCTGGTCAGAGTCATGATTTTGATTTAATTTCAATAAAATTTCAATTTCAGTACAAAATTAAAACCCTAAACTTATATCCCAACACAGTTATAACGCTATATTTATGTTTCAGTATCGAGTGTTATCTATGAAATCCCTTTATATAACTTCCATATCAAGTTAAGTATTAATGATTTATTTTTTACTAATTATTTATGTTACGTAACCCAAGTCATTATATGTATAGTTAAAAGTACAATTTAATTGACAATGAAGTTCAACAAGATTAATTATCTGATTAATTGACAATATTATGTACTATACTATACTATATTAAGCTTATGCTATCTATTATCACGTAACAATGGCGGCAATTACGAACGGTAAACACGTGGATTTGATACCCTTTCCGATACTTAGTAATACCTACAAAATCTCTATCTAAGTTACTTTAAACTAAGTATCATAAATAGGAATATAAAGCTACTCTAGAAAATAAGTTAATGTACCAATTTAAGCTAATAAAACAGAAAATAAATCAAAAAAAACTTCTCTGTTCCAGGAGCTGCAAAAATGTACGTTCGTACAGGCTACTCTCGCTCTCGCTCTCTTATTTGTATCAACATGTCAGGGAAAGTACTAGAGAAAAGAATATCCTAGACCTCCTCATCACCCATGAATCAGATGACATAACAGGGCTGACTGTAGAGGAACCAGTAGCAGGAAGTGATCACGGAGTTCTATGGTGGACGATGATGAGAGAGGTAGCAGTAGTAAAAGGCAAAGGAATGGGTTTTAATTTCAGAAAGGGAAATTACGATGCCTTAAGGTGCTACATGGCCTCTATTAACTGGGTAGATATCTATTCATTAATGTAGAAATGTATTCATTCTCTGTGAATGAATACATTTGAACTGTGGTATGCTTTTAAAACATTAATCACAGATGCCTTGAATGCGTATATACCATTAAAAAATACTCCATGAGGAGGGTTCCAAGTTGGATGAATAGTGAAGTTGCCACATTACTTGAGCAGAAAAAGGTGGCATGGAAATGTTACAGAGCAATAAAAAGTACTGAAGCCTATAACAGCTACAAGGTGATCTGTAATAGAGCCACAGAAAAGGTTCAACAGGCAAAGGCAGTTTATGAGAAATCACTAGCAAACAGAGCAAAGAGGGGGGATAAGGAATTCTTCACATATATAAATGCCAAGAAGAGCAGGACAAACCAGATCGGACCTTTACGTAAAGGAAAGGGGATAGTATTAAATACACCAGCTGCCATTGCAGATGAACTCAACAGTTATTTTGCATCGATATTTACAAATGAAAAACCTTTTGTGACAATGGGAAATTGTGGGAGCAAAGTTGAAAAATATGTAATTAATGATATTGAAATTTCGCAAGATTATTTAATGAAAAAACTTTTGAGCCTACAGGCCAGTAAGGCTCCTGGAGATGATGGAATATACCATATAATCTTAAGGGAGGTGGCAAGTGAGTGCATTGAACCATTGAGGCTAATTATGTGAACATCACTAGACTCTGGGGAGATTCCCTTGGATTGGAAAAGTGCCAACGTATCTCCTATACATAAGGGTGGCTCTAAGAGTGAAGTGGGAAATTATCGACCTGTCAGTCTGACTTCAATGGTAGGGACAACCATGGAGACAATGATCAAGGGTGGAATTCAGGATCATTTGCATAGAATTGAAATTCTCAAGGGTACTCAGCATGGTTTTGTAAAGGGAAAATCATGTTTAACAAATCTGGTTCGCTATTTTTAAAGGGTCACTCACGAGCTGGATTTAGGGAATAATTTCGACATTGTTTATTTAGATTTCAGCAAAGCTTTTGACTCAGTCCCACACAAGCGATTGCTTTATAAGCTGGAACAGGTTGGAATCACTGGGAAAATCCTTAGATGGATAGCAGGATGGCTACAGGGCAGGAGGCAGAGGGTTGTGATAAATGGCTATTCCTCAGATTGGGTTGATGTAAGAAGTGGGGTTCCCCAAGGATCAGTATTAGGACCACTGTTGTTTTTAATTTTCATAAACGACATCAATGAAGGGATAGAGGGCGTGATGTCTAAATTTGCAGATGATGTTAAAATTGGTAGAGTAGTTAATGATCACTGTCAAGCTGAGCTTCTTCAGCGAGACCTTGATAGACTTCAGGAATGGTCAGAAAAATGGCAGTTATGCTTTAATCCAACGAAGTGTAAGGTATTACACTTGGGAAACAGTAATCCCAAAATAACTTATTCACTTGGTGGAGTTCAACTAAATCCAGTACTGGAGCAAAGGGACTTGGGTGTTACGATACGGTCGGACATGAAATTCTCTGAGCATTGTAAACAGGTTGCAAGAAAGGCCCATGGTGTCCTATCAATGATCTATCGAACTTTTGCAAGTAGAGATAGGGATGTGATAATCCCATTATATAAGGCTTTTGTTAGACCACACTTGGAACACTGTGTTCAAATATGGAGACTGCACCTAAAGAAAGACATCGAGCTTCTTGAAAGGGTGAAATGATGAGTAACTCGTGAGATTGGCAAAAGGGTGTCCATATGAAGAAAGACTTCGAATATGTGGGTTGCAGAGTTCGGAAACTAGACACCTTAGAGGAGATTTGATTGAGGTGTTTAAGACTGTGAGAGGCATCAATAAAATGAATGAGGATGGAATTTTCAAGGTTATAAATGATGCTAGAACTAGGGGACTTGAATTTAAGTTACGGGGGTAAATGTTTAGATTGGACTGCAGGAAGTTTTATTTTAGCCAACGAGTTATAAATTACTGGAAGTTGCCTACACGGGTGGTAGAGGCTGACAGTTTGGGAAAATTCAGAGGTCATCTGGATAGTACCTTCAGTTCAGGGAAGCGCATAGGATGATAGGTTTAATTTCCTTTCTTATACTAATTATTATTATTATTTATTTATTTATTATGTTTTTTTTTTATCATTTTTTGTTTTTTTTTTGTTTTGGCCGGTTCAGCATAAGCCATAGACTTTCTTGCACCGTGCGGCCTTTTACTAATATATATATATATATATATATATATATATATATATATATATATATATATAGTTATCATTAATGCCAACATTTAGAGAGAGAGAGAGATGGGGGGAGTGCTTAATTTTATATCATTATCAGCAATGAAATTTTTATATTTTTAGAAAGCACTTAAAGCATTTAAGAAGGACATAGAAAATGATCCAAAATTAGCTGAAAAATATATCAAAGAAAAACCACAACAGCCAAAGAAAGAAGAAACAGAACCTATTAAAGCTGAATGTGAATTTAAAGATGTGCATGAGAAAATTCCTGATGTGAAATCATGGTTTGAAGCAGTTTCAGATGAAGGTTACACATATTATTGGAATTCGGAAACTGGAGGCAAGTATTTTTTTATATAATATTTCTTGTTCCTTCATTATATACCAGTGCAGTTTTGTGTATAATATTTCAAATATTAAGTGTTCATCACTTGTATAAATACAAGTAGTTATCAACTCTTCACAAATGATTTATTTCAGCACAAATATGACTTCCACTAATATTACGCTAATATTCTAATGAAAGAGCATTTGTTTCATTACTTTTTGACATAGTCACTAAAACAGTTCAAACACTTGTCCCAACATGACACAAGTTTCTGAATTCTAATACTGTTATAAAAGCTGCCCTGTTGCCTATGCATTTAGTGACACACAATAGTTTTGATGCTCATCAATGTCCCTGTGTCTTCTTTCATTGGGGTGTGATGCTTGTGTGGAGTTTTTCCTAACAACACACAACTTATTTTCCAAGCATTCATACATGTGAACCTCACTGGCATGATCTGTAACCAAGGATAAATGAACACACTTCCCCATGCCATTTATATGTATTGACGAGTTGATACCCTTGCAATACCTCATACATCCTTCTCACTGCTTCACTATTCAATTCTTGATAATCTTCTCTCTCTTATTTCTGCCACAGTTATGTTTATATAATCTCACCTCTATCCCTCTCCTGAAAGTTGATTTTGCATATAATATATTCTGGATGCCTCTGTGACCTATCAGTAATATGTTTTGCATGTTTTAAAGGTAGTAATTTTAATTTGCTCTGTGTTTTTTTCATTTAAAGAATCACAGTGGGAACCTCCATCAGTAGGGTACGTTGCATTAGCTGAACAAAAGGAAGAAGAAGAAGAAGAAGAAGAAGAAGAACATAGTGAAAAACCATCTGATGACAAGGTCTGTTCACAGAACTTTTTGGTGTAAAAAAATATTAATTTATTAGATGAAGGAAGAAAAATAGTTTTATTTAAAAAAAATTAATGATAACTTAAAAATGCAAATGGTTTGTCCCACAGTGTTGCAAGTCACACGACCACAGTTGTGGATATAAATGCAGCAGAACAACCTTTCTAGTCTCAGTTAAGCATATAAACCATAGAAAGAATGGGGAAAAGGAGGGATCTAATGGACTTCAAACATTGTAGTAGGTGCAAGATGGGCTAGACAAAGCATCTCTGATATGGCAGTTCTCCTGAACTTTTCATGCATCTCAGTTTCAAGGGTGTGTCGAGAATGGTGCAACGAGCAGAAAACATCCTCTCAACGGCACTCCTTTGGAAGAAAATCGCTTGTTGATGAGAGAAGTCAGAGGAGGTGGCTAGAATCGTGCAAGCAAACAGACGGGCCACAATGTCGCACAGTACGTCAGAATAGAACCTTGGTTTGCAGAAGAAAATATCGCAACGGACCACTAGTCACACTTTGTCACGAATGGGCTACAACAGCCGACGGCCACATCACGTACCTTTGTTATCAATGAAGAACAAGCGAGCACACCTGTGGGCACAGCAACACCAGCACTGGACTATTGAGGATTGGAAAACAGTTGTTTGGTCTGACAAGTCAGTTCTTGATGCATCGTGTTGATGGAAGGCTCAGAATATGGCGAAAACAACATGAATCCATGGACCTGCCATGTCTGATGACTACTGTGCAAGGTGGTGGTGGGGGCAGTGTTATGTTTTCTTGGCACACGTTGGGTCCTTTGATACCCATAGATTCACATCTGAATGCCACATCGTACCTAAACATCGTTGTTTACCAAGTGCGTCCATTCATGTTGACGGTTTATCCTCAGTCAGATGGTTACTTCCAGCAGGATAATGCGCTGGTGCACAAAGCCCGAATCACTATGGAATGGTTCCAGGAACATGACAGTGACTTTTCTTTGCTGCAGTGGCCTGCTCAGTCCCTGGATCTCAATCCTATTGAACATCTTTGGGATGAGCTGGAAAGGGCTGTTCGCTGCAGGCCCTCCGTTGAATCTCAAAGAACTGCGTGACACACTCATGTCTGCATGGTACTCCATTCCTGCACATTTTCAGCATCTTGTTCAATCCATGCCTAGGTGAATTCAGGCTGTTTTGAAGGCTAAATAAGGCTCAACACTCTACTGTATAGGGGTACCTAATAAAGTGGCAGCACAGTATATTTATCAGTGCTGTGGCAAGAGCAGGCAACAAACAAATTCTATCAGTGCCTGTGATCAAAATGTGGTAATGTAGTCTGCACAGGAATTGTAAAGAGGAAGTTGTCTTTGCTCAACTCAGCATAGGACATAGTCATCTGACATGTTCCTTTGTGCTGAAGGCTGATGACCCTCCTATTTGCAATTCCTTTGTCACCATTTTATCTATGTAGTATGTTTTAATTGAATGTACAAATTTTAATAATGCATGTTTTCCCCTTTTGATCATTTAAGGAATGGACATGCATTCCATAACCTCTCCTACCCAAATGTCAACGTCACCTTCTCGGGGTGAACTAACCCTTTTCCACAGACGAGGCTGTTTTTCTGGCGATCGAGTCACAGCATTATAACTGTTTCATCACATACAGAGGAAATGCTGTACCTGAAGTTTGTCTAGAGGCTATAAGGTGGCAGCCCCACCACTAGACTTACCCCGCGAAAGGCTTGTAACCTATCCGGGGGGACATTCCAAATACTCGAAATAAGCTCAAGGGAAAAAACTGGATGGATCTCAAGGGTAATGACCTAGGCAATGGATATAGGACTACGATTAAGGAACTTAAAGTAGCAACTTGGAACATTAGGGGAATAAATCACAAATTAGATGAATTAACCATGGAACTAGAAAATAGAAATATTGACATAGCAGTCATTACCAAAACGAAAAAAGAACAAAGGATCCAAAGAAATAGGTAACTTCATAATGCTATACCCCGGCATACCAAGTGAAATGTGGGTATCATCGGGAGTTGCTGTTATAATAAAGAAAGAATGGGAAAACAAAATATTAGACTACTCTTGGATATCACCCAGAATATTGAAATTAAGACTAAAAATTCTATCTTATACAATAACAATCATTGGCATCTACGTGCCAGTAGAAGGCAACATTGATGAAACTGCAAAATTTTATGACGAATTACAACAGACCATAGACCAAACTAACAAAAACGAGTATCTCATACTAGCAGGAGATTTTAATGCAAGGGTTGGTGCTCAATCAGTATAGTATCAGAAGGCAAAGCCGTGGTCAACAATAATGGAAGATGCCTGATAGACTTCTGCATTTTTAGTAAACTTAAAATTACAAATACTTTTATCAGACACAAGAATATCCATAAATTCACATGGGAAGCAGGAAACAGTCTATAATAGATTATATTATCATTAATGAAAATTTAAATGACAAAATTAGAGAGACTAGAATATTCAGAGGCAGTGAAATTGACAGTGATCACTACCTAGTAGAAAGCACTTTCAAAATAAAAAGAAGAAAATACTAACAAAAACTACTAAGAAATTAAAAATACATTTGTTGGAAGATGAAAGCACTAAATTCCTGTATGAAAGTCGATTGAAAGATAAACTCAAATCAGATGAAAGTGATAATGTTGAGGAAACTGGTCAAACATGAAATTCTGGGAAATCTGGTCAATTCTGGGAGTTATTGAAGAAAGTCTTGAATATAAACCTATAAAAAATAAAAACTGGCTAAGAACTTGGAATGAAGAATTAAAACAAACAATGAGAAAAAAAAGACCTATAAACTGTTCCTACAAACTAAAGACCTACATCTACACATAAAATATAAAAAGCTTAGAGCAGAAGTCAGAAAACTAACCAGAAGAATCCAACAAGAAAACTGGAATAAATTTGTTAAATCTTTAGAACGTGATATCACGGGGCTCACAGAGGTTTTAAAATTTTTAAGAAATTACAACTAGACACAAATGATCAAATAAAAACCAACTCCATCTCCCAAGCAGAATGGAAGCAACACTATTTCAAACTATGGTATAACCCTGGCACTAGGGAATTGGAAGATGAATCTGTGGTAACTAAAGATGAAGAAAATATAACAATGGAAGAACTAGAGTTAATATCACAAAAATCAAAAAAACCGAAAAAGCCCAGGCATAGACAATTTTAATGTAGAACTATTTAAATATGGGGGCACCTTACTAAAAAAAAAATGCACTACTAAAATTATTCAACATCATATGGCATAAGCAACAGATACCCAAAGGTTGGGAAACAGGAATAGTGATCAATTTACACAAAAAAAGTCTCCA
Organism: Mastigoproctus giganteus; assembly: GCF_048544385.1. NCBI lineage: Eukaryota > Metazoa > Arthropoda > Arachnida > Uropygi > Thelyphonidae > Mastigoproctus > Mastigoproctus giganteus. Next base: position 67,256,208 of record NC_143585.1, read on the forward strand.
GAAATAACCCTAACAACTACAGAGGGATAACACTTCTGTCAACTGCTGCAAAGCTGTACTCTAATATACTAAAGAATAAACTTAATAAATACAGTGAACAATTCTTAGAAGAAGAACAATGTGGGTTCGGAAAAGGGAGAAACACAATAGATGCCATTTTCTCATTACAACAAATTTTGGAGAAAAGAAGAGAATTCAATCTACCAATGTTTCTGCTGTTTATTGATTATGAAAAAGCATATTACAATGTAAACCGGGAAAAACTTTGGCAGATTCTACATAAAGAAAATATCCTGACCCAACTCTGGAAAGCGATGCAAAGCCTATATAAAAACTCACGTCTGTATAAAATATTCTAATGGCCAACTAACACCAATAAAGGAGTCAAACAAGGATGTGGACTATCACCAAATTTATTTAATATCTACATCAGTAAAATTCTTAAAGAATGGAAACAAACAATTAACAACAGAATACAGTTGAACAACAGGAATAAAATCCAAACTATATTATATGCTGATGATCAAATTATAATTGCAAAATCCGAAGATGAACTACAGATAGCAGCAAATGAACTGAATAAAATTGGTAAAAAGTAAGAGATGAAAATCTCCACCTCAAAAACAAAATCAATGGGATTATGTGGAAAAAACATACAAAGAGTCAAAATTGTTATTGATGATAAAATAATAGAACAAATATCTGACTTAACCTATTTGGGAAATTTAATATCAAATGAAGGGAAAGACATCCACACTAAACTACAAAAATATAATAAAATGAATGGAACGATTAAACACTTCGGAAAACAAATGACAACTGAAACAAAATTATGACTGCACAACATCACTTCAAAACCAGCCCTCTTCTTCAGCTGTGAGACTTGGGTCATAAAAAGGAAAGATGCACACAAACTAGAAGCAGCACAAATGAGATTTTTAAGACCATTATTAGGCTTTACAAGATTAGACCAAAGACATTTAGATATCTGCAAGAAATTAAAAGTAGATAACATAGTAAATTACATAAAACGGTATCGGGAAAAATCGATCAGCCACATAGAAAGAATGAACCCAGACCAGATCCCAAAATTAGCCTTTAACTACAAACCTACAGGCAAGAGAGATGTTGGTCTACCAAGACAACAATGGCAAGATCAAGACCACCTCCAAGGGCTACAACGGAACAGGTCTTAAAAGACCTAAGCTAGGCCAAGTTCATGATGATGAAGAATGTATAGAGTGTGTACTCAGTCAAATTTTATCTGAAAATGACCATGTAAATGGTTTTTATGCTTTTAGAAATTATTAACTTGTGTGCACATATATGAAATTTAACATTTATTTTTACTTGCTATACTACCTTTTTTCCCCCCCTTTTATATGTTGAAAAATTTTTGATAAGGAAACTTGAAGGTTACTACTATTACTTATTTTTACAATTTGACTTTATCTTGGTTCCAAAAAAAAATCTAATCTATCAGAAATTATGTTTTGTATGTTTAAAAAAAACGAGGAAAGAATTCTCTTTGCACTTGATCTCAGATTAATGGTTTTATTTATGTTTTATACAAACTTAATTTCTGTCAACTTCCAGATCTATGATTGAGATTCTTTTCGATTTCCTCTCAGCTTCACTGATAAATTTGGAATTTTTAAAAAAGTTTCATGAATTTCTGCTTATTTTTATTTTTTGTCTCTAGCAACAAGCTGGCATCGGGTGTACTAGTCTACATTGCATAAAATATGTGGAATGTGTGAAAATAGTATAAGTTATGCTCTGAGTTAGATATGGCATTCATCATATTTTTTTCTTGTGTGGTGTGAGGATTATTAACAATGTGCTTCACTAAGGTGCCAAAGAAATATGATATAGTACTTAAGAAGATATATGCACAAGATTTCCATCTATTCTAAAATCGAGTAACAGTAACATGTTTGTGCTCTTTATACTGTATGTTAGATATGATTTTTTTAATTTCAAATTGCAGGAAACACTAAATCTGAAATTTGCAAATAGATAAGCATAAGAAAAATGTGCAATGCATAGAAAGAAATGTTGAACTAGATATAGAATTTCAAAGTGAAGATTATAGTGTCTAGTGTTTTAGTAAAATAAAAAATAGATTTTGGGATGCACTCTCCCAATTCCTCACCACTTATCTTATTTATCTCAGTGTATTTATTAATTTGAACCAGTGCCCATTATACTCTCAATGATAGCACATAAAGCTGGTTCTAATCAGAAAAAAATATTTGAATAAAACATTTCTAGTTATGGCTGTGGTACAGTTTTCTAAAACTGGATTCTGTAAATAATACTAATATACATTAAATGAGAATATACCAGTTGTATGGCAAGCCAAGTTTGTAGGAAAAAGTAAACCAGTACATAATAAATCGAAATAAGAATGTTGCAGAAGGAATGTATTCCAAAAAAATTTAAATTGCTAATTAATACAAATATAGCTGTATCCCTTTGATAGCACTAGGTCCAGATTGCATGAAATATTACTATAAGTGTAAAAAAACCCAACCTTAACAAAACAGAAATAAATAAATAATAGACTGACCATTGTGCCCAATCTCTTCAGAAGGCACAAAGCTAGTGGAATCACTGCATTTAAATTTTGATTTATTTTTATTCCCTTATAGTCAGTGGCAGTGCATCATTTTTAGATCTGAAATTTTTTTTAGATATGTTTACAGTACTGAATATTCTGAATATTATTGATTGATAATAAAATTGATGTATGGTCCTTGGTTGGGGAACTGAAAAATGCAGAAGTAAACCAAAATATAACAGATTATATCAGGTCGTGCTTGGCATTTTAAAAATTCTCCATAGCTATGCTGAATGTGAGAGGACAGTCATCATTTCTGAAGAGAACATAATCTGTAAGCGTATCTTCCTTGAAGCAGTCATAATTATTTAGTGTTTAACAGATGATCCAAAAATCCACAGACAGAAAAACCCTCAGTGAACTAACATTTGAAAGCATGCTATTGGTAAATAGTCCTATGTAATCAGTGAAATTTAATTCAAGTCCAAAGTCTGAATTTCAAAATACTTCCTGTTAATTCTGATAAAAATTACCAAATCTCCAGCCTTTTGATTTTTAAAAGTAAGCAGCTGTGCACATGATGCAAAGGTGCGGTTCAGATATTTTTTTCTATATAAAATAAATTATCATATTAAGTGAGGGAAAAAAATGTTCTGTTTTATTTTGATTTTCTTAAAAAAAAAAAAAAATTACAAATTCTTCTAGAAATTATTGGAAGTTTACTGATTTTTCCATTGGTATTGTTAGTAGTCATGAAGATTTATAAAACAGTGATTGAATATAATATTAGTAAACACATTTCCTGTGTCATGATTTCAGATTAATAATTTTTTTTCATTCTACTAAGATATGTACAAAAAAGTTATTAGTGTTTATTGGATAAGCATAGTGTTTTGATTAATTTTTTATTTATTTGATTTGATTTTATTTTTGATTTTATTTGATTTGATAAAAGATTTGATTAAAGGTTGTCGCAGACATATTCTCTCAGATATGCCAGACAAGCTGTATTTGCTACTTGGGAGTCTAAAACGCTGATGGAACTGATATTCGAGTGACACTGAAGTCAAGTTGGACCCAATTTCGGCGAAGTCCGGACGGTCTGTGACAGACAAATCCTCTGCTCGCACCTTCACGATGGTGGGACTGTTAGTAATCCTGGGCACAAGTACATAATGTTAGTACAAGGAGTACACAAGTTAGTAATCCTTGCAACCTCCAGGCACAAGTACATAATGGGTGACCACCCGGGTGTGAACCAACGTAAGCAGGGGCCGAGGTGTGGCGCCCACACCACATGGAGGAATGCCGCCCCTCTCTTACCGGCAGTACTAGGTGGTAGATGACTCATCAACCAGGGCAATACCACCACTTTGCTTATTGGAGGCTTGAAGTGGTGGAACCCATGTTTAGTCTCTAGAGCTAAGTTCCGGTCAAGCCTTCCCTATCTCTTCCATCATACAGTATGATTGATGACTTTTGAGGTTATGATGAACATCGTGGCGAGATCCAATATTCCTTACATTTCAAGAGTACAGCTCTAAAATGGTATTTGCAGGCCGGCCGCTAGTTAGTACACCGGACCGAACCTATTGGTAACTCTCTAGAAGGCTTCCGGATCAGCTAGTGTATAATCTTGCTACCTCTACTTTGCCAGATAGTGACTGGAGGGAGTCCGAGTAGTGTGTATATGGGGAGCATTGTCGAGGCCACGTCATGTCAAGGATCTGGGTATATTCTTACCATATGTACGCCTTATCCAAAAATTTCATTACTTCATACAGCATGTCCCACCCACTTTTTCTTACTATTGAATACACCATGAATTGTCAAACTTATCTAAACCTCCCAAGCACTTCCTAATTCATTTCACAAATATACGTAGTCTTAATTCTAATCTCAACAATGTCCATTTCCACTTGCAGTCTGCCAAACCCCATGTACTTTTTCTGACAGAATCTCAGTTATCGGTTGATTCAACTACTGCTCATCTTGGATGCCCAAATTATTTGCTGTATGATTCCTTTCGCCTCAAAGGTGGTACTTTTGCATATGTCTGTTCTGATATTCCCTGTCAGAGACTTGGCAATTTGGAATCTCCTTTCTTTGATCTTCTCTAGCTTAAAATCTCTCTAACTCATTGTGTCAAATTCATCTGTTGTCTCTACCATTCTTCCAATTCCACTAATCACTTGGAGCTCTTTGACTTCCTCTCTTTGCAACTTAACTTAAAAGATATAATTACCATCAGAGTTAAAGGGAAGGGTTTTTGCTTCCGTAAAGGTGAGTACAGTGGTCTCGGAAAGTTTTTAAATTCTGTACAGTGGGATAAACTGACGATGTTACCAACAGTAAATTCTAAGTGGGAAGCATTCAAGGAATTAATCGTGGATGCTACTAAAAGTTTCATACCTATTAAGAAATATTGTTCAAGGTTTAGGCCTAAATGGTTATAAAATGAACTAATGAGACTCGTAACAGAGAAGAAAAATGCATGGGATGCATATAAATTATCAAGCGACTCAGAAGCCTATGGCAGATATAAGCTAGTCTATAATCAGGTCACAAAGGAGGTTAGGCAGGCGAAGGCAGATTACGAGAAATCCTTGACAAGAGATGCTAAGAAAAACAGCAAGGATTTCTTTACTTATATAAACTCTAAAAGGAAGGTGATGAATATGATTGGTCCACTTGATATCAGTGGTTCGACTGTTGATGATCCTGCTCAGATAGCAAACAAACTGAATGAGTATTTTGCATCTACATATTCACACATGAGGAATTATTAAGGTTTGAAAATGGCAGAAGGTTATCAAATTGTAGAAAGATACTTAATGATTTTGTAATAACTGAGAGCAAAGTGGAGGAGAAATTGTTGAAGTTAAACATAAGAAAAACACCTAGGGTGGATGGGATCTATCCAGTTATATTAAAGGAGGCGGCAAAGCAACTAAGCAAACCCTTAGCCATAATTATGAGAGCATCCTTGGACTCAGGGGAGGTTCCCATGGACTGGAGATGTGCAAATGTATTCCCAATTCACAAAGGGGGATGGAAGGGTGACATGAGTAATTACAGACCAGTTAGTTTAACTTCTGTTCTGGGTAAAATACTGGAGTCACCTAGTTAAAGATGCATTGCAGGATCATCTAGACAAGACTGCAACAATAATTCAGACACAGCATGGGTTTGTTAAGGGAAAGTCTTGTCTGACAAATTTGATAGGATATTATGATGTGGTTACAAAGGAACTGGATGCAAAAAATTATTTTGATATCATATATTTGGATTTCAGGAAAGCTTTTGACACTGTTGCGCATGAAAGACTATTGTACAAATTGGTGCAGAATGGTATTAAGGGTAAGTTGCTACAATGGATAAAAGGATGGTTAAGTGGGAGAAGACAGAGGGTGGTAATCAATGGGTGTTGCTCTTTGTGGACTAATGGTATTACTGGAGTCCCACAGGGTTCGGTTTTGGGTCCACTGTTGTTTTGTATATTTATCAATGATATTGATGAATGTATATCAGGCTTAGTGTCGAAGTTTGCAGATGATACAAAGGTTGGCAGGGTTGTTAATGACAGTAATGGCAGTGTGCTACTGCAACAGGATCTAGATAATTTGGGCAGATGGGCTAAGAAGTGGCTGAAGTTAGCCTTGACAAATGCAAAGTACTGCATATGGGTAGAAGTAACCCAAGAGAAACGTACCAACTGTGTGGTACTACACTTAAGGTGGTAGAAAATGAAAAAGACCTAGGAGTAATTGTGCAGGCAGATATGAAGTTTTCTGAGCAATGCAGACAGGCTGCCAGAGCAGGTCATGGGGTTTTGTCTATGATATATAGGAATTTTGCTAGCAGGGAAAAGGTGATTGTCCCTCTGTATAAGGCAATGGTCAGGCCACGCCTTGAGTACTGCGTACAGGTCTGGAGGCCTCATTTTAGGAAGGATGTAGATTTACTTGAGCGTGTACAGAGAAGGGCAACAAGATTGGTGAGGGGAATGAAGGGATCCTCTTACCAAGAGAGGCTTAAGTTCTGCAAATTATATTTGACTGTAGACTAGGCACCTGTGCGGTGATCTGATTGAGGTGTATAAGGCCTTGAATGGGTTGAGCATGCTGAATTCTGATGGGATCCTTCCACTTGTTCAGATTACGAACCTAAGGGGGCATAAATTCAAGTTAAGAAAAGACAGATGTAGAATAGATGTGCGGAAATTTGCCTTTAGCCAGCCTGTGGTTAATTGCTGGAACAAACTTCCATCTGTCGTGGAAGTTGATAGGTTCAATAAATTTAAGGAGGAACTGGAGAGGCATTTGTAGGGAATGGTGTGATTTTTTTTTTTTTTTTGGATGATGCTGCATAAGTTCATACACATGCTTTCTTGCATCACATGCCACTACTACTACTTTCTCCAGTCCAACTTTCCTAACAGTGAGGTAATTTTCCTTGGTGATTTTAATGTTCACAACTCCAGCTGGCTTCCATTTTCTAGTCACACCGACCCAGCTGGTCGAGATGCTGAGGCTTTTGCAATTACTAATGACCTTGCACAGATTGTTCATTTACCTACAAGAATACCGAACAGTCATAATCATACAGCCAATACGCGTGATCTTTTTCTCACAAACAACCCTTCTAAGTACATGGTCAAAGTGAGAGGTCCTTTAGGCACTTCAGATCACAACTTGGTGATTGTCTCTTCTCCAATGGAACCTTTATCTCATAGCTATTCCCAACCTCGTGTTGTTTGGCATTACAAGAATGCAAGATGGGATGACCTGCAAGACTTCTTTTCTTCTTTTCCTTGGTCGGATTACTGTTTCAAAACTTCTGATGTCAACGTTTGCTCAGATCGGGTCAGTGAAATTATTCTTGCAGGAATGGAATCCTTTATCCCACACTCCACTTTAAAATCTCATCCTTTATCTAAACCTTGGTTTTCCAATAAATGTGCTAAGACTGTTCAAGAGAAGAACGTTGCATATCGTAATTGGCTCGTTTCTAATTGTCCCGTTTCTTTTTCTGCCTACACCAAAGCTTGCAACAATTGTAAAGCAGTTATTAATCAGTCCAAACTAGAGTTTGAACAGGCTAAGAGTAGAAAACTTGCTTTCTGCCCTAATGGCAGCTGAGCATTCTGGTCTCTTGCCAAAGCTATTGGCTGCAACTTTTGCCCATCTCTGCTCCCACCTCTGTCCAAACCAGATGGTTCTGTTGTCACTTCAGCCAGGGATAAAGCTGACCTGATAGCATCCCATTTTACTTCCAACTCATGTATTAATGGTGTTGGTAAAACACCTCCCACCATTCCCAACACGCTCCATACAATGCCTCCTGTGGTCTTCCATCAAAAGGATGTCAGAAGGATTTTGACGAATCTTGATGCTAAGAAAGCTCCAGGTCCCAATGGGATTTCTCCACTTGTTCTCAAAACCTGTGCTCCCGAACTTACTCCTATTCTTTGCCGCCTTTTTTCACTTTCTTATTTCAAAGTTGTTTTTCCTTCTGCTTGGAAATTTGCTCATATCCAGCCAGTTCCTAAAAAGGGTGACAAATCCCTCCCATCCAATTATCGTCCCATTGCAATTACTTCTACTCTTTCTAAAGTAAGGGAGAAATCAATTAACCGCCAACTCTTAAACTACCTAGAAACCTTTCGTCTGATCAACGAACGCCAGTATGGATTCTGTCAGTGTCGATCCACTGGTGATATTCTGGCTTATGTTACCCATTTATGGACTATTTCAATGGAAAGGTTCGGGGAAACACAAGTAGTTGCTCTTGACATCTCAAAGGCTTTCGATCATGTTTGGCATAAAGTTCTTCTAAACAAGCTTCCATCTTATGGTTTGCCAACTGTTTTTAGTAATTGGTTATCCAGTTTTCTCTCTGATCGCTCACTGAGGGTGATGGTAGATGGCTCTGTCTTCTAACTTCTCCACTAATGCTGGTGTCCCCAAGGTTCAGTTCTTTCCCCCACTCTTTTCCTCTTGTATATTAATGACCTTCTTCCATTGACTGGAAATCCTATCCATAGTTTTGCCAATGATAGCACATTGCATTCCACTTTCCATTTTGAGAAACCTTGTCCTGCTCAATCAGCATCAATTTCTCGAAAATCTGCTACCAATTCCTTAAATGCCGATCTTCAGGTAATTCTCCAGTGCGGCAAAGACAACTTAGTTGATTTCAACCCTTCTAAAACTGAGTTTGTCTTATATCTCGCAAAAAGGATTCTTCTGCTCCTATGCTTATCTTTAGTGACACTCCGATTTCTAGGCAAAATGATATATCTCTCTTGGGGATTACCCTAACTTCTAATCTCTCTTGGCACAAGCACATTACAAATATTGCTTCCTCTGCATCTAAAAAACTTGGTTTTCTCTTTCGCTCTCAGCTTTACTTTTCTTCCAAACAGCTGCTCACTCTGTATAAATTGCAAATCTGCCCTGCCATGGAATATTGTTCCCACATCTGGGGTGGCCCCCAAAACCTCTCTCAGGCTTCTTGATTCCATTCAGAAGAGGGCAGTTAGGTTAATTAATGATTCATCTCTAACAGAGTCTCTCCACTCGCTCTCTCATGGACGTACTGTTTCTGCTGCATGCCTCTTCTACAGATACTTCCATGGGCACTGTTCTTCTATAATTCCCGCTCTCTCTTTCAAAACAGTCTGAACACATGCCGCCACCAGCCAACATCCATTTACTGTCCAACTTCAAACTCACAGAACCAACTTTTCATCTTCCTCATTTATTCATTCAACTGCCATTTTCTGGAACAACCTTCCTTCATACGTATTTCCTGAAAGTTACAGTCTACAGAAGTTCAAGTCCAATGTCAACAAATATCTTCTTTTGTCTTCTCAACCTCCAACCACGGTACTAAGTACTATAGGTTCTAATACCTCTCGTGTTTGGGGTTTACATAAAAAAAAAAAAAAAATTTCTAAATTCTTTTATGAATTTGATAAATGTGGTCTATATTATATTTATTTGTTTTCAAGAGATGAAAAAGTGTTTCTTGTAGAATACTTTCAGAGCTACCCTGGTACTTGCTGAGGCATTGTGAACTATTTGACAATTTTGGAAATGTAATAAAGTGCTTATTGATTGGCCTACACAACTTCTTTCATTCACTTGTTATTATAGAAAAGTTATTATTTTTGATAGTAGATATTGAAAAGGTATATATTTATTAATTGTATTAAAATATTAAATGCTTATATTTTTTGTTAAGTAATGAGCTGATAAGACAAAAATATCATCATTATATGATGATTTTATTTTGAGTTATTTATATATTATTTTTTTCCCCCACTTTTAAGGATGATAAGTCACCCAGAGATAAAGGATCTGAACAGGAACAGGAAATTGATTCTTCTTGTTTTGGGCCTCAAAAAAAACCAGATCCTTATGGAAAATGGGTTATAGTTTCCAAAAAGTATGTTCAATTTCAGCTCTTTCATAAAAGTTTTTAAATAAATACATCTTTGTTCCTTTATGAAGTAATGAGACTAAATTTTTTGTATGGTTTATGGAAACAGAAGGAGCGATCATAGCAGGGTTGGCCCAAGTTTACATGCATGCATCAGCACAGTGAATAGGTACATATTGTTTTATGTTGGCATAAAAATGACTGGACATTATTTAGAGCAAAGAATTCATTTAAATTTTGTAAAAAGTTATAATCAATCTTCAAGTGAGACACTTGATATGTTAAAAGGAGCTTATAGGAATGAAGTGGATAAATTAATTTTGTTTGATCTTTCAAAGGAAGCTGGACAAAATGTTTCCATTATGACTGAAACAAAACATCAAGACCCAAGAAAACATGCATGAGGCTGTAGGTGTTGTAGTGAAGTATCTGGATGCAATGTGTATACTGCAAGATCAAGCCTGTATGCTTCCACAGAAAAGTGCACAGCCCATTGATAATTGTGGCATTAGTATATTGGCTGTCAAAAAGTTACAGCCACTCCCCAACTTACGTAAGACCCCGACTTACGTTGCATTCCACGGAACTCTACGTAAGTCAGAATTTCCCTAACGACTTGTGAAGCACTTGCAACTATGCGTATAGAATTGGTTATTCAATTTTTTTATCTTGTGCAGGAAAAATTTCAAAAGTAATGAAACGTTGTAGAAAATAGCGTGATGCTTAAACCTATTAAACCACCCATTGCTTGCCACGAACTTAGCTTGGGTTTGCTGTACTTATCCTTAACATCTTCATAAATACTTCTTGATTTCGCTTGAATGGCCATTGGACTCAGGGGCACTCACTTCTGAATCTGATTTTCTATCCGTATTATTAATAATTTTTCTATCCTTGATATATCACCTGAACGCTGTTTTGTGATCACTTTTAATCTTAAATGCATTGATCCTTTAACACATTCTTTTATACGTGCATTGTCCTTTAAAATAGTATTCACTGTCAAAGTAGTGAGACCTAATTCCCGTGCAATAGATGACAAACTTTGTCCTGCTTCTTAATCATTTTCATCTTCATTTCTAAATCAATTTTGTTTTGTTTCCTAGCACTGCTACCACTTTCCGTTTGTCACTTTCCCTTCATCGTTGTAATAAGTAAATAGGAATGAAGAGAAGATTCTGAAAATTTTTTTTATATGATTGAAGATTTCAGTGAAGGGGAAATGCATTTCACCATAATAACGTAAAAACCCACACACAATTCCAGTTATTGGTATTATCACAAATGCAATAAGATTGAGTTTACTACCTGTTTATAATAGATTTCACTAACAGAAAAGTCCAATAAACTGGAAAGTGCAAATTGTTTTTATTGTTCTATGGTTGTGACCTCTAGAAATGTGCTTTAGAAAAATATCACAAAGGCGTTCAAATTGATTCTTATAACGAAACATATGATAACGATGAAATGTAGTGCATTCTCTGGCTGGACTGCGTAGCCCTTCCTCTCAGCCTATAGTAGCATTTGTAAATGTATTGGTGCTGACCGGGCTAGCCAGGTGGGTAAAGTGCTTGCCTGGCAACCAAAAGGTTGCGAGTTCGAATCCTGCCTCGGGCTTGGATCAAAGTACTGCAAAAACCTTGGGAGGTGCATTATGGCCACAGAAGCCGATGTGCCAACAACTACCAAAAAAAAAAAAAAAAAAAAATGTATTGGTCGCATGTATTCCTATGGGGTGCAAAATACGTTTCCATATTTTTTTTCAGTTTGCACTTGCCGTCAAAAACTTACATAAAGTTGAATTTACGTAAATCAGGGAGTGCCTGTCTAGTGAAGTTGAAAATTCCTCTAGCTGCCTTGGGACTCTATTAGGAGTATAAAAAAGTCAAAAGTTAATGAGTTGTTGCATACTAAGCAGTAGCATGCTAATCTTACAAAGTAAGTTAATCAGATTTTCAAGTAGAAATTGTTAAGGGATTCTGTGTGAATTGTGGCTCAATATTTGGCATTTCCCCCATGACCGTGCTCTAGCTCCGTGTGGTTTCTGCGAAACTTTGCTCAAAAGCAGCATTGCCCAGCTTGATCACTCATCTCATTCACCAAACTTTTCTGAATACCTTTTGTTTTCAAAAATCAAATGTACCTTTAACTGTTTTGCAATTATTTATATACATTATCTTTTTCCTAAGTGGGCTTACTGCAGTAACTATGTACATATATGTTTTCAAATTTGTTTCAATAGAATATGTTGGTATATGTAGGGATTGTCATGAGACTACTCCAGTATATCCTATCATCTATTATCTATGTTTTCAAGTAGTAGTAAATACATTTAAGAATAGATACTAGCAAGTAAAGTGTAAATAGAAGTAGAACTAATCTTTTGCTTTATTTTACTCATGGAGATTCAAGGTTGGGCTTATGCAAGCTGCAGTTCAATAGAATTTCAGATCCAAAAGTTGATAAATTGAATCAAGTGAAATATAAGTAAATTATGTAGAGAATGTTATTGCATCAAGAAAAAATAACAAGTTAGAAGCTAGTGTGCAATTGAGAAACAGAACCTTCAAAAAAGGGAACAGTAGATGCTGATTTAAATAATCAAATTACAGCAAATAGTTATTCTTGATTTTGATAATAATATCACCTCTTGGACTATCAAGCCAGAAATATACAAATTAACATTTAAAAAATTTAAAAGTATTTATGTACATAGTGTTTAACCTAACCAAAACTGAAATTCCACAAAAAAAAAAAAAAAACCTTTTAAAAGGTTAAAAGAGTGGTTTTCCATTATTCAGGATATTCAAAAGAATAGAAACAGACTCAGAATTCAGTTACATAATTCCAAAAATGTTTTGAGCAATATCATCGTCATTGAAATAAATATATAACTTCCTTACTTAGAAAAAGACAGTACTCATTTTAATGTATAAATTCAAGTATGTTTATTAAAAATTAATGCCGTTATTTTATTGTTGCACTTCCAGACATAATTTGAGGTCGACATGAAAATGGTAAGATGAAAAAAATAATAAATAAATATAAAGTATTTAAATGAAACAAAATGACCAAACAGTATAACCCAAGCAAATAAAGTTTGCATTACTTTTTTAACACTTATAATTCACTTTTCAGTATCAGTCCATGTGGTCATGGGGTTAAAACAAAAGTTTAACATTAGCATTAGTAGAGGCAGTAGTGACGCAAAAAAGCAAGCTTATATATCATCAGCAAATAAAAAAAAAAAACCTTTCCCTTTCACCCATCCATTCGCTCCAAAAGTTTGTCCAGTTCTTCCTTGAATTTATTTAAGCTGTCAACTTCCACAACAATAGATGGAAGTTTGTTCCAGAAATCAACCACCTGTTTGCTAAAGGCAAATTTCTGCACATCCATTCTACAACTGTCTTTCCTCAATTTTAATTTATGCCCCATAATGTGCATAATCTCAGCAAGATGAAGAATTTCATCAGCATTGAGCTTGCTCAAACCATTTGAGGACTTATACACTGCTCAGTCAGATCACCTCACAGGTGCCTTGTCTCCAGACACTGCAATTTGCAGAATTTAAGCTTTTCTTGGTAAGAGCAACCCTTTGTTCCCCCTCACCAATTTTGTTGCCTTTCTCTGTACTTGTTCTACTAACTCTACATCCTTCCACTAAGGCCTCCAGACTTGTATGCAGTACTCAAGGTGTGGCCTGACCATTGCTTTATACAAAGGCAATGGTCAGCTCCTTATCCCTGCTAGCAAAATTCCTGTATATCATTGACAAGATCCCCATGAGCTGCTCCGGCAGCCTGTCTGCAGTGCTGGACAGGATGCCATTCCAGAGGCTACGAGTTCGATCCTCACTTGTGCTTAAAGGTATATTTCTTGTTTTCTAATTATCTACATTATAATTTTACCATTATATTTAGTTCTTTTCTTTGTATTACTTCATTACTAATTTGCCATACAAAACAAAAGACCATACAAAACAAAAGAATAATGAACTATGTATTTTAATTACTCAAACAGTAGTAAAACTACAAATTTTTCCACCATGAAATTCTTAAATCTTTCCCATGCTCTTTAACAACATTAGAAACCAACTGTCAGGACTCTTCAACTCATTCCTATGCATACTGATAAGTAGGAAAGTATGAAATACACATGGCTACAGACATCAAGTTTTGAACTATGATTCTAATTATGAAAATAGTCACCATGTTGCAACATTCTTACAATAAACTAATTTGGAAATATTATAAACAAAAAAAAAAAAAAAAGTGCAGAGGTGAATCCTGAATCTGTGAACTTTGGACTGGGAGGTTTTCATCTCGACTGTTAATTCACTGTTCAACAAAAAAATTCTTTGAATTTGTTTCCTTTCTTAAAATAGGCAAACTTTACTAATTTTGGGTCAAGAAAAATTAAAATTAATATGACTTCAGAAATTTTTTATTAGCTCTAGTTTTTGAGTTACAGTACTTCGCTATTGTCTAAGAATATAGTAATTTCAGTAGTAGTCGGAGTAAAAAGTAATATTAAAACACTCTCATATTTACATTTTCTTGATACAACATAAAAATCACAGTTGTTTTTAATTAAAATGTAAAAAAAACAAGATTGCACACGAACCGAAAGTACTTTCTCAAAATGTGGCCTATTCACGACAGAGTCTTCTTTTTGCTTGTCGCTTGTATTCCACTTCTGGGACATCTCTTGTTACTGTCCAACAGTAAGCAAGCATAGAAGTGTTCCACCTACCCTGATATCTTCTTTCCATTGCTGAAATGGCTTGGTGAAATTGCTCATTGTGCTCGTCACTCGCTGCACCACAGTTGTCAGGGAAGAAGTCCAGATGAGAGTCGAGAAAGTGGATTTTCAGTGACATGTTGCAGCCTAATTGATGATACTTTTCTAGAAGGTTGTTCACAGTCTCAACATAGTTTCAAGCTCTACAGTTTCCAGAAAGCCATGCACAACACTTTTAAAGGCTTCCCAAGCTGCGTTCTCAATTACCCTGGTGGACTCGCTCAAAGTTTTCATCCTTTAAAAGTTCACGAATTTGCGGACCAAGAAAGATTCCTTCCTTAACCTTAGTATCAGTCAACAGTGGAAATTGTCCTCTCAGGTACTCGAAAACTTCTCCATCTTGGTTCATCCTCTTAACAAAGTTCTTCATGAGTCCAAAGGGGGCAAAGGAATTGTGCTGGACATTTTTTCCCCCAGGGTGCAGATTTTCCCTTAGAGGCCAGACTTTTCTCTTGTAGTGTGAGGACCTAGCTCGACTGTCCCACTCACACAGGAAACAACAATACTTCTCGTATCCCAACTGCATGCCCAGCAGTATTGCAATCACCTTCAGGTCTCCACAGATCTGCCATTGGTGGTCTTTGTACTTCATTGCTTCCAGAATTAATTGCATATTCTCATACATCATTGGGATGGCAAAAGGCATTGAACGTCCTTTATTATTCAACCATCCACTGAGATTTACAGCACATGTGTTGCAGCAAATATGAGGTGTTCAGGGTTTGTCTTCATCTCCTACCTTACAGCCAAAATAATGGTAGTAGGCTGTCTTTACAAGTGAAGTCAGTTGGCATTTCTGAGTGGAAAATGTCACATCACCAGACACGCAACAAAAATTGTCACCACTGTTAACACATTTAGGTGGCATCCTGGCTTTTTATGTAATTTTTGTCCATAAACCTGAAAAAAAAAAAAAATATATATATATATATATATATATATAAACATTCATAACATCACTTTCAAGGTAAATGATACACAGAAAAAAAAAACATGGTGTATCAGTTCCTGTTTCAGTGTTACCAACCTATCTATTCTCTAGACTCCAAAATTCCCTAGTATTCACCAATATTCCTCTAAATCATAAGAGGAGCTATATTGTGGAACAGAGAGCTAAGAGTTTTAAATTTTATATTCGTTTTTCTCATGCTAAAATTAAGAAGAATTGACTATTTTCAAGCCAGAAACATTTTTGGTGTTGAGCAGTGAAGCTACAAGGATTGATAACGATAGAACTTCAAGCAGTGATAAGGAGCAAAGGAAACCTCCCTTAATTTTTCTCAGAGGTTTATGAATATGGAGGTGTATTGCTTGGTCATTTTGCTTCATTTAAGGAATGTTCTGTCCTAATGAAGTTTTAAAATAAATCAGAGGTAACATAATCATGTAGTTTTTTATAAGAAACCTTAAGATTTGGAATATAAAAGTTGAGCAGTTTACAATGTTAAACACTGTTAATGCAAGGCAGGATAAAATGTTCAGGACTGGATTTTTATTTAATCAAATATATTTACTGATAATTACACATTGAATTTTTCAAAATAATAACCTTGGCTATTCACACTTTTTTTTTTTTTTTTTTTTCATTACAAAAAAATTAGAAATAGTATAAAAATTCTTTGAAAGTCCCTTTTTAAAAGTTTCTTGATTCCATTTGTTGCAGCTGTCATAACTTCTGTTATTACAGCTGTTCTCATTAGTTTGGAAAAAAAATAAAAATCATGTGTATGGTTAGGTGAATAAGAAAGATGTTGTAAGATAGGTTAGAGTACTTAGAAAGGTATTATGAAATTATTGATGCATGGTGATTAGGAGCATTGTCATGGGGTAATTTAAAATTCCTCCTTCCCCACATATCTGGTCTCTTTCTTATGATTGCATCTCTCTCAGGCCAATGTTTTTTTACGTTCATCAGCAACTTGGGTAGTATTGTGCCATTAAGTATTATCTGAAGTGTGTGTGTGTGTGTGTGTGTGTGTGTGTGTGTGTGTGTGTGTGTGTGTGTGTGTGTGTGTGTGTGTGTGTGTGTAAGCACGCGTGCACACACAGAGGCTGATTTGAACTTAGAATGATTTCAGTCATAGAAATTCCACTAAAATAATTTTAGTGTAAAATTATTTAGACCTTTCAATCAGAATTTTTCTTCCTTGGAGGTACAGGAGAAAGTCTGTTCCTTGTTTTCATTATGACTGGGTTTTAAAAGCTTTGAAACAGGAATTGTGTAACTTTTTTTTTTCATCATCATCAGATGTGATGATTTAGCAACTACAATATGATATTCCAACTTGTGACTGTCTTCACTTCTTATTTGATACAGCCTGGTCTATATACTTTTGATATATAGACCAGTTCATCACTTGTTCACTTACTGTCTCCCACACCTTGTATCATTTAGATATCCTATCTCTTGTTAAAGCTTTTCATCATATGCTTCAGAAGTCATTGCTAAAAGCCCTGAGACTGATTTCTTCAACAAAACACGAAATAGATCTTTATTTAAAAAGTGTGACTTCTAGAAAATAATATTAAATTACCATCACCAATGGATTAAAATAAAATGCTCTGTATGTTTCGATTAGTGTTTCTGTTTAAGCTGTCTGGAGTGCAGTCTAATGGGGGAAATGCATCTAAGTTTGGTAAGTATTTTTCTTTTAGTGTGTGGAATAGAATTGTACAAAAAATTTAAAATCACCCCAGGAGCAATGCACACTGAATTATTTGCATTCATTCCATTCACAGTATAATATATGGAATTGGTTATTTGGTTTTTTTTTTTAGGAGCATTAGCAACTAAGGCCATATTGCTCCGGAATATATGGAATGGAGTGCTGCAGCAGGTAAAGGTACCATACTGTTAAGAGCACGGCACCTCTAACCTCATTTATATGCTTTGATTACAGACTGCCAGAATAGAAGCAACATACTAGCAGCGATTTGGGATTACAGGTGTTAAAAGAACTAGTGAAGAGGTTTCATGACACACCACCAACTTGTGTCAGAAAATGATTGCATAGTTTGAGGAAACAAGAGGATGCAAACCCATCATCTAAGGGTTGGTAGAGCATATTGCTGTAGTCATGCATTGGCAGAACTAATGCATGTGTGGCAAACAATTACGAATAGGTGATACTGAAATTCCACTGACATTTGCTCTCAACTTCTTGGCACAGATGGAGCCGAGTGACTATGGAATATCCATTGGTGAGAAAAGGCCCATTTCCACTTGAATGGGACTTGCAAACATGCAAAATAAACGGCAGGATTTAGATTATGAAGCCACCTCATGCAGTTAAAGTATAATATAGTAGTGTGGTTTCTGCCTCCATTACCTGCCCATTCTTTCTTGCAAACCTGAACATCCCTGCTGGACAATGTGTTCAATTGCTGCACAATGGTATCAATGCATGTTAGTTGTGGAATGACATTATTATTCCATGGCCAACAGTAAGGATGCTTGGAAACAACAATTTTTACACAAGATGGCTACCTCCACATAATTTAACCATTGACAGCAAAACTTTTTGCATGATGGTAAATAAACTAATTTTATTTCTTATTGCACATTTGTGCATAACTGAGAAAAATAGTTTGCTAAATAGTGCATTAATCATATTGTGGAGGCACTTTGCCATTGCTTGATATTGTACTACTCTAAATAAAAGACACTGTTCCAGTAGAGAAGTATATTGCTTTTTATATAGGTATACACCCCTACTTTAGACCTGAACAATCCGGTAGATTATATGTGGGAGGAGGCAAAACTCTCCACCCTAGGTCTCCAATTTTCATCTATGGGCAATGTCTGTGTGGATTGGTATTATGTGATTTGATGTCTTGTTACAGACATCTTTTTCTTTTTTTTTTACAGCCCCTATTAAGCTTATCGGTTGTTAGGCAGTATATTTTCTTATTTATAATCTGACCTTTCTCTAAAAATTCAACCAAAATTGGGTCGTCTCTGCTCCAAAACACTGTGGCCAAAATTTTCTGATTTGGCAGTTCAATTTTTTCCCTACACTGGAATTGATGGATGTGACCATTTCTCATAGACTAACATTTAGACTAAGGATCATAATAGAAACCAGGTCTAATCTGTTACCAGGTCTTGAAAGTTATTGCACCTTGGCAGGTCTACCTGGAGAACTTCTTTTGTTAACTGCTTGGATACATATTTCATTCATATTTTCTTTTAATCTGCTATGTCTAAAATGGTTAATAGACTTCTTTTTTGAACTTCCTATTGCAGGGGTGGCAAACCCGTGCCCAAAGAGGCATGCATACAAATTTTTTTTGGGCACATGGAATTCAGAGCCAGAGCATCTCAAAAAAATTGATTCAACTATTGAACAGTTTTCTTAAAGATTTGTCAAGTTCGGAGAATTGGAAGAAATTGCAAAATTCATTAAGTTTGCAGACAGTTTAAAACTAGCCGAATTGAACCTGAAAATGTGATGGTGGATTGACCAGGATGATTTTGAGATGCAATTAATTGATTTCCAGAGCAGCTCAGTTAGTAGGCAAAAATTTATTGATCTCAGAGCTGATTTAGAAAATAGTGAAAGAGAACGATTAGTGAAGGAATTAGCAAAGAAAACTGCTGAAAATGCGGTATTTAAAAGTTTTGAATTTCATTCCTGAAACTTTTGTCTGTTTAAAAAATCTGGCAACAACATTAACAATTTTCTCACAACATATTCTTGTGAGTCGTCATTCTCAGTGAACTTTAAGTCTAGTCATAGGAGTAGTCTCACGGATGAAACTAGTGCTGCATGCATAGCTCTAAAAGTTACAAAGTATAATACTGATGTGAAATAAAATCATCAACGGTGCAAAAACAGAAGTCTCACTGATGTTTTTTTATAATATAAGAGAGGTTTATCATTTTATATTAAATTATTTTTTCTGTAAGCTAAAAGTTACATTTTTGTTATGAAGGATTATGTTTTAATACCTCTATTAAAGCGTCTTTGAAATAATGTCTTTTGTTTCCTTTTTTTTTTTTTTTTTTTGTTATTCTTTTGTCAAGTAAAACATACTTGAGAAAAATAACAATACAATAGAATGTCAGTTATCTGAACGATGGGACCAAAGTTGGTTCAGATAATCAAACATACATGAGAATACCCAGTTTATACGAAACAGTGTAATTAGGCTTACAATTAAATTATTGTACACAAGGTATTTTGAAATATGAAGTATTATAAAAATTAATTGATTTAGGAAATGGTTTGTAAATAATAACCAAAACATTTTAAAGAAATAGTGTATATTATATTTACAGTGGCGGACCAAAAAAAAAAAAAGTATCATTTGTAGTGAAACGTATAAGATATTGTTTGATTTCAGTCATTTTGTTTGTTGCAAAGCAAAGGTATTGCATCAGCCATTTCTATAAATACTGCATTGGAAGGGTATACAGGCACATTAGTATCCTGTTTTGCAGAGGTGTAAGCATGGCTTCATATGTTCAGTTGACACCAAGAAAAAAAAGTGTAGCTGTTGCTCTATCCCATGAAGGGCTTTCTGCACGTGCTATTGCTGGTAAAATAGGCTGCCACCAGTCAATAGTAACCCGGGTGCTGAAATTAAAGCGTGAAACTGGTAATGTGAAGAGAAGACCTGGATCAGGCCATAACAGAGTGACTATACCTTCCCAAGATCGATATTTGAAACAGCTATGCCTTCATAATTGCCATGTTAGTGCTCTTGATCTAAAACTGGACTTTGAGATGGCCTCTGGTGTTGAAAAAAGTGCGCGAACTATCCAAAGACTGCTTTTCGAATGTGGTCTGCATGCCTTTCGGCCCAAGAAGAAGCCTTTGTTGACCCAAAAAATGAGAAAGAAGCGACTTGCTTGAGCTAATGCATGTTTAATGGACAAAAGAGCAATGGGACACCATCTTTTCTGACAAATCAATCAACCTGCATGGCTCGGATGGGAAGCCATATGTTAGAAGACAAAATTGGAGGCATAACACCGACTGTAAAGTTCCCGGCTGGTCAGATGGTCTGAGGATGCATAACAAGCGAAGGGGTGGAGCGAATTAAGTTTATTAATGGAACAGTGAATGCAGAAATCTACAGTGCTATCTTGGAGGAGTGCCTGAAACCCGTTGTTAAAGATCACCACACAGACATTCAAAACTACATTTTTCAACAGGACTCAGCATCTTGCCACACAGCAAAATTGGTAAGTTTTATGCTATTTAGATTTAATGATGAGTTTGCCTTCTTGTCTCACAAGGCTTAAAACATACTTACACCAATGTTTTCCCTCATTTTTCTCCCTTAAGGTGCAGTCTCAGAAATGCTGGCATTACAGTGTTGGACTGGCCCAGCAACAGTCCATATTTGAACCCTATTGAAAATTGCTGGTAGGTAATGTCTAAAATTGCTCGAAAGAAGCCAACAAGTATGATTCAGCTGCAGGAGAGCATTGTAAGGGTGTGGTACACAAAATCGGGCAAACGTATATCCAGAAGTTGATTAACACTATACCAGATTGTTGCAGGCTGTAATTTCAGCTCGAGGAAGAACAACAAAATGCTGATTTACAGTACATAATACTATTACATTAACTTGTCATTTCACTTTGTAAATGCAATAAATTGTATGTTTAGTTGTCATGATCTCTCATATTTCCATTAATTATGCATTTTACCCTTTGGAAGATATTTATGGCAATCTGATATATCAGGTGGAGTCTTTATTGGATTTCATTCAGAGATATACACTGGTGTTCAAAGAAAGTGCATCACCTAAGAATTCCACATTTCTAACCCTTTTTTGCGATGGTATGTTACATTAATGGCTAGCATCACAAATAGAAATATAAACAAAAGATATTAATAGTTAAGACAAAGCTAATGCTCTCAAAATATTCCAAAATATACAACAGTTTTGTTAAACACGACAATTATGGCTGAAATATTATCAGAAGCCCTAAATTTGCTTCAGTTTATCATTTTAAATGGAAAACAAAATGAAAAGTTCACCAGGTGCAAACTAATATTTAGTCGAACTGCCTGTGGCTCTGATGACAGCAGCACACTGTCAAGGCATTGACAAGATCAATTTCTGAAGATAATCAATTGATAGTTTGTGGTTCCAAACACGAATTATGGAACCACATAATTCATGGTTCCATAATTCACAAAGTTTGGTTTCAAGAAAAAAACCAAAGACCCTTTGTGAACTTCCTGAAGTTCACAAAAGGTCTTTGGTTTCTTTCTGGAAACTGCAGATTCCACACGATGCCAACAGTTCTCTATAGGATTCAGGTCTGGGCTGTTTCCTGGCCAGCTAAGAGTTGTAATGGACCATTCTTTCAACCATTTTTTCACCTGTAACAAATGTAAACACATTACTGTCAAACTTCTAATGCAGAAATGACTACAGAAGTGTCTACTTACACTTTTTGCCCAATGACAAGGAGCAGAGTCATCCTGAAAGATGCAGTTACTTGGCAGGTTGAAATGGTTTCTAATCGTTGTCAGCAATTTGCCTTCCAATACAGCCATGTATCCATTGGCATTTACAGAACCTTTTATAAACTGCAAGTGACCTACTCCACGATACGAAATGTAACCCCCCATATCATTTTGCTGGTAGGGAATTTCACTGTAGACACAATACACTCTGGACGGTATTCTTCACGTCTACAGCGAATCGTTTGTCTCCCATCAGTGCCATTTAGGTTGAATCTCTTCTCATCCGAGAAAATAACTGATTTCCACTGCTTGGGGATCCATTTGACTTATTCCTTACACCAAATTAATCAGGCCTTTTTCATTTTTTGTGTGAGGAGCAGCTTCTTCTTAGGACGATGGGCTACAAGTCCATTTTTGAAGAGGCGTCTTCTGACTGTTACTGCACTTGCTACCACTCCTGTATGTTCTTCCCATTCTCTTTTCAACCCAGACGAAGAAGCTTTAGTGTTTTTAAGGCATGTGCTTCAAAACACAGTCTTGTTTGCATCTGGCTCCTTTTTTTCCTATCAGCAGAACCAGTATTCTTGAGTTTGGAAAGAAATCTACTCACCTAGTAAGGTGAGTAGATGAGAGTCATCTACCACCTAATAAGGTGGTAGATGACTCTCATCAGCCGGTGAAATACCACCACTTTGCTTATTGGAGGCTTGAAGTGGTGGAACCCATGTTTAGTCTCTAGAGCTAAGTTCCAGTCAACCTTTCCCTATCTCTTCCATCATGCAGTATGATTGATGACTTTTGAGGTTATGATGAACATTGTGGCGAGATCCAATATTCCTTGCATTTCGAGGGTACAGCTCTAAAACGGTATTCGCAGGCCAGCCGCTAGTTAGTACACCGGACTGAACCTATTGGTAACTCTCTAGGAGGCTTCCGGATCAACTAGTTTATAATCTTGCTACCTCTACTCTGCCAGATAGTGACTGGAGGAAGTCCGAGTAGTGTGTATGCGGGGAGCATTGTCGAGGCAATGTCATGTCAAGGATCTGGGTATATTCTTACCATATATACGCCATATCCAAAAATTTCATTACTTCATACAGCATGTCCCACCCACTTTTTCTTACTATTGAATACACCATGAATTGTCAAACAAATAGAGCAAGCTTATCTGCGAAAAGATCTAAACCTCCCAAGCACTTCCTAATTCATTTCACAAATATACGTGTTCTCAGTTCTAATCTCAACGATGTCCATTTCCACTTGCAGTCTGCCAAACCCCATGTACTTTTTCTGACAGAATCTCAGTTATCGGTTGATTCAACTACTGCTCATCTCAGATGCCCAAATTATTTGCTGTATGATTCCTTTCGCCTCAAAGGTGGTACTTGTGCATATGTCCGTTCTGATATTCCCTGTCAGAGACTTGGAAATTTAGAATCTCCTCTCTTTGATCTTCTCTGGCTTAAAATCTCTCTTCCTCATTGTGTCAAATTCATCTGTTGTCTCTACCGTTCTCCCAACTCCACTAATCACATAGAGCTCTTTGACTTCCTCTCTTTACAGCTTGACTTTCTCCAGTCCAACTTTCCTAACAGTGAGGTAATTTTCCTTGGTGATTTTAATGTTCACAACTCCAGCTGGCTTCTGTTTTCTAGTCACACAGACCCAACAGGTCGAGATGCTGAGGCTTTTGCAATTACTAATACCTAGCGCAGATTGTTTATTTATCTACAAGAATACCGGACAATCCTAATCATACAGCCAATACGCTTGATCTTTTTCTCACAAACAACCCTTCTAAGTACACAGTCGTTTAGAGGTCCTTTAGTCACTTCAGATCACAACTTGGTGATTGTCTCTTCTCCAATGGAACCTTTATCTCATGGCTATTCCCAACCTCATGTTGTTTGGCATTACAAGAATGCAAAATTGGATGACCTGCGAGACTTCTTTTCTTCTTTTCCTTGGTAGGATTACTGTTTCAAAACTTCTGATGTCAACGTTTGCTCAGATCGTGTCAGTGAAATTATTCTTGCAGGAATGGAATCCTTTATCCGACACTCCACTTTAAAATCTCGTCCTTTATTTAAACCTTGGTTTTCCAATAAATGTGCTAAGGCTGTTCAAGAGAAGAATGTTGCATATCGTAATTGGCTTGTTTCTAATTCTTCAGTTTCATTTTCTGCCTACACCAAAGCTCGCAACAATTGTAAAGCAGTTATTAATCAGTCCAAACTAGAGTTTGAACAGGCTAAGAGTAGAAAACTTGCTTCTTGCCCTAATGGTAGCCAAGCATTCTGGTCTCTTTCCAAAGCTATTGGCCGCAACTTTTGCCCATCTCTGCTCCCACCTCTGTCCAAACCAAATGGTTCTGCTGTCACTTCAGCCAAGGATAAAGCTGACCTGCTAGCATCCCATTTTTCTTCCAGCTCATGTATTAATGATCTTGGTAAAACACCTCCCACCATTCCCAACACGCTCCATTCAATGCCTCCTGTGGTCTTCCGTCAAAAGGATATCAGAAGGATTTTGATGAATTTTGATGCTAAGAAAGCTCCAGGTCCTTGATGGTATTTCTCCACTTGTTCTCAAAACCTGTGCTCCTGAACTTACTCCTATTCTTTGCTGCCTTTTTTCACTTTCTTATTCCAAAGGTATTTTTCCTTCTGCTTGGAAATTTGCTCATATCCAGCCAGTTCCTAAAAAGGGTGACAAATCCCTCCCATCCAATTATTGTCCCATTGCAATAATACTTCTACTCTTTCTAATGTAATCGAGAAATCAATTAACCACCAACTCTTAAACTACCTAGAAACCTTCAGTCTGATCAATGATGGCTAGTATGGATTCCGCCAGTGTCGATCCACTGGTGATATTCTGGCTTATGTTACCCATTTATTAGCATTAGCATTAGTAGAGGCATATGATGCAAGAAAGCAAGCTTATTCAGCATCAGCCAAAAAAAAAAAAAAAAAAAAACCCTCTCCCATTTCACCCCTCCGTTCGTTCGAAATACCTTTCCAGTTGAGCTTTAAATTTGTTTAGGCTATCAACTTCAACAACAAGTGATGGAAGTCGGTTCCACCAACCAACCACCCGCTGGCCAAAGGCAAATTTCCGCACATCTATCCGACATCCGTCCTTCCTCAATTTGAATTTATGCCCTCTGAGGTGATTATTCTGAGAAAGATGAAGAATCCCATTGGCATTGAGCATGCTCAAACCATTCAAAGCCTTATACACCTCTATCAGATCACCTCGCCGGTGCCTAGTCTCCAGACTCTGTAATTTGCAAAACTTAAGCCTTTCTTCGTAAGAGTAACCCTTTGTTCCATTTACTAATCTTGTTGCCCTTCTCTGTACCCGTTCCAGCAGCTCTACATCCTTCTTGAAATGAGGCCTCCAGACCTGTATACAGTACTCAAGATGTGGCCTAACCATTGCCTTATACAAGGGAATAATCGCCTCCTTATCCCTGCTAGAAAAATTCCTGTATATGAGCTACTCTTGCAGCTCGTCTGCACTGCTCAGAGAACTTCATATCTGCCTGCACAATTACCCCCAGGTCCTTTTCATTCTCCACCACTGTCAGTGTAGTACCGCAGAGTTGATACATTGCTCTGGGGTTACTGTTACCCATATGTAGTACTTAACATTTGTCAATGTTAAACTTCATTTGCCACCTCTCAGCCCATCTGTTCAACCTTTCCAGATCCTGTTGCAGCAGCATAGCGTCAGTAGTGTCCTTAACGACCCTGCCAACCTTTGTATCATCTGCAAACTTAGACATTAAACTTGATATCCCATCATCAATATCATTCATAAACACCGAAAACAACAATGGACCCAACACTGAACCTTGAGGAACTCCACTAATAACATTAGTCCACGTTGAGCAGTGTCCATTGATTACCACTCTCTGTCTTCTGCCACTCAACCATCCCCTTATCCATAGCAGCAATTTGCCTCCAATGCCACACTGCTCCAATTTGTGCAGCAGTCTTCCATGTGCAACAGTATCAAAAGCCTTTCTAAGATCCAAATATATAATATCAAAGTTATTCCCTGCATCCAGTTCTTTTGTGACTACATCATAGTATCCAATCAAATTGGTCAGGCAAGACCTGCCCTTAACAAAACCATGCTGCGTCTGAGCTATAACTGACTTCTTGTCTAGATGATCCTGCAGTGCTTCTTTAACCAGTGCCTCCATTAATTTACCTGGAACAGAAGTTAAACTAACAGGTCTATAATTACTTGTGTCAGCCTTTGATCCTCCTTTGTGAATTGGGGTTACATTTGCACATCTCCAGTCTATGGGTACCTCCCCTGAGTCCAAAGAAGCTCTCATAATTATGGCTAGGGGTTTGCATACTTCCTTTGCTGCCTCCTTTAATATAACTGGATAGATCCCATCCATCCCAGGTGCCTTTTTTATGTTTATCCTCAACAATTTCTCCTCCACTTTCCTCTCAGTTATTACAAAATCATCCAGCTCACTGCCAATGTTTACTTTACCTACATCATTCTCCTTCCTGAATAACTCCTCATGCGTGAATGTAGATGCAAAATACTCGTTTAGATTGTTAGCCACCTGAGCAGGATCCTCAACTGTTGAACCATCAATATCCAGTGGACCAATCTGATTCATCCCTTTCCTTCTCGAGTTCAAGTATGTAAAGAACTCCTTTCTGTTTTTCTTTGCATCCTTTGCCAAGGATTTTTCGTAGTCTGCCTTTGCCTGCCTAATCTCCTTTGTGACTTGGTTACAGACCAACTTATATCTATCATAGGCTTCCATGTCACCCATTAATTTGTATGTATTCCATGCATTTTTTTTCTCTGCCACACGTCTCATTAGTCCATCTGACAACCATTTATTCCTAAACCTTGAACAATATTTCTTAGTTGGTATGTAAAGCCTGGTAGCCACCAAGATTAGTTCCTTGAATGCTTCCCATTTTGAGTTTGCTGTTGGTAACAACATCAATTGGTCCCACTGTATAGAATTTAAATACTGTCTCAGACCATCATAGTCGCCTTTACGAAAACAAAAACCCTTCCCTTTACCTCTGATGGTAGTTACCTCCTTGAGTAAATCCCACTTCAACACACTGTGATCACTGCCACCTAGTGGTTCATTTATCTGCAGGTTCTTAATGCATGAAGAATCACTACTGATAATCAGATCAAGAGTATTGCTCCCTCTTGTTGCCTCACGAACATGCTGATGTAGAAAACAATCATCCAATAAATCCACAAAAGCCTTGCTAGTGTGTGACTGACCAACGCACAAATTCCAGTCAATATCTGGGAAATTAAAATCCCCCATTATAAGACTCTCTGATTTACTGGCCCACTCTATTTCCCTGTACAATATATTATTATACTCATCAGAGTCATTAGGCCTATAGCACACTCCTACTCTCAATTTTGATTTCCCTATGCTTATGTCACACCAAACTGACTCGACACTGCCCTGTCCATCGATGTCAACTGGCTTCACTTCCTTTGACTTTGTGTTTCTTAATTAATAGCATAACCCCTCCTCCCCTGTCTATCCTTTCTATATACATTGTATTCCCCAAATTCCAGTTCCGCATTACTTATATCTGTGTGTAACACCACGTCTCTGATATCCCAACAATATCTGCCTTTGATGTTTTGAGCAATACCTCAAATTCATCAAATTTGTTTACCAAACTCCTAGCATTGGTGTACACGCAGGTATACATGCACCTGTTTCTATTCTTAGCTACCCTAACACAACCCATGTGTTTACTTGTAACGCAATGACTACCAGCAGTCTCTGAAATATCCTGCATCTTGTTTTTCAGACTTCTGCTCATTTGAATAGAAGCAGTGCAAGAATCACTTCCACCTCTGCCAGTGGCTACTGTTAATCTATTAGTCCTTGTATCCCCCCCAACTAGCAGTTTTCCGACCCACCTAACACTGCCTCGACAGCATCAGCAAAAATTCTTGCACCCTTTCTATTTAAGTGTATCCCATCCCTGTAGAAGCAATCTCTCCTGTTAACAAGTACAGTCCAGGCTGAAAAAAATTCTACCCCTTGAGCCTTGCACAATCCCTCCAGGGCCGAATTGATCGACAAGGCTCTCATCATATACTCCCTCCTATCGTGTCTGGGCAGAATTGCAGACACTTTCAAGTTCAACCCTAATTCACGGCTTTTTTTCAACAGTGACCTGTACTTGCTAAGTAATTCCGCCGGTCTCCTACTCTTAATATCATTAGTGCCAACATGTATAACTATATCACCTTTTGTGCCCTTAAAAGATGATATCCGCTCTACAACGTCATCAACCTTTGCCCCTGGCAGACATACCCTGGTCCTATTCCACCTATCCTTTTTATGGACTAATTCAATTGAAAGGTTTGGTGAGGATTAGAGGAAAGGATTACAAGACACTCTATAAGTAATATGATGGGAAGAACATCCTTTCTCACATAAAGCAACAATAGCAATCTTTCATCGTGCCATCAACTGCACGTAACTCGCCATCCTGACACAAGCAAGGAATGGCTGCAACTCGTGTAGAGCATGCTCATATAGCTGAATATTGCATCAGTAACAGCTGATGCAATATTATGTCATCACCTACTCGTGTCAATCTTATCTGATGCAATCTGTAAGAAGTATTGCCATATACCTATGTTATTCAGACGACAATTACAATTTTAAGGGGGTGATGCACTTTCTTTGAACATCAGCGTATGTCCCATCTAACAAATGCATTTCGAACATTTCTGCAACTCACAATGCAGTGCAAAACACATTATTTGAAAAATTCACAAGTGATGCAGTTTTTTGTCCGCCACTGTATTTTGAACTTACCTAAAATTTGGGAAGGTTTATTTTTTAAAATATGTAATCCTGATTTTTTTTTTTTTAGAACCATGCAAGATTGTCTTACTATAGAGATTGTCTTTTTTTATGGCGAGATCTCTCTTTAATAGCAGTATCTCCATAGAACCGCATTCAGACTGTTACTCACACCATGCCATTGCAGTTTCTAGCACAGTGAAGATCTCTGCATTAGTGATCCTTCAAATGCATTAAGTGGCAGGAGTAATATTTCAGCATAAAAACCAGTGCACTAAAGTTGATACTGTAATTTGGGGTGGGGGGATGGTTGTTCGGATAATCAACGTTCTATTGTACTCTACAAAATTCTGAGCGGCATGTGAGGGTAGTTTTTTAAAAGATTTAGCATGCACCCTTTAAAAGGTTTCCCACCCCTGCCCTAGTGCTTGCACCATTGCATATAATTACTATCCTGTTTTGTTTTAATCATTTCATCTAAAATCTTAGTTTGCTTCAGTGCATACAGACTTAGGACCCATGTTTAGTCTCTAGAGCAAAGTTTCCGGCACCCCCCACCCCCATACTTCTCCTTCAACCCTGCATGGTACTAAGTACTATAGGTTTTGATACCTTTTGTGTTTGGGGTTTTCATAAAAAAAAAAACTCCTTGGCCGGTCACAAATGTCAGCGATTCCTCCTTTAATATGTTCAAGCCATCTATGAACGTTGCTTATATCAAATATCAATGTGTCTTAGCGGTATACTTTCCTCAGAATGGTCAGTCTAGTTTTTCTCCCAACTTCAAAAGGAACTCTATCAAAATGGACATCAGTTTCATGTTTGTAACTTCAGATCTGTAAAAGACAAACTTTTATTTTAGCATGTTTGTGTCTTAAAATCTATATTAGAAATATATAAAACTTCATAATGCCAACTCAGTTACAAAAAATATTGTTGCCCAAGGGGCAACAATATTTTCACTTATGCACCTTTGTGCCAGTGTAAATACTTTTAATGAAAGAGGAATGTGGTTATCCTTGGTTATATATTGTTATAGCATAGCATATGTTGTTATAGTCTGAAATAAAGTTGGCTTGAATAAAGTACTAGTGTTGCCTGCATGTTTAGGAGTAGTCTCATTTCAGTTTTTTACTACAGTTTTTACTTTGGTTTTTCTTCCTCCTTGTATTTTATTATTCCAGTCATGAATTCATTTTTTCAGGGTACCAGAAGAGGTTGACCTTCAGCTTCCAGAAAAAACTGACAATGTTGTGGAAGTTAATATCACACTTACCAATGAGACATCAAAATTAAAATTTAAAGAAAAAATAATTGGACATTTGGGTGATGATACACCATCAGAAGAAAGTGGATTCAAAAAGAGAAAAAATATTAAGGGCATGAAAAGGAATGTAAGACAAAGGACTGAAGAAGATTAAGTGATGAAGGGTAAAATAATATCTGATCACAGTGTAACAATTATACATATGTTTTCAAAAATCCCATATATTGACTTTTGTTGTGTACATTGCCTTTTAGTGGAGTGTTTATATATATATTAAAATGAAAATAAATAAAATGAAAGCTAAACGTTTCTTGAGGTGAATTTTAAAATTTTCATATATCCATAATTTTTTTTAAACTCTGGATTTAATCAGAACACAATGGCCTTTGTCCCATATTTGAATAACAAATTAATTAGAAAATTGTCATCAGATATATCAGCAGTTGCCTTCTGAATCGATGATATTTCTAATAAGGTGGACCAAAGTTAATATTCCACCTTATTACAAATATAGGAACAAGGTAGTAATGTAGTAAGATCCAATGAATTAAGGTATCATCAAATCCTCTAAGTTATAGGTCCTTGCTATGTAATGCCTATATTTACAATTAAAAAAAATTCATTTGTTGATAAACAAAACAGTTTTTTGTAGTATGTTATGAATTACAGTCATTTTCAATCCACTGCAGGATGAAGGCCTCTCCAGTAACTTTCCAGTTTCTTCTGTTTTGTGCAATGGCCATCCATTTACTACCTAAGAACTAGCAAATTTCATTTGTCCATCTCCGTTGTTGTCTTCCTGGTTTTCTTCTAGCTCCTCTTGGGTGCCATTCTGTTATTTTCTTAGTCCATCTGTCATTGTCTTCGAGCTGTGTCCTGCCCAAGACCATTTTGTTTAGTTTTGATAAGAATGTCCTTTACTGAGTTTGCTACCTAAACCATATGTTTCTCTTCTTATCTAAGAGTCTGATTCCTAATATAATTCGCTCCATTCTTTGCTGGGTAGTTTTCAACTTCTCTTCCATTCTTTTGGTGAGGGCCCAAGTTTCAATTCCACAAGTCACTGTGGAGAGTATTCATTGGTTCATTATTTTACATTTCAGACAAATTGGGATATTACTCCTCAGTACATGACTATATTTCCTGAATGCTATCCATCCAAAATTTATTCTTCTCTTGACTTCCAGCCATTTATCATTATTACAGCTAATGACTTGTCCCAGGTAGGTATATGAATCCTTCTTTTCAGTTACTGCTCCTTCAATGATTATATCCCTTTCTATGGCATACTTATTCATTGTTACTTTTGTTTTAGCCATATTCATCTTTAGTCCAAAATCCTTACTAATTCTGCACAACTGATTAAGATTTTCCTCTAATTGCATTTTGTGAAGAGTTGCCAGTTTCTGTGTAATGTCTCTTCCTCCCAATTTTAACAACTGACAGTTCATCTTCTCCCCCTGGGCTTTCTGATTCTTCATTTTCTTCAAAGCATGTTCTACCTAATCAGGAAGGATATTGAGTATGTCGTATGTGTTACTAATTTGTGATCCATCTTCCCCACTGCTGGCATCATTCCCTTGCTCCTTGTATATAGTAGTCTTCTGCTATTTATAAGTACACCATCGCTATTCTTCAGTTTCAGTATCATTTGTCTTTCTGTGTTACTGGTCATGGCTGCTGATTTAAATCCTTTGTTTTCCCTTAATGCTTGTTCTACTTTTCTTCTGGTAAATCTTATGTCCTCTCTGAGTCTCTTTCTAATGGCTTTGCATAACTCAGTATACTCAATTTTATCCTTGTCAGTGTTTATCTTGCTCTTCATTTGTCATTTTCAGTTCATCATGACAAGTGTTTTTTTGGGCTTTATCACTTTCAGAAGGTTGTGGTATTCCTTGTTGATATCTTGGTCCTGAACAGTCTGCAGAAGCTCAAACTTGTTAAGTTCCAGTACATACTGCCTTTTCTTGTCTTCTGTTATCTCAAAGACCTTCATATTATTTACTCGAGACAGTTTTTTCCTTTCTTTTCCTAAGAAAAGAATTCTTACATCTACAGGGTGTCTCAAAAATATTGGTACAAAGGCTTAGGGGAAGTAGGTAACATCTAAAGGAATGTAAATCACATAGGAATCCATAACCAGAAACGTCACCGTAAGTCAGTAGACGGCACTGTTCATCAGTTTGCGAGAGGAAAAATTTCTGGTTTACTCGTTCAAGCAGTAGTTGCCGCACGAAGAGCATGCATCAATATACGAACTGTGAGCTGGCAGACATGCACCTAGTGTATGGATTTGCAGAGGGCAATGCATGAGCCACTCAGCGAATTTATGGAGAACACTTCCCAGACAGACATGTACCGGACCACTGTTTGTTTGCACGTGTGCATCAAAATTTGTGCGATTATGGGTCATTTAGAGGTAACAGGAGTAGTGCGGGCAGACCACATTCGACGCGAACTCCCGCCATGGAAGAAAGTGTGTTGAATGCCGTCCAGAATAATCCTATTACCAGCACACGTGCCATTGCCTCTGCCTTAGGAGTGCATCATTGCAGTGTACAGCGTGTCGGCACGACGATTCCTTACACCCCTTTCATCTCCAAAGGGTTCAGTTACTGCTCCCCCAATATCATTCTGCACGTGTCGCTTTTGCGCAGTGGTTTCTCCAAGAAAGTGTTCAAGATTTGAATTTTCCAGGATATGTTTTGTTCACGGATGAGGCTTATTCAATCAGCACAATGCTCGTGTGGGCTCAGGACAACCGACACGGTGTGCGCCCCCATGCGGCACAATGTCGCTTTGCAATAGATGTGTGGGCAGGTATGGTCGGAGACTGCTTAGTCGGCCCATACCTGTTACCATCCCGCATGAACTCCGCTAAACATCGGATCTTTCTTGAACAAGTTCTACCAGAGTTACTTGACGATGTTCCAGCAAATGTGAGACGCAACATGAAGGGGCACCTGCCCATTATTGAAGGTGTGTTCGTGACCATTTGAACAGGCGTTTTGGGCGTAGATGGATTGGCCGTGGTGAACCCGTTGCCTGGCCCCCACGCTCACCTGATTTATCGAGCCTTGATTTCTTTCTATGGGGAGCCCTCAAATCTATCGTGTATGAATCGCCTGTGGAGACAGAAATGGATCTCGTGGTGAGACTCATCTGCGCTGCTGCTACTGTCAAAGAAACTCCAGGTGTGTTCGACCGTGTCCACCAATCCATGCTGCGTTGGTGTCACGCATGCAGCATGTCTCATGGTGGAACCTTCGAGCATCTGTTGTAACATCATTAAATGCATCCATCTGTTACTCCATTGTTAATATTATGCAATAAATGTTTGCCACTAATTACTGTCTTGTGTCATTTCTGCTTCTTGTGCCTCTGCTACTACTTTCCCGTGACGTTTCCGGTTATGGGTCCCTATGTGATTCACATTCCTTTAGATGTTACCTACATGACGTTGTAGAGCAGATATCATCCTTTAAGGGCACAAAGGGTGATATTGTTGTACAGTAATGATATTAAGACCGGCAGAATTACTTAACAAGTACAGGTCACCGTTGAAAAAAAGCTGTGAAGTAGGGTTGAAATTGAAAGTGTCTGCAATTCTGCCCAGACACGATAGGAGGGAGTATATATGAGAGCCTTGTCGATCAATCAGATGGGATACACTTAAATAGAAAGGGTGCAAGAATATTTGCTGATGCTATCTAGGCAGTGTTAGGTGGGTAGGAAAACCTCTAGCTTAGGGGGGGAATCAAGGACTAATAGATTAACAGTAGCCACTGGCAGAGGTGATCCTTGCACTGCTTCTATTGGAATGAGCAGCAGCCTGGAAAACAAGATGCAGGGTATTTCAGAGACTGCTGGGAGTCATTGCAGTACAAGGAAACACATGGGTTGTGATAGGAATAGGAACAGGTGCATGTATACTTGAATGTGCACCAATGCTAGGAGATTGGTAAATAAATTTGATGAATTTGAGGTATTGCTCAGAACATCTAAGGCAGATATTGTTGTGATATCAGAGACGTGGTGTCACACAGATATAAAGAATGCAGAACTGGAATTTGGGGAGTACAATGTGTACAGGAAGGATAGACAAGATAGGACGGGTTATACTATTAGTTAAGAAACATAAAATTCAAGGAAGTGAAGCCAGTCGAGATCGCTGGACAGTGCAGTGTTGAGTCAGTTTGGTGTCACATAAGCATTGGGAGATCAAAATTGAGAGTAGGAATGTGTTATAGGCCTAATGACTCTGATGAGTATAATAAGGAACTGTACAGAGAAATAGAGTCGGCCAGTAAATCAGAGTCTTATAATGGGGATTTTAATTTCCCAGACATTGTGTGGGTTGGTCAGTCACACACTAGCAAGGCTTTTGTGGATTTATTGGATGATTGTTTTCTACATCAGCATGTTCGGGTGGCAACTAGAGGAAGTAATACTCTTGATCTGATTATCAGTAGTGATTCTTCATGTATTAAAAATCTGCAGATAAAGGAACCACTAGGTGGCAGTGATCACAGTGTGCTGAAGTGGGATTTACTCAAAGAGGTAACTACCATCAGGGGTAAAGGAAAGGGTTTTTGCTTTCGTAAAGGTGACTACAGTGGTCTGAGACAGTATTTAAACTCTATACGGTGGGACCAACTGATGATGTTACCAACAGCAAATTCAAAATGGGAAGCATTCAAAGAACTTATCTCAGAAGCTACTAGACTGTACATACCAACTAAGAAATACTGTTCAAGGTTTAGGCATAAATAGATGTCAGATGAACTAATGAGACATGTGGCAGAGAAGAAAAATGCATGAATACATATAAATTAATGGGTGACATGGAAGCCTATGATAGATATAAGCTGGTCTGTAACCAAGTCACAAAGGAGATTAGGCAGGCAAAGGCAGATTATGAGAAATCCTTGGCAAGGGATGCAAAGAAAAACAACAAAGAGTTCTTTACCTATGTAAACTCTAGAAGGAAAGGGATGAATCAGATTGGTCCACTTCATATCAATGGTTTGACTGTTGATGATCCTGCTCAGGTAGCTAACAAACTAAATGAGTATTTTGCATCTACATTCACCCATGAGGAGTTATTCAGGGAGGGGAATGGCAGAGGTAAGTTAAACTCTGTCAGTGAGCTGGATGATTTTGTAGTAACTGAGAGGAAAGTGGAGGAGAAATTGTTGAAGATTAATAATATAACTGGATAGATCCCATCCACCCCGGGTACCTTTTTTTATGTTTATCTTCAACAATTTCTCCTCCACTGAACTTAAGTGATTCATTTCTTCTTGTTTCAGCCAAACCAATGATATTCCAATTCACATTTTCTAATTCCTTTTTCAGCTCTAATATCCTATCTTCACTGATGAGTGATCTTATGTTGTAACAGGCCAGGTTCAGTTTCCGTGCATGGCAGCCTGGTTGTGCCCAGTCTTTTCCTCTTCACGTTGACCAGGAATTCTTGAAGAGAACCGCTCTACCATTCATTGCCACCTAAATGACATAACAGGGCTTACCATTGAGAAGGTGTGCACGAGTGGATTTTAGGGAGGCAGGCCAACCAGACTTCTGAATCTTCTGAAATAGAATGATATTGGATCCATTAGACTGAGTGTCTGATAACACACAGAATGCCTGCTTCCCTCTAAGCCCCATAAATTACAGTAGTATCTCATAAATCTGGCAATGCTGGCATATATCTCCTTGTTGGATTTTTGGAAACCAGACATTGGAAAAACCTTAGTAAAGAGCTTCCAAGTTATAATATAGATGTATAGCCTCAGAGAAGATGTTTGCAGATATATATTTTTTTTTCTTCTTTGTGTTTCTGCAGCCAGCAAGATTTAAGTGGCTTAGAAAATAGTAATGATTCTAATGCTGATAGCAGAACAAACTTTGCCCTCACAACAAGTTGCCTGGCTAGTGACAATACTCAGACAAAATTTATTGTAAAGTCCTGAAACAGGCATAGTAGTATCTCATCTTTTAAACAAATGCCAATTAACCTCTCGGGAAGAAATATACATAAACAAGTAAAAAACAAAGCATTAATCAAAGTATAGTCATAATAAAGGATAAAATTAAAAATATATTGATCAGGTTAAGATGCTGGAATGCATCACTTCCTGTTTACGTTATTTCTCATGAGAAATTGACATCCAACTAACACAATCTTACGTGAAAATTTTCAAATGCATCTATCATGTTGGTCAAAGACTGAGTGGACTCATAGCTAAAGCTATTTTACCTTTTTTGCATAGTTTTGCAGTTTATGCAAGGGCTGTGAACAGAAAGTTTTAAATGAATATCAACTTAGAAACAATCAAATTTGTGTGCTGTTTGCTCTGAAGTTTTTTTTTTTTTTTTTTTAAAGGAGCATTAGCAACTAAGGCCATATTGCTCGGGGATATGCAATGGTCATTCCCTGACCTTTCCACATCCTCCGTGTATTTGGTTGCTCTGAAGTAGCAAGAATAGCAATGCGTGTTAACTGACTTTCCACATTGGAGTAAAACAGTATTCTGTTATATCAAAACCAGATTAAAATTCACTGGAAAGTTATTCTTTTTTTACTCACATAAAGAACTAGGGAGTTGGACTCACAATTTAAATTTACACCATTATAAGCAGAAAGTTAACAAAAACCTTGGATTTTGTTAACTTTGTTTTATAATCTGAGAGGATCAAGCAGATTATATACACTGCTCTACTATTAATAACCTGACACTTACATATTTACAGAAAAACTGTGTGCTGAAACTTTTAGCCTTTGACAGCCTCTAGTCTCCATGGAATGCTCTCCACCCGGTTTTTTTTTTGTTTTTTTTTTGTAAATATTCTCTGATATTTTTCACCATTTGGCCATCAAAGTAACAATTAGTTCAGCTCTATTTTTTGGGCAATCTCTCCTCACATGCACCTGATGATGCAGTTCATCCCAGAAGTTCTCTATAGGATTGAAGTTAGGGCTCTAGGCTGGCCAGTCCTACTTTTCCGTGCTCATGTTGCCACAATGTAGGCAACACATTAAGGTCTGGGACATCTAGATAGGTCTCACCACTCGTGGTTTTGTCCAAAATAACCAATGATCTCAGGCCAAACCATGAAAAACAGCCCAGACAATCACACTGCTCCTGCCAAACTTCATTGTCAGGACAATACAGTCTGGCAGGTAGTTCTCTGGACATCTCTGCCCCCACTCAGGCATGACTGTTAGCCCATGTACTCTTACACATCACTTCAAAGCACAGCTTTCCATTGGTCTATGGTCCAAGAACAGCAGGCCTTACTTGAAGCTAGACAGTGTTGGGGTGATAATGGCTTGTGGACACACCCTGTGCACAGAATATGGGTACTCAGTGAGAAGATTGGGATACATGTCCCAATCTTTTCAGTGAGGGTCTGTTTACTGCCACAATGTCAATCTATGTTTCAAGAATATAATTCTTGGCAGAGTTCTCCTGTCCTGCTCTGTCAGCTTCGGAGGTTTTCCAGGTTGTTTTGTGATGGGTTCAGCACAATCTACTTCCATTTGTAGATCGCATCAATTGTTAACTAGGAATCTTCAGTTCCACTGAAATGTCATGCACAGACTTACTGCTTATGTGGCACCCTATTTTCATTCTGCACTGCTTAACTCTGCCAGATGTAGCATCTTGCATTCACAATTATACTACTGTCTCCTTGAAGGTCTATGAACATATTTATAGTTCTGCCTGACAAATGGTGCTTGGGTAGGACATGACCAACCATCAACAGAAAGGTGTCCAAATATTAACAGTAGGACAGTGTGTGCTGGGGGTGGTTTCAAAAAAAGATTTATATTCACCCAGAAGTAATTGTGATAAAGGTTGAAACAAACATCATGTATTACACTTTTTTAATGGTCACCAGACAAAATGGCACATTTTGCCACCTCTCAGTACACTTTGGCAGGCCAGTTTTGTAGAAATCCTCTGAATACCCTTCAAACCACAGCAGCAGCAGCAGCAATCACCTCCTCATCATCAGCAGTGTTTTCCATGAAGAAAGAAAAAAAATCTGGGGGTGAAAAGATAGGGAAATAAGGATGCAGCAATATTTCAAACCCACATTCGTGGGCACACTTCCCTGCAGCATGCGAGGAATGTGCAGGGGCATTATGGAGCAGGCACACACCTTTTGAGAACTTGTCTTTTTTGTTTATAGCAGCACTTAGCTTTATGAGGAGATGGGAATAATACTTTTCCATTATTGAAGGTAATTGTTGGTATTACATCATGCTAATCCCAAACAAAAAAAAAAAAAACATTTGCCTTTTTTGGGGTGGGAGGGACATAGTGTACATTGTTTTTGTAACGTGGTGGTTGTTTCCCACAAAACCGCACTTAGTGGTACTGTGAAGATGCAAGACTGCAAGGCCAGATGAGTGAGAGTTGTGTTGGTATGTTGTTTGTGTTCATCTGGCCACTTTGTTACTGTAACAGGCACCAAGGAAGACACCTCCTAGCATGCATCCATGTCACAAGGAGCTGGGCCAAAGGAACATTTACGAGACTGGCTCTGCTCTGGCCAGGACAAGAGCAGAGGGAGCCTAAAGAAAGGAATAGAGTACATAAAATAGAGAAGAACAGGTAAGGTTAGTGAGGGGGGATAATGACAGGGACGGCATCCCCCTGCTGACTGTGAAGAGTGAACCTAAAGTAGGTGGGATGGGTGCGAAGAAAAGTAAAAGGCTGACAGGCAGAGTAAGACAGTGTTTACAAGGCGATCATCAAACATCCACATAGGAAAGGTCCAAAACAGTTTGTTATTGTTATTGTTTGTTATTTGGTTTTTAGGAGCATTAGCAACTAAGGCCATATTGCTCCGGGATATGCGGTGGTCATTCCCTGACCTTTCCGCATCCTCCATATTTGGTAGTGACGGGCTCGAACACCGGTCTAATCAAGAAGCGTGTGCTACGCACTGCTGCTCCTTCCCACCTGGCTACGGAGGCGCCTCCAAAACAGTGGAAGAACCCATGGAGGGCAGGATAAAGGAGAGCAGAAATGCAAGGCAGGCACCCCACCCAACCAAAGCAACAGAGGTGCCAGGTACAGGAGACAGACTGAACCAGCAAAAAAAAAAAAAAAAGACAGCCAGCCAAGGAAAGGTGGTGAGATAACAAGTGCCTGTGGTAAGATGCATGGGCTGCAGATGGTAAAATACACCTGAGGTAGTGCAAGCAGGCGCTAAGTATTCAAACTAGTTGCATTCGTGGTGGATATAGTCTCTGCTTTTGAAAAGTGTAGCGTTGGAAGACAGCTTTAGCGTAGGAGTTCAAGGCTCGGAGGGCTTCTTAGGATGCAATAAGCTGACATTCAGGTTGCAATGCCGTGATACCATGTTTTGACATTTGTTTAGTTTCAGGATCATAGCGATGGATCCAAGTTTCATCCATGGTGTCTATTCATGAGAAAAAGCTCTTCTTACTTTTCCCAGCACATCGACAGTATTTCATGTGCACATTGTGCCCTTTCTTTGTTCTGGTAAGGGGTCAGAACTCCGGGAATCCATCTGGCAGACACTTTATTCATATTCAGCTGTAGTAGTAGTGCCATGTGATGCAAGAAAGCAAGTGTATGAGCTTATGCAGCATCAGCCAGAAAAAAAAAAAAAACAAATCACAGAAAAAGTGCCTGTCCAGTTCCTCAAATTTATTTAACCTATCAACTTCCACGACAGATGGAAGTTTGTTCCAGCAATTAACCACCTGCTGGCTAAAGGCAAATTTCCGTACATCTGTCTTTTCTTAATTTGAATTTATGTCCCCTTAGGTTCGTAATCTGAACAAGTGGAAGGATCCCATCAGAATTCAGCATGCTCAACCCATTCAAGGCCTTATACACTTCAATCAGATTACCACACAGGTGCCTAGTCTCCAGTCATTGCAATTTGCAGAACTTAAGCCTCTCTTGGTAAGAGGATCCGTTCATTCCCCTCACCAATCTTGTTGCCCTTCTCTGTACATGCTCAAGCAAATCTACATCCTTCCTAAAATGAGGCCTCCAGACTTGTACGCAGTACTCAAGGTGTGGCCTGACCATTGCCTTATACAGAGGGACAATCACCTCCTTTTCCCTGCTGGCAAAATTCCTATATATCATTGACAAAACCCCATGACCTGCCCTGGTAGCCTGTCTGCATTGCTCAGAAAACTTCATATCTGACTGCACAATTACTCCCAGGTCTTTTTCATTTTCTACCACCTTAAGTGTAGTACCACACAGTTGGTACGTTTCTCTGGGGTTACTTCTACCCATATGCAGTACTTTGCATTTGTCAAGGTTAAACTTCAGTTGCCACTTCTTAGCCCATCTGCCCAAATTATCTAGATCCTGTTGCAGTAGCACACTGCCATTACTGTCATTAACAACCCTGCCAACCTTTGTATCATCTGCAAACTTCGACATTAAGCCCGATATACATTCATTACTATCATTGATAAATATACAAAACAACAGAGGACCCAACACCGAACCCTGTGGGACTCCACTAATAACATTAGTCCACGAAGAGTAGCACCCATTGATTACCACCCTCTTGTCTTCTCCCACTCAATCATCCTTTTATCCATTGTAGCAACTTACCCTTAATACCATTTTGCTCCAATTTGTAGAATAGCCTTCCATGCGCAACAGTGTCAAAAGCTTTCCTGAATCTAAA
Source organism: Mastigoproctus giganteus (assembly GCF_048544385.1). Taxonomy (NCBI): domain Eukaryota; kingdom Metazoa; phylum Arthropoda; class Arachnida; order Uropygi; family Thelyphonidae; genus Mastigoproctus; species Mastigoproctus giganteus. The sequence goes on from NC_143585.1 coordinate 67,297,268, forward strand.
TATATATCAAAATTATTTTTTGCATCCAGTTCCTTTGTAACCACATCATAATAACCAATCAAATTTGTCAGACAAGACTTTCCCTTAACAAACCCATGCTGTGTTTGAATTATTGCTGCAGTCTTGTCTAGATGATCCTGCAATGCATCTTTAAACAGCGACTCCATTATTTTACCTGGAACAGAAGTTAAACTAACTGGTCTGTAATTACTCGTGTCACCCTTGAATCCCCCTTTGTGAACTGGGGATACATTTGCACATCTCCAGTCCATGGGGACCTCCCCTGAGTCCAAGGATGCTCTCATAATTATGGCTAAGGGTTTACTTAGTTGCTTTGCTGCCTCCTTTAATATAACCGGATAGATCCCATCCACCTCAGGTGACTTTCTTATGTTTAACTTCAACAATTTCTCCTCCACTTTGCTCTCAATTATTACAAAATCAGTAAGCACCCTGCTACAATTTGATAACCTGCTGCCATTTTCAAACCTTAACTCCTCATGTGTGAATGTAGATGCAAAATACTCATTCAGTTTGTTTGCTATCTGAGCAGGATCAACAGTCGAACCATTGATATCAAGTGGACCAATCAGATTCATCCCCTTCCTTTTAGAGTTTATGTAAGTAAAGAAACTCTTGCTGTTTTTATTAGCAACTTTTGCCAAAGATTTCTCGTAATCTGCCTTCGCCTGCCTACCCTCCTTTGTAACTTGATTACAGACCAGCTTATATCTATCATAGGCTTCTGTGTCACATGTTAATTTATATGTATCCCATGCATTTTTCTTCTCTGCTATATGTCTCATTAGTTCATCTGACATCCATTTAGGCCTAAACCTTGATCAATATTTCTTAGTTGGTATGTAACACCTAATAGCTTACAAGATAAGTTCTTTGAATGCTTCCCATTTTGAATTTGCTGTTGGTAACATTATCGGTTGGTCCCACTGTATAGAATTTAAATACTGTCTCAGACCATTGTAGTAACCTTTATGAAAACAAAAACCCTTCCCTTTACCCCTGATGGTAGTTACCTCTTTGAGTAAATCCCACTTGAGCACACTGATCACTGCCACCTAGTGGTTCCGTTATCTGCAGATTCTTAGTGCATGAAGAATCACTGCTGATAACCAGATCAAGAGTATTACCTCCCCTCTGGTTGCCTCTTGAACATGCTGCTGCAGAAAACAATCATCCAATAAATCCACAAAAGTCTTACTAGTGTGTGAGTGACCAACCACAAGTTCCAGTCAATATCTGGGAAGTTAAAATCCCCCATTATAAGACATTCTGATTTACTAGCCCACTATTTCTCTGTACAATTATTCATTGTACTCATTCGAGTCATTAGGCCTATAACACACTCCTACTCTTATTTTTGCTTTCGCAGTGCTTATGTCACACCAAACTGACTCAACAGTTCATCTATATCAACTGGATGCACTTTTGATTTTATGTTTTTCTTAATTAACAGCATAACACCTCCTCCCTTCCTATCCTTTCTGTACACATTGTACTCCCCAAATTCCAGTTCTGCATTCCTTATATCTGTGTGACACCACATTTCTACTATCCCAACAATATCCACCTTTGATGTCTTAACCAACACTTCAAATTCATCAAATTTATTTACTATACTTCTAGCATTGGTATACATGCACCTATTCCTAGTTACCCTTACACATCCCATATACCCACCTGTTTCACGATGACTGCAGTCCATCCCTGAAACCCCCAGCATCCCTCGCTCCAGGTCGCTACTTATTCTAATAGAAGTTGTGCAATAATCACCTTCACCTCTGCCTGCAGCTACTTTTAAAAACTTTTAGTTTGTGAATCCCTCCCCAAGCTAGCAGTTTTCCGACCCTGCACCTAACACTGCCTCGATAGCATTAGCAAACATTCTTGTACCCTTTCTATTTAAGTGTATCCCATCCCTGTAGAAGCAGTCTCTCCTGTTAAAAAGTACAGACCAGGCTGAAAAGAATTCTACCCCTTGAGCCTTGCACAATCTTTCCAGGGCCAAATTGTTTGACAAGGCTCTCATCATATACTCCCTCCTATCATGTCCGGGCAGAATTGCAGACACTTTCAAATTCAACCCTAATTCACGGCTTTTTTTCAACAGTGACCTGTACTTGTTAAGTAATTCCGCCGGTCTCCTACTCTTAATATCATTAGTGCCAACGTGTACAACAATATCACCTTTTGTGCCCTTAATAGATGATATCCGCTCTACAACGTCATCAACCTTTGCCCCTGGCAGACATACCCTGGTCCTGTTCCATCTATCCTTTTTACACAATATATTCTCTGTCTCCATGACAATAGAGTCACCAACAATAACTAGTTCCTTTGGGACCAGTGCATTCTGCCTTGGAGATTGCCGCCGTGTTGCCTGATGCCCAGGAGTGAGCTCTGGTGTTGAGTTGGGCAGCTGAGAGCTTGACGAACTCCTCATATTAATTTCTTCGATGGCATCTACCCTACACCTAAAAATCTCATAGATGCCCATCATAACGCTGAGTTGATGTCTAATTTCTAGACACTCTCTGCATCTGGCACACACAAAGACATCCTCCTTAGCTAGATCATGTTCTGTTCCCGAGAGTTCGGCAAACATTTCGCAAGTCGCACATTTGATAAGAACATCCATCAACATCCTGTTTATGGATGTTCTCCACTCTACACTAATTTGGAGCTCTTCAGCTATCCAGTTCTTTGCTGCTAATACAGCAACCTTCCAGCATTATTGCCTCAAATTTTGCAACACTTCTATTACACCAGTTGCTGGGCATCCTGAGATTTCTTCATCATGCACTGAAGTTCTTCAACGTTTGAATTGTTTATACCAATTGCAACAACATTGTAACCTGGACAGTCTTCTCCATAAACAGCAAGCATTCCTTTGTGGATTGTTTTGTGTGTTTTCCCTTGCAGAAAGAGGGACTCAATCATTGATCTGTATTCATCTATTTTGATATTTCACTTCATTCGGCATTGCAAAGGGGAGAAAAATAAATTGTTAGATTGAAACCAAAATTTGTGTGGTTGCTATAGAAATTGCAAGTATCAAACAAGAAAAAAAATAATAAAAATAATTACCTTTCTATCACAACTACTTCTAGTTGAATACAAATATTTTAACCCCCCCCCCCTTTTTGCACACATACATTTTGTTTCAATTAAAAGGTGCTGGAATCTATCCTGCTTATATTTTGTCTATTTATCGGCTGGATCTTATTTGGGCTGAAATTTTTGAATTTGTTATTAAAATTCTACTAAGTATTATCATTTAGCTTTTTTCTCAGTTTGAAAGTTAATTATCATCAGTGTACTTCTGAAACAAACATAAGCCGATTTTATTTGAATAAAAAAAAAAAAAAAAACTGACATTTGCTCTTCAGTAGGTGCATTTCTCTGTGGAAAGTGTAAAAGTATATGTTGCTTCTCCTCTACAATCATTTCTAAGATTTTTTCCTAATAAAACCAGTTAACATTCATTCCTTCCATAAGCATGCTGATAGCATTCTTAAACTAAACTGAGGATTGCAATCAACTGTCCCATTGTGGAAAAAAAAAAAAAAGAGTTAACTATGCAAAATTTAAAAATCATAAAATGTAAATAGTGTAATTACTCCAGTTTTAACATCAGATTTATATATTTCAGCTCAAATATGACAACAACAAAAAAAAAAAAAAAAAAAAAGTGAAAAATAGCCTTAAGCTAAATGTAGACAAGACGATTCCCAGTGCTCTTTAAGCATAATGTAAATAAAATTTTTATTGCTATTAAATAATGTTATGTATGCAAATAGGCATAATCCACATAATGCCACAAAAGCGCAAGGATGTTTTGGAGCTGCTTGAAGGAAAAGGTTGTTTAATTATATTTCATTCACACTTGCTACTAAGGACAGATGTGTATAACAGACAGATACCGTAGTAACAGATTATTTATATGCGAGACTGTAATTTTATGATATTGAGAAATGTAGAAACCATAAGTCCTTATTATAATTGAAAATGCAGCGCACGTGAATTATTGCCTATAAACAAACTGTGCAAATAATTTTTAGGCAGTTATCCTGATCTGGCAGTTTACTTCATAATCTTTATTTATATCAAATATACATTTTTTTTTGTTTTACACATACCCCGATCGGTTTGATTAGTTGTAAACTTTGTGTCATTTATTTAGGGGAAATTGTAAATTTTCTGGAAGAGAACAAGACTTATTGGAACATTCAATTGCTGAATTACTTTATGCTGTTTAATTTTACTAAATATTTAGGAGAATCTGCAAAATATTATTTTCTGTTCATGGGAGTTCATTTATTTGTTTGATATTAATGAAGATTAATGAAGTACATTGTATTAGAAACCAAATGCTGATCTTTGAATTACTTACCATTACACACTGCCTGTACTGGTATCTTTCTTTCAGAGGCTCTTGTTTTTATTCTCACATCACTAGTAACCTATATCTCATACCAAAACTTGATATGTAATTCAGAATCATCTTGGTAACTTAAAATAATCAATTGAAAAATAAATTGTTGCTCATTCTGTATATGGCTACTATGGCCGGAGGGGTCTAAAACTTCATTGGGACTGTATTGCAATAGATAAACTAGTACAACAATTAACAATGGTTTGTGCTATTTTTTTTTTTGTGGTAGTTTGCTCTCTAACAACATACGTGGTAGTGTCTGCATATCTTCCTCTAGAACTGCAGCCTGTCCCAGTAACCTAACTGAAAGGGGAAATTGCCACATTTATACGTACTCAAAAAACCAACCAGAATACTGCATCGTTATGAGTTGTTTACTTCTTCAGGCACACAGATTGTTCTATTTTTGTTTCTTTCAAGTCTTGTTCACTGACAAGGGATAGTAATAAATGCAGATGTTAAAAATTGTGAAAAACACAAGTAAAGCCCAATCTGGTTAAGGAGAGGGATATTTTAAAATATTAATTTAAAAAAAAAATGATTTTTCACAAATGATTGAAAATAAAGATTTTTCACAAATGATTGAAAATAAAGATTTTTCACAAATGATTTTATGATTGAAAATAAAGATGGTTTCCAAAAAAATTTAAATAATTCCAAATTATTTCATGCCTTTAATTCTGAGCACAATAATGGTGATGGTGAGAAAGTCCCCTATTGTGCCTGCTAAAGGGTTAAATGCCAGTCCTAGTTAGAAAACAAATAAATTTAAGTGTGCCAAACTGTAACTATTTAATGCAACAGGCTGAGAAAAGAAAATCAGGTTTACATGAGATGAAGCAAATTAAGGTAGCTGCCAGAGGAAAAAGAAGGCAACCTTTGGTATCAAATTCTATTATTTGGGATTTGACACAGATATTTAATTGTAATGCATGTCAACACAGTAATGAAGTAAATTGAAGCTAATGGGAAATCACTTAGCATTAACTTAGAAATTTTGATAAACATATACATTATACTTACATTTCAGGGCAAAATCAGCCGTAGACAACTGGTATTAGTAGTCCCCCAAACCTTCCTATTATATCTCATAGTTTGTTTTTTTTTTACATTTTCGAATAGTTTTTACAAAAATTTACATTTATTTTCATATTATTTTTTTCCAAAAGTAATGTACATGTTACTTTCCACTAATTAAAAACAGATTTTACTCCAAGCTCAGATTGCATGTGTACCATTAAACAAGAAACAAACTGCTTGGCACTTTCAACTTTTATTGGAGTAGGATGTCATTTAATAATCAAAAAAATTACGTATTTTATATCTAATCTATTCTTCATAACAATCATCATCATATGACCTTGGAGTGATCCAATTTATGAATAATTTCTCAAGTACTATGCAAAATCCCTCCTCAAATCATAGAAAAAAAACTTTAGAAATTAGCAAACGTTTGTAATAGTAAATATCCCAATAATTTAAACTTAATTATTACAAGTAACTAAACTTTTTCAGATTTTATTTGTTTAGCTTTTCAAAATACAGTATATTATGTACACTTTTCTTATTCACAGTTCCAGACATTCCTAGTTTTATTATAATACAGGGTGTAATTCAGAACACTGTGGCTGAGGATGGGAACAGTACAAGATACAAGTGTATGTGTATGCAAGCATACACAAAGACACACCATGATGCATGGGTGAGAAAAAGAAGAGGAAATCTAGACTTGATTGTTGTAGATCTTTGAACAGGTTTGCTGATACCATGTGCTCATCACAATCATAAGTGGCAGTTCCAAATTCCTATAAACATAGTTCATTTAAATATTTAGCAGTTCTAGAGTCATATTTTTGCTTTTCGCTTTTTTAAGTTGGGCAAAAAAGACTTTTTCTTTTTTTGTTCATCTGTAACAGGAATACTTTCTGTAGAATGTCCACTAAGAATGGTATTATTGTTACCGAAACCGTGACGAAGAGCTGAAACCAATCCACCTTTTCTATGACGTTTTTCATTTGAGCTTGATCGGTGCAGACTGGTTTCGTTACTGTCAGTAGAGTCATTAGTTTTTGAAGAATTTTCATGAAGAATCTGCTGATCATGAAGAAAAGATGAAGTTTCTGAAGTTTCACTTCTTGCTAGTTCAGGTGATGGAGATAGCTTGGTATATGAAGTATTTTCCGTGGGCCTACAAAAGGTTGCAAATTAATAAACTGAATTAATTAATATATAAAGCAAAGCAAAAATTTTAAAAATAATAATTTTACAATTTAAATTTGTTTGCATGATAGTAATAGATGGTTATATGTTCTAAAATATAAATTAAGTTTCCTGCTTTGTATGTAGTGATTAACCATGAGTAAATGAAAGAAAATGAACGCTAACTAAGAAAATAATTTATTCAACAATTTTTGCAGATATACTTAAGTTTTAATACTAAGCTGATCATTCCTGACCCTTATATAAAGTAGCAACGTTCTGAGTGTGTAAAAAGTCATTTTAACATCCAGAAGTTTAGGAGTTTGTATAAAGAAAAACAACTGCTAGTAAATGAATAAATAAATTTATTATTTGTACAGCCAAGAGCAGAGGATTTTATTGTAAATATTTTAAAACAGCCAACATACCAGCGTGATAATTAACAATAGAAGGTACATTTGTGGTGGCATATGGGCTGAATCTTGTAATCTGCATAAAAGTGTGTATGTCACCACAGATAGATATTATTATACAATTATTACAATTGTATAATAATATCTATACAATTGATCTACATGTAGAAGATGGCAAACCACTAAAATACACCACTCCCCCCTGATGGCAACCAATCAAAGGCAAATAGGTAATTAATACTGCTATAGAACAGTGTTTCTCAACCAGGGAATAAATTTTTACAAAATTTATTTACCAGTATTGTCTGTGTAAATATGAGTGAGATCTTAGCAAGTTTCTGTATCAAAAGACTGGGAGGGGGGAATGAATAGAGATCAGGGTGTTGCAGAAGGAAAACATTTCAAAAATAATTTAGAATTGTCAATTTATAAAACACCAATCACTATAAATTTTAAAAATACCTATTAATCAATATTTAGTGGTACTAGGTCCAAATTGTGTGAAACCACCATAACTGGAAACAAAAAGCAACACAATAACATGACCATTAGTGAAACAAAAATAAACAAGAACTGGCCACTGTGCCCCATCTCTTCACAAGGTTGCAAGGCTAATAATAGCAATTTTTTTTTTTTTTTTTTTGGTAGTTGTTGGCGCATAGGCTTCTGTGGCCATAATGCACCTCTCAAAGTTTTTGCAGTACTTTGATCCAAGCCCGAGGCAGGAATCAAACCCGCGACCTTTGGGTTGCCAGGCAGGCACTTTACCCACCCGGTTGGCAATAATAGCAATGGAATCACTGCAAACATTAAACAAAATTCAAACAAATCCATGCGTCAATGAATTGACAGACACACTAATCAACCTGCCAATACACTATACCTGATTATGATGGTGGTAGCCTTTACAGAGGAAAAAAATTATATGATAACATACACCAAACCACTGACAAAGAATAAAAGTTAAATATAAATACAAGAAAAATGAACTATAGATGGCAGCATGAGTAGTGCAGTAGCATCTCAACTCACTACTAACCATATAATATACAATACATACGAGGTCTGTCCGGAAAGTCTATCAGCTGCCTCGTCACGTTCTCCTTAATCTCGTCCGTGGTCTGAAATCTCCTCCCTTTCAACGGCGATTTTAGCTTTGGAAAAGCCAGAAGTTGCAGGGAGCCAAATCTGGGCTGTAGGGAGGCTGACAAACCTGGGTTATGCGATGTTTTGCGAAAAAAGCCTGCACGAGAGCTGAAGAATGGGCTGGTGCATTGTTGTGATGAAGCTGGCAGTCACCACATGTCCACAGCTGTGGCTGTTTTCTTCTTACTGCATCCCTCAGCCAGTGAAGGACTTTGATGTAGTACTCCTTACATTCGTGTTGGATAATACCATAATAAAAAAACCCGTCAACATGGCCTTGATGTTGCCGCGCCTTCTTCAGACATGGAGAATCAGGCGACTTCCATTGGGAAGACTGGGCTTTTGTTTCAAAGTCATAGCCATAGACCCATGACTCATCTCTGGTTATGACCTTTTTAAGGAAATCTGGGTCAATGTTAGCAGTTTCAAGCAAGTCCTGTGCAATTTGGTCACAAGGTCAAATCCTTCAGATTTGACCTTGTGACCGCAGCTGCAGAACAAATTTTGCGGCCACACATTTCTTGCCAATATCCTCCATCAAAATCTCTGAAACAATAGTCCACGGAATCCCCACATCTTATAATTCTCTCACTGTCAATCACCAATTTTCATTTATTGCAGCCTGCACGCGTTCAACATTTTCCGGTGTTCTGCTGGTTGAAGGCCTTCCAGAACATGGATCGCTTTCAACGGAATTCCACCCATCTTTGAAGCGTCGGTACCACATTTTTATCTGGGCTTCACTCATTGAATCACCCTTGAAAGCCTTCTTAATCATTTGAATAGTTTCTGCAGACAAATGTCCAAGTTTGAAACAAAACTTGATGCAGATTTGCTGATCTACTCACTTGGTCATTGTGAATGTGACAGTCACGCCGTACACAAGCTCACACCACAGTGTCTCACTGCCGACTAACTAGCCCCACAGGAGAGTGACTGTTCACGCATGCGCAGTAAGGCCTCCTCTGACGAGCTGCCAAGTTACATCAAGGCCATGCAACCGGTTCTCAAGATATTCAAAATGGCTGGATACTTTATGGACAAACCTCTTACATAAACACACACATTTATTCTGGTGCTCCATGGTCCACTAAAGGTTGAAAAGCATTGCTGGAGACTACTGCTATTTTCAGCAAAACATTGTTATGGAGCTAGTTTCCTCTCTGACTGATTGCTATGTTATAGCTATCTTTTTTTTTATTTATTTTTAATTTCTCCAATAAAGCTGATGTTGCCCAAGGTTCTGTTCTTTCATTCATTCTTTTCCTCCTTTTATAGAGGCAGATTATCACTAAGTGCAAAAGGTGCACAACTGAGGATCTGAGTCAGTGGGGCCCCTGACTATAAAAAAAAAAATTTATTTATACACCCATCTATATTAACATTTTTACAAATGAATCAGCAAGTATAGAACTCTTATCTCTTAATTGACGTTATCTTTCTATTAAGTTAACCATAATTAAATTAAGTGTGCCAGGTGAGGGGGGATTTAGAACCTTGATCAGAAATACAATCTCACTTCAAACTATTGATAAATGTTGACTGAAACTGCTATGTCAGGTCCACATTCTACACAGCTGAAAGTAATTAAAATAGAGATTTTAATTTCCCTTTCTAGGCAAGAAATGACTTCAGGAACAATAACAGACAGTTTCTTGGACAGTAATTAAAAACATTACAACAGAATAGGCTCAGCAGAAAGGATCATTCAATATTTTGGTCTCAGTCTATTCAATAATTATAAGCTATTTGTTGAATTTTTAAGAAAACTCCTGTCAGCATGGATGAACTGATCACCACCAGTGGAAAGAATTTTGTGGCACCAAAAATAAAGAGATCTAGTAAAAACTCAGTTTGCAAATTGTGGGGAAAGTATTAAAGGCTACACATAACGCAATTATATAAGAACATAACACTAGAAAATGAACACTAATTATAGCACAAAAAACTAATCCAGCTTTATGAAAATTCATGAAACAATAGCCTAAGAAAGATGAAAAGTATATACCAATCTGATGCAGAAAAAAGAAGTCAAAAACTAAAAGGAGGACGCTTAAAGGGAAAACCAAAGGACAAACCAAATTATTTGAAAACTGACTAAATTAGAAGGGCTGGTACTTGTTAGAAACACATGCACCATTCTTTGTCATAATATAGATCTTTACATTTGGAAATGACAGTATGCCTGTTACTATCATATGCATCTCACAGAGCTCCAAAAGCACCCATCAAAAATGTTTTTCAATTGGCCTCCGTAGCCGAGTGGTCAGGAGCAGGAGTGCAGTAGCACATGCTCCTTGAGTAGACCATGGTTCAAGCCCCTGACTGCTAAATACGGTCGATCTGCCAACCCGCAACTCCTCAACATGAATTGTTAAGGAGGCTTCCATCCTGCAGTGGGTTGATAATGGCTGCAGTTTACCTTTTTTTTTTTTTCTACTAAGGAATTTGACTATGTTACCTATTGCTTGTTCTTCAATGTCATTTGTTTAATGTTTCATTTCCATTTCAAATCCTAAATACATATTAGTTTTAATTGCATTTTAAAATTTAATTTCAGTTCTTAAGCTCATTTTCATTAACATGTTCTGTTCTTAAACTCAAGCATTATGTAAGGTGAGTATTAGTCAAATAGTGCGAGGGCAGAGGCTTTTGATGCACTGGCCAAAAAAAAAAGATAAAGAAAAAATTCTGCACTTCTCTCTTCGTGAAGGTAACTATCCAGTTGACCTTTGAAAAAAAATTTTCTTCAAACTGTCAGCCTCAACTACCAGTGGAGGCAACTTGTTACAGTAAACAACTCATCACTGCCTAAAAGAAACTTAGTACAATCTAGTCTAAACCTCCTGTAATTTGAATTTATGGTCCCTAATTCTGGAATTCTTTATAATAATGAAAATTCCACCTTCATTCATTTTACTAACCCCTCTCAAAGCTTATAAACCTCAATCAGGTCCCCACTGAGGTGCTTATACAGTATAATAACCTCAGGAGAAGTTACTGTATAAGCTGGAACATGTTGGGTTCAGTAAGCTGCAACTCTTTTCGTTTAAGATTTTTTATGGATTATTTATATTATTTTTGTTTTCTGATGTTTAACATAGGGGTGGGAGATATGTCTGGAAAAAAAAAATGGGGATATAGTTTTGACTGTACAAATGTCTGATACTTCTGGGCAAATACTTCAGTTTCTTTACAAGGTTCCGATCATAACTCCAATGGTTTAAAAATCAACTACTGTTCTTAATTTTATATTATATTTTTTTCAATTGATTTTCAAATAAAAAAAGAATTCAAATAATATACCTACCCATCACCCAGAGAAAAGGATGGTTTAACACTGTCTGAAAGTCCTCCATATGAAGCACAGGATGGTGGGGTGGTACTCCTAGTACTTTCCTCCTCCTCTTCCTCCTCCTCCTCCTCTTCAGTGGCAGGTTCCAAATTGTGCTGTTGAACTGCATGTTGTTCAATATATGGATACCAATCTAAATGCAAAGTTGGAGAAGAGGATGTATGCAGACTTTTTGATTCTTTATTTAAGGAATGTGATCTTTCCTTTGGAGAGGTTAGCTCTTTCTGTGCATCGTTTGGAGATGAGTAACTTGGAGGTGGTATATTTGCTAATGTGCCTGGCAGAAGAATTGAAAAAAAATCAGAGAAATCAGTTTAAGTTTTTAAGGTGAGCTTTTATAAAAACACATCAAAATTTAAATGAAATACAATTATGAAAATTTTGACAATCAAATTTTGACAACCAATGGAAAGCAATATCCATATATATGAAATCTTTATGAATTTTATTAATTATGCAAGGTGTTCAAGGGATTTATCCTGGAAGCCACTAGCACAGTCATTCCAGGTTTTTTTTTTTTTTTTTTTTAACAAAACCCCAAGAATGAGAGGCATTAGAACCTATAATATTAGTACCATGCATGGATTGAAGGTTGAGAAGATGAAAGAAGATGCATGTTGACATTACACTTGAATTTCTGTAAACAGTAATTTTCAGAAAATGCATTAGGGAAGGTTGGAGGTTGTTCCAGAAAATGGAAGTTGAAGGAATAAATGAGGAAGAAGAAAAGTTGGCTCTGTGAGTTTGAAATTGGACAGTAAAAGGGTTTGGAGGATAGAGGAGGAATTATCGAAGCAAATTCAGAAGACATGGAAGTATCTAGAGAAAAGACAAGCAGCAGAAACAGAACATCTATGGGATAGAGGGTAGACAGACTTTGTTAGAGACAGGTCATTAATTAACCTAATTGCCCTCTTTGGAACGAAATCTAGAAGCCTGAAGGAGGATATGAAGCCACTGCCCCAGATGTAGGAACAACATTCCATGATAGGGTGGATTTGTAATTCGTACAGAATAAACAGGTGTTTGGAAGAAAAGTAACAACAAGAGCAAAAGAGAACACCCAGTTTTTTAGAGGCAGAGGAAGCAGTATTTGTGATGTGCTTGTCAAGAGTGGTTAAAAGGGTAATCCCTAATAGAGATGTGATCTTGTCTAGAAATCTGGGTGTCATCAAAGATAAGCATAGGACCAGTAGAATCATTTTTGAGGGATAATAGACAGAACTCAGTATTAGAAGCATTGAAATCAACTAAGTTATCATCGCCCGAGTGGAGATCAACATTTAAGGAATTGGTAGTGGATATTTGAGAAGTTAAACTGTTATTTGCAGGGCAAAGTATATCAAACTGAAAGGTGGAATGCAATGTGCAACCATCAGCAAAACTATGGATAGGATTTCCGGCCAAGGGGATAAGGTCATTAATATACAAGAGGAAAAGAGTGGAAGAAATAATAACAACCTTGAGGAGCACCTGCATTGGTGGAGAAGTTAAAAGACAGAGAGCCATCTACCATCACCTGTAGTGAGTGCTCAGAGAGGAAACTGTATACCCAATTATAAAAAAACAGTTGGCAAACAATAAGATGGAAGCTTATTTAGAAGATCTTTATGTCAAAACAATCAAAAGCCTTTGAAATTTCAAGAGCAACTGCTTGAGTTTCACCAAACGTTTCCATTGAATTTGTCCACAGATAGTAACATAAGCCAGTATAACACCAGTGGGTCGACACTGACGGAATCCATACTAACAATCACTGATCAGTTGAAAGATTTCTAGACAGTTTAAGCATTGGCAGCTAATAGATTACTCCATTAATTTAGAAAGAATAGAAGTAAGTGCAATGGGACAATAACTGGATGGGAGGGATGTCACCCTTTTTAGGAACTGGCTGGATATGGGCAAATTTCCAAGCAGAATGGGAAAACACCAGTGGCACTGCGAGTCAGAAGTGTTCAAAGCCGCTAAGTGGATTTTCTTATTTATTGATTTGAAATTATTGCAAATATTTAAAATGCACTGCTTTTGATTTAAATTTAGTAGTATAGCATTATTTTGTCATTTTCTGATTAATCTGGTGTATTTATTCTTTACTAGGCCTTGTAATTGCATAAAAGTATCGGTAAGGGTATCAAATCCACATGTTACAAGTTTCAGCTCCGCTGAACGAGAAGTTTTTCATCCATATTTAGCCGCTTTATTGACCAATTGTTACATCAAATTATTTTCTATAAGTAGCTAACAGACCTAGTCAGGATCGTTAGTTTATTCTGAATTGAGACAGCAAAATTTGTAAGTTAATTAATACTTAAGTGTCCATAGATTTACCATTCATAACTTGCCGCCATTGTTATACGACACGTTATATCCCGAACTAGATAGCGTAAGTTTAGTATAGTACAGTATATAATATAATATTGTCAATTAATCAGTAAAATCTATTAATTTTGTTAAACTTCGTTGTCAATTAAATTGTACGTTTAACTAAATACATATAACGACTTATATTACAAACGTAACATAATTAATTAATACATAACTTGATACGGAAGATATATAAACGGAACTTGTAGATAATACTCGATACTGAAAAATATATATAGCGGTATAACTGTGTTGGGATACAAGTTTAGGGTTATAATTTTGTACTGAAATTGAAATTTTATTGAAATTAAATCGAAATCATGACTCAGACCAGAGCAGCAAAGCAAAAGGCTCAAGCTAATGGGAGTGCTGTGGCTCAGGGGAGAACTGAGGGGGTTAGTTGCCCTCTGAATCACAGCCTTTTAAAATGCACTGCTTGCATGATGTTTGTGGAGCAATCAGATACGGGACATGATATTGCCATGGGGGGTGTCTGTGTGTGTGTGCGATGCAAGGAGTGTAACGAAATCAGGTGACAACTCAGCGTTGTTACGGGCCTATATGAGAACTTGAAGGACAGGGTGGATGACCTCGAAGGATCTAAACTGAGGGGCCCATCAAGCTATCAGCTGCCAACATCAACACCAGAGCTTGCACTTGGTCATCACGCAACACAGCGGCAACCCCCAAGGCAGAATGCGCTGATCCCACAGGAACTAGTAGTTGTTGGTGACTCTATTGTCAGGGAAACGGGGAACATGCTTTGTAAAAAGAATAGGTGGAACAGGACCAGGGTATGCCTGCCAGGGGCAAAGGTTGATGACGTTGTAGAGGGGATATCATCTTTTAAAGGTACAAAAGGTGATATAGTTGTAGACGTTGGCACTAATGATATTAAGAATAGGAGACCAGCAGAATTACGTAACAAGTGCAGATCATGTTGAAAAAAAGCAGTGAATTAGGGTTGAATTAGAAAGTGTCTGCAATTCTGCCCAGACACGATAGGAGGGAGTATATGATGAGAGCCTTGTTGATCAATTCGGCCCTGGAAAGATTGTGAAAGGCTCAAGGGGTAGAATTTTTTTCAGCCTGGTCTTTACTTGTTAACAGGAGAGACTGCTTCTACAGAGATGGGATACACTTAAATAGAAAAGGTGCAAGAATATTTGCTGATGCCATCAAGGCAGTGTTAGGTGGGTCGGAAAACTGCTAGCTTGGGGGGATACAAGGACTAATAGATTAACAGTAGCCACTGGCAGAGGTAAAAGTAATTCTTGCACTGCTTCTACTGGAATGAGCAGCAGCCTGGAAAACAAGATGCAAGATATTTCAGAGACTGCTGGGAGTTGCGGTACAAGTAAACACATGGGTTGTATTAGGGTAGCTAAGAATAAGAACAGGTGCATGTATACTTGCGTATACATGCACCTGTTCTTGTACTTGCATGTATATTTTGAGGATTACCTCAAGAATTTGAGGTATTGCTCAAAACATCAAAGGCGGATATTGTTCGGATATCAGAAACGCGGTGTCACACAGATATAAGGAAAGCAGAACTGGATTTTGGGGAGTACAACGTCTACAGAAAGGATGGACAGGATAGGAAGGGAGGATGGGGTTATGCTATTAGTCAAGAAACACACAAAATCCAAGGAAGTGAAGCCAGTCGACATCGCTGGACAGTGCAGAGCCGAGTTAGTTTGGCGTGATATAAGCATTGGGAGATCAAAATTGAGAGTAGGAGTGTGTGTTATAGGCCTAATGACTCTGATGAGCATAATAAGGCACTGTACAGGGAAATAGGGGGCCAGTAAATCAGAGAGTCTTATAATGGGGGATTTTAATTTCCCAGATATTGACTGGAATTTGTGGGTTGGTCACTCACACACTAGCAAGGCTTTTGTGGATTTATTGGATGATTGTTTTCTACATCAGCATGTTCGGGAGGCAACTAGAAGGAGTAATACTCTTGATCTGATTATCAGAAGTGATTCTTCATGCACTAAGAATCTGCAGATAAAGGAACCACTAGGTGGCAGTGATCACAGTGTGCTCAAGTGGGATTTACTCAAAGAGGTAACTACCATCAGGGGTAAAGGGAAGGGTTTTTGTTTTCATAAAGGTGACTACTATGGTCTGAGACAGTATTTAAATTCTATACAGTGGGACCATCTGATGATGTTACCAACAGCAAATTCAAAATGGGAAGCATTCAAAGAACTTATCTTGTAAGCTACTAGGTGTTACATACCAACTAAGAAATATTGTTCAAGGTTTAGGCCTAAATGGATGTCAGATGAACTAATGAGACATGTGGCAGAGAAGAAAAATGCATGGGTACATATAAATTAATGGGTGACATGGAAGCCTATGATAGATATAAGCTGGTCTGTAACCAAGTTACAAAGGAGGTTAGACAGGCGAAGGCAGATTACGAGAAATCTTAGACAAAGGATGCAAAGAAAAACAGCAAAGAGTTCTTTACTTATGTAAACTCTAGAAGGGGATGAATTAGATTGGTCCACTTCATATCAATGGTTCAACTGTTGATGATCCTGCTCAGGTAGCTAACACACTAAATGAATATTTTGCATCGACATTCACACATAAGAAGTTATTCAGTGAGGGGAATGCCAGAGGTGTATTCAACTCAGTCAGTAAGCTAGATAATCTTGTAATAACTGAGAGTAAAGTGAAGGAGAAATTGTTGAAGATAAACACAAGAAAGCCACCTGGGGTGGATGTGATCTATCCAGTTATATTAAAGGAGGCAGCAAAGGAAGTAAGCAAACCCTTAGCCATAATTATGAGAGCTTCCTTGGACTCAGGGGAGGTACCCATAGACTGGAGATGTGCAAATGTGACCCCAATTCACAAAGGAGGATCAAATCACAAAGGAGGATCAGAAGTAATTATAGACCTGTGAGTTTAACTTCTGTTCCAGGAAAATTAATGGAGGCACTGGTTAAAGAAACACTGCAGGTTCATCTAGACAAGACTTCGTTTGTAGCTCGGACACAGCATGGTTTTGTTAAGGGCAAGTCTTGCCTGACCAATTTTATTGGATACTATGATGCAGTCACAAAAGAACTGGATGCAGGGAATAACTTTGATATTATATATTTGGATCTTAGTAAGGCTTTTGATACTGTTGCACATGGAAGACTGCTGCACAAATTGGAGCAGTGTGGCATTGGAAGCAAATTGCTGCTATGGATAAAGGAATGGTTGAGTGGGCAAAGACAGAGAGTGGTTATCAATGGACACTGCTCATCGTGGACTAATTATTAGTGGAGTCCCTCAGGGTTCAGTGTTGGGTCCATTATTGTTTTCTGTATTTATAAATGATATTGATGATGGTATATCAAGCTTAATGTCCAAGTTTGCAGACGATACAAAGGTTGGCAGGGTTGTTAAGGACACTACTGACACTATGCTGCTGCAACAGGATCTGGAAAGGTTGAGCAGATGGTTTGAGAGGTGGCAAATGAAGTTTAACATCGACAGATGTAAAGTACTACATATGGGAAACAGCAACCCCAGAGCAATTTATCAACTCGGTGATACTACGCTGACAGTGGTAGAGAATGAAAAGGACCTGGGGGTAATTGTGCACGCAGATATGAAGTTCTCTGAGCAGTGCAGACGGGCTGCAAGAGTAGCTCATGGTGTCTTGTCAATGATATACAGGAATTTTTCTAGCAGGGATAAGGAGGTGGTCCTTGAGGTTGTCACAGACATTCTCTCAGATATGCCAGACAAGCTGTACTTGCTACCTGGGAGTCTAAAATGCTGATATTCGGGTGACTCTCAAGTCAAGTGGACCCAATTTCGGCGAAGTCCGAACGGTCTGTGTTTGCCAAATCCTCTGTTTGCAACTTCACGATGGTGGGACTGTTAGTAATCCTGGGTATAACCTCCATGCACAAGTACATTGTGGGTGACCACCCAGGTGTGTACCAACGTATGCAGGAGTCGAGGTGTGGCGCCCACACCACATGGGGGAACGCCGCCCCTCTATGTTACCAGGCAGTACTAGGTGGTAGATGCCTCTCGTCATCCAGTGCAATACCACCACTTTGCTTATTGGAGGCTTGAAGTGGTGGAACTCATGTTTAGTCTCTAGAGCTAAGTTCCGGTCAACCCTTCCCCACCTCTTCCATCATGCAGTATGATTGATGACTTTTGAGGTTATGATGAACATCATGGCGATATCCAATATTCTTTACATTTCGAGGGTACAGCTCTAAAACAGTGTTTGCAGGCCGGCCGCTAGTTAGTACTCCGGACCGAACCTATTGGTAACTAAATAGGAGGCTTCCGGATCAGCTAGTGTATATAATCTTGCTACCTCTACTCTGCCAGATAGTGACTGGAGAGAGAGTCCGAGTAGTGTGTATGTGGGGAGCATTGTCGAGGCCACGTTATGTCAAGGATCTGGGCATATTCTTACCATGTTTACGCCATATCCAAAAATTTCATTACTTCATACAGCATGTCCCACCCACTTTTTCTTACTATTGAATACACCATGAAGTCCAAGCAAGCTTATCTGCGAAAAGATCTAAACCTCCCAAGCACTTCCTAATTCATTTCACAAATATACGTGGTCTCAACTCTAATCTCAACGATGTCCATTTCCACTTGCAATCTGCCAAACCCCATGTACTTTTTCTGACAGAATCTCAGTTATCAGTTGATTCAACTACTGCTCATCTCAGATGCCCAAATTATTCGCTGTATGATTCCTTTCGCCTCAAAGATGTTACTTGTGCATATGTCCATTCTGATATTCCCTGTCAGAGACTTTGCAATTTGGAATCTCCTCTCTTTGATCTTCTCTGGCTTAAAATCTCTCTACCTCATTGTGTCAAATTCATCTGTTGTCTCTACCATTCTCCCAACTTCACTAATCACTTGGAGCTCTTTGCAACTTGACTTTCTCCAGTCCAACTTTCCTAACAGTGAGGTAATTTTCCTTGGTGATTTTAATGTTCACAACTCCAGCTGGCTTCCGTTTTCTAGTCACACCGAACCAGCTTGTCGAGATGTTGAGGCTTTTGCAATTACTAATGACCTTGCACAGATTGTTTATTTACCTACAAAAATACCGGACAATCCTAATCATACAGCCAATACGCTTGATATTTTTCTCACAAACAACCCTTCTAAGTACACGGTCGAAGTGAGAGGTCCTTTAGGCACTTCAGATCACAACTTGGTGATTGTCTCTTCTCCAATGGAACCTTTATCTCATGGCTATTCCCAACCTTGTGTTGTTTGGCATTACAAGAATACAAAATGGGATGACCTGCGAGACTTCTTTTCTTCTTTTCCTTGGTCTGATTACTGTTTCAAAACTTCTGATGTCAACGTTTGCTCAGATCGTGTCAATGAAATTATTCTTGCATGAATTGAATCCTTTATCTGACACTCCACTTTAAAATCTCGTCCTTTATCTAAACCTTGGTTTTCCAATAAATGTGCTAAGGCTGTTCAAGAGAAGAATGTTGCATATCATAATTGGCTTGTTCCTAATTCTTCAGTTTCATTTTCTGCCTACACGAAAGCTCGCAACAATTGTAAAGCAGTTATTAATCAGTCCAAACTAGAGTTTGAACAGGCTAAGAGTAGAAAACTTGCTTCTTGCCCTAATGGTAGCCGAGCATTCTGGTCTCTTGCCAAAGCTATTGGCTGCAACTTTTGCCCATCTCTGCTCCCAACTCTGTCCAAACCAGATGGTTTTGTTGTCACTTCAGCCAAGGATAAAGCTGACTTGCTAGCATCCCATTTTTCTTCCAACTCATGTATTAATGATCTTGGTAAAACACCTCCCACCATTCCCAACACGCTCCATTCAATGCCTCCTGTGGTCTTCCGTCAAAAGGATGTCAGAAGGATTATTACGAATCTAGATGCTAAGAAAGCTCCAGGTCCCAATGGTATTTCTCCACTTGTTCTCAAAACCTGTGCTCCTGAACTTACTCCTAGTCTTTGCCGCCTTTTTTCACTTTCTTATTCCAAAGGTGTTTTTCCTTCTGCTTGGAAATTTGCTCATATCCAGCCAGTTCCTAAAAAGGGTGACAAATCCCGTCCATCCAATTATCGTCCCATTGCAATTACTTCTACTCTTTCTAAAGTAATGGAGAAATCAATTAACCACCAACTCTTAAACTACCTAGAAACCTTCCATCTGATCAACGATCGCCAGTATGGGTTCCGTCAGTGTCGATCCACTAGTGATATTCTGGTTTATGTTACCCATTTATGGACTACTTCAATGGAAAGGTTCAGTGAAACACAAGCAGTTGCTCTTGACATCTCAAAGGCTTTCGATCGTGTTTGGCATAAAGGTCTTCTAAACAAGCTTCCACTCTCTTATGGTTTGCCAACTGTTTTTAGTAATTGGTTATCCAGTTTTCTCTCTGATTGCTCACTGAGAGTGATGGTAGATGGTTTTCTGTCTTCTAACTTCTCCACTAATGCCGGTGTCCCCCAATGTTCAGTTCTTTCCCCCACTCTTTTCCTCTTGTATATTAATGACCTTCCATTGACTGGAAATCCTATCCATAGTTTTGCCGATGATAGCACATTGCATTCCACTTTCCATTTTGAGAAACCTTATCCTGCTCATTCGGCTTCAACTTCCCGAAAATCTGCTACCAATTCCTTAAATGCCGATCTTCAGGTATTTCTCCAGTGGGGCAAAGACAACTTAGTTGATTTCAACCCTTCTAAAACTCAGTCTTGCCTTATATCTCGCAAAAAGGATTCTTCTGCTCCTATGCTTATCTTTAGTGACACTCCGATTTCTAGGCAAAATGATATATCTCTTTTGGGGATTACACTGACTTCTAATCTCTCTTGGCACAAGCACATTACAAATATTGCTTATTCTGCATCTAAAAAACTTGGTTTTCTCTTTCGCTCTTGGCATTACTTTTCTTCCAAACAGCTGCTCACTCTGTATAAATCGCAAATCCGCCCTGCCATGGAATATTGTTCCCACATCTGGGGTGATGCTCCCAAAACCTCTCTCAGGCTTCTTGATTCCATTCAGAAGAGGGCAGTTAGGTTAATTAATGACTCATCTCTAACAGAGTCTCTCCACTTGCTGTCTCATAGACGTACTGTTTCTGCTGCATGCCTCTTCTACAGATACTTCCATGGGCACTGTTCTTCTGAATTGGCTTCTATAATTCCCGCTCTTTCTTTCAAAACAGTCCGAACAAGTGCCGCCACCAGTCAACATCCATTTACTGTCCAACTTCAAACTCACAGAACCAACTTTTCATCTTCCTAGTTTATTCATTCCACTGCCGTTTTCTGGAACAACCTTCCTTCGTATGTATTTCCTGAAAATTACAGTCTATATAAAATTTCAAGTCTAATGTCAACAAATATCTTCTTTCGTCTTCTTAACCTCCTACCCAAACATGGGGCTAAGTACCAGAAGTTCTAATACCTCTCGTGTTTGGGGTTTTCATAAAAAAAAAAAAAAAAAAAAAAAAAAAAAAAAAAACAAGTTTCAAAGAGGGGAAGTCAAAGAGTTCCAAGTTATTAGTGGAGTTGGAGGAGTGACAGAGGCAACAGATGAATTTGACAGAACGTGGTAGAGAAATTTTAACCTTGAAAAATACTGAAAAGAGGAGATACCAAATTATTAAGTCTCTGAGGACAACTGAGATGACCAGTGGTTGAATCAACCAATAATTGGGATTATGTAAGGAAAGGTACATGGGGTTTGGCAGATTATAAGTGGAAATGGACATCATTGAGATTGGAACAGAGACCACATATATTTGTGGTCTCTGTTCTTTTCAGAGATCTTAGATATTTTCACATATAAGTTTGTTACATGCAAAATGATTAGTTTGACTATTCATGATATAATCAGTAATAAGAAGGGGAGGGAGGACATTTTATATCAAGTAACAAAATTTTTGGATTGTGGTGCACACATGGCAAGAATATACCCAGCTCCTGGACATAACACAGCACCAACAATGCTCCCACATACACATTACTCTGACTTCCTCCAGTTACTATCTAGCAGAGTAGAGGCAACAAGATTATATGCTAGCTGATCCAGAAGCCTCCTAGAGATTTACCTATAGGTTCCGTCTGGTAAACTATGTAGTGGCCAACCTGTTAACACCGTTGTAGAACTGTGCCCTCAAAATGTAAGAAAGATTGAATCTTGCCATGTTATCTATACTACATGATGGAAGAGATGGGGGAGGGGGGTAGCTGGAGCTTTGCTTCGGAGACTAAACATGGGTTGCACCACTTCAAGCCTCCAATAAGCAAAGTGGTGGTATTGCACTGGTTGACGAGAGTCATCTATCTCCTAAACTGCCCCAGGTAAACAGAGGGGCAGCATTACTTTATGTGGTATAGGCACCACCGCACCTTGACCCCTGCTTATGTTGGTTCACACCTAGGTGTCACCTCCAGTATACTAGGTGCCATATTTCAGGACTTGCACATTTGGGTTATACCCAAGGTTTCTAATAGTACCTCAAATGGACTGAGAAAATTAAATGCAGATGGTATCCTAACTCTTGTACACATAAGGGAACATAAATTTAAATTGAAAAAAGATGGCTGCAGATGTGCAAAAATTTGCTTTCAGCCAGAGTAACTGAGTTTTAATTACTTAATTTCAAAATCAGTAAGAATAATTAATTGACCAACCTCTGCAATCTCTCCACAATATCAGATGGAAGTTTGTTTAATCTGGTATTGTGAAGGTAGGTAGGGTTTTTTTTTTTTTTTTTTTTTGGCTGATGATGTATAAGCCTGCTTCCTTGCATCTTACTAAATCAAATGTACAGCAAAATCATTTTGCTGTACAATGATGGGTATCTATCTATGATGAATCTGACACTGCCAATTTTGGACTGCAACATCATGAATGAGCCTCCTTCAAGTTCAAATTTTGTAACTGCTGTGAAAAAGCACTGATGCTCATAACAAGCAGTGCCTTTTCACAGCAATAGCAAAAATGCATCAGTGTAGAGGAGAGAGTATCTTGAAAAGGAATAACAAACTTGGTCCCTAGCCTAGTATGTAGGCATTTATGGTAAAAAGGAAAAGTCCATTTTCACAGTAACAGAAATGGCATGTAAATACATCAAACTGTTAGTAATGTTAATTAGACCATACCTGTCCCTAGCCCACGAGGAGGAGGAGGTGAGCTTGTGTCTACTACCAGTGACATTTGCACTCTGGGAGAATTCCCTCAGACACCACTGCAAATCAGTGAATATGACTTCTGTGATGGAAAAGATCATAACATGGATTCATGAAAGGGAAGTCTGACCAATCTGTTAAATTACTAAGATAAAGTCATAAAACATCTGGATGTAATAAACAAACTTAAATTGAAAAGGGACAGTTGCAGGATAGATGTGCAAAAATGCTTTCAGATAGATTTTCTTTCAGCCAGAGAGTAACTGATTGTTTGAACAAACTTCCATTTGGTATTGTGAAGAATAAATTTAAGGAAGAATTAGAGAAATTATTATATGGGGTGGAAAAGGAGGAATGAGGAATTTGTAGCTTTGAAATTTATACCTAGACTTTTGATAAGCTTTTGATGTGGTTTCCCACAAGGAGCTATTATATAAAGTAGAGCAATCTGGGATTACAGATGAAAATCCTTCGTTGGATTAAGCCTAGGGAAATGAGGAGGAAGAGGAAGAGTCAAATTGGCATTCTTCTGTGGATGAGCATGGTGAATCTAATCCTCCTTAATGACACTCATGACAAAGTACAGGGAAGCCATCATTGTTTTCTAATGATTTAAATGTTGAAAAGACAGTTAAAGACCCCAGAACTATGCACTGTTGCTTGAAATGAATGCTTATGAGATTCTTCCTCCAGCTCAGACTAAGAACCTGAGGGGGCACAGTTTCAAATTGAGGACAGATAGTTGTAGAATAGATGTGTGTAAATTTGCCTTTAGCCAGCGGGTAGTTGATTGGTGGAACAGGCTTCCATCTTTTGTTGTGGAAGCTAATAGCCTAAATAAATTTAAGGCTGAGCTGCACAGGCATTTGGAACAAATGGAGGCGTGTGAAATGGGAGCATTTTTTTTTGGCTGATGCTGCATAAGCTTGCTTTCTTGCATCGTATGCCTCTACTAATGCTAATGCTAAATATAATTTCTACTGATTACAAATGTGGTCTGAAAAATGGCAACTAATATTTAGTGCTACTTAATATAAAGTTTTGCACTTGGTGAGAAAAAACCACAGAGTAACTCAGACTGAGGAAGGAGAGTTAGTGGTTAAGGATAGAAAGAGGACTGAGGAATTGTGATAGTCAGACAAAGTTTATTATGCAGCGTAAATAGGTAGCCAAGAAAACTGTGGTGATTCTATTAATGATTTATAGAACCTTTGAAAATAAGGAAAAGGATGTCATTATTCCTTTATATTTTTGTTGTTGTTGTTTGGTTTTTAGGAGCATTAGCAACTAAGGCCATATTGCTCAGGGGATATGTGGTGGTCATTCCCTGATCTTTCCACATCCTCCGTATTTGGTGATCACGGGCTTAAACCCCGGTCTAATCAAGAAGTGTGTGCTATGCATTGCTGCTCCTGCCCACCTGGCTATGGGGACGCCTATTCCTTTATATACGAGAATAGCGACACTGCTATTGAAATTCTGAATTTGGGTCTGGAGGCTGCATCTAAAAAAGGCACAGAGCTTCTAGAATTCTAAGAAGAGAAATTGAATTGGTAAGAAGAACTAATCATTGTCCTTATGAAGAATGGTTTAGACAGTGCAAACTAAATTCTTGGCAAAGACACCTTAAGAAAGTGGCTTGACTGAGGTATATAAAGACCTGAAAGGAATGAGTAAAATAAAAGCAGCTCTCATTGACAGGCAAAACAAGAACTAAGGAATACAAATATAAAATTTGTATTTATATTGTTTATCATCACACATATGCTAAGATTACACTTAGACTGATTTCTGGTTGAAGGACTATATTCACTTGCTTTAGTTGTAGGTTCTTAAAAACAAACCAAACTTGATATTTGTTACATATATGCAAAGTAGTAAAAGTAGAGGAACATATCTACTGGATAGGTGCACATGTCCTCAAGTTATAATATTCTCAATTACTATAATTTTATTATCTTTTACACACTATTCTAATGGCAGAGAACCAAAAATTTCTCATTTGCCTCTCATTGTAACTGAAAAGCATGATAATGAATATTGCTGATGGTGCAATATTGTAATTACTCTAATACTCAGTGATAATGGGGAAATTAATTACTATGAAAACTGAATGAATTGGAACTTAATCCATTTCAAACTTTTTTTGTAAAAGTAAATATTCCAAATTATTGATTACTCACTCAATTAAAAAAAATAAAATATCTAGAGTAAGTAAAGTTCATCTAACTGATGCACTTGAGATACACAACAACAAAAGTAAAACATACACACACCACACAGGAAGTACATTCAAAAAGTGCTTGGAGCCAGTGCTGTGTAGTGGCTTCTTCAAAGTTTTGTAAAAATTAACATTTTCCTTGAACAAATTTTTTTTTTTTTTTTTACAGTTTAACTACATTTACAGTTTAACTCAGAAATGCAGATAAGAGATGGCAGAGCACATACTGGAAAATTAAGACAATTAGCATTAGCAAAGGCACATGACGCAAGAAAGCAAGCTTATATAGCATCAGCCAAAAAAAAAAAAAAAAAAACCGTTATTTCACCCATCCACTCGGTCCAAATGTTTGTCAAGTTCTGCCTTGAATA
The DNA here is from genome assembly GCF_048544385.1 of Mastigoproctus giganteus. NCBI lineage: Eukaryota > Metazoa > Arthropoda > Arachnida > Uropygi > Thelyphonidae > Mastigoproctus > Mastigoproctus giganteus. The sequence continues at coordinate 67,322,985 of NC_143585.1, forward strand.
TATTTAAGCTTTCTACAACGACAGATGGAAGTTTGTTCCAGCAATCAACCACCCACTGGCTAAAGGCAAACTTCCGCACATCTATCCTACAACCGTCTTTCTCAATTTGAATTTATGCCCTCTCAGGCAATTATTCTGAGCAAGAGAAAGAATCCCATCCGCATTGAGCATGCTCAAACCATTCAAGGCTTTATACACCTCAATCAGATCACCTCGCAGGTGCCTAGTCTCCAGACACTGTAATTTGCAAAACTTAAGTCTTTCTTCATAAGAGCAACCCTTTGTTTCATTCACTAATCTTGTTGCCCTTCTCTGTATTCATTCCAACAGCTCTACATCCTTCTTAAAATGAGGCCTCCAGACCTTATACAAGGGGATAATCACCTCCTTATCCCTGCTAGAAAAATTCCTGTATATCATTGACAATACTCCATGAGCTACTCTTGCAGACCATCTGCACTGCCCAGAAAACTTCATATCTACCTGCACAACCACCCCCAGGTCCTTTTCATTCTCTACCACTGTCAGTGTAGTACTGCACGGGTAGCACAATTATACAAAAAAATTAGATCTTATAAAATGACCTTGAAAATATAAATATAGGTACATATCATATCATATCATGCCTATGCATGAAAAACATAAATATATGTATATACTCTACAAACGATTTTCTTCAAAATTATCAAGAAGAAATATCCTTTTGCCAAATGTAATGTTGGAAACAATTCAAGACACCATTTTGTGCCATGCTTTTAGCATTCTTGTCAGCAGCTTGTACTTCAGAAATACTATGTCACTCATATGCTTTACTACATTTTAGTGGCATAAAACTAAATCCTCATTGTATGCTTAACCATAAAATTTAAAACTGCATACTACTTCCAGAACATGCATACTTTAATAAAAAGTATTAATAGCTACAAGGACTACTTGTGTTTTATTCTGTGGTATTTCTGTAGACACAAGTTCTTGCAATTTCCATTCCCTATATTAAAATAACCCCTCCACATTTTTTTAATAAGTATGCTAAATATCATCTCAACAGCCAGCTCAGCAGTTATTATCACATTATCAATTGGATAAAATTGATTCAGGACACTGATCTCAGGAAATTTTTAATATCAGTTTATATATAAGACTTACTATATCAGACTTTTTTTTTTCATTCTGAAACCTAAGATCTTGTTTTCTATATTATAAGTTTAATATAACATGTGGTTTTATATATTATAAGTTTTGTTCTAAAACCTGTAATATATAATAAAAACTTGCATTAAAGAACAAGTAAGTCAGAATTTACATACTACTTTCTCCAGCTCTGGGAAATTTAATATCATATAATTTTGTAACTTTTTGAATGTACCTTGTATGTTTAAATTTTACACCACAATTTTAGACTCTTACCATTTGATATAGGATGACAAGCTGTTAATGGATACAGTTGGTTGGTTGAGGCTAGAGAGATGCCACTATCTCGACTAGTTAAATTATGAGGATTCTGATTAGTAGAACCAGAGTTGCTATAGTAACCAATACAAGCTGGAGGTACAGGGACAAGGAATAGAGCAGCTGAGGTGTGGACAAGCTGTTGCACTATGTTAAAATGACATGAAGAAGGGAAATAAAACAAAAAGCATATACATGCTGTTAGTAGTATGTCAGGTAAGAAAATTAGTAGTGAAATCAGATAAAAATATTTGTTATTTTTTTTTATGGTTAGTATACGCCATCTTGTGAGTTTGATGAGAGGATTCCCATTCTAAGGCTACTAGTCTTATTTCACCTAACTCCACAATGCAACTATATACTAATTAAGTAGTGAATTTTATGCTTTTGGTCTGAACTGCAACATTAGTTTTCCTGAAAACCATGTTTTTTTTGTTCATTATAAAATAAAATATGCAATACACCTTATCTAGGTATCATCCCTCAAGTCACATGATCAACGTACTCCTGGAAATTGAGCAAAGCAGAAATGAGTATCAATGAAATGAATTATTCATAAAAAATGCTTTAATATGGAGTCAGGATCTGAGTATTAAACTTATTTCACAAATATCCCTCTTTGCATTAATGTTCTATAGGCATTTTAATTAAAAATAATTATAATAACCAGCCAAAATCACTTTAATGTTATTATCCAAATTTTATGTATTTTATTTTGCATGGCTAGAATGATGTTTTTATCAAATCTAGCAATTCAGGTTGTCTTATGATTTCTAAGTTTAATTTTTACACATGAATGGCCATTATTTATATAGACCTCTTTCTCTCTATTTAAGCCATTAGATGGCACTATGTATAATTACTTAATGTGATACTTCTTAGAATTTAGGCAAGAGTTATATCATAGGCAGTGTACAATCAGAATGACATGAATTAAATTTGTGTTCAAACGATGGGGGAAGGGACTCTCCACAATATTATAAAAGTGTACTAATGCAGATAGGTATGCTTATGGTCTAAAGTGTAATCCTGCTATTACTGAGTTCAGCTGACAGTTACCATATATTGACCATAGAGTAATGTATTAAGGCATGCCAATAAGGTAATTTTACTTTCTCAAAGACTTTTCAGTATTTCATTCTGATACCACCAGATAGTAACGATTACATGTCAGTTATTGTTTTTATCCCTCGCATTGTACAGTTTTCCACAGAATAATCTTAGTCAACTGTATCTAATACTAATAGAATTTAAGAATACGGTTATTCTTAAATTCTCAATATGATAACTGAAGTCTGGTATGCTTTTGCAAGTATACCTGAATTTAATTAATTCATGATGTAAATTATTTATTTTCTGAAATTTTATTTATTAATTAGTGGATGTTATAAACCTGATTATATATGATAAAATCAATATTGCCAAAGTCATGAGATTCTATAAGTACTTAACGGTCAGTAGTTATAAAAGGCTAGCAGCCAATGAAAGAGAACCATGAATATGACAAAAAAAAAAAAAAAAACAATCAATCTGAAAATAAACCAAAATGAAGAAAAGATAAGACAGTTGCAAACTTTTATAAAAATAAAATATACATACTGTTTCAAAGAGGAAACATTTAAAATCATTTAAAAGCTTACCTTTCTTATTTATATCAAGGTGCTATTCTTATTTCAAAGCAAATATTTAATTTAAAACATTTATAGTAGCATTAATTTAAGCTCTTACAATTAAATCCAATATCATATGACATGTCCCTTTTTCTCCAATTTAAAAATGATTGGGAACCTACTTTTTCTAAATACTACAGGTACAAGCAGGCAATACTTAGAATTTGTTATATTGAGCAGCCAAAAGACAAATCTAAAAAGTTAAAACTTGCCAAGCTCCTGTCAATCACTTGTCTTTTAGCTGTTCAATATAGCAAATTCTAAGCATAACATGCCTGTAGCTTCGGTATTCAGAGCAAGGTTCCTGATCATTTTTCAATGAAAAGAAAGGGGAGGCACATCTCATGATATTGGATTGGATTTTGAGAGCATTAAATTTCACAACAGTAAGTGATTAAAATTAAGTGTTGCTTTTAAATAAGAAGGGGTAAGCTTTCAAATAATTTTAAAATATATTTAAATTGAAGGCTTTCCAAACAGTCCTATTAACTAATATAGGAAATATCAAACAGACTTAGAGTTGAAACTGAAAAAAGTTTAAAAAGTTTTCAATCAAAAAGATGAAACTGAAAAAAAATATATATATTTTTTGTTTATAATTAAATTCATTTTGTAATAATTGATAGTGATATTGTTGCAATATGAAATACATATTCATTGCTTGCTTGCTTTGAGGAATGTGAATCAGTTTCCTATAAAATTGCAATGATAATCCTGTAGAGATTATGGTACCAAAACACAACAGTTAAAATAAAACAGACTGCCAACTTAGTAATAATTATGCTTAGGGCATGCTGAGTTAAATTCTTACCTGCACTAATATCAGCAGCATATGGTGGAGGACTATCATCATGAATAAGTGTACCCTCGCTACTACTTCGTGCAAGGGTAGACCTTCCTGCAAAAATATTAATAAAAACAGAGCAGATCAATAAATTCAATCATGATGGTTTACACTAAATCATAAACTATTAAATAAGGAAAATAAAAATTCTTTTAATCATGTTCTTAAATAAGATAAATGGTGATAATCCATAAATAAATAAGTGACTGCAAACACTGTATATACCACAATATTTACTTTAATAAATAAGCATCCTGTTACAAACTCCATACCAGGTGCACACAAACAAAGACCATGTACAGAGTTTAAACATGCTACTTATCAAATATAAATACCATGTTGTACACAGTGTTTGTAATCACTCATTTTTGGAAGTCAAAATGACTCAGTAAAAAAATTAGCCGTTCTTTATAATTTAACTTATTTTATCAAGAAAGAAGAAAAAAACTTTATATGTGTCATATAGAACTACTTTTCAAACTCTTCTTCAGACTGTGTCTTATTTCTTTTAGTATGTCCTTTTTTTTTTTTTTTTTAATTCAAAAACCACACATTACAGTTGGCCCAATAACAGTCTAAAATAGATCACTATTATATTATGTAATATTAATGCTATTAGAGATTATTTCAATTATGATCTGGACAAGAGTAAAAACAAAATAATGTGGGAGAGGAGATTATATTATCAATTTGTTTTAGCTTCAACAAAACCTCTGAAAATTCAACCATCAATATGTAATTTTTCTTACATTTGAAGTTAATGTATCTTGCTCTGTATGTAACCTTATTTTTATCTATTTATTTAAAACCAATAAATATAAATGGCTATGGCTAAAAAACTATAAAAATTAATAAATTTGATTACTTTAAATTAATTAAAATTTCTTTTAACCTTGAATTTTGCCACACCACTTGGAAAGTGTTTTTTGTGTGTACAGGCCTGCACTAATATGTAGTAGTTTGCCCAGAGAAAGAAACACCAATTTTCAAAAACACAAAAACTCTTGTTAAGTCAAATAAACAGTTGACATCTCTAAGAATATAGGCCAGTGGTTTTCAACCAGGTTGCCGCAACAACATTCTTGGGGTGCCGTGTAATTTGGGTTTAAGTTACTTAAAAAAAAATTATTATTATTTTTTTAAATTTGTATATTTATTTCATTATAAAAAGGTGTACAGTATCCATTGTACTGTATCTTTATAATTTTGTGGTGATCTATAATTGATATTTATTTAGTACCTCTATATAAAGAATAAAATTATTATATAGGTACATATTAAAAGGTATATAGGTATATATTATATTAATGAGTCAGTTTGGTGTTATATAAGCACTGGGGAAAACAAAATTGATAGTAGGAGTGTGTTATAGGCCTAATGACTGTGACAAGTATACTAAACAGCTGTACAGAGAAATACAGTGGGCCAGCAAATCAGAATGCCTCACAACAGATTTTAACTTTCCAGACATTGACTGGAATTTGTGGGTTGGCCACTCATAAAGTAGCAAAACGCTTGTGGATTTCTTGGGTAACAATTTTCTACAGCAGCATGTTAGAAAAGCAACAAGAGGAAGCAATAGTCTTGATCTGGTTATCAACAGTGATTCTTCATGCATTAAGAATCTGTAGGTAAAAGACCCACACTGGGTGGCAGCTATCACAGTATACTAATGTGGAATTTAATTAAAGAAAACTATTGTCAAAGATAAAGGGAAAGGCTTTTGCTTTCGTAAGGGTGACTACAGGGGTCTCAGACAGTTTTTAAATATTGTGCAGTGGACCCAACTGATGACGTTACCTGCACCAATATCTAAATGGGAAGTAATCAAAAAAGCTATTAGGCTTTTCATCTCAATGCAGAAATACTGTTCAAGGCTTAGACTTAAATGGATGTCAGACGAACTACTGGGACATGTGGCAGAGAAGAAAAGTGCATAGGATGCATATAAATTATCAGGTGATACAGAAGCCTATGGTAGATATAAATTAGTCTGTAATCAAGTCACAAAAGAGGTTAGGCAAGATAAGGCACATTATGAGAGGTCTCTGGCAAAGAAAAACAGCAAAGACTTCTATGCTTATAATAACAATAGAAGGAAGTAGTTGAATCGCATTGGGCCACTTGATGTCATTGAGTTAACTGTTGAAGACCCTGCTCAGGTTGAGGACAAATTGAATAAGTATTTCGCAACAACATTTGCATACGAGCAATTTTTTAGGGAAAGGGATGCCAGAAGTTTATCAAACTCAAACGAGGAGCGAAATGATCTGTGATAACTGAAAGGAAAGTGGAGAAGAAATTGTTGAAGAGGGAAATAAAAGTCACCTGGCCATGGAATCTATACAATTATATTAAGGGAGGCAGCAAACTCTTAGCCTTATTACAGCACCCTTGGATTCAGGGAAGATCCCTATGTATTGAAGATGTGTTATTGTATCCCAAATTCATAAAGGGGAGATCACAAGATGAGATGAGTAATTACAGACCTGTTAGCTTAATCTGTTATATGGAATATAATGGAATCACTGGTTAAAGAAGTAATGCAGGATCATCTGGACAGGCATGCAATTATACTACCAATCACAACATAGATCTGTTAAGGGGCAATCTTATCTAACCAATCTGATAGGGTACTACGACGCAGTGACCAAGGAACTGGATGCAAAAAAATAATTTTCACATCATATACATGGATTTCAGGAAGGCTTTTGATACTGTAACACGTAAAAGAATACTGTACAAACTGGAGCAATGTGGCATTAAGGGCAAACTACACTGCTATGAATAAAAGGTTGTTGTTTTCAATATTTATCAATGATATTGATGAAGGTATATCAGGCTTACTGTCTAAGTTTGCAGATGATACAAATGTTGGCAGGGTGAACTACTGCAACAAGATCTATGAAAATTGGTTCGATAGGATGAGAAGTGGCAGTTGAAGTTTAACAATGACAAATGCAAAGCACTGCATATGGGTAGCAGTAACCACAGAGTAACTTATCTACTGTGTGGTACTACTCTTGGGGTAATGGAGAATGAAAAAGACCTGGGGTTAATTGTGCAGTCAGACATGAAATTCTCTGAGCAGCAGACATGCTGCCAGGAGAGCTGATGTGGTTTTGTCAACAATATACAGAAACTTTGCTAGCAGGGATAAAGAGGTGATTATCCCTATTATATAATGCCAATGGTTAGGCCACATCTTGAGTACTGTATATAGATCTGGAGGCCTCATGTAGTTCTGCTGGAATGGATGAAGAGGACAACTAGACTGGTGAAGGGAACAAAAGGGTGCTTTTACCTAGAAAGGTTTCACTTCTGCAAATTGCAGCATCTCGAGACCAGGCACTGTGGAGAGATCTGATTGAGGTGTTTAAAGCCTTGAATGGATTGAGTAAGCTGAATGTTAATGGCATTCTTTCACTTGCTGAGACTACACACATGAGGGGGGAATAAATTCAAGTTGAGGAAGGATGTTTGCAGGATAGATGTGCAGAAGTTTTCCTTCAGCCAACAGGTGTTTGACTGTTGGAACAGGCTTCCATCTGTTGTTGTGGAAGTGGACAGATTGAATAAATTCAAGAAAGAACTAGACAAATTCTTGGAGGGTACAAATGACTGAACTGTGCAGTTTTTTTGTTTTTTTTTTTGGCTGATGCTATATAAATTTAGTTTCTTGCATCATTTGCCATTACTACTACTACAGTCAATTCCAGTTATTTGGGATACATCAGGACTAGTGCATTTTGGCCTGATTAAGCGGCTGCCCCAATTATGCGAAGTTTCACATAAATAGTTAAAAATACAGCTTTACGATTGATTTTCTGTACGATCAAATCACGTTATGATGGACTCACCATAGTAAAATACTGTTCACTATACGATATGTAGTAAGCGCTGGTCATTGTGATCACGTTTGTGAATTGAATTTTAATTCTATTAAACAGCGATTCCAATTAGTGAAAATAGAAGGAATATATTATCCACAGGCTATAAAAGTAAAGATATATTAAGTACAAATTTACACTTTATTACCTTACCAATTAAAAAATTGAATGATACGTGAAAATCAGAAGAATATTTTTCACAGGTTAGCAAAATAAAAGCAAAGTTACACTTACATGCATGGCTTAATTAATAAGCACTGTAATATGTACATACTAACTAGTTGATATTTCTGTTCACTAACATTTGTGGGTGGGAGTTAAAATTTAAAACCGTAAAAAGGATAAGCAATCAATAACAAAGAACACAGCATACACAAATCGCAAGTAACGTGATACGTGCAAGTGAGAACGGAGTAACAAGTTGCGAAGCTTAAAAAATAGGAATGAAGAGAAGATTCTGAAAATTTATTTTTATATGATTGAAGATTTCATGGAAGTGTCAACACCTTTCACCATAATAACGTAAACACTCACAGAATTCCAGGTGTCGGTATTATCATAAATTCAATAAGATCGAGTTTACTATCCATTTATAATAGATTGCACTAACAGAAAAGCCCAATAAATCGGAAACTGCTAATTGTTTAATGGTTGTGACCTCCAGAAATACGACCGGACAATGTAGTATGGTCGGAGACAATCGTATGGTAATCTCGAGTGCTGCAGTCTCCTGCCCCGATTAAACGGCATGTTGTCCCAATTAAGCAAAGTAAACCCAGGCTGTTTTCTCAACTGGGTTCTGTTCTTTAGGATTTGTCCCAAATAAACGGCTGCCCCGATTAACTGGTGGCCCAAATAACCAGAATCCACTGTACTACAAGACAGTAAAATTATGCTCATACTCAAATAAAGAACCTCAAATTAAAAAAAATATTTGCTATTTGATCCTCCAACAAAAAATTCAATGTTCAAATTTTCTTGGCTCATTTTGGAAAATACTATCCAAAAGTTTGAGTTATGTTAAAGCTTTGTTTAAAAAATTGTTTAAATGCAGTAAAACTTCATATTTAAAATTTTCTGAGAACTGGTGAGGGAAAAAAGTGCATATTTTGAGAAAGTGTAAATTATAAAAAGAAAAAAAAAAAAAAAAAAAAAAAAAAAATGGATAAGTCTGCAAGGATGCACTTTTTTCATGTAATTTTTTAGGTGAATAGATCAGTTTAAGCACAGCTGTTTGGCAACATCAACATGTAGTGTTCTGATGTATGAATACACAAGTCCTAAAATAATTTTTTTTTGTTTCAACAGAAATATATTTCCTTTTTCTTTTGCCATTCCATATACTAATGAGAACAATCCATACTCAGGTTTTTTGTTTACAAAAAAAAAAAAAAAAATACTATAACACAAAAAACAACTAATGTGATATATGAAAACATTTGAGAAGAAGAAACAAATCTGTTCATACCCAAAAGCACGGGTGCTGCAAAAAATCTTAATATGTAAAGTTATGATACCTAAGATCATAACTTGACATATTAAGGTTTTATGCAGCATTTGCCACTTCATAATTATTTAATTGTTGAAATGAGTATAAATGGTTAGAAATGTGATTTTTACAGGCATATTTAACATGAAAAGAATATGCAGAAATGGTATAACTGCTGTAATGATAACATAAATCAATTTTAATGTATTTTCAACTTAAGCAACAATTTTAAGCAGCATGAAGCAAAATTCAGTTCTAGATGTTCACCAATAATAAATATGACAAGAATTAAAAATGATTTGGACTATTTAATGAATATTTACAGAAGTAAAACATAAAACCAATGCTACAGAGTATATATAAGGTCCAATCTAAAAGTTCTGTGAACGTTAAAAAAAAAAAAAATTTTTTATTAATGATAAATGCTTATCAATCTTCAATATAATCTCCTGCTGCAATCACACACTTGTTCCATCATGCTTACCATTGGTCAATGTTGTTGTTGTTGTTTTTTGGCGCAAGGGCTACTATGACCAAATTGCGCCTAATTCTGTGGAGAGACACTGAACAGATCAGTAAAGCGAGTTTATAAGAGCATATATATATTAATCTGTTTCAGAAAGTGAAACAATTCAGATAGATTAGAGTTATCTCCAAGTATATGTCTTAGTTCAAGAGATTCGTTCAAGTTACGGAGGGATCTAAATGTTGTGAATCTGATAGACTGATAATGATCGCACTCTATAAGAATATGTTTTATAGTTAGTGGTGAATCACAATGCATGCATACTGGGGGGTTATTTCCTTGCAATAAATAGAGATGCGTAAGGTGGGTATGTCCAATACGTGCCCTGGCAAGTACAACTTCTTCGTGCCTGTTTGAGCGGAAACTAGATTTCCATACCTGCGGATTCTGTTTTATATTTCGTAACTTGTTATTTAATTGATTATGCCAAATTTCTCTCCATTTTTCATTGCATATTCGGTGAATGATAAATTTATAGTCTGTGAAAGGAATCTGGATATTGTCATTGTCAGTGGGATTTCTTGCTGCTTTATCTGCATGCTCATTTCCTGGTATTCCAGTGTGCCCTGGGATCCAACAAAAAGTAACACTCTGCTTATTTTTATGAAGATCCAATATTTGAGTTTTTATTAGATTTATCAATGGATGTGGAGAGCGAGAATTTCCTTGGAGCGCTGTCACTGCACTTAAAGAGTCTGTATATATTATAGTCTTTGGTGTGGAGTTAGTAGCAATGAAGGTCAAACCCATCTTAATGGCATAGAGTTCTGCAGTGAAAACACTGCATTCCTGAGGCAACGAGACAGAGACTGTTGATGTTGGTAGAACCACGGCAGCTCCCACAGCTGTGTCATTTTTGGAGCCGTCAGTATAAATTTGCAGAGTTTGTGCATTTGCTAAGGAGTGGGCTGCATGTATTTTCTGAAAGGTTTCGTTGTTCAGGGATTGTTTCCCCCAACGTTGAAAGTAATAATCGCATGAAGGCATGCATGCTTTCCATGGAGGTTGCACGATTTCTCTTTCTTGATGAATATTGGTCAAATGTATATTCCACTGCTGAATTAGTTCTTGTAGGCGGATTCCTGTAGGTTTGTTTTCATGAGGTTTATTTCTAAAAAGGCTTACCCATTGGGGATCATAGAGGTGTGACCAGATAGGATGATATGGAAAACTATTTATTTTAACTGCGTAGTTGAGGAGCAGCATCTTTCTCCGAAGGTGGAGTGGAGGTTCATTGGCTTCTATATATAAGCTTTGGATTGGCGAAGTCCTGAATGCCCCAAGAGCAATCCTGAGCGCACTATGTTGTACTGTGTCAAGACAGGCCAACAGAGTCATTCGAGCGGAATCATAAACTGGAGCGCCATAATCTAATCGCGATCTTATTAAAGCTCGGTATAGATGGAGCAGAGTATAGCGATCAGCTCCCCATGTCATGGATGAGATAACTTTAAGTATATTCAGCTTTTTCATACAGATAGTTCGTGTTTGTAGTATATGCTTCTGGAATGTCAGTTTGGTGTCAAATGTCATGCCCAAGAATCGGATATTGCTAGTGGTTGGTATCGGTTTATTTCCCAATGACAATTCGGGTTCTGGATGTAACTGACGTTTTTTACAAAAGTGAATGGCAACAGTTTTGGTTGCGGATAGACGATAACCATTATGTGAAGTCCATGACACTATTTTGTTTATGGAAAGTTGCAGTTGTCGTTCAATAGTACGCATATTCTGTGAATGGCAGGATATTGCAAGATCATCAGCATACAGATAGATGTCTACATTACCCAAAATGTTGGGAACTAAATTGTTTATCCTGAGGGCAAAGAGTGTAGCACTGAGTACCGATCCCTGCGGTACACCTTCTCTTTGGACAAAAGATTGTGAAAGAGCATTACGGTATCTCACTTGAAAAGTTCTATTTTTAAGATAACTCTCTATGATCATTGGGAGTCGACCTCTGAGTCCTATGGCATATAGGTCTTGTAGAATACCATAGCGCCAGGTGGTGTCAAATGCTTTTTCAATATCTAGGCACACCATGACAAAATGTTCTTTTCGGATAAAGGCGTTTCGTATGTTACACTCGGCTTTCACCATCAAGTCTAATGTGGATCGGTTTTTGCGGAAGCCGTATTGATTACAGTTAATGACTGAGTGGGATTCTATGTACCATACAAGTCTATTGTGTATCATCTTCTCTAATGTCTTGCCCAAGCAGCTGGTAAGGGATATTGGTCTATAGTTGCATGGATTCGTCTGATCTTTTCCAGCTTTAGGAAACGCTAGCACTGTTGAATGACACCATGAGCGTGGATAATGGCTTTCGGAGAAGAGCCGATTCAGAAACAGCAATAGGGAATTTAATGCCTTTTGGTCTAGATGTTGCAGCATGAGGTAATAAATCCCATCAGGACCTGATGCCCCATTTTTTGATGTTTTTAGAGCGTCCTGTAGTTCCAAAAGCGTAAACGACTGATTATATGGATGTGTTAGTTTTGTGCTGAAGTTTAATTTGCATTTCTCAGCCCTTCTTTTATGTTGCTGAAAAGATGATTCATACGCAGCAATATCTGATATTTTGTCAAAATTTTCTGCAAGAGCATTGGCTATTTCAATCGGTGAAGATAAGTCTTGTCCGTTCCATCTCAGTATTGTATGGGGCGTTGGTAAAAATCTTCCATTCAGTTTTTTTATTTTATTCCAGATTATTCTGCTGTTGGTATCTTTCGTTATAGTAGAGGCAAACTGGATCCAAGAATCTTTTTTAGCCTTTTTCCTTACAAATCGTGCTTTTGCTTTAAGTTTTTTGAAATTTATAAGGTTCTCCGTTGTTGGGTGTTTTCGAAACAGGTTCCATGCCCGATTTTTCTCTTTTTTGGCAAGCTGGCACGCATCACTCCACCACATATTTACACGTTTAGAGGAACCAGTACGGATTTTGGGTATAGCCTTGGTTGCGGCATTTAGGATCTCAGTTGTGATGTGTTGTGTAGCATCATCGATGGATTTATTTCTGATAATTTCATTGTCGAATGAGATATTAGAAGCAAACACCTTCCAATCTGCCTTGTGAAATTTCCATTTTAAGTGCATATTATTTGCCTGGGGTATTCTAGATATTTGGATTTCACAAATTATCGGATAATGGTCGCTGTTTAGGGGATTATCCATTGTTGACCAGCGAATGAGGGGATACAATGTTGGAGAGCAGATTGTTAAGTCTATAGCTGTAGTTGTTCTAGTAGCGAAATGAATGTAAGTATCTGCACCAGTGTTCAGCAGTGTTAGATTACATTTGTCAAGTAGCGATTCCAGAATTTTTCCTCGTCTGTCTGTATGCGGGGAGCCCCAGAGTGGATGGTGGGCATTAAAATCCCCCAATAAACAGAAGGGGGGAGGGATCTGCAGCAGAAGTTCTTCTAGATCATTATAAGTATATACTTTGTTTGGTGATAGGTAGATTGAAACTATTGTTAGCATGATTCCTAAGGAGACACGTACTGCTACTGCTTCTAAGGGGGTCTGCAGTGGAATATGTTTAGTAGGAATTCTTGAGTTTACAAGAATGGCCACACCTCCATGCACAGTGTTATTGTTATTTCTGTTATGCTGATATATAGTATAATTCTTGATTTTTGGGATTACGTTTGGTGGTAGATTAGTTTCTTGTAAACATATGCTTACCGGACTATACTGTTGGATTAGGTCATAGATATCATCAATGTTGCTACGTAGGCCTCTACAGTTCCACTGTATGATGTGGTCCATTATTTGTTTTTAGTAGTTGGGTTTGGTTCAGTCTGCCTTTTAGGTCCAGTATGTTTCTGTCTCTCCAATTTTATTCTTTCTTTTTTCGAGAAAATTGGTCGTCCGGTGTCCATGTCATCTTCTGCGTGTAGATCTAAGATTGTCTCATCCTGGTTGATGTTTTCATCTGTATCCATATTTGTTAAATTTGGCTGAGTTTTCTGCATTGGAGCTACTATCTTAGTTTTTATGGTTTCTGAGGAGGACTGCGATGCAGTTGACGGTACTGTAATTGGCGTATTATTGGCACGATCTGTCGCATGTTGTTGTTTAGTAGATTGCTGTGAGGCTGAGAGTATTTCTCTAGCCCAGTCTGCAATAGACACGGATGGGGGAACCGACACGTCAGTTTGAGTGGCTGCTGACTGATATTTCTTTGTTGCTGCTGCATAGCTGTGTTTCGGTGTAGTAAGCATAATTTGTTTCTTTGCCTCCTGGAAAGTCACTTTCCGCTCTACTCTGTATTTTTGTATCTTTTTCCCTGTTTTCCATAGTTCACAGGTCCTCGAATAAGCGGGATGTTGGCCTTGACAGTTCGGACAATGTGGCGTTTCAGCATCACATTCCGTTTGTGTGTGAGATTTTGAACCACAGTTTGGGCACACGGCATCCCCTCGACAGACGGTCTGAGAGTGCCCAAACTTTTGGCACTTATAACACCTGATGGGATTAGGAATGTAGGGTCTTACACGGCAGTTTAGATAGCCGGCTTTAACATTCAAAGGTAAATTTGGTGTGCCAAACGTTAGGATGATGTTTCGTGTGGGAACAAGCTGACCATCTTTTCTGATCATAATCCGCTTAGCTTGTGAGACTTTCTGTTCTTTTAATTCTTGGACCAGTTCTTCATCTGTGACATTCATCAAATCCCACTCAGAAATTACCCCTCTGGAGGTATTTAGTGTTGCATGTGGTGTAATTTGCACTGGAATACCACCAAAGGTTGAGAGGTTCAGCAGAGTTTCTGATTGCTTACGACTCGCACTTTCTATAAGCAAATCTCCGGATCTAAGCCTTTTCACCATTTTAGGCGAACCTGATGAGCTTTCCAAGCATTTCTGTATCAGAAATGGGGAGAGCGTATTCATGCATATGCTTGACAAGGAGTGGAAGATTAGGAAAGATGGGAATTCCTGTTGCTCTTTGTCAGTTCGCAGTCTTTTCGACTGTGATGTGTCATGGTCTGTGTCATTGACTATTGGACCTGATGAGCGTCGAGGCTCAATTGGAGGAAAATTATCAAATTCCATGTTTGCTCCTTTTAGCCCCGGGAGAGGGACTTTCTTCTCCCAGGTTACCGGCCCTGCCACGTGGAGGCAGGAGCGGTGCCACCAGTGACCAAGCGAAAAGTGGTTAGTGGTTAGTGTGTTAGAGAAGTTACTTATATATATAATAGAAAGGTGTCTTTCCTTTCTTGTCAGGAAGCTTACTTCTTTATTTAGGAAGAGCCAAAATAAATAACTTTATAAAAGAAAAGGTTTTAACAAACTCTCTAATCAGTCGCTTGGAAAAAAGACGCTTTCAAATCGCTTTGTATATCGCTTTGATCACTCGCTTGGCACTCGGGGCCACCATTGGTCAAAACATTTTTAGTTTTCTTTTGTTAAAGCATTTAGGCAATGTGTCCGATTTATTCTCACCAGTTATTTCATCTTAAATTAATTGAAATTACTTTCATTCATATCTTGTTTTGATTTTCATCATCATCATGAACTTGGTCTGGCTTAGGTCTTTTAAGACCTGTTCCATTGTAGCTCTTGGAGGTGGTCTTGATCGACCCACATCTCTCTTGCCTGTAGGTTTGTAGTTAAAGGCTAATTTTGGGATCTGGTCTGGGTTCATTCTTTTTATGTGGCTGGGCCATTTTTTCTGATACTGTTTTATGTCATTTACTATGTTATCTACTTTTAATTTCTTGTGGATATCTAAATTTCTTTGGTGGTCTAGTCTTGTAAAACCTAATAATGGTCTTAAAAATCTCATTTGTGCTGCTTCTAGTTTGTTTGCATCTTTCTTATTTATGACCCAAGTCTCACAGCTGTAGAAGAGGACTGATTTTGAAGTGATGTTGTGCAGTCGTAATTTTGTTTCAGTTGTTATTTGTTTTCCCAAAGCGGCGTTTAATCTTTCCATTTGTTTTATTATATTTTTGTAGTTTAGTGTGGATGTCTTTCCCTTCATTTGATATTAAATTTCCCAAATAGGTGAAGTCAGATATTTTTTCTATTATTTTGTCATCAATAACAATTTTGTTTTTGATTTTCTTTTCATCTCGTACTTTTTACCTATTTTATTCAGTTCATTTGCTGCTATCTGTAGTTCATCTTTGGATTTTGCAATTATAACTTGATCATCAGCATATAATATAGTTTGGATTTTATTCAACTGTATTCTGTTGTTAATTGTTTGTTTCCATTCTTTAATAATTTTATTGATGTAGATATTAAATAAATTTGGTGATAGTCCACATCCTTGTTTGACTCCTTTATTGGCGTTAATTGGGTCTGAGAGCTGACCATTAGAATATTTATGCAGACTTTTGAGTTTTTATATAGGCCAGGGGTGGCCAACTTAATTTGTGATGCGATCTACTTTTTTTCTTCAAAAATGTGCCACGATCTACCATCTCAAGAATTTAATTGCACATGGTTAAAAAAGTTAATCAAAACATATTTAAAAATGTTGTTTATAAATTTTAATAAAAATAAATACAATTCAGAAAGCTTATTTTAAATTCATGTGAAGTTCATAAGTCATCTGCCAAGCTGTCAAAATCGGGAATATACTGTAATAAGGCCAACCGTAAAGAATTTCTGTATGCAAGTCCGTAAGAGTAGAGCAATTCTTCGTATTTGTTTGTTTCAAATACGAAAAGGCCGATTCATATAGATATGTGAAACCGAAACAGGAATTTAAAAGTTCACTGCAATTTTTTATATTTGGGTACTTTTCTCAGCAAACATATTTCCAAAAGTCTTTCTATGATCTGGCTTTTAGGAAGATATCATTTCGCAATGTAATAATTTCATTTTCAAGTAATATTTTCTCCATGTGATAAATCTCAGCGATTTTTTTCTGCAATTTGTTTCATATCTAAGTCGACATTAAATGGATAAGAAATATATTGAAAAATGTCTTCAATTGTTTTAAAATCACTGAATCTGGTTTCAAAATCATCCACAACTTTCTCAATTTTGGAAACATATTTCTCACTATTAAATTCAAAAACAAGATATTTTTTCAAATGATCTTGCATATTTTCAAAATGATCAAATTTTTTTTTCTTTGGGATCCTTAGCCATTGCCAAAAATGATATTTATATGCAGAAATACTACTAGTCATGTCACCAACATTTTTATTTTTTCCTTGTAATTCCAAATTCAGATAACCTAATTTGCTGGTAAAATCTGCCAAAAAAGCCAGATCCCACAACCACTCCGTATCTTGTAGCTACTGATAATCATCTCCCCTTTGATCAACAAATTTTTTAATTTCATTCAGCAAATTTCGAAATCTTAGTAGAAACAATTCGACTCAGCCACCTCACATGTGTGTGTAATATATCTTATTCATTTTCATTGAGATGCATTTTGAAAAGTCTCCTTTGAAGAGATTGTCCTCTGATAGAATTCACGATTTAGAAAGCTATGTCCATAACACTTTTAGTATTTAATCTTTTTCTGGCTAACACTTGTTGGTAGATGGTACTGTGGTAACTCAAAAAATCTGGAAATTCATCATCCTTATGGCACAATGCAATGAATCCTTTAAGATGCCCTATCATTGCTTTAGCTCCATCTGTTGTTATTGATACGAGCTTAAATAGTGGTAATTTAATTTTTTCAATAAAACTTTTGAATGTGTTAAATATATCAAGACCTCTAGTTCTTCTCTAGTGGCAAAATCGTCAAAAACAATATGAACAAAAATGAGCAATTGAGCTGTATCACTGACATTTAGAGAATCATCCAGTTCTGAAGAAAGGGACACATAATTAGCAATATGAGCACACAACTGTTCTCTCACATTTTTACTAATAATTTTTTCAATGTGTCGTGTTGCAGTATTTCGAGATAATTGCAGATCTTGAAGAGCACTTTTAATTTCATTTCTGTTCATAAAATTTTCAAAAAGAGAATCTGTTATTCCTAAAAATACATCTTTGATGAATTGACCATCAGAAAATGGTTTGCATTTTTTGCAAGAAGGTGAATCACTCTAAATGATGCTACAGTTACTGCTGTAGATTGTAAGTTAGGTGTCATGAAGAAATTGTGTGAATAATCTGGATTTAAGTTCTTTTAATTTATTTTTTCTAAGGTCACTATTAAGTGGAAAATCTGATTGGTATTTACCATGGAGTGTGTTGAAGTGCCTTTCTCAATTTTTCTTTTTTGGGTATAGCCACAGAAGCGCAAATCAAACATGTTTCTTTTATCATTACAAAAAAGAATTCTAGTTCCCATTCTTGATGAAAATGATACGTTTTACTCCTTTTCATAGTATTCATTTTAAATCAAAGGGTATTAAATTAACGTACTGTCCAATTATTAAGTAAGCCAAATAAGAATTCGACACATACACTATGCTCTCCGCAACGTAACTGCATGAATTTTCACTAGACAAGCCTAGCGGCCACACGATGACAAGAGTAGTCACGTGATTCAACAGATTTGTAATAAGTGTATGCAGTGGGGCACGTAATAATAATAATAATAATAACATTTAGATTTTGACTAATCTATTTTTTATATATATTTAAAATTCGTCGTGATCAACCAAAATTAAAGCCGCAATCAACTTGTTGACCACCCCTGATATAGGCTTTGCATGACTTTCCGGAGTTGGATTGGGATATTTTCTTCACGTAGAATCTGCCAAAGTTTTTCCTGGTTTACACTGTCATATTTTTTCGTAATCAATAAACAGCAGAAATGTTGGTAGATTGAATTCTGTTCTTTTCTCCAAAATTTGTTATAATGAGAAAATGGCATCTATTGTGCTTCTCCCTTTTCTGAACCCACATTGTTCTTCTTCTAAGAATTGTTCACTGTATTTATTAAGTTTATTCTTTAGTATATTAGAGTATAGCTTTGAAGCAGTTGATAGCAGTGTTATCCCTCTGTAGTTGTTAGAGTTATTTCCAGAGACTTTGTGTAAATTGATTACTATTCCTGTTTTCCAATCTTTGGGTATCTGTTGCTTATGCCATATGATGCTAAATAATTCTAGTAGTGCAGTAAGGTGCCACCATATTTAAATAGTTCTACTTTCAAATTGTCTATGCCTCAGCTTTTTCGGTTTTTTGATTTTTCTAATATTAACTCTAGTTCTTTAATTTTCAATATAGCTAAAAGTCACATAGTTCCAAATCAGGTGAACAAGGTGGATGGCACGATGGTGAACATGGCACGACAGGGTGCTTCTGTAATTCAAAAGTTGGCAGACAGTAAGTGACATATGACACAGCCTTTCTTTTTTGAAAGAACTAACCATTTTGCCATTTACCAGCTCATTTAAAGCAAATAGTCCCAGATGTTTTAAAATTTCTGGGTAGTAGGCTACATTGTAACAGTGACACCATTTTATGGAATGAATTCTGATAGCACCATCCCATGTTGTCAAAAAATTTGACTGCCACACTTTTCTTGGTCTTGGTGACAATGTTGTTTTCCACCAGGGAGCTTTGAACCTTTGTTTCTGGATCATATCCATAAGATACTGTGGCAGAGCCTTACAATTCTGGATCATATCCATAAGATTCTGTGGCAGAGCTTTACAATTCTGGATCTTATCCATGTGATTCTGTGACAGACTTTCCAAGTTCACAACAAAATTTAAATGTTTACACAATGTTTATTTAATTTAATTTTTGAAAATTTCATCATTTTCAGTACACAATGAGAAAATCAAGCACATGCTCAAGGTAGTTTTATACTATTCTGGTTCATAACAGCTCCACACACCCAAGACTCTCCACCTGTTTTAATTTTTTCTAAAAATGCAGGATCCAACATAGTTTTCTTTCAGTCAGAATGCACAAAACAAACTCAATTCTCTCACCTCATGCCCAAAATCTCAGTCAAATATGGTCTAAACCAACGGAAAGAAGTTTCCTCAGAAATTTCTTGGTCAGTTGACTGATGCAAACTTCATCAATGTTTTGACTGTTTCAGAATGTTGGTGGGTGACTACTCCTTCCTTCATCTTTAAGCAAAATATTTCCTTCATGAACCTCTGAAGCCACTTAAAAACCTTTTTTTTTTCCTTTTTTCTTTTTTTTATGGCAGCATCTTTGTGAATTGTAACAGCCATTCCACGAGTTTTCATGACTGACTTGACCTCCAAGTTTACATTTTATAGTTTATGTTTTCATGCTGTCCAAATTTCATCATTTTCAATATGCACAGCAAATACTTAAGGTACTTCACTCAAAGAAGCTTTCTGCTATACTGGTGCATAACAAGCTAACACTTGGTGTGTTCATGCTCAAAAGATATCACTAGGTCCTGGTCAATCTTTAGCTATAACTATGTGTTCAAAAAATATCCAATTATCGTTCATTCATCACATTTTTTCATCAAACCTTTTATGACAAGGGAAAAAAAAGAAGAAAGAAAGAAAAGCCTTGATTATACCACATCAAGTATTGTAAGTGTAATGCAGGTTTTTGGGAAACTTCCCCTGCCATTTCATGAAGGATGCATATCTGTTGAAAGTGCAACAAAGGGCAACAAGGTAAGTTATTGATATAAAGCAGCATTCCTATATGTATGTGAGAGTGATTTTTGGTGCAAGAGACACTGCAGCTAAAATGCTGTGCCTGAAGTGCTTATGATAGCATTATTATTTCTTGCAGTTATCTTCAGAACTGTGTGTGTATATACAGAGAGAGAGAGAGAGACTCCAGTTTTTTGGGTTTTTGAGTCTTAAGTACTCAAGTCTTTTTTTGAAAGACCTTGCCATATTAAATAATGGAAACATCTTTTTTTTTTCTATTGCAGCTGACATCTAGGACATCAGACGTATACCCAATTACATATGGAGGTGCAAAAACCACCCAAGATTGGTATATTTTGTTCATCATATCAGTTTGTGGGGGGGGACAGAATAATTCATATATAATTGAAAATGGAATACTTTATAATTTTATTCTTAATTCTGACACTATATTGGATAATAAGAACGAGTGATATATTTGTTATTGGCAGTCTTGATATCCAAAAAAATAAAAAAAATATTTCTATGGAAATTTAATACAGAAGAGAAAGTGAGAGCATGACTTTAAGAATGCAGAGATAAAGATTTTTTTAAATAATTAAAAAATAATTAATTATGCGGATCAAAAGTGAATGCTACACTGGAGAAATATTAAAATTCACATTGATAAATTTTAATAGATATTTAAGTTTCAAAGTTTTCTGTTTTTGGTTTGTTGTTGTTTGTTATTTGGTTTTTAGGAGCATCAGCAACTAAGGCCATATTGCTCCGGGGATATGGCGGTGGTCATTCCATGACCTTTCTGCATCCTCCGTATTTGGTGGTCACGGGCTCGAACCCTGTCTAATCAAGAAGCGTGTGCTACGCACTGCTGCTCCTGCCCACCTGGCTACGGAGGCGCCCTGTTTTTGGTGTACAGAAAACCATGCAGTGATATAAAACACCATATCTTTAATGGTTTCACTGAGAAATGATGAGATTACAACATTACATAGCTTGCTTATACTCACATGCAGCCATCATCTGCAGCATTTAAAGGAACTGGATGTAGAATAGAACACAGTTTCACCAATAAAGGAACAATTTACTTCTTTTATTGTTATAACAACTTTTGTTTTCAATAGCTCTGATTTCGTAGTAATTTTATTTGACTATAGCACACCAACTGTTCTACATGCTAGCTTTTCTGGAAATAAAACAAAGGCATGTTATAACAAGTTTTGAGCAACTACTCATTAATTAATGAATTTTACCATCACCCATAAAGATAAGCTGTATATTATTCAAAGCTACCTGCTAGACCGTCTTTTATAGAAGTGAAACTGTAAAGGAGAATTGCTTCAATGATTGGCTGCCATATGCTCCCTCCCCCCACCAAACAAGCAACATTTGGTCACAGACAAATGGATTTCATGGAACAAAAGAGGATCTAACTGAATTTTAACAAAGAATTACCAATGTTGTAAACAGCATTCCAAAGGAAATGCTATTAACACTTGAATATCAAGTGTTAATGAATATATTAATGTGTTAAAATTCTGTTACTGAATAAATTCATCCATAATATTTCTATATCCCCCTATATTTTTATATATTCTTTAATTTTTTTTATATAAATCACTTCCTTAACATTACTTGATGAAATCTTTGACCCCCCCATTATTATGAAACTATTTAAATTAAAAGCATTGAGACATTCATACGCATATAATTAGGTAACTCTGATTTCTTAGTATTACTGATTTTCTGATTTATTAGTGTTACCCTTTTCTACATGTGTGAAATGTGTAAACACTCTTGAAAAGCAAATTAAAACTGTCATAGATCCACTTGCTTTAAAATCTTATGTATATTGAAAACCAATTTTTGGTCAACAAAAAGAAATAGAATAAAAATTATAAACCTGATGTATAATGAATACCAGCACTGCCATTCAAAGAAGCACCTTTCAGAACATTTTCCAGATACAGAAGTCCTGGATTGTGAACTACAGGAAACCCACATAATATTTCTATTTGACGCCACCTGTGAAGCCTTTCTTGCAGATCTTTAGTTACTTCACACAGTGCTGCCCTATATTGGTCATAAAGAAGAGAGTAATATTACAACAAGTACTTATAAAAACAATCTTTTTTCTTTATGATATATATAATCTTCTTTTATGCCTGAGTTTCTAGTTCCATATGTTAAATCACTATAAAATATAATAATCTAATTCACTTAATGGAACTCACATATGAAACTGAAGCAGTTTTAACAACATTGAAGAACCTAAGGGACAAAATATTTTCAAGAAGGCAAGGTTGGGCAAAGATGAAGAATGCTGTAAATTAAAACTTTTAACAGACATAAAATATTTTGCTTCTCCCATTCGTAACCTGCAACAGCCACACAGATTAGAAAAGTTTACAAGGAAACTAAAAGAAAAATTACATTTTATGAATTCCAAATGCAGAGCATGGGTAACTCTACCTGTACATTGACTGATTTTTTATGGCATGTTACCAAATTAGGCCATGATGCAAAGTTAAAACTTACACAGTAACCATAGATAAACCATTAACAAAAACCACCTGAATCATGAATTTAAATAAGTTGTTTACTTAGCTAGTTACTTCCATTATGAGTTAATTACAGGTGATTACACTTATTATGTTTGTTAATAAACAACATTACATCACAGTATTGTATGCTCAGGTAGGTGACATCATAAGAGAGCAACTGATCATCCAATGGCCAATCATTCAGGCCCAGCTTACCCTCATTCACTACCTTGAAAGCCTAGTTCTGTAAATTTAATTGTAGTTAATGCGTGTACACCAATGCTGGGAGTATAGTTAATAAATTTGATGAGCTTGAAGTGCTAGTCAAGGCATCAAAGGCAGATATTGTTGGGATATCAGAGACATGGTGTCACACAGATATAAGCAGTGCAGAATTGGAATTTGGGGGGAGTACAATGTGTACAGAAAGGATAGACAGGACAGGACAGGAAGGGAGGAGGGGTTATTTTATTTTTATTTTTTGTTAGTTGTTGGCGCATCAGCTTCTGTGGCCATAATGCACCTCCCAAAGTTTTTGTATTTTACTCTGATCCAAGCCCGAGGGAGATTCGAACCCACGACCTTTGGGTTGCCAGGCAGGCACTTTACCCACCTTGAAAACCGTCAGCAGGTGGGGTTATGCCGCTAGTTAAGAAACACACAAAATCCAAGGAAGTGCATTCATTTGATGTTGGTGGACAATGCAATGTTGAGTCTGTTTGGTGTAACATGAGTACTGGGAAAGGAAAAATGAGAGTAGGTGTGTGTTATAGGCCTAATGAATCTGATGAGTATAATGAGCAATTGTGCAGAGAAATAGAGTGGGCCAGTAAATCAGAATGTCATATAATGGGGGATTTTAACTTTCCGGATATTGACTGGAACTTCTAGGTTGGTCACTCGCACACTAGAAAGACTTGTTTATTTACTGGATGACTTTTCTACAGCAATATGTCCGAGAGGCAACCAGAGGGAGTAATACTCTTGATCTGATTATCAAGCAGTGATTATTCATGCAATAAGAATTTGCAGATAAAGGAACCACTGGGTGACAGTGATCACAATGTACTGATTGGGAATTACTTAAAGATGTAACTACCTCAAGGCTTTTGTAAAGGTGACTACACGGGTCTCAGACAGTTTTTAAATTCTGTACAGTGGGATCAACTGATAATGATGCTACCAATGTTGAATTTTAAATAGGAAGCCTTCAGGGACTTAATTTTGGAGGCTACTAGGCTTTTCATTCCAACCAAGAAATATTGTTCAAGGTTTAGGCCTAAATGGATGTTAGATGAACTAATAAGGCTCATGGCACAGAAAAAAAAAATGTATGGGATGCATATAAAGTATCAGGTGACACAGAAGCATATGGCAGATATAAACTAGTCTGTAATCAAGTCACAAATGAGGTTTGGCAGGCAAAGGCAGATTATGAGAAATCCTTGGCAAAGGATGCAAAGAAAAACAGCAAAGAGTTCTTTACTTATGCAAACTCTAGAAGGAAAGGGGTGAATCAGATTGGACCACTTAACATAGATGGGTTGACTATTGATGATCATGCTCAGGTAGCTGATAAACTGAATGAGTATTTTGCATCTACATTCACACATGAGGAATTATTCAATGAGGGGAGTGCCAGAAGTTTATCAAATGCTAACAGGGAGCTAAGTGATTTTGTAATAACTGAGAGCAAAGTGGAGGAGAAATAAAAAACATAAAATAACTTAAAAATCATTAGCATTAGTAGAGGCATATGATGAAAGAAAGCAAGCTTATACATACAGCACCAGCCACCAAAAAAAAAAAATCTTCCCATCTTTCACCACAATCAAAAAAACTTCAGCAAGACAAGTAAGAAAGGAAAGTAAAGTTTTTCTTGATCACTGTGGTACTGTACACTATGAGGTTTGGTTTTTTTTTAGGAGCATTAGCAACTAAGGCCATATTGCTCCGGGATATGCGATGGTCATTCCCTGACCTTTCCGCATCCTCCATATTTGGTGGTGACGGGCTCGAACCCCGGTCTAATCAAGAAGTGTGTGCTAAGCACTGCTGCTCCTTCTCACCTGGCTACGGAGGCGCCATACACTATGAATTCATTCCTCAAGGTGCTATTTTGAATAAAGAAGATATGTAAAGATGTACTGGTTGCAAAAAGCAATTCAGTAAAAGAGTCAAGAATGGCAGACAGAGAAAGGCTGTCACACAACAATGCACTTGCAACTGCTTACTTCTTAATCAGAGCTAACTAAACTCAACACAACAAGAGCCCATTAAACAAAACAGCTGTGTTACCACATTTTCCTCACTCACCCGACCTCTCACCATGCAATATTTTTTATTTTCCTGAAAGAGAAACATTTATAAGGCCATTGTTTTTGCAGCAAACAAGGGGGTTACTGATGCAACTCAAGCTGCTCTCTATACTATCCAGCCAGAACAGTCCAAAACTATTATTAGAAATCGTATCAAAATTAGCAAAAGTGTATTACTGCTCAAGAAAGGGTCAAAACGTCACCTACAGCCACTATCAGAGCGGCTGTGTCTAGGTTTAGTTACATTTAATATGCAAGTCTAGGAGACTTTTAACTATACCATGTATTACATCTATACATACACAGTCTAAAGATCTCAAATTAAATTTAATCATG
Source organism: Mastigoproctus giganteus (assembly GCF_048544385.1). Classification (NCBI taxonomy): domain Eukaryota; kingdom Metazoa; phylum Arthropoda; class Arachnida; order Uropygi; family Thelyphonidae; genus Mastigoproctus; species Mastigoproctus giganteus. The sequence goes on from NC_143585.1 coordinate 67,348,581, forward strand.
TAACAGTAATTAGACTCACTTGGCTTGAAGAATCCGATCATCCACATCATCTATTGAGCTTCCATGAGCTATACGAAATGCTCCCATAAAAGTGGATCTTTTTCTTCTAAGTTTTTCACACTGCAAGCAAGTCAAAATAAATTATTTGTTTTCTTTTTTTAATAAGAATCAAACTGAAGAACTGATGCACAAAAAAAATGAGCTTATTAAAATTAAAATCTATGATACCATCAACTCTGAAATAGCTCTCACTACAGGATTCTTATCCATGCATTACATAGCAGATTTTTTCATTTTTATGGTTCTCAAGTATTTGCAATTGCAATACTATACAAATATTAGTGTAACTCAGTTATTAAAAATTAAAGCATTCCTGTTTGCAAAAAAGTTTAAATTTTCTTAGAAAAATTTGTCGGATACTGATTAGTTTGTATTTATTTTCTCGTGATAAGTTAGTTTCTATAAGTTATAGAATGTGAAAGAAACCCTCAATAATGAATGCATCTCAAGTTTGATGCCTACTGCCTCTTCATAGAAGAGCAAAACTTTACAATGAAATTCTTAAAAAAAAAAAATCACACTCATAACGCTATATGTTACTAACATTTTCACAATTGATTTCACAATTGCATCGATATTTACAAATGAAAAGCCTTTTGTGGCAAAGGGAAATTGTGGGAGCGAAGTTAAAAAATATGTAATTAATGATATTGAAATTTCGCAAGATTATTTAATGAAAAAACTTTCGAGCCTACAGACCAGTAAGGCTCCTGGAGTTGATGGAATATACCCTATAATCTTAAGAGAGGCGGCAAGCGAGTGCATTGACCATTGAGGCTAATTATGCGAGCATCATTAGACTCTGGGGAGATTCCCTTGGATTGGAAAAGTGCAAATGTATCTCCCATACATAAGGGTGGCTCTAAAAGTGAAGTTGGAAATTATCGACCTGTCAGTCTGACTTCAGTAGTAGGGAAAATCATGGAGGCAATGATCAAGGGTGGAATTCAGGATCATTTGGATCGAATTGAAATTCTCAAGGATACTCAGCATGGTTTCGTAAAGGGAAAATCATGTTTAACAAATCTGGTTCGCTATTTAGAAAGGGTCACTCACGAGCTGGATTTAGGGAATAATTTCGACATTGTTTATTTAGATTTCAGCAAAGCTTTTGACTCAGTCCCACATGAGCGGTTGCTTTATAAGCTGGAACAGGTTGGAATCACTGGGAAAATCCTTAGATGGATAGAAGGATGGCTTCAGGGCAGGAGGCAGAGGGTTGTGATAAATGGCTATTCCTCAGATTGGGTTGATGTAAGAAGTGGGGTTCCCCAAGGATCAGTATTAGGACCACTGTTGTTTTTAATTTTCATAAACGACATTGATGAAGGGATAGAGGGCGTGATGTCTAAATTTGCAGATGATGTTAAAATCGGGAGAGTAGTTAATGATTACTGTCAAGCTGAGCTTCTTCAGAGAGACCTAGATAGACTTCAGGAATGGTCAGAAAAATGGCAGCTGTGCTTTAATCCAACAAAGTGTAAGGTATTACACCTGGGAAACAGTAATCCCAAAAAAACTTATTCACTTGGTGGAGTTCAACTAAAGCCAGTACTGGAGGAAAGGGACTTGGGTGTTACGATACGGTCAGACATGAAATTCTCTGAGCATTGTAAACAGGTTGCAAGGAAGGCCCATGGTGTCCTATCAATGATCTATCGAACTTTTGCAAGTAGAGATAGGGACGTGATAATCCCATTATATAAGGCTTATGTTAGACCACACTTGGAATACTGTGTTCAAGTATGGAGACCGCACCTGAAGAAAGACATCGAGCTTCTTGAAAGGGTGCAAAGAAGGGTAACTCGCCTGGTGAGATCGGCAAAAGGGCGTCCTTATGAAGAAAGACTTCGAATATGTGGGTTGCAGAGTTTGGAAACTAGACACCTTAGAGGAGATTTGATTGAGGTGTTTAAGGCTCTGAGAGGCATCAGTAAAATGAATGAGGACAAAATTTTCAAGATTATAAATGATGCTAGAACTAGGGGACATAAATTCAAGTTACGGGGGGAAATGTTTAGATTGGATTGCAGGAAGTTCTATTTTAGCCAGCGAGTTATAAATTACTGGAATAAGTTGCCTTCATGGGTGGTAGAGGCCGAGAGTTTGGGGAAATTCAAAGGTCATCTGGATAGTACTTTCGGGTAAGGGAAGCACATAGGATGATAGGTTTAATTTCCTTTTTATTTATTTTTTATTTTATTAATTATTATTATTTAGTTATTTATTTTTATTTTTTTGTTTTTATCATTGTTTTGTTCGGATTTATTTTTTTTTATTTTTTTTTTATTTTTTTTTTTTTGGCTGGTGCAGCATAAGCCATAGGCTTTCTTGCACCATGCGGCCGTCACTAATACTAATACTAATACAATAATTCTGATAAGTAAAAATGCATATTAAGAACCAATCCACAGATGTCTTTTCTGATAGGAGAACAGCAATGAATAGTGGGGATCAAGAAAGAAGATAATGGATGTGCTAAATGATCACAAACAGCACAATAAAAAAGCTAAAAAAATCAAGTGAACAAAATCATAATAGAAATTAGGATAAAGTCACTAAACAGTCTGCTTTGGATCCGTGCCACCTGCTGAGATTCTATGAGCTCCCTAAATTAGACCTCTCTGCATACCACCATGCTTAACTGTGTCCATATAAGTTAATTGCCAATATTTATCAAAGTATGCATAATTAGCTTTTCCTGATAACTAAAGATTAAAAAGACAAATACAGAATAGCAAACAATTCACAGTTTGGTTGAGAATGTGAAGACTGATAATACTGAAAGCCACGCATAGTGTTGAACTTTCTTTAAAGGGTGCAGTATTTATTTTTCTTTGGTCATCTAAAATAGCTTTGCATATTTCAGGCCATTTTCAATTTCTGTATGGCATAAACTTTAACGGTAAAAATTTGCACTGTAATTGGGTTGGGGGGGGGGGAGAGAATCCAAAAACGTGTGGTAGAACTTTTGAAGATTCAAAGTAAGAATAATCAAACTCAGCAAAGTTTGATTAATCTTACATCAGTAACCTCTATGAACTATGAAAGACAATTTTTGTATTTGGGAGGAGTTGCATTTTTCTATGAAATGAAGTTTATGCACGAGATAAAATACAGTGGGGCCCCAACATCCAATGGTAATTTGTTCCACAAAACCCATTGTGTGTTGAAAATATTGTAAGTTGAAACCAATAATACATTGATTTCCTGTAATTCGTTCCCTAAGAACACATAAAATAGGTATTTCTTACATGTTATACTTCATTTTTACATAAAAAATTTGTGTTTTTTAAAGATTATTTAATAAATAGTCATAAAAAATCTTAAAATAAAAAACAAACAATCAAAAGCGTAAAGTGTCTTTTCAGTATCTATATCAAGTATCTATATCTTGTATCAGTATCAGTATAGATATTTCAGTATCTATATCTTTTCAGTATCAGCATCTATTTTCATAAACTATATCAAGCGTAAAGTGTCTTTTCAGTCTTTTGTTGCTACTGGCAAAGAAACTGTCCAAAGTGGACTGTTGTTTATGACTTTTTTGTAGCTTCCTGAAATAAGAAATGACTTTGTCTTCCATTTTGCACATCATGAGTTCAGTGTTTTTTTACCACTTCTCTTAAATGCTCCCGACAAGAAATGACAGTCTTGAACTCTTCAGCTGACACTTTTTGGATGTCTTTTTCTTCCTCTTCTCCAGTGTCACTCTCCATAATTTTCTCCAACTCTTGTGACTCCTCTGTTGTTAGCTCATATCCATGAGCATCAATAAGGTCCACCACATCCTCTTTGCCAACCTCCAGACCCATTGGTTTACCAAGAGTAACCTAACCTAACCCCAGGGGCTCACATCTGGTGAGTATGAGCTTGGCACACCCAAGGTCCTGAGCTGGATATCATCATCATCTCTCTCTCTCTCTCTCTCTCTCTCTCTCTCTCTCTCTCTCTCTCTCTCTCTCTCTCTCAGGGTAACTCAAAAATATTTTTGGCCTGTGCAGCATAAGCCTCAGACTTCCTTGCACTATATGGCTAATAATAATAATAATAATAATAATAATAATTTGTTGTCAAAGCACCATAATCTTCAAATCCATCAACGTTATGGATAATTAAAGGCCAGATGTTTTTCAAGGCTGAATTTAAGCACCTAGTGGAAACATCATTCCAAGCCTGATATAATCCAGCATGTTGAACTTCGACCTCCAAAACTCTTTGAGGGTGACAGCATTTTCACCAGAGGTTGCTGCAAAGCAACTTTCGAACATTTTCGTGGTGTAGATTTTCTTGAAGTTTGCAATCACTTGCTGGTCCATTGACTGAAGAAGAGGAGGAGGTGTTGGGTGACAAAAATTTGACTTGAACAGTCAAATTGTGCCTCAAGATATCGAACAAAGTTGGGATAATGGTCTGGTGCATTATCCAGCAGGAGCAGTGCCTTCACAGGAAGCTTATTTTTCTCAAGATGAGAAAAATAAGGTTTTCTGTCCTTCACTGAAGGACAGAAAACTTCACACTCTCATTCATAGGAGACATATCCTGTAACCCAGACCTTCTTGTTACTGTGCCAAAACACTTCCAGCATGCCTTTGTCGACCTTTTGTTGTTTAAATACTCTGGGGTGTTAGAGTGATACACAAGCAAAGGCTTCAGCTTAAAATCTCAAGAGGCATTGCACCCAACAGGAGAGTGAGCCTATCTTTCATAGCCTTATGCCCAGGTAAACTAGCCTCATCCTTAGTGATGTGCATTCTCCTGGGCATTTGCTTCCAGAATAGACCAGTTTCATCAATGTTAAAAACCTGCTGGTGAAGATAATCCTCCTGATCAACAAACCCTTGGAATTCAATTTTAAAGGTCTCGGCTGCTTTTTATTGGCACTGGATGCCTCCCCATGCCTTTCAACACTTGATATTTGCCCTTTTTTTGAAGTGCTCGAACCAGCTTCTGCTGGCCTTAAAGTCTTCAAAATGCACAGCACTGCCACTGGTTGATGGAGTTTTAAGTTTCAGATCGTCATAGATCTGAAACAATCATACAAGTGATGTTCCACGCACCATGCATTGAACAATAAAAAAAAGATGCTAATTGGATGGGAAAAATTGTACCAGTGATTTTCTGTGCGCCACTCATCTGAAAATTTTCACCCATTTATCGTTCCAGCTACATCGGAAAGCCATCAGTACCTGCAAATATCATCGGTCCTTAAAATAAAAAATCATATGGAAGGTATATCAGTTCCTGAGATTATCGGATGTCGATGTCATCGTAAGTCGAGGCCCCACTGTATACTTTACAAATCCATTAATTTCAAAATCAAGATAAATAGCTTTTTATTAATAGTTTTTTAAACAGATAAATTGTATTTGGCATATTAAGTAATAAACAAAAAAACAACACTATTTCTAAAGAAAAAAATGTAGTTTTTGAATAGAATGTTGATAAAAAAGCGAAATAGAAAAGGAAACTAAATGATTATGGGTAATTCTCAGAGCTCCTAACTATAGGTAGAAGTAAAGATATTATGTGATTTAGTCTATAAATTTTCTGAAACCGAGTTCAGTTTCTAGGAATTGGTACGTTTCAATAAGGAAAATCAGAACTATCTGATAAGTCTGCTTTATGAAAGATATAATGCAATAGGCCACAGACTCAGGAGTTTGCAAGACAGAAAGAATACAAGAAACAGTAACGTATTTAGCAGTCAAGAGTTTGAAACCCAATCATTCAAAGCACATAAACTTAAGCATCTTTGTGCCTGACTACTTGGCTATGGCAGCCTATAGCAAAACACACTGGTGTGCAAAACTTATGGACCAACACTATTTCTAAAGGTTACAACCACAAAACAAATGAAACAGCCTGTGGCGATTTGCACAACTGTGGCTATTCAGTAGAAAGCTGGTGCAGATGCAAAAATTTGAATCACGATAAGGGGGTTCACATAAACAGATAAAAGCAGCAGTTCAGCAGTTAGGTGAAAATTACCGAATGGTGAGCACGATTGTTACAGATGTTCGATTGGTTTCATACAGTGCTACAGATAACGAACTGGCCAGTAGACAACGTCTCGATGACTTTACCTGGGGTCGAATAATTGGGAAGCTCGAAGTGCGAGGATTGTGGCTGCGGAGTTCAGTATCGCCTGTAACATCATCTCACATGCGTGGTCAGCCTTCAGAACGACAGGTACAGCTGTTCAAAGGACCAGTAATGGTTGTCCACGAAAAACAACAACTAATGATGACTGCTATATACTCCTACAGGCTAAGAGGAACCGACACCAGACAGCGGGATCCATTGCAAACCAGCTGCACAGGAAGCAGAATATCGCAGTTTACTGTGGCCAAGCAACTCCACAAAGGTGGAGGTGGACTGTGTGCCCGATGGGCAGTATGCTGTGTCCCTTTAAAACCTGCCCATCGGAGACACAGTCTACAGTGGTGCATTGAACACAAGGATTGGACAGCAGTGCAATGGGATAAGGTACTCTTTACTGATGAGAGTAGATTCAGTCTCAGCAGTGATTCTGGATGTCAGCTAATCTGGTACGGTTGGCACATTGTATCACCTAGCAAAAATCACTGAAACGGATCGATATGGCAGTTGAGGTGTTCTCGTCTGGGGAGGCGTTATCTTGGATGGATGTACACAACTCCAGATACTGGAAGGCAGTACTGTAACTGGTGCATGCTACTGTACTGAGGTAATCCTTCCCCATGTGCATCTGTTCTGAGGTAATCCTTCCCCATGTACGTCTGTTCTGAGGTGCCATTGGCCCCGAGTTCGTGTTTATGGATGATAACACCACACCCCATTGCACTGCAGCTGTTGATATGCTTTTGGAAAGTGAGGATATTGTTCGTATGGATTGGCCTGCCCGTTTCCCCTGATCTAAATCCCAACAAACACATATGGGACACTCTGGGGAGACATCTAGTGGCACATCCACACCCACCAGAAAATGTCCACCAACTGAAGATGGCACTGACAGAGGAATGGATGATGTTAATGCAAGAACTTATCAACAACACTGTTCTAAGTATGGACAGGCAGTGCAAAGCCTGCATCGACATTAGGGGTGGCCATATCTCCTACTGAGGACCACCTCTTCCCTTTCTTCCATCTTTGGAAGTGATGCATCTGTATCATGGCAGCCAGTGCTATGTTGCCATTTTTGAATAAAGTCCCTCTGTCCGTTTTGTTTCCGTTGTTGTGTCGGTATTGTTTCCTTCATTTCTGTACCTCACAAGGTTTCTTCGTTGGTATGCTTTTCCCATATCTAGGCCATTCCTATGAGAAGCTACAGATGAAAACCTGACTGGTCCTTAAGTTTTGCTTACCAGTGTATTAACAAAATTCCAAAATGCATGTAACTAAATAGCCACTGTCACATGTAAACTCAGGCTCCCTTCACAGCTCTCACAAGTGATGCACACATTCCACTTGTAGTCTATTTCCATCTACACTAACTCCAAAGTATCAAAAGTGACAGTAGAAAAAGTCTCTTCAAACCTGAATTTTAAGTTTGGTAAATTTGTTTAAGTGGCAACTTGACGTGGGATCTTTAGTTACACAAATCCCCACAAAAAAAAAAATAAATAATAATAAAAATAAATAAATAACCAACTAACTAAATAATGATAAATAAATAACCAACAATTAGACCTTAACCAATCTAATGACCCATCAAGCATGCTTCATTTACAGAGCTTTTATCTATGGATAGTCCTCAAGGATTTGGAGAAACAGAGCATAATTCAAAACATCAAGGTACAGAGTTGACAGAGTTAAGTACAGTACATGACAGTGTTTTCAATAAAAATAAAATTTAAAATAATAATAATAATGGACCATAAAGTAAGCTTCTGCACTGTGTAAAAATATGTTAACGATATGGCTATCACAAACATGCTCCTCAATCATGTGGACTTTCAGAACCCCAAACCATACAATGTTGATTAATTTTGCTACCTCTAGGGAAGATTTTTTTTATTATTATTATTTATGATGACAAAGTCCTTTCGTCCTTTTTATTTATTTATATATATGTATTTTTATTTTTTTTTGTTCATCGGCTGATGCAGACAGCTGAAATTTTTTTTGGTAGTAGGGATTCAATGTTTGCAGTGTTTGGATTGTGCAAAAGTACAAAGGACTCGCCCCTCTTCAACAGTATCTTTAATAAGAAAATGCTCTAGATTTGCCACATGACATTTTAGCAGGATCTGTCATGTACCCAGTCAAACCTCTTTTTTCTTGGCATCTAACTTCCATGAAAACCAGTGTGCTTACATGCATGATAAGTAAAGTCTGCCAGGCTACTGACCATTCAGGATGAATGGCCAGTCTGCCATCTTTAAATTCGTGAAGTGACTTGTGAAGGTGCAGCGTCAACCCAAACTGATCTTGTGATAGACTTCTTGAATTTTTTCCTTTTGTGATAAGAAAATGTTGTTATGTGTATGTTTGTGCATATACACAGAGAACAAAACTAAGACTCCAAGGTGATGACAGGGGCACCTTCTAAGAAACCAGCACTTCGTAAAAAAATGAAACTGGCAAAGGTACAAGATATGGCCATATGTATATAAAGTGCTTAGCATCATAATACACAGCCATTTCTGAGTAAACAGAAAACAGAAACAGCCATTTCTGAGTAAACAGAAATGGCTGTGTATTATGATGCTAAGCACTTTATATACATAGTCTAAATTTGTTCGCAGCTTGAGGCTCTAGCCCTAAATGCGCCTTAGTCTAGATATGGCCATATTTAAAACAAAAATTAGATTACTAATAATAAATAACAAATTTATTCTTTTATCACAAAAATAAAGTTTCCAGAGAAAGAAATACAAGTACTGGATTACACAGGTATACATCCTAGAGAAATACTTTTACTAATGTGGTTATCAACAGGTGCTTCTGTTTATCAATTTGAGTGGTGAAGTCACCAGTAGCTCAGTCATTGCAATCAATAAATATAGTACTAGTGAAAATTTTTAAAGCATTGACAAATATCTTAAAAGCAAACAATTAAAAGAATATTGTATATAATTCAATACGTACCCCTTCTTTTGCAGAAAGTAGCTGTCGTTCTGCAGCTGCTTTTTTTGAATTATAATGGCGAATTTCTAACTCATGAGTTAATTGAAGCCAGTGTTGCAGGGCAGGTGGTGCAGCCCAAGATCGAGATTCAAGAATCTTTTCAGTCCGATGCAAGTCTTCTGTAGTATGCCGCAATTGTTCTTCTAGTTCTGTTATTCGAGCAAGATCACTTATTTCAGAAGCTATCCCGTCATGTCCTTGTTGCTGGAGTAACTGTTGCTGTTAATTAGTTGTTTAACAATATTAAAATAATTTTTTTTTAAATACTCTGAAAATTTAACTTATTTCAAAGTTATTTTCAAGTCACAGATAAAAATAATACAGACATATTATTTCTAAGTCTACAAGCCTTCAACATTTTAATAATTGAAAGATTTCTCAATTTTTAATCTATTTTATCATGAAAACTTGATTTTCTAAATCCAAACTTTGGCTTTTTGAACTAACTTTCCATGACATTTATACAACTTTTATATTATATTTTGAATATTAAAATAAATATCAAACCCCTGTAGTCAGTGAAACTTTCTTTCTCTAAATTGAGTGCATTAATATAGAAGTTTTAAAGCTGAAAAAAAAAAAATCATTTTAAATGTAATTTTATTACTTAAGAATTTATTCCAGAACCATTAGGTTACAAGACTGCTTAATAAACTTTTTGTGTATTACACAAAAAGTTTTAACTCAAAATAATGACCTTTGTTGTCTAGAATTTTTTTTAGTAATGAGAGAGAGAGAATGTTATAAATGAATTCTTGTTTCAGTCACTGTCATCATGTCTTAAAACTGAAAACAACGATGAATTTTATTTTTATCACCACATTACTAACAAGGTTAATTATGAGGGCATCACTAGACTCTGGAAAGATTCCTTTGGATTGGAAAAGTGCCAAAATATTGTAAGTATAAAAAGGAGGTTCTAAGAATGAAGTTGGTAACTACATACTAGTTAGTTTGACTACATGATAGAGAAAATCTTGGAGGCAATTATTACAAGTGTAATCTAGGGAAGTTTATATAAACCGATAAGCCAAAACATTATGACCAGTGAGTCGTTATGCAAATTGAAGAAACTGCAAGTGAACTATGGCGCATGCCATAGTTCACCTGCAGTTTTTTTTTACCATGCATGGGTCGGGACACGGTATAAAAAACACCTGATACTGAGCTCTGTTAATCAGTGTTACTCTTGTTCTTCAGATGGGAGAGGACTTAAGAGAGTTTGACAACGGTCAAATTGTAATGGCCAGACAAATGAGTCGGAGCATATCCGAAATGGCATGGCTGGTGGGATGCTCATGGTCAGCCGTGGTTAGTACCTTCCGAAAGTGGTCCGAGGAGGGAAGACTCACGAACTGCCGGTGAGGTGTTGAACGACCACGGCTCGTCAATGCTCGAGTCGAGTGAAGGCTCTCCCGGATGGTATGTGGCAACAGAAGAGTGACTATGGTGCAACTCACCGGTAATTGGAATGCTGGTGACAGGAGTAATGTGTCACAATTCACTGTACATCGAACCCTGCTGAAAATGGGGCTGCATAGCCGCAGGCCGCTCCGAGTGCCCATGCTGACCACGGTTCACCGGCGACAGTGCCTACAATGGGCATGCGAGCATGCCCATTGTAGTCACTAGACCTTGGGTGATTGGAAGAAGGTCGTCTGGTCTGATGAATCATGTTTCCTGTTGCACCATGTGGATGGCTGGGTACATGTGCATTGTTTACCTGGGGAGGTGATGGCACCTGGATGCAAAAACAAGCCGGTGGCAGCAGTGTCATGCTTTGGGCAATGTTCTGCTAGGATACCCTGGGCCCAGTCATCCATGTGCCAGGCACTCTGATGTTTACAACCCACCTAAACATCATTGCTGACCAAGTACACCCTTTCGTGGCAACAGTCTTCCCCTCTGGTGGTGCAGTCTTTCAGCAGGAATATGCCATGCCACACTGCCCGGATTGTTCGAGTCTGGTTCGCGGAACATGATCTGCGGAATCTCAAACACAGACCTTACAGGAGTTAAAGGATCTGCTGGTTACATGTTGGTACCAGATACCACAAGACACATTTAGAAATCTTGTAGTGTCCATGCCTCACCAGATATGAGCTGTTTTGGCTACACGTGGAGGACTAACCTTATATTAGGTAGGTGGTCACAATGTTTTGGCTCATCGGGGTAGACATGGAATTCTGAAGAACATCATACAACATGGTTTTAATTAAGGGAAAATCATTATGGGTTATGTTAAGGGAAAATCTCATGAATCGTCTTTAAACAGTCTGATGCAAATAAAGTATCTATTTTCTCTTAAGGTAGTCTTCATTTTGGTCTGCACATCCAGTGGCTTATGCCATTGGATATGCAGACCAAAATGAAGGTCTCCTAATGAATTCTGCAGTGGGCCCACCAATTTTCTCTTAACACCACTCTGTGTGTGTGTGTGTGTGTGTGTGTGTGTGTGTGTGTGTGTGTGTGTGTGTGTGTGTGTGTGTGTGTGTGTGTGTGTGTGTGTGTGTGTTGCATGAGTAAATTCAAGATTTGATTAAGGAAAGAATTTTAGATTCACAGGACTCTCTGATTCATTTTAACATTTACATTAATTAATATGCAAATTTACCAAAGAAATTAATGTATAAGCATACAAAAGCTTTATAGTCCAAAGAAATTAATTTAAAATTTTCTTTACCTATGTTCCTAAGTTGATAAAATGATGTTTACGATGCAGTCTTTCATTAATATCACCATTGGCAGTAAATTTGTTATGATCAAAAATAATGTCAAACAGAAAGGCAAAATTTAGCAACTTATACTTTTCTCTCTCTCTAACTTTAATCCTGACAATAATAAATACAATCGAACTTGGTTATAATGAGCACAGAAATAATGAGATCACGGTTGCTGCAATGAGCAAAAAGCTATAATGATTTTAATTTATGCATGTTCCCACACAATATCTCACTGTTATAGCAAGCATACTACATGGATATACCATACAAATTTTGGTAACTATGCAAACATTCTTGATTGCTTGGGTAGTCGAAAAAATCCAATTCTTGGAATAGATAAAAATGAAAAGGGCGACTTAGCTTTTATGACCACCTGCATCAGATTAGTGGCAGGTTTATGACCTTGTCCTTTTGGGGATGGGGGCTATACAATAGTGCATTGGCATTCCGCTTGTCACATTACCCTATTTACAGATTGTCTTGTATTCACTAAACCATAAATTTATTTCGGGACTTCTAAGAATTTTGGAAATGGGACTTCTAAAAGAAGTTTGTATGCAGATCACTTCACTGTCATTTTAAAGTGAAATCAGTTAGAAACAAACCCTTCCTTCGGAAACATGTCTACTAACAAAAGAAAGTGTCTCTCGATTCGCGAAAAAGTCGAAATTATTCATGAGTTAGAATGTGGTGCAAAAAATGTTGAAGTATGTAAAACGTTTTCTTTGTCCTCTTCAACAGTATCCACATTGTGGAAGAATAAACACGTTTGCAGCACTGGAAAAGAACATAACCGAAAAAAAAAAAAAAAAAAAATTTAGAAAGTGCAAGATTACAAATGTCGATGAAGCATTGCTTCAATGGTTTATTACACAAAGAAGTGCTGGATTTTCAATAGGCGGTCAAATCTTGAAGGCTCAAGCAGAAATATTTGCTAAACAATTTGGACACAACAATTTTGTATATAACAACAGTTGGCTGGATTGATTTAAAAACCAAATAGAAGCATATTTATACAAATAATATGTAGGAATACTAATATTATTTTTTCTCTCTAATATTTCTTTTGTTTTTTGAATCTCTTTTTTATCAAGTTATTGAGAATCAAAAAAATAGGAGGTAGATTAAATTCATCACTGATATAGTGAGTAACGGTTATAAGGAGAAAATTTTGTTGATCCCTTAATGCATATTACAACCAAGTTCAACTGTATATGTCAATGGGTAAATTTCTCATTGGTCAGCTTCTCAATGTTACCATGATATTTCAGATTTCAGAAAATTTTCAGCCACAAATTTACTCGATTATGTATAAGGTGGTGATATCAAAAAGTTCAGGAAGTGGCTTTGTATCTTCACATTGCAGCATCATCATGAGTTGTAACTTAATGCAACATGTTTAGACATAAAAATGCAGGAATCATTCATGTAAATGTTTTATGCATTTTACTGCATTTTAATATGAATGATTTTATTGAGCAGTCAATTTGCATCAAATTTACATAAAATTAGGGCAAAGTGCAATTCAGCCCTGGAAAGATTGTGCAAGGCTCAAGGGGTAGAATTTTTTTCAGCCTGGTCTGTACTTGTTAACAGAAGGGACTGCTTCTACAGGGATGGGATACACTTAAATAGAAAGGGTGCAAAAATTTATCTGCTGATGCCATCGAGGCAGTGTTAGGTGGGTCGGAAAACTGCTAGCTTGGGGGGATACAAGGACTAACAGATTAACAGTAGCCACTGGCAGAGGTGAAGGTGATTCTTGCATTGCTTCTATTGGAATGAGCAACAGCCTGGAAAACAAGATGCAGGATATTTCAGAGACTGCCGGGAGTCATTGTGGTACAAGTAAACACACGGGTTGTGTTAGGATAGTTAAGAAAAAGAACAGGTGCATGTATACTTGCGTGTACACCAATGCTGGGAGTTTGGTAAATAAATTTGATGAATTTGAAGTATTGCTCAAAGCATCAAAGGCGGATATTGTTGGGATATCAGAGACGTGGTGTCACACAGATATAAGGAATGCAGAACTGGAATTTGGGGAGTACAATGTCTACAGAAAGGATAGACAGGATAGGAAGGGAGGAGGGGTTATGCTATTAGTTAATAAACACATAAAATCCAAGGAAGTGAAGCCAGTCGACATCGCTGGACAGTGCAGTGTCGAGTCAGTTTGGTGTGACATAAACACTGGGAGATCAAAATTGAGAGTAGGATTGTGCTATAGGCCTAATGACTCTGATGTTGTTGTTGTTATTTGGTTTTTAGGAGCATTAGCAGCTAAGGCCATATTGCTCCGGGAATATGCGGTGGTCATTCCCTGACCTTTCCGCATCCTCCGTATCTGGTGGTGACGGGCTCGAACCCCGGTCTAATCAAGAAGCGTGTGCTACGCACTGCTGCTCCTTCCCACCTGGCTACGGAAGCACCCCAATGACTCTGAAGAGTATAATAAGAAACTGTACAGGGAAATAGAGTGGGCCAGTAAATCAGAGAGTCTTATAATGGGGGATTTTAATTTCCCAGATATTGACTGGAATTTGTGGTTGGTCACTCACACACTAGCAAGGCTTTTGTGGATTTATTGGATGATTGTTTTCTACATCAGCATGTTCGGAAGGCAACTAGAGGGAGTAATACTCTTGATTTGATTATCAGTAGTGATTCTTCATGCATTAAGAATCTGCAGATAGAGGAACCACTAGGTGGCAGTGATCACAGTGTGCTCAAGTGGGATTTACTCAAAGAGGTAACTACCATCAGGGGTAAAGGGAAGGGTTATTGCTTTCGTAAAGGCGACTACTATGGTCTGAGACAGTATTTAAATTCTATGCAGTGGGACCAACTGATGATATTACCAACAGCAAATTCAAAATGGGAAGCATTCAAAGAAGTTATCTTGGAAGCTACTAGGCTTTACATACCAACTAAGAAATATTGTTCAAGGTTTAGGCCAAAATGGATGTCAGATGAACTAATGAGACATATGGCAGAGAAGAAAAATGCTTGGGATACATATAAATAAACACATGACAGAGAAGCCTATGATAGATATAAGTTGATCTGTAACAAGTTACATAGGAGGTTAGGCAGGCGAAGGCAGATTACGAGAAATCTTTGGCAAGGGATGCAAAGAAAAACAGCAAAGAGTTCTTTACTTATGTAAACTCTAGAAGGAAGGGGCTGAATCAGATTGGTCCACTTGATATCGATGGTTCAACTGTTGATGATCCTGCTCAGGTAGCTAACAAACTAAATGAATATTTTGCATCGACATTCACACATGAGGAGTTATTCAGTGAGGGGAATGCCAGAGGTGTATTCAATTCTGGCAGTAAGCTAGATATCTTGTTATAACTGAGAGTAAAGTGGAGGAGAAACTGTTGAAGATAAACACAAGAAAGGCATCTGGGTGGATGGGATCTATCCAGTTATATTAAAGGAGGCAGCAAAGGAAGTAAGCAAACCCTTAACCATAATTATGACAGCTTCCTTGAACTCAGGGAAGGTACCCATAGACAGGAGATGTGCAAATGTGACCCCAATTCACATAGGAGGATCAAAGGCTGACACAAGTAATTATAGACCTGTGAGTTTAACTTCTGTTCCAGGAAAATAAACGGAGGCACTGGTTAAAGAAGCACTGCAGGATCATCGAGACAAGACTTCAGTTATAGCTCGGACACAGCATGGTTTTGTTAAGGGGAAGTTTTGCCTGACCAATTTGATTGGATACTATGATGCAGTCACAAAAGAACTGGATGCAGGGAATAACTTTGATATTATATGCTTGGATCTTAGAAAGGCTTTTGATACTGTTGCACATGGAAGACTGCTGCACAAATTGGAGCAGTGTGGCATTGGAAGCAAATTGCTGCTATGGATGAAGGGGTAGTTGAGGCTGAGAAGACAGAGTGGTAATCAATGGACATTGCTCATCGTGGACTAATGTTATCAGTGGAGTCCCTCAGGGTTCAGTGTTGGGTCCATTATTGTTTTCTGTATTTATAAATAATATTGATGATGGTATATCCAGCTTAATGTCCAAGTTTGCAGACGATACAAAAGTTGGCAGGGTTGTTAAGGATACTACTGACACTATGCTGCTGGAACAGGATCTGGAAAGGTTGAGCAGAATGGTTGAGAGGTGGCAAATGAAGTTTAACATTGACAAATGTAAAGTACTACATATGGGAAACAGCAACCCCAGAGCAACACATCAACTCTGTGGTACAACACTGACAGTGGTAGAGAATGAAAAGGACCTGGGGGTAATTTTGCAGGCAGATACGAAGTTCTCTGAGCAGTGCAGATGGGCTGCAAGAGTAGCTCATGGTGTCTTATCAATGATATACAGGAATTTTTCTAGCAGGGATAAGGAGGTGATTATTCCCTTGTATAAGGCAATGGTCAGGCCACACCTTGGGTACTGTATATAGTTCTGGAGGCCTCATTTCAAGAAGGATGTAGAGCTGCTGGAACGAGTACAGAGAAGGGCAACGAGGTCAGTGAATGGAACAAAGGGTTGCTCTTATGAAGAAAGGCTTAAGTTTTGCAAATTACAGTGTCTGGAGACTAGGCACACCAGTGAAGTGATCTGACAGAGGTGTATAAAGCCTTGAATGATTTGAGCATGCTCAATGCTGATGGGATTTTGCCTCTTGCTCAGAATAATCACCTGAGAGGGCATAAATTCAAATTGAGGAAAGACAGATGTAGGATAGATGTCTGGAAATTTGCCTTTAGCCAGCGGGTAGTTGGTTGGTGGAACAGACTTACATCCTTTGTTGTGGAAGTTGATAGCCTAAATAAATTTAAGGCTCAGCTGGACAGGTATTTCGAATGATTGGAGGGATGAAGTGGAAGTGTTTTTTTTTTTCTTTTCTGGCTGATGCTGCATAAGCTTGCTTTCTTGCATCATATGCCTCTACTAATGCTAATGCTAATAAATCTATGAAATGTTAAAATCAGCTTTCAGAGAAGTGCTATGTTCATTTTAAAACTGAAACCTACTGCAAAGCCTAAAGAGAGCCTCAGGGAAATGGCACATTCCACTAAAGAACTACTTAGAAAGTTCTCCATCACTGTCATCTCTCATCCAATATATTCAACAGATTAATAGCTACCTGCAATTTTATTTTGTTTCCCAAATTTAAAGCCTTCTTGAAATGTCACATATTTCAACAAATGAGGAAAGTATTCAGGATGAGATATCAGAACTATTAGCAATTCCAAAAGGAGCCTAGCAAGAATACTTCTAGAAGTTGCAGAAGCTTTCCTGATAGGCTTATATACAGTGCCAAGGAGACTAATTCACAGGTGATCTGTCCAATTAGTCGGTAAGCTAAATCATTTCCCAAATATTATTTTAGTTCCTTAACTTTCTGATCACACTTTATATTTGTGTAAAGATTAATGTTAGAGTGAACAGGGTGCAGAAATAATGTGATAAAAAATATAACACAGAAGTGCAGTGGCCTTATGGTTCCCTCAGTATACATCCAAAGTTTTTTGCTTCTAACTTTCATTGTCTGTGAGCTATGCTGCTAGTGCATGTGTGCGTGCGTGTGCACAGCACACACATTTTTTTATAGATACGACTAAAAAACATTATGCTAAAATCACCTGTGTCTAGTAATATAAAATCTTTACTTCCTCACCTTAGCAGTTGTGATTTCATCCTGTAATCTACGTTCAAGATTTTGCTTCTCGATAGCAACAGTCTCCTGTTCTAGTCTTGCCTTATCTAATCTAAAAAAATTATTAGCTTCATGAGCTTTTATCAAAAATTTTTCACTTTAATAGAATTTTAACATAAAACAAGTAAAATTTAAAAAAATTGATACAGAGTCCATTTACATCAAATTTAATTATTTAGTGATCTAATTATTTTGTCTAATCAACATAATTAGCTTCGAAATCATGTAGGAATCTGAAAAATTAAACTGTGTTAAATAAATACATGGAAATAAACGATGGGGAGGGCGATTATACTTAAGGTTTTCTAGTATATTTTAAATTATTTATTCTCACCGTACAATTCTATATAATAATAAACCTTAAAGCATGTTAATAAAGAACACTAACATCACTTGTGTAAACTAACTTTACAGGATAACATTTTTTTATCATATATAACAAAAGTAAGAAAGTTATACAGATAGGAAAGTTATGTCTAACTTTCTTATCTAGTATAATAAAAACAAAATCTGAAAAAAAAAAAAAAGAAAAAAAAGAAAACAAAAAAAGCAATTTAAATTTAACATTAATAAATGTATGGTACTGCATATGCATAAAAGTAATCCCAGATTGCCATACCAACTGTGTAGTACTACACTCGGGAGAGTGGAAGAAAAAGACCTGAAGATAATTGTGCAGTCAGATATGAAGTTCCCAGGACAGTAGGGTGTGGCATCCACACAGCTTGGAGAAATTCTGCCAATCTACGTTACCAGTCAATACTAGGTGGTAGAACGCTCTCATCAACAGGTACAATACCACCATTTTGCTTATTGGAGGATTCAAATGGTGAAACCTATGTTTAGTGTTCAGAGCAAAGCTCTGGCCACCCTCCCCTATCTATCCTATCATGTAGTATGATTGACATCTTTTAATGTTAGGATATACATCATGGCAAGATACAATCTTCCTTACATCTTGGGCGCCTCCATAGCCAGGTGGGAAGGAGCAGCAGTGCGTAGCACATGCTTCTTGATTAGACCGGGGTTCGAGCCCGTCACCACCAAATACGGAGGATGTGGAAAGGTCAGGGAATGACCACCGCATATCCCGGAGCAATATGGCCTTAGTTGCTAATGCTCCTAAAAACCAAATAACAAACAAACCTTACATTTTGAGAGTACAGCTCTAAAAAGGTGTTTGCAGGCTGGCTGCTAGATAGTCCACCAGAACAAACCTATTGGTAATGCTCTAGGAGGCTTCTGGATCAGCTAGTGTATAATCTCACTGCCTCTATAGCCTCTATACTCTTCCAGATAGTGATTGGAGGGAGTTTATGTAGTTCTTGCCTGCATTTTCTTACTACTGAATACATCTTGAATAGCCAAACTAATAAAATAAACCTATCCACAAAAAGATCTAAACCTCCCAAACACTACCTTGTTCGTTTCACAAATATATGTTGTCTCTGTTCCAACCTCGATGACATCCATTTCCACTTACAATCTGCGTAACCCCACATACTTTTCCTGACAGAATCCCAATTATCAGATGATTCAATCATTGCTCATCTCAGTTGTCCTAATTATTCACTTCAAAGGTGGTAGGTTGTTTGTTTGTTATTTGATTTTTAGGAGCATTAGCAACTAAGGCCATATCGCTCCGGGAATATGCGGTAGTCATTCCCTTGACCTTTCCGCATCCTCCATATTTGGTGGTGATGGGCTCAAACCCCCGGTCTAATCAAGAAGCATGTGCTACGCACTGCTGATCCTTCCCACCTGGTTACGGAGGTGCCAAGTGGTAGGTACTTGTGTTCACAAGTACCTACCACTTGGCGCCTCCGTAACCAGGTGGGAATAATGTTCACAACTCCAGCTGGCTTACGTTTTCTAGTCACCGGACCCTGCTGGTCGAGATGCTGATGCTGATATTCCCTGTCAGAGACTTAGTAATTTGGAATCCCCTCTTTTCGATCTTCTCTGGCTTAAAATCACTCTATCCCATTCTGTCAAATTTATCTCTTGACTCCATCATTATCCAAACTACATAATCACTTGGAACTCTTTGACTTCCTCTCTTTAAAACTTTACTTTCTTCATTCCAATTTTCCGAACAATGAGGTAATTTTCCTTGGTGATTATAATGTTCACAACTCCAGCTGGCTTACGTTTTCTAGTCACCGGACCCTGCTGGTCGAGATGCTGAGGCTTTTGCAATTACTAATCACCTAGCACAAATTGTTCATTTACCTTTCAGAATACATGACAATCCTAACCACACAGCCAACAACGCTTGATCTTTTCTCACAAACAAACCTTCTAAACACACAGCTGAGGTGAGTAGTCCTCTAGGAATCTCAGATCACAACTTGGTGATGGTCTCTTCTCCAATCGAGCCTTTCTCTTGTGGCTATTCTCAACCTCATGTTGTTTGGCATTATAAGAATGAAAAATGGAATGATCTGCAACATTTCTTTTCTTCTTTTCATGGTCAGATTACTGTTTCAAATCTTCTGATGTCAGCATTTGCTCAGATCACACACTGCCTTAAATCTCATCCTTTATCTAAACCTTGGTTTTACAATAAGTGCACTGAGGTTGTTCAAGATAAGAACATTGCACTTCACAATTTGCTTGCATCCAAATCTCCAGGTTCGTTTTTCTGGCTACACCAAAGCTCGATACAACTGTAAAGCAATTTTTAATTAGTCCAAACTAGATTTTGACTACTATTTGTACAAGAAAACTTGCTTCTTGTACAAATAGTAGTCAAGTATTCTGGTCTCTTGCAAAAGCTATTGGCCCTAATTTTGCCCATCTCTATTTCCAACTCCATTAAAACTGGATGGTTCTACTGTCATCAGCTTAAGATAATGCTGACCTGCTAGCATCCTATTTTTCTTCTAACTCGTGTACTGATTACCTTAGTAAACTACCTCCTATAACATTCCCAGCATTTTCCAGTTCAATGTACTCCTGTGCTCTTCGGTTAAAAGGATTTTGAACAGTTTTGATGCAAAGAAAGAATCGGGTAATGATGTTATTTCTCCATTTGCTCTCAAAACCTCTGCTCCTGAGCTTATACCTGTTCTGTGTTGCCTTTTCACACTTTCTTATTACACCTGCTTTTTCCCTTCTGCTTGGAAATTTGCACATATCCAGCCAGTTACCTAAAAAGGGGAACAAATCCCTCCCATCCAATTATCATCCCATTGCACTTACTTCTACTCTTTCTAAAGTAATGGAGAAATCTATTAACCACCAACTCCTAAACTACCTAAAAACCTTCCATCTAATCAATGATTGCCAGTATGGATTCCATCAGTGTTGATCCACTGGAAATATACTAACTTATGCTACTCAAATATGGACAAATTCAATTTGATAGTATGAACCAGAGCTGTAATGCTCAATAATGGACAAATTCAATGGAAAAATTCAGTGAAACTCAAGCAGTTTCTCTTGACAGTTTAAAGGCAAAAGATCACATCTGGCATAAAGGTCTTTTAAATAAGCTTCCATTGCATGGTTGTCAACTGTTTTTGTAATTGGGTATCCAGTTTTCTCTCTGACTGTGAGTTATGGCAGATGGTGCTCTAACTTCTCCACTAATGTAGGTGTTCCCCAGTGTTCAGTTATTTCTTTCACTCTTTCCCTCTTGTATATTAATGACCTTCTTCCATTGATCGGAAATCCTATCTACAGTTTTGCTGATGATAGCACATTGCATTCCACCTTCCAGTTTGAGAAACCTTGCCCTGCAAAAACAGCTTCAACTTCTGAAATGTCCATTATCAATTCCTAAAATGCTGATCTCCAGGTAATTCTCCAATTGGGCATAGATAACTTAGTTGATTTCAATCCTTCTAACACTCTGTCCTATCTTATATTTTGCAAAAAAGATTCTGCTGGTCCTATTCTTATCTTCAATGACACTCAGATTTCTAAACATGATCGCATATCTCTATTAGGAATTACAATGACTTCTATTCTCTCTCTTGGCATAAGCACATCACAAATATTGCTTCCTCTTTATCTAAAAAAATTGGGTTTTCTCTTTCGCTTCTAAGCTGTTCACTGTACAAATCACAAATCCACCCTATCTAGATTCCATCTAAAAGAGGATAGTTAGATTAATTAATGAATAGTCTCTAATGCAGTCTCTCCACTCTGTCTCACAGTTGTTCTGTTTCTACTGCATGCCTTTCTATAGATATTTCCATGGACACTGTTCTTCTGAATTGGATTCTATAATTCCCACTCTCTCTCTCTCTCTCTCTCTCTCTCTCTCTCTCTCTCTCTCTCTCTCTCTCTCTCTCTCTCTAAACCAGTCCAAAGATATGTCATGACCACCAGTCAGCATCCTTTTACCGTCCAAGTTCAAACTCACAGAACCAAGTTATCTTCTTTCTCATTTATTCCTTCAACTTTCATTTTCTGGAACAACCTCCCTTCATACATACTTCCCAAAAATTTCAAGTCTAATTTCAATAAGTATTTTCTTCCATCTCCCAACCTTCAACCCATGCATGGTACTAAGTACTTTGGTTATAATACCTTTCCATGCTTTGGGTTTTCATAAAAAAAAGCTCATGGAGTTTTTTCTTGATATACAGAAATTTTGCTAGAAGGGACAAGGAAGTGATTATCCTGTTATATAAGACAATGATTAGGCCACATCTTTAGTACTGCATACAGATCTGGGGCAGAGAAGGGCAACAAGATCAGTGAAGGGAATGAACAGGTGGTCTTATCAAGATAGGCTTCAGTTCTGCAAGTTTCAGTGTCTTGAACCTAGGTACCTGCAAAGTGATCTAATCAAGGTTTTTAATGCTTCGATTGGATTGGGCAAGCTCAATGCTGATGGCATTCTTCCTCTTGCTCAGAATACACACAGGGGGCATAAATTCAAATCGAGGAAGGATGGTTGCAGGATAGGTGTGAGGAGGTTTGCCTTAAGCCAGAAGTTGTTAAATGTTGGAACAAACTTCCATCTGGTGTTGGAAGTTAGAAAGAAAAAAAAATCAAGGAAGAACTTGACAAATTATTAGAGGGGTGGAGAAGTGATTTGGAAGGGTGGTTTTTTTTTTTTTTTTTTTTTTTGTTAAGGCTTCATAAACTTGCTTCCTTGCATCATACGCTGGTAATAATAATAAAAATATGATAAGTGTTTAAGAAAACATGAGAAAATCTGTTATGCACTCACTTCTAATATCTAACAACTTTATTGCAATCAGAAAACAGGATAATGAAATAAATACAATTGATGTAGTATCTTAAATACGAATGTTACAAAATAAACAGAATTTATAATTTTCATTTATGCACTTTTAAACCCGTGATTTAGCTGTAATTTTATTATTATTCTTAAAGAGGAAACAACAGCATTAACCGATACCTCCTAGCATCTCCTTACCAATTTTCAGCTTTCTGACATTGTTATTTTTACAGTAATTACTTCAAATTTTGTGTGCCAACACATTTTCAATTTTTTTCCATCCCAATGAAATTTATTTTAAAATATACTATGTGTAATGCTAAAGGTAATACAATGGAAAATAGAAAGGCATGTGTAATACAATGGAAATAGAAAGACAAGTTAAGTTGCAATTCTTTAGTCATACTTTCCCACATTCCATTCAGATAAACTTATTTCCATAACTTCAGAAAAAAAAAAAAAAAAAGGAAAACACAACATAGCATAAATTGACTGGGAGATACTCCGATAAAAGGTGCACCCAGTACACTTCAACAATTGGATGTAAGTGATGTGGCTAATTTTAAATTTTTATTTTTCAATAATTATATTCCTTAGGCTTAAGAGAACATGTTATTCTATTTATTTATAGCCAAACTTCTCCAATAGCAAAGCAATTGATGATGTAAATCGAAAGTCAAACAACCAATGAATAAAACAATTATTATTGGCATTGTTTTAATACATTTTTATTTTAATTTTTAAATTTAATTCATCACATATGGCATGACATTCATCAGAGGATTAACCTAATCTAATGCAGTTTTCAAATGAAACAGCAAAAGTGAAAGCGAGAGAGATGGAGATGACTCTCTCACATAACAGTTATTTTGATTTTTTTTTAGGAGCATTAGTAACTAAGGCCATATTGCTCCGCGGATATGTGGTGATCATTCCCTGACCTTTCTGCATCCTCCATATTTGGTGGTCACAGGCTCGAACTCCGGTCTAATCAAGAAGCGTGTGCTACGCACTGCTACTCCTGCCCACCTGGCTATGGAGGCACCTCTCACACAACAGTAGCATGCATCAAGATTTCAAACAAGAGAGCATCTTCTTACCTGTTCCCAGAGCAGACCATGGTTTTTAAAACAAATCAAGACAGTGGAAGAATCCAAATGATATATATAAATATACCTTTTTCAAAATTAATTTTCTGAAAATTAAGACCTTCTCTATAGCCCCACAACTTAAATGATGGCCTTCCACAGACCAGATCTGGTCTGTGGAAGGCCATCGTTTAAATTGTTGAATTGACCCAGATCTGGTCATTACTTTATTATTAGGGGTGTAACAACATTAAGCTCAAGTCATGATAAATAACATTAAGTTATACTAGTGCTCTTTTAATGCTGACACCCCTAAAAATAAACTGGCACAATTTTGGATCTGTGCAAGGGCCACCATTCAAGTTGCCAAGTTATAACAGATAATCTTATACCACAGTTTACTTTAAAATATCATATCATATGTTAACTAGGTTTTAAAAACAGCTTTGCATACTATTTAATTAACAGCATATCAATTTCTAGTACAAAACATTTATATGCCTTTTATTTTAATAATTAAAAAAATAGTGTACATGTTTTACTAGCTCTGTAATTCTGATTAGTGATCAATACTTTCTCAATACACCTTATATATACTCTTTCTGTTCTTCACCACCTTGATTGCAGTATCCCCCAATCGTTATGTTCTTCTGGGATTACTGCTAGTTCATATGAAGTACCTTGCATTATTCAGCCTTGTAAGCATGGCATCTGTTCCAGGGAAAATAATGGAGTCAGTGGTTAAAGAAGTAATGCAGGATCATTTTGCCAGGAATGAAGCTGTACAGCAATCACAGCATGGGTATTTTAAGGAGAGACCTTATCTGATTAGCTACTATGATGCAGTAACAAATGTACTGGATGCAAAAAAATAATTTTAACATAAATAAAAATAAATTTTCTGTTTATACTGTGGTATGACCGCAAAGACATCATATACTAAGATTTCAGTAAAGCTTTTGGCACTGTTCCACATGAAAGATGCTATACAAATTGGAACAGTGTAGCTACTTATAGAGGAATGGTTGGTTGAGTTCCAGAAGACAGAGGGTGGTTATTAATGGAAGCTGCTCTTCTTGGACCATCATTACTGGTGATGTTCCTCAGAGTTTAGTGAGGGGGGGCCTAACTGTTTTCAATATTTATTAATGATGTTGATAAAGGTGTATCGCACTCAATATGAGTTTGCTTGCAACAAGACCTAGAAAAATTGACATACATACTGAGAAGTGGCAACTGAGGTTTAACATTGGTCATTAGTTTATTTTTATTTAACTTAGTATCTGAAAGAGGTGTATCCTGCAGGGGAGTGGTAGTGATCCCCCTTTGCAATTTATGTTGTAAGGACTGGAGAAAATGTTTAATGAAGTCTCTCCTCTTCTGGTGTTACTCTACTGCTAGAATTTTAGGAGCTTGCAAGTTGAAGTTGATAAATGCACAGTACTGCATATGGGTAGCAATAAACTCAGAATTACATACCACTCGTAAAGTTCTCGACTTTACGAGTTAATTCGTTCCTAGCACGCGCTCATAAAGTGAAAACTCGTAAAGCGGGAATTCATTTCCCATAGACATAATGTTAAAAATAGTGGTTACATTACCAACAATGAAATTAGTTAGCTAATTAGTTTATGTTTAAACAATGATTAATTTATCTAAAGAAATGAAATCGTAGCCTGTAAAATCAAGCAAATTATAATAATAGAGAAATTATTTATGACTTACAAATGTTAAAGAATGTTTATTCTTCATCATCATCGACTAAATGCACACTCATTGATCACTCATTATTGGCTCGGCACTCGTTGGTTTGTTGCATAAGGATTTGTCTTCTTCAGAAATACTTCAAGAGGCGTTTGTTTCAAGATAATCTTCTCTTTTAATTATAAATTTCGCGATTGCATGCATAAGCATTTTTTAACAGCACACACAAATTGCAACTAACATGATTCGCGTGGAGTAACAAGTTTACGAAGCTTAAAAAAAAAAAAAAAGGAATGAAGAGAAGATTCTGAAAATTTATTTGTTTTTTATATGATTGAAGATTTCAGTAAAGGGAAACACATTTCAAAATAATAAAGTAAAAACCCACACGTAAAAATCCAGCTATCGGTATTATCGCAAATGTAATAAGATTGAGTTTATTGTCTGTTTATAATTAGATGCACTAACAGAAAAGCCCAATAAACCGGAAAGTGCAAATTGTTTTATGGCAGTGACCTCCAGAAATGCGCTTTAGTAAAATATCACAAAGGCGTTCAAAAAGTGATTCTTATAAAGGAACATGTGATAACAATGAAAGTGTAGTGCATTTTAATGATTTGAATTAGTAACTGATACAATTTACAAACCACATTCAAGACCTTTTATATGGCCTTAAGGTCACGCTCGTGACCTTAAAAATGAAATTTTAGAGAGATAAATAGCTTAGTTATACAACGAAAATTTCAACTTCCAAGATCTTGAAACGAATTACCAAAAAACAATGTGTTAATGGGTTCACATTACGATATTTTCATGATACGATGGTGTCTCTGGAACTGATTAATATCGTAAAGCGGGGTACACTGTATTGTATAGCTATGCGTGGTTTGGATGCGGTATTTATGAATGTTTAACATTCATGTTTTGCAATTAATGTTCGTATTTTCGATTTTGTTGATACTTGATACTTGGGGGGAAAAAACTCGCAAACGCGGAAACTCAAAGCAAAAACTCATAAAGCAAGAACTGCCTATACATGCATTTTTCCAACACATTTTCAATTAGCGAGCTAGTACTGTTCATGGGACTCTGTCAATGATACGCATGCATTTTTCCAGCAGTGAGGAGGTGGTTGCTATCCCATTGTATGAAGCAATGGTTAGGCTGTATTTTGAGTAATGCATGCAAGTCTGGAAGCTTCATTTTAGGATGTGGATCTATTGGAACAGGTGCAGAGAAGAGCAACAAAATTAGTCAGGAGCACAAAATAATATGCTTACTAGAAAGACTTCAGTTCTATAAATTACAGCACTTGGAAACTAGATACCTATGAGGAGACCTAACTGAGGTGTTTAAGGCTTTAAATGGATTGAATTTTAATGGTTTCTTTACTCTTTCTCAGACAATGTATATAAGGGGGATATAAACTTAAATTGAAAAAGGATGATTGGAGGATACATGAATGAAAATTTACTTTCAGCACCACAGAGTAATATTGTTAGGACAAACACTCCCTCTAATGTCATGGAGGATAGTTTGAATAATTTAAGGAAGCATTATACGGATTGTTAGAAGAGATGGACAAGTGGGAAGGTTTTTTTTTTTTTTTTTTGCTGATGCTGTATGGGCTTGCCTCCTTACATCATTTTATATTACTAATACTAAAGCAAACTCCCATGCAGAAAACAACCTAAAGTTGCTTTACATGCTATATCAAGTTTCAGGAGTTTATCAAAATGGAGGGGGGGGGGGAGATCTTTCAATAACAAACTGCAAATATAAGCTGTTTTTTGAAATTCTTCAGAGAAAAATCTCAAAACATATGCTATTCTATAACAGATTAGTAAAAAGAATGTTCTGTCTATAAAAAATTTAACATACAAGTTTTTTCAATGGGTCCTGAAGAAACAAATGAACTCTTTTATTCTGAATGGTTTCTAGACATATAAAGAAACATAACTTACTCTCTCTGTAACCCCAACAGAGCTTCTTCTGCATTCTGCAAACTTTCCATATCTCTCATCATCTTGCGGAGATGAGTCTGAGAATATTTGTGCTGAACATAAGCAAACCAACATCCTCCAATAGCTATTACAAGTGACATTACTAACAGAACATCTTTTAAATAATTGTGATCTGAAAAGAAATAATTAACACTGATTACAACATGGTAAAGTTATCACTGAAAATTTTAGTTAACTCACTTTCACATAAAAATTACTAATTAAAAATCTTAGAAATTATCAAAAGATATGACAATTACACATTATCAGTTTAAAACCATTAAAGCAGGTAAGGTATTGTATGAAATGTGTTAAATTTCAGGTGCATTAATTTTTTTGCTTATTTTATTAATGATATTTTGTAATTCTTCATTTGTTTATGAATAAACTTTTTTTTCCATGTGAAATTTATGAAAAATTAATAATTATAATATTAATAGTATTCTGTAATTATCTTTATTTGTTACATAATGTATTCTAAACAAATGCATTATGAACTTTTAAAATGAAAATCCTTTTGATGTAACCCAAGATATCTCAAAAGAAATAAATAATAAAAAAAAAAAAACCATAAGATATGTATTAAAAAAAAAGAAAGACAATTCCTACAGCAGACATCACATTTTAATAAAATTTTAAGCGGTCCAAATGTTTATAAAAGAACCTAATAAAAAATATAAATATCCATTGTTGGGAGTGACATTATTCCATATGGATGCATAGATATCAGACACACATGCTGAATAAACAGGTACTCACATTAGCAAACCTCCTAAAAGTAACAAAAGCATAAAATATCTTAAAAATCACTAAATTTAAAATTAAGTAACTCTGACTCTGCTAAATAAATAAATTTTACCAGGTAACATTACCAATTTTTATTATAATTTACCCTAACTCATGCTGGCAAAATACAATCCTTTATTAACTGGATTACACAATTACATGATGGTATTATTTAAAGTTATATCCAAATGTAATTTGACAATCAGAAAAGCATGCTTCTAATTTAGACAAAAAAGTGGCCACTTTATACACTGAGATAATTTTATAGTATTTAAGGTCTAAGGCGCATTTAGGGCTAGAGCCTCAAGCTGCGAACAAATTTAGACTATGTATATAAAGTGCTTAGCATCATAATACACAGCCATTTCTGAATAAACAGAAAATTTTTAAGGTGGCATCGTTTTAGGTTATATCTCATATTGTGAATGCCTTCACAACGAGTTGCCATGATATTGCACTACTTCGAATAAGTAACGCTTCACCTAAGGAGAAGACTAGTGTTACTTATTCTCAGATAGGTACCACCACCCAGACAGCACTGTTTCAGGGCTATTTGGCCCTTCGTCAGTGAGTGGGTAGGTACCCAAGTGATGCAATGATGGCAAAAACAGTTATGAAGTATAACTCCACAATATAAGAGATGCCTGATGGTGTATGATGTATTTAGACTAAGGCGCATTTAGGGCTAGAGCCTCAAGCTGCGAACAAATTTAGACTATGTATATAAAGTGCTTAGCATCATAATACACAGCCATTCACAATGTGAAGGCATTCACAATATGAGATATAACCTAAAACGATGCCACCTTAAAAATTTTCTGTTTATTCAGAAATGGCTGTGTATTATGATGCTAAGCACTTTATATACATAGTCTAAATTTGTTCGCAGCTTGAGGCTCTAGCCCTAAATGCGCCTTAGTCTAAATACATCATACACCATCAGGCATCTCTCATATTGTGGAGTTATACTTCATAACTGTTTTTGCCATCATTGCATCACTTGGGTACCTACCCACTCACTGATGAAGGGCCAAATAGCCCTGAAACAGTGCTTCTAGGGGGAGCTTGATGATGTCCGGAGTTTCCGAGAATAGGTAACAACAGCCTTCTCCACTGGGGAAGCGTTGCCTATTCGAGGAGTTTATGAGTTTTTGAGTGGTGTGAGTTGAAGGAGTTACTGTCCCTTTCATTCTTCTACACTGTTTCTTTTCCTCTTCCACTCCTACTATAACTTTCCCTCTCCCTTTTTTGCTTTTCTAAGTCTAATAGGGACAAGTGGATATTCGAGTAGCTATTCACATACATACATCAAATAGCCCTGAAACAGTGCTGTCTGGGTGGTGGTACCTATCTGAGAATAAGTAACACTAGTCTTCTCCTTAGGTGAAGCGTTACTTATTCGAAGTAGTGCAATATCATGGCAACTCGTTGTGAAGGCATTCACAATATGAGATATAACCTAAAACGATGCCACCTTAAAAATTTTCTGTTTATTCAGAAATGGCTGTGTATTATGATGCTAAGCACTTTATATACATAGTCTAAATTTGTTCGCAGCTTGAGGCTCTAGCCCTAAATGCGCCTTAGTCTAAATACATCATACACCATCAGGCATCTCTCATATTGTGGAGTTATACTTCATAACTGTTTTTGCCATCATTGCATCACTTGGGTACCTACCCACTCACTGACGAAGGGCCAAATAGCCCTGAAACAGTGCTGTCTGGGTGGTGGTACCTATCTGAGAATAAGTAACACTAGTCTTCTCCTTAGGTGAAGCGTTACTTATTCAAAGTAGTGCAATATCATGGCAA
The DNA here is from genome assembly GCF_048544385.1 of Mastigoproctus giganteus. Taxonomy (NCBI): domain Eukaryota; kingdom Metazoa; phylum Arthropoda; class Arachnida; order Uropygi; family Thelyphonidae; genus Mastigoproctus; species Mastigoproctus giganteus. The sequence continues at coordinate 67,378,772 of NC_143585.1, forward strand.
CTCGTTGTGAAGGCATTCACAATATGAGATATAACCTAAAACGATGCCACCTTAAAAATTTTCTGTTTATTCAGAAATGGCTGTGTATTATGATGCTAAGCACTTTATATACATAGTCTAAATTTGTTCGCAGCTTGAGGCTCTAGCCCTAAATGCGCCTTAGTCTAAATACATCATACACCATCAGGCATCTCTCATATTGTGGAGTTATACTTCATAACTGTTTTTGCCATCATTGCATCACTTGGGTACCTACCCACTCACTGACGAAGGGCCAAATAGCCCTGAAACAGTGCTGTCTGGGTGGTGGTACCTATCTGAGAATAAGTAACACTAGTCTTCTCCTTAGGTGAAGCGTTACTTATTCGAAGTAGTGCAATATCATGGCAACTCGTTGTGAAGGCATTCACAATATGAGATATAACCTAAAACGATGCCACCTTAAAAATTTTCTGTTTATTCAGAAATGGCTGTGTATTATGATGCTAAGCACTTTATATACATAGTCTAAATTTGTTCGCAGCTTGAGGCTCTAGCCCTAAATGCGCCTTAGTCTAAATACATCATACACCATCAGGCATCTCTCATATTGTGGAGTTATACTTCATAACTGTTTTTGCCATCATTGCATCACTTGGGTACCTACCCACTCACTGACGAAGGGCCAAATAGCCCTGAAACAGTGCTGTCTGGGTGGTGGTACCTATCTGAGAATAAGTAACACTAGTCTTCTCCTTAGGTGAAGCGTTACTTATTCGAAGTAGTGCAATATCATGGCAACTCGTTGTGAAGGCATTCACAATATGAGATATAACCTAAAACGATGCCACCTTAAAAATTTTCTGTTTATTCAGAAATGGCTGTGTATTATGATGCTAAGCACTTTATATACATAGTCTAAATTTGTTCGCAGCTTGAGGCTCTAGCCCTAAATGCGCCTTAGTCTAAATACATCATACACCATCAGGCATCTCTCATATTGTGGAGTTATACTTCATAACTGTTTTTGCCATCATTGCATCACTTGGGTACCTACCCACTCACTGACGAAGGGCCAAATAGCCCTGAAACAGTGCTGTCTGGGTGGTGGTACCTATCTGAGAATAAGTAACACTAGTCTTCTCCTTAGGTGAAGCGTTACTTATTCGAAGTAGTGCAATATCATGGCAACTCGTTGTGAAGGCATTCACAATATGAGATATAACCTAAAACGATGCCACCTTAAAAATTTTCTGTTTATTCAGAAATGGCTGTGTATTATGATGCTAAGCACTTTATATACATAGTATTTAAGGTCTTAAAGCATTTAAAAATAGTTTACATTAACAGGATTTTGTATCAGAAATTAATATTCAAAGGCAGGTCACACTTGAAAACATTCTCCACATAATCAGAGTGATATAACACTTTACTGCATACAGGTAAACTAATTAATTAATAGCATCTTGTACAATCAGACTGAAAAACATATTAATAAGCTATACACCATATATACATATCTTGGAGACTTTATCAGTAGTATGAGAAAATTAAACTATTTACAACAATTTTTTTTTAAAATTTGAAGTTACATGACATATATACAGTATATATAAAATTTGCTAATGAATATTTACAATGCTCACAAAACTATGGAGCTATGCTGAAATCAACAGGTAATAACAGCAGATGATAAGAAATTCTGTGAGACAAAGTACTGTCCTTGTATTGTCCACACAAGGTATATTTTTCCAAAATGATCAAAAGTACATGCTGGTAATAAACTTGCACTAATCAACAAATCAAGATGTAGTGTGAAGTGCCTTTTACGATCCTTCATTTAATGTCACTAAATAGTGCCTTTCAAAAATTGCATAACGGCATAGTTTATTTGCCAAGGTAAATTGTCCTTGGTCCGAAGATCACCTGGTGGCTACCAGTTTCAGGATCACACTGGAAGGACATTAGAGGGAGGCTGTTGTCTAATTAGTGAAGCTCTTTTCAGCTAATCTGTCAGGCCTGCAAACTCCAGGGGACTCCTGTTGTTGATACTGAAATTATGATTGTAGGGAGTGAGAAGAAAATAAGTGGTGGTAAAACCAGAGGACACGTGGTGAAGGAAAGGGGAGATTGGAAGGGAGAATGAAAAGAGCAGAGAGAGAGAAGCTAAATGAGGGAGAAATCACTGGGTATGTGTAAGAGGTGTAACCAGTGGGGATATGGTAGCCCTCCCCCATTTCTATTTATGTTGGAAGGACTGGAGCAAATCTTCAATGAAGTTCTCTTCTTCTGGCATTTTTCTACTGCTTGAATTTTTGGATCTTTCAGGTTGAAGCGGCCTTCAGATGTGATATGTATCAGTAAATTAAATTCTTAAAGTGGAAATGAACAAACTGATAAATTATGACATTAATTAGTTCTTTAAAGGCTACAGCAAAATGATTTACTCAAACTAAATTAATTCAAGTACACAATATTTAACATTTCAGAATTTCTCTGGGCACCATTTTAAGACAGATAACAATATTGGGGTCTCAGCAAATAAATGTGTAAGGCATCCTAATTACAGTTTTACTTTCTCCGACTTCGACATTATATGTCTTGAAAAACAGAGCCCAAAGAGGTTCTAAACCGTTACGTTGACTACTGTGTACATGAATTAGCATTAGCAAGGGCAAATGATGCAAGAAAGCAAGCTTATATAACATCAGCCAAAAAAAAAAACAAACACACCGTTCTCATTTCACCCATCCACTCACTCCAAATGTTTGTCTAGTTCTGCCTTGAATCTGTTTAAGCTATCAACTTCTACAACGACAGATAGAAGTTTGTTCCAGCAATCAACAACCCGCAGGCTAAAGGCAAACTTCCGCACATCTACCCTACAACTGTCTTTCCTCAATTTGAATTTATGCCCTCTCAGTCGTTTATTCTGAGCAAGAGAAAGAATCCCATCAGCATTGAGCATGCTCAAACCATTCAAGGCTTTGTACACCTCAATCAGGTCACCTCACAGGCACCTAGTCTCCAGACACTATAATTTGCAAAACGTAGCCTTTCTTCATAAGAGCAACCCTTTGTGCCATTCACTAATCTTGTTGCCCTTCTCTGAACTCGTTCCAACAGCTCTACATTCTTCTTAAAATGAGGCCTCCAGACCTGTATACAGTACTCAAGGTGTGGCCTGACCATTGCCTTATAAAGGGGATACTCACCTCCTTATCCCTGCTAGAAAAATTCCTGTATATCATTGACAAGACACCATGAGCTACTCTTGCAGACCATCTGCACTGCTCAGAAAACTTCATATCTGCCTGCACAATTACCCACAGGTCCTTTTCACTCTCTGCCACTGTCAGCGTAGTACCACACAGTTGATACGTTACTCTGGGTTTAGTGCTTCCCATATGCAGTACTTTACATTTGTTAATATTAAACTTCAGTTGCCACCTCACAGCCCATCCACTCAACTTTTCTAGATCCTGATGCAGCAGTGTACTGTCATTAGTGTCATTAACAACCCTGCCGACATTCATATCGTCTGCATAAAGCCTGATATATATTTTTTTACCATCATCAATATCATTAATGAATGCAGAAAACAACAATGGACCCAACATTGAACTCTAGGGGACTCCACTAATAACATTAGTCCATGAAGAGCAGTGTCCACTGATTATCACGCTCTGTTTTCTCCCAGTCAACTATCCCATTATCCATAGCAGCAATTTGCCTCCAATGCCACACTGCTCCAATTTGTGCAGTAATCTTCCATGTGAAACAGTATCAAAAGCCTTTCTAAGATCCAAATATATGATATCAAAATTATTCTTTGCATCCAGTTCCTTTGTGACTACATCATAGTATCCAATCAAAATAGTCAGACAAGCCTTCCCCTTAACAAACCCATGCTGTGTCTGAGCTATAACTGAAGTCTTGTCTAGATGATCCTGCAATGTTTCTTTAACCGGTGCCTCCATTAATTTCCCTGGAACAGAAGTTAAACTAACATGTTTTTTTTTTTGCATCCTTTGCCAAAGATTTCTCGTAATTTTCCTTTGCCTGCGTAACCTCCTTTGTGACTTGGTTACAGACCAGCTTATATCTATCGTAGGCTTCCATGTTACCCATTAATTTATATGTATCCCATGCATTTTTCTTCTCTGCCATATGTCTCATTAGTTCATCTGATATCCATTTAGGCCTAAACCTTGAACAATATTTCTTAGTTGGTATGTAAAGCCTAGTAGCTTCCAAGATAAATTCTTTTAATGCTTCCCATTTTGAATTTGCTGTTGGTAACATCATCAGTTGGTCTCACTGTATAGAATTTAAATACTGTCTTAGACCATTGTAGTTGCCTTTATGAAAATAAAAACCCTTGCCTTTACCCCTGATGGCAGTTACATCTTTAAATAATTCCCACATCAGTGCATTGTGATCACTGTCACCCAGTGGTTCCTTTATCTGCAAATTCTTAAAGCATGAATATTCACTGCTGATAATCAGATCAAGAGTATTACTCCCTTTGGTTGCCTCTCGAACGTGTTGCTGTAGAAAACAGTCTTCCAATAAATCCACAAAAATCTTGCTAGTGTGGGAGTGACCAATGCACAAGTTCCAGTCAATATCTGGAAAGTTAAAATCCCACATAAGACATTCTGATTTAATGGCCAACTCTTATTTCTCTGCACAATTGCTCATTATACTCATCAGATTCATTAGGCCTATAACATACACCTACTCTCATTTTTCCTTTTCCAGTGCTTATGTCACACAAAACAGACTCAACATTGCATTATCCACCAACGTGAATTGGATGCACTTCCTTAGATTTTATGTGTTTCCTAACTAACAGCATATCTTAGTGATAGATGACTCTCATCAACTGGTGCATTACCACCACTTTGCTTATTGGAGGCCTGAAGTGGTGAAACCCATGTTTAGTCTCTAGAGCAAAGTTTCTGGCATCCCCCCCCAATACTTCTCCTTCAACCCATGCACGGTACTAAGTACTATAGGTTTTTATACCTTTCTTGTTTGGGGATTTCATAAAAAAAAAAAATAAATAAATAAATAACCCCTCCTCCCTTTCTGCCCTGTCTATCCTTTCTATACACACTGTACTCCCCAATTCTGCACTGCTTATGTCTGTGTGACGCCACGTCTCTGATATCCCAACAATATCTGCCTTTGATGTCTTCACTAACACTTCAAACTCATCAAATTTGTTAACTATACTCCTAGCATTGGTGTACATGCAAGTATACGTGCACCTGTTTCTACTCTTAGTTACCCTAACATAGCCCATGTATTTACTTGTTCCACTACTTGTTGGAAAGCAAGGCAATCCCCATTGCCTTGCTTTCCAAGCTGCTGTTCAATTGCATTTCAATAGAAGCAATGTAAGAATCACTTTCACCTCTGCCAGTGACTACTGTTAATCTATTAGTCATGTATTCTCACCACGCTAGCAGTTTTCCGACCCACCTAATTCTGCCTCGATAGCATCAGCAAATATTCTAGCACCCTTTCTATTTAAGTGTATCCCATCCCTGTAGAAGGAGTCTCTCCTGTTAACAAGCACAGACCAGGCTGAGCAAAATTCTATCCCTTGAGCCTTGCACAATCTCTCCAGGGCTGAATTGATCGACAAGGCTCTCATCATATACTATCTCCTATCATGTCTGGGCAGAATTGCAGACAATTTCAAATTCAACCCTAACTCATGGCTTTTTTTCAACATTGACCTGTACTTGTTAAGTAATTCCGCTGGTCTCCTACTCTTAATATCATTAGTGCCAACGTGTACAACAATATCACCCTTTGTGCCCTTAAAAGATTGGTTTGGTTTTTTTTTTAAGGAGCATTAGCAACTAAGGCCATATTGCTCCGGGATATGCGGTGGTCATTCCTTGACCTTTCCGCATACTCCGTATTTGGTGGTGACGGGCTCGAACCCCGGTCTAATCAAGAAGCATGTGCTACGCACTGCTGCTCCTTCCCACCTGGCTACGGAGGCGCCCCCTTAAAAGATGATATCTGCTCTACAATGTCATCAACCTTTGCCCCTGGCAGACATATCCTGGTCCTGTTCCATCTATCCTTTTTGCACAATATGTTTCCTGTTTCCCTGACAATAAAGTCACAGACAACAATTATTATTACTATTATTAGCTATATGGTGCAAGGAATCCTGAGGCTTATGCTGCACCAGCCAAAAAAAAAACAATTTCTGAATTACTCAGAGAGAGAGAGAGAGAGAGAGAGAGAGAGAGAGAGAGAGAGAGAGAGAGAGAGAGAGAGAGAACAAGAGTCAGAAGTAGAAGGGAATCATCAAGAAAGAGAAGAATGATGATATCCATCTCAGGACCCTGGGTGTGCCCGACCCATACTCACCAGATGTGAGCCCCTGGGGTTAAATTAGTTCCTTTGGGACCAGCGCATTCTGCATTGGGGGTTGCCGCTGTTTTGCATGATGTTCAAGTGCAAGCTCTCACATTGATGTGGGCAGCTGAGAGCTTGATGGGCCCCTCAATTTAAATTCTTCGAGGACATCCACCCTGTGGTGGATGTCCTCTAAAAATTAATTTGGTGGATGTCCTCTAAAATAAAAATCTAAATTTAAATCCTCTAAAAATTAATTTAGTTAGTTTGAGGAATTTTCTTTGTATAACTTTTAAATTTCATTAGAATAATTTGTTAAGCAAAATTTATACAATGGGAATGAAACCATCCAAATTACCCATCATGTTGCAAGTGATGAAAATATTATACATGCCAGAGCCTAGGTGTGTGGCAGAAGATTCAAAATCAACCATGAAAACCTGGTTGATTTGGGGGGGGAGCCATGTTAAATTTCTTTGAAATTGAAAGTAGGACTGACTTACTGAAAGATCATTGAAATGAAATGTCCTCTGTACAGAGAGGTTTAGGGCCCATTGCGTATTTGTGTGTAGAATCTGTGAGAAGGCGTGTTTTGGCATCTGCTAAGGGAATGCTAGTAAACATAAACTCAACATCTAATTTTGATAGAATGTTCCCTTGTAAGATTTTTTTAAATGGGTCTACTTAGTTCTTTACTATGTGGGTGTTTGTTGGAATGGTGTTTGTGTGATATTGCCGAGCCATTTAGCTAGACCTAACCCAGGCTGCATTTTCCCCTCACATTGGTTCTAGCTGGGAGACCATCCTTAGGCTTTTATGCTCCTACAAATGTAAGGGGGTCTCAATTTTTGGGGTTGATGCATTTGTGCATCTTTGCCAATTTTATTGGCCACAAGGAATTCTTTAAGTGTCTACTTCTCTCATTTTTCAAGCTAGTTTGTGGGTTCCTTATTGATCGTGCAGATAAAAGGTTAAGGATTTTTGAATCATAATCAGCTTGGCTTAAAATGACTACACTGGCACCTTTGTCTGCTTTGTTTTGATATATATCGACTTTTCATTATTTGGAAATCTGAGTGGTTGGGTTTCATTATTGGAGCTGAAATCCTTGAGTTTTCTGTATATATGGTTGAAGTTGGTCTGTCCAATGTGTTAAGGTGCCTAAGGCAAGTCTTCAAACTTTCAGGTCTGGATTCATCTACAGTAAGGTGCTCACGTGGGTCAAAAGGTTGAGAAGTAGTGGTATCTTGGGCATGAGAATGAACTACAACCCTGATGTCAGAATGCTGACTTCGACAGCAGAGAACAGTTTGCTGTTGTGGCTGTGAATGAGTTTTCCACAGATAGTGCCATTGTTTGATTGTCTGAAGAAGAGCAGGAACTGTCATGTATGGCCAGGGAGGGGGAGGGGACAGTTAAGAGATGCTACTCTTGTTAGTCTTGTGCCAGAGGCTGTTATTGTGACTGACAAACAGGTAATAAAGTTTCACCACCAACAAAAAAGACCTTCACCAACTATGTGCCTACAAGGCCCATAGTTGGTGAAGGCCTTGTGAGAGAAATGCTGTTGTCAGACTACCAAAGTCACATTCAGATGTGCTTGGCTGAGATCAAGCTTAAACCTGGTGTTTCTTATCATGTGCTGATACATTTTTCAATCTAATCATACAGGAAAACATTAATTAAATGTTTGAGCTCTACACAGTGAAATGTTATTTTTTGATTACCATCTAACCATGCGGGTTAATCAATCTCAAATGGAGACCGACTAACTTAGCCTTTGCCTTAAGTAGTCATGCATCAATATTTATAAAGTTGTAACATTACTATCAATATAGAATTTTTATACTAATTTCCAACTAAATTTCTTTTTTTTCTTTTTTTTTTTTGCCCATCAAATATAATGATTACAAAAATAAAACATATTCAACTACACTTTTTTAAAACTTAAAGCAGCTTCCATAACAATTTAACTAAACAAGAAACAGTTTCACATTACTACAATACACTATTTCTCACTAAACAATGATAACATATCCTCTCTAAAAATAAAATACCATATCTATAACAATTTCTTTTTGCAATTTAGGTGGCAAATTTTCACACTCCAGCTTTTATAAGTTTATAATGCAGTTACAAATACTAATAATACTATAAGTACTGTAACACTACAATTTTATATTCTAAGATAATTGTTTATTTTTTTTTTTTTTAACATCATTCCATCTTATGATGTTCACAATACAACCATTGAATAAACAAAATGATACCTCATATTACAATGTATTGATTCCCTAAAGACAGTGTCATTTAAAAAATATCTTTAAACAAGGCCAATATAAAATGGCACCCACAGAGATATGATCCAACTTCGTAACAGTTTATCTATAAATGCTACTAGACACATTGACTCTGTTGAGCATTGGTATTTATCACCCAATGAATTGTGGGTGTTTTTTTTTTTTTTTTTTTTTTTTAGCCTAATTCATTTATTACACATTTCTTTTTTTAAATTAATACTGTTTAACTAGACTGTCATCAAATTAGCACACATGGTAGCGTAACAAAGTTTCACTGTATCTCCTTTTCTTGTTATTTTTCTACTGCTTCTGGCAGCAAACACATGGATGAACGATGCTCTAATGGCATGTTTGATCATTAGTCATAATCACTGACATTAGCATTAACATTAGTAGAGGCATTTGATGCAATAAAGCAAGCTTATGCAGCATCAGCCAAAAAAAAAAAAAAAAAAAAAAAAAACCACTTCCACTTCACCCCTCTGTTCGTTCAAAATACCTATCCAGCTGAGCCTTAAACTTATTTAGGCTATCAACTTCCACGACAAGGGATGGAAGTCTGTTCCACCAACCAACCACCCGCTGGCTAAAGGCAAATTTCCGCACGTCTATCCTACATCTGTCTTTCCTCAATTTGAATTTATGCCCTCTCAGGTGATTATTCTGAGCGAGAGGAAGAATCCCATCCGCATTGAGCATGCTCAAACCATTCAAGTCTTTATACACCTCTATCAGATCATCTCGCTGGTGCCTAGTTTCCAGACACTGTAATTTGCAAAACTTAAGCCTTTCTTCGTAAGAGCACCCCTTTGTTCCATTCAATAATCTTGTTGCCCTTCTCTGTACTCGTTCCAGCAGCTCTACATCCTTCTTGAAATGAGGCCTCCAGACCTGTATACAGTACTCTAGGTGGGGCCAGACCATTGCCTTATACAAGGGAATAATCACCTCCTTATCCCTGCAAAAAAATTCATATATATCATTGACAATACACCATGAGCTACACTTGCAGCCTGTCTGCACTGCTCAGAGAACTTCATATCTGCCTGCACAACCACCCCCAAGTCCCTTTCATTCTCTACCACTGTCAGTGTAGTACCACAGAGTTGATGTGTTGCTCTGGGGTTGCTGTTTCCCATGTGTAGTACTTTACATTTGTCAATGTTACACTTCATTTGCCACCTCTCGGCCCATCTGCTCAACCTTTCCAGATCCTGTTGCAGCAGCATAGTGTCAGTAGTGTCCTTGACAACCCTGCCTAACTTTGTATCGTCTGCAAACTTCGACATTAAGCTTGATATACCATCATCAATATCATTTATAAATACAGAAAACAATAATGGACCCAACACTGAGCCCTGAGGGACTCCACTAATAACATTAGTCCACAACGAGCAGTGTCCATTGATTACCACTCTCTGTCTTCTCCCCCTCAGCCACCCCTTTATCCACAGTAGCAATTTGCCTCCAATGTCACACTGCTCCAATTTGTGCAGCAGTCTTCCATGTGCAACAGTATCAAAAGCCTTTCTAAGATCCAAGTATATAATATCAAAGTTATTCCCTGCATCCAGTTCCTTTGTGACTGCATCATAGTATCCAATCAAATTAGTCAGGCAAGACTTCCCCTTAACAAAACCATGCTGTGTCCGAGCTATAACTGAAGTCTTGTCTAAATGATCCTGCAGTGCTTCTGTAACTAGTGCCTCCATTAATTTTCCTGGAACAGAAGTTAAACTCACAGGTCTATAATTACTTGTGTCAGCCTTTGATCCTCCTTTGTGAATTGGGGTCACATTTGCACATCTCCAGTCTGTGGGTACCTCCCCTGAGTCCAAGGAAGCTCTCATAATTATGGCTAAGGGTTTGCTTACTTCCTTTGCTGCCTCCTTTAATATAACTGGATAGATCCCATCCACCCCGGGTGCCTTTCTTGTGTTTATCTTCAACAATTTCTCCTCCACTTTACTCTCAGTTATTACAAGATTCTCTAGCTTACTGCTAGAGTTGAATACACCTCTGGCTTTCCCCTCGCTAAATAACTCCTCATGTGTGAATGTCGATGCAAAATATTCATTTAGTTTGTTAGCTACCTGAGCAGGATCATCAACAGTTGACCCATCGATATCAAGTGGACCAATCTGATTCATCCCCTTCCTTCTAGAGTTTACATAAGTAAAGAACTCTTTGCTATTTTTCTTTGCATCCCTTGCCAAAGACTTCTCGTAATCTGCCTTCGCCTGCCTAACCTCCTTTGTAACTTGGTTACAGACATGTTTCTTCTCTGCCATATGCCTCATCAGTTCATCTGACATCCATTTAGGCCTAAACCTTGAACAATATTTCTTAGTTGGTATGTAAAGCCTAGTAGCTTCCAAGATAAGTTCTTTGAATGCTTCCCATTTTGCATTTGCTGTTGGTAACATCATCAGTTGGTCCCACTGTATAGAATTTAAATACTGTCTCAGTCCATCGTAGTCGCCTTTACGAAAGCAATAACTCTTCTCTTTACCCCTAATGGTAGTTACCTCTTTGAGTAAATCCCACTTCAGCACACTGTGATCACTGCCACCTAGTGGTTCATTTATCTGCAGATTCTTAATGCATGAAGAATCACTGCTGATAATCAAATCAAGAGTATTCCTCCCTCTAGTTGCCTCCCGAACATGCTGATGTAGAAAACAATCATCCAATAAATCCACAAAAGCCTTGCTAGTGTGTGATTGACCAACACACAAATTCCAGTCAATATCTGGGAAATTAAAATCTCCCATTATAAGACTCTCTGATTTCCTGGCCCACTACAGTTTCTGTAGTGGGCCAGTTTTCCCTGTACAGTTTCTTATTATACTCATCAGAGTCATTAGGCCTATAGCACACTCCTACTCTCAATTTTGATCTCCCAATGCTTATGTCACACCAAACTGACTCGACACTGCACTGTCCAGCGATGTCCACTGGCTTCACTTCCTTGGATTTTATGTATTTCTTAACTAATAGCATAACCCCTCCTCCCTTCCTATCCAGTCTATCCTTTCTGTAGACGTTGTACTCCCCAAATTCCAGTTCTGCATTCCTTATATCTGTGTGACACCACGTCTCTGATATCCCAACAATATCTGCCTTTGATGTTTTGAGCAATACCTCAAATTCATCAAATTTATTTACTAAACTCCTAGCACTGGTGTACACGCAAGTATACATGCACCTATTTCTATTCTTAGCTACCCTAACACAACCCATGTGTTTACTTGTACCGCAATGACTCCCGGCAGTCTCTGAAATATCCTGCATCTTGTTTTTCAGGCTTCTGCTCATTCCAATAGAAGCAGTGCAAGAATCTCTTTCACCTCTGCCAGTGGCTACTGTTAATCTATTCGTCTTTGTCTTCCCCCAAGCTAGCAGTTTTCCGACCCACCTAACACTGCCTCGATAGCATCAGCAAATATTCTTGCACCCTTTCTATTTAAGTGTATCCCATCCCTGTAGAAGCAATCTCTCCTGTTAACAAGTACAGTCCAGGCTGAAAAAAATTCTACCCCTTGAGCCTTGCACAATCTTTCCAGGGCCGAATTGATCGACAAGGCTCTCATATCATATACTCCCTCCTATCGTGTCTGGGCAGAATTGCAGACACTTTCAAATTCAACCCTAAAATAATGGCTGCTGCTCTGACATGATCATGGTCAGAGCAGCAGCCATTATTTCATTAGAACTGTACATATCCTAACAGATGAATGACTCAGCATGCAGGCTAAGACCGTTTTGAATAACACAGAAGGCCATTTTGAATAACACTGATGCTTTGGTTCAGCAATACAAAAAATAAATACAGTTTATACAGTTTGCTATTTTCGTTATGGCGGTTATTACCAGAACCCTTTTAACAGTATTTATAAGAGCACTGCACATATTCTTAAACATTCACAGGAAGCTACATAACTTCGACAGTATGAAAAAAATTACTCCGAAATTAAAGAACACTTACTATTGTTTCAAGAATTTTTTTTATAAATCCCTTCCCCCAGAAACCATTAAATAAAATTCCTGTTTATAATTCTTTGATAAAAGTACATTTTTAAACAGTGCAATAATCAATTTAATATGTGGCACGCCATTAATTTTATTTTTGTGAGGAGAAAAAAATAGTTACAGTTGTTAAGAAATAAATTATTTGGTGCATATTTACGTTTTGGAGGCCCAAAAAGCACAACATCCATAGCCTTCAGTGCTATCTTCTGTTTATGAATGGGATCCTTTATTCCAAGACCAATGGACAAGAAATTGTTGATGTTGACAGCTAACCTACAAAATAAATGCATAGTTTTTTTCTGTGGAAGTTTTAAAAAAAAGTGAGTAAAAAGATTAACCTTCTTCAAGTCATTATAATGCTCAAAACATATCTCTTAAAAATATAGATGCATAAATGTACTACATCATGATATGAAAAATATTAACATCATATTTCATTTAATACCCATTGATTATAAACTTGATAATTTGCATTAACATGTGCAGTATGTCACCTCCTTTAAACATATAAATTAACATCATCGTGCATACAGTAAAATAATAGTGTATCTAGATATACATTAAATATCTACTACTGAACTATTATACAAAAATCAAATAACCCATCACTCAGTAATGTATGAAAATAAGCTCTCTTACCTATAAATAAACCGCTGCACAGCCTTTTTTCATCATTAATGCCACACTAGGAGAAAGTGGGCAATATTAGTGAGTTCAAGAAAATCATCAATAGAGGTATCCACACAGTGGGAGAATACCCAAGGGCAAGAGCAGGGGGTGACATACTGTATATGTTAATGCAAATTGTCAAGTTTATAATTAGTGGGTATTAAATGAAAAACTTTACAGCAACAAGCTTCTTATGGCATGAATAATGTCTGCTAAAGAAAGATATTCCACAACTGGAATCAACAAATTCTCTCCCATGATGTAAGCAAAAATTTAACTATACTATAAAATCATGGATAGGAATTGGCTAATGTCAATACTAATTCATATTGTGCTTGAGAATTTCCCATCCTGTTTTTCTTGGGAAATTTTCCCTATTCATGGATACTTCTCACAGGAATTTTTTAATTTGTTTATTTAAAGAATTAATGTACATTAGGAGTTTGAATATTTAATGAAACAGGTCATAAAAAGCTTGACAAAAATGTTCAGTGAATGTTGAAAAAAGTTAATCTTATTTAATGATAAATGTTTACACTGTTAACATTCTTCAATATAAACTTCAATTTAAAAAAAGGGTTCCTGTAAGTTGGATAGGGAGCTGAAGTTTGATTTTCTGACTGTTCAATGTTGGGGACATTCTATGAGGATATGTTTTATTGTTAGCTGCGACTGACAAAAGAAACACTGAGGAGGATTCTCTCCAATAAGCAAATGCAGGTGAGTTGGATGCCAATGACCGATGTGGAGCCTTGCTAGAATATACTTGTTCCATCATGCCTGCCACTGATCAAAACATTTTTGAAACTTTTTGTGAATGATCTCAGACAGTCCATCATGTTTGACAGGGTTTCTTGAATCAACTCAAATTTTCCCCTTTCATGTCCTATTTTAATTTTGGGAACAGTCAAAATGTGTCAGGTGAAATAAGGTGAACATGGCACAATAGGAAAGTCTGTAAATCAGAAATTGCCAGACAGCAAGTAACACATGATATGGCACATTCTCTTAGTGATGGAGCCAACTATTTCACCATTCAGAGTAGCTTATTCTCATCATTTAGAGTAGTTTATGTCTCTCAACCATTTTTAAACTTCACAGTATTAGACTGCATTAACAGTGACACCTCATGAAATGAATTCTAATAATACCATCCCTTTAGTGCCAAAAAATGCAATCAACATGCCCACATCATGTGGTGGTTAAAATCACACGTATGATTTTAACCACCATTCCTTTTTCAGCCTAGTGATCATTCTGTTTTTCCATTCAGAGCTCTGAAACTTGGTCTCCAGGTTATATTCACAGGCTGAAGTGTGATCATGTGGCTGACTTTCAAAGTTCACAAAAAAAATTTAATGCATGCACATTTTTCAAGTTTCATAATTTTCATTATACATGACAAGTGAGCAAAATAAGTGTTTAATTAAAGCAACTTTCTGCTAGACTGGTGTGTAACAATAAGTTAACACAGTGTACACATTTCAACAGATGTTACAAGCCCCACTCACAATCTTTTAGCTACTGTTATGCATTCAAAAACTATAAGATCATTCACCAAACTTTTTTGAGTAAACCTTGTTTTCCTTCAGCTACAAATATCTTAGGTGCATCTATATAGGGTGTTTCAAAATTGCAGGGAATAAATGTTGGAGCATATTCTAAAAAGTTTATTTCTGAGATATTAAATATTAATAATAAATTACAAAATAACGTGAAATGGCAAAATATTGTTATGTTCAAAATTAGGCCCTAAAAATATGACTGCATTAACAGCGCAAATAATATGTACCAGCACCAACATGAATAGTGTTTTTCTACACTATCAGAATCATATCAATTAGCATTACCATTAGTAGAGGCATACGATGCAAGAAACCAAGCTTATGCAGCATCAGCCAGAAAAAAAAAAAAAAAAAAAAAAAACCCATTTCACCCATAAATTCGTTCCAAATGCCTGCCAGCTCAGTCATAAATTTATTTAGGCTATCAACTACCCACTGGCTAAAGGCAAATTTCCGTACATCTATTCTACAACTGTCTTTCCTCAATTTGAAATGGTGCCTCCTCAGGTTCTTAATCTGAGCAAGAGGAAAAATCCCATCAGCATTCAGCTTGCTCAACCCATTCAAGCCCTTATACACCTCAATCAGATCACCCCGTAGATGCTTATTCTCCAGGTGCTGCAATTTGCAGAACTTAAGCCTTTCTTGGTAGGAGCACCCCTTTGTTACCCTCAACAATCTTGTTGCCCTTCTTTATACTCATTCTAGCGACTCTTCATCCTTCCTAAAATGAGGCTTCGAGACCTGTACACAGTGCTCTAGGTGTGGCCTGACCATTGCCTTATGCAAAGGGATAATCACCTCCCTGTCGCTAGCAAAATTCCTATATATCATTGCCAAGACTCCATGATCTGCCCTGGCAGCCCGTCTGCACTGCTCAGCAAACTTCATATTTGACTGCACAGTAACCCCCAGGTCTTTTTCACTTTCCACTTCCCTGAGTATAGTACCACACAGTTGGTGCATTTCTCTTTAGTTATAGGTACCCATAGGCAGTATTTTGCATTTTTCAATGTTAAACTTCAGTTGACTCTTCTCAGCCCACTTGCCAAACTTATCTAGATCCAGTTCCTGAGAGGACATAAATTCAAATTGAGGAAAGACTGTTGTAGGATAGATGTGCGGAAGTTTGCCTTTAGCCAGCGGGTGGTTGATTGCTGGAACAAACTTACATCTGTCGTAGAAGTTGATAGCTTAAACAGATTCATGGCAGAACTTGACAAATATTTGGAGCGAGTGGATGGGTGAAATAAGGGATTTTTTTTTTTTTTTTTTTTTTTTTGGCTGATGCTATATAAGCTTCCTTTCTTGCATCATGTGTCTTTGCTAATGCTAATGCAGTTGAAGTAGCTTACTGTCTTTACTGTCGTTAACAACCCTGCCAACCTTTGTATCATCTGCAAACTTGGACATTAAACCTGATACATTGATGAAGATATATATACCTTCATCAATATCATTGATAAATATACAAAACAACAATGAGCCCAACACCAAACCCTGGGGAACACCACTGATAACATTCGTCCACGAAGAGCAGTGTCCATCGATTACCACTCTCTGTCGTCTTCGACTCAACCATCCCTTTATCCATTGTAGCAACTTACCCTTAATGCCATACCTCTCCAATTTGTACAGCAGTCTTCCATGTGCAACAGTATATCAAAAGCTTTCCTGAAATTCAAGTATATGAAAGTGTAGTAATTATTTCTGGAATTCAGTTCCTTTGTAACCACATCATAGTATCCAATTAAATTGGTCAGGCAAGACCTCCTTTTAACCAACCCATGCTGTGTTTTAACTATTACTGCACTCTTGTCTAGATGATCCTGCAATGCTTCTTTACCCAGTGATTCCATTATTTTCCATGGAACACAAGCTAAAACAACAGGTCTATAGTTACTTGATATGATATATAATATCAAAAAATAATTTTGATATAATATATTTGGATTTCAGGAAAGCTTTTGACACTGAAGCATGGAAGACTATTGTACAAATTGGAGCAGAATGGTATTAAGGGTAAGTTGCTACAATGGATAAAAGGATGGTTAAGTGCGAGAAGACAGAGGGTGGTAATCAATGGGTGCTGTTCTTCTTGGACTAATGTTATTAGTGGAGTCCCACAGGGTTCAGTGTTAGGTCCACTGTTTTTTTGTATATTTATCAATGATATTGATGAAGGTATATCAGGCTTAATGTCGAAGTTTGCAGATTATACAAAGGTTGGCAGGGTTGTTAATGACAGTAATGGCAGTGTGCTACTGCAACAGGATCTAGATAATTTGGGCATATGGGCTAAGAAGTGGCAACTGAAGTTTAACCTTGACAAATGCAAAGTACTGCATGTGGGTAGAAGTAACCCCAGAGAAACGTACCAACTGTGTGGTACTACACTAAAGGTGGTAGAAAATGAAAAAGACCTGGGAGTAATTGTGCAGTCAGATATGAAGTTCTCTGAGCAATGCAGACAGGCTGCCAGGGCAGGTCATGGGGTTTTGTCAATGATATATAGGAATTTTGCTAGCAGGGAAAAGGAGGTGATTATCCCTCTGTATAAGGCAATGGTCAGGCCACGCCTTGAGTGCTGCGTACAGGTCTGGAGGCCTCATTTTAGGAAGGATGTAGATTTACTTGAGCGTGTACAGAGAAGGGCAACAAGATTGGAGAGGGGAATGAAGGGATCCTCTTACCAAGAGAGTCTTAAGTTCTGCAAATTGCAGTGGCTGGAGACTAGGCACCTGCGCGGTGATCTGATTGAGGTATATAAGGCCTTGAATAGGTTGAGCACTCTGAATTCTGATGGGATCCTTCCACTTGTTCAGATTATGAACCTAAGGGGGCATAAATTCAAATTAAGAAAAGACAGATGTAGAATAGATGTGCGGAAATTTGCCTTTAGCCAGCAGGTGGTTAATTGCTGGAACAAACTTCCATCTGTCGTTGTGGAAGTTGATAGGTTGAATAAATTTAAGGAGGAACTGGACAGGCATTTGGAGGAATGGTGTGTTTTTTTTTTTTTTTTTTGGCTGATGCTGCATAAGCTCATACGTTTGCTTTCTTGCATCACATGCTACTACTACTACTACTTTATTATAGGTTATAATTACTTGTGTCACCTTTTAAACTGCCTTTGTGAATCGGTGATACATTTGCACACCTCCAGTCCACGGGACCTCCCCTGAGTCCAAGAAAGCTCTCATAATTTTGGCTAAGGGTTTGCTTACTTCCTTTGCTGCCTCCTTTAATATAATTGGATAGACCCCGTCCATCCCAGGTGCCTTTTTTATGTTTAATTTTAACGATTTCTCCTCCATTTGCTCTCAGTTATTGCAAAATCATTTAGCTCGCTGTTTGAGTTTAATAAACTTCTGGCACTCCCCTCATTGAATAACTCCTCATGTGTGAATGTTGATGCACAATACCCATTCAATTTATCAGATACCCGAGCATGATCATCAATAGTCAACCCATCTATGTTAAGATTTTTTTTTTTTTTTTTTTTTTGTTAGTTGTTGGTGCATCGGCTTCTGTGCCCATAATCCACCTCCCAAGGTTTTTGCATTTTACTCTGATTTAAACCCGCGACCTTTGGGTTGCCAGGCAGGCTATGTTAAGTGTTCCAATCTGATTCATCCCTTTCATTCTAGAGAAAAACAGCAATGAGTTCTTTACACAAGTAAAGAACTCATTGCTGTTTTCCTTTGCATCCTTTGCCAAAAATTTCTCATAATCTGCCTTCGCCTGCCAAACCTCCTTTGTGACTTGATTACAGACTAGTTTATATCTGCCATAGGCTTCTATGTCACCTGATACTTTATGTGCATCGATACATTTTTTTTCACTGCCACGAACCTCGTTAATTCATCTGACATCCATTTAGGCCTAAACGTTGAACAGTATTTCTTAGTTGGAATGAAAAGCCTAGTAGTCTCCAAGATTAAGCCCCTGAAGGCTTCCCATTTAGAATTCATTGTTGGTAATATCATCAGTTGATCCCACTGTACAGAATTTAAAAACTGTCTGAGACCCTTTGTAGTCACCTTTACGAAAGCAAAAGCCCTTCCCTTTAGCCTTGATGGTACTTAAATCTTTAAGTAATTCCCACATCAGTACATTGTGATCACTGTCACCCAGTGGTTCATTTATCTGCAAATTCTTATTGCATGAATAATCACTGCTGATAATCAGATCAAGAGTATTAATCCCTCTGGTTGCCTCTTGAACATGTTGCTGTAGAAAACAATCATCCAATAAATCCACAAAAGTCTTGCTAGTGTGCTAGTGACCAACCCAGAAGTTCCAGTCAATATACGGAAAGTTAAAATCCCCCATTACAAGACACTCTGATTTACTGGCCCACTCTATTTCTCTGCACAACTGCTCATCAGATTCATTAGGCCTCTAGACTCATTACACACACCTCCTCTCATTTTTCCTTTCCCAGTGCTTATGTCACAACAAAGAGACTCAACATTGCATTGTCCACCAACATCAATTGGATGCACTTCCTCAGATTTTGTGTTTCTTAACCAACACATAACCACTCCTCCCTTCCTGTCCTGTCTATTCTTTCTGTACACATTGTACTTATATCTGTGTGACACTACGTTTCTGATATCCCAACAATATCTGCTTTTGATGTCTTAACTAGCACTTCAAGCTCATCAAATTTATTAACTATACTCCTAGTATTGGTGTACATGCAAGTACAATTTGTATACATGCACCAGTTCCACTCTTTGTTACCCTAACACAGCCCATGTATTTACTTGTTCCACTATGAGTCCCAGCAGTCCTTGAAATCTCCATTACCTTGCTTTCTAGGCTGCTGCTCATTCTAATAGAAGCAGTGCAAATATCACTTTTGCCTCTGTCTGCGGCCACTGTTAACCTTTTAGTCTGTGTATCCCCTCAATTAATCAGCTGTTGTGGCAGAATACCTACTAGCAGTATCAATGTGCCTGTTACTTCAGTTTTAGGTCCAATGAAAACTACGTGTTAACGGTATGGATTTGCAGACATATAAGTTAGCTTAAGATATAGGTCTAACTTATATGTCTGTAAATTTTTGGCACAATCTGAGGCTTTTTGCCCTGAATCTTTATTAAGTATGGATTTGTTAAACCAATAATATAGGAGACACTACAAATCTGTTTACTTTTGCTAAGTTAAGTGATATGATTTTAATTTATGGCAAGGTCTGTAGGAATTCCATGGCTGCTGTTCACAGATAAACTGAAAATTTTATAACTTAAAAATGTCTAACGTATATATCTGTAAATCTTTGACACTACAGAAGTTTTTTACCCTGGATCTTTATTAATTATGGATTTGTTAAACCAATATTATACAAAACACTACAAATCTGTTTACTTTTGCTAGATTTGCTGATATGATTTTAATTTATGGCAAGGTCTGTAGGAATTCCGTGGCTGCAGTTCACAGATATGCTGAAAATTTTCCAACTCAATGAGCAGAACCAAACTGCAAAACATTGCTACAGTGGAGAAAAACTTAAAAAAAACAAAAAAACAGGTATGCTGAAACCACTATGAGTAAATGCTTGTAGAGCAAATACTGCATGCTGTACAACTATCTCCTACCACAAGACCAGAAGATTGTCAGGTCGTATAAATGTTTCAAGTGAAAGCATATTTTTCAATCTTGTCAATCAATTTAGCTCTGGAGAAAATGCACAAGGCTCATGAGGTAGAACTTCTCAGCTTGGTCAGTGCTTGTTAACAGAAAGGACTGTTTTTACAGGGATGGGACGTACTTGAATAGAAGGTGTGCAAGAATATTTTCTGATGCTATTGAGGCAGTAATAGGTGGGTCAGAAAACTACTAGCTTGAGGAGATACACAGACTTAGAGCTTAACTAGAGCCACAGGCAGAGGGGGAAAGTGATTCTTGCACTGCTGCTATTGGTACATATGGCAGCCTAGAAAGCAAGACTTCAGGGGACTGGGACTTCAGGTCCTGCTGTGGGTCATCATGTAACAAATAAAAACAATGGCTGTATTAGGGTAACTCAGAGTAAGAACATGTGCATGTATATTTGGATGTACACTAATGCTGAGAACATTATAAATGAATTTGATGAATTTGAACTACTGATTAAGTCATCAAATGCAGGCATTGTAGGAATAACAGAAACATGGTGTCACTCATACATAAGTGATGCTGAATTTGTATAATGGGAGTACAATGTAGACAGGAAGGAAAGACAGGACAAGGGAGAGGTTATGCTCTTAGTTAAGAAACATATTAAACCTAAGGCAGTGCATCAGTTTACATAGGTGACAAGTACACTGTTGAGTCAGTTTGGTGTAATATAAGCACTGGAAAAACAAAACTGAAAGTAGAAATGTGTTATAGGCCTAATGACTGTGATAAGTTTGTTTGTTTGTTTGTTTGTTATTTGGTTTTTAGGAGCATTAGCAACTAAGGCCATATTGCTCCGGGATATGCGGTGGTCATTCCCTGACCTTTCCGCATTCTCCGTATTTGGTGGTGACGGGCTCGAACCCCGGTCTAATCAAGAAGCGTGTGCTATGCACTGCTGCTCCTTCCCACCTGGCTACGCAGACGCCGCACTGTGATAAGTATACCAAACAGCTATACAGAGAAATAGAGTGGGCCAGAAAATCAAAATGTTTCATAATGAGGGATTTTAACTTTCCAGATGTTCACTGAAATTTGTGGGTTGGTCACACACAGAGTAGCAAGACTTTTGTGGATTTCTTGAATGACTGTTTTCTACAGCAGAATGTTAGAGATGCAACAAGAATAAGCAATACTCTTGCTCTGGTTATCAGCAGTGATAACCAGATCAAGCTTAGACCTAGTAGTAGTATTAGTAGTAAAGGCAAATGATGAAAGACAGAAGGTTTATATAGCATCAGCCAAAAAAAAAAAAAAAAAATCTGCACAGTTCATCCATCCCCTCCAAGAATTTGTCTAGTTCTTCCATGAATTTATTCAACCCATCCACTTCCACGACAGATGGAAGCCTATTCCAACAATCAACCACCCTTTGCCCAGCGGGGTGGTTGATTGTTGGAACTCATTACCCATGTCTTCTGCATATCTATCCTTCAACTGTTTGTTTGTTTGTTTTGTTGGTTTTTAGGAGCATTAGCAACTAAGGCCATATTGCTCCGGGATATGCGGTGGTCATTCCTTGACCTTTCCGTATCCTCCGTATTTGGTGGTGACGGGCTCGAACTCCGGTCTAATCAAGAAGCTTGTGCTGCGCACTGCTGCTCCTTCCCACCTGGCTACGGAGGCGCCCCTATCCTTCAACCTTCCTTCCTCAACTTGAATTTATACCCTCTCATATGTGTAGTCTCAGCAAGTGGAAGAATTCCATTAATATTCAGTTTACTCAATCCATTTGTGGCTTTAGCATTAGTTGAGGCATATGATGCAAGAAAGCAAGCTTATACAGCATCAGGCAAAAAAAAAAACCTTCTCATTTCACCCATCCTGTAACTTCAAATGTTTGTCTAGTTCAGCCTTAAATTTATTTCAGCTATCAACTTCCACAACAACAAATGGAAGTCTGTTCCAGCAATCAACTACCCACTGGCTAAAGGCAAACTTCTGCACATCTATTCTACAACTGACTTTCCTCAATTTGAATCTATATCCCCTCAGGTTCTTAATCTGAGCAAGCAGAAGTATACTAGCATTAGTAGAGGCATATGATGCAACAAAGCAAGCTTATGCAGCATCAGCCAAAAAAAAAAAAAAAAAAAAAAACTTCCCATTTCACCCATCCATTTGTCAATACATTTTGATTTTTGCATTCCTAGCAGAAATAGATGGTTCACTATTGATGATCATGCTCAGGTAGCTGATAAACTGAATGAGTATTTTGTATCTACATTCACAAATGAGGAGTTATTCAAAATAGTGCCAGAAGTTTATCAAACTCAAACAGCGAGCTAAGTGATTTTGTAATAACTGAGAGCAAAGTGGAGGAGAAATTGTTGAAGTTAAACAAAAAAAAAGGCACCTGGGGTGGACGGAACCTATCCAATTATATTAAAGGAAGCAGCAAAAGAAGTCAGCAAACCCTTAGCCATAATTATGACAGCTTCCTTGGACACAGGGGAGTTCCCCATGGACTGCAGGTGTGCAAATGTGTCACCAATTTACAAAGGGGGTTCAAAAGGTGACAGAGGTAACTATAGACCTGTTAGTTTAACTTGTGTTCCGGGGAAAATAATGGAATCACTGGTTAAAGAAGCATTCCAAGATCATCTAGACAAGACTGCAGTAATAGTTAAGACACAGCATGGGTTTGTTAAAGGGAGGTCTTGTCTGACCAATTTGATTGGATACTATGATATAGTCACAAAGGAACTGAATGCCAAAAATAATTTTGATAACATATACTTGGATATGTTATCAAAAGCTCCCATAGTCAGTGGTGGATCTTAACAGAAAATGTGCATTATCGCGAAAACGGTTCATTTGCAGCCTGATGTTCACTGGGACTTTTTTGCTTATTTTAGTTTGTACTTTTCACCTTTAAATTATTGATCATCATTTTTGAAACACCCTATATATATAAAAATAGTTTGTTTGATAAATCTTCATAAACTTACATTTACAACAGTAAGTCTTACGTAATACAAACCTTGGAAGGACAGAACCATCTACATTTTTATCCTTGAAATTTTGAACATATTGAGGCAAGTCAACATAGGACACAAGCCATTCAATGGCTTCTTCCACAGTCCAGTTGTGAACTGAAAAATATAACAGAAAAGTAAATGCAAAACTATTTTATTTGAATCTGATAGGAAGATTATTAATCCTAAAATTAATTCTTTTTCTGACCTATGCTCTTGCATGAAGTTTAGCCTAGTGACTAAAAGCTATATGCACTTAAATCACATTTGCATTCATCACTATTTAAATATAAATGCTTTTTAAGGGTTCCATTTCAAATGACACAGTCAAAATGCTGCAAACAAAATGCAACGAGTTAATCAACCACTATGCAGTAAATGCCATGCTGAAGAAGATTGAGAATATAAATTCCCAATTTTTCCATCCCAATATTTATATGAATTCATAGGACCATGAAAAAGTTAGCAATCAATTACTCATTTTATTTCATTTAAAAGAAACATTACAGTATATATAATTAGAATACATTTTTTTTTTATTTAAGAATAAAAGAATTAAGAAAATATGCATAGAATGATGTATTACAAAATATACATTAATAGTAAAAGCATATAATGCAACACAGGCTTTTGCTGCACTGGCCAAGCAGGGGGAAAAAAAAAGTAGATAAAGAATATACAAATTATTTGGTTCCTTCCTCACATAGGTAACTGACCAGTTGACCTTGAATAATTCAAACTGTCGGCCTCAACTACCTGTGAGGGCAACCTTTTCCAGCAATCAATGACTCGCTGCCTAACAGTAAACTTTCTACAATCTAATCCAAACCTCCTGTAATTTGAATTTATGACCCCTAGTTCTGGAATTATTTAAAACATCTACTAATCATTTTACTAATCCCTCTCAGAGCCTTATAAACCTCAATTAGGTCTCTTTGTGCTGATTACCAAGGCTCTGTAGCCCACATGAGCTAGATACAGGGAGCCACATAATTGGAGTCCTTCCTCATGTGGTTGCTCTTTTGGGTTGAGCATGCTGAATTCTGATGG
Organism: Mastigoproctus giganteus; assembly: GCF_048544385.1. Classification (NCBI taxonomy): domain Eukaryota; kingdom Metazoa; phylum Arthropoda; class Arachnida; order Uropygi; family Thelyphonidae; genus Mastigoproctus; species Mastigoproctus giganteus. The sequence goes on from NC_143585.1 coordinate 67,403,399, forward strand.
GATCTTTCCACTTGTTCAGATTACAAACCTAAGTGGGGCATAAATTCAAATTCAGAAAAGACAGATGTATAATAGATGTGCGGAAATTTGCCTTGAGCCAGCAGGTGGTTAACTGCTGGAACAAACTTCCATCTGTCGTGGAAGTTGATAGGTTAAATAAATTTAAGGAGGAACTGGACAGGCATTTGGAGGGAATTGTGTGATTTTTTTTTTTTTTGGCTGATGCTGCATAAGCTCATACACTTTCTTTCTTTCTTGCATCACATGCCACTACTACTACTACTACTTTTGCCAATCTCACCATGCGAGTTGCCCATCTTTGGAACCTTGCCAGAAACTGTCTTTTTTCAGATGAGGTCTCCATACTTGAACACAGTATTCTAAATTGCCTTATACGGTGGAAGGCAATTGTAATTACATTCAATAAATCATCGATAGGATACCATGGGCTTTCCTAGTTTGCCTGTTTACACTGCTCAGAAAAATTCATATCTACCCGTACTATAACTCTCAGGTCCCTTTCTTCCTTTACTATTTTTAATTAAACCACACCAAGTGTATAATTTATTTTGGGGTTGCTATTCCCCAAGTGTAAGACTGTGCATTTCACTGCATTAAAACATAGCTGCTTTTCTGACCATTCTTGCACACTGTTCAAGCCATCCTAAAGGGGCACTGCTTGGTACTGATCATTAACAACTCTAACAATCTTTCCATCATCTGCAAATTTTGACATCAAGCCTTCTATCCCATCATTGATGTCAATTATGAAAATCAGAAACAACAGTCATCCAAGAACTGATCCTTGGGGAACCACACTTCTGACTTTACACCACTCTAAAGAATATCCATTAATCACAATCCTCTGCCTTCTACCCTGCAGACACCCAGCAATCCATCTTAGAATTTTTCCAGTAATTCCTACATGTTCCAACTTATATAATAACCTCTCATGAGGGACTGAGTCAAATTCCTTGCTACAATCCAAATAAACTGTCAAAATTATTCCCCACACCCAGCTCATGAGTAGCTGGGTCAAAATAGCTTTCTAAGTTAGTTGAACATGATTTTCCCTTAACAAACCATTTTGTATGTTATTCAGAATTCCATATCTATCTAAATGTTCCTGGATTGCACTCTTAATCATTGATTCTAAGATTTTCCCTCTGACTCCCCCCCCCCCCCCGAAGTCCGACTAACTAGTCTGTAGTTACCAACTTCACTCTTAGAACTACCTTTATGTATTGGTGATATGCTAGCAGTTCTCCAATCCAAAGGAATCTCTCCCGAGTACAAAGATGCCCTCATAATTAACTTCAATGGTTAAATACACTCCCTTGCGACTTCCCTCAATTTCTGAGTATATGCCATCAACTCCAAGAGCCTTGCCTTTATGTTCAAAAGACTTTGAAACCATTGAATTAACAAGATAAGGCCTTTTATCTGCGATCAATAAGTTACCTGCAACTGGTACAGCGGGAATTGACAAAGTACCACAATTTATCATTAAATGTTTGAGCCCATATCTAAGTGATCCCCTCCTAGTAATTTTTAATACCATATTAAAAAGACAATTTTTCCCTCCAATATGGAATATGTATTCTGTTAAGCCACTCCCAAAAGTTTCCCAGCCAACTGAAGCCAAGCACTTTAGATCGATCTCTTGTTCCTCGTGTTTATTGACGTTCTTGAAAAAACAGTACTGAAAACTCTTACATGCACATTCTCCCTCACAGGCCTCAGAAAATTCATTATGCTTTACAAAACAGATCAACAGTTAGCTGATGACGACTACCAATGCCATCCTAGGATCGTTTGAGGAGAAAGAAGAAATGGCAATCTCATATCTTGATCTACAAGCTGCGTTCGATATTTTCCACATCCCAGCCTTGCTTAAACTCCTTCCTCAATTTGAATTTATGCCCTCTCAGGTGACCCCAGGGGCTCACATCTGGTGAGTATGGGCTTGGCAAACCCAGGGTCCTGAGCTGGATATCGTCATTCTTCTCTTTCTTGCTTTCTTGGTGATTCCCTTCTACTTCTCTCTCTCTCTCAGGGTAACACGGGAATTTTTTTTTTTTTTTTTGGCTGGTGTAGCATAAGCCTCAGGCTTCCTTGCACCTTAAGGCTAATAATAATAATAATAATAATAATAATAATTATTCTGAGCAAGAGGAAGAATCCCATCAGCATTGAGCATGCTCAAACCATTCAAGGCTTTGTACACCTCTATCAGATCACCTCGCTGGTGCCTAGTCTCCAGACACTAATTCGCAAAACTTAAGCCTTTCTTCGTAAGAGCACCATTTTGTTCCATTCACTAATCTTGTTGCCCTTCTCTGTACTCGTTCCAGCAGCTCTACATCCTTCTTGAAATGAGGCCTCCAGGCCTCCCACTCTCATTATACCTTTGCTTCCAACTAACTCACACTGCACAGATTCTATGCTGGCAAATGTTAACTACAGACTCAGCAAAAGCCCTTTTCGTGTTTAGGCTGCTTTTGATTAGAAGCATGACACCGTCAGATCTTATGACAGGGCTCAAAACAAAGTTTAAAATTGGCTTTGAAAGACTTTAGCTGTAATAAGTGTATGGAGTATAAACAAGGGCTGAGATATGGGAAAGGGAAACCTGCCTGTCACATTAGCCCAGTGCTGCATATGATATTCTGTGGATTTAGCATTAGCATAAGCACATGATGTAAGAAAGCAAGTTTATAGCACATCAGCCAAAAAAAAAAAAAAAAAAAAAAAATCCTCTTCTCATTACACCCATCCACTTGCTCCAAATGTTTGTCTAGTTCGTTCTGCCTTGAATCTATTTAAGCTATAAACTTCTACAATGACAGATGAAAGTTTGTTCCAGTTTATGTCCTCTTAGGTGATTCTTCTGAGCAAGAGAAAGAATACCATCAGTACTGAGCATATCTCAAACCATACAAGGCTTTATATGCCTCATTCAGATCACCTCACAAGTGCATAGTCTCCAGACACCGTAATTTGCAAAAATTAAGCCTTTCTTCGTAAGAGCAACCCATTGTTCCATTCTGTAATCTTGTTGCCCTTCTCTGTACTCATTCTAGCAGCTCTACATCTTTTTTTAAAATGAGGCTTCCAGACCTGTATACAGTACTCAAGGTGTGGCCTGACCATTGCCTTATACAAGGGGATAATTACCTCCTTATCTCTGCTAGAAAAATTCCTGTATATCATTGACAAGACACCATCAGCTACTCTTGCAGACTGTCTGCACTGCTCAGAAAACTTCATATTTGCCTGCACAATTACCCCCAGATGCTTTTAATTCTCTGTCATTGTCAGTGTAGTCCAACACAGTTGATACGGTTACTCTGGGGTTCATCATCTTCATCAGCCATTTTCAATCCACTGTAGGATGAAGGCCTCTCCAGCAACTTTCCAGTTCCTTCTGATTTGTGCAATGGCCATCCGTTTACTACCCACAAACTCATGAATTTCATCTGCCCATCTCCATCGTCGTCTTACAGGTTTTCTTCTAGCTCCTCTTGGGTACCATTCTGTTATTTTCTTAGTCCATCTATCATCATGTCTTCGAGCAATGTGTCCTGCCCACGACCATTTTAGTTCTTTAGTTTTGAAAAGAAAGTCCTTTACTTGAGTTTGCTGCCTAATCCATGTGCTTCTCTTTTTTATCTAAGAGTCTGATTCCCAATATAATTCATTCCATTCTTCCCTGTGTAGTTCTCAGCTTCTCTTCCATTCTTTTGGTGAGTGCCCAAGTTTCACTTCCATAAGTCATGGTGGGGAGTATAAATTGGTTTATTATTTTATGTTTCAGACAAATTGGGATATTGTTCCTCAGTATGTGACTATATTTCCTGAATGCTATCCATCCAAAATTTATTCTTCTCTTGACTTCCAGCCATTTATCATTATTACAGCCAATGACTTGTCCCAGATAAGTATATGACTCCACCTTTTCAATTACTGCTGCTTAAGTCATTATATCCCTTTCTGTGGCATACTTGTTCATTGTTACTTTTGTTTTAGCCATATTCATCTTTAGTCCAAAATCCTTACTAACTCTGCATAACTGATGAAGATTTTAATAAGTTCTCTAATTTCTTCTAATTCTTTGGGAACGTGGCTTATGACCACAATGTCATCTGCAAATCTTAAATGGTTTAGGTGCTCTCCAATCACAGTGACTCCTTTCTGCGACCAGTCTAATTTTCTGAAAGCTTCCTCAAGGGCAGCAGTAAACAACTTCGGAGCTATTGTGTCTCCTTGTCGAACTCCTTTCTCAATTTTAAATTTACTGTCTTTGTCTAGTCTAATAAAGGAGGCAGCATTCTCCAATATTTTCTTCAAAAATCATAATATAAGGGGTATCTATGCTTTGTCTTTCCAGTGCCCAAAACATTGCCTTATGCTGCATAGAGTTAAATGCCTTTTTATAATCCACAAATACCAGGCATAATGGTGTTTTATATTCATTTGCTTTCTCCATTAGCTGTGATATTACGTAAAAGTGATCCATAGTTGAGAATCCTGTCCTAAAGCCAGCTTGCTCTTTCAGTTGATTCTCATCAAGTATTCTTTCTAATCTGTTAGTAATGACCCTTGTGAACAACTTGTAGATGTGGGATAACAAGCTAATTGGTCTATAATTTTCAATTTCTGATTTATCTCCTTTCTTATGCAGCAAAACTATGATTGCATTATTCCACTGCTTAGGCATCACACCTTTTCTAATGCACTTTATGAAGAGCCTTGCCAGTTTTTGTGTTATGTCTCTTCCTCCCAATTTTAACAACTCTACAGTAACTTCATCTTCCCCTGGGGCTTTCTGTTTCTTCATTTTCTTCAATGCATGTTCTACCTCTTCAAGAAGAATATCAGGTATGTCGTATGTGTTGCTAATTTGCAATCCATCTTCCCCACTGCTGGCATCATTCCCTCGCTCCTTGTATAATTCTCTATAGTAGTCTTCTGCTATTTGAATTATGCGTTCTCTGCTGTTTATAAGTACACCATCACTATTCTTCAGTTTCAGTATTTGTCTTTCTGTATTACTGCTCATGGCTGCTGATTTAAATCCTTTGTTTTCCCTTAATGCTTGTTCACCTTTTCTTGTGTTAAATCTTCTTATGTCCTCTCTGAGTCTCTTTCTAATGGCTTTGCATAACACAGTATACTCAATTTTCTCCTTGTCAGTGTTTTTCTTGCTCTTCATTTGTCGTCTTCGGTTCATCATGACAAGTGTTTCTTGACTAATTTTTTCTTCTTTGGATTTCTTTTTACCTATAGGTTTCTTGGGCTTTATCACTTTCAGAAAGTTGTAATATTCCTCGCTGAGCAATATCTTCTGCAGATACTGCTCAGGACCAAGATTTTGGTCCTGAGCAGTCTGCTGAAGCTCAAATTTGTTCTTAAGTTCCAGTTTTTCTCCTCTTCTGCTATCTCAAAGACCTTTGTATTATTTACTCGAGTCAGTTTTTTTCCTTTCTTTTCTTACATATATATCAAGTGTTTTTTTTTTTTTTTTTTTTTGGTAGTTGTTGGTGCATCAGCTTCTGTTGCCATAATGCACCTCCCAAGGTTTTTGCAATACTTTGATCCAAGCTCGAGGCGGGATTCGAACCCACAACCTTATATATCTTTATATCTTTATTGCAGGCAGTGATTGGTTACATGATTGCCTGATGCAATAATACCCACAACAGCGACAATGCTAGGGGTTTGGGTTGCTAGGCAGGCACTTTACCCACCCGGATAGCCTGGTCGGCTATATATATCAAGTGTGCATCTTACCATTCTGTGATCACTTCCAACATTTACCTTGTAGTAGTAGTAGTAGTAGTGGCATGTGATGCAAGAGAGCAAGCATATGAGCTTATGCAGCATCAGCCAAAAAAAAAAAAAAAAAAAAACACACCATTCCCTCCAAATGCCTGTCCAGTTCCTCCTTAAATTTATTCAACCTATCAACTTCCACAACGACAGATTCAACCTATCAACTTTCACAACGGCTTTTTCATTTTCTACCACCTTAAGTGTAGTACCACACAGTTGGTATGTTTCTCTGGGGTTACTTCTACCCATATGCAGTACTTTGCATTTGTCAAGGTTAAACTTCAGTTGCCACTTCTTAGCCCATCTGCCCAAATTATCTAGATCCTGTTGCAGTAGCACACTGCCATTACTGTCATTAACAACCCTGCCAAATAATACCAAACTTCGACATTAAGCCTGATATACCTTCATCAATATCATTGATAAATATACAAAACAACAGTGGACCTAACACCGAACCCTATGGGACTCCACTAATAACATTAGTCCACGAAGAGCAGCACCCATTGATTACCACCCTCTGTCTTCTCCCACTTAACCATCCTTTTATCCATTGTAGCAACTTACCCTTAATACCATTCTGCTCCAATTCGTACAATAGTCTTCCACACGCAACAGTGTCAAAAGCTTTCCTGAAATCCAAATATAAGATATCAAAATTATTTTTTGCATCCAGTTCCTTTGTAACCACATCATAATAGCCTATTTGTCAGACAAGACTTTCCCTTAACAAACCCATGCTGTGTCTAAATTATTGCTGCAGTCTTGTCTAGATGATCCTGCAATGCATCTTTAACCAAGTGACTCCATTATTTTACCCGGAACAGAAGTTAAACTAACTGGTCTGTAATTACTCGTGTTACCGTGAGGATGAAGTTGATTTCATTAGTTGTTAATCCATTTGGGCTCTTCCATGTCCACTTTCTGTTCATCCTTTTCTTGAAAAAAAAAAGTGTTCATTACTGACATTCCTCGATATTCTGCAAATTCCACAAGTCTTTCATCTCTTTCGTCAATTCCAAAATTTCCTATAGTTCCCCTTTCTGCACTGTTTTGTCTCTTTCCAACCTTAGCATTGAAGTCCCCCACAATGATAGTGTAGTGAGTTTTCTGTTCATCTAGAAGGCTCTCAATTTCGGTGTACATTTCTTCAACTTCGTCATCATCATGGCTCGATGTTGGGGCATAAATCATTATAACCTTCATCTTAAACCTCTTAGAAATCCTGAGTAGTAGTCTTGACACCCTTGGTAATGTACGTTTGAATTCCAAAATGTTGTTTTTTATATCTTTATGGACCAGAAAGCCAACTCCACCTTCTCTCCTTTCACTGTTTCCACTGTTGACAGCAGTAACTCTGGGGTTACTGCTTCCCATACAAAATACTTTACATTTGTCAATATTAAACTTCAGTTGCCACCTCTCTGCCCAACTGCTCAACTTTTCTAGATAATGTTGCAAATTCCACAAATTTGTGGAATGACAGTAATGACACTACTGACAGTACAAATTTGTACTGTCAGTAGTGTCATTAACAACCCTGCCGACCTTCATATCATCTGCAAACTTGGACATTAAGCCTGATATACCATCATCAATATCATTAATAAATACAGAAAACAACAATGGACCCAACACTGAACACTGGGGAACTCCACTAATAACATTAGTCCACAAAGAGCAGTGTCAATTGATTGTCACTCTCTGTCTTCTCCCACTCAACTTTATCCATACCAGCAATTTGCCTCCGATGCCACACTGCTCCAATTTGTGCAGCAGTCTTCCATGTGCAACAGTATCGAAAGCCTTTCTAAAATCCAAATATATGATATCAAAATTATTCTTTGCATCCAGTTCCTTTGTGACTACATCATAGTATCCAATCAAATTGGTCAGACAAGACTTCCCCTTAACAAACTCATGTTGTGTCCGAGCTATAACTGAAGTCTTGTCTAGCTGATCCTGCAATGCTTCTTTAACCAGTGCCTCATTAATTTCCCTGGAACAGAAGTTAAACTAACAGGTCTATAATTACCTGTCTCCCTTTGATCCTCCTTTGTGGATTGGGGTCACATTTGCACATTTCCAGTCCATGGGTACCTCCCCTGAGTCCAAGGAAGCTCTCATAATTAATGGCTAAGGGTTTGCTTACTTCCTTTGCTGCCTCCTTTAATATAACTGGACAGATTCCATCCACCCCAAGTGCCATTCTTATGTTTATCTTCAACAATTTCTCCTCCACTTTACTCTCACTTATTATTACAAGATTATCTATATTACTGCCAGAGTTTAATACACCTCTAACATTCACCTCCCTAAATAACTCCTCATGTGTAAATGTAGATGCAAAATATTCATTTAGTTTGTTAGCTACCTGAGGAGGATCATCAACAGTTGAACCATCGATATCAAGTGGACCAATCTGATTCATCCCCTTCCTTCTAGAGTTTACATAAGTAAAGAACTCTTTGCTGTTTTTCTTTGCATCCTTTTCCAAAGATTTCTCGTAATTTGCCTTTGCCTGCCTAACCTCTGCTGTGACTTGGTTATAGACCAGCTTATATCTATCATGGGCTTCTGTGTCACCTCTTAATTTATATGTATCCCATTATATGTATTTGGATTTTAGAAAGGCTTTTGATACTGTTTCTCATGGAAGACTGCTGCACAAATTGGAGCAGTGTGGCATTGGAGGCAAATTGCTGCTATGGATAAAGGGATGGTTGAGTGGGAGAAGACAGAGAGTGACAACCAATCTGATTCATCCCCTTCCTTCTAGAATTTACATAAGTAAAGAACTCCTTGCTGTTTTTCTTTGCATCCTTTTCCAAAGATTTCTCGTAATTTGCCTTTGCCTGCCTAACCTCTGCTGTGACTTGGTTACAAACCAGTTTATATCTATCATAAGCTTCTGTGTGCATTTTTCCCATTCTTCCCATGCATTTTTCTTCTCTGCCAGATGTCTAATTAATTCATCTGACATCCATTTAGGCCTAAACCTTGAACAATATTTCTCAGTTGGTATGACAAGCCTAGTAGCTTCCAAGATTTTCTTAGAATGCTTCCCATTTTGAAGTTGATGTTGGTAACATCATCAGTTGGTCCCACCGTATAGAATCTAAATACTGTTTCAGACCACCCTAGTCGCCTTTACGAAAGCAAAAATCCTTCCCTTTACCACTCATGGTAGTTACCTTTTTGAGTAAATCCCACTTCAGCACACTCTGATCACTGCCACCTAGTGGTTCCTTTATCTGCAGATTCTTAATGCATGAAGAATCATTACTGATAATCAGATCAAGAGTATTAGTCCCTCTAGTTGCCTACCGAACATGCGGCTGTAGAAAACAATCATCCAATAATTCCACAAAAGCCTGGCTAGTGTGTGAGTGACCAACCCACAAATACCAGTCAATCTCTGGGAAATTAAAATCCCCCACTATAAGACATTCAGATTTACTGGCCCACTATTTCTCTACACAATTGCTTATTATACTCATCAGGCCTATAGCACACACCTACTCTCATTTTTCCTTTCCCAGTGCTTATGTCACATCAAACAGACTCAACATTGCATTGTCCACCAACGTCAATTGGATGCACTTCCTTAGATTTTATGTGTTTCTTAACTAACTGCATAACCCTCCCTCCCTTGTCTATCCTTTCTGTACTCCCCAAATTCCAATTCTGCACTGGTTATATCTGTGTGACACCACATCTCTGATTTGCGCCTCCGTAGCCAGGTGGGAAGGAGCAGCAGTGCATAGCACATGCTTCTTGATTAGACCGGGGTTCGAGCCCGTAACCACCAAATACGGAGGATGCGGAAAGGTCAGGGAATGACCACCGCATATCCCCGGAGCAATATGGCCTTAGTTGCTAATGCTCCTAAAAAAAAAAACCAAATAACAAATAACAATAATCTCTGATTTAGAAGGATATCATTGCAAGTGTTGAATTATACACAATATACAGAGAGTTGTTCTATATTTGTAACATTTCCAAGGAAAAGAGATAAAGTCTGTGCAACATTCAACCTGGAAAGAGACTAGAATGTACTCGATTTATTGTCATATAATAGGGATGACTGACCAGTAAACAATAGGCCATAAGTTTGGTGTTACAGGATGTACACAATGGAGGATTTTCTCCCAATAGTAGGAAGCAATGTGTAAGATGGCTATGCCAAATTGCCATCCTTACCAATAACCACTTTCTCTTGTTTATTTTGTTGGAAGTCGAGGGACATAGCTTTGGATCTTGCTTTATCTGGTAAAGTTTGTTGGTGCTGTTACTTTTTTTAGATCTCACCAGTTATCATATTTTGCAAATGATAGATTTGTAACTAGTATAAGGAACCTGCAAACATTGTGGGAGTGTGGTATTATGATTGTTTAGCAGCAAAATCAGCACTTCTTAATTTCCACGAATGCTAGAATAATCCAGGCTATGAAAAGATGACTACTGATATAATACAGAAAAAATATTGCTACTCTCTACAGCTGCTTTGGACATTATTCTATCCTCTTACTTGATACCAAAGAATGGTTATGCCCATTCCTTAATACCAGTATAAATAAGAATAACCAATATTTTTTTTGTATTGGATCAATAGTCATATTTTTACAGTCTGGATTATTTGGTATTCCTACTCATGGTTGGTTTTGTTAGTAGGTCTCTAACTTTAGGTGACATCAAACATACATGGTCAATAATGTTTGAAACATTGGCACTTCATGCATTCTTTCATCTACATCTTTGAAAGATATAAACTAGGTACTTTCTTACTCTGTAAGCCTAGTGCCTTCTCTATTACATCACATTTCTGATGTTTACTTGATTTCCATGATTAAGGTTTTTCAATTACATTAGCTAAAGTCAAACCTAATAATTTAATTCAAGGTTGTTTCATTTATTATAGTAATTATGTTATTAATCCAATTTAATGTATATGGTTTCTTTAAAAGTTTTCTTGGGTTTCCATTTTTTGAGTCAGCATATTTTCTGTGTTTATCCCTTCCTTTGTGTTTATATGGTTTATGCTTAACAGGTAAAGCATAAACCATAAAGCATATGGTTTATGTGTTGTTGTTTGTTGTTTAGGAGCATTAGCAACTAAGGCCATATTGCTCCGGGAATATGCGGTGGTCATTCCCTGACCTTTCTGCATCCTCCATATTTGGTGGTGACGGGCTTGAACCCCGGTCTAATCAAGAAGTGTGTGTGCTATGCACTGTTGCTCCTTCCCACCTGGCTATGGAGGTGCCGTACGGTTTATGATTTACCTATTATCAAAGAATGGTTGTGCCCAGCCTGCATAAATATGAAAAAATGAGTTTACTTAGTCATTTGGGTTTTCTGATCTGCCTAGCTTCTCCTTAAAGAAGAGAATGAGAAGTGACCATATATGCTTTGTATTGTGTCAATAATCACCTTTTTATAGCCTAGGTTATTTGATGTTCCTACCTTGTGTTAGCAGACCTCAAACATTAGATGGTGTCCAATGAATATTAACAGAATCTAATGTGTAAATAATAAATGCAAATTACTGTAATTTTCTCTAATTAATTTTTTTTCCTGCTTCCCTTTTAGGCTGCATTCACATACATGATACTGGAGGGGATCTGCCAGTACTTAATCCTCCAACTAACAAATAAAATTAAAGATCCTTCATATAGTTTTAATTTTATTGGTTGGTTGGGGGATTAAGCGCTTGCAGACTTCAGTATCAAGCATGTGAATGCAACCATATACTGTACATAGAGTGCATCTAAAATCAATTATCCTAAACAAGTCGGTAGATTTTTGGCTGCTGTAGAGGGATAAGTATTTTGATACTTTTACAGTACTCTTCATTAATTAACATACTACATAGTGTTTTACAAAGATATTAAATATGTTTAGTAGAGTTCGTTAGCTTCTTATTTTGAATTTAACTAGTGATTTTGGAAGTTACGACTCCCGATGTTGGCGCCAATACTGTTGAACTAGCCGCCATATTGTAATCGATAAGAAATAGCGCAAAGTATATATCTCAAACTGATACTGCAAGGTATAATATAAAATTAGATAACATAATACGAAGCACTGTATTAGGAATCTGTTAGCTTAGTATAGTATCAATTAATCAAAAATATTTATTAATCTTATTAAATTCCATTGTTAATTAAATTGTATTTAAATGGAAATCATGACCCAGACTACAGCCGAGAGGCAAAGATCAGACTAGCGAGAGTGCTGCGACTCGGGGGAGAAACGAAGGGGGCGATTCGCCAACGCATCACAGTCTCAAAAAATGTGCGAAATGTGAATGTTGCTGAACTTTCTAAAACGGAACATGATCTAGCCAAGAAGGATGTCTTTGTGTGTGAATGGAAGAAATTAAATATATTTCTTTTTCCAACCAACATGGAACTAGTGTCCTTCACTAGATACCAATCACAAAATTCCTTTAAGAATTTTATCTTAAAGAAAATAACAGTTATTTTAAAGCAATGAAAAAAAGCTGAAAAACTTACCCTCTGATGCTTTCCAAGCCTGCCATAATTCATCAACACTGATATATTTGTCATTGCCGTGAAATTCTTTATGCCTCTCATATCCATTTTCATATTGCAATTCATCCCTAAGAAACTACAAAAATATAAAATAAATAAGAAGTTTATATTAAAACATTCATTTCATATTTGGCAAAACATTAGGGTAAGCCAAGATACATTTCAATAATTATTTGTTGTCAACTAATTTCTATAATGTTAGCAAACAATTAATTTAAACATAGATTTTAAGCATTAGCTTGTAACATCAGAAAATTAATATAATCATTGTTTTTATCGAACTGAATGCATTGCATTCAGCTTAGAAATCAAAATAAAATTCAAGATTGGATCAGAAAGTTCCAGGATTGAATTTTTACTTAAACAGATAGAGCATTTACAGATAAACTTTTTTTTTTTTTTTTTTTAATGACTATGCCTATTTAAACATTTTTCCTCTATCAGAGAATCTGTTAATAAAGAACCTCTACATCACATGGAATACTGTTGTCATCCCATTAATGAGTATTGGGGAGGGGGGGGAATAAAAATCACATGGTGCAAGGTCATGTGAATAAAGAGTACATTGTAAGATAGATAGAATGTTCATAAAGATATTCAGAAATTAATGTCACATGACACAGCCTTAATATGGAGTAATAATGGTCAGTATGAATTCATAATGAATATCTTTATACTCAAAAAATAATTATAGCATAGTTTTAACTTTAAATTTTTAATCTGAACTTTATACTTCCTATGAGAAATAGGAAAATTCATCAGTCCCAGGTACACCGTTCACTTTCTTCTGAAACGATTATTCTTCCATCTTTCAAATGTTATCATAAAACCATAATCATAAGGCCTTGAATGGGTTGAGCATGCTGAATTCTGATCGGATGCTTCCAACTGTTCAGATTACGAACCTAAGGGGGCATAAATTGAAATTGAGGAAGGACAGATGTAGAATAGATGTGCAGAAATTTGCCTTTAGCCAGCGGGTGGTTAATTGCTGGAACAAACTTCCATCTGCCATTGTGGAAGTTGATAAGTTAAATAAATTTAAGGAGAAACTGGACAAATATTTAGAGGGGATTGTTTTGTAATTTTTTTTTTTTTTTTGGCTGATGCTGCATAAGCTCATACACTTGCTTTCTTGCATCACATGCCACTACTACCATTCAACTACCAATGTTTTAGATAGGTGTATACTAGCTACCTCACTAAAAAATTTCTTCATGTGTAAATGTAGCACAAAACATTTATTTAATTTTTTAGTAACCTATGCAGGAACGATAGCTATGCCATTTATAAGAAGTACACATTAGTGTACATATGCCATAATGGCCTAATCACCTGAGTAACTTGATTACACTCTAATTTATACTTGGTATATAATTCTGTGTCCCCTAATAACAAATCATTCCACAAATTTTTCTTCTCTGCCATTAAACTCAACAGCTCACCTAGCATCCAATTTGATCTAAACCATAAAACAGTACTGCCCCTGATAATTATAAATTATCAGGGCAGTATTTATAATTATTATTTAATATATTTTTCTTCTTAGTCACTGAACTTCTGACATCATTTTGTTAGAAGTCTTAAAAATATCTCTCAGATGGCATTAAAAACTTAAGTTTCTATGATTACTTCGCATTTGGCATTTTGTAATTTTTAACATCAGTTTCAGTTTGTCTAACTGAAAATAATTTAAAAACTACATAAAAACCATTGTAATCATTTCTGTGAAAACAACATCCCTTTCCTTTAACTTCAACTCTTGTTTTCATCTGCTCTATCGTTAAAAACTTAGGAACAAAGAAATAATTCAATTCTTATTTGACAAATTCAAATAATGCTTTTAACGTGGAGACAAGTTTATCACCATTCACCAATCTCATTGATTCTTCCAATTTTGAAGTGCTTGTACCATTCAGATATCCCCTACCTTTTAATAAAGCTTTTATTGTATGCGATCATTTTTAGTCTCTGAGGCCAATTTCTTCAACAAAGAGTACAATTTTAGACCTTTGTTGAATATAAAAATCAATATTCTAAAAAATGTGAAATTACTATCAACAAGACATAAACCTTTGCACATGTGAATCAAACTGTGGCATGCTGAAAAAAAAATTCTAGACATTCTAGTTTACAAAATAAACAGCTTTTTTTTTTATTCACTGCCTAGAAATTTTTAAATTTTCTGATCCTACCTTGTATTACCTTTCAACTGAATAATACACTGAATATTACAAACATGTAATAACAAAACTGCACTTTTTCATTAATATAGAACAGATTCAGTAAATAAAAAATTTTATTAATGCTTCATGAAATCAAAAATTTCATGAAGTATTAATAAAAAAATATTATAAACATTCAGTCAACAATTTAGTCAGAATGCAAAAGTTTTAAGAAATAGCAGATATAATATAAACTAACAGAAATAACATAAAAAACTACTGAAATAAAATGGCATCGTAAATAAGAAAAGAAAATGAAACTAAGAATCATCTGGTTGTATAGATTTTTGGTGCACTTTAGATATCAAACTTTAATTATATAATCAGTTTCAAGTTTAAGACTATAATAATAGATAAGTGTTTCCAACAGAAGCACATAAATAACTAGGGTGTGGCAAATGTGACCTAGCCACAGACAACCGATTCATCTGAGGCACTGGATGGAGTTAAAAACTAACAAAATTTACAATTCATTTTAAAGCTGTAACAAGTTATCTAAATCAATTATTATAGAATCCTGTCACTTTTATATAAACACACCACAGATATGATATTATGGATAATAATTTAATAATTATTATTTTAATAAGTTAATTATCATTTAATTATTATAATTTATTCAAAAATGTAAATATTATAACTTGATTACATCTAAGAAAACAAAGGCACATTTCTAGTATTTGGCCATAGGTGTGAAAATTCCTTTTTATGGTTCTAATTTCAAAATACATAAAAACAAAATATTGAAACTTTATTGATTTACACTTTTTTTTTTTTTTTTTTCGACATTTGTATACATTACTAATTACATTATAATAGTAACTAGTCACTGCTTTTTATGCTAGCATGTGGATTAAATAACTAAATATAATACACAAACCATCTACTGGGATTTTAAAATATCCCACTAGACAAAAAAAAAAAAAAAAAAAAAATCAAATTACATTCAAAACAGCTGGCCAGATATCCTTTTAAACCAGAGAATGGTTTGAAGTATGACTGTAGATGAGTGGTAAATATACAAGCACAGAGTTATGCATGCCATGTGTTGAAATCCACATAAAACTACTACATTCCTTAATATTCCTCTGAGGCTTTATTGCCATTCCAGAGTATATAAGGAAAGACCTGTAATTAAATTCATGAAAATGAGTTGCCAAAATTTTATTTCAAGATGACCGCATCCTAACCATATCACTGATTTGGGGGGGGGGATTCTTTTTATAATTCCAAACCATCACAATTATAGTCCTGCAGTTTTCCTTGCTGCCCTTCTTCAGACCTTATTCAAGTCTGGCAAGACCAGATGTGGGTAATCAAAACTCTTGTTGAGTTACTGGTGATAACTATTGCTATTGAGGTTACATTTATTATAAATCAATGGCGAAACAATTTATTTTCAAGATCATAACACCAAGGGCTCACATCTAGTGAGTATGGGCTTGCCACACCCAGGGTCCTTAGCTGGATATCATCATTCTTCTCTTTCTTGATGATTCCCTTCTACTTCTGACACACACACACACACACACACACACACACACACACACACACACACACACACACACACACACACACACACTCTCTCTCTCAGGTTTTGTTTTTTTGGCTGGTGCACCAAAAGCTTCAAGCTTCCTTGCACCATATGGCTACTACTAATAATAATAATAATACAATACAATTTTATTTTATCAAGAGAATTTGTTTACAATAAAAGAACTTGTTAAGAAAAGTGAATTTCTTGACAAGTTGTAATTCATCATTTACAACAGTTTTTGCATACAGATTTGTTAACAGAAAACACAATGAAATCATTACACATAGTACAAGCCGCACTGCAAACAGAGAAAGTAATTGATCTGCATATCAGGTCTAATCTACTTATCATTGAGTATCAAAAATCTTCTTATTAGGAATTTTAATTTGGAGATAGAATAACTTCTCCTGAGCCACTTGCCAACAAGTTATTTATTATGTTCATTGTGTGCCTATCTCCAAATCTATTTAGAACCCAGGGGTGAGGCAAAACAATTGCTTTTGGATTCCTAAAGTTATGTGATACATTTCTTTGAAGAGTCGACTCTTCATAAATAGTGTTAAGATTCTTCAAGAATAAATTTAATTTCAGTTTTTGAATTGGATAAAGTATTTTATATTTCAACAAAAATTGCCTTCTCTTATTCAGATCATTTCAAGAGTTTGTCCCCATTAAAAGTTTCAGAATCCTGTTAAGTAAGTTGTTTATTATCTTTATTTCAGTTATATTTGCTCGTGCCCAAACATTTACTAAATAATTGAGTTGGGAGTCCAGTAATGCATAATATAAGGTAACTTTTGTTCTTAGATTTAACTTATTTTTAATGTAATAAAAAAAGTAAATGTAAAATCTCATTTTCTTGTACAAGTTTGTTATATGCATTGCCCAACTTAGACTATAGTCAATCAATAACCCAAGGTAACAGTGATTTTAAACTTCTTCCACTGTTAGACATTTGCAATTCTGGAAATCCTGAACATGTATATATTATTATTATTAAAATAATACAATACAATACAATTTTATTTTATCAAGAGAATTTGTTTATTATTATTATTATTATTATTATTATTAACCGAAGTAAAGAGAAATAAAGAATAGTTCACTGTTCTCTTGGTGGAGCTTATAGCACGAATGTTAGAATCGGGAAATTATCCTACAAATCTAACTTTCCTTTAAAATACTCCCTCTATATAAAAAGGGACAACCTAATGACTTTTGTAATTATAGACCAATTACAATTCAGTCGAATTACAATTCAGTCGGTTATAAATAAAATAATAAAAAATTATATATTTTCCCATATAAGCAAATATTTATATCAGTATGGACTGTTAAACAACTCTCTATTCTCATATCAGAAGGGCAAGAGCACACAGACATTATTAGAAAGTTTAGTAGACTCTTAACTTACATTTAAACAACAATAACTTCATAATGATTTTATTTATTGATTTGACCAAAGAATATGACTTAATTGATATCCCAATCTTGAAACAGAAATTACTGAAATATGGTATAAGGGGAAGAATCAATCAACTCTTAGCATCTTATTTAACCAAAAGAAAAATAACAGTAGAAGTAGAGAATACAAAGGGAAAATCAAATACTGTAATGTAAAGAGACGAGTACTTCAGGGCACTCATGCAGGGCCAATCATGTTCAACGTCAATGTTCAATCATGTTTTTAAAAATTTATGCATATGATATAATCTTATATAGAATTGGAAATAACCTGACAAAAATGGCAAAAGATGTACAGCAGGATGTAATAAATTTACAAAGACCAATAGATTGACAGTAGCCACTGGCAGAGGTGAAAGAGATTCTTGCACTGCTTCTATTAGAATGAGCAGAAGCCTGAAAAACAAGATGCGTGGTATTTCAGAGACTGCTGGGAGCCATTGCGGTACAAGTAAACACATGGGTTGTGTTAGAGTAGCTAAGAATAGAAGCAGGTGCAGGTATACTTGCGTGTACACCAACGCTAGGAGTTTAGTAAATAAATTTGATGAATTTGAGGTATTGCACAAAACATCAAAGGCAGATACTGTTGGGATATCAGAGACGTGGTGTCCCACAGATATAAGGGATGCAGAACTGCAATTTGGGGAGTACAACGTCTACAGAAAGGATAGACAGGATAGGAAGGGGGGAGGGGTTATGCTATTAGTTAAGAAACACATAAAAACCAAGGAAGTGAAGCCAGTCGACATCGCCGGACAGTGCAGTGTTGAGTCAGTTTGGTGTGACATAAGCATTGGGAGATCAAAATTGAGAGTAGGAGTGTGCTATAGGCCTAATGACTCTGATGAGTATAATAAGGAACTGTACAGGGAAATAGAGTGGGCCAGTAAATCAGAGAGTCTTATAATGGGAGATTTTAATTTCCCAGATATTGACTGGAATTTGGGGGCTGGTTACTCACACACTAGCAGGGCTTTTGTGGATTTATTGGATGATTGTTTTCTACATCAGCATGTTCGGGAGGCAACTAGAGGGAGTAATACTCTTGATTTGATTATCAGCAGTGATTCTTCATGCATTAAGAATCTGCAGATAAATGAACCACTAGGTGGCAGTGATCACAGTGTGCTGAAGTGGGATTTACTCAAAGAGGTAACTACCATTAGGGGTAAAGGGAAGGGTTATTGCTTCCGTAAAGGCGACTACGATGGACTGAGACAGTATTTAAATTCTATACAGTGGGACCAACTGATGATGTTACCAACAGCAAACTCAAAATGGGAAGCATTCAAAGAACTTATCTTGGAAGCTACTAGGCTTTACATACCAACTAAGAAATATTGTTCAAGGTTTAGGCCAAAATGGATGTCAGATGAACTAATGAGGCATATGGCAGAGAAGAAAAATGCATGGGATACTTACAAATTAACACATGACAAAGAAGCCTATGATAGATACAAGTTGATATGCAACCAAGTTACAAAGGAGGTTAGGCAGGCGAAGGCAGATTACGAGAAATCCTTGGCAAGGGATGCAAAGAAAAACAGCAAAGAGTTCTTTACTTATGTAAACTCTAGAAGGAAGGGGATGAATCAGATTGGTCCACTTGATATTGATGGGTCAAATGTTGATGATCCTGCTCAGGTAGCTAACAAACTAAATGAATATTTTGCATCGACATTCACACATGAGGAGTTATTCAGCAAGGGGAATGCCAGAGGTGTATTCAACTCGAGCAGTAAGCTACAGAATCTTGAAATAACTGGGAGTAAAGTGGAGAAGAAACTGTTGAAGATAAACACAAGAAAGGCACCCGGGGTGGATGGGATCTATCCAGTTATATTAAAGGAGGCAGCAAAGGAAGTAAGCAAACCCTTAGCCATAATTATGAGAGCTTCCTTGGACTCAGGGGAGGTACCCATAGACTGGAAATGTGCAAATGTGACCCCAATTCACAAAGGAGGATCAAAGGCTGACACAAGTAATTATAGACCTGTGAGCTTAACTTCTGTTCCAGGAAAATTAATGGAGGCACTGGTTAAAGAAGCACTGCAGGATCATTTAGACAAGACTTCAGTTATAGCTCAGACACAGCATGGTTTTGTTAAGGGGAAGTCTTGCCTGACCAACTTGATTGGATCTATGATGCAGTCACAAAAGAACTGGATGCAGGGAATAACTTTGATATTATATACTTGGATCTTAGAAAGGCTTTTAATACTGTTGCACACGGAAGACTGCTACACAAATTGGAGCAGTGTGACATTGGAGGCAAATTGCTGCTATGGATAAAGGGGTGGTTGAGGGGGAGAAGACAGAGAGTGGTAATCAATGGACACTGCTCATCGTGGACTAATGTTATTAGTGGAGTAATGTCCAAGTTTGCAGACGATACAAAGGTTGGCAGGGTTGTCAAGGACACTACTGACACTATGCTGCTGCAACAGGATCTGGAAAGGTTGAGCAGATGGGCTGAGAGGTGGCAAATGAAGTTTAACATTGACAAATGTAAAGTACTACACATGGGAAACAGCAACCCCAGAGCAACGTATCAACTCTGTGGTACTACACTGACAGTGATAGAGAATGAAAGGGACTTGGGGGTGGTTGTGCAGGCAGATATGAAGTTCTCTGAGCAGTGCAGACGGGCTGCAAGAGTAGCTCATGGAGTATTGTCAATGATATACAGGAATTTTTCCAGCAGGGATAAGGAGGTGATTATTCCATTGTATAAGGCAATGGTCAGGCCACACCTAGAGTACTGTATACAGGTCTGGAGGCTTCATTTCAAGAAGGATGTAGAGCTGCTGGAACGAGTACAGAGAAGGGCAACAAGATTGGTGAATGGAAAAAGGGGTGCTCTTATGAATAAAGGCTTAACTTTTGCAAATTACAGTGTCTGGAGACTAGGCACCAGCGAGGTGATCTGATAGAGGTGTATAAAGCCTTGAATGGTTTAAGCATGCTCAATGCTGATGGGATTCTTCCTCTAGCTCAGAAAAATCACCTGAGAGGGCATAAATTCAAATTGAGGAAAGACAGATGTAGGATAGACGTGCGGAAATTTGCCTTTAGCCAGCGGGTGGTTGGTTGGTGGAACAGACTTCCATCCCTTGTGGTGGAGGTTGATAGCCTAAATAAGTTTAAGGCTCAGCTGGACAGGTATTTTGAAAGAACAGAGGGGTGAAGTGGAAGTGGGTTTTTTTTTTTTTTTTTTTGGCTGATGCTGCATTTTTTTTTTTTTTGGCTGATGCTGCATAAGCTTGCTTTCTTGCATCAAATGTCTCTACTAATACTAATGCTAATATCTATATAAATGACATATTCGAAGAAATAAAGAACAACTTTTTAAAAATTTATGCATATGATATAATCTTATATAGAATTGGAAAGAACCTGACAAAAATGGCAAAAGATGTACAGCAGGATGTAATAAATTTACAAAATTGGTTGCATGACAATAAATTAGCACTCAGCTTTGAAAACACAAAATTTTTGGTAATGAGATCTCCTCATCAAACCCTGGATATTCATCCCTCTATTAAATTACATGAACATAAATGTCTACATGTTCAGGATTTCCAGAATTGCAAATGTCTAACAATGGAAGAAGTTTCAAATCACTGTTACCTTGGGTTATGGATTGACTATAGTCTAAGTTGGGAAATGCATATAACAAACTTGTACAAGAAAATGAGATTTTACGTTTACTTTTTTTATTACATTAAAAAAAAGTTAAATCTAAGAACAAAAGTTACCTTATATTATGCATTACTGGACTCCCAACTCAATTATTTAGTAAATGTTTGGGCACGAGCAAATATAACTGAAATAAAGATAATAAACAACTTACTTAACAGGATTCTGAAACTTTTAATGGGGACAAACTCTTGAAATGATCTGAATAAGAGAAAGCAATTTTTGTTGAAATATAAAATACTTTATCCAAATCAAAAACTAAAATTAAATTTATTCTTGAAGAATCTTAACACTATTTATGAAGAGTCCACTCTTCAAAGGAATGTATCACATAACTTTAGGAATCCAAAAGCAATTGTTTTGCCTCACCCTAGGGTTCTAAATAGATTTGGAGATAGGCACACAATGAACATAATAAATAACTTGTTGGCAAGTGGCTCAGGAGAAGTTATTCTATCTCCAAATTAAAATTCCTAATAAGAAGATTTTTGATACTCAATGAGGTGGTAGATGACTTTCATCAACTGGTGTAATACCACCACTTTGCTTATTGGAGGCTTGAAGTGGTGAAACCCATGTTTAGTTTCTAGAGCAAAGTTTCCAGCACCCCTCTCCCCCCATACTTCTCTTTCAACCCATGCACGGTACTAAGTACTATAGGTTTTGATACCTTTCGTGTTTGGGGTTTTCATAAAAAAAAAAAAAAAAAAAATTAGAGCTGATATGCAGATCAATTACTTTCTCTGTTTGCAGTGTGGAATGTACTATGTGTAATGACTTCATTGTGTTTTCTGTTAGTTAACAAATCTGTATGCAAAAACTGTTGTAAATGATGAATTACAACTTGTCAAGAAATTCACTTTTCTTAACAAGTTCTTTTATTGTAAACAAATTCTCTTGATAAAATAAAATTGTATTATTATTATTATATACTAACATTATTTACTAACAGAAATTGTACCAATAAGGAAGAAAATGGAAGACCTCAAGACAGAAGTTGGTTGGTTGGTTGGTTGTTGGGTTTTATTGGCGCATTAGCAACTAAGGCTATAATGCACCAAAAGAAAGACAGAAGTAGATAATATCAAAAAAAAAAAATTTGATTGCTTTTATCTCAGATTCCTTCGATAAAATACAAAATAGCATAAGCAAGCTGCAGAACTCCAACGCTGCTATCAATAAAAGACTTGTGGATCTGGAAGCTTCTTTCAAGAAAAATGAGGAGAATTCTATTCTACTTAACTCACGGATTGGCTCGATAGAGCAACAGTTATTAGAAAATAATGTAGAAATAGTAGGATTAACAGGATTAGCGGGCCAAGACCTAGAGCATGTTATTCAGCAGCTGGGGCTTGCATTAAAGCTACAGCACAATAACTAAGTGGCACACTACTACATACCTAAGAACAAAAAAATAAATGACAAGCCTACACTAATTGTGAAATTTTCAAATCATGTGGTAAAGGTAAAATGGATGAGAAAGGCAAAGGAAATTCGACTCATAGCAAATGATGTATTTCAGAACAACAGCAGTGCTCCAATCTACATAAATGACTACTTAACACACCTCAAGCAATTATTTTGTGAAACAAAACAATTAGTAAAAACTCAGTTTCAAATTTTTATGGTTAAAACATGGAAGGATTTACGTGAAGCAGAATGACCCTTCAAGAGCCATAAGAATCTTGAGTTCAAAGGACCAGCAGTATATAAAATAGACTCCTTCATTGTGAATAATTGTAATTTCTTGAAATCTAGGCCTAAGGTAATATTAAGACATCAGGTATGCTTTTTGAGGAATCACAAACTTTCAATTCACCATTACATTTTTTAAAAAATCCAAATATCCAAGCTCTTTTAATTGATAAAAACAGTTTTTTCTGGTAGATTTAAACATCAGGTCATTAAGAAAAAATTGGTTTAACTTTTTGCAATATATAAGTGCAATGAAAAAATATATTTCTTGTATAGTTTTAACAGAGGTTAACATAAAAAGTGATGAAATTGCCAACTATAACATACTAGGATATGACAAGGTCTATAAGTTGGAAGAGTTGAGAAGGGCTGGTGGAATAATAATATACTATAGAACATGCTATAAGACAATACAGGTTTACCACGAGACTCAGTCTTGCAAAAACTGCTGTCTCAAATTATTAGGAGAAGATCCACAGAACACATTCATGATTTGTGCTTTTTATAGGCCACCATCAGATTCTATAAACACTTTTCTAATAGAATTAGACAACATAATTCTGCAATGGGAAAACATACAAGCTGATAAGACCATACTAGTGGGAGACTTCAATATCAATTTACTAAACGATGAAACAGAAAATGTAATACTCAGATACTCTGAAATCTTAAATAATTATGGATTTGAACATACCTTATTTGGAACAACAAGGCAACAAAGGATGGAGGGAGACAGAACAGTAAGCTCCTGCTTAGATCATCTTATAACAAATATAAAGTTGAAGTATGCAAATTCCTATATACTACTAAATCAACTTTCAGATCATAAAACATGCATACTAATAATAGATATGTATTCAAAACAACACCCATGTGAACATAAAAAATTAACAAATGTTGCAAAGAACAAATATTTATCAGTCAAGCTGAAATACAACACAGAAAACATGTTAAGACAAGAGCAAGCATCTTACACAACTAATGTAAATGTCTTTTCAAATAAAATAATACAAATGATAAACAATTCGAGGATTAATACGGAGAGAAAAATAAATCTTTCAGCTTGCAACACAAATTCTAGGAGTAGCATGATTAAACATAAGAAACCTTGGATGAAAAGAGAAATAGAAGAATTAATGGTACAAAGAGATAAATACTTCAGGAAGTATAGAAATTGTCCATCAAAGATAGAACATTATCACAATTATAAAACAATTAGAAATAAATTGACAGGTTTGATTAGAAAGCAAAAAAACACTTACTACAACCAACTTTTTATGGATAAACAGATAACTCAAAAGGATAAATGGAGCATTATAAATAACCTGATAAGTACAAGGAAGAAAAAGTCAACGGGAAATCAAATCAAAACACTATTAGAACAGGTAACTGGTACAAATAAACAATATGAGGCTGCAAACAGATTTGCAAAAGCTGTATTAGAGCTCAGCAGATACAATATACACTATTGCCAAGACCCCCTTGCTCAAAAAGATAATCTTCCTCAGGTAGTGAACTCCTGTATAATCTTTGCTCCACAGTACACGGAGATTCTCAAGATCATAGAACAGTTAAAGAACAAGAAATCTTAGGGACTTGACTGTATTACAGTAACCGAAGTAAAGAGAAATAAAGAACAGTTCACTGTTCTCTTGGTGGAGTTTATAGAACGGATGATGGCGTCAGGAGTCTATCCTACAAACTTACTTTCTTTTAAAATAATCCCTATATATAAAAAGGGACCACCTGATGACTTTTGTAATTATAGACCAATAACAATACAGTCAGTTATAAATAAGATAATAGAAAATTATATATTTACCCATATAAGTAAATATCTACATCAATATGGACTGTTAAATACCTCTCTCTTCTCATATCAGAAGGATAAGAGCACACAGACATTATTAAAGAGTTTAGTAGACTCTTTTAACTTATGTTTGAACCACAATAACTTCATAATGATCTTATTTATAGATTTGACCAAAGCATATGACTTAATTGATATCTCAATCTTGAAACAGAAATTACTGAAATATGATATAAGGGGAACAGTCAATCAACTCTTAACATTTTATTTAACCAAAAGAAAAATCACAGTTGAAGTAGAGAATACAAAGAGAAAAATCATACAATATAAAGAGAGGAGTACCACAGGGCACCCATGCAGGGTCAATCATGTTCAACATCTATATAAATGACATTTTCGAAGTAATTAAGAACTCCTTTTTAAAAATTTATGCAGATGATTTAATCTTATATACAATTGGAAAGAATCTTACAAAAATGGCATTAGATTTACAGCAGGATGTACAGTGAAACTTCTAACGGACACCTCTCTACAACGGACATTTTCAAATTCTCCAACTCACCTCCATTGGTTTTAACGTGTTTTCAGCTTCTGTCTAGCGGACATTCTCTGTAACGGACGCGGACAGGCAATCTGCACTGTTTCGTTTAGATTAGCACTTAATTTGATCTCCCCATTACGGACTGCGGGAGAGCTCACGGCCCTTTTTCTAGGAACTTTTCTTCCACATATTGCCTCAATCGTGTGTTTATTTTCTATTTCCGATTCTCTGAATTTTATCAAGGTTTAGGTCGTGGTTCTAAACCCTTTTTCAAGAATTTTAAGGCATGTGTAAAACTTCTGATGAATTCGGTGTGTGCAGGGGGGGGGGAGGAATTTGGTCGGCCTTTCGTCTTTTGAGTATGTTTTCAGTTTTGTTCAGTGCACAATGTCATCTCGTAAACATTTAACTTTAAAAGATAAAAAAGTCGAACTCATTAATGCATATGATCGGCAAAAAAATAGTGTTCGCAATCTCGCTGCAAAATTCAAAATCGGGAAGACGCAGGTAAGCGACATCCTAAAGAAAAAAAATTAACTGCTTAAACAATTTTGGCAACACGGAAATGATCAGGTTCAAAAATCATTCCCGAAAACTGTTGGACTTCAAATTAACAATGTTACGTATGAATGGTTTTGTCGCGCACGTGCTAAAAAAAATTCCCATTAATGGGCCTATTATTAGGGAAAAGGCTTTGGAGGTTGCGAAATCTATGGGAGTAAATGAGATCAAAGCTTCTGAGGGATGGCTAGACAAGTTCAAAACTCGGCATAAAATTTCTTGGAAAACCGTAAGTGGTGAAGTCCACTCTGTTACAACCCCAGTATCTGTTGATACTGGGGTTGTAACAGAGTGGACCGACAAATTGGAAGATTTATGTCGTGATTTTGAAGCTAAGGATATTTACAACTGTGACGAAACAGGGTTGTTTTTTAAAGCTCTTCCTGAAAAAACAATGAGTCTAAAAAACGAAAAGTGCCAGGGCGGAAAAATTTCTAAGGAACGCTTGACTGTACTATTGTGTACAAATATGCTGGGAGACTTTGAACAACCTCTTGTTATAGGAAAACCACAAAATCCTCGTTGTTTCAAGGGCATAAAATTGAATCTTTTGAATGTTGACTGGAAGTCTAATAAAAAAGCGTGGATGACACGAGATATCATGAGCGAATGGATAAGTCACTTTAACCAAAACATGATTCATCAAAACAGAAAAATTATTCTTTTCATGGATAACGCTGCATCTCACCCGCACATTGAATTGTCCAACATTCAAATCGTTTTTCTGGCACCAAACACATCTGCAGAGTGTCAGCCCTTGGATCAAGGGATAATAAAAAATTTTAAACTTCACTACAGAAAACGTGTTTTAAGACATCTCATTGCAAACATGAACGATGTAACACGTGCGATATTTAGTGCATGGAAACACGTGCGTGTTTCCATGCATCCACCATATTGTCCATTCATTCTTCCAATCAGCACATAAAACAACAAAATATCCACTGGTTAAGCTGCTAATAACCAGCAAGCTTAAAAACTAAAATTCATTCCACTAAGCAGGAATGATTAACATAACCAACAATGGACAGTCCAGACATGCTTTTACTGTGTGAGATCCCATTAACTTAAATGATTAATTTAAGCTGCATGATGTGCTGGTTTCCAGAAAACATGCCACCTGTATTCTACATATAAGTATCCACTGAAACAAGCACTCAATGCTTTATGGCAGTGAATCCAGTCATTATGCTCTCTGGCTTTGCAACACAGAACAGTCTAGCTCATGCCCAATTGTACATGGGCACAAGCTAGAAATACACGGGCCTTTCAATTAACATTTCCTCGCTGACAGTCAAAGATAACATAAATATTCAAATAAAAAATGTGTAAAGTGCTGCAGTGGTATTTTATTTTCAAAAAATAATTTAAAATATTTATTTTTAATATAAAAAATGGATTTTTCAAAGTTGTGTTCAGAAACGATTGAAAATAAAGGTGGCATCAAAAAGTGAACAATTCTGAATTATTTCTTGCTGATTTTTAAATAACACATGCAGAGTCACTTTGACTTCTGCACCAAGAGGAGTAACAATTCGAGCATCTGGCTATGGGTTAAGCTTTTTTGGGGGGAGCCAGTGAAAGGTCTCCCCCAATAAAACAATGTCACAACAGTCAGCTAGAACAGTGTTCCACAACCGGTGTGCCGTGAACTTTGCTTAAGCCATATACCTATAAATCATACTATACATAACATATTAGAAACTGACAACTTTTACCTATTGTAAGAAATTAATGTACATTATTTAGTCACAATTATAGTTTTTAATGCTACTCATTGTTATAGTTCATAATATGCCATTTTTCCTGAAACACAATGTTATCTGTGTGCGTTTGCCCTTCCAATATTTCTTGTTTTGTCACTGCGCTGATTGAAATAAGATGCCACTTGTTAAAGTTAGATACGTACGTGCTGGTCCTTGGCAAAACATCACATCTTTTATTATTTTATTGGCTTGTTTTGATAGTTGTCCCTGTTTGTCCATGCTACTTCAACTTTATTACTTTGTTCCTGTGCCTATATGCCCCTTTCTTATAAGACTATATTCTAAAGCGATAGATGTGCCCCTTCCTCTGTTTGAAGAGTATTGGTCCTGCATCTATTACTTTCAGTTTCCTCACAGCTGTGCTCCGAAATAGTAAGAAAACTGTGATAACATTTCTCTTACTATTTCGGCCATAACATTGTTGTTTTACTATTTTCTTTTTTTAACAATGGACAAGTTCCTCGTAAGGAGTATTCCATCCACAAGTGGAAGTACCAAAAGTGAAGAGCCCGAAAAAAAGAAACAAAAATTAGTGCGCAGACAGTATTAATTATCAGTACTGATAATTATTTCTCTTTTGGTTTTTTTCTGGTGTGGTGATAACAATCCCAATCCCCAAGTGTCTCATGTGAGGAGAAAAAAACTCAGCAATGTTGGTATGGTTCCCAGTAAACTAAAATGGCATTTCTCAACAAAACATCCTTCTCTGGCATGCCAAGATATCAATTATTTTCAATGGTTGTTGCAACAAAATGAAAAAATAGGCAATGTTCATGACTTCGTCGGTAAGTGTTTTGGAAAAAGTACAAGAAGCTAGCTATAAAGTAGCTGAACTTATCGTAAAGGCCAAAAAGGCACGCACACGCGCACACACACACACACACACAATAGCTGAAACTCTGTTAATGCTAGCTTGTAAAGAGATGGCGAAAATAGTCCTGGGCCCAGAAGCTGCCAATGAAATTTCAAAAATTTCACTCAGCTGACACAATCAGTCACCAAGTCAATGATATGTCCAGTGACACTGAAGACATTATGAAGGAGAAAATCAACAGAAGTCCTCACTTCAGATCGAAGAGTCCACAGATGTTAGGGGTCATGCTCAACTTCTTATCAACATTCGGTTCATCAGCAGAGATATAATCACAACAAATTTCTTTTTTTGCAAAGTACTACCCGAGTGAGCCATCAGTAAAGAAATATTTTGTGTTACTAAAGAATATATGCTCCAAAACAAATTAAATTGGAAGGATTGTGTTAGCGTTTGCACAGACAGAGTCGCTTCCATGACAGATTGAGTTAAAGGCTTTGTAGCTAAAGTGCACAAAGTGAATCCTGATATATGATGTGACCACATTGTCTTATTTACCATAAAGCCATTGTTGCCAAGTCTTTGCCATCTGCTCTGAAAGTTGTGTTAGACAAAGTAGTAAAAGTCATTAACTTCATCAAATCGCAGCCGCTCAATTAGTGGCTTTTTTTCCATTTTGTGTCAGGAAATGGGATCTTAACACGCCACACTACTATACTACAGGATATATGTGTACAGCAAGGGCTACACTACAGTTTGTTTGTTATTTGTTTTTTTTTTTTTAGGAGCATTAGCAACTAAGGCCATATTGCTCCAGGGATATGCGGTGGTCATTCCCTGACCTTTCCGCATCCTCCGTATTTGGTGGTGACGGGCTCAAACCCCGGTTTAATCAAGAAGCGTGTGCTACGCACTGCTGCTCCTTCCCACCTGGCTACGGAGGCGCCTCTATACTACAGACTGAAAAGAGGAACCCCTATGGAATTCCTAGAAATTACCCTCAACTCTGCCAATGAAATCAACGTAGAAATGAAACAAATTGCCATCCAGTTACATCAAATATGGCAAACTGAATGGTAACAAGAAACCGAAGGTGCTGTCACCAGAAAGTTGCTCCCATGGGTGGCGATGGTTAGTCCTAAGCCACCTAATTGGTATGTCCAGGGACTCTTTACAACTTATTTACCAACTGGTCATGGGACTCTCAATGCCGAATTGCATCCTTGGGACTGTCAGATGACCCCAACTGTACCTGTGGTGAAAGTGAGAACGGCATGCATGTTTTGTGACTGTACAATATATGAAATCCAAAGAAATCAACTTATTACAGAAATTGGACCACTGCCTAGGAGCCAAGAACACCTATTCATATTGGAGGATAGGCTGTATAAAGGCCTTCAGCAACTATGTTCAAAAAGTGTTAGACGAAAAAGTGTTAGACGAAATCTGTAGAGACAGGCACTACAACCTGTTCCAGTGCCAAACAATAGTTCATAGACTTACACTGCCAGGATTAACCGGACAAGACCTATCAAATTTGCAAATCTACTGGATTGAACAACCAAATATGACCTGCCTTAGGGGTCTCCCTGCCTATGGTTGAGAGACTCTGGGATCAGGAAAATAACAGGTGACTAAATAGGAACTAGAGAAGGCTAGTACTGCCCTGCCCCATCATAGCACATGACTTTCACACTGAATAGAACAGATAACATAACTAAGCAGACAATTTAACTGATATGACCACCAAGATGCTGAATGGTGCCTGCAGCCAGGGTTACCCCTTGGCTGGAAAAATTTCAAAAGCAGATATTGTGGGTATATCACAGATGTGGTGTTACCCAGACATAGGGAATACAGAATTGGAATTTGGGGAGTACAATGTGTACAGAAAGGATAGACACGATAGAAAGGGAGGAGGGGTTATGCTGTTAGTTAAAAAAACACAAAATTTAAGGAAGTACATCCAGTTGACATGGGTGGACAGTGCAACGTTGAGTCCATTTGGTGACATAAGCACTGGGAAAGTAAATTGAGAGTAGGAGTGTGTACAAGGCCTAAGTCATGAACATTGCCTATTTTTTATTTTGTTGCAACAAGGCCTAATGGCTCTGATGAGTAAAAACAACTGTACAGAGAAATAGAGTGGGCCAGTAAATCAGATTGGCTTATGTAAATTATGTATGGAAGTGGAGGCCAGAAGCTTATCAAACTCCAAGGAGTATAATGACTTTGTAATAACTGAAATCAAAGTGGAGGAAAAATTGCTGAAGTTAAACATAAGAAAGGCACCTAGAGTGGATGGGATCTATCCAGTTATATAAAAGGAGGTAGCAGAGGGAAATAAGCAAACCTTAGCCATAATTATGAGAACATCCCTGGACTCGGGGGAGAACCCCTCAAACTGAAGATGTGAAAATGTATCCCCAATTCACAAAGAGGGATCAAAGGGTGATACGAGTAATTAGAGACCTGTTAGTTTAACTTCTGTTCTGGGGAAAATAACATATTCAATGGTTAAAGAAGCACTGCAGGATCATCTAAACAAGACTGCAGTTATTGAAGTCTTGTCTGACCAATTTGATTGGATATTATGATGTGGTCACAAAGGAACTGTATGCAAAAAGTTTGATATCATATACTTGGTTTTCTGGAAAGCTTTTGATACTGTTGCACATGGAAGACTACTGTACAAATTAGAGCAGTTTGGCATTAATGGCAAGTTGCTACAATGGATAAAAGGATGGTTGAGTAAGAGAAGACAGAGTGGTAATCAATGGATACTGCTCCTCATGGACTAATTTCATTAGTAGTGTTCCCCGGGGTTCAGTGTTGAGCCCATTGTTGTTTTCTATATTATCAACGATATTGATGAAGTTATATCAGACAATGTCCAAGTCTGCAGATGATATGAAGATTGGCAGTGTTGTTAATAACAATAATGACAGTAAGCTACTGCAACAGGATCTAGAAAAGTTGGGCAGGTGGGCTGAGAGGTGGCAATTGACGTTTAACATTGACAAATGCGAAGTACTGCATATGGTAGCAGTAACCACAGAGTAATGTACAAACCGTGTGGTATTACACAATGGAGAATGAAGGGGACCTCGGAGTAATGAGAGAGAGTTGTGATCGCAGAACAGTACGGACGGTGGATTTTTGGCTGCTGTAAAGGGATAAGTATTTTTTAATTTTTAACGTATTCTTTGTTATTTAACATAGTACATTGCGTTTTACGGAGATATTAAATAGGTTTAATAGCATTTGTTAGCTTCTTATTTTGAATTTGACCAATGATTTTGGAAGTTACGACTCCCAATGTTGGCACCAATATTGTTGAACTAGCCGCCATATTGTAGTCGATAAGAAAGAGCTTAACGTATATATATCTCGAACTGATAGCATAAGGTATAAAGTTAAACTAGATAGTGTAATACAAAGCACTGTATTAGAAATCAATAGCGTATTATAGTATTATCAATTAATAAAAAATATTATTAATCTTATTAAATTTCATTGTTAATTAAATTATATTTAAAGGGAAATCATGACCCAGACTAGAGCTGCGAAGCACAGATCACAGACTAGTGAGAGTGCTGTGGCTCGGGGGAGAAACGAAGGAGGCAATTCTCCAATGCATCACAGTCTCAAAAAATGTGCGAAATGCAAATTGTTTGCTGACTTTTCTAAAACAGGACAGAATCTAGCCAAGGAGGATGCCTTTATGTGTCTGGAGTGTCAAGAAATTAGGTGCCAACTCAGCGTTCTGATGGGCGTCTCTGTGAGAGCTTGAGGTATAGGGTAAATGACCTCGAAGAAATTAATATGAGGGGCCCATCATGCTCTCAGCTGCCCAACTCAACGGCAGAGCTCACTCCTGTGCATCAAGCAACACAGAGGCAATCTCCAAGGCAGAATGCTCTGGTCCCAAAGGAACTAGTTATTGTTGGTGACTCTATTGTCAGGGAGACGGGGAATATACTTTGTAAGAAGGATAGGTGGAACAGGACCAGGGTATGTCTGCCAGGGACAAAAGTTGATGACGTTGTAGAGCAGATGTCATCTTTTCAGGGCACAAAAAGTGATATTATTGTACACGTTGGAACTAATGATATTAAGAGTAAGAAATCTGCAGATTTACTCAACAAGTACAGGTCAATGTTGAAAAAAAGTCGAGAGTTAAGGTTGAATGTGAAGGTGTCTGCAATTCTACCCAGACACAATAGTAGGGAGTATATGAAGAGAGCCTTGTAAATCAATTCGGCTCTGGAGAGATTGTGCAAGGCTCAAGGGTTAGAATTTTTTCCAGCCTGGTCTGTGCTTGTTGACAGGAGAGACTGCTTCTATGGGGATGGGATACACTTAAACAGAAAGGGTGCAAGAATATTTGCTGATGCTATTGGAGCAGTGTTTGGTGGGTAGGAAAACTGCTAGCGTGGGGGGATACACAGACTTAAAACGTAGCCGAGTGGTCAAGAGCAAGAGTGCATAGCACGCGTTCCTTGAGTGGACTGGGGTTCGAGCCCGTGATTACTAAATACGATAAATATTTGTATTGACGATTTATTGTAAACTCTACTGACTTGGTTGTCATGCCAGAGTATAAACAGAAAATTTATTTTTTTATTTTTAAAAGGTTAACAGTGGCCGCAGGTAGAAGCAAAAGTGAGTCTTGCACTGCTTCTATTAGAATGGGCAGCAGATTGGAAAGCAAGGTAATGGAGATTTCCAGGACTGCTGGGAGTCATAGTGGAACAAGTAAATACATGGGCTGTGTTAGGGTGGCTAGGAGCAGGAACAGGTGCATGTATTCTTGCATGTATAGCAATGCTAGGAGTATAGTTAATAAATTTGATGAGCTTGAAGTGCTAGTGAAGACATCAAAAGGCAGATATTGTTTGGATATTAGAGACGTGGTGTAACACATATACAGGCAGTGCAGAGTTGGAATTTGAGGAGTACAATGTGCATAGGAAGGGAGGAGGGGTTATGCTGTTAGTTAAGAAACACAAAATCAAAAGAAGTGCATCCAATTGATGTTGGTGGACAATGCAGTGTTGAGTCTGTTTGGTGTGAAATAAGCACTGGGAAAGTAAAAATGAGAGTAGGTGTGTGTTATAGGCCTAATGAATCTGATGAGTATAATGAGCAATTGTGCAGAGAAATAGAGTGGGTTAGTAAATCAGAATGTCTTATAATGGGAGATTTTAACTTTCCAGATATTGACAGGAACTTGTGGATTGGTCATTCGCACACTAGCAAGACTTTTGTGGATTTATTGGATGACTGTTTTTTTTTTTTTTTTTTTGGTAGTTGTTGGCGCATCAGCTTCTGTAGCCATAATGCACCTCCCAAGGTTTTTGCAGTACTTTGATCCAAGCCCGAGGCGGGATTCGAACCCGCGACCTTTGGGTTGCCAGGCAGGCACTTTACCCACCTGGCTAGCCCAGTCGGCCGATGACTGTTTTCTACAGCAACATATTCCAGAGGCAACCAGAGGGAGTAATACTCTTGATCTGATTATCAGTAGTGATTCTTCATGCATTAAGAATCTGCAGATAAAGGAACCAATGAAGGCAGTACCAGATGTTTATAAAATGCTAACAGGGAGCTAATTGATTTTGTAATAACTGAGAGCAAAGTGGAGGAGAAATTGTTGAAGTTAAATATAAGGAAGTCACCCGGGATGGAAGGGATCTATCCAGTTATATTAAAGGAGGCAGCAAAGGAAGTAAGCAAACCCTCAGCTATAATTATGAGAGCTTCCTTGGACTCATGGGAAGTCCCCATGGACTGGAGGTGTGCAAATGTATCACCAATTCACAAAGGAGGTTCAAATGGTGACACAAGTAACTACAGACCTGTTAGTTTAACTTGTGTTCCGGGGAAAATAATTGAATCACTGGTTAAAGCATTGCAGGATCATCTAGACAAGACTGCAATAATAGTTAAGACACAGCATGGGTTTGTCAAAGGGAGGTCTTGTCTGATGAATTTGATTGCTTACTATGATGTGGTCACAAAGGAACTGAATGTCAAAAATAATTTTAATATCATATACTTGGATTTCAGGAAAGTTTTTGATACTGTTACACATGGATGACTGCTGTACAAATTGGAGAGGTATGGCATCAAGGGTAAGCTGCTACAATGGATAAAGGCATGGTTGAGTGGGAGACAACAGAGAGTGGTAATCAAAAGACACTGCTCTTCGTGGACAAATGTTATTAGTGGAGTTCCCCAGGGTTCGGTGTTGGGACCATTGTTGTATTTTATATTTATCAATGATATTGATGAAGATATATCAGATTTAATGTCCAAGTTTGCAGGGTTGTTAACAACAGTAATGACAGTATGCTACTCCAACTGGATCTAGATAAGTTGGGAAAATGGACTGAGAAGAGGCAACTGGAGTGTAACATTGACAAATGCAAAGTACTGCATATGGGTAGCAATAACTGAAGAAAAACATACCAACTGGGTGGTACTACACTCAGGGAAGTGGAAAGTGAAAAAGACCTGTGGGTAATTGTGCAGCCAAATATGAAGTTCGCTGAGCAGTGTAGACAGGGTGCCAGGCAAGTCATGGAGTCTTGTCAATGATATATAGGAATTTTGCTAGCAGGGACAGGTCGGTGATAATCCCATTATACAAGGCAATGGTCAGGCCACACCTAGAGTACTATGTACAGGTCTGGAGGCCTCATTTTAGGAAGGATGTAGAGTTGCTAGAACGAGTACAAAGAAGGGCAACAAGATTGGTGAGGGGAACAAAGGGGTGCTCTTACCAAGAAATGCTTAAGTTCTGCAAATTGCAGCGCCTGGAGAGCAGGCACCTGCGAGGTGATCTATATTGAGGTGTATAAGGCCTTGAATGGGTTGAGCAAGTTGAATGCTGATGGGATACTTCGTCTTCTCAGACTAAGAACCTGAGGGGGCACAGTTTCAAATTGAGGAAAGATAGTTGTAGAATAGATGTCCGGAAATTTGCCTTTAGCCAGCGGGTAGTTGATTGGTGAAACAGGCTTCCATCTTTTGTTGTGGAAGCTAATGGCCTAAATAAATTTAAGGCTAAGCTGGACAGGCATTTGGAAGGAATGGAGGGATGAAATGGGATTTTTTTTTGTTGATGCTGCATAAGCTTGCTTTCTTTGCATCGTATGCCTCTATTAATGCTAATGCTAATTGTGCAGTCGGATATGAAATTTTCTGAGAAGTGCAGACTGGCTCCCAGAGTAGGTCATGGGGTCTTGTCAATGATATACAAGAATTTTGCTAGCAGGGATAAGGAGGTGATTATCCCTTTGTATAAGGCAATGGTCAGGTCACACGTTGAGTACTGCATAAAGGTCTGAAGGCCTCATTTTAGGAAGGATGTAGAACAAAGGGTTACTGTTACCAAGAAAGCTTAAGTTCTGAAAACTGCAGTGTCTGAAGACTAGGCACCTGCGAGGTGATCTGATTGAGGTGTATAAGGCCTTGAATGGTTTGAGCAAGCTCAATGCTGATGAGATTCTTCTTCTCGCTCAGATTCTGCACTTGAGGGGGCATAAATTCAAATTAAGAAAAGACAGTTGCAGAATAGATTGTGTGTAAATTTGCCCTTAGCCAGCAGGTGGTTGATTGCTGGAATAAAATTCCATCTGTTGTTGTGGAAGTTGATAGCTTAAATAAATTCAAGGCTGAATTAGACAAACTTTTGTGGTGAATGGATGGATGAAACAGAAAGGGTTTTTTAAAAAGCTGTAAATAGGTGAAAATATAAAATGTGTTGTCTACATAGCGTAGGAAAAAATTAAAAAATATAAAAATGTATGAAAAAGTATAAAATATAAAATGTATGAAAAAGTATACAATAGAAAATGTAAGAAAAGTATACAATAGAAAATGTAAGAAAAGTATACAATAGAAAATGTAAGAAAAGTATACAATAGAAAATGTAAGAAAAGTATACAATAGAAAATGTAAGAAAAGTATACAATAGAAAATGTAAGAAAAGTATACAATAGAAAATGTAAGAAAAGTATACAATAGAAAATGTAAGAAAAGTATACAATAGAAAATGAAAAAAAAACAAAACAAAACTGTATTAATGATGAGTGAGTGAATGAATGAATGTTATTAATTACATGTTCTATTTCAGCCCTTCACTGGAGAGATTGATGGATATGGGAGCACTAGTGACTCCATGGTCATCCATGCCGACACCATTCTGTTTGTTTTTCTTAGCCAGTACAGTGTGGTATGCTGACACTGGTCAGTACGGTAACCCCAGGCCAGTGTGGACAAAGTTGCCTAGGCATGCTTAACCATTGGGATCCCTTATGTTCTTTCATTCCCAACACCTGGAGCAGTTCAGTCTCCTTCCCCACCCGTATTTTTCTTTGTGGCCCACCACACCACTCACTTTCAATTCTCTCCCCGCCCCCTCTGGGCCTGGATGAGCATGCTGTACCAGGGGATTCCCTACTGTCTTCTCTTTATAATCAAGAGGATGCCTCCACTACTGTTCCCCTTCCTCTGTCCTACCTCTTTTATCCTATCCTCTTCCCCCATATTTTCTTTCAACAAAATTTTTATATTTTTTCTGGGCTCTCCCTGGATGCTTTAACTACCCCAGGGTTTGCCCCACCAGAGCTTTCACTCCCTACTGACCCAGCCCACCTCCTCATGGCAATGGGTGGTAAACTAGGGGCTTTTTTGTTCCCCACAAGCCCCAAGGCTAAGAGGTCAGATGAACAACAGACCAGCATAACCTCACTAACACTACACGAACATACACTAACCTTCACTATCTGGCCTTTACAGTGTTTGTATTCATCACAGAGTTAAATGCGGAGTTGAAGGAAACCCCCAGAGCTGCATTGCAAATAACACTATACGACCATAAAATATTCAGATAAAAAGGTAAGGTAAGCAGCAGCTGTTATCAATCAACTGCAGGATGGAAGCCTCCTGAACAACTGATGTTGAGGGAAATGGACCATAATCTACCAGGTTGGTCCAGTGCGGGTTGGAAGATCGACCATATTCAACACATCACCCCACTGAACACCAGGGGGTCACACTAGAGTGCCAGATTACACTGGTGTCAAAACAGCATTCCTCCAAATCGGCTCAAGCAGCAAGAGAAATGGAGACATATTCCAGTCAGGGGCTTGAACCTCAGTCTACTCAAAGAGAGTGTGCTACTGCACTCCAGCTCCTGACAACTCAGCTATGGAAGCCTTCAGATATCCCTCCACAATATCGTATACTGTATCCGAAGTCATCACCAAGCTGTGTATAAGCTTTAACATACTAATATAAATATAACAGGTCTGCCTATGCAGCAACAATAAATTAGAAGCTAATATGGTTCATGGATCACAACTTAGACTTTCAACATGGGGTGGTGGCTGAATACCACATCAGCAACTTTTTGTGCATGCAAACACACCTTCCCTGCAGTGAATATTATTGCACCATATGGCTAATAATAATAATAATAATAATAATATTATTATTATTCAAAGGATGAAAGACTAGGTAATACATCAATTAAAAAAGGTCTGAATGAATTCAAAAGCTCATAGAACATATTCAATCAACCAAAAAAAAAAGGGGGGGGGAATAGTTTTTGTCTTATATATGTCATCTACAGAAAATATCACTGGAGCAGGTACAAGAGGCCACAGGATCATTTTTCAACACATCATCCATCTCAGAAGTTGTACAGCCTTGGGTTAAATGATAGAGTAGTATTCTGCTTACAAGCTGCCAATGCAAAACAATGTTTAGGGTGGTGGTGTTCCCAACATTCACAGAATTGAAAACAGTGGCAAGAGGTAGTATGGGGTGAAAAACCTTGTAACATGCTATTTTTTTCCACTGGACATGTTCTGGTCTAGAGATTACCCGAAGAACATTGCCGTTTAGAGTGTATCATCTTGACCCAGAAGTTTGGTCAAAACAGTCTGTCGGTATGGAGCCATTTCAGTTGATTTGGACCGTTGAGAGCAGTACCCAAAGCCACAACCTATTTGGACAATTGTGTTCTATCTATACCATGGCAGTACTACAGAAATGGGTCCTGTCAATATCAGGACACCAATGCTCCTTGTCATACAGAACTAGTTTAAGGGCAAAAAAGTTGAAAAGTAAAAAATAGTCAGTTCAGATCCAAAACCTGAACCCCACTGAACACCAGGGGGTCACACTAGAGTGCCAGATTACACTGGTGTCAAAACAGCATTCCTCCAAATCGGCTCAAGCAGCAAGAGAAATGGAGACATATTCCAGAGAGCACCTACTGCTATTTTTTATTATTTTATAAGAAAGTTATTTTTTTATTTTATATGATTTTTTTTTATGAATATCCCAGACATGAGAGTTAGTAGAAGGTTGGGAAGATGAGAGAAGATATTTGTTGATATTAGATGTGGGCACAATATTCCATGGTAGGGTGGATTTGCAATTTGTACAGAGTGAACCGCTGTTTGGAAGAAAAGTAACACAAAGAGCGAAAGTGAAAACCCAGTTTTTTTTGAAATGCAGAGGGAACAATATTTATAATGTGCTTATACTAATAGAGATTACAAGTCAGAGTAATCCTCAATGGAGATAAAGGATCTTGCCTAGAAATCAGAATGTCATCGAAGATAAGCATAGAAGAAGAAGAAGAAGAAGAATCCTTTTCGGGAGATCTGAGTTTTAGAAGGATTGAAATCACCTAAGTTATCTTTACCCCACTGGAGATCAGCATTTAAGGAACTGATAGTGGATATTCAAAAAATTGAAGCTGTTTGTGCATAGCAAGGTTTCTCAAATTGAAAAATGGAATGCAATGTGCTATCATCAGCAAAACTTTGAATAGGATTTCTGGTCAATGGAAGGTCAATAATATACAAGAGGAAAAGAGTGAAAGAAAGAATTGAACCGAACCTTGGGAAACTCCAGCATTAGTGGAGAAGTTGGAAGACAGAGAGCCATCTACCATCACCAGCAGTGAGCAGTCAAAGAGAAAACTGGATACCCAATTACAAAAAACAGTTGGCAAACCATAAGATGGAAGCTGATTTAGAAGATCTTTATGCCAAACATGATCAAAAGCCTTTGAAATGTAGAGCAACTACTTGAGTTTCACCAAACTTTTCCAATGATTTTGTCCATAGATGGGTAACATAAGCCAGAATATCATCAGTGGATCCACACTGACAGAATCCATACTAGTGATCATTGATCAGATGGAAGGTTTCTAGATACTTTGAGTTTGCAGTTAATTGATTTCTTCATTACATTAAAAAGAGTAGAAGCAAGTGCAATGGGATTATAACTGGATGGAAGGGATTTGTCACCCTTTTTTATTATCTGGCTGGATATGAGCAAATTTTCAAGCAAAAAGAATAACACCTTTGGAATAAGAAAATGAAAAAAAGGCAACACACAACAAGAAGTAAGTTCAGCAGCACATGTTTTGAGAAAAGTGGAGAAAAAATTTCATCAGGAGTGGAGCTTTCTTATCATCAAGACTGATCAAAATCCTGATATCCTATGATTCATCTATAATGCTACTAAAACACTGACTCAAATAAATAAAATACCTTTATTAAATAAATAAAATACATGTACTGACTGTATAAACCGTATATTAAAATAAAACATAATAAAATAAGATGATGTTGTAACAAGAAATATAAAATAAAAGCACTAAAGAGATGTTTAAAATTACTAAAAAAACCACTAAAACTGTAGCTTACGGCAGCAGTGGCTGCCTTCATCAGCAACAATGGTTACAGGTTATCCAACAATCTATATATGTACACCTATACGTCACCAGCAGGTACGCAACATGAGCTATGGCACTTGTGTTTGGTCCACTTCCTGTGCATTGAAACTGGAAATGGCACTGGAACAAACCATTCCTAAACGTTCAGCTCTCCCTAGGATAAGGGCTTCAAAAAGTGGGTGAATACGACAGCCCTTATCCCTATTAAGACTATAGCATACAGATGAACATATCCT
Organism: Mastigoproctus giganteus; assembly: GCF_048544385.1. Taxonomy (NCBI): domain Eukaryota; kingdom Metazoa; phylum Arthropoda; class Arachnida; order Uropygi; family Thelyphonidae; genus Mastigoproctus; species Mastigoproctus giganteus. The sequence goes on from NC_143585.1 coordinate 67,443,906, forward strand.
CAAACTGTCTAGCCATTTCCGGTTCCAAAAACCATGCGCTCTATCTACAATCACTGCTTCTTTAGTTGTAATACCATGCCCAGTTTCCCAGGTATATTCAGCTACAGCTGAACCTACATAATTGGCTGTCTTGAAGGCCCTATCATGCTCCCCCAGGCAATCATGCAACCTACGTTTTGTCTCCCCTACATAACATTCCCCACAATCCAGGCACTCAATTTCGATTAAAACCCCATTAATGTCATTAGTCCCAATAGGATATTTAACTGCGAACACTATTGTTTGCAGTCTCCGGCCCAGAAGCTGCACACAGCGTATCTGACACGAGCGCATATACGAGCGATGGGTTCCGAGATGCCCGGATAGTAGGGGGATGTATGTAGTGGCAACAGGTGTGAAAACGTCTCTATGACTACTACTCATACCTCTCAAACATTCCTCAATTATGCTCTGGGGGTAGCACACATTACTAGATCAGCCGTAACCCGTTTGGTCTCGTCATCCCTCCCTTCAGATGAAGAGCAATGGAACCCCACCCATTAAAGCCTTGACCACACTATTTTTGTGGCAACTGGCCTGGGCAGTTTTTTATTGGCCGCAACACATAGGTTTTCTATAAACCTTGGTTCTCAAGCGTCGGCCTTCTCTATACACATACACGTCTAGGAACGGAAGAGCCCCTCCCAGCTCCACTCCGAGGTAAACTGAATATATGATGAACCATTATTCAACATATTAAGTACTTCAGTTTCGTATCCCTTTTGTATTACCGTGAACGTGTCATCAACATATCTCTTCCACATCCTCAGTGGGGATGAACTAGAGCACCCCATCATCTTATCATCAAACTCTTCCATGGCTAAATTCGCTATAATTGCACTAATAGGTGAACCCATGGCCACTCTGCGGACCTGCTGGTATATGACATTTTTAAACACCATAGTGGTACTAGACAAGCATAAACTAACACCTTCACAAATGTCTTCACCACTTAAGGCTGACCTACCCTTCAAGGTATTATCCTAACCAGTCTTCCACACCCAATCCAAACCATGTTAAATGGGTATACATGTAAATAAGGAAACAACATCGAATGATACCATAATCTCCCCCTCTTCTATCTCTTGGGACGGATGAACTGAACAAACTCGCTACTGTTCTTAATGGTGTAATCTGACACCCCACTACAGGGGGTATAAGTTCAGCCAAATACCTGGATAAAGCATGTGTCTGACTGCCTACAAATGACACAATGGGCTTAAGGGGCACCCCAGCCTTATGTACTTTAAGCAAACCATAAAATCTAGGCAAATGACAACCCGATGCATGAAACTTCCATGAAACCTCCTCAGATATTTTCCCGGTCTTATGCACCAATTCTGATTTAATTTATTAACTCGTTGCTCCAGCCAGCCCAAAGGGTTCCTGCGAATGACCCTATACGTAGATCTGTCGTTTAATATACTAAGGGCTTTTTTTTTTTGGTAGTACCACAATGCTATCATCTTGTTTTAATTCCCGTAATGCTCTCCTTTGTGCAGCTGTTACACTGGAGAGGGCTTTACGTGCTGAACCTAACATGCACAGTGTCCTAATTCGGATCTCATTAGCTATGTCCTCAGGAAGATTGGCTACAGCCCTCTCTATACCCATTGCTGTATCTGCTATGGGGAGCCTACAAGGGACCAAACTAAAATTTGGGCCTAGACTTAACACTTCTTTCTGTTCATTCATTAACTCCTTGTCACTCAGGTTATGAATGAACTTGCACCGGTTAACTACACTATTTTCCCTCACGGCTTCCTCTCTTAATCTATTATATTTGTTCACTTGCCTTCTGATATCCTTTTGATGGAAGACCACAGGAGGAACTGAATGCAGTGTACTATGGTCAGACATGGTTAAATAAGATCAATACTCAAGCTGGAAGAAAAATAGGATGCTAGCAGGTTAGCTTTATCTTCGGCAGAAGTGGCAATAGAATCATCTGCTTTTTGACAGAGGTTGGAACAGAGATGGGCAAAAGTTGTGGCCAACAGCTTTGGCAAGATACCAGAATGTTCAGTAACCATTTGGACAAGAAGCAAATTTTCTACTCTTAGACTGTTTGAAATCTAGTTTGGACTGATTAATAACTGCTTTACAATTGTTGTGTGCCTTGGTGTAGGCAGTAAATGAACCTGAAGATTTGGAAACAAGCCAATTACGGTATGCAACATTCTTCTCTTTAAGAGCTTTAGCACATTTATTGGAAAAATTAATATTTAGATAAAGGATGAGATTTTAAGGTGTGTGGAGTAAAGGATTCCATCCCTACAAGAATAATTTCACTGACATGCTCTGAGGAAATGTTGACATCAGAAGATTTGAAAGAATAATCCAACCAAGGAAAAGAAATCATCTCGCTGATCATCCCATTTTGCATTCTTATAATGCCAAACAACATGAGAATGTACACGACAGAAAGGCTCCATTGGGGAAGAGACAATCACCAAGTTGTGATCTGAGATACCTTGAGGATCACTCACTTCGACTGTGTCCTTAGAAGGATTGTTTGTGAGAAAAAGATCAAGCGTGTTGGCTGCATGGTTAGGATTATCTGGTACTCTGGAAGGTAAATGAATAATATGTGCAAGGTCATTAGATGCAAAAGCCTCAGCACCTTGACCAGCTGTCCCTGTGATTAGAAAATGGAAGCCAGCTGGAGTTGTGAACATTAAAATCGCCAAGGATAATTACTTCGTTGTTAAAAAAGTTGGACTGGAGAAAGTAAAGTTTCAAAGAGTTTGAAGTGATTAGTGGAGTTGGAGAAGATAAAGGCAATGGATGAATTTGGCAGGATGTGGTAGAGAGATTTTAAACCAGAGAAGATCGAAAAGAGATTCCAAATCACTAAGTCTCTGACAGGGAATATCAGATTGGGCATATACACGAGTACCACCTTTGAAGCAAAAGGAATCATACAGCAAATAGTTTGGACAACTGAGATGAGCAGTGATGGAATCAACCGATAACTGGGATTCTGTCAGAAAAAAGTACATGGGGTTTGGCAGACTGCAAGTGGAAATGGACATCACTGAGATTAGAACTGGGACCATGTATATTTGTGAAATGAACATGGAACTGTTTGGGAAGTTTAGATCTTTTCACAATAAATTTATTTGTTCTATTGATTTGACAATTCATGATGTACTCAGCAGTAAAAACGGTGGGGGGAACATCGGGGTACATGATGTACTCAGCAGTAAAACCGGTGGGGGGAACATCGGGGTACATGATGTATGAAGTAATGAAGATTTTTGGATATGGTGTACACATAGTAAGAATATAACCGCAGGGGTTCATATCTGGTGAGCATGGGCTTGGCACACCCAGGGTCCTGAGCTGGATATCATCATTCTTCTCTTTCTTGGTGATTCCTTTCTACCTCTACCCCTCTCCCTCTCTGTACTCGGGATATTTTTTTTTTTTCTTTTTATCTGGTGCAGCATAAGCCTCAGGCTTCCTTGCACCATATGGCTAATAATAATAATACCCGGCTCCTGGACATAAACATGGCCTCGACAATGCCCCCACATACACACTACTTGGACTCCCTCCAGTCACTGTCTGCAACTGTAGAAGCAGAGCGATTATATACTAGCTAATCAGGAAGCCTCCTAGAGAGTTACCAATAGGTTTGGTCCAGACATCCAATAGTGGACATCCTACGAACACCGTTTTAGAGCTGTACTCTCAAAATGTAAGGAAGATTGGAAAAGACATCAAACATACTGCATGATGGAAGAAGCTTTGTTAGTTAGCAGTAGGAAAGTCTAAGCAGGCTCAGGTCAGGGGCATATTCAGGGGTGGGCAGATGGGGCATATGCCTCCCTTAACCAAAATTTTGAACCAAAAAAAAAAAAAAAAAAAAGACTCAAAAGCCTGGTTGCCATGCTCCCCCGTACGATGATACCTGGATATGCTACTGGCTCATGCTATTACAAAACAAGAGCTAGAGTGTGAGGGGTTGGCACCCCAGTTTATATTCTAAATTTTGTCCACAGCTGGGTTGTTGTTGTTGTTGTTGTTGTAGTAATAGGGTTTTAGGAGCATCAGCGCCAAAGCCCATAGTACTCCGCGTATGCTGTCTGTAAACTGCGTGTGTTCTGTGGTCGACTCTGTTTGTGGGACGAAAAACCCAAATTACAGGGTGAAAAAACCATGCTACCCTCGCTTGAGACCGACCAACTCAGCCACTTTGTGAAAAAAATACCATAAAAATTCCTCATGGTAACGAATGGGCCTGGAGTACTGGGGTCCATAGTTCACAAATACATATATAGTTATTACCCAGTTTATTAACAAAACAAATTATAATAAAATATAATAAGATAAAACCAGTAGCTTTCGGGACGCGTGTCCCTTTGTCAACTGACAAGTTAATACAAATTTTGAATACAATACAACGAGCAAAGTGGCACGTTAATCATGCGTCATTGTTGTTGCACGGCGTGTGCTGCTTCTACGCCACTGATCATCCAGCAATAAAACGGTAGTTTCCAGGATGGGATGTAGACGCATGCCTTTCTGGCGATTTAATGCTTTAGAATTGTTTATTATGTTGAGTGACTCTAGCATCGTATCGTATCACCTGCAGAGACTGTAACAGTTGCTACATAGGGGAGACATCAAGACGTCTCCAAGATCGCCTCACAGAACACGACAGAGCAATCCGGCTTGCCGAAACTGACCAGTCCGCGGTCGCAGAACATTTTTGGGCCACCAACCACGATCTTGACCCCAAACGCGACTTTGAGATAGTGGACAACTCACGACACTTTCACCACCGCCTATGGCTAGAGTCACTCAACATAATAAACAATTCTAAGGCATTAAATCGCCAGAAAGGCATGCGTCTACATCCCATCCAGGAAACTACCGTTTTATTGCTGGATGATAAGTGGCGTAGAAGCAGCACACGTCCGTGCAACAACAATGACGCATGATTAACGTGCCACTTTGCTCGTTGTATTGTATTCAAAATTTGTATTAACTTGTCAGTTGACAAAGGGACACGCGTCCCGAAAGCTACTGGTTTTATCTTATTATATTTTATTATAATTTGTTTTGTTAATAAACTGGGTAATAACTATAACTATATATGTATTTGTGAAAATTCCTCATGTTATCGACATTACTCGAACTCAGGTCTTTGCCAACCGGTGCAGGAGGGATGGCGATTCTACCAACTATGCCCACGAGGGCACACAGCTGGGACCGGGTACGTTGCACCTCGTACGCTCGCCTAGAACCGATACGTATCTTGGAAGAACTGTGGAGAAAGATGGACGAATTTTCCTTTCTCGTGAGAGACCGAACATTTCAGAAGTCGCATTATTTATTTTTATAAAAAAATAATAATAATGTCATGTAATGTTTGCAAGCAATCCCCCACCCACAACACGTATGTCATTTTAGCATTTCGGCTGACACGTCACCTCCATGCACAACGTGATTTGTGAATACTGTAGTCCCCAAGTTACTATCGATATACTATCTGAAATCGCTAAGAACTTTTACTGTAAAAATTCAAGAACTTCCAACGTCTTGAGTCATTTATTCCTGACATGAATATGCGGTTAAAGGTTGGAAAACATCTAGGCCACGTGCGATCAGAAGAAATACAGTGCGCCGTCACACAGAAACAAAATTAGAAAGCCGAAAATCATATAGCGTGCAAGTCTCGTGTTTTACTTCTTGACGTCATGCATTTTTCATATTATAAGAATGATATTAAATTACTTAATTAACTAATTTATAAATTATTTTTAATGAAGCCGCCTTTAGGCAGTTTCATCCTTCCCTGCTGTTTTTGACAATTGTTACTGAAGTGCAGAAGAAATGTGTTTGGTGTATTTTATACCACGTATTCTTGTGATTCCCAGTTGAATTGAAGTTCTTCGATTTATGGGTTTGTTCTCTCTTTTTTTTTTTTTTTTTTTTTTGAACTGACCATTAATAATAAGTTCTTCGCATGCAAGAAAGTATTAAGCCAATGTTCATCGCTTCTTAAAGAACACATTTTCAATAACAGAAAATAGCAATACTTAATCCCCCAATCGAAGAGAATTGATAAGCATTACCTTTGTCCGAAATACGGTTAATTCCACTTATCCTACCGTATCGGCATATGCTCATTCTCACAACCTTTTGAAGTTTACAACAGGTGAGTAGGAAGTGGCATTAACTCTGCTCTCACACTCTCAAGAGTAGTAGTAAATGGCACAGGACATGGTTGTTAGTTACAGAGGCAAACTGTCAAGGTGCCAGATACCTATTTTTAGAAGGTGGGAATTGTTTGAGAAACATACTGTAATGCATTCTCTAAACACAGCTTCATGTTCATGCAGGAGGTCTGCTCGATGTTCTCAGTTAAATGTACTCATAGCAGAAAGCAAAGAAAATTTATAGAAACAGATCATTTTCTTTTTGGTGTTGTGGATTCAATATAAGAGAACTAATCCCTTCTGCTCCACTTCAATTCTTTATAAACAAGCATCGCACAATAAACTGTATGCTTCTCAAAGTTAAATTTTAAAACTGATTTGAATTACATGTACTAGCTCATATTACACTGACCGAAGTAGGTTATGATTTAATGAACTAATGCAGGCCTGACATAGCCGAGTGATCAGCAGCGCGAGTTCTGTAGCACACGCTTTTTGAGTGGACCGGAGTTAAAGCCCTTGACTGCTAAATACGATTAACGTTTGTATTGATTGATTTATTGTAAACTCCACTGACCTGGTGGTCATGCCGGAGTATAATAAACAAGAACATAATACACTCGTATATACTCCTAAAACCACAAGCAAATGTTAAACACGGGCGAACTTGCGGTTACGCAAATAATAATAAACCAATTCTCTAGTCCCCCTCTGTTGACTTTCAAAATTTCTTCCCAGATTGCCTTCTGCAGGGGCTTTATACAAATGTGTACATAATTATATTATGAATGTTTTCTACGATCCGAAAATTTATAATTCGATTCAGATTTTAATGTACTATTTGGTTCTTGCTTTACGACTTTTTGCAATATAAGTAATTTATTACGATTCCTGCATTCCGTCTTTATATATAAAATACTGCAGTTATAAAATGGTAAAATTCCAGCAAGATTTCGATATCCAGCATTAGGAAGACGAGCAAGTCATAACACCTTTTGCGTCTTTGGTTCCACTTCGTTACAACAGCGATGGCAGAAAGCAGCAATTCTATTCCTCCTGCAGGCGTATATAGATTAAAAAAAAAAAAAAGAGCAAAATCAGTTATAACAAAAAGGCTGGTGAACAAATGAAAAACCGAAGTTGTGGATACGATCATTATTTTCTTCACCTATGCAAGTGAAAGAAATCAGCTCCAGTCACTGTCAAGGTCACACATAAAACGTCTGCATGCGTTGCCCTTGGCAACAGTTGACATTTGTAATCGTGAATAAAACATGTAGGCAACCAACCTCTAAGCGTAAACCTTACAGGAGTAGATTCCTCTTTCCATGATAAAATTTTAACAAAACCAAATAAACTCATGTTATTAATTAATTTAGTAATTTTATTTTAACACAAATTATTGCTTCTTTCAATGCACAAAAGCGTACATATAGTGTAGGCGTATGCATATGCTATAAGTTAACTGGATATCAAAGCGAAAATTATTCAAATCAATTTGTATTTGATTACACGAATGTGCTCCTACAAAACCTGTTTTAAGACATCAATGATCGTTCAATTTGACATTTCTTCAAGTTTTAATGATTTTATCCCCCTTAGGACAATAATATTTAATTTGAAACTATGGAGTGTTTTCATTTTAATCAGGAGCCATTTTTCAACGTTCCAGTCACCTTTTACCACCAAAAAAGGTTTTGTAGTACGTACTTCTGGAGAAGCCGAAGACAACACAGAGTTAAATGTGTTCTTACTGTATATCGTGGGCCTGACGTGATTTTGGGAGCAGTAGACAGGCGTCCAATATTTAAATTAAAAAAAAAAAAAAAAAAAAAACACCAAAACACTCTAAGACGTAAACGATAACATTACAAGGCATGATGGGAACATTTGGAAAGAAATGTTATGAGCAGAGGTGTGCCATTCATCTGTTAACAAGGGGCTCGTTCAAGAATAATTTCAGGTATGGATCACCTCCAGTTAAAACAGTCTTTTAAATGTTAATTTTTTTTTTTTTTTTAAATAAGAGGCTTCGTTAATCTACAAAAATTTAACAAAAGGCGAGTGTCAGCTTCCGCATCTTCCACACTCCTGGTTATGAGCAACAGCTGACAACATGGTTTTAAGATTCAAGCGTATTGTTCACATCGCAATGAACAAAACATACCATTTACAATGTGAATAAACCTGTTATACACCCGTCCAATAATACTTCTTTTTTCTTTTCTTTTTTTTTTTTTTTTTTTTTTTCTGTATACCAGGTGGTCTCAGTCAACGTTTGGCAACTCCGCCGTATATTACAGTATTGTTAGACATCATACAGCGAATGAGGTACACCATTATACAAACAGTATCACACAGATTTAATGCCCAATAATGCAGCAAAATTAGTCTGGCTCATTATACACCCAGTTCAGATATTTCAATATAAATCATATTTTTAAATTTATCAAACTATTGGATTTTTTTTTTTTTTTTCCTAGCGTCATTCCTTTTCGCACTAACTTACTCTCCTCCATTCAAAATTTAAATTAGGTACAATTAGTCATTTTCCGGACGTAGTAATACAATATTTGGCCTTTTGATAGTGATGCAATATTGGTCCTTGAGGCTGTCACAGACATTCGCTCAGGTATGTCAAGTTGGGTTTGCTACCTGGGAGTCTAAAATGCTGACAGAACTGATATTCGGGTGAGATACAAGTCAAGTGGATCTCATTTCGGCAAAGTCCGGTTGGAATATGACAGCCAAATCCTCTGCTTGCACCTGCTGGTGGGACTCCTCCATTCAAAATTTAAATTAGGTACAATTAGTCATTTTCCGGACGTAGTAATACAATATTTGGCCTTTTGATAGTGATGCAATATTGGTCCTTGAGGCTGTCACAGACATTCGCTCAGGTATGTCAAGTTGGGTTTGCTACCTGGGAGTCTAAAATGCTGACAGAACTGATATTCGGGTGAGATACAAGTCAAGTGGATCTCATTTCGGCAAAGTCCGGTTGGAATATGACAGCCAAATCCTCTGCTTGCACCTGCTGGTGGGACTTTTAGTAGCCCTGGGGATAACCCATTGTGCAAGTCCGGAAATACGGCACCTTTTTTTTTTTTTTTTTATGAAAACCCCAAACACGAAAGGTATCAAAACCTATAGTACTTAGTACCGTGCATGGGTTAAAGGAGAAGTATGGGGGGGGGATGCCGGAAACTTTGCTCTAGAGACTAAACATGGATTTCACCACTTCAAGCCTCCAATAAGCAAAGTGGTGGTATTTCACCGGTTGATGAAAGTCATCTACCACCTAGTATACTGGAGGTGATCACCCAGGTGAGAACCAACATAAGCAGAGATTGATGTGTGGCGCCCACATCACACGGAGGAAAGCCGCCCCTCTGTGTTACCAGGCAATACAAGGTGGTATACGACTCTCATCAACGGTTGCAATACCACCACTTTGTTTATTGGAAGCTTGAAGTGGTGGACCCATCTTTGGTCTCCAGAGCAAATTTCCGGCAAACCGCTACTCCATCATACAGTATGACTGATGTCTTTTGAGGTTATGATGGACATCCTGGCGAGATTAACTCCTCTTTACATTTCGAGGGTAGAGATATAAAATGGCGTTCGCAGGCCAACAGCCAGATAGTTCACCGAATCTAACCTATTCGTAACCCTCTAGGAGGCTTAGGGAGGCTAGTGTATAATCTCGTTTCCTCTACTCTGCCAGATAGTGAATGGAGGGAGTACGAGTAGTGTGTATGCGGGCACTGTCGAGGCCACATTATGTTAAAGAGCTGGGTACATTCTTGCTATGTATACGCCATATCCAAGAATTTCATTGTTTCATACAGCATGTCCACCTCCACCTATTCTTACTACTGAATACACCATGATATTGTTAAGCTACTAGAACAACTTATCTGCGAAAAGATCTAAACCTCCCAAACACTTTCTCGTTCATTTCAAAAATATACGCGGTCTCAATTCCAATCACAACGATATACACTTCAACTTATAGTCTGCCAAACCCCATGTGCTTTTTCTGGCAAAATCTGAGTTATCGGTTGATTCAACCACTGCTCAATCTCAGTTATCTAAATTATTTACTGTATGATTCCTTTCGCTTCAAAGTTGGCATTTATGCTATGTCCATTCTGATATTCACTGTCAGGGACTTAGTGATTTGGAATCTCCTCTTTTCGATCTCTTTTGGCTTAATTAAAATATATCTCTACAACATTCTGTAAAATTTATCTGTTGTCTCTAACGTTCTCCCAATTCCACTAATCACTTGGAACTCTTTGACTTCCTCTCCTTGAAACTTGACTTTCTCCAGTCCAACTTCACTAATAGTGAGGTAATTTTTCTTGGTGATTTTAATATTCACAACTCCAGCTTGCTTCCGCTTTCTAGTCACATGGACACAGCTCGTCGACAAGCTGAGGCTTTTGGATTTACTAATGACCTCGCACAGATTGTTCATTTAGCTACCAGAATACCAGACAATCCTAACCATGCAGCCATCATGTTTGATCTTTTTCTCACAAACAACGCTGCTAAGTACACGGTCGAGATGAATGCTCCTCTAGGTACCTCAGGTCACAACTTGGTGATTGTTTCTTCTCCAATGCAGCCTTTCTCTTGTGACCATTCTCAACCTCGTGTTGTTTGGCATTACAATCAGGGCCAGTGCTATCATTAGGCCACCTAGGGCACAGACCTCAAAGGGGTGCAGTACTGACCTTTGAGGGGCACAGTTTTATGCAGATTAGTTTTTAACCCAACTAAAAAATGCAACTGACAATTTATATATATTTTTTATTTTAAGATAAATACCATAACAGTGCTATGAATTATAATTAATTATAAAGTCTTAAAAAAAATTTCTATACACTGTTTTTTTTATCCTTTTTTAAATGTTGTTCTATTTTTTTTCTGAAATTTAGTGATATTTTTGGCTAAGAAAAAAATCTCTTATTCTTCTAAGTTGGCAACATGTGTTGTTTACAGCTGGATACGTTACGTCATATTGCCATCGAGTGAGTTTGTGCGTTTTTGCAATTTTCGTGTAATTTTTGTTATATCTTATAAATTTCTGATAATATTTTACTTTTATTTTATATTTTGAAGGATAATATTAATTGAACATGCCCAAGCTTCAGCACTTCACTTGAAGGAATTGGCGACAAAATTTGCAAAGGAAAAAGGCACGCAAAGTGAGATGTGATGTGCCTGAAATTGAAACTTTTAAGACTTAAAATTTAACATCGCAATTCACAAGATTATTCAAAATGATTTGTGTGCTCAAACATTTTCTTTTGTATCTGAGAACGATAATAAAAGATTGTTGTATTAGTTATTCTGGAAATTTAAAATAAATTTAGCAGTTTCAAGGTTTGTGCTTTTCATTTTTACTACACGACATATGTTTTTGAAAATTGAAGTTGCCAATTTTATGGGGGATGCAAGTATTTAGCCTTGCCTACGGCACAAAACAGCTTGCAATCGGCACCGATTACAAGAATGCAAATTGGGATGGTCTGCGATATTTCTTTTCTTCTTTTCCTTGGTCGAATTACTGTCTCAAATCTTCTGATATCTACGTTTGCTCAGATCGTGTCAGTGTAATTATTATTGTTGGGTTGAAATCTTTAATTCCACATTCCAACTTAAAATGTCGTCCTTTAACAAAATCTTCGTTTTCCAATAAATATGCTAAGGCTGTTCAAAAGAAGAATGTTGCATATCGCAATTGGCTTGCTTTCAAATCTCTAGGTCCATTTTCTGCCTACACCGAAGTTCGCAAAAATTGTAAAGCAGTTATTAACCTCTGCAAACTAAATTTTGAACAAGCACGTAGAAAACCTGCTTCTTGTCCAAATGGTAGTCAAGCATTCTAATCTCTTGCCAAAGCTATTTATTGCAAATTTTGCCATTTCTATTCTTACCTCTGTCAAAACCATGTGGTTCTATTGCCACTTCAGCTAAACATAAAGCTGACCTGCTACCATCCTACTTTTCTTCTTACTCGTGTATCGATGATATTGTTAAACCACCTTCTACTATTCCCAGTACATTCTATTCAATGTCTCCTGTGGTCTTCCGTCAAAAGGATCTCAGAAGGATTTTGAACAATCTTGATGCTAAGAAAACTCCAGGTCCTGACGGTATTTCTCTACTATTTCTCAAAAGCTGTGCTCGTGATCTTACTCCTGTTCTGTGTTGCCTTTTTTCACTTTCTTATTCCAAAGTTGTTTTTCCTTCTGCTTGTAAATTTTCTCATATCCAGCCAGTTGACAGAATGAGTGACAAATCTCTCCCATCCAATTATCATCCCATTGCACTTATTTCTACTCTTTCTAAAGTAATGGAAAAATAAATTAACCGTCAAATCTTAAACTATCTAGAAACCTTCCATCTGATCAATGATCGTCAGTATGGATCCACTGGTGATATTCTGGCATATGTTACCAACCTATGGAGAAATTCAATGGAATAGTTTGGTTAAACTGAAACAACTGCTCTTGACATTTCAAAGTCTTTTGGTTGTATTGTGTCTGGCATAAAGTTCTTCTAAATAAACTTCCATCCTATGGTTTGCCAACTATTTTTTTGTAATTGGGTATCCGGTTTTCTCTCTGACTGCTCAATGCGAATAATGGTAATCTGTCTTCTAACTTCTCCACTAATGCTGGTGTTCCCCAAGGTTTGGTTCTTTCTCACTCTTATATATTAATGACTTTCTTCCATTAACCAGAAATTCTATCCATAGTTTTGCTGATGATAGCGAATTGCATTCTACCTTCCAGTCTGAGAAACCTTACCTTGCACAAACAGCTTCAACTTCTCGAATATCTACTACCAGTTCCTAAAATGCTCATCTCCAGTAATTCTTTAGTGGGGCAAAGATAATTTAGTTGATTTCAGTGCTTCTAAAACTCAACTCAGTCCTGTCTTATATCTCGCAAAAAGGATTCTTCTGCTCCTATGCTTAACTTCGATAACACTGATTTCTAGGCAAGATCTTTTATCTCTATTGGGGATTACTCAGACTTCTAATCTCTCTGGGCATAAGCACGTTACAAATATTGCTTACTCTGCATCTAAAAGCACTGGGTTCTCTCTCTGCGTTACTTTTCTTCCAAACAGCTGTTAGCATTAGCATTAGTAGAGGCATATGATGCAAGAAAGCAAGCTTATTCAGCATCAGCCAAAAAAAAAACCAACCACTACTCCCATTTCACCCCTCCGTTCGTTCGAAATACCTGTCCAGCTGAGCCTTAAATTTGTTTAGGCTATCAACTTCAACAACAAGCGATGGGAGTCTATTCCACAAACCAACTGCCCGCTGGCTAAAGGCAAATTTCCGCACATCTATCCGACATCCGTCCTTCCTCAATTTGAATTTATGCCCTCTCAGGTGATTATTCTGAGCAAGAGGAAGAATCCCATCGGCATTGAGCATGCTCAAGCCATTCAAAGCCTTATACACCTCTATCAGATCACCTCGCCGATGCCTAGTCTCCAGGCTCTGCAATTTGCAAAACTTAAGCCTTTCTTCGTAAGAGCAACCCTTTGTTCCATTCACTAATCTTGTTGCCCTTCTCTGTACTCGTTCCAGCAGCTCTACATCCTTCTTGAAATGAGGCCTCCAGACCTGTATACAGTACTCAAGGTGTGGCCTGACCAATGCCTTATACAAGGGAATAATCACATCCCTGTCCCTGCTAGAAAAATTCCTGTATATCATTGACAAGACACCATGAGCTACTCTTGCAGCTCGTCTGCACTGCTCAGAGAACTTCATATCTTCCTGCACAATTACCCCCAGGTCCTTTTCATTCTCTACCACTGTCAGCGTAGTACCACAGAGTTGATACGTTGATTCACTCTGTAAAAATTGAAAATCCGCTCTGGCATGGAATATTGTTCCCACATCTGTCGTAATGCCTTCATAACCTTTCTCAGGTTTCTAGATTCCATTCAAAAGAGGGCAGTTAGGTTAAATCAATGACTCCACTCTCATGAAGTCTCAGTCGTTCTGTTACTGCTGTATGCCTTTTCTAGAGATACTTCCATCGGCACTGTTCTTCTGAATTGTCTTCTTTAATTCCATCTCTCTCTCTAGTTCGAACACGTGCCGCAGCCAGTCAACATCCTTTTACTGTTCAACTTCAAACTCCAGAACCAACTTTCCTTCTTCCTCATTTATTCATTCAACTTCCATTTTTTGAAACAACTTCCCCTTATACGTATTTTCTGAAAATTACAATCTACAGAAATGTAAGTCTAATGTCAACAAGTATAATCATGCTAATCTTCTAAACCTTCAACCCATGCACGGTACAGTACCGTCGGTACTAAGTACTATATGTTCTTTAATTCTGGTGCTTGGGGTTTTCATAAAAAAAAACATGAATGATGAATGTATCGACATTCGCACATGATGAGTTATTCAGGGAGGGGAATGCCAGCGGTGTATTAAACTCTGGAAGTACGCTAGATATCTTGTAATAACTGAAAGTAAAGTGGAGGAGAAATTGTTGAAGATAAACATAAGAAAGGCAGCTTGAGTGGATTAAATCTATCCAGTTATATTAAAGGAGGCAGCAAATGAAGTAAGCAAACACTTAGCCATAATTATGAGAGCTTCCTTGGACTCAGGGGAGGTACCCATGGACTGGAGATGTGCAAATGTGACCACAATCCACAAAGAAGGATCAAAAACCCGTTAGTTTTACTTCTGTTCCAGGGAAATTAATGGAGGCACTGGTTAAAGAAGCATTGCAGGAGTATCTAGACAAGACTTCAGTTATAGCTCGGACACAGCATGGGTTTGTTAAGTGGAAGTCTTGTCTGACCAATTTGATTGGATACTATGATGTGGTCACAAAGGAATTGGATTGAAAGAATAATTTTGATATCATATATTTGGATCTTAGAAAGGCTTTTGATACTGTTGCACATGGAAGACTGCTGCACAAATTGGAGCAGTATGGCATTGGAGGCAAATTGCTGCTATGGATAAAGGGATGGTTGAGTGGGAGAAGACAGAGAGTGGTAATCAATGGACACTGCCCTTCGTGGACTAATGTTATTAGTGGATCCCCCAGGGTTCAGTGTTGGGTCCATTATTGTTTTTCGTATTTATTAATGATGGTATATCAGGCTTAATGTCTAAGTTTGCAGACGATATGACCTTCATATCGTCTGCAAATATTATCTTCATATCGTCGATATGATCGTGAAGACGATATGATCTTCATATCGTCTTCTCCGGCAGGGTTGCTGATAACAGTAATGACCGTACGATGCTGCAATTGGATCTAGAAACGTTGAGCAGTTGGGCTGAGAGGTGGCAATTGAAGTTTAACATTGACAAATGAAAAGTACTGCATATGGGAACCCAGAGTAACGTATGAACTGTGTAGTACTACACTGACAGTGGTAGAGAGCGAAAAGGACCAGGCAAATATGAATTTTTCTGAGCAGTGCAGACGGTCTGCAAGAGTTTTAAAGGATGCAGAGCTGTTGGAACGAGTACAGAGAAGGGCAACAAGATTAGTGAATGGAACAAAGGGTTGCTCTTACGAAGAATGAACTTAAGTTTTGCAAATTACAGTGTGTGAAGATTATGCACCTGCGAGGTGATCTGATTGAGTTTTATAAAGCCTTGAATGGTTTGAGCATGCTCAATGCTGATGGAATTCTTCCTCTTGCTCAGAATAATCGCCTGAGATGGCATAAATTCAAATTGAGGAAAGACAGTTGTAGGATAGATAGGCGGAAGGTTTCCTTTAGCCAGCAGGTGGTTGATTGCTGGAACAAACTTCCATCTGTCGTTGTAGAAGTTGATAGCTTAAATAGAGTCAAGGCAGAACTAGACAAACATTTGGAGCGAGTGGATGGGAGAAATGAGAAGGGTGTGTGTGTGTTTTTTTTTTTTTTTTTGTTTTTTTTTTTTTGGCTGATGCTATATAAGCTTGCTTTCTTGCATTATGTGCCTTTGCTAATGCTAACATGACTGAATGTTATATAATGCACTCGTATTTGTATCTCCAAAGAAAATCATTCCTTAAATTCTTCCGTACGAAAACCTGACATGTGATGTTCATGTCATGTTGAGTAGCAGTGAGGTGAAAATTGTGCAGGGGTATACAAGGACATGGGCTAACCTACTGTCATGAAATTTGGTGCAAAGTTCCAGAGAATATTCCAAAAAGAAGTCCTAAAAATTTGAAAAGGATGAGAACTCATCATCTAAATTTATCTCAACTAGATCCAAAATCTCTCCAGATACCAATAAAAGTACGCTCATAATTTGGTGTCGATCCAACTTTCGTTCTCGAATAATGCAATAACATCCAAAATATACTTCCATTTTTTACGTATAGGGATTTCGAAATTTTCCAAAAAAAAAGTCGATTTTCTATTGGTCCGATTTTAATGAAATTCGATTGACTCGACAAGTCGCTCTAAATGACCTGCAATATAAAATTCGTGTAAATCCATCCGTCGGTACTACAGTTTTCAATTGGGAACAGACACATAAGACGATAGCTGCTTAATACATTTCCAAACGCACCTAAAAGGAGATTGGATAGTAAGATTTGTCTCCTAAAAAGGAGACAAATCACACTATTCAATTGTTATCAATTACGTTACGATCCAAATGAAAAACAACATTAAAACAAACGTTCACATAAAATGAAACCTCCATCCTAATTAATTAATAATGTATGGAATCAGTATGACTCCATACTGATTCCATCAGTATGGAGTCATACAAACGAAAAATACTTTACGTTGCAGACAAATACTCAATAAAGAACAAATACCATGGAAATTTTCAAGAAATTCAGGCAGCCCCACACAACATCTTTCCAGATATCTTTGTTACAAATTAGCTTGATTTAACACTAATTAGATACCACGAGTTATGTCGACGATGTGGTCTGATCGGTTTGGAAGATCGTTGGATCTTCGAGTATTTTTTTTTAAGTTTTTAATTCCCGATATAATAATAAGAAAAACACTACTATTAGCATCAACTGTCCTATAAGAACAAATAGAAAAAAAACTGAGTTATTTAAATTGCATAAGGCAAAATTAATTATCTATTTTATCAGATTTTAAATAGAGTAATAAGGTCTTCACTAACTAGAGTTTTTTTGACAACTTGAACAATTTTAATAAATATCTTTTAAAGGTTTTTAAACACTGATATTTTTAATCCTGCTTTCATAAAGAGATTCAGTTTACGCTTTCATAAAATGTACACGTTTCTTCTAACGCTGGGATAGCCTGCAGAGTTGATTAAAAAAAAAAAAAACTCCAAAATTGTTTGGCCTTGTAAGTAAGGTGATACCTCATGGTCTGTCTCTTACCTTTTGCAACTAAGTGGGTAAATTTTCCTGCTGGCTGCTTATAACATGATGTCAAATTGCCCTT
The DNA here is from genome assembly GCF_048544385.1 of Mastigoproctus giganteus. Lineage (NCBI taxonomy): Eukaryota > Metazoa > Arthropoda > Arachnida > Uropygi > Thelyphonidae > Mastigoproctus > Mastigoproctus giganteus. The sequence goes on from NC_143585.1 coordinate 67,461,566, forward strand.
AATTAAAATACTCGACTTATGGCAATTAGTCGAACAGATTCCCAACGACAGTAGAATACGCTACAGGAAAAGTGTTTTCTTTTTCCTATTACTGACAGAGTCTTACTATTAAGTAGAAAAAATGAATTCTATTGAATACCAGGTGTTGCTTTTTTTTTTTTTTTTTTTTTTAATATGGGCCATTCCAAGTTTTATACAGAAAGAAAGCTAAGAGTCCAAGAACAGGCAACGTGAAATCGGTATGAAAAAAAAAAAAAAAAAAAAAAAGAACATTTATGACCTCATGTTGAAGAATGCAGCTTTGAATAGGACGAATATGCCTGCACTTATTTCACCTGTGTGGAATGTTAGGGAGAAAATGTAAGTGTATAAGAAAAGAAAAACATTCATTCAAAAGGCTCAGCTGTATTAAATCAAATATATTAGTACAGTGGTGGGTTTAGTTGCTTTAGAAGCTAGTGGGCAGAGAAAGAAAATATGTACAGAGGTGTACAAAATAATGGAAATACCTGATATAAAAGTAGTAGATTTTGTAATGGCTGTCTGACGTATTATTATTATTGTTTCTCTTATATTATTTCTCCCCGACTGGGGGATTCCACTACGTGATGGGTACTGCTACCAAGTAGACAGGGTGGTTGTGATGTCTGGTGTTACTGTTGGTTGAGGAACTCTCCGACTATCCTAGAGGTGTTCAGGATTCCGATTTTCTAGAGTTCCTCGTAGGCGTTCTCTGGGAGACCTATTGCTACTAGGCTGCTATGTAGGGTCTTTGGCACCATACCGGTGGTTGACACGATGATCGGGATGGTCGTTACTTCTTGCATATGCCACATATCCTTAACCTCATGTCTCAGGTTCGTGTACTTTCTAATTTTATCCTCGTGGGTTTTTTGGACATTCCTAGTGTTGGAAACGATATCAATCAGGTAGGTATCCTTTTCCATCTTGTCCACAAGGGTTATGTCCGGTCTGTTGTGCGGGATGGTCTTATCCGTTATTATGGCGCGATCGAAGTACAGCTTATAGGTTGGGGTCTCTAGTACTGCCTGCGGTTCGTAATTGTAGTATGGTACACTTTCTTTGGTCAACTGGTAATTCCTCGCTAGCTTCTTATGTATTATCCTGGCTACGTGGCCCTGTCTGCGAGCGTACTGAGTCTGGGTGATCACCTTGCATCCACTTGTGATGTGCTGGATCGTTTCTGGGACCAGGTGGCATCGTCGACATGTGTCATCTGACATTCCGGGCTCCTTTGCGATGTATTTTCTATAGTTTCTGGTGTTGATTACCTGGTCTTGGATGGCCAGCATGAACCCTTCAGTCTCGAGAAAGAGCGCCCCGCTTGTGAGCCATGCATTAGAAGTAATGTTATCGATGTGATCTTGATGGAGGTCGTTTTAGTGTCTGCCATGGAGTATCTTCTTTGCCCATCTTTCTAGTATTAGTAATGGCCGCATGGTGTAAGAAAGCCTATGGCTTATGCTGCACCAGCCAAAAAAAAAAAAAATCTAATAAACAATGATAAAAAAATAATAATAATAAATAAATAATAATAATTAATAAAAGAAAAGAAGTTTCATTTCTTGTGCTGTCTGGGCGGGAGGAGCTCGTCGCTTAGGTTGAGTGGGGTGTACCACTTATCCATCTTCCTTGTGGCCTGGTGGAGTCATGCTGTGTTGTTTTTGAAGTAATCCTTCAGATTAACTATCGCTGTTTTCTGTTGCTCTATCAGGCCCCATCCTCCCTCTTTCCGAGCTATTGTTAATCTCTCCACTGCTGACTTCTGGTGGTGTTAGCGGATCTTGGTCATTATTGTCCTTGTCTTTCACATGATATCCTCTAGCTCGGTGTTAGTCCAATCTATGACCCCCAAAGGAGCGTATTAGTACTGGAGCTGCATAAGTGTTTATGGTTTTAACTGTGTTCCCTCTGTTCAATTTTGCTTTCAGCAAGCTCCTGAGTCTCTCACGATATTTTTCGGTCTGGCACTTCTTTATTTCCTTGTGCTCAAACTGCAGAGCCTGCATCATCCCTAGGTATTTGTAAGTCATAGCTTCGATCTCTTTACCAGTCAGTAGCTGACAGTTTCGGCCGACTAATTTTCCCTGGTGCAGTGCGTGGGTCTTGCATTTGTCTATACCAAATTCCATCCTGATGTCCTTGCTGAATTCTTCGGTGATCAGGAGTAGTTGCTGGAGTTGCTTCTCAGTTGCCGCATAGAGCTTGATGTCATCCGTGTACATCAGGTGGGTGAGACTGTACAGGTTCTTTCTTCCTTCTTTGAGGTTATATCCATACTTGCTGCCGTTAAGCAAGGTAGATAGCGGGTTGTGTGCTAGACAGAACCACAGTGGGCAGAACATCTCCCTGAAAGATTACTCTTCTGTTGAGGATTGGTCTGGTTGTGATGTTCTTGACCTTAATGGTAGTACTCCATTTCACCATTGTTGCCCCTAGGAAGTTTGTCACTATCGGATTGACCTTGTAGATCTTCAGGGTCTCTGTTAGGCAGCTATGAGGTACGGAGTCGAAGGCCTTGCGGTAATCGATGTAGGCCGTGTATAGGCTGCGGTGCTTCTTGTAGGCTTGCTTCATAACTGCGGAATCTATGGTTAATTGCTCCTTGCATCCTTTCTGCTGTTCACCCATTATATTCTGACTCTCTCAAGTCTGATATCTTCTTGGTAATGCAGCTGGTCAGAATTTTGTACATCGTTGGGAGGCAGGTGATTGGCCTGTATTTAGCCGGGTTTCCTGCATCTTTTCCTTTAGGCTTCAGATATGCTACTCCTTCAGTGAGAATCTTTGGGATTGTCTCCGGGTGCCTTATCATTTGAGCGAACTGCTCTGCTAGGTGCTTGTGTGTGTGTGTGTGCAGGTGAGCTTCTTGTACCAGTAGTTGTGGATGTTATCAGTTCCTTGGGTTCGCCATTTCTGGGTATTCCTGATAGACTATGACCCCAAAGGAGTATATTAGTTTTACTACTTCTCGAATCTCCCACTCTCTCATCTCTTGTACGTTCTTGGTTTTCTTCCATTCTACTTCTATCCAGGGGCTTGGCTGTTATGTCTTACTTCACTGCTCCAGATATTTACCGAGAATTTCTCAATCGTCTTCTCGGGTGGCCCGTTTCCTGTTTTCTCATTTTCTCCCAGTTTCCTGTAGAAGGCTCTTTGGTCCTCCTTGAAGATTCGATTTATTTTCCTATGGGAGCTCTCTTTGTATCGGTGTAGTCTCTTGCTGAGTGCGAGGAGGTACTGTTCTCTGATTTCTGGTCTAATGTTTGCTGGTAGCCATAAGGGGAACAGCGCCATTTGCTTCACCGTCTTGCTCGGGAGACATTCTCCAACTTTTTGAACCGACCCCTCTGCCTAAGGCCTGAACGCGAAATGACTTCATCCTGCACCACACTCGATGCAGTATGATTAATATTTCTCTACGACATCATCCATCTACGGAGGTGGATTTGTTTAGCCTTGGCTTATGTCCAGTGATTTTAGTTCTTGCCGTCACTTCGACCTTTGGAAAAGTAAGTCCAATGGAGCAACTTTCGTGATTTTTTTTTTTTTTTTTTTTATTATATCACTCTCCCAGCATTATAGAGTCGCATCGCTTCCACCAAGGCGGGATTCGAACTCGGGTCCATCAGGCTGGTACCCCATCTCTTAACCATTGGGCCATTGCACCCTTTTATTATTATTATTATCCATATTGTGCAAGGAATCTTGAGACTGCACCAGCCAAAAAAAAAAAAAAAAATTTCCGAGTTAACCGGAGAGGGAGAGAGAAGTAGAAAAGGAATCAACAAGAAAGAGAAGAATGATGATATCCAGCTCAGGACCCTGGGTGTGTTGAGCTTTATGAACATACAGTGATGATTTTCTTTCATATAGTAGTGGAAGGAAAGCCGATATTTATTTAGAAGTGATATAAAAACGTACATGAAGAAAATGACCAACTTCTCCGAATTCCAAAGTAGTAAAATTGTTAGTGCACGTTTAGCAGAAGCAGCGGTGATTAGAACTGCTGATTTTTTTTTTTAATGTATCGAAAATGTCTGCAATTACCAAGTATGGAAAAGCAAAACCTGATAGGACGAATTGGGGCAGAAAATAGAAGCTGACTGAAAGGGGCCACCGGACATTGAAAAAGATTGTAACCTGAAAACAAAACTACTGCCCTAAAAATAAATGTACAATTTAACGAGTCTCATCAATCCAGTTTCAATTCGGGAAAACTTCATAAAGCTGAAATTTATGGCAGAGCCACTATTGCCAAGCCAATCGTTACTGATTGTAATGCTAAAAAGAGGATGCAATGGTGTAAGGAACAAAAAACTGGACACTTGATTGGAAACATGCCACATTTTCAGAAGGATCATCATTCACACTTTCCAATATCAGGGAGAGTTTAAGTTCAGCGATTGCCAAAGGAAGGGCATCATCTTGACTGTCATGTACCAAATGTATAGGTACTTCACATCAGTCTTTATTGATTAAAGACCCTTTATGGCGAGGAGATGCTGTGCAAGTGAGGCTGAGCCATATGAAATTACTAATTTCGAAATTATAGATGATTGTTTATTAAATAAAACTTTCGAGCCTAAAGACAAGTAAGGCTCTTGGCATTGATGGCATATACCCAGTAGTTTTGAAGGATGTGGCCAGAGTGTATTTAAACATTGAGGTTAAATATGAAGGCATCGTTGGACTAGAGAGATATTCCTTCGGACTGCAGAAGTGCCAATGAATCGCCAATAAATAAAGGCAGTTCTAAGTATGAAGTCGGTAACTACAGAGTGGTTAGTCTGATTTCAGTAGTAGGGAAAATCTTAGAGGCAATTAAGAGATTACTCCTGCAGCTTGTGATGAAGTGAGACAAAATTTGGTATGATGGTGTATCATAGAATAACGATGAAATCAAAAGACAGTGAGAAACTTCGGACAGGTATTAGCATTAGTAGAGGCATATGATGCAAGAAAGCAAGCTTATTCAGCATCAGCCAAAAAAAAAAAAACACACACCACTCCCATTTCACCCCTCCGTTCGTTCGAAATACCTGTCCAGTTGAGCCTTAAATTTGTTTAGGCTATCAACTTCAACAACAAGTGACGGAAGTCGGTTCCACCAACCAACCACCCGCTGGCCAAAGGCAAATTTCCGCACATCTATCCGACATCCGTCCTTCCTCAATTTGAATTTATGCCCTCTGAGGTGATTATTTTGAGCAAGATGAAGAATCCCATTGGCATTGAGCATGCTCAAACCATTCAAAGCCTTATACACCTCTATCAGATCACCTCGCCGGTGCCTGGTCTCCAGACTCTGTAATTTGCAAAACTTAAGCCTTTCTTCGTAAGAGCAACCCTTTGTTCCATTCACTAATCTTGTTGCCCTTCTCTGTACCCGTTCCAGCAGCTCTACATCCATCTTGAAATGAGGCCTCCAGACCTGTATACAGTACTCAAGATGTGGCCTAACCATTGCCTTATACAAGGGAATAATCACCTCCTTATCCCTGCTAGAAAAATTCCTGTATATCATTGACAAGACACCATGAGCTACTCTTGCAGCTCGTCTCCACTGCTCAGAGAACTTCATATCTGCCTGCACAATTACCCCCAGGTCCTTTTCATTCTCCACCACTGTCAGTGTAGTACCACAGAGTTGATATGTTGCTCTGGGGTTACTGTTTCCCATATGTAGTACTTTACATTTGTCAATGTAAAACTTCATTTGCCACCTCTCAACCATTCTGCTCAACCTTTCCAGATCCTGTTGCAGCAGCATAGCGTCAGTAGTGTCCTTAACAACCCTGCCAACCTTTGTATCATCTGCAAACTTGGACATTAAACTTGATATCCCATCATCAATATCATTCATAAACACCGAAAACAACAACGGACCCAACACTGAACCCTGAGGAACTCCACTAATAACATTAGTCCACGTTGAGCAGTGTCCATTGATTACCACTCTCTGTCTTCTGCCACTCAACCATCCCCTTATCCATAGCAGCAATTTGCCTCCAATGCCACACTGCTCCAATTTGTGCAGCAGTCTTCCATGTGCAACAGTATCAAAAGCCTTTCTAAGATCCAAATAGATAATATCAAAGTTATTCCCTGCATCCAGTTCTTTTGTGAGTACATCATAGTATCCAATCAAATTGGTCAGGCAAGACCTGCCCTTAATAAAACCATGCTGCGTCTGAGCTATAACTGAATTCTTGTCTAGATGATCCTGCAGTGCTTCTTTAACCAGTGCCTCCATTAATTTACCTGGAACAGAAGTTAAACTAACAGGTCTATAATTACTTGTGTCAGCCTTTGATCCTCCTTTGTGAATTGGGGTTACATTTGCACATCTCCAGTCTATGGGTACCTCCCCTGAGTCCAACGAAGCTCTCATAATTATGGCTAGGGGTTTGCTTACTTCCTTTGCTGCCTCCTTTAATATAACTGGATAGATCCCATCCACCCCAGGTGCTTTTTTTTATGTTTATCCTCAACAATCTCTCCTCCACTTTCCTCTCAGTTATTACAAAATCATCCAGCTCACTGCCAATGTTTACTTTACCTACATCATTCTCCTTCCTGTATAACTCCTCGTGCGTGAATGTAGATGCAAAATACTCGTTTAGATTGTTAGCCACCTGAGCAGGATCATCAACTGTTGAACCATCAATATCCAGTGGACCAATCTGATTCATCTCTTTCCTTCTTGAGTTTAAAGAGGTAAAGAACTCTTTTCTGTTTTTCTTTGCATCCTTTGCCAAGGATTTTTCGTAGTCTGCCTTTGCCTGCCTAATCTCCTTTGTGACTTGGTTACAGACCAACTTATATCTATCATAGGCTTCCATGTCACCCATTAATTTGTATGTATCCCATGCATTTTTCTTCTCTGCCACATGTCTCATTAGTTCATCTGACAACCATTTAGGCCTAAACCTTGAACATTATTTCTTAGTTGGTATGTAAAACCTGGTAGCCTCCAAGATTAGTTCCTTGAATGCTTCCCATTTTGAGTTTGCTGTTGGTAACATCATCAGTTGGTCCCACTGTATAGAATTTAAATACTGTCTCAGACCATCATAGTCACCTTTACGAAAACAAAAACCCTTCCCTTTACCTCTGATGGTAGTTACCTCCTTGAGTAAATCCCACTTCAACACACTATGATCACTGCCACCTAGTGGTTCATTTATCTGCAGATTCTTAATGCATGAAGAATCACTGCTGATAATCAAATCAAGAGTATTACTCCCTCTTGTTGCCTCACGAACATGCTGATGTAGAAAGCAATCATCCAATAAATCCACAAAAGCCTTGCTAGTGTGCGAGTGACCAATCCACAAATTCCAGTCAATATCTGGGAAATTAAAATCCCCCATTATAAGACTCTCTGATTTACTGGCCCACTATTTCCCTGTACAATATCTTATTATACTCATCAGAGTCATTAGGCCTATAGCACACTCCTACTCTCAATTTTGATTTCCCTATGCTTATGTCACACCAAACTGACTCGACACTGCCCTGTCCATCGATGTCGACTGGCTTCACTTCCTTGGACTTTATGTGTTTCTTAACTAATAGCATAACTCCTCCTCCCCTCCTGTCCTGTCTGTCCTTTCTATACACATTGTATTCCCCAAATTCCAGTTCCGCATTCCTTATATCTGTGTGACACCACGTCTCTGATATCCCAACAGTATAAGGACATTTATAGGAGTTGTATAAGAATTACTAAAAAGGTCACATTACAGAATTCGATACAAGCGATACAAGTTGTTCGAAAATAGTTTTTGAACCGAACCCCCTCCAATGGATAAACAAGCCTGACAGCAGTGACCTATGCTTGATATAAGGGTGTTTATAAGATTCTGTGACAACAAATCCCATCCTTGCACCAGCGGGGGACCTTAGTTCACTAAGAGACCAAAGAGTTAGCTCTCGGCGTTATATACGACGCCCCGGGGCTTCCCACACATGTTTGTTCGGATTTAAGTCTGTGTTCGTGCTGGCCACAGCAGTCGTCGGACATCTTCAGTTTTGAAATATTCCTCCACCACCTGAGCTCTATGTGCAGTGGCGTTGTTTTGCATGAAAAGAAAATATGGGCCAACCACACTCCAAAAAAGTCGCCCGCAAGGTTTGAAGATCTGTTCTCGGTACCTCCGTGCAGTTACGGTACTCCTATCGAAAACATGAAGAGGCGTGCGGCCGTTGATCTTATATTCTGCTCCATACGAGAATACCGCCCACACTGTACATGTCCCTTTCTCTGATGTTAGAGGGATGGTACCGCATTCTTCGTTGTCTCCAGATGAAATAGAATCTGTTTGTAGGCTAAAACGGGCCTCAGAGAAAAGAACTGTACTACTCCAGCAACCTCAAGAGACAGTTGATGACAGGACATCGTAGGGTTCCATCTTGCAGTTACAGCCAAGTAGCGGTCTGTTCCAGTTGACGTTTATTTACCTTGGCCAGCTCTTCTTTTGTAATGGTTCCTGGCTCCTGAAACTGCTTCCATAATGCCGAGACAACACTGCGTGACACATTAAGCCAACGTGCCACCTCCGCCTGCCCGGCTTCAAGTCATCCAACGGCTTGCTATTTCAAAGATTCGTCTAAACGACGATGACTTGCCATCTTAAGTACTGTAGATTTGGCTAGTCCACTGAGCAAGCCAATAACGGGAATAAGTGATGTCGTAGCAACCCGTGAATAATTTGTATAATGTGCTGTGTATAGGCATGAATAATTTGTATAATGTGCTGCGCTGTAAGGTGGTAGCTCGATTTCTATTGGATACTCGTTATTTGCATACAATTATATCAAATATTCACCTTCGGCGACACTGTTCACAATAAAATATTCATAGATAACATTTTATTCTGTTAATTTTATTGAGCAGTGTACTAACCGTCAAACAGAGGATCAACAACGGTTTGGGCTTCAATATCATGGTATTCTTTATGTCCTATAATCACCCTGAACAGGCGAATGACTGCCACGGATCAGCCTGATATTGTAAATGACCAGGTTTATTCCATGGCTAAACACTGATGTTTAAATTCGTTGTTTCTTTTGAGTACACATTCATACTTTCCGAAGGATGCAGTATTAATATAACAATGAATACAGAGTACAGATAAAAATGAAAATTTGTACTTTGTACGATGACAGAACGTTTTCTTTGCAAGCAGTTTTCTAATATTATCATCGCTGAAAAATTTCTCTTAAAGATAGTGGCGAGTAGGTAAGAAAAGTACGCAAGCTATAATAATGAAATAATTTGGGTAAACGTTGAGCGAACTTCGTTTTTTAGTTTATTCAGGACGAATTTTTTTTATTTATTATTATTTATATTCTTTTAGAAAAATGATCTACTACCTTTTATCCTTAAAACACTGTGATAACTTGCTTCCAAAAATTAAAATTCGCCACTTGAATAAGCTATTAATTAGATTTCTTATCATGCGAATTATTATTTTGATTTCAATTGTAGTTTTAGAATGCATCGTTGGAAACCAAAATTTTAATATATTTTATATGCAAATTCCTTTTATTAAAAAGCTCCATATAAGGATATCAGTTTACTGCTACCGAACATTCACAGTTACAGCTTGTGTACATGAGCAAGATAATGATTGATAGCACATACATACAGGTCAGATAGGAAATTTCCATCCTTGTTAAACACATTTAAGAGGATACTCGTAATGGTCCGTAACTGGTACGTAAAACATGTTGAAGCATTATTTCAGAATCAAAGGTAATCTTGCTATCCTTCAACTCCTCATCAACAGGCAAATATTTATTAAATATGATCACAGATTGGAGATGACCACCACGACCTCTGTTGGCATCCCACAAGGGGGAGTTCTCTCATCATGGTTTTTTGCCGCAGCACTAGAGCCCTTCCTTGCGAAACGCCCAAACTTCATTTCGTACGCTGACGATCTTAGGATGCTGGTCACATCCGATGATCCAGCAAAAGCTGAGGCAGTCGCCTATGAAAATCAGATAGTACTGTTCGAGCTCCAGGATTATCTAGGATGTCTGGGACTTAAATTGAATCCTCAAAAAGCAGCTCAGATGACTTTCACAAAAAGGAGGACTATTAATGAAATTATGCTCACAATACATGGGACCGCCATTAAAGAGGTTCACTCTCACACGGATTTGGGGTTGAAGTGGGATGATGGGCTTACTTTCAAAGACCACCTCAAGATGGCCAGGCTAAAAACGCTTGCCGTGTACTGGGCAATCCGGCAAGAGTTGGTCAGCCTTAGGCCTCGAGAGTTCCTCCTGGAATACGTCCGAAGAAATTTAATACCCGTACCGCTCTACGCTTCGGTACTCTGGTCAGGAGCTTCCTCTACTCAACTGAAGAGATTTCTGGGGGTTGAATACTGGCTCCTGAGATGGCTAAACAGGGAGATGAGTTACCCTTTCACCATCTCTAGGAGTGTGCTCTATACAAACCTTGGCATGAAACCCTGGGAAACCAGTCAAAGAGAGGAATCTACACACCTTGGCACAACTTCTATGCGACCAAATGGATTCGCTTGATATCTGGGATGTTTCTGCAAACCCTCGGACCTCACAAAGAACCCGGTGCAGTTCAACACTTCGTCTACAGTCTTGTCTGCAAAATGAGAAATACCTTAGGTCAGTGTTTCCGGCAAATACGTTCGGAATGTATAACTCCCTGGGAATTGACGCCTCATCTTTCTGCAGCTCGAAGATGCTCTAGACAGGACAGAGTGAAAGAACTGTATAAACACGAACAATAAGCGCTATGTAAAGCAAAAGCTTCACATAGCGCTTATCCTGCAAAGGCTTTCCTGGATTCACTACTGTGTGTTTTTTTGTTTGTTATTTATTTATTTTTTATTATTTTATGTATTGATTTCTACCTTGTTATGTATTTGCAATCTGTTTTGATCTCTTGCAATTCCAATGAATATATTCAACTGGAATTTGCATAATGTACACCCTTCTAGCCGAAACAGGCTGTTCCAGGGGTGCCCACTGATGTGGAAATAAAATGATATTTATAATAATAATGTTGCGAACAGTTACTTTCAGCACAGTTTTCTCTTAGTCAGGTATTTGGCTGATTAAAATGTGGTTCAGTTTGGTTTTTATTTTATTTATTTATTGAAACTCCCCTGCACATCGAATTCTTTGGTCATAGTGCACTGATTCCGTATAAGTATAATCCTACATTAGGGTGACCAAATAATAAAGAGAGAGAGAGAGAGAGAGAGAGAGAGAGAGAGAGATATCTGTTGAACTCGCAATGGGATAGGCGCGAGAATGCGTAGTAAGTATACAAATTGCGAACATAACTACCATGTAAGTTATTTTATAAATATTACATTATCTATCACGGATAACTCTATGGGTACTAACAAGTATAATGCAGGTAACCCGCTTTCCGGAAACCAGCACCTTCACGCAGTTTAAATGAATCATGCAAGTTAATTAGAGCGCATAAAGTAACAGGGTGCCAGAACGCGATTAAGGATAAAACAAACCCCAGGCCATATTTAAATTAGAGGACCCTTTAACTAACACACACACACACACACACACACACACACACACACACACACAAAACATGGGTTTTTATATTTATATTGTGAATAATAAAGTAATAACAAAAACAATTTTAATAGAAACTTTTAGCCTATTTATTGAACAATTAAAAGATATAAGAATAAAATTTAAACAAGTTAAGTTTATATTACACGTTTTCTTGGTTTATTATTATTATTAGAAATGTTTTATCACTGCTTTAGAAAATATTTAACACTGAAAATGAGGCCCCCTTCGCGTGAGGCCCCGGCCATATCCGCTTTTGTCGTAGCGTTAACGCAGCCCTGGCTGGTTGTATTAATCCGCCTGCTTAGTGGAATGAATTTTAGTTGAAGCTTGGTAGTTATCAGAGGCTAAAGCAGTAGATAGCGTTGTCTAATTGGAGGAATTGGAGGAATGAATTGGCAATATCTTCCCCACATTAATCGCCTAAGGAGACATAAATTTAAATTGAGGAAAGACAGTTGTAGAATAGATGTGCGGAAATTTGCCTTTAGCCAGCGGGTGGTTGATTGCTCGAACAAACTTCCATCTGTCGTTGTAGAAGTTGACAGCTTAAATAAATTCAAGGCAGAACTAGACAAACATTTGGAGTGAGTGGATGCATGAAATGGAAAGGGTTTTTTTTTTGGCTGATGCTGTAAGCTTGCTTTCTTGTTGCATCATACGCCTCTGCTAATCCTAATATGGCGGATGCGCAGAAACGAAACGTTCTCGGTTCGCGAAAGTCTTTTGTCTGATGGTCTTTGTTGTTTTGTGTCAATGTTTTTGTTAATTGATGTTCAGCTGTTTTTAAAATATGATTAAAAGTTTTTCAAAGTTGGCTGCCCTGAGACTGGCACGTGTTAAAGCTGCGAGTAATGCAAGCTTCCGAAACTGACAAAGACTGGTCATCCAGGATTCTATATATGTCCATAGTCAGTAAGCAAGTTAACGCAGCTACTCGAGGTTGATAGTATGGGCTAATCAGCCTGCTTTCTATGTATACGTATCCTATCCGTTGATTTAAGCTGCTGTTACAGATTAGTGCTATTAGAAACAAGCGTTGAATCAGTAAATATCATTTTAATATTACTTCCTTTTAACTTGAAACGACGTCATTCATATAATACATCTCAATTATAACATTTGGTAACATTTCTAGTTGAAAATTTAGAGTTTTCCGAGATGAACAATGCAACCCATGTGCAACACAAAATAGAGGTGAAAAAAGCCCATAAAAATTTCTCCCATCTAGACCTTTCACAACATGTGAAGGACAGAAAATGTGCTAGCTGCGAGGAGAAGCAAGGAAAATGTGTCTTGGTTTCTAATGAGTAGGACATGGATCGCAATAATCGCTCTGGGCAACTGAGTGCAGCGTTTCTTACCTTTTCACTTCTCTGACAACTGATTTTTCTTTTTTAACAAACCAATATCGGATTCTGTTGTTTTCATAACCAGCACGGTTTCTTTATTCATTAGAGAGGTTGTGCGTTATATTTTTATTTATTGCGGTAAGTCGCTATTACTCAAGATGCTCTACAAAAATCGCCCTCTACAGCGGTCACGATCCACTGGTTGGGAATCACTGGTTTAAATCCGCGACGGGCACAAACCTAAACATCATTAGACCATGCATCATACGCCTAATGTAATACACTAAATGCCAAGGCACGTATCCAAGCACTTCCTGCTGTGAAAGGGCATGTTACCAAATATTAATATGGGTACTTTTGTATTAACCCTTTGATCTATGTCACAATAAAACTTACTTCGAAAGTATTGGTTTCACTTCATTCTGGCTGAGCACCGTAAATTAGAAGTAAAATGCTGGGGTAACAGCATTTTACTTCTAATTTATTAATAATAAATAATAATAATTAGTATTGTTATTATTTTGCTTTAGAAACAATAGTTAATACAGATCAGGTATTGTATTAATATTTCTGAGTAAATAAAGTTTGCATTATATTATTATAAAATCCTCTAACAAAGCGTCGTGAAAATAAAGAACACACAGATATAATTGGCATACCCAGTTGTAATTTAAGGCACAGATTCCAGAAGAGTATTTTTAAAAGGGTATTTTTTTTTTTTTTTTCCTCGATAGCTTGGCGGTGGGATTATTTTGCGGTAGGTAGGGACATCAGTCATTAAATGTCTGTAAACTACTTGCTGAAATTTTTATAGCTAGCAGTTTCATCCTATGAAATGTATATATATAATAATACTGGCTTGTTTCTGTAATTATTATTTCTCTTTCTTTTTTTCTTTTTTTTTATTTACTGCACTCAGAAATAAAAGTTTTATACATGCAAAGTTATGGAAAATGGTAAGGAGTAAAATCTAATGATAAAATACAAATAAAATGTGGACACTATAAAAGAAAATTATACAACTATACAAAAATTACAAGCAATCCTATGATACAATAATAATAACAATAAAATTAATTTTTATAATAATAAATATGCTGTAGGTGTATTTTGAGAGTCAAATTCGTTTCCAGTAATTTTAAAGCTTTTTTTTTTTTTTTTTTGTCCCAATAAGGACAGTTTAAAGAAAAATATCTATTTTTTTTTTTTTTTTTTTCTATATCTGTTTGTTATTTAAATAGCAAAAATGCATCGGAATTTTTCTATGAATGCAATTAATGTTACCTGTCAAACTTCAGTCAGTCATCAATATTCATTTATAAATCTACTCCTTGGTTTTAATATTTTCAGAAGTAACTAATTGTCCAAAGGAGTTATTGTTGAAATTATGTTATTTTCTTAATTGCGATAAGTGAGGATTTTTGGGGGATCTGTATGAACCTTGGAATCATAGATATGAATATCTTTCACCGCTATAAAAAAGAAAAAAAAAGTATCTCAGTTTAAATAGAGATGGAATTGGTAGCGGATGATACGACAAAACAGCATTATTTTCATAATGCTGTTTCGTGGTATCACGTAGTCAATAGCTCAGCCCCTCACTCAAGTCCATTTCTCATTCGGTTAATTCTCATTAACCGAATGAGAAATGGTTATTTGATTATTAACCGAATGAAATTCGGTTAATAACCAAATAATCAAAAATTCGAACCCGTGACACAATAAAGCATTGATAACAAGATGAAAAGCTGGTATTTAAAAAAAAAAATGGTTTCCAATTATAGAAATTGGGTAACACAAGTGCGTTATTAATTGTTCTTATCTGCATTGGTATATCTACCTGCAAAATGTTTTTTATTTATGTTTCCTGCAAGAGGGCGCTCCTACTTTGCCTTCTTTCGCAAGTAAATTGTTTTATTCCATATTTGGTTACCCAATAGATTTTTTTTTAAATAACAAGATTTTTATTTAAAACAAAATTATTCGGAATCAGATGTTCTGAAAGTTTTCACCTTGCTCGTGTAGAACATGCATTCACTCTTTTTAGGGCGTTTGCTCCAACTACATGAAGAATATCTTCGGAGAGACCTATATAGACTTTAGGAATGGTCAGAAAAATGATAGCTATGCTTTAATCCAACAAAGTGTAAGGTATTACACCTGGGAAACAGTAATCCCAAAATAACTTATTCACTTGGTGGAGCTCAACTAAACCCAGTACTGGAGGAAAGGGACTTGGGTGTTACGATACGGTCAGACATGAAATTCTCTGAGCATTGTAAACAGGTTGCAAGGAAGGCCCATGGTGTCCTATCGATGATCTATCGAACTTTTCCAAGTAGAGATAGGGACGTGATAATCCCATTATATAAGGCTTATGTTAGACCACACTTGGAATACTGTGTTCAAGTATGGAGACTGCACCTAAAGAAAGACATCGAGCTTCCTGAAAGGGTGCAAAGACGGGTAACTCGCCTGGTGAGATTGGCAAAAGGGCGTCCTTATGAAGAAAGACTTCGAATATGTGGGTTGCAGAGTTTGGAAACTAGACACCTTAGAGGAGATTTGATTGAGGTGTTTAAGGCTCTGAGAGGCATCAGTAAAATGAATGAGGACGAAATTTTCAAGATTATAAATGATGCTAGAACTAGGGGACATAAATTCAAGTTACGGGGGGAAATGTTTAGATTGGACTGCAGGAAGTTTTATTTTAGCCAGCGAGTTATAAATTACTGGAATAAGTTGCCTTCATGGGTGGTAGAGGCCGACAGTTTGGGGAAATTTAAAATCTGGATAGTACCTGCGAGTCAGGGAAGCGCATAGGATGATAGGTTTAATTTCCTTTTTTTTTTTTATTAATTATTATTATTTTATTTTTTATTATTATTATTTTTTATCATTGTTTTGTTCGGATTTTTTTTTTTTTTTTTTGGCTGGTGCAGCATAAGCCATAGGCTTTCTTGCACCATGCGGTCATTGCTATTACTAATATGTTCTCAGTAGAACAAATTCTCAATATTTTGAGTCAGTTGAGCCAGAGCACGTGGGTTTGCATAAGCCAGTGGTCTCCAAACTTTAAAAGGACCAGCGCGCACTCCGTTATAAAAAATTAAATATAACTTTAATATATATATATATATATATATATATATATATATAAATCATTTATATGGAAGGCATTATAAAAAACAAAATTAAATTGAAGTACAAAATGCATGTACTTGAACGTGCATGATCAAATAAAGCCACGCAATCAAAGATGAATACTGAAGTATTAAAAAAAAAAAAAACATTTATTTATAATTTTTATTTTCAATTACCGTACGTTCCGAAAAACTAAAGTTTTCATAATTAATAAATATTGATATATTGCGGATTATCTCGCGCACTCCACTTTGGATACCACTGGAGTAAGCCATATCCTTGAGAGCACCACACAAAAATCCTGAGTTAAAGAATCCGGCGACCAGATAGGCCATAAACCTTACGAAATACAATCATCAAAAAACATCAGAATTTTCTTTGCATCACATTTTAATTAAATACTAGCTGATGATATAACCGTTCATCTGGAATCAGGCTTCATCTGAGAAAAATAGGTTGTACAGAACATTTATTCCTGGACGAATGAAGCAGCAAAGCCAATCACGGCATGTTATTCCAGCTTCTTTATCTGACTATTTTAGCTCATTCATATGAATTCGATGTGTATGCATCTAACTTTTTCGAGGCTCAATGCGCACGTCGACACATTTTCCTCAAAATCTCAAAAAAAGTTTAAAACTTCATTTTTGGTTATGTTCATTCGCAATACCTGTTTGGCTAAAACGCTGTGCTATACGAAGACTCGTTGTGTTATCTAGTGCGACCTATTTGTATGTTTATTACTGAATGTCTCTTGACACTGTAAAAATAACTGCGATGCAAGGTAGCGTTCCAGAACAAACACACGTTCTCCTTAGGAATGGGGGGGCATTACACACTGCACTAAGAAATGCTGCACAGTTCCTCAAACACCACTGCTATACCACAATTAAACTGCCTTCTGCCGCCTATAAAATTTTCTAGCGCACAATTATGCAATCAGAAATAAATACTTAAATTGAAAGTACTTCGTTTGTGTAAAGTTTAGAATTTATTTATATTTATGCCTAATAGAGCCTAAAAATCATACATTTTGCGTTTATTTTTCCCAAATCCTGAGTTGAAGAATCAGGCGACCAGGTAGGCCATAAACCTTACGAAAAATACGAATGTGTGCACTTTCCTTCTCACGTAGATAACTATCGGCTGATTTCGAATTTATTCAAACTGTCAGTCTCAACTGCCTGCGGAAGCAACTTGTTCCAATAATCAACAACTAGCTGGCTAAAGAAAACTTACAATCTAGCCTAAACCGCTTCCCTAAAATTATGGATTTATTCCCTAGTTCTGAAATTATTTATAACAGTGAAGATGTGAAAATTCCGCCTTCATTCATTTTACTAACCCCCTCTCAAAGCCTTATAAATCTCATCAGGTCCCCTCTACGGTGCCTGCTTGCCAAGCACTGTAACCCACATAATCTAAGTCTTCTTGGATGTACGGTCGCTGTTTTGCCGATCTCACCATAAGAGTTGCCCCTCTTTGAACACTTTCAAGAGGTTCAATGTTTGTTTTTTTTTTTTTTTTCAGATGAGGTCTCTACACTTGAACACTATATTCCAAATGTAGGTTTACAACTTAAATTGTATATAACTATTAGACAAGAAGCAATCTTGCAGTTACTCTTCAAGTTCAGGCACAGCATAGTCCAATCATCGCATATGTTTTAGTTTGAAGACTTAATCGGCCCTGTTGTTATTGGTAATTAAGCTCTGAAAGTCTTCACTTTATAAATTACTTGGAAATATTAATTTAAAGAAATGTCTAACAGCGTAAGTACAGAAATAACTAACGCTTGTTTATAAGCTCAAGTAATAATAACTTTACTGAAAACTGGCGTACACTGTTTTCTAGCTCCAAGAACAAGATAGTGTTTGAACAGGCCAGTGAGTACGGCTTCGAGCATAGTGGTACAGTATTCGGGCTAAGGCGCCACCGGTGGTTTCCCACATCTGCGCCATA
Source organism: Mastigoproctus giganteus (assembly GCF_048544385.1). NCBI lineage: Eukaryota > Metazoa > Arthropoda > Arachnida > Uropygi > Thelyphonidae > Mastigoproctus > Mastigoproctus giganteus. The sequence continues at coordinate 67,479,646 of NC_143585.1, forward strand.
AGTACTCTTGTGAAAAAATGCTCTGTAAAAGACATAATTGAGTGTAGTGTATGGTGGTTTATGTTAAAAGTTGTGTTAAGTTCTGTTGTTGGTTTCCAAGTAGCCACTGCAAAGGTATAATTCGGTTCATCACTATTCAGTCCCAAAATTCAGAATACTTTGACTTTTCCATCCCTTTTGAAGCTGCATATGAGAAAAGGCTTCGAATGGATTAGAAAATATTCTGGACAAAGTTCTGTCTCATCGAAGTTCAAAACTCGCTCTTAAAACGACTACTCTAGCTGCTCGATATGGAACCATTATGTCCACTATACCTTTCAAGCGTTGAAATATTTTCTGGCAAATAAGAAAGTTTATTCAAAAGCTAGAACAAAATAACCCTAATCTGATTCGGAAAACACCTGCACTATACGTAAATCCTTTTTCCTTGCAATTTGCGATTTAATTCATTTAAACGAGTAGAAATGTCTGTTGAAAGATGCAAATCCCAATTATATTCTAAATTAGCAGCGCAAAATTATACTAGGAAACAAGCTTAACAGTATCAGTAAAAAAAAGGAAAAACTATAAAAGAGTAGGGACGCCATGAGCATTTAAATTCACTCAATTCATTTAAAGCGCTAAACTTCAATCAGATCTCCACGCACGTGCACAGTTTCCAAACGTTAAAATTTCCACAGCTGAAGTATTTCATGGTACAGTACTCTTAAGTCCCGTCCAATCTGGCCAATCCTTGCCACACAAGCTCCACAGGTTCAACCCCACCCTCATTTTGCACCTTCCAGATTTAGTTATTGTCTCTTTTTTTATATATAAAAAAAAAAAAATCCCTGTAAATTGATAATCTACACTCAACGTTTCGAAAAGTTGGAAAGAACGCTCAAAGCTTAATGAAACTGTAGGACAATGAACCGTTTCACGATATGACAACACGCACTATATCGGGTTTTAATAATCACCACATGTTCCCTGCCACAAGGCAGGTAAAAACTAAACCACATTTCCATCTCTCCCTGTCTCCAGCCTCTCCTTCAGCCATGACACCTCTATCAAATCATACGAAATTGCAATTCTTTTTATTCCTTTCGGTCTCTTGCCTATCATCTTACTTTCAAAATAAAGTCTCCCTGGTGCCTCCGTAGCCAGGTGGGAAGGAGCAGCACATGCTTCTTGATTAGACAGGGGTTCGAGCCCGTCACCACCAAATACGGAGGATGCGGAAAAGGTCACGGAATGATCACCGCATATTCTCGGAGCAATATGGCCTTAGTTGCTAATGCTCCTAAAAATCAAAATAACAAGTCTCCCTCTCAGTACATGTTCAATCCAATTTTTCTTTCTTTTACTTATAGCCTTTATCATACTTCTACATTTCCCTACACGTCTCAATACTTCCTAATCCTGTCTATTTCACCTTTCCAAGCATCCTCCACATTCACATCTCAACAGCTTCAATTATTCTAATAATCTTCCTTCATTATTGCTCATGTCTCAACCCCATTAAAGCATGTTTCTCCTAGTTTTAATCATACCTCAACAATATTATCATAGTGTGCGTTTTACTTAAAATGCACAAGAGGCTAGCCGGTTATGCATCATTGGCTTCCAGTCTCGACAGACTCAATAAATAAATCAAAAATACCTCGCTGCTGCAGAAATCAATGTTAAAATTTAATTCTGGCACACGTGATTTGAATGAAAAAAATCGCTCGGCTAGCACTGTAAAAGGGCAAAAGATAAATCGCCCAGTATGTTTCAAATATAGTTTATTAAAGGCAGGTCTGTAATAATTATTTATCAGTTTCCAATTCTCTCTTTGAATTCCTAAACTGTGTTCACATGCAATTGTTATTAATAGTTTTATTAGCCATTTTTTGTTCATCCGCTGAACAGCCTGCTCGCTAGGCGAGTGTACTGTGTTGGAAACACAGATCTAATAACAACAGAGCCATAATAAGATTACATAATAACACTATTTCACGTAACAGTTATTCTAGCTTTATGTATACAGACTATCATTAATACAATAACTGATAAATTAAATATATAGAGGAGTTGTGCCGGAATCCTTACAGTTATTACTATGTTCATGTACAGTTTTCATGCAGTTTAGAATATAATTTTTTTTTTTAATATGCTAATACCCCCAGTGCATCTATTCCTATACATTTACAGAGATTATGATGCAATTATTTACAATTCCTTTTAGAAATATAACAGTAAGGGTTTATAATGTATTCTTTTGTGGAGTCCACAGTCCAAACTAATTTTGTCTTCCTTGAGTTATGGAAGCAATAGGGTAGAGGACGAGATTCTATAGGCTGGTTTGCCAAGAGGTATCTTCCAAGTATTTTTGGTATGTAGATCCTGTCATTACTACATTTAACAGGATTTATTCCAAGGCTATTGAAGTATTTTATGGTATTCTCTGGAAACATGTTCTTTAGACCAGAGAGGTTTGTAAGTGTCATCCTGAGGGGATGACAAGTACAAAAGTACAAGGTGCTTTTGAATTGGTTATTCTTTCTGGTTGATTTGCCTGAAATAATGCAATCAGACAAAAAGAGAGAATCTGTTAGTTCAGGCAAAAGTTTTACAAAGGTGGACATATCCTCGGTGAGAATAATGTACCTCCATGACGTCACATTTGTGTTTATCTTTAAGTATCTGGGGCTGGTGAGTGGATTATCTGCCCTGCGATTATCCATCGCAGGATGCAGTATCCCATGAGAATATCAGAATATCTATTGTTCACAATAAATTTGTTTTATCTACCCAGTAGCAAAAATCCTATAATATGCTAGCATTTAATATAAAACTGCAATTTCGAACTAATAAAAGTTAGATTAGGTGTCCCAGAATTTATAGTTTTACCTCTGTTTTTAATCTTTCTCTATCTCTCTCTCTCTCTCTCTCTCTCTCTCTCTGATATTCATACATACAAGCGTCTAGCTTTTCTAGAACACTTATCACATTGCTAAAGGGCACCTTTCAGCAGGTTGCGATGTCGTCTACTAGCAGACAGTGTGACACCAAACAAAGCGTTATAAATTAAGTGACAAATAAGGACCTGTTCCTGAACCTCTAAAAGAAAATGTTGGTCTTAAGGTGACAAGGGGGGAGGGGGAAGAAGGGCTTTCGTATCTTATGTAAACGGCCATTAAAATCACCTTTATATGTAGCAATATTCTAATTTTATTGGCGCAGGTACGCACAGAATGTTTTTTTTTTTTAATGAGAATAGTTGCGCTGAGTCAACATGTGCTCACCTCGTCACTCTCCGCAACATCAATGTTACCGTTGGCGTCGTCATCCAGCTGACGGTGCAGTGCCTTGATGGCTTCAAAACCCGGACGGTCGGTACAGGCGTCCACCTCTTCGCACACCCAAGCTGCACAAAAGGAGAAGTTTTTATGAGAAACTTATCAAAGCCGATATTCAAATTTAGAGTGAAACATCAAAACAAAAAGATTTATAAATTCTAGACCACTTACAGAAACGTGACCCGGCAACACAGTGACTCATTAACTAAGACTTTAAGGGTTGCCCTCTGAACAGGCAGCGGGCCAACATACTTCTTTTGTTCGCGAGAGACAAGGTTACTAGCACGTGTCTGCTTACGTATCGCTACCCAATTAAAGACTATACAATGAGAAATAACAGGTATGGCAACTTCAAGAGATTTACACCACACAATTAAGATTTACGAGCATATTTGAATACACTCATTACGAAATCTTGGAAGTTCGTACTGCTGTGTCATAATGTAAATCTGATATGAGCTATTATCGTATATCTGTGCAGATTTAAGACTAACTATTCATTCACTCACTATGATCCATTCATTCGCTTGCTGGATTTAACATTTTGGAAAGTCAAAGGTTAAGATAAGAAATATAGATTAACACAAGGCTTGGTTATTATTTACAGAGAAAACAATTTTGTACACAGCACACCGATTTTGATTTACTTTGTTTTTTTTTTTTTGTTTTTTTTTAACGTCCTATTGACGCCAGAGTTAGATGACAATAGCAGTTGCAGCAGTAAAAACTGAAATGATAAGTTATTACAAAAAGAACATATTTCTCCAAGATTAGTTTGAAACTCATACCTTAGTTTGAAATGGATCTGCACTAAGATACACTAAATAATCGTGATCAAGAACCGATTGTAACATAATGCAAAAATAATTAGCAATTATTCAGCCAATTAAGAAGAAAATGTTAAAAAAAGTAATAAAGCAAAAGAACTGAAGAAAATAACCACAGAAATAATCGTCCTTCTGCAGCGAATTTAGAAAGATAAAAGATATACTAAATGTGGTGTAATCAACTAAATGATGTCTAAATTAAAAACGCTTTTTTAAAAAATAAAAATAAATTTTCTGTTTATACTCCGGCACGACAACCAAGTCAGTAGAGTTTACAATAAATCGTCAATACAAATATTTATCGTATTTAGTAGTCACGGGCTTGAACCCCGGTCCACTCAAGGAACGCGTGCTATGCACTCTCGCTCCTGACCACTGGGCTACGTCAGGCCTAATTTTTTATACCACGTATAAAAATCGCTGCTGCAATGTGATAGTTGAGCTAAATGCTACCTGCAAGAAAAAAAAAAGCAATTAAAATTCGAAGAAAACTATAATTAACAAGTAATCACATAGGAAGTACAGCAGCACATAAACCTGTTGCGATAACGCGAAACTGCGTCCTTAAATAACGATATGAAAACATAAACTGGACCATCCCCAAGCGAACACCGATACCTACTATTTGGTATTTAAGACAAGAGAGCCGTATGAAAACCTTGGTATGGTTATGACACAAGTATATCCATAAGTTTTATACTTATGTGAGTTATAAGAGAACAATACTGAAAACTTTTAGCATTAACAGCTAAGGGGTCACTGCAGCAATAATGCGCAGCTTTGCTCAAATCCTTTTATTAAGGAGTTTAATCTGCAGAGGTCACTAAAGGAACATTAAAATAGGCCGCCGTAGCCTAGTGGTCAGGCGCGCGGGTGCATAAGTACACGTGCCTTCAGTTGAAGTCCGTGACTGCTGAATACGGTGTTGTTTATTGTATTCTGTCTATCTTGTGAATTCCTCTGACCGTTTGGTCATCCCGGAATATAAACGGAAAATTTTAATTTTAAATCTCGGAATTCAGTGCAAAGATTACCAAGATAAACAGCAAATATGAAGAGACCAAGAGATGGAACTCTGTCATCCCAAGTGGTCACTTTATTAGCTACGCCTACCTATTAGTTAGTAGGCTCTTCTTTAGCCCTTAGAACAGCCGGAATTCTTTGTGAACTCAAAGGTGGCTAAAGCGCGCCATAAGGATGCTAGTTCATGTTGATTAAATTGCTTCCCACAGCTGTTGCTAATCTCTGGGTCGCGGATCTCTACTTCGAAGAGTTCGTTCCACTTCGTCCCACAGGTGCTTTGATGGATTTAGATCTGGTGATTGGGGAAGGATATCGCAATAGGCTGAATTCACTCTCATGTACATAGAATTTTGACCTAGTTTCTACACATTTCATATATATGGTGTCTCAAAAATATTGGTACAAACGTTTAGGGGAGGTAGGTAACATCTAAAGGAATGTGAATCGCGTAGGAACCCATAACAGGAAACGTCACCGTAAGTCGGTACACGGCGCTGTTCATCAATTTCCGAGAGGGAAAATTTCAGGTTTACTCATTCACGCAGTAGTCGCCGCACGAAGAGCATGCATCGATATACGAACTGTGAGCTGGCAGACATGCACCTAGTGTATGGATTAGCAGAGGGCAATGGACGAGCCGCTCAACGAATTTATGGAGAACGCTTCCCAGACAGACATGTACCGGACCACCGTTTGTTTGCGCGTGTGCATCAAAATTTGTGCGATTATGGATCATTTAGAAGTAACAGGAGTAGTGCGGGCAGACCACGTTCGACGCGAACTCCCGCCATGCAAGAAAGTGTGTTGAATGCCGTCCAGAATAATCCTAATACCAGCACACGCCGTTGCCTCTGCCTTAGGAGTGTCTCGTTGCAGTGTACAGCGTGTCGGGCACGACGATTCCTTACACCCCTTTCATCTCCAAAGGGTTCAGTTACTCTCCCCCAAGATCATCCTGAAGGTGTGGCTTTTGCGCAGCTCCAAGAAAGTGTTCAAGACTTGAATTTTCCAGCCTATGTTTTGTTCACGGATGAGGCTTATTTCACTCGGGAAGGTTTATTCAATCAGCACAATACTCATGTGTGGGCTCACGACAACCCATACGGTGTGCGCCCCTATGCGACACAACACTTCGCAATAAATGTGTGGGCAGGTATGGTCGGTGACTGCTTAGTCGGCCCATGCCTGTTACCATCCCGCATGAACTCCGCTAAATATCGCATATTGACGATGTTCCAGCAAATGTGAGACGCAACATTTGGTTTCAACATGACGGGGCGCCTGCCCATTATGGAAGGTGTGTTCATGACCATTTGAACAGGCGTTTTGGGCGTCAATGGATTGGCCGTGGTGGACTCGTTGCCTGGCCCCCATGCTCACCTGATTTATCGAGCCTTGATTCCTTTCTGTGTGGGGGCTCTCAAATCTATCGTGTATGAATCGCTTGTGGAGACGAAAATGGATCTCGTGGCGAGACTCGTCTGTGGAGACGGAAATGGATCTCGTGGCGAGACTCGTCTGCGCTGCTGCTACTGTCAAAGAAACTCCAGGTGTGTTCGACCGTGTCCACCAATCCATGCTGCGTCGGTGTCACGCATGCATCGCGTCTCATGGTGGAACTTTCGAGCATCTGTTGTAACATCATGAAATGCATCCATCTCGTACTCCATTGTTAATATTATGTGAAATAAAAGTTTGCCACTAATTACTGTCTTGTGTCATTTCTGCTTCTTGTGCCTCTGCTACTACTTTCCCGTGACGTTTCCGGTTAAGGGTTCCTATGCGATTCACATTCCTTTAGATATTACCTACCTCCCCTAAACGTTTGTACCAATATTTTTGAGACACCCTACGCACACACGCACACACACAATATATATAATGACTTAAAATTTAAGATGTAATAACATAAAATAAGAAAAAATAAATATTAAGCTATCATTACAGGCAGCAAAATGCACACCATCCACATGATGCGTAGATATATCCGATAATTCAAAATAAAACAAAAAATATATATAAAATAAGACATAAGCCAGTAGTATGACAAAAACTGTAGAGCGAAAATTAACATAAAAATAACGTAAAATAAAATAAATCAACAGGGAAGGGGAAGTAAAGGTAATAAGACATAAACAGTAGCTAAAAATCCCCTATATAATTTAGCACTTTAAATCCAATTAATAATGCCAAATAATGACAAAATAATTTTGATTTTTGTTTTCTCTTAATAGTTTTTTTAACCCCTTTTTGGTGATATTTCACGTTTTTCGGAACTGGTACCTTACTGGGGGGTACCGCTAAATTATCATATAATTGGCATTATTTTAAATTTTATATCGGCTTTATTAATTGGATTTAAAGTGCTAAATTATATAGGGGATTTTTGGCTACTGTTTATGTCTTATTACCTTTACTTCCCCTTCCCTGTTGGTTTATTTTATTTTAATGTTAATTTTCGCTCTACAGTTTTTGTCATACTACTGGCTTATGTTTTATTTATTTTTATTTTATTTTATCGGTGTGTGTGTGTATATATATATATATATATATATATATATACACACACACACACACACACACACACAATTCCAACCAGCTGCATCATTCTAGCTTTCTGTTCGGTTTGCTTAAAATTTAATAATAGAATTATTAGATCACTTGATTGCTTCAGTCCAGTGCAGCCTTCGGTTAGTGGACGTGTGTTACATTTCACAATTGTAAATATGCAATTCGGCAATCCTGCGTATAATTTACTGTATCCTGCTGTCTACATTTGATGGAGATCCAAATGATGATACTTCCTAAAATTTCATAACATGGTATTTCTCCAGTATGATTTACAATGTTCTCTGTATGTTTTGAGTAGCTTAATAATGTATCTTCATTTAATATCAATCAGGTGTTCTAACTTAAGTTCCCAAGCTTTAAGAAGTTCACTAAGGACACTTAGTACTCAGATTGCTGAAGACAAAGTTATGTAGCTATCTTCTAAACATTAGCGATACAGTAATATCGCTAATGTTTAGCTAGCTAAAAGAATCAAGAACCTGCACATTAGACAAATGTTAGAAATAAATTTAATGTTCGTAATAAAAACATGCAGTATAGCTTAATTTCGTAGCATCGCAATGATAAAAATTTTGAGTCAGGAATAAAAACCATAAATATAATTTATGCTGTCGTAAACCTTGAATGAACAAGGCAGCAGTGAATATTTATCTTCAAAAAGTTTTCAATAAAATTCTATCAGCAAGGCCATTTAGTAATTAGATAAACCTGCTATATAATTCTTGGTTTTTTATTCTCAGTCAAATATCAAAATAAATAAAGTGCAGTATTACGGAATAAACAAAAAAATTCAAAGCCAATAAGTAAAATTAAGATTTAAAATATGAAACGGATAATATCAAATATCTACAGCTTTCGGGGGTGAGGGGAGAAATACATTGCCTGCTTGAGTAGAACTGGGCAAGTCACGTCTGAACATTTAAATAACTATAAAAATTGATTACCCGTTACTGCAATAGAGCTTTCAGAGGTCATATTCGCCTCCAGGAAGCCGCCTTACCAGAATAAAAATTACGATCATTATTGGCAATTTGCATATCATCCCTCGTAGCGTAACGCTGAAATTTCCACGACTGGATGCATCCGAATGCCATTTCTATTTAAGGATTCGGTATCTGCTTTTTTTTTTTTTTAAGGATTATAAAATCAATTATTCTGTAATGGCCTCTCCAAGATAAATAGAATAATGGCTCATGCCACGGAAAGGACGAATGCGAAAATCAAAAGTGAAAATGTTAATATCAATGGAATTGTTAATATCAATGGAAATGTTAATATCAATGCAGTTCATTCAGTTTTCAATCCAAAATTAAACACATTTATTATTTAACGGTTTTTCTTCAATGCAAAAGGGGTGATCACTGATCAACAGAATGGCTACAACTCCATAATAATAATGTGCCTTCTTTAATTAAAAGATTTTGAAAAACCAAGGAGATAAATAAATAAATTTTCTGTTTATAGTCCTGGACGACCAGAAAGTCAGAGGAGGGCACAAGATAGACTAGAAACAATACCATATTTAGTAGTCACGCAGGCCTTTGAACCACGGTCACTCAAAACATGTGTATTTATGTTAGTTAGTTAGTCAGTTATTTCGTTTTTAGGAGCATTAGCAACTAAGGCCATATTGCTCTGGGATATGCGTTGGTCATTCCCTGACCTTTCCGCATCCTCCGTATTTGGTGGTGACGGGCTGGAACCCCGGTCTAATCAAGAAGCGTGTGCTACGCACTGCTGCTCCTTCCCACCTGGCTACGGAGGCGCCTGTGTACTTATGTACCCTCGCACCTGACCACTGGGTTATGTGTAGCTTAATCTTCTTTATTCAACTGATTTTTTTCTTGCTAAGATCTCTCTCCTGAGTTAAAAAACTCAATGAAAGGAAAACGATTTTCTAGCATTAATGAAATTAAATAGAATGTATGGGGTGTTTTGAAGAAATGCAGTTCATTAATTTAAAAAAAAAATAATTATTATTTGATTACTTTTAACACTGTAGCTTGTACACTACAAGATACATCATTAACCATAGCTATATGGCATTAATGTGAGGCACTGTGCACATCAACTAAAGAAGTTAGCTGACGTGCGCAGTGCGTCACATTTCAGGCGCAATACCAATAATTCGTATTTTATAACAAAAAATATCCAAAAAAGCAACGACTTTTATACACGATCCAACAAAACTTCGTTTCTGCACATCCGCCACATCACTCATTCATTGCGTATGGCAACAAACATAACATTCAATGCTTCAGCTACAATATACGTACACTGTATATGGACAGCCCGTGATATGTATTAAAATAAATATACTGTTTAATAATTGCTGGATTTAAACTGATCCATTTTTAATTAAATTAGGAATGCTCGACAAATCGCTCTAACAGGACGAAATAGAAAATTTCATGAAAAGCCATTCACTGGGAGTAGAGTTACGTGCGGACGAATGGAAAAAGAAAAACCAATTGTCGAATTTCTATTGGTTCGATTTTAATGAACTTGGGGAAAGATCGAAAAATCTGTCTAAAATGTCCTGATATGAAATTTTATGAAGCCGCACTGAGTAGAGTTATCACATGCGGACGGACGGGTGTGATAACTATTAGTCCAATTTTAATGGAATTAAAAAGGTTACACAAATCTTCCTAAAAAGCCTAAATAAAAAAAATTATTAAAAAAAAAAGCATGAAAATCCATCAACTGGGAGTCAAGTTATTACATAAAGGACGGGAAAATAACCTTTTTTTTTTTTTTTTTTAATGAAACCCCCCCAAACACAAGAGGTATTATAACCCGTAGTATTTAGTAGCATGCATGGGTTAGAGGTTGAGAAGACGAAAGAAGACATTCGTTGACATTAAACTTGAACTTCTGTAGACTAATTTTTAGGAAATACGGGATATGCGTATTTCTGACCGTTTTGAAAGAGAGAGCGGGAATTATAGAAGCCAATTCAGAAGAACAGTGCCCATGGAAATATCTGTAGAAGAGGCATACAGCACAAACAGTACGTCTATGAGACAGCGAGTGGAGAGATGAGTCATTAATTAATCTAACTGCCCTCTTCTGAATGGAATCTAGAAGTCTGAGAGAGGTTTTGGGAGCACCGCCCCAGATGTGGGAACAATATTTCATGGTAGGGCGGATTTGCGATCTGAACAGCTGTTTGGAAGAAAAGCAACGCCGAGAGCGAAAGAGAAAACGAAGTTTTTTTAGATGCAGAGGAAACAATATTTGTAATGTGCTTGTGCCAAGAGAGATTAGAAAGTCAGGGTAATCCCCAAAAGAGATATATCACCTTTCCTAGAAATCGAAGTGTCACCAAAGATAAGTACAGCAGCAGAAGAATCCTTTTTGCGAGGTATAAGACAGGACTGAGTTTTAGAAGAATTGAAGTCAACTAAGTTGTGTTTGCCCCACTGGAGAATTACCTGGAGATCAGCATTTAAGGAATTTGTAGCGGATATTCGAGAAGTAGACTGATTGAGCAGGGCAAGGTTTCTCAAACTGGAAAGTGGAATGCAATGTGCTATCATCAGCAAACTATGGATAGGATTTCTAGTCAATGGAAGAAGGTCATTAACATACAAGAGGAAAAGAGTGGGGGGGAAAAAACTGGACCTTGGGGTACACCAGCATTAGTGGAGAAGTTAGAAGAGATCCATCTATCATCACCCTCAGTGAGCGGTCAGAAAGAAAACTGGATACCGAATTACAAAAAACAGTTGGCAAACCATAAGATGGAACTTGTGTAGAAGACCTTTATGCCAAACACGATCGAAAGTCTTTGAGATGTCAAGAGCAACTGCTTGTGCTTCACCGAACTTTTACACTGAATTTGTCCATAAATGGGCAACATAACCCAGAATAACCTAGGCAACATAACCCATAACCAGTGGATCGACACTGACGGAATCCATACTGGCGATCGTTGATCAGATGGAAGGTTTCTAGAAAGTTTAAGAGTTCGCAGTTAATTGATTTCTCCATTACTTTAGAAAGGGTAGAAATATTGCAATGGGACGATAATTGGATGGGAGAGGATTTGTCACCCCTTTTAGGAATTGGCTGGATATGAGCAAATTTCCAAGCAGAAAGAAAAACACCACCTTTGGAATAATAAAGTGAAAAAAGGTGGCAAAGAACAGGAGTAAGTTCAGCAGCGCAGATTTTGAGAACAAGTGAAGAAATACTACCAGGATCTGGAGCTTTTTTAGCATCAAGATTCGTCAAAATCCTTCTGACATCGTTTTGACGGAAGACCACGGGAGGCATTGAATGGAGCATGCTGGGAATGGAGGGAGGTGTTTTACCAAGATCATTAATACATTATTTGGAAGAAAAATGGGATGCTAGCAGGTCAATTTTATTCTTAGCTGAAGTGGCAATAGAACCATCAGATTTTGACAGAGGTGGGAGCAGAGATGGGCAAAAGTCACCGGCCAATAGCTTTGGCAAGAGACCAGAATGCTCGGCTACCATTAGGGCAAGAAGCAAGTTTTCTACTCTTAGCCTGTTCAAAATCTACTTTGGACTGATTAATAACTGCTTTACAATTGTTGCGAGCTCTGGTGTAGGCAGAAAATGAAACCGAAGAATTGGAAACAAGCCAATTATGATTTGCAACATTCTTCTCTTGAACAGCCTTAGCACATTTATTGGAAAACCAAGGTTTAGATAGAGGACGAGATTTTTAGGTGGAATGTGGAATAAAGGATTCCATTCCTACAAAAATAATTTCACTGACATGATCTGAGCAAACGTTGACATCAGAAGTTTAAAACAGTAATCCGAGGTAAAGGAAAAGAAGAAAAGAAATCTCGCGGGTCATCCCATTTTGCATTCTTGTAATGACAAACACGAGATTGGGAACAGCCATGAGATAAAAGCTCCATTGGAGAAGAGACAATCACCAAGTTGTGATCTGAGGTGCCTAAAGGACCATTCACTTCGACGGTGTACTTAGAAGGGTTGTTTGTGAGGAAAAGAACAAGCATATTGACTGTATGATTAGGATTGTCCAGTATTCTGGTAGGTAAATGAACAATCTGTGCGAGGTAATTAGTAATTGCAAAAGCATCAGCATCTCGACCAAGCTGGGTCTGTGTGACTAGAAAGTTTGACAATTCACGGTGTATTCAATAGTAAAAAAAAGTGAGGGGGGACATACTATATGAAGTACTGTAATGAAATTTTTGGATATGGCGTACACATGGTAAGAATATACCCGGATCTTTGACATAACGTGGCCTCGACAATGCCCCCCCCCTGCATATACACTACTCGGTCTTTCTCCAGTCACTATCTGGCAGAGTAGAGGTAGCAAGGTTATACACTAGCTGATCCGGAAGCCTCCTAGAAAGTTACCAATAGGTTCGGTCCGGTGTTGGATTTCTGTTGGTCCGATTTTAATGAAATTTGGTATAGATCCACAAATATTGTTTTAAAAAGGCCCAAATTAAAAATTTCATGAAAACCCCTCCGCTGAGAGTAACCCTGTTAAATGCGAACGGAAGGTCATGGTAAAGATACTAGGCGCATTATGCATATATGCTAACGCGCCTAAAAATACTCAAGTACCAACACACATTTTATGGAAGAAGAATATCACAAGTTATCACATTATTTATTTTATTTATTTATTTTTTACGATTTCAATTGCAAAAAGGGGTTGTGAAATATAAAATTGTACATTCGTGCGCAACTAGGCGTAATCTTAGTTCTTGGACTGAGTCGAAGTACGGTACATATCTTATTAACGACTGTTACACGTGTCGAAAGAAAAAAAAATCAGTCAAGTAGTTCTGGATGCTTTTCCTCTTTCAAGGAGTATTTGAACTGTATTATCTATAAATACGGGTATGTCGAGTGGAGCATTATGCAATTGATCTGCTTAAATCCTAAATTCAATCAAGAAAATATAATTTCTGTGACGTTTCCATTTTATGTAAGCATATAAAACTCTGCAATTAAAAATATAAACACTCGGTCAAGAAAACCAGTAAATAATAGGTGTCACACAATAAGAGAGCCGACCGGGCTAGCCGAGTGGGTAAAGTACCTGCCCGGCAACCCAAAGGTCGCGGGTTCGATTCCCGCCTCGGGCTTGGATCAAAGTACTGCAAAAAAACCTTGGGAGGTGCAATATGGCCACTGAAGCCGATGCGCCAACAACTACCAAATCAAAAAAAAAAAAAAAAAAAAAACAATAAGAGAAAACACAATGTCTATGAAAAAAGACGCATGTTATATGCTTCTGAAAATGTTTACGTAATCAAAAATATAAATTAACAAATGAAATGAAGGTACTAGATGTTCCAAGAGGACAACATCAGACATTTCGAAGTCGAAAAGGCGTATTAAGAGTCATGCGATACAGGCGACCCGGACTTTTATCACTAGACCTTCCTCTAGCTAAATATGATGATTACAATGAGATAATTATCTTAGGGTCCTAGGTTAGTTCACGTGACGCTGGCACGCATATTGCAAAATCGAATTTAACCACAAAAAAGCACGGCCATTATTAGCTGTTGCCTGAGCTATCCGACTACCACAAGCAGTCCTATATAATTATTCCTTTAACCCCTGGGGGGGGGGTTAGTATATGAACATTAAAGAAAAAAAAATTATTTTTACAAAAGTTAACCAATAAATTACAAAAATGTTATTTTGTCTCCCAACTTGACAATCTTTTTTTCATTTTCATTCCCCCTTCCCCTCCACGTTGTCTGGGCAGGAATGGTTATCCTTCAAGGTTTTAATAGAAGAGTAGCCCAGTTTTAGTTTGTATGTTTGCACGCTAGTCCTACTTTTGGCTTTTATAACTGCTTAACATGTCTCTGATATGAGTGGCTGCGCTGAATTGTTCCTAGAACTTTCCGTAATTCCACAATTCTTTCCATATGTTACATATTATTTGCATATTCTACTTTATTACGATTGCATCTTTACGCATCAACAAATAGTCAAAAAATAAATTACTAAAAATAATTAAAATTATATTATATAAAGGATACAAAAACCAATAAATAGATCAAAATCCATTCAAAATTAAATGGATTAAAACATAAAACAGAGGACTGCATCATTCTTGGTCAGATAAATGCATTTTCCTAATAGCGTGGCAGAATATATTTTCAATACATCTTGACAATTTAATTATTTATCTAACATACTTTTACAAAAAATGCCTGTTCCCAACATCCTCGAATCCTGCTGGAGCAGTACAACCAAATTGTATGTATTCCTCTTTCATCCAGTGGATTTCGTATTCAGATAACACTCAAGTGCTATGTCTGTATACACAATCTTTACCCAAAGGATACTCAATAATTAAGTAATTAAGAAAAACTGTTTTGATCAAGGAACCTCTTTGATACTAAATTTCCTTCCTAAAAGGTACTGTAATACTGGTTAATATTTAATAGGCGCTGACCACTCGGCTAGCGCAGCCTCTCCAAAATAAAGTTGTTTTTACGGTGAACTCGGGCCTGCATAGTTAAGCAATTTAGCTACTGAGAATTTTTTTTTTTTTTTAATGAATATCCAGAAAGATAACATTTCGATCAAGTTTTCATTTAAAATGTCATTAATGCTTGGGAATTCTGTGGTGCATCAACTACTTTTATCATAGTGCGCCAGTTCATATGGTTTATCATGTCTGTACAAATTGTATCACAGGCTGAAAAACCCTACAGCCTCCGCCTTAGGCCGGCTAACAAGCCCAAATTGAAGAGGCATTTAAGAATTCCTCAGTGTCTAACAGGATTGAATTCGGACCAAACGAGTGACAAGTAGTGAACACGCTGTACGGAAAACCAAAAATGCGTTTAAAAATAATAATTTTAAAAAATTGACTTTTTTAAAGCCAAAATAATTTTAAAATTATTTAATGCATTCTTAGAGCGATTTCCATAACGATACTATATATACTTATGGGCTACGAAGGTATCATTACAGAATTTCTCTGGGTAACAGAGGATACCTCATCCAGTTACTTTCTCGCGAATCGGGTTAATCGCAAAATTACAGTAAGTACTATTCGTAATAAAGATAAACTATATTAATTTTAATAATCTTTGTATAAATGTTTTTTTAAAAAATTAATTTCTTCTTTTTGACTCTTAAGCTACGAAGCGTTTGTTGAATATAGCCAAGCTTATGAGAGAGAGATATCCTAATACAAGTAATGAATACTCGATTCAATAATGCTTTGGATGAGATATTTGCTTTATACTGAAGGCACATGATGAAAAGACTGCATATTCATCGTCAACTGAAGGTTGTTGTCTCTGAATATCTACCTTCTCATCACGCACCATCAAAAATATCACCTCGCTGTCCTTCCTTCAAAAATCGCATGATAAGCACCACTATAAAATCACGTCACTCAAACTGCCGCCGTAACTACACACACACACACAAAAGAAAACTTGCATATCCAGAACATACTCAAGGACTCGTTTGTTTACACTGTATGTCCAACAGAATGGTATTTTGGTATGATTTCGCAAAACAAAACTGCTCTATCATTTTCAGGATGTTACGAAATTTTCCAACGTTACTTGAACATTGTGGATTTGTAATCACAAATAAATTGATTTCATAAATAATTCTGTCTATTGCTTATTTGTCCATAGTACGATAAATACCTATGAAATACAACGTCCCGTATATACCAATTACACGTTATTGTTAAAACATCCCATTATCTTACACATTTTTAAAACATCGGGACAAAAAATATTTTCAAGTAGGTAGCATTGCGTCAATTCCGCCAAACTTGAGAATCTTTCCGATTCTTAAATAAATGTGTCAAAAAAAAAAATCATTATTTCATCAACTGTCATCTTGTATAACAATATCTAAACTGTCGTGGGGATCACTAATCTAAGACTTTGATTTACCCCCTTCACAGTCAACTTTATCTTAAAAGGTTTGTGTGGTGTAGTAGCATGATTGTGCTGAGCTAAATATTTATACAACACTTGAAATATGTTTAGTTATCTTTAACGATATTTACCTTTACAAATGCACTTCCAAATCAACTAGGGAGGACCTCAAGTAATAAGGTGTTTTAAGCTTTCATACAGCGATTAAACAGATAAGAGATTTTAAATAATTAATGGACAGACCCAACTGGGAAATATTACTATATTCTGCGCACAATTCGGCCCTAAGTTTCGACCTCTTTTCAAAGATAAAAGGATACAACAGTGAAATTAGGTTTCTCTGTCTCTCAGAAGTCATAACCCGAAGTATCCAACAATTCAACCAAATTTGTTTGTTAAAATGGTATTCAAAAGCTTCAACATCGATCACAAGCATAGAGTGACTTACAAGCATAGAGTATTAAGAGTCGGGATTTTTGTTTTTTTTTTAAATCAAAATTTACTGCATTAACAATAACAAAAAATGTCAACAGTAAGTTGACATTTACTTGCAAATTAAAAACTATAAGCGGCTCAAAGTCACTCATTTCGCTCCCATTATCATTCAGTTAGTACGGAGTAGGAATGTGAGACTGACCCGTTTGCTTTTTCCGTGCATTCGTGTGTAATTGTTATAATAGTGTAATAATAAATACATACCTAAATTTTATGTTATATAAGATACAATAATATATTGAACCATTCTATGCTACACAGTGCCTGAAAATATCCATGAACATTAAGGGAGTTGGAAAAGGTTAAACCTTCGCCACAGCAATTTTGAAAATATGGTACTGAGATCCATGCATTCCATGATTTCGCAAACTTGCTACTAAACAGCATTCTTCCTATTTTTAATTGCGGATTGAGGGGGCCTGGAAGTTGGCACCGTGCGTTAGGAAATCGATTACACTAACCTGCATAGGAATTCTGAACACCAGAGGTGGTGTCTGATATCTTAAATTCGGAACAAGTTGTTGTGGGGTTTTAGACGTATCATCGACTTATATATTATGTCTGTAAATTGCATGTGTTCTGTAGTCGATATTCTGTGTTCTGGACGAAAAATCATAGTTTCTGAGAGAAAAAACCATGGTATCTTCGTCTGAGACCGACTAACTCAGCTATGTTGCGAAAAAAAAAAAAAAAAAAAGAAGGTCCATAAAAATTCCTCACGTTATCGACGAGATTCTTCGAACTTGGTCTTTTTTCACCAGGTGTGGGAAGGACGGCGATCCTACCAACTGTGCTACCGCGAGGGCATTTCGGAACAAGAAAGTGTAAGTCTCAGATGGCGATTGGGCCAGTGGGACACAGGAAAATTTCCCAGCAGGGACCCCCTCCACGCCAGTGGGTCCAAGATCATTGAATATATAATCACACATTTTAAAACTTAGTATATTATATCATTCTTACATTAAATAAATCTGGCAAACAGGTAAAAATTTGATTTGGAGATTTTTTTGTGCATCAACTATTTTTACTAATTATTACTAATCATACGGTAATATAATTAGTAATAATACTCTTTTCTTTTTCTTTTTTTCCCTTCATCCTTGTTTATTATGTTGTGTTATCCTTTCAAGTAAACCCCTGGCTTGTAGCCGTGAAGGGTGTTGTGTACGGCGGTGTGCCTTGTGTATACAATAAAGAGTTCCTCTTCTATTTTGATCATAATGCACTGGTTCATCATATATTATGTCCGTACAATTTGTATTCATATACTGATTTGCATGTAGGATCTGAAAAACCTGAACTGCTGTAATTACCTTAATGAAGAACTCTATAAATAAAAATTAAAATAAAAGATAGGCAGCTTTATATAACACAGTTCTTGAAGCCGACTTCCGCCTCCACTGCGTGAAGTTCCATTGTGTTTACTTTCTCCTCTGCATCTAGCTCTTCCTTCAGCTTCTTCACCATCTTCTACATCTTCCAAACATGCGAAGACACGTACTACCGTTTTTTGGATTACTGATAAATTAAACATTTGCATATTTTAATTTACTTGAAAATTAAAACACTTATATACAATTAATTTTTTTTTTATTCCAATTATTTAAAAAATTATGTTTCTGTATTTTCAAATTCGCCTGAAAAATAAATCCCCTTTTTCAATTACTTAAAGTAGATGCCGTTCACAGTTTTGCTGCTGGCAGGTGTCTTGGTCGTAGCTCTCGTGATCAGCGAGGAATACCTGTAGTTCAAAAAAAGTTGAAGGGGTACCTTCAAACATTTCCCGACCCTTTTCGTAAATAATACGCTCCTGGTAAATCTACAGCATATTGAAGTAATGGCACAATCCATCAATTTCTAATATTACTCAAAGTGGAATCCCAAATGAAAACATGGATGTTTGACTGGCTCTATTTTAGAGAAAGAGAGAAAGAAAGAAAGAGAAATCTACATCTGAAATCTGTATAACTTCGTTTTCATGTCGCCAACCCTTCTTATTTGGAATCTACTTAGTTACACTCTTTTATATATAATCACTACCATATCCCAGTCGTACTTAACCCTCCTTTGTCTCAATTCCGTGCGCGTCGCCTTGACAGGAGAGCAAGCAACCGAAAACTACATCTGACGTGAACGTCTCTACAAAGGGGCGGCATCTCTCCTGTTAGACAAGCGTGACTAACAAATGTCTTGACGTCCATTACAGTACACACACACGGACAAGCTTCCCGAGAACAAATTCACGGTAAGTAAATTGAAACTGATTCAAGGAATGAATAAAGGGCAGCAGTTCCATCTATGTCGATAGCGAGTTGGTCATACGATCGAAAATATACTTTCTATTAGCGTTCTTTTGCGTGTAGGAGTTTTGAGTCGACCACGAGAAGGATGCCAGGAAGCTTAGTTAGCGCATATCTTGACGTGTGTCTCAAAATAATTAGAAGTTAACTTTTGAATTTTCTTCATGGCACGCAAGAGCAATGAAACATTTGAATCACACAAATTTTAATCAGTTTGATGTAAATACAATTTTATTTAATAAAATTGAATTTTATTAAATTAAATTAAAATATTACACATATAGTGCTTTATGAAATATTTTACCTAGAACCGATGCAGCATCAAAAGCTTTTGCGGTAAACTACAAAAATATTTATACTGTATAAAAATTTCACTTTGGCAACAACTTCATATAAATTTGTGAATTTCACGTATAAACTAAAAGCTTAAGAACCAAAAATATTGATTAACACAATAGGTGAATATATGGTTATTACTATGAATGGATCAGAGTTACTAGTGGAATCCCACAAGATTCAATACTTGGTTCTTTATTGTCTATAATATTCATTAATAGCATTCATGAGGGTTAACAAGTTTGATGTCAAGGAGGATGCTGCCTCAAAATGTTCTACATAAACTGTTCAAATGATCCGAAAAAGAGCAGTTAAAATGCAATATTGGTAAATACAAAGTTCTGCACGTCAGTATGAGTGCAAGATTAACCCATTTATTGAGTGGCAGTCTTAAGAGTTGAACAGGGGAAAACATTTAGGAGGAATTATGCAAACTTACATGTTCTTCCAGCAGTAGAGCAGCTGGAGTTCTGTGATGTAAAGACATTTTGCCAATAGGAACAAAGCGGTAGTCGAGGCACATAAATACATTTTTTTGTTTATTCCAGAAAGGCCACAATGACGCTATGGGGTTTAAAAGAGACAAACTACAAGAATACTTCTGTATTTAGTGGTATCACACGATCAGAATACCCTGACCACTTGTCTATGGTCGTAAAATCTAACGTACTGCATACAGATCCCGAAACCACTTTCAGGAAAGGATGTGGATGTGACAGTGTACAAAGAATAAACCTTTTAGAAAATAGACGATACAATGAGGAATATTTTTAGAGAAATTTCAGTTTTATACGTTGCAAAGTACCAGATATCTACATGAAGATGCGATCGAGATTTTTTTCCCCCCACAGCTTTAAAGAGGTTGAGTATACTAAACACTGGGCATGTATTTAAGTTAAGAAAACATAACTACAGAGTAGATATAAGGATGGTTCAGCTAAAGAATAATTAGCTATTGGGAAAAAGTTCCTGCCTAATCGTGTAAAACTGAAGAGTTTTAAGTAAATTGAAAGAAGGGCTTGATAAACACTTGGATGAAAATCGGAGACAAAGGATGCATGTGTTAGAGTAATAATTATTGCAAATATACGAATTTTTTAAAAAAAGTTTATACTCAAAGATGACCACATAGGGTTAGAGGAGCCTACAAGTTGGAGAGGATAGAAAACCGTCACTGTATTTAGCAGTCACGCGGACTATAACCATGGGCAACTCAAACGCGTATACTACTATACCACCCGCTAAAGCTTTGAAAAAATATTTTTTTTTAATTAAAAAGGTCATATTTAGCACTCAGGCATGTGTACCGTTGCCTTCATTAATCTGCGTATTTCTTTTTTCAATAAATTCTTTCGACTGTTGATAAGACCGTTCTTGGAAAATTGCTAACTTAAGATCGGAACTGAAACGCCGTAAAGGGTTGGGTTTTTTTAATCTTCAAAGGACTAAAAACATGAAAATCATAAGATACCATATCTAGACTGTCAAGCAGGATCTTTTGGTACATACCAGCTGCTGTTTTGAAGCAAAGCTCGAATCCGATAGGTGTACATTATCATGAAGTAGTAAGATTCCAATTTCGTGATAATGTACGTTAAAGTTGACTGGTTGACTATAAATGCAAAACAATTATAATTTTCCTATGTTCTGGAATTGCTTTTTTTCTTTTCTTTTTTTCACTCTTTAAGACTAAACGATGCTTCAACTACGTTCTTTCTCTTTCTTCTCGAAAGATTTTTGACCACTCTACGACAGTGTTTTTTGAGGAAAAAAATTTTCACCACACAGTCAACATTCTATTAAAAATTTATTGTAGTTTTTGCCCTTCGACAGTGAAAAATTGAATATCAATGCATGCTCCAAAAATTACACAGACAATCGTAACAAAGAAAAAAGGAAACGATTCACTGGCATGGCGACATGTTACGTTGGTGCGTAAGTTTGCTCCACCCCACTGAGATTTGGTCACGCGTCGAACAAGTGTATTCCATATATTAGCATATATCAGATTTTTAAGGTTGAGTAACAAGTCTATAAAAAAAAAAAAAAAAAAAAAAATCACATAATCCACTCTCAAATTTAAATAGAAAGCAATCAAGGGATGCACCCAGGAGAGATACTGTAGGGCTTCAGTCCCAACGAAAAAGACTCTGTAGTCGTGACAGAATATTCGCATCACCATGTAAACAAGCAAATCTCCAGAAGCCTAACTTCCTTACATCATTTTGCCTACTCGAATACTAAATAGGCCTGATAAAGTCCTTTGAGTTCGAGCTGACCACGGTTTGAGCCCAAGTGATCAGTAAACAGGGGTTACTCATTACATTCTTCAAAATGATTAGTTGTAAAATTCCTCTAACATTTGTAGTCGTGCTGGAGTATAAACAGAACATTTACTTGAATTTACTAATGACATTCGCCATAGCGACAGAGCGGGTTCTTCACTTGTCACTCGTTTGGAGAGATCTGGGTAAATGCACCAAGGAACCTCCAAACAGAAAGACTTATGCGGATAATGAATCTATTCCTTCTATAACCATTACAATACCACTATTGTAATTTTTAATATATCTAATTAAGAAATGGGTTGTGTAACTATCTTTGGGCCTTACAATGAACGAACAAATCCCACTTACACGGATAACAACTCATTGATATGAATAACAATAAACATGCCTTCTAAGAACAGCGTATAAAATTTCAGAAGTACCTCCCCTGATTCTCGTATGATAGGTTGCTGCATGACAATCCGGTCAAGGTCATC
Source organism: Mastigoproctus giganteus (assembly GCF_048544385.1). Taxonomy (NCBI): domain Eukaryota; kingdom Metazoa; phylum Arthropoda; class Arachnida; order Uropygi; family Thelyphonidae; genus Mastigoproctus; species Mastigoproctus giganteus. Next base: position 67,502,185 of record NC_143585.1, read on the forward strand.
ACTATGACAACCGATAAAGGGTTCATTCAATGCTGCCTACACGTGGCCTGTCATGAATGAAAACTGATATTTAAGACAAATTGAACAGCAGTTCAAGTAATATCGCAAAAAGGTTAATTAGGCTACTCCCGAAATTGAATAAATTAATTATTCATTATATATATATATACTGTATATATATATATATTGTACGCGACTAATTTCTGATGTAAATAGTAAAAATACGAAGTCGATAATGGCTCGTCATTGAATATATCTTTGTTTTGGCAAAACTGGTGTGGTTTATGAGTACCACACCACACGTTTGTAAATAACTGCTAGGATTCTCCTTGCTTGCTATATACTAATTCATTAGATCAAAATAAATAACTATCCTCTAAATATAATAATTCAAATTAATTGGGAATAACAAGCCTAAACATCACAAATCATTAACAGCAGGAAATTCCTAACTATCACAGAATATTTAGACGTTACGATGGAAAAAGGCAAACGTACACAAAAAAAAAAAAAAAAAAAAAGTCCCAAATCACCGTAATCCCAAGGAACGACTTACATGTATAACCAGACACGATAATCATAACTCCATAAACTTCAATTCTCGAGAAAATCGATGGGTACCTCACGTTTTTGGGGAAATTGAAGTTACTAAACAGAGACTAGCAACAACAGATGTTAATAACATAAGCCCTCAATGATAAATTTCACTAAGTACATACATCACTGATCTGTTACTCAATCTTAAACTCATTACTCCAAAAGGAGAACTTCTTAATCGGCTAGAATATTATTACTTGTGAGGCAATCTTAAAAACAGAAACTCTTGAGTTAAACACGATATATTGCTCATCACCAATCGCCAAAAATTAATAAGACAGGAGACACTGCTAGATGAGGAAGGAAAACATGTTATAAACCAAAGTTATAAACCTAAAAGAGCCGTTCAGGGAAGAACTGGGACCTAAATACCAAAGGAAAAGGTACAGGAAATGAAATGCTCGACTTAATAAAGGAACCAGGAGAACCATTAAAAACTCAGCTGAAATAAAAGCATGCAATGAAAAAACAGAGCAAAATGTGCTGAAACGATAAAAGAAAAAGCTAAAAATGGATAGCACGGCAGACCAGAACAAAATCCTCGTGGGTAGCAGAGTTGGTAGAACCGCCGCCCTCCCCACACCGTGTGGAGAAAAAAAAAGAGTTCAAGTCTCGTCGATGATGTGAAGAATTTTTATGGGTCTTTTTCACAACGTGGCTGAGTTAGTCGGTCTAAGGCGAAGTAGCACGTTTTTTCTCTCCCGGAAACTCGGATTTTTCGCCCAGCCAACAGAAAATCGATCGCAGAACGTACGCAATTTACAGACAGTATATACGGAATAATATGTCTGTAAACTGCTTGTGTTCTGGGGTAGATTTTCTGTTTTCTAAACAAGAAACCCGAGTTTCCGGAGGTAAAAAACCATGCTACCCTCGCCTGATACGGACTAACTCATCCACGTTGTGAAAAAGGCCCATAATTCCTCACGTAATTTATGGGACTCGGGTATTTTCCACCAGGAGTGAGGAGGACGGCAATTCTAACAATTGTGCTACCTATGAGGGCATTTCGATGGAGGGTAAAACCTGCTCAAATGGTGTTTCTAACCTCAATGATCACTCAAAGGCTAGAATGAAAGAGCGCTACCTCTCGCTGTCGGTAAGAAAATGCTTACTCGACGAATTAACCTGCAATCCATCAAGGTGGGGTTAAGTTGGGACTATTATTCATTTTCCTAGGGTGCTTAATTACCAGGACAGTATGACTGATAATGTCAAGCTGGTGACTCAATGAATCCAACAGAAAGCTATCCACAGTTAAGCAAAGTAAAAAAGTGCTTGAATATTTAGAAAACTATCTGTAATACTTTAACAAAGCTGGAAATTGAAACATTTACGTTATATTCAGGTGGTCCTCAAAACGACCAGGAATAACCGACCAATTATTTATACAGCACACCTGTACAGTGTTGAAATCTGGGCATCTTCAAAGCCCACAAATCTATTTAAGTCTCATTGCCTTTGCCTATTGGCTGTTAAGATGCGATACAATGAAGAACAATCCTCCCTTAATCATGGTACTTCTCTCTTCATATATCGCTTGGACTCCTCAGCCTGTAAGTCTCAACTACTGAAAATCGGACTACCAAGTGAAAACAGATTTTGGACAAATCTAAGTACCTAATGTATGACATAATTGCGATATGTTAGTTCTTGTTTTTAAAATAAACATTATTAAAAAAAAAAAAAACTTAATTTATTGCAGGTTCAACTCAGTCTGAACTCTTCGTACTGGTATTCTAAGCTGGTTTGAGATCTTTGTGAAATCACTGGCTGCGTATGGCAGAGGATATCGCTTATCGTATTTTGAAAACCTCACGCAAATACTGTACTTTAACAAGCATAAAGATATTTACTTACAATGTAGTGAGCGCCTACAATAGCAAACGTCAGCCGATTCTAAGGCCACATCCGAAAAAGGCTGGGATTCATGTCACAGGAAGCTCGCTAAGTTTTAACCCCTTAACACATGGTACGTCTATTAAAATGGTGGTCTTTTAGGAACAGTCGATATCAGAAACACACATTCAGAGCTTTATGAACACAGTTTGAATTTATTATTATTTTTTAATTCACTTAAAGACAGAAAAATAAAAGCATGAAACTGAGTTAGCAATCTCTCACATTAAAAGGAACTAGATTTGTTTCATTAATAGCGCCTCTTATATATAATTCAGAGGTCCTAAAGTCTATAGCCCTAAGTCCCTATTAAACACAGACAAAGAGCGATTTAAAGCTAACTTTCTTAAATAGCAATATACTTAGGATCCTCAGTAAGCGTGGTCTCAATTATAGAAAAAAAAAAAAAATAGCATTATCTGAATAAATAATGTTACATACTATTAATCACTGTAAGCTACCTCGAGACAACCATGCTACAGAGATGTCTAAATACTAAGGTTAGAGCAAAGACAATGTTGTCTTTGGTTATATTGTATTACATGCGTGCTTAAGATGAAGCTGATTACATAGTTTTTATGTGTATGACCTGCAGTACGGTATAGTTCAACGATCCCTGTTTAATGTCAACGACACGTGTTTAATATATTCATAAGTCAAAGTTCTAAGTAAACGTGGTGACGCTGCTCTCGACAAGGGTTAAAAATTCTCTGTGAAGTAACGTTACAACTATTTTAAGTCTTTCGGAAGACAAACGTATTTTTGTTTAACTGATCTAAAAAAAAAAATAAAAAAATGTTCTTGTTTATACTCCGGAACGACCACCAGGTCAGTGGAATTTACAGTAAATCATGAATACAAACTTTAATCGTATTTAGCAGTCACGGGCTTGAACCACGGTCCACTCAAAGAGCGCGTACTATTGCACTCACGCCCCTGACCACTCGGCTAAGTCAGGCCTAGGTTTTTGTAATTATACATAATACGAGAGATGATACTATGAGACATGTTTGTCACATTGCAGTGGATCGACACTGACGGAATCCATATTGGCGATCACTGATTAGATAGGTTTCTAAATAGATTGGCGGTTAAGTAATTTTCTACAAATTTCAAGAGGAACTGGTTGAGTTTCAAACTTTTCCGTTGAATTTGTATCTCCTATAAAGTGCGGTACAAATGTCAGCAGATTTTCTGCAAGCATACGAATTGTCTATACAAACTTTTCTGAGCCTATTTGTAGTCTTAACTTTCTTCTTCTTTCTTTACCTTTTTTTTTTTTTATTTTTATTTTGACAAACAGAATACAAGATCATATAAAGGAAATTTGTACAGTAAACTAACACGTTATAACATAATAATTTTCTACAAATTTCAAGAGGAGCTGCTTGAGTTTCAAACTTTTCCGTTGAATTTGTCCATAGATGATAAACTGGCTTATGAGTAATATAAGTCAAAATATCACCAGTGGATAGACACTGACGGAATCCATATTGGCGATCGCTGATTAGATAGAAGGTTTCTAAATAGTTTGGCGATTAAGTAATTTCTCCATTACTTTAGAAAGGGTAAAAGTAAATCCAATGGGATGATAATTGGATGGGAGGGTTTTGTCACCCCCCCTTTTTTTTTTTAGGAACTGGCTGGGTATGAGCAAATTTCCAAGCAGAAGGAAAAGAACCTTTGGAATAAGAAAGAAAAAAAGGAGTACAGGTTTTGAGAACAAGTGGAGAAATACTATCAGAATAATGGAGCTTTCTTACGAGAATCGAAATTGTTGAAAATCCTTCTGACGGAAGGCCACAGGAAGCTTTGAATGAAGTGTACTGGGAATTGTTGGAGGAGGTTTACCAAAATCATTAATACAAGAGTGGGAAGAAAAGTAGGATGGTAGCAGGTCACGTTTATCTTTCGCTTTAGTGGCAAGAGAACCATCTGGTTCGGACATAGGTGGGAATAGACATGGACAAAAGTTGCTTTGGCAAGAGATTAGAATGCTCGATTACCATTTCGACAAGAAGCAAGTTATCTACTCTTAGCCTGTTCGAAATCTAGTTTGGACCGATTAATAACTGCTTTACAATTGTTGCAAGGTTTCGTGTACGCCGAAAATGAACCTGGAAATTTGAGTCGAGGGCTGTAGTGGATGGTATACTCGGGACGGGCTATATGAAGTAATGAAATATTTGGCGTACGCCGTATACCCTCTGGATTATTTTTATTTTTTTAGGTGAACAGCGTACACCTTCTGGTTTTTGAAAGACTTAAAAAACCAAATATTATTAAAATATTTAACATAATAACATTCATAGAGTATACCTTCTGCAAATTTTACGACTACAGCACTGGATACACGACAATTGCGATTCAACATTCTTATGTTGAACAGTCTTAGCGCATTTTTGAACAGTCTTTATCTAAACCAAGGTTTAGATAAAGGACGAGATTTTAAAGTGGAGTTGTAGAATAAAGGATATCATCCCTACAAGAATAATTTCACTGATCTTAGTACAAAGGGTACTAGGAAAGTTCTGCAATATGACGCAACAATGAATCACAGGAAGCTGCTTGTTGCTGCATGTTGAGACATGTTCATACGTGCATAGTAGCCGCCGCGCCAAGTCGATGGGCTCAGTTATTCATTAGTAGTGAGAGTGTAAAGTGCTTGCGATGGCATCGTGGTCACGAAATGAGATAAGGACAGTTTTGCGGTATAATTTCGTGCGTGGTTTAACCATAGACCAGTGCTTAGAAGAAATGACTCTTCCACTAGATGATGATTGTCCACATCGTACAACGATATTCAGGTGGTATAGAGAATTCCAAAGGGGAAATTTCACTCTGGAGGATTCTGAGAGGCCAGGAAGGCCACGAACGTCAGTTACGGAGGAAAACGTTACTGCAGTGAGGAAAATGCTTGACGAAAACGGGCGAGTGACCTACCAACAGATAGAGGATACTTTGGGCCTAAATGCACCAGCAATTCGTTCGATTCTGCAAGATCATTTGCACGTGAAGAAACTTTGTTCTCTCTGGGTGCCGCATCAACTGACTGAAGAGCAGATGACACGACGTGTTAAAATTTTTTAACATCGTGTTAAAACACGATGTTAAAAAATTTTGATAAGGAACAATCTCGGTATGTGAACAACATCGTGACAGGTGACGAGACTTGGCTGTACTATTACGATCTGCCGACCAAGGCTCAAAACAAAGTTTGGGTCTTTGATGATGACGACACACCCGTAATTGTCAGAAAATCCCGATCTGTAAAGAAGAAAATGATAGCTGTATTTTTCAAATCGAGTGGAATTGTGGAACGTGTCGTTTTGGACGTGCAGAAGACAGTCACAGCTAAGTGGTATACTGAACAATGCCTGCCTAAAGTCATTGGATCTATGAAGAACCTGCGGCCAAAGTCAAGAATGGACACCTGGTACCTCCATCACGATAATGCTGCAGCTCGCCGCGCCAAAGCCTGCACCGAATATTTGACCACGACAGGACTGAAACTTCTCGAGCACCCTCCCTACAGGCCAGACCTTGCTCCCTGCGACTTTGCACTGTTCCCGCATGTGAAAATGAAGCTAAAAGGGAGGCGGTTTTCCGGTGATGAGGACCTTCTACGGGCTTGGGACAACGAGTGTGCTTTACTCCCTAGTGAAACTTGGCAGAACTGGTTTAAAGATTGGTTTCGGAGGATGGAGAGGTGTATTGAATGTAGAGGAAATTACTTTGAAAAAATTAAATAAACAAAGCTGTATTGCAAAACTTTCCTAGTACCCTTTGTAAACGTTGACGTTAGAAGATTCGAAACAGTAATACCAAGGAAGAGAAGGAAATAAATCTCGCAGATCATCCCATTTCATTCTTGTAATGCCAAACAACACGAGGTTGAGAATGGCCAAAAGAGAAACAATACTCTCCTCGACCGTGTTTGTGAGAAAAAGATCAAGCTGCTGCTGGTATTCTGGTAGGTAAATGAATGATTTAGGTGAGGTCATTAGATATCGCAAAAGCCTCAGCATCTCGACCAGCTGGATATGTGTGACTTGAAAATGGAAGCCAGCTGGAGTTGTGAACATTAAAATCTTTGACTTCATCTCTTTGAAACTTGACTTTCTGCAGTCAAACTTTCCTAAATGATTAGTGGAGTTGGGAGAACGATAGAGGTAACATGAATCTGGCAGAATGTGGTAGAGACACTAAGCCAGAGAAGATCGAAAAGAGGAGATTCCTAATTAATAAGTCTCTGACAGGGAATATCAGAACGGACATAAGCACAAGTATCACCTTTAAAGCGAAAGGTGGTCTACAGCGAATAATTAGGACAACTGGGATGAGCACTGGTGGAATCAACCGATAACTAGGATTCTGTCAAAAAAAGTACATGGGGTTTGGCAGAGTGTAAGTGGAAATCATTGAGAAATATTTGTGAAATGATCGAGGAAGTGTTTGGGAACTTTAGTTCTTTTTGCAGATAAATTTATTTTATTAGTTTGGCTATTCATGATGTATCCAGTAGTAAGAAAAGGTGGGGAGGGCATGCTGTATGAAGTAATGAAATTTTTGGATATGGCGTACACGTGGCAAGAATATACCCGGATCTTTGACATAAAGTGGCTTCGACAATGCCCCCTGCATACACACTGCTTGGACTCCCTTCGTTCACTATCTGGCAGAGTAGAGGTAGCGAGATTATAAATTATCTGATCCGTAAGCCTCCTAGAGAGTTACCAATAGGTTCGGTCCGGTCATATTCTCAAAAGACATTAATCATCCTGCATGATGGAAGAGATGTGAGGGTGGCTGGATCTTTGCTCTGTAGACTAAACATGGGTTCCACCCCTTCAAGCTTCCACTAAGCAAAGTGATGATACTGCATCGGTTGATGAGAGTCATTTACCAGCTAGTATTGCCTGGTAACGCAGAGAGGTGGATTCCTCTGTGTGGCGTGGGCGTCACACCTCGACCCCTGCTTACGTTGTTTGCACCTGGGTGATCACCTCCAGTACGCTAGGTACTGTATTTCAGGACTTACACAACGGGTTATCCCACCACAACAATACCACCACCGTTAAGGTTCAAGCAGAGGATTTGGCTGTCACAGACCGACCGGACTTCCATCAGTGTTTTGGACTCCCAGGTAGCGAGCCCAGTTTGGCATACCTAAGAGAATGTCTATAGCACATTAAATAAATAAAGGAAAACTAATTTACTTGTGAGGATAGAAGTAATGCATTGGTTTTACAGTTTTGTTTACTAAATTATCTTATTATTTACTGTACAAACTATTCTTATACTGTTTTATAACAACAGCACTCGCTCAATTTCATGTATATTATGCATACTGTTTTATAACACTTTTTTAACTCTTGGCCATATTTGGGGTAATTGCTTACACTATCAGACTGTTCAATACTACATGGCTTCATGGAGTTATTTCAGTGTAATAACTGAAATCAATAATATTAGTACGCTTTGAGTTTGCAGAGACCTTTGTGCTCCCACTGAGGAGTAGGCCGATTGTTCTGCCTAACTTGGGCCAAATACTAGGCTTAGCATGGGCTGATGTTTAACTTGTGTTCAACACTCGTTGTTTAGTGGAGCCTGTCTTTAGTAGGAGCAGAAAGATGACCCAAGGTCAAATCGAACGTGGCAAAATATACTAATTTTATTTGATTTCAGCTACTGATAGGGCAGGCGCAAACCAATTCTATAGTTTAAAATATACACACAACGGTCATTACGTGCTTAAATGGAAGTTTTACTTGAATACACCTCTTGGCTGATTACTCAGACAAATACATTTACAGTTCGGAATACGTTCGCGAACAGAGACCCCAGCTGGATGACGAGAAGCCAGTGAGCTCTGAAACAAGCTGGGTTTGTTGAGTGATAAGAGTTTGACCTTTTCTATTTCAGAGAACTATTTCTCGTGTCATGTCTACCTCCCGTCTTCAAACTGTTTGCTTTAGTCTACTATCTATCAGAAACTTTTGAGATTTGGATTTTTTTTTTTTTTTTTTTATCTCTAAATTTAAACTGTTGTGGGAGTATAGCGGATTTTTAAATTCGCGTCGTATAAGAGTGATCATTACCAAAAGTACAATTCTACAGAATAAAATAAGTTAAAATCACGGAAGATAAGCGAGGATAAAATAATTAAAATTTTATGCTAAATCTCACGCTGTTTATTCAAATGTGAAAACTTATACCTCTATAAATATAAACACAGTATGTAAGAAATAAATTTACGCTTGTCTTTCATTTTGCGATTTTATTTCTCAACCAATAACACCTCTGAGGAATCATTAAATCATTATAAGATAAAAAAAAAAGAAGAGTACGCCAGGTTATGACAAAGTCTAATGCACAATGCTATTGTATGGCGAAATAAGGAATTTATTCCAACATCAGAATAGTCACATAATTTCATATTTCCAAGTGACTCTTTGGAAATGATACTATCAAGTGGAAATAAGATGAAATGCTAAGAAACTAGAAGAATCTGATAATCACGATCACAAATCATGGGTTAATTCGTTATATTCATACGGAGTTAATTAAAGCGACACTTTATCGGGCGTGAAAATTCTCAATTACAATTGGCAGGTGTGTGTGAAACGCTCTTGTTTCTCGATTCCGATTATCCAACACCCGCCACAATGCTGTACAGGTAATTTAGCGGTGCACGAGCTAATCAGGTTACAGGTAACGTAATTACCCAGAAGCCCGATGGACATGACATTTCCATCATTACTGCATTATGATAAGCAGGTGAGGAAACGTTTCAAATACTTAGTTTTAGGTGTTGGATACAATGGCAACCAGTTTCACTGTATCCAACACCTTTGAGAGACATCTAGAAGAATTAATTAAGCTCAGTGTGCAAAGTTAAATTTTCAAAATAATAAAGATGCGAAAAGACCAACAGCAGAAGTGAAACATTTTTAGTTGAACATATCTCGTCTAAAGAAATAAGACAGTCAGTATTTTTCACTCCACTACATCACTACAGTTTTCACATTCGAATAAACCATTTCCATAACACATTACACGTATCTCCAACAAAAGTGTATGACAGAAACTGATACCGATAGTACTGTGATTAATTCATAGATAAATGCGCATAAAGTACAATATGAATAACAATCATAAGGATAACAATTATGTAGTTATTTCTTTTTCAAAAACTTGATAAAGTAGTAATAAATTGGATTCACAACAAAAGGGCATGGGTGATTCAATTAAAAAAACATTACTTGTACTTTGGAAATCAATTTACTGAGTAAAAGGGAGGCAGAAAAGGGTACCTGAGATAGGAATACGACTGATTAACAACCCCGATTGCATGTTTTTTGAAAGCCTAGAGTGTTATAAAGAAGTCAGCGTCATTACTGTTGAGTAGTGTATTGCGAATGATTGGGCTCTCCAGCAAGCAAGAGGTTGAAACGCAAGATTGGACTACCGAAAGGTCTACGTGCTTAACATTTGTTAAACGTTGCGTTAACTGCAGCAAAGCAAATAACGGAAACAAGTTTAGCATGAAATCATATACAGGTAAGCCCATGATATGCTCTTCGAACTTCTAGGAATAATAAGCCAAAGCGCTTTTAAAAAAAAAAAAAAAAAAAAAAAAAAAGTTGCACAAGTCACGATGGTAGACTGTGTGAGTGAGAAATCATTGATCATTGGTACTGCATTTAACAAATCTGCGCTGAAAGTTTTCGTTTATGAGTTTATATGAGCAGGTCAGATCACATCACATTACGTGGAAGGTGTTCTAAAGAAGCTCGAAAAGAAAGGTTTAACCAAACACTTCATGAACGTTTGGTTAAACCCATGTGCTTGAAAGCACGCGGGACTACAGACGAGACCTGAGAGAATCAAGGAGATGAAACCAAAGTGTGTTTCTACCATTAGGTGCCTATTCGTGTAGAGCGTGATTTATAGTGTTTCTATGAATAAAATAATAGAACGCATTAAAGATTCTGCTTAGGTCTAGTACTAAATTGACTTGATATTTAACAAAGTTAAAATTCACAGAGTTCTTGAGTGGGAAACACCAAATATTTTCAATGATGCAGTGAAACTCACTACATTAATAGCTTTACAGATGTTCAAGCCATCGGCGAAGAGCTGGACTTCATCTGAAATGAGCTAAAACATACAGTGGTGTCATCTATAAAACTGATGAAGAAGAGAAGACTCAAAAGTGGAGCTTCCGTTGAGCACTCTAATTGATCGAAAACGGGACGGATCTAGCGCCATAGGGGACAACGAAAGAGTGACGGCCAGGAAATGAAAGATTCGGTGGAACAAAGGAGAATGCATTCGGAATTAAGATATTAAAGATTGACTCTGTCAAACGGCTGATCTGAATCCAAAAAAAAAAAAGAGCCAGCATAGACTACTTTACCGTGGCTCAATAAGCACAAATGTCAAGAGTGAAGACAGCTAAACTAGAGAATATGGAACTTACAGGGCACAAAGCTGAATTGTACAGGTTCTTCAGTAAATCATTAGGCCTGATATAAGCGATCGGTTAACGAAGAAATGCAGTGGTACATGCGTTTGAGTTGAGAATGGTTGGTTTCCCACGTGACGACAAAATATGACTGATGATGATAATCTTGTGACATCCGATCTATGTGGTCGTGCAGGGTATAAACGGACATTATTACTTTCGATATACATAAAGGAACAACAGAGAATGCGCTTAACCTAGAATTTTTTTTATTGGATAGAACAATTGAGCGGGAAATACCTAATTGCAGTATATAATATATAACTGAATACTTAATTATAGTATGCAATACATAACTGTAGTAAAAACGCTAATTGAGGTTATAAGGCTCTGAAGAGGAGAAAATGAAATGAAAGAGAATGAAATTTTTAGTGTTTAAATGGTTCCAAAAATATGGGCCATAAATTCAAATTACGGAGGAAGAGGTTTAGATTGAATTGCAGGAAGTTCATTTAGCCAGCGAGTTGTTGATTACTGGAATAAGTTGCCTCCGTAGGTAGTTGAGACTGACAGCAAGGGAGATTCGAAAGTCAATTGGATAGGTACCTACATAACAAGGGAGTCAAATAGGTAGGTTATAATCTTTTTCATGTTATTTTATTATTTGTTTCTTTCTTTCTTTTAATTTTTTTGACTGGTTCAGAAAAAGCCTGGAGCTTCCTTGCATCGGCTATTACTAAATAGTAATAATCGGAGAATTTGCATCAAGATAATTAACTTCTACTTTTTTGAAAGAATTTACAAACTAGGTGATTGGCCTAATGATAACAAAGAAGAAACTGTAAAAGTAATACAATGAATCTGTTTTGGACATCAGTAAACTCACTACGGATAACAGTGACCAATGAATTTTGCGCCCAAAATACATAGAACTACGAAATGGTTCAATGAATTTCCATTCTTTTGATCCTTGGTACAGTTCCAGTACATAAAAACATAAAGAGATGAAACTAAGTAAATGTGCATAAACAATTATTTCTTTGCGCCCACAGTAACTAAGGCGATGAGAGGCGTTAATTTATTTTGTCTGTGAATTGCCATATTCATGCACAATTTTTAATTGTGCATGTGCAGATTTATTTTTTATTTATTTATTTATTTATTTATTTTTTTTTTTTACGAAAGACGGATTGTACAAGTTCTTAAGATTAAATTCATAGTTTCCACCACAGAACGCTTCGAAAAACGTGCATTAACCTTGAAATTCGTGGTATCTGTAGCGATTCGATCTACTCCAAAATTTACTTTGGGAGGAAACGTCCTCCCCCTCAAGTTATGGTTATGAACTTTGTTCCCTTACTCTCCTTATAATAATAATAAAAAAAAAAAAGTAAAACATAAGTTAAAAAGCGTTGCTATTAATAAAAATAGCAAACAAGATAACAAGCCACGTTCAGCTACTACGAAATCTACTGACTAGGAAAACCTTGAAAGGAGGAAGCCACTAGCTGCGATGAACGAAGGCACGATAAAAAAAGAAAAACAACTTTCTTAAGAACCTAAGGCGCGTACAAAATGTAGTACACCAACGGAAGCGATAAAAACAGATGAATCTGTTTCCGCTTTGTTGCGATCATAACAAAACTTACATATGCTGTTTGATTACATTAAATTTAATCAAAGAATAGAATAAAAATGACAATCTGTAGTTCAGCGGGGTATATATCTACATTCAATGGGTTTTGATGTACAAGCTGTAGCACTTCCTTCACTAGAGACAGCTGGTCTTCAAATCACGGTCCTTCCTACAGGAGCTTCACTAAAGCCACGTATAACGTTGTGCAATCCGAAAACGTGGAGGTATCTGCACTTTTACCGCGAGGTCCTGGTAGGATAGCACATGGGTGTTAGAGTAATGCCTCTTAGCTCGTAATATCAGAGCTAGGTGGTGCAGCAGATTTAAACTACGTTTTCCGCCATGTTGCTAATACTGTAATTTCTAGATAGAACGTATGCGGTATTGTACGCTGTTCGTTTACAAGTTATAAGTGGAAGCATCTCTCAACATGCGGTTCAAATGAATATCGAGTTTCTGACGGCCGAAAATGTTACACCTGTAAAAATTCATCGACGATTACTAGCTATAAGGATGAAACTCAGTAGCGTAGCTACCCGGAGGCAAAGAACATCTTCGGGCCCCTACTTAATTAATGAAAATTGCAAAAACAGGAGACAGCCAAAGACGCCCGGCCCCTAAACGGCCCAGGCCCGGAGGCAACTGCCTTGCCTGCCTACATGGTAGCTACGCCACTGATGAAACTGTTGATAAATAAATGATCTGGCTAAATCGGGCCGTCATGTCAGTGGGTTTTTAAGGGTCAAAGGTAGGGAAATTGGTAAGGCCACTGTCAATGATGAGAGTCGAAGCGGAAGACCAGCAAGGTCGACTGACAAAGCACATAAACGAAAAGAAGAACGAACTTGTTCATGGTGATCGTCGAACCAAACAATGAGATATCGCTGCAATTTTAGGGATCTCTAAAGAATGTGTTCAACACACTCTTTCTGAGCTATACAGAACGATAAAAGCTAGTTGGATTCTCAGGAAGCTTGAGGAAGAAATGAAACCGTCAAAAACGTTTTACCCGTTTCGAACGCGGAAATGATACTTTTTAAGCGTTACTTAACTGAAAATGAAGAATAATAACCACCTCAACGAAACAGTAACGCCAGACATAATCACCCTGTGCACTTGGTAGTAGTACCCGTCAAGGGGTGGAACCCCTTATCAGGGAGAAATAATATAACAATAATAAAAGAATTATAGCATCACCACTAGGATCCAAAATACATGAGACAGTCAGAAAAATTTCATCACAGAAACATCATGTCCAAGCAGCATCCGACAAAGTGATGCTGACTGTTTTGGTGACTTAGTATTATCCACACCAAATTTTGGAAAAAAATGAACGAAATACGGCAGTGTTCCTTCAACCAACGCGCAATCTCATTGCAGTGGGAATTTTAAGTTTTTCTGCATCCTCCCTATAGTTCAGATTTCATCCAAGCGACTTTATGTTCCCAAAGATTAAAGAATATTTCCCAGGAAACAGATGACTCCGATGAACTCCGAAGTCAAAGCAGCCGTGAAAGGAGATGGCCTCCAAAGGCGAAAGAATTTTACTTGAACGGCATAAAAAAAAAAAAAAAAAAAAAAAACGTAAGTGCTGGACGAAATGCATTGAATTACTGGAGCGCAAGTAGAAAAATGATACATCAAGTTCACGACTACTTTATCTACAAGTTCGAACAGAAACAAATCGAAATCTTCATTTTGATTGTTTCTATTCCTTCAAAAGTTATACAATAAGAGGCACTACTTTTCAGTCCATCCTCATGTGTACGTACATGTGTCCAAGATGAATGTCTCTTCCTTACCCTCTACAAAGTTCAAGTCTTAACAAATTAGATTAACCCCCCCCCCAACACACACACACCATTTAACCTATCCCTATTCTCACAATTCGTATTTAAAGGGATCACTGTTCTGTTGCAACCAAGCCTTCTAATCAACTCGGCCATACCAAACTTATTTGAATGAGAACTTCGCACCAGTTTTGATGGCTCTGCAACGCAACTGCAGCCGACAGGGCTGTTTGTTTATTTGTTTATTTGGTGTTTAGGAGCATTAGCAACTAAGGCCATATTGCTCCGGGGATATGGGGTGGGCATTACCTGACCTTTCCGCATCCTCCGTATTTGGTAGTCACGGGCTCGAACCCCGATCTAATCAAGGAGCGTGTGCTACGCACTGCTGCTCCTGCCCACCTGGCTACGGAGGCACCTCTCGACCGTGCTAGCCGGATGGGTAAAGTACCTGCCTGGCAACCCAAAGGTCGCGGGTTCGAATCCCTCGGGCTTGGATCAGAGTAGTGCAAAAACTTTGGGAGGGGCATTATGGCCACAGAAGCCGATGCGCCAACAACTAACAAAAAAAATAATAATAAAAAACGCAACTGCAATGCCGTTAGTTGTACCATATAAACTCGCTAAAATCATCACAAATTATTTATGACCATTTCCAAATCACTGCGCAAGAGGACGATCACCTTGAATAATATCACACATGGAATGGACTTAGCGAACACTGCAGTGGCTATTAAACTGTGGAGAGGAGCGAAAGAAAGTTCTGGTTAACAAATTCAATTATTAAATGCGAAAAAAAGAACGTAACCAAAATGTTTCTAAGCTAAGAGGATGCCAGTAACGTTTGAAAACCATTACGCTACTATGCTTGCAACGGATCCTAATAGTATTGCAACAATACTGGAAGGAGATTTGGTCGACGTTTCAGTTATTATCTAGATTCTTTTATCGCAGAGAAATAATGTCGGATATAAGATCATAATCGCATATAAAAAAAAAAATTGTTTATGCCTTAATGATGTATTCACTATTACAGACAAACCGTTGCTACCTAACGGAGCGCGCAGATTTGTAAAGGCTTTGAACATTTTTGGTTATCAAAAACGATATTGGTCGACAACCTTTAATTACTTATTAAATAAATATGCAATTTTAAAAACACGATTTGTTAAAATTCTGAAAAAAATGTAATTACTGACTCAATGAAAGGAACATGCAGTCGAACCTCCCAAATCCGGATCTTGGTATTTTTTGGATTTTGGATGGTTATATTACAGAAACGCAGCAAGTATACAATACTTATTGGAAATCACAGTACGGTGAAACGGTTAAGGTTTTTTTTTTTTGGTAGTTGTTGGCGCAACGGCTTCTGTGGCCATAATGCACCTCCCAAGGTTTTTGCAGTACTTTGATCCAAGCCCGAGGCGGGATTCGAACCCGCGACCTTTGGGTTGCCAGGCAGGCACTTTACCCACCTGGCTAGCCAGGTCGGCATTTAAGGTTTGGAAGGGAGAAGCATAATCGCTTCGTCGAAGTCCTAATATGGAGCGTCTTTGAAATGCGTACAACCTTTTCCATAACAGACAATGATCACTAATTGTGTACAGTATTAGAACTAAAACAAGTAGTGCTATGATTGTATTAGCATATACCTTCGGTCAGTGTGCATGTTTGCTGTATGGAAATTCCAAGTTTCGGGTAGATTTAGTTAACCATGTTATGAAAAATAAAAAATGCCGTTGAAAGTTTCTCCCGTTGGGACGGGTTCTGAACGCAGGTCTTTTCCGCATGGCGTGAAGGAATAACCTGTGAACGATCTTAATTTTCTTTTACGCGGCACATACAAATGTATGAAAGTTGCAGTGTTGATGTTACAAACGATAATTTAAAAGTTCTAAAAACATTCACCTAACAGAAAGCGTGTTTAGTGAATCATTGTCTCAGTCTAATATTTCACGTATGAATCGTGAAACTCACAAATTGAGTAATCCATCGCTTATATTAGTGAGTCGCTAACCTTGTTCACGAATGGCAATCAAACATTTCCATAGCCTAACAAATTTCTCAACGTTGTTGGAGCACGACAAAAACTCATTGCTCTAAGATAAAATCACCATCCTGCAAACAGTAATAACGCGCTGATTTGATGAGTAATTCGGCGGGTTGGACCATTCTTTTAGACAGTGGGAAAATCAGTGGTATCAAATAAAGTACTGCCGGATTTGGGAGGTTTCATTTGTTCTCTTCAGTCATTACAGATCATAGCAAATCTATACGTCAGTTACACAATAAAAGTCGCATTAACTCATTCCATTCGATACAGAAGTAATTTTCATTTCTCTTTTACTCGCTCAATGGCGACAAAATCTTCATAATGAGTTCTGCAATGGAAATTTATTCACTTAAGGACTGACTTTTTAACTATTTAAACAAAACAAAACGCTTTCCTTTCTGTCACAAATTGAGCACTGTAATTTAGCAAAAGAAGCAAAGTTTACTTCGTTACTATAAATGCTTGGAAACAAGAACAGCTCTAACGGTGAATCAGAGAGGCATTAACAAAGATTAGCCATTTGTGTTGTCATCTACGAGCACTATTACACAATTCCTGGCTGTACTCCAAACACTCTCTCCTCAGATCAGTATCTATTCATTCATTCTTTAATCTTTATACAGTACTTGAAGCAAGAATGTTTTCCGTATAATAAATGATGGTTTAACATTTTTAAGGATACATTATTACTAAAATCTTGTTCCTACCAATGATCTAGCAACTATCAAACTGTCAAAGTTCTAAGGTGGAGATAACTGAATTAAAATTTAATCTGAACAGAAAATAATTATTCGACAACTATTTCATATATAAATTTATAAATGAATTAGAATATTAGATATTTATTTAAATTTAATTTAAAATATCCATAAAAATTGATATCATTAACTCATATCCAATACCTGATATCCTAATAAGACCTTATACACTAGTGTTCAAAGAAAGTGCATCACCCAGGAATTCCACATTTCTAACCCTTTTTCGCGATGGTATGTTACATTAATGACTAGCATCACAAACAGAAATATAACCAAAACATAATTATTAATATTTGACAGATGCTCTCAAAATGAGCATTTGCAACCTTTATACAACAGTTTTGGTAAACACGACAATTATGGCTGAAATGTTATCAGAAGCACTCAATTTGCTCCAGTTTATCATTTTAAATGAAAAGTTCACCAGGTGCAAACTAATATTTAGTTGAACCGCCTCTGGCCCTGATGACAGCAGCACACCGTCGAGGCATTGACAAGATCAATTTCTGAAGATAATCAACTGATAGTTCGTGGTTCAAACACGAATTATGGCTTCCTGAAGTTCACGAAGGGTCTTCAATTTCTTTCTGGCAACTACAGATTCCACACGATGCCAACAGTTCTCTATGGGATTCAAGTCCGGGAGGTTTACTGGCCAGCTAACAGTTGCAATGTACCGTTCTTCCAACCATTTTTTCACCTGTAACAAATGTAAACACATTATTGTCGAACCTCTAATGCAGAAATGAAGCTAAAGTAACTACAGAAGTGCCTACTTACACTTTTCGCCCGATGACAAGGAGCAGAGTCATTCTGAAAGATTGAAATAGTCTCTAATGGTTGGCAGCAATTTGCCTTCCAATACAGCCAGGTATCCATTGGCATTTATGGAACCTTTTATAAACTGCAGGTGATCTACTCCACAATACGAAATACATTCCCATATCATTTGGCTGGTAGGGAATTTCACTGCACATACCATACAGTCTGGATAGTATTCTTCACCACGTCTACGGCGAATCGTTTGTCTCCCGTCAGCGCCATGCAGGTTGAATTTCTTCTCATCCGAAAAAATAACTGACTTCCACTGCTCGGAGGTCCAATTTACATGCTCCTTACACCAAATTAATCGAGCCTTTTTCATTTTTTGTGTGAGGAAGGGCATCTTCTTAGGACGACGGGCTACAAGTCCATTTTTGAATAGGCGTCTTCTGACTGTTACTGCACTTGCTACCACTCCTGTATGTTCTTCCCATTCTCTTTTCAGCTCAGACGAAGAAGCTTTACGGTTTTTAAGGTATAAGCACTTCAAAAGACGGTCCTGTTTTGGCGTAGAGACTCGTTTGCGTCCGGTTCCTTTTTTTCCTATCAGTAGAACCAGTATTCTTGATTTTGGAAAGAAATCTTCTCATTGTCGACTGATTACAAGAATATATGCAATATGACGGGAAGAACGTCCTTCCTCAAGTAAAGCAACAATAGCACTCTTTCTTTGTGGCGTCAACTGCACGTAACTCGCTATCCTGAGACAAGCAAGGGATGACTGAACTCTTGCAGAGCGTGCTTATATAGCTGAAAGTAACAGTTGATGCAATATTACGTCATCACCTACCCGTGTAAATCTTATCTGATGCAATCTGTAAGAAATATTGCCATATGCTTACATTATTCGGACGACAATTACAATTTTAAGGGATGAAGCACTTTCATTGAACACCAGTGTATATAAAGGCATCTCTTAGGGGTCGGGAGTACTGTCTGTTCTATGCCGTCAATATTCTTGACGACATAGAACAAGACAGGAAATGCCATTTCACCTACTTCGGTGATTTACTACGAACTAAAATGATACTTTTCACTAAACTGTTATTGTTGTCGTTGGGTTTTAGGAGCATCAGCGATTAAGGCCATATTGCTCCTTGCATATTGTCTGTAAATTGTGTGTGTTCTGAGGTCAATTTTCTGTTTGTTGGACGAAAAACCCGAGTTTCCGCGATTAAAAACCATGCTACCCTCGCCTGAGATCGACTAACTCATCCGCGTTGTGAAAAAGGCCCATAAAAATTCCTCGCGTCATCAACGGGACTCGAACTCAGGTTTTTTCCACCCGGTATGTGGAGAACGGCAATCTTACCCACTATGCCACCCAGGAGAGCTTCGCTAACTTTCGTCTAGTAAATTTCCGGTAGCCTGAGGCTTTCAATCCTAAACTCTTTTTAGTACTTTACTATCGCACACCTTCTGGCATCTCTGATATTGTGGAGCTAAAACTTCTTAATTGGGTTGTCACTCACTGTATCACCGGGATACCTACTCGCCTACCGATGAGAGACTAACAAGCTTTGAAACGATACCGTCTGGTCGGTGGCATCCATCGAGAACATATAACATTACAATATGAGATGGTAACAAAAACGATGTTATTTCGCCTACTTCGGTGATTTACTATGAACTAAAATGATGCTTTGCACTAACTTGTTCAAATTTTATAGTAATAAAATGTGTTAATAAATACAAAAATAATAATAGGAAAAGAAGGAAAATACTATTATTTTACTACTTTAAAAATTTTTATGTTATATTTCCTGTCTGGTCAATGTCGACAAGAATATTGTTCGTAAGACTTTCTCTAGTTCGTCCCTAAGACGCCAACATGGTAAGTTCATGATTTCACGACAGAAGTCGTGGAAACATCAACAACTCTACATAGCAACAAGAAATATACAGCAGTTGTTGATAAGCATCAACAACTGGTGTATATCGACAAGAAACTTGCTTTCATACCTTATAAGTCAGGCTTTATGCGCTCTGAAATTTTCTAACAGATTCATAAAGAAACATACCGATCTATCTGGGGATAAGGATTTTTACAATGGTATCCATGCTACTTAACACTGGAAGATGCAGGCAAAGCCTCCATGACATTATACCAAAGCCGACAATGAAATTAAGATTTTTCCTCTGCAACAGTGGTATCAGATATCCAAAAACAACAGAAATATCTGGAGATTTCTACTTTGTTCACAATGCATCGGATCATGCGTTTCATCATACCTGTCCAAGGACCGATTTGCATGTTGTGCGGCGCCTCCGTAGCCAGGTGGGCAGGAGCAGCAGTGCGTAGCACGTTTCTTGATTAGACCGGGGTTCGAGCCCGTGATCACCAAATACGGAGGATGCGGAAAGGTCAGGGAATGACCACCGCATATCCCCGGAGCAATATGGCCTTAGTTGTTAATGCTCCTAAAAAAAAAAAAAAAAAAAAAATAACAAAAATAACAGCATGTTGTGCTGTCTGAAAAGCAATTCTCCGCAAGAGATCGGCTAACTACTGTCCGATTGAAGAGACTTTTAAAAATTCCTCCAATAGCCCACAAGATTCGAACCCAAAATCTCCCCAAACGAATGACATGACAAAAACATGTTTTTTTCATGATACAATAGCTAAACTGTTAGGTTTTTTTTTCCCCCAGTTAATGTTATTACAAAATGCTGGAACCAAAGAATCGGCCCGATTTCTTCTGCTGCAGATGTGAGGAATTCACCTCCCAGTTTTAACAATGTAAAAGAACGACATATTTTTACTCCGAGGTGGCCACATACAACAGATGAATTTACAATAAGGAAGGCAACAATATTACGGTATTCAGTGGTCACGTGGGATCTAACCACCTTCAACTTACACGCATGTACTACATTACAGTATACCTGTGTTGGTCAGCAAGCTACATCATTGGCATGATTTCGTACAGAGAGAGAGAGAGAGAGAGACATAAGAGGGAGGTATCCGTGAACTACACATGTGCTGCTCATAGTATTATATACAATACTATGTGCTGCTCATAGTACTGTATATAGATTACAGCCTATTCCATGCAATTCTTGTGCGTTCATCACATACTCGAATCTTTTCATCCACTGACGCACCAAGTTCTTCATTGAATGCTGAATATGCAATTGTTATTAAATGAACCCTATTTGTCATCTGAGGCCTCA
Organism: Mastigoproctus giganteus; assembly: GCF_048544385.1. NCBI lineage: Eukaryota > Metazoa > Arthropoda > Arachnida > Uropygi > Thelyphonidae > Mastigoproctus > Mastigoproctus giganteus. Next base: position 67,523,384 of record NC_143585.1, read on the forward strand.
GATTCAACTTGATTATATATGTTTTGCATTTTGCCTGTTCCTTCTCGAGTAAGTGGTTTCCTTTTATGAACATTACTTTTCCCCCCGCGGTTAACAAGGTGGAATTTATCTGCACGTGATATTTATTATTTTTTTAATACTACTGCAAACCAGCCTGCCTCCGCGAGGCAAGGACAGAAACCAGTAGGTGGCATACTTGCTACCTACTGGACTAAGTGGCAGATCACTCAACATAAAATACCATAATCCAACACTGCACCAAGATACACATACATTACTGCACTGATTGGGCTTTCTGGTTTTACTTTTCCATCTTCACAAATACAGGAAGGGATTGCCTGCCTACACATACATGCACACACAAAAATATATCCTCTACAGTCCGAAATTCGGAAACTGATGAAATTTATTGATTGGCTTCCAGCCAATCAGTATACAAGTATTTTTCAGTTTTTCTGCTTCCTGTACAAAAACATCACATATTCGAATCATTTTTTTTTTTTTTATTATGTTATTTCTGGTGGAACTGTATAATAAAAGTTTTTATTCCTCCATACCGAGTAGCAATTCCATAAGAAATGTACGAAAAATGAACATAAATGCTATATTGAAACAAGATTATTCGTATATTACATATACGAATAATCAGCCACGCTGTGAAAAAGCCCACAAAAATTCCTCGTCATTGATGGGAATGGGACCAGGGCCTTTTCCGCCCGGTGCGGAAGGTTAGTGACTTTAACTATCATGCTACCAGCGATGGCCGTTGGAGAGTGAGAGAGAGAGAGAGAGCAAAATTAAAAATTTGTTCAGTTCAAAAATCAATTACAGACGAAGTATTTCAGCATACTAACTTGGCTTCTTTTTTTTTTTTTTTTTAGGTCCTAGCCACTGAAATCTCAGAAAATTGTGGCAGAGTCTGCCAGAGTAAAAATTACAAACTACTGGGTACCTGATCTGACTCCACGGGACCAAGTGTCTGCAACGTTGGACCCCAGCAAGAGTTCAACGGCTAAATGGCCAAATGAACAATGATACACAACGTTACACATATACAAAATCCATACACTTTTAAATCTCTGGCCTCTGCAGTGAACTGCATCACACCCACAATGAAAGCAACCCGCGGCGATGAGGGAAACTCCTAGTGCCGTCTGACAACTAACATTTTACACGTACCTTGGCTTCACAAGCAAAATAATGTTGGCACTGGCACCAATTAAAGTTCCTTCTGAGCTTATTTATAATAATTAAAATCCCTGCTGCAGAAGATATAAGTAAGTTGCATAAAATAATTAATTTGGCGACTACATTAAGACACAGAACCAGTCATCGTAATAACGGAATGTCAAGGTCAGCAGGTGTTAGAAGTTCAGTAATGTCCTAGAGGTAGCAAATAACAATTCGTAACCAAATATTGATTCCTCTGGGGTTATACGAGTTAAAAATTATTCATAGAATTAGTGTTACTGAGGAGGAGGATGGAATGTCTTTGAATATAACAGATTTTTTAAGTTAACAAATAAAAAAGAAATTTTCTTTCTGTATCTACTCGAATCCTATACGAGCCAGTAAAACCACACTTAGCGTAGTTTCTCGTTTATCCAGAAGAAGATCTAAGGCTATGTTTTGACAGACACTACAATTTTAAAATATTTTGACAGTCTAGGGCAGTGCTTTCCAAAGTAGGTGTTGCAACACCTTGGGATAACGGATTGTGTCGCAAGGATGTCGCCCAATTTTGTTATATTATATTAGCACTGGTTTCACTCGGATTTCTTTGTACTGCGTACACTGATGTAACTAGACGCACGTAATGGACTTAAGTATCTAGTAACCTGCCAGGTAATACCCCCCCCCCCACGAATAGGGCACCAAAAAAGAGAACAGTCAAGTGCATACTGCTCCGGTTCAAGAGGATGTAGTTTCATTGTAAGATTCCATTGTCAAGGAAACGAAATGACATAGAACCAGGGGTGTTTCTGCCGGGAGCAACAACTGACGATGTTACCAAGATTCAGTGGAGAAACTACCATACCGCGGTGGAAGACCTGGGAACGGCTGGTTTGCTATAGTTGTTAAAGATCAAGTGGAGGACGCTGGGTGGGAGCAGGAAAATATATATATAGTTTCCGCCACTACATTTTGATCTTAGCCAAAAAGCCTAGAAGTGATTAGTTTCCGCCATTGACCATACATTTCTGGCCATTTTACAGAGTCCTGTACCAACACGGTATTCTACGTTGTAGTTCTGGTACCGCAGTAAATAAGCTACGAAAAATAAAAAATAAAATAAAATAATTCTGCCAACGAATGGATTTTCAGATTTAAAGGGAGGGTTAAGAGAGCATTATTATTCATGTTGATATTAATGACAAGAACTGACGATTTGTTGGATAAATATAGGACCATGCTGAAAAAATGCCACAATTCAGGTCAGGATGTCTGAAATTCTTCAGACATATTCTGACTATCATAACTGATGAAAGCCATGTAGATTAGAGAATCTGCAAGGCTTCGGTGGTGAAATTTATTCAGCATGGTACGTTATCTGTAGTAGCACGGGCTAAGCCAACCAGAATTTCTTCAAAAGGAGCTCATATCACGTACGGGATTCAGACGTAAGAGAGAGATGTCGTATCATTTCAACATGGCCAACCAAATTTGGCAATTAAATGAGCAGTTTCTTCTATCGGATTACTAGTGAAGGGGGTCAACTAGGGATCCCCTATAGAGCCTTTACCAGTTACTGTATTATATAGTGCTATCTAGTATTCACAGACCTAAGAAGTTTGGTAACGTGCGCATTAATTACATTTCATGCTCGTTCGATTATCGAATAAGGTACTATAGTGGTTAAAAACTTTTATCCTGTACTCAGGAAACGTTCAATAAAACTTCCCCATATGATGTTTAGATGACAAGTGGCCTAGAACAGTACTTATTAAGGAAAGACGCGTAAATAACGTCAGAGGATTAACTATCAATATGAAAACTAGTACACAGGTACAAACAAAATAAAATTTTGAAAAGAATGAAAGCTACTATTTCAAATTTATAGCAACATTTTTTTTTTTTTTTTTTTATGGAGGAGAGGAGAAAAGCATACATTAAATCCTGACCATTCAAAAATATTTTAATTTAAATACAGGGTAATTCAAAAGTTTCAAAATTTTAAATAAACGAGTTCACCGCAAATTTTAAAACCAACTAATTCATTCAAATTAGTCCGTTTTACTAATTAAACGAAATCAGTAAAAAAAGGAAACGGTCGAATAAATTATCGTCTCTTTGAAAATGTACCCTTTCTCGAACTTCGAAATGAAACCAAGTGAATGCGCAGCTAGCTAAGCGAAACGTTATCACCTGGGAACTAGGCAGATGTAATAGCACCGATATAATCTAATCCTTATGTAATCGCATCTTCTTACTTAACCGTGTTGTTGAGTGGTAGCGCCAGATAGAAGCTGCTCTATTTTCAGAGAAACCATTAAAAAGAGGAGGGGTGGGGGAGACAAGTTCCCACTAAACAGTGCATGGACGACTGAACACTAACCGGTGTTAGGAGCTGCTCGAATTGGTCCGGATCAGACCGAAACAGCATTCCAACAATTCCTTAAATAAAATTTCTGTTCACCTCTAAAGTAATGCGATATAAATTAGTGATTCTGATAATTATTTCCATTCTGAGCAACGTCTTCGTGGATTTTTAAGAATGCAGTGAAATAAGCTGGGTATCCAGCAATTAGTAACAGAGTGTTGGCATGATGTACACAGATTATGCTTCTTGCTTATACAGATGGTGTAAGGTGTATTTAATGTCAGACGGCATCAGGGGTTTACCCATCTCCGCGTAGTTTTCATTGTGGGTGTACCAGTTCGCTGGAAATGCCAAAGATTTAAAGTATATGGATATTGTGTAAAATGCCCACATTTTTCATATTAATTTACAGATATTTCCCATGCATTTCCCTCCCCCCCCTTTGCTGTGCCCCTTCTTGCTAAAGAGTTGTTTTGACCGTTTCAGCAGAAAATATAAATGCCAATCGTACATGAGTAACCGCTATCAGTTTCTTGTCAAATATAGAATGGTAAAATTCGACTTAGTTGCTTTCTCAGTTATAAATTCCCTTTGCCATTATTTTCCTAACTGAAGATAACAGTCGCTATGCAGAAGTAAGTTCACAAGTCCACGAAAATACGAGCTTCGCTCTCCCTGACAAATACTGGTCAGTGTGTCTGACGTTGACCGCGTGAGTAAAGTGTCCCACCCGTGACCAAGCTCGGAGGAGGTGAAAGTTCACGCGATAAGGAAGGATATACCCGGTGGACAACAGAGCGAAAAGGAGAGACGACAGTGGTTTTGTGGTGGTTTTTGGTAGAAGCAGTCGGTTAGTTAGTCTGTATGATAGAGAGTGAGAAAATACAGTAAGTTTTTGGAAACGGGAATTACGTTACAGAATGACTGTACAGAGAGAAGCTTGAAGAACAGCGCCAGAAGATACAGAATGAGCGAGCGAAGATAGCAGAATCTGAAGGAAGACTGCGAAAGCACAGAATCCCCTCGCCGAGTTCCGCCCCCCCGTAGAATGAGTCATCCTTATTTAGGTAAGTTATCCCAACAGCTATACATAAACCTTACTCCTCAGTAATATAATTAATTATGTTAGCATTGATAAATCGTAGAATACCTTAATTGCTTCTATCTTAAGTAGCTTACTACATAGTATTTCAGTCTATCATAATTTACTATTGGTAGCATGGTGTATCACAGGGTAAAACTTATCTTATGGGTGCTATCCTAAATAGCGCGACATTTTAGTAATAACTCCCATTACTTCTATTTGACACTGAATGTAACCAGTATGATTTATTATGTTGCTATTGTTAAGTATAGAATATCCTAATGCTGCTATCTTAAATAGCACATCATTTAGATGGTCGTCTATCACAATTAACGATAGATAAAATAGTGCACAATAAGTTAAAACACATCTTATGCGCGATAGTTTAGTATTGACACCCATCACGTTTGTATAACTATGTCACATGCCAGTTCTTGCCTGAGATGAAGTATCCACACGAAGAACACCTATGTGAAGAGCCCATTAATTTCCAAAATATCAATAGTGCTAAGAACTCTTAAATACTTCCATAAAAATCAATTTATATTATTGTAACCAAATGATTTAGGATTTGCTTGTCACTGCCACTAGGGCGGTAGTTATTAAATATGTACCATTTCTGTAATAGATTGCATTAAACTATGTTTTGTTTTAAACATATGCCTCAAGCCTATTCTCCATTCACACGAATGAGTAAGTAAAGAATTATATATAGAACTTTTATTGCGGGTACTCGAATTTCTGCCTAGAATTGGAAAGAGTTTGGGTATTGACACAACGCCCTGGTCAAAGCTGCAGTTTTCCTATTCCCTGCCGTTGAATAGGGTTACCGAGGGCCGAGACCATTGTCCTAATATGAAAAACCACTAGACAATCACATGAGTATACTGGGGTTATCATTGAACAAATGATTAAGGAAGGAAAACGTCCCGCCATACAGATGTGTTGTCCAGAGAAGTCCGAACGAAAATAATAATAATAAATAGTAAGAAGTATATAAACCCCCCCCCCCAGTATAACACTTGTGCCAATTGTGTCCAGGATTAAATATTTTGCGGGATGAAAAACTGTCTACACAGAAGAAGAAGTCACAAAGAGAAAGAATCTAAAGGGATTACTGATAAGTAGTAAGACTGTTGATTTCGTGCACTAAGAGAATAGGTAGGAGGCATTACTCCTTTGCAACAACACAGGACATCTACACTAATTAATAAATTATTGCTATTTTTATAATTAGATTTAATAAACAAATGACTACATGCTATAACACACTCTTGTTTTAAATAAGTGATTACTAACATCATAATTTTGTTTCAGCAGCAGGTAAGTCACATTATTTTGGAAGACAGGGGCCCAAAATTAGCAATTAAATTTCCCAATTCCTAGTAAATTTAAAAAAAAAAAAAAATGGAGGATCAAATTCCTCAAACAGGAATATCATCCCCCCTACCTCAAACACAACAGCCACCACCCACCCCAGAACCAGACAGACCACATTCAGCGAATATTGCGGGATTTTTAAGTCTTGTGCCATTATTCTTTGGCAAAAATGATGAAGGTCCTTCAGTCCAACTGTTTTTCGAAACTTTGGAGAGTGTTGGAGAATTAGCACTCTGGGGACACAGAGAACTTTTGGCAGTCTCGAAATCTAAACTTCGCGCTTCGGCAGCCGACTTTTTAGCCCAATCCTTTGAATTACGCGGGGAAAAGAATTACAACATATTTAAGAATGCTTTTTTAGCTCAGTTCGAAAAAACGGAACCAATTATCACTTCCCTTCAGCAGTTCGCCAGTGCTGTGCAAGAACCTTCGGAAACCATTGCGAGTTATAGCACGCGCGTGAGGAATTTGGCAAGGGCAGCTTTCAAAATTCAGGGAGAGACACCTGAAGTATTAAACATTTTAGACCAGGCAATGCTGGCCCAATTCCTTAGGGGCATATCGGGAAAAATTAGAAAAATGGTGCTCACACACAATCCTTTAACTTTTTCACAGGCAATTGAGATTTCGAAAAGAGAGGAAATTAATGACCAACTTACTCACACAAAAACTGTCCCTGTACATGTTATTAATAGTCCTGTAAGGGCCGAGAATGAACGGGAGCGACAGGAAAACAATCCCAAACACATTCTTGAACCCATTCAAGATCAAATACGCGACTTACAACAATCGTTAAGTTCATTATCAGTAAATCACGCAACAATCAACAATTTAGAGAGACAGATAGCCGCCCTGAGTCAGCAGATGCAAACTATGAAGGTGGGCAAATTTTCCCCTCCCCACGGTCAAGCAGCATTAGGCGCTACCTACCTCCACTCAGACAGCGCAGTAGATCCGCTAACCGACGCTAACGTGACCTTCAGACCAGAGGTCGTTGACCGCCCGGAAAGACGCATAATCTTGCCATACTACGGCCGGCAGCAGGCAGCCAGAAATATGGTAAACAATCGCGAACGAAGGGAAAGACGCATTTTTGACGACCGTCCGAGCTTCCATCAACCCACTCAACTTTTCCGCAGTCGCCCGTGCACAAATTACGAAACGGACATGTACACTGCATCCCCAAAAATTAGGACGCCCTATGCTAATAATCAATATTGTAATTTTAATGAAAATCGAGATCAAGCTGCCAATAGAATGTATTATGCTGATCATAATAGGAGTAATATAGACTCTTATTCTAGGATAAGGAGAGGAACATATAGGAATGAGCATATTCAGGGGCAAATTCGGCCAAAAACATTTCAGGGCAGACAAAATAATTATACAAATACTGGAAGCTACAGGCGAGATAGAGATAGAAATTTATGACTAAAAAGGGGTTCTAAACTTAATAGGAAGGATTCGCGATGTAATAAAACCCTTTTGCCAACCCCTAACTTTAGTAAAGTTAGTAAGCCAGAAGTCAGAGATATCAGAACACAACATGGCATTTACATTCTGGAGGATAATACTAAACTACCTGTGGTATTGGGTTCTGTACAAAACATTAAAACTAGATTTCTTTTAGACACAGGTGCTGGCGTTTCTTTAATGAGTGCAGATTTATTTAATAAAATTAAAAATAATACATCGTTAGATTTCAGACCTCCAGAATTAACTGTAACCGGAGTTTCGGGAAATATTGTGCCAATACACACTACAGTAACTGCTAATATTAAATTAGATAAGGCAACTTTTAGGGAGAAAATTCTGGTTACTTCAAAAAATTTTAGTGGCAAATATGATATCATCCTCGGCTTGAACATATTAAGGAAGTTTTCATTCAGCCTAGACTTAGGTAAAGGGATCATACGATCAGTTCCATTAGGGATTTGCCTGAGGGAAGAGGATATTCGGCAACAATTGGTGGATTCCACACCCACAGTTGCTAAGCTTACATGTAAACATGTGCTCCCAGCAAGCACAGAACAGGTGGTAACAGTATCTTGTGACCAGCTTGCTGCTCCTCCCAAACAACTAGTATTAGCAGGGCCAAATTCAAACTTAAGCCGGGATGATTTAGCAGTGAACTATTCGGTAGACCAGGTGGACGAAAGTGGGAAAATATCTGTGCTCGTCGCCAATTTAACAGCGGAACCGCTGCATCTTCCAAAAGGCATGGGTATTGCGTGTCTGGAGAACCTGAATCCTCAATCAATTAACCCTAAGAGCCAGGAAAGAGGCAAAAGGGAAGTTTCTCCAGTGACCATAGAGGACTTTAAGCTTGATCACCTGACTGCCGATCAAAGACACCAATTATCAGACCTGTTACGCAAATACTGGGATGTGTTTGCCAAATCACCAGCCCAACTAGGCAACTCAAAAGTTATCCAACACAGAATTAAATTGACAGACAACATTCCTGTTAGACAGAATGCTTACAGAACCCCCTTTTTACTAAAGGATGAGATTCGCAACCAGGTCCAAGAACTCCTAGATTCAAACATCATTGAACCCAGCTGTTCTCCGTATGCCGCGCCCATTGTTCTGGTGAAGAAGCGAGGTGGGGGATACAGGTTATGTATTGATTTTAGGAAACTTAACGCCAAGACGATCTCCGACGCATACCCGATCCCTTCCATGAGTGAGATACTTGAACTTCTGGGAGGCGCGCGCTACTTCAGCTCTTTGGACCTCGAAGCCGGATTCCACCAGATTGAAGTGCACCCCGCGGACCGCCACAAGACAGCTTTTACTACAGGGGAATCGCTGCTACAATACCGGCGCATGCCTTTTGGGTTAAAAAACGCGCCATCTAGTTTTGTGAGAGCAATGGGGCTTGTCTTGGATAATTTACAACGAGATTCCATTTTCGCTTACTTAGATGACATAATCATAGTGTCGAAATCTTGGTCCTCACACCTTTCGAAGCTTGAGAAAGTTTTCCAGCGCCTGAGAAAGTACGATCTGAAGCTGAAACCAAAGAAGTGTGAGTTCCTAAAAGAGCAAATAAAATACTTAGGTCATCTCATTGATAAGGACGGTGTCCGTCCCGATCCAGCGAACGTGAAGGCCGTTCGAGAGTGTCGAGAGCCAAGAACAATGAAGCAAGTGCGATCGTTTCTTGGGATGACAGGATTTTACAGAAAGTTTGTCCCAGAGTACGCAGAGATAGTCAGGCCGCTAACCCAACTTACAAAAAAGAACACCCCCTTTTTCTGGAACAGTGCCGCCCAAGAGGCCTTCGACAAGCTGAAGGTCGCTTTGACCACACCACCCCTATTGATTTACCCTGACTTTTCTAAACCATTTTTTGTGTCCTCTGACGCATCTAATTATGCAATCTCGGCTGTGCTAGAGCAACAAGTTGACGAAAATCAAAGACAGCCAATCGCTTACGCCTCCAGACTACTAAAGAAAGCAGAGACTATGTATAGTACCACAGAAAAGGAAGCTTTGGCAATAGTCTTTGCGGTATCACAGTTCAGACCATTCTTAATAGCCTCCAGTTTCACACTAATAACAGACCACCAACCATTAAGCTATCTTCTTCACTTAAAGAATCCATCCCCCAGATTAGCTCGCTGGAGTATGCTTCTACAAGAATACAATTTCAAAATCATATACAGGCCGGGTCGACTTCACTCAAATGCCGATTTCCTTTCAAGGCCAGTGTTAGAGGAAGAGGAAAGACAAAAGGGGCTTAAGAAATCCAAAACTGCTGAATTAGTTGCTCCTATAGCAGCAAATCCCACCATAGAGTCACTGATCATGCCGCAACAACAAACCAGAACTTTGATTAGGAATCTCCAAAGAGAGGACCCTAATTTGCAGGAGTTAATTGAGCAATTAGAAGGAGCACTCCAGGCAACAAGTAAAATCCCAGACTCCTTCTATCTGAGTGAGGACAGGATACTGTATCACTACACTTTACCTGACCATGGAGCTACTCGCTCAGAGCCCTGTGAACAGTTAGTAGTTCCAACCAGCTTGAAAGCAGAAGTGTTGAAGTCCTGTCACGACGGTTTTCTCAGCGGGGGCCACCTGGCCCTACACAAGACGTTAGAGAAGGTTAGAAAACACTTTTTCTGGCTAGGCCTTTTTGGCGACGTCAAGAATTATGTGGAGACTTGTCCATCGTGTTTGGAGCGTAGAGGGTATAACCCTAAGGCAAAAGCAGCCCTGATGAGAGTTCCTAATGAGAACTCACCTTGGGTCCGAGTGTCCTTGGACATTTTGGGACCCCTTCCAATGACTTTGAAAGGGCACAAATATTTACTGATGGCAATAGACAATTTTACCCGTTACGCAGAAGTAAGCCCGCTTTATACCCAGAAGGCTGAGGAAGTGGCCACAGCTTTCATAAACAATGTGATCTCGAGACATGGGATTCCTAAATACATCCTAACAGATCAGGGCACTAACTTCATGTCATCACTGTTACGACAGGTGTGTAAAAAGCTAGATATTCATCAGCTTCATACGAGTTCCTTCCACCCCCAAGCCAATGCAAAGGTCGAACGTCTAAACCGCACCTTGGCAAACATCCTGTCTCATGTAGTGAACGAGTCTCAAACGGACTGGGATGTCATGGCCCCACTAGCAATCGCTGCGTACCACGCGGCAACTCATAGTTCCACACAGGAATCGCCAAACTTTTTAATGTATGGCAGAGATTTGGTGTTGCCATCTGACTTATGGCATTCCAAAGAGAGACATTCATATGCGTCTTTGGAAAACTATGCAGAACTATTGTGTGCACGCCTTCGCAGATCCTATGAAATCGTCTCCCAACACTTGGAAGAGGCAGTGCAGAGGCAAGAGGATCGTAGAGCATCCGTTGCAGTAGACAAAAACATCCGTGTAGGAAGCCTTGTTTATCTTTTTACCCCTAAGATAAAACCGGGCACTACAAAGAAATTGGCTCGTTTGAGCACAGGTCCCTACCGTGTGATCAGTCAGCCATCATTAGTGAATTATGAAATACAGCACCTGTATAACCCAAAAGATAAACAAATTGTGCACGTGGACAGATTGACAAAGGTTATTGACAGGAAAGTGTTTCCCGAACTGAGAGTAGAGGAGTCAGGGGAATCAGAGGATAGCAATTCACCAGACCAAACAAGCACTACATCAGTGCCCAAAGAGACATGGATCTTTGATGAACCTTTAGTGGAGGATTGTGATCTTATCCCACCTATAATTCCCCGTCCAACTATGTCCAGGCCGACCAGCTTACCCGTATCAATCCCGTTGTCATCCCTCCCACCAAGAAATCAGGAGGGCCAACCAAGGACAGATCAGTTAGTAAGACCAGAAGGAGCTGTGCAAGCACCTACTCAGACCCACGGATATAATTTACGTAGTCGCGACCGAGTAACTCGTGCCCCACCAAAGGAAATTGTGGTGTCCCAGTCACAAACTGAGGAATTAGTACCAGAGACAGCTTCAGTGGAAAGAGCAGATACAGTGGTTGATACTTCCAGCAATGTAGCTGAAGCAGAAAGAGGTGTCACCCCAGATCAGAGTAACAACACTCAAGCAAACACAAGCCAAAGCGAGCCACCAGATAGGATAGAAAGAGCAGTTCAGTGGATATTGGGTCCACATCTTGCTGAGAGATACCTTCGACCAAGCGATGGCAGTAGTTCTGATCTGGCAGGTATTCTGAGAGATGCCTGGAGAGACTAAAGTGAGGATAGTGATGTGTATCGATTTCAAGGAGAAACAAGCCATAATTACAGTTACTAGCAAAGTGAATGCTTTGGCAAGACAGTTGTGTACACTGAACGACCAGTTTCAGAACCAGCACCAGTAAAATTTAAAAAATAATAATAATAATAAGATTGGTGACAGAAAGTGGAAGCGGGAAAAAGGATTGAGAAGTATAAATGGCACAGGTGGAAACACAGAAGAGAGAAGATATGAAAAAAAAAGGAGAGAAAAAAAAAAAAAAAATCTTTTTAGCATTCTTGTAAGGCATTCAATGTACAAAAGGTTCGATTCCGAATCTGTATCTAATAGCTAAATCGGGGAAGGAGGAAGGGATATACACCTGTATACACATCCCCTGCATAATAATGCATGAGATGAAAGGAGCAAAGAATACTGAGACCTATAGGAGCAGATCTGAAGAGCAAGCATGAGTCTTTTTTTTGAGGAGAGTATGAGGAATGATTGGGAATGTAATTTGCATTTCTGCTTAAACTGTGGTAGGACTATTGAGAAAAGGTTTCTTTTTAATTTACATACCACTTTACCAGTACAAAAAAAAAAATTTATGACATCAGGAGATCAAGATTTTGGATAAGAAGATCATCTTCCTGTACTAATGCGAAAAAAAAACACTTGTGTTATTTCAAGAGAAGAAGGAAGGGGATAAGCGAAGTTATGATAAGAAAAGGATCAAAGTACATAACTGACCACAGAGGTGAAGAAATTGATCAGTTTTGTCGGATTCTGGCAGTGTGTTTTATCAGCAGCCAGATAAATGGATGGCAAATTGAATGCAGGTTATGACATGGCACAAGTAGGAAAATAGAATTAATTTATCTTTATAAATCTCATGCAGAAGCACGAATCACTCCAATGAACCTTGAAAAAAAACCAGAGTTCTTGTATCCGTATTCTATTCAAATATGACCATTGAGCTAATACTATTAAAGCAAACACCTTTCTCCACCAAATATATCTAGACTTTATGAAATTATGCGGTATAAAAATGGAGAGAGGAAGGATACAGGTGGCTGAGGGAATGTCCGGAAATCCCCTAGTCACTTTTTGTTTTCCCTCTCTCTCATTGCACATCGAAATCCAAAAGTCAAGAGAGAGGATCCTAAAAAAAAAAAAAAAAAGGAGAACAAGAGGGAGATAATATTTGGTTTCTTTTGGAGAGAGGATAGGGCAATTGGCCTGGGGACGGCTGGTTCCTCCCAGTCACTAGTTGTTTTTATCACTTTCCAGAGAAAAAAAAATTTAAGTGAATAGGAGGTAACTTCTGAACTTCAAGATCTAGACTTGGGATCCATCTTCTTGTACTACATATATATAAATAATATATATTAAAAAAAAAAAAAAAAAAAAAAAAAAAACTTTACTGTGGAAAGAAATCCTCAAAACAATATTAATCAGAATTCTAATTCCGTCAATAATTTCTTTTTGAATAAAGTTTACCTACTAATGAGAACTTCATCATGTATGACAGTAGGGAGTAAGTGATAGTGCATTAATGTAAGAAGATCAATATAGAACAAAACATATAGGTAATATTGACTATAAAAAAAAAAAAAAAAAACAGAAACAAGATTGCTGAAGTAGTGTACTCATGTTCGTGCCTTCAAAAATCCAGACTGCTGATAAACAAAACATTGTGCTAATTAGGAGAATCAAGGGCTATTTTAAAATAAGAGAATGATTTCTAAAGTTTTTGTTTTCTGATGGGGATATTATTTTTTTTTCCATGCATGGCATGTTTGATTTCGCAAATGAATTGAGTAATTCGTCTTCGGAGAGGTATGCAAGGAAATCAAGAAAGTGACATTTGAGGTTGTGAGTGAGAGCAGGAAGAATGAATGAAAGGTAAATGTGGAGTATGTATGGTACCAAATACTCCCTCACCCGGGATTCGAAAGTATAAGGAGGAAAAGATGTGTAAGTGGGGCAAATCTTTAGTATGGAAGAGAGGATGGATGGAATGCATAAACAGAAGTATTTTCTTCACTAACTAGTCGTGTTTATCCGTCCTTGTTTAGTCGCGATGGTGGAGTTTCACAGGTCTGTACGATGCCTCATCGCTAGAATGCTGACCTTCCTCCTAGCACCTTTACATTGGATACAGAGGGTGACCACCACAGAAAGGGAGATCCCAGCGCCTAATCAATCCATAAGTCCTTGTCAGGAGTCTTCTGGAGCTGAGCTGATTCTAACCCCGCAGCAGCTTTCCCAGCAAGAGCGGAAACAAAAGGAAGTAAGGCGGTCTCAACCCATGAGGAGGAAACTCAAGGCAGCCCTGGAAATGCGTTTTCCCTGCCACTATGAGAACCATGGCACGAGAAGTTTCCTAAATTGGAAAGGTGAGGTGCAGGTTTCAAAACATAGACTTGGGATGGTGAATCGCTTTGTCCGCCCAACCTGGTGCACACCTGCCCTTCCCCGGTCACCAACGACACACCCCCTTGGATCACTTCCTCCTTTCTTGAAGTGGATCGTCATTGATTTTCTCTTTGCCAGGAACCAAGAAAGTGCGCTCAAAGTAGAGGAGAGTGCCCTAGTAAGTTGGGACCATCAGTATATTGCATCAACCCCAAAGGCAGGAGCGTTTGCATCTCAGCATTTCGGATCATGGTTAAGCATCCTTACGAAGCCATACCAAACGATCATAGCTATAGGAGAAAGAAAGGCATGAAGCCTGGAAAAAGTCCTTCCCTTCCGGACTGTGGTGGATGCTAAAGTCTTCTCCTGTCCCGATCCAGAATTCTTGCCTGATGCAAGAAACAATCCCTTTCATTGTCCCTGGAACCACCCGGCGGACCACTGTGCAGTCCGCACAGTGAACCTTTGCACCCAGTGGCTGGAATTCATCGGTCTAGTGAAGGCAAGAAAAGCTCTTCCTGAGAACTGAATAGTGAAAGTGGTTTACCACAAGGCCATGTGTTAACAGCCAAGAAAGACAAGGCCAAACGTGGAGACAGAAGAGATTGTAATTCCATTCATTTCTGTGTAAGGAGATTGCTAAGGTCTACAATATTCAAAAGAAAAATTATATATATACATATATATATTTTATAGACCTAACTTTAATATTTTTATCAGCTTTACATATATGATATTTCTTTTATGTATGTTGCAGTGTTCCATTTTAGTTATTAGTTCATGTCTATGTTATTGTGATGTTTAGTTACATGTATACAATTATAATGTACTTGCTTAATTAACTTCAGATGCTTTGTGTCCATGACCTAAGGACAGTTACTAATTGTGTGATTGTTTATGTTTTATGTCGTGCCTGTGAGCCAAGTAAGGACTATGAACAAAAGCAGTGCCCAGAACATTCCTTGGAGGGATAAGCTCCTTTTGTGTGTCTCCAGCCTGCTGAAGAATAACCTCACCGAATCATGGACTACAGAAGAACTTTTCTTTTACTGCCTGACAACCTCAGCCTGGAAGTCCAGATCTGTTTTCTGTTGTGCTTCAAAATGCTCACTTATTTAAACCAGGGAAACTGTTAACTGAAGCACGGACTTTAGTGGTGAGAAAAAAATAAAAAAAAAAAAAAAAAAAACAATTTCTCAACAGATGGGTGCAGACAATGGCCTCCATGTGGAGAGCGAACAGCATTGAGAAGTGTGAATACATTAAGTCCACACAGTGAACTAAGTGCTATACGCTTTGTTTTGTTTGTCTTGTATTTTATTTGATTATATCCATATAATATGTTAGTAATTAAGTTTCTTTTACATACTGTAAGAGGAGGAATGTTTATGTTGTCCCCCCCTGACAAAAGTCAAAGCCCCAGTAGGGACGTTGAGAATTTCAGTCTTAGTTGTGTACCCCGACTGAAATCCTCAGCGGTAGTGGCGAGGAGTGTAAAATGCCCACATTTTTCATATTAATTTACAGATATTTCCCATGCATTTCCCTCCCCCCCCCCTTTGCTGTGCCCCTTCTTGCTAAAGAGTTGTTTTGACCGTTTCAGCAGAAAATATAAATGCCAATCGTACATGAGTAACCGCTATCAGTTTCTTGTCAAATATAGAATGGTAAAATTCGACTTAGTTGCTTTCTCAGTTATAAATTCCCTTTGCCATTATTTTCCTAACTGAAGATAACAGTCGCTATGCAGAAGTAAGTTCACAAGTCCACGAAAA
This sequence comes from Mastigoproctus giganteus, assembly GCF_048544385.1. Classification (NCBI taxonomy): domain Eukaryota; kingdom Metazoa; phylum Arthropoda; class Arachnida; order Uropygi; family Thelyphonidae; genus Mastigoproctus; species Mastigoproctus giganteus. Next base: position 67,539,297 of record NC_143585.1, read on the forward strand.
TACGAGCTTCGCTCTCCCTGACAAATACTGGTCAGTGTGTCTGACGTTGACCGCGTGAGTAAAGTGTCCCACCCGTGACCAAGCTCGGAGGAGGTGAAAGTTCACGCGATAAGGAAGGATATACCCGGTGGACAACAGAGCGAAAAGGAGAGACGACAGTGGTTTTGTGGTGGTTTTTGGTAGAAGCAGTCGGTTAGTTAGTCTGTATGATAGAGAGTGAGAAAATACAGTAAGTTTTTGGAAATGGGAATTACGTTACAGAATGACTGTACAGAGAGAAGCTTGAAGAACAGCGCCAGAAGATACAGAATGAGCGAGCGAAGATAGCAGAATCTGAAGGAAGACTGCGAAAGCACAGAATCCCCTCGCCGAGTTCCGCCCCCCCGTAGAATGAGTCATCCTTATTTAGGTAAGTTATCCCAACAGCTATACATAAACCTTACTCCTCAGTAATATAATTAATTATGTTAGCATTGATAAATCGTAGAATACCTTAATTGCTTCTATCTTAAGTAGCTTACTACATAGTATTTCAGTCTATCATAATTTACTATTGGTAGCATGGTGTATCACAGGGTAAAACTTATCTTATGGGTGCTATCCTAAATAGCGCGACATTTTAGTAATAACTCCCATTACTTCTATTTGACACTGAATGTAACCAGTATGATTTATTATGTTGCTATTGTTAAGTATAGAATATCCTAATGCTGCTATCTTAAATAGCACATCATTTAGATGGTCGTCTATCACAATTAACGATAGATAAAATAGTGCACAATAAGTTAAAACACATCTTATGCGCGATAGTTTAGTATTGACACCCATCACGTTTGTATAACTATGTCACATGCCAGTTCTTGCCTGAGATGAAGTATCCACACGAAGAACACCTATGTGAAGAGCCCATTAATTTCCAAAATATCAATAGTGCTAAGAACTCTTAAATACTTCCATAAAAATCAATTTATATTATTGTAACCAAATGATTTAGGATTTGCTTGTCACTGCCACTAGGGCGGTAGTTATTAAATATGTACCATTTCTGTAATAGATTGCATTAAACTATGTTTTGTTTTAAACATATGCCTCAAGCCTATTCTCCATTCACACGAATGAGTAAGTAAAGAATTATATATAGAACTTTTATTGCGGGTACTCGAATTTCTGCCTAGAATTGGAAAGAGTTTGGGTATTGACACAACGCCCTGGTCAAAGCTGCAGTTTTCCTATTCCCTGCCGTTGAATAGGGTTACCGAGGGCCGAGACCATTGTCCTAATATGAAAAACCACTAGACAATCACATGAGTATACTGGGGTTATCATTGAACAAATGATTAAGGAAGGAAAACGTCCCGCCATACAGATGTGTTGTCCAGAGAAGTCCGAACGAAAATAATAATAATAAATAGTAAGAAGTATATAAACCCCCCCCCCCAGTATAACAATTGTATAGGTTTAGTGTTGTGTACCGTTGTTCATCTGGTCGTTTAGCCGCTGAACCCCTGCTGAGGCCCAACGTCCCCCCCCCCCCTCGCCTCGTAGAGGCAGACCAGGAACCCAGTAGTTTTAGTTTCACTCTGGCAGATCCTACCACCTAATTTACTGAGATGTACATACACATACCAGCATCAATCGTGGGGATTGATGTCGCTTGATTGATAGGCCGGAACGTGGGCAAAGATATTTTTGGATGTGTTTAAATTTAGGTGTGTGGGACTTCGCTAGCGTGAAGATAGAGAGGGGAGAGGCTGAGTCTAGGGGGGGCAAGAAAGACAGAAGTATAGGGCCAATAAGGAAGACAGCTCCAAGTTTCAATGAGGTATGCCCATACCACACCAGAGTAGAAATGAGGATTGGAGACGAGATAACAGTCCCCCCAGGAAGTAGGATTTAAAGGTGAAGGGGGCTAGGATGCCCCTTTTCAGGCCGCCATAAGGCTTTTGGCAGCTAGGCTGCAGTTTGTTCTTTCTACTCTTGTCCACTTAATTAAGGTTGGGACGCTCATGGGGCAAGCCACAATCTTGTTTTATTTTCCCCCTTTTTTTTCTAATTTACCCTTCCCTTTCTTGTTCTTCTCGTTTCCTTTTCCAGGAGTTGTCTCTGTGGTTTCTCTGTCTTAAGCAATTTGTTTATGATACTGTACTATCAGTCTCGATGTATGGTAATTAACACCTTTCTCCTTGCGAAGAGGTCCTGTGCGTACTGGGGAAAGCGCTCGGTACTCCTCTTCCGTGTCAATGAAGTGACGTTCAAGTCACTTTGTGGAGGTAATGGATTTTCGTGATGTGGGTGCATCTGAGATCTTCGTATTGTGGGCAGTCGTCAAGCAGGTGGTTCCAGTTTTCGACCCAGCACATGCAATTTGAGTCATCGGTGAGGCCGAACCCGAACAGTTTCTGGTTGAAGGGTCCATGTATGGTCTCAGAATCTATAATGGTTACGTCTTTTCCCGGGCATACTTTCCTCAAAATTGAGGAAAGTATGGTCAGTGACCACTGAAATATCACCAACCGCCAAACTGCCCAGATTACGGTTTGAAGACGCCATGTAATAGATATTATATTATGAAACGCATTCGGAGATATGGCCTTCCATGCTACTTGCCAAGTGTATCACAATTGCATTACCCTGACCGATAGTGGATCGATATACAACGTCGATCTCATTTAACCAGGTACTCAACTGGGCTGAAATATGGGAGAAGTTTACGGGGTAACAAGCAGAGAAGAGGGTGAATCCTTCCGAACGTTTTGCAAACCACACCTGCTCACTTCTGGAATTGACATGATATGCTGACCTGATGAAAGAAGTCATCGCCGCTGGAGATCAATACGAACACCGGTTTGTAACAATGTTCGGAGAATCCGCAGCTATCAAAATTGTTACACTTATATCAGAAGACTCCCAACAAAAGAGTATCCACATCATTACACTGTCCAGTCTCGTGTTGTTTTGCCCAAGCGCAGTATGTACATCAGCTTGGTACAAAAATAAACTGTGCAATGCTATTTTCAACATCATATATATTAATCACGATGTTCCTCGCACCACACTAATAGCAACTGTCGTTGATGCTCAGGTAATCATATCCAAACTGGTGAAGAGATGTCGCGCTGGTCTGCCAGTGTTGTATACCCAAGCGAGTGTCTCCTATTACAGCCTATTGGCACCCACTAAGCCTCCAACCCTTCCAAATATCATCCGCAAAATATGAACAAGTTTTTACAGTTTATTATTGAAAATCGGACTAGCATTCTAAATTCTTCAGCCGAGACATGGCAACCCTCCGTAAGGTAAAGTCAAAAAGAACTTTGTTGATTTGGTCATTCAAATCGATGAGACTCGTCGAATATTAAGAGTGATGTTATAACATACTGACTGTTTTCAAAGATGCTAGTTTTGTCAGTAGCGAAATTCTGATCCAATAAACCACAGGTTTCACTTTATCGACCTAGACTGGCTAACCCACATTTCCGGGTAATAAAGACCCATTATAGAGAATTTTATGGTCTGTGGTGGCTATTAAAACTCAGACCTCAAAAATAGACAACAAGCGACTTAGCCATTATACCATCACAAGTAACTTCGGAAAGTGAAGTGAAACTTTCGGGCATTAAACGTGAATTTGTGTAGATCGTAATTTTTCATGAAATACATATGAAGGAAATTTGTTCCAAAAGCAGAAAAGATGAATAAAGAAAAATAAAAGTAGAACGGTGAATTGAATAGTGCATAATTGCCGACCAGTTGTGATGCATCAAATTGAGTTAATGTAATTTGAAGGAGAGCCCATATAAGGAAATGACATTATTAATATCACAATACGTTATTAGCATGCATATGCTAATAACGTATTTAACACAAAAAGAAGAAAGCCTGTTTAATTTAGTTAAGCACTATTCATAAACATAAAATTAAACACGATATATATATATGAAATTAAAAATATACAATTCGGTGCCCGAATTCAAAAAATTACTTGAAATCTGAACTGAACTTAGAAGTTAAGAGTAGTAATGCAATCCGGACTTATAATCTAGGTTTTCCTCTTCACACTTAGTATATCGACCTCATTTTTAGTCTAATTAATTGCTCATATTGAATATGGAGCCGTCCAAACGAAAAGGTCACACGCGACGAGAGCTTTAGAATCGGGAGTGTCGTTGGACAAACAAAAACTGAGGATGAGATAACAATATTGAGAGTCGCAGAGCAATTTCAAAATGAAAGAGCGTTTAACGCAGAAATTGCCTTAAACTCCTACGCTCAATTCACTTCTATTTCCTCATTTTCCTTTAGGCTTCTTATTTGAAGCATTTAAAAGCATGATTCAAAAAAGAAGCTAAAGGGCATACTGTCGTATACAGATGTAGTTTAAGTTTCAATATGAAAGGTTCTAATCTGCTCGTGACCAGGATTGGTTTTAAATTCTCTCCGAAAATCTTAAGTCCATTTAACAAGTTCATAGCAGTTTCTATATTAGAAATGCAAATAAAATAATTACAACCTTTAAAAAATTAGGACAGCTTGAAGATAGTTTATGGGACCTCACAGGAATAATAAATTCTTCCCCTGCTTAACACACGCTTTTCATTGATCGGCAATTTCACAATTCTGACCAGCTTATCACCAAGTCACACGCTAAATGCAGAAGAGTTTCTTAAAGGTGCCTTCCCCCTTCCTCCACAACGGAAGTTGGGTATTTTGTAGCAGTGCGTGTTCACGGGTCTGATTTGCAAGGAAAGAAAAAAAATAATAAATAAAATTAACAGCGTTAATCAATGTGCCACGAAAAGCAGAACCTCGGGCCCATTTTCAAAACAACGAGCAGAACTACCAGCTGAAGAAAATTTTTCAATGACGGAAAAATTTCTATCTTCACCTGGAAACAAAAAATCTGTATCATTTGCAGTGCCTCCGTGGCTGGGCGTACACACCAAATCACAGATTGTCTGGTGCAGCAAATCCCCCAGAATTTGCTGACCACACAAAATAGAAGAAGAAGAAGAAGAATTAAAATAAATGAAGTATTGTTTCTTTTCTTACAAAGGTAACTTATCTTAGCCGACCTTTGAATTTCTCCAAGCTGTCAGCTTCAATCAGCACTGAAGCAACTTAACCCAATAATTCTTTATAACAACTTGCTTACTAAGAGAAAAAAAACTTTCTACAGTCTAGTCTAAACCTCTTCACCCAAAATTTGAATACCAGTATCATTAAAAACAATAAAATTTTGTCCTCGTTCATTTTATCTTCTCCTCTCAGAGCCTTACAAATCCCTTTTAGGTGACTAATTAACAAACTCTGTAACCCACATATTCAGTCTTTCCTCATATGGACGCCATTTCGCCAATCTCACCAAGCGTGTTGCCCATCTTTCTAATTTTTTTTTTTTTTTCGGTGGTATCCATATTTTGACACCGTATTCCAAGTGCACACTCACCAATACTGTGTGTACGCGTGTTAAACGCCAAAGCAACTAAGACTATATATCATCAGTATACTGTGTCTGTAAATTGCGCGTATTCTATGGTCGATTTTGCTTCCTTGATGGACAAAAAACCAGTTTCCGGGAGAAAACATCATGCAATCTCGCTTGAAACCGAATAACTTCTGCTCTTCATTAACGGGATTCAAACTCATACCTTTTCTACCTGGTATGCGAAGTACGACAATTGTATCCATTATGCTACATGCGAAGGCGTCTCACCAATGTCTTGCCATTTCCCAAAATCCTTTTCTTCCTGTTTTTAATTCAATACAATCAAGTAATTATATGACCTCTTTCGTCGACATAGTTTAAGAAAATCAGAAACAACAATAATCCCAATACGGAAACTTGGAAAACACAACCTCTTACGTTTACCCAATCTGAAGTAATTAAGTAGTTACGTAATTAACCCTAGTCTTCTGCAGCAGAATCCATATTCCCAGGGCGCCTCCGTAGTCAGGTGGGAAGGAGCAGCAGTGCGTAGCACACGCTTCTTGATTAGACCGGGGTTCGAGCCCGTCACCACCAAATACGGAGGATGCGGAAAGGTCATTCAGGGAATGACCACCGCATATCCCGGAGCAATATGGCCTTAGTTGCTAATGCTCCTAAAAAAACCAAATAACAACCATATTCCCAGATGGATTAACCCTAATCCATCTGAGAATGTTATCACGATCCACGACGTGTTCCAGCTCAGAATAACTTCGCTCGTGAGGGACCGAGTCAGAATCTCTGCTAAATCCAAATTAACAATGTCGAAATTGTCTGATGAATAACTGTCAAAACAGTTAACCAGGTTAGTTAAGCATGATTTTCTCACTCATAAAAAAAAAAAAAAAAAACCTATGGTTTGTGTATCCTTCAGTATTCTATTTCTATCTAAATGTCCCTATTTTGCACTCTTTATCATTGCCTCCATAATTTTCTCTAACAACAGTCAGACCGGTCAGTGTGACTTCAGTGGTCGAGAAGGGCGAAGTAGTTACCTACTTCGCTCTGGTGATGCACTAGACCTTTTACAATACAAAGGAATCTCTCCCATGTCCAAAGATGCTCTCATAATTAATCTTAACGATTAAATGCACTCTTTCTCCGCCTCCTTTAAAATTAGTGGGTGTCAGCAACTGCAGGAGCCTTATTTGTCTGTTGGCTCAATTTTTTTCTAATATACAATCATTTTAAACATCAATATCGATAATTTCATACTCCTTAGTCTCACCCGCACAGACTCTTCCAATGGATGTGCCCAAGCTAGCAACAATGGCAAACGAATTTTACCATTTAAATTATAAATAAATAAAAGGGAGACTTAAATGAGATTTCGATTGTATATATCTAAATTACACGCCACTGTGGATGTAAATTTAAGGTGTGTACTGATGCGTCTGCTGAAACAATAGGACACGTTAATTGTCCTATGTGCGCGGGAATATTGCCCAGGCGCAGAGATAATATGGCGTTCACAGTGATGAATGCACCAGAGATAAAACAACGCAAGGTTATTCAGTTTCTTACTGTGGAGGATCACATCAGTAACGGAACGATCCAGTGCAACTACATAACATTTTTTAAAGCCTTTGCTTCTAATAAAAGGTGAGTTTTTAATTTAAAAAAATACGATAAAAAGAATCTAGCACATGCCTGATAAACCAGAAATTACAAAACAATTAATCGAACCCACTGGAAAACTGACAGTAATGTAATTTTTAACAGAGGTAAAAAAAGGAACTCAGACCTTTTGTAGCCGACCGGGCTAGCCAGGTGGGTAAAGTGCCTGCCTCGCAACCCAAAGGTCGCGGGTTCGAATCCCGCCTCGGGCTTGGATCAGAGTAAAATGCAAAAACTTTGGGAGATGCAATATGGCCACAGAAGCCGATGCGCTAACAAAAAAAAAAAACCCTTTTGCGCACCTTTGAAGTGTTAGCTGTCTGACGGCACCAGGGATTTTGTAATATGGGATAACGGTAGTGAAAGAGTTGAGAGCAAAAAAAAAAAAAACTGGCAAGCCCCTCCGCTATTGGTTTTCCCTAATGAAGTAGCTGCTGGTAAGAACGGCAGGTCGTACTGCGAGGAAAAGCAATGAACGGAAACGATAATAATCAGGATGCGAACTAATCAAAGAGGGTGGGGGAGAAGGAAGTCTCAAATATTTAAAGTTTGGAAGCAATATACAGAGTAATGCATTTCAGGAAGCCTGTAATGAACATTTCATGTTAAACTAAGCGAGTAACTGATAATGCCACTAGCAAAGACGGAAACATTTTATACAGAGGACAAAATAAGGACAAAAAAAAAAAAATATGGCAAGTAGAAAAAGAAAACAACTATATTCTGAGAGGTTTCGGACAGTTATTTTATTTTTACAAAGAAATTTTCAATATTTGCAGAAATGAACTGGGACGAACTGTAATCATTTATGCAACTATATTTTGGGGGAAAATGGACCTGTGTTACAAAGATAATAATTTCACTATTTACTCAAAAGCTTGAAATATGGCAATATATTGCACATATTCTCAACTCCACTATAAAATGTTGCTAGCAGAGAAAAGGAGGTGATTATACCTTTGTATAAGGCAATGGTCAGGCCACATCTTGAGTACTGCGTACAGGTCTGCAGGTCTCATTTTAGGAAGGATGTAGAGTTCCTAGAATGAGTACAGAGAAGAGCAAAACGATTGGTGATGGGAACAGAGGGGTGCGCTTACCAAGAGACGCTTAAATTCTGCAAGCTGCAGAATCTGGAGACTAGGCACCTGCGAGGTAATCTGATTAAGGTGTACAGGGTCTTGAATGGTTTGAGCAGGCTCAATACTGATGGGATACTTCAGCTACCTCAGATTAAGAACCTGAGGAGGCATAGATTCATAGGAGGCATAGAAACTAATAAACTGAGGAAAGACAGTTGTAGAATAGATTGCGGAAGTTTGCCTTTAGCCAGCGCGTAGTTGATTGCTGGAACAGACTGTTGTTGTGGAAGTTGATAGCTTAAATAAATTATTTAAGCTAGTTGATAGCTTAAAGTCTGAACTAGACAAACATTTGGAGTGAACGGATGGGTGAAATAGGAAGGTTTTTTTTTTTGGTTACTGCTGTATAAGCTTGCTCTCTTGCATCATATGCCTCAACTAATGCTAACGCTAAAATCAATAACGACGAAGTCGACGTGGAAATTTTAATACAAAGCAGTACTTTCAAAAGCTACATAACGGAGTTATCAAACACCGTGGTCACACTGCAAGTAATTCCTGCAGATTTTCGTTGCGCGAAGTCTCGAGATGTGATGGGTATTTCACCAAAAATCGCTTGCAGTGTGACCGCAGCCTTATATTTTAAATTACTAAATCAGCAGGAATTAAAGGGTCTGAATATAATTGCTTGAATCATTTTATTAACTTCACATGAAACTGCTATATATAAAAAAAAAAAAAATGCGATGAAGTCGTGAACATTCGCTAGGCCTTAGTATCTTAATGTTAGAAATAGGAAGAAATCAGCGCATTTTGTTGCCGCGTATAACGAAAGTCATGCTTCCCGGCTATCGTAAATATAAAATCGCAAATAAAGAAACAAATTGTAAATATTTTAAACTACGTTCCAAAATTAAAATGTCTATTGGTTTATAGACAGACAAATCTAGAAAATCGCAACGCTTGAAGATTCTGGAGTGTTTATATGTAATTTTATTTTTATTTTATTTTATTTTATTAATAGCAAGATACACAACAGGTAACCATTAACAGTGTATCTGAGATCAGATCAATAAACATAATAACAATAATATGAAATCCAACAGGACGATAAACATTGATATAGATTCAAACAATAAAAGCATATGTACAAAAGAGGATTGTATTAAGTTAAGTTACCGGTAAAACAAGTAATAATTAATCCGTTAGAGAATAGAAAAATAATATAACAAATAATAAGCTACAATAATTAGATGTGAGCTAGTCACTTTGCAGTTTAAGAGAAGAGGCAAACTTGTGGATGGAGTTCATCAGTGATTGGGAGTTGTCAAAGAAGTCAATGAGAGAGTCATTTGCTGATTCTGTTCAGTGGACTGAACTTCATAAAGTCCGTGTTGGCAGAGTCAAGGCGAAACGGTGTAAGGTTCCTGACTTGTCTACAGGGAGCATTGAAGTTTATTTTACTCAGGATATCAGATGCTTCATAAATTCCAGTGATTACTTTGGCTAGAAGGGCGATGTCGGCAATGTTTCTATCAATAGTTAATTATTAATGACGGAATGGATCAGAATAGCATCTCTATATGTGAAGCATTTCTTAACAATTTTCGGATCGATTACACTTAATAGCAATCCATTCCTTCGAATGCCTGCAGCGCTGATACACTTCAATCCTGATCCTTGTTAAGGTAACAGGAATGAACAGTTACGTTACGCCAGAATGCTCAAGTGTGTACAAATTTTCAAAGATCTGTGAGTAACAACGATAAAAATCTGTAGATGTCTCACTTTGGTTGTAGAGGTTCTGGGTAATTTAGGAGAGATGTTTAAGTCTGATCTGTCATGGATGTATGAAACTGTATATGCTGTATTTTTTTTTTGAAAATACAGCATATACAGTACATTATATTCTCAAAACTAACCTTGGTTAGTTAGTTAGTTATTTGGTTTTTAGGAGCATTAGCAACTAAGGTTATATTGCTCCGGGGATATGCGATGGTCATTCCCTGACCTTTCCGCATCCTCCGTATTTGGTGGGCACGGGCTCGAACCAAAAGTAACCTTGGGATTAACCGCTGAATTTGGAAAAACATCAACCATACGCGCCTCGACGTGTCAGGAATACGCACACGAGCAGCTCGAAAAAGCAACTGCTTTAATGCTAAAAGTAAGCAAAACCAAGGCCGGATTTAAACTTGTTGTGGCTTCAAGGTATAACATGTATGAGGCCCTTCTTTCTTACAGTTCACCTGTGACAATAGTAAAAAAGGATTTTTTAAGATGGAGGGAGGCCCTAAGCTGTAACTTGTTTAGTTGATATTTAAATCCAGCCCTGAGAACAACGAAATACAGACGAATGAGGCGTAGAGCTCTGAGACGACAAACGGGGAGCCAATATAGGATGCCATGGTATGTAGATTACTGCCCTATCGGGTCGAGTATCCTAGAAAACACGCGGACTACCCACAACACGGGTCCAGTTGAGGTTAGGGTCTTTAATTAATTTTGCGGTTCGCGGTCGATTGTAAAGACATCTTTACATCATATCGTAATTCTTCTAAGTTTCTCTGGCTACAGAGAGAGAATGGGCATTCCCATTTTGGAATACAGAATTTGAAATATTTCGAGAAATTCCTTTATTTCCTATTAAATGGAAAGCATATGTTTCAAGGAAACCAAAATTCAAGAACTGGCTGAACTATCAATATGATAATTCTGCCAATTCTTGAATAAGCATCAATCCTTTAAGAAACCATCACACAGCTTGGAGAAGAATGGGGGGGAAAAAAAGAAAAGTGGGTACGGTACAAAACATTTTGAATGACTCCATTCCAACAAATTCACTACTTTCGTGGGTACTAACTCTTTTTTAAACTAACTGCTCCTCTGATTACTCAAAGAAACAGGGGCGATATACATTAATATAAAATATATCTAATAATCATGGAAAACCCAGCATACTGCAGAATTATCTGAGAAGGTATAGCTCAACAATACGAAAAACAGATACATCCAAGGCACGTGCCTCGTAAACTAAATTTATGAAAGTAAATCGTAATTAACAGGCTTTAATTATGATTTTTTTTCTCACCTAATAATATTTATTTGTTTATCTTCCCCTATTCTAAGTACTGTATTAAAGGCTGTCGTTGGTTTCGCTCAATGACACCATTCTACGTCTCTTTTAGAAAGCAAGTTTCGAGAAATCAGAATTTCAGTAAAGATAAGAGGATTGCGGCACGAAAAAAAAAAAAAAAAAAAAAAAAAAAAGCAGCAAAGAAAAGCTTCCTTCCGTCCTCTCTCAATTTAATATCGTTATCCTTTCTCTTAAACTGTCAAGTAACCTCGGTTCAGCTCAGAATAACTGCCTAACATAGAAGTAGCAATTATCGTTTTAGGAAAATGGCTCATCAGATGACTTAGCCCAGCAAACAATAAGACGGCATCACGAGCGTGAGAAGGGGAGTGAGGGTGCACTGGATGCAACGCACCCAGGCCTCATCAGAGGAGGCCCTAAAAACGTTTCTTAAATGTTTATGACATAGCTACAATGAAAAGAAGACCCAAAACCTGGGGTCTTCTTGAACATGAACCTGGACCACAGAATATACCGTTCACGGTGCTGGACACCGTCATTCTCTCAAAAAGTTGATATTTAACTTCAGTGGTATCACAGCTAGTCACTGACACTGGCTCATTATCATCATGTGTCTTGATAAATACGTGTTACTTGTCTCAAGTATGATATGCAGTACTTCACTACAATCTGCAGGGGACTGTGTAAATTACCTGCATGCACTATAGTGTGAATGTGTCGTGATATTTAAGTGCCTTTACGAACAATCACGTGTGGTACCACACTCAAAGTAGTGGAGAACAAAAAAAAAAAAAAAAAGACCTAGAGATAATTGTACAATCCGACATTCTCTGAGCAATGCAGATAGGCTGCTATGACAGCTCATAGTTCTGTCAATGATAAACAAGAATTCTGCCAGAAGGGACCTCTTTGTCCCTTCTGATTACCCTGTTGTATATGGTAATGGTTACACGCACCTTAAGTACAAACAGGTCTGGAAGGATGATCTACTGTAACGAGTGCAGAGAGGAGCAACAAAATCAGTCAAGTACACAAAAGGGTATCCTTCCTATAAAAGACTTCAGTTCTGCAAATTGCAGCGCTTGAAAACTAGGCACTTAGTAGGAGACCTGATTAAAGGGTTTAAGGCTTTAAATTAAACCAGTAAACTAAATTCTGATAGCATCCTTAGTCTTTCTCGAATGATACACATCCTTTCTCGAATTGAAAAAGGATTGTTGTAGAGTAGAAGTGCGAAAAGAGAATCTTCCAGCCAGAGAGTAATTGATTTTTGGAACAAACATCTAGTGTTGTGAAAGTGGGTAGTATAAATAAATTTAAGGAAAGACAAAACTATTGGCGGGATGGACATGGACAGATGGTAAGTTTTTTTGCTGATGCTGTATAAGCTCACTTCATTGTATAATTTACCACTACTAATACTGATCTCTTGTTAAAGTCAACTTTTGCTTCTTATAATATATATATTTACAGCTATTGTAAAAATGATTCAATACATAAACTCAAGAAGGGCATTACGTGGAAATACTACTATTAAGTTTAATAAAATACACTTTATCAAATATTTAATGGTACGAAAAGGACAAACTGATACAGATTTTGGGTTGAATTGTATTAATTTTTCTTTTTCATAGTAACACTAATTAAATATTTCAAATCACGTATTTTATTAAAGATTTTTTACTTAGTTCAATTTCTGTGCAAACTGCTAAACACCGTCGCTTTATTTATTAAATGATGGTACGTACATATCCACAATATCGCTGTCCCAGTATGAAAATGTAATTTTTAGAATGAATAAACGAAAATGAACAGCACATCGGGCAGTTAACTGCCCGATTGAGCTGCTGATTTACATGGCCATATTTGAACTGTGCGTGTCACTGTTGCAAAACAAGAAAATTAACTCTCCCTTTTGCCATATACGTACACTCCTTTCTTACTTTTCAGAATAAAAAGAGAAACTTCTAAGAATTCCTTTAAAATGTTTTTTAAAAGTTGATATTTTACTTACTTTTCAGAATAAAAAGAGAAACTAAGAATTGTTTTAAAATGTTTCTTTTAAAAGTTTGATATTTTTAAACGGAGCAGTAATCTATAAAGATAACGGTAAGTGTATACAGTACTCCTTTACGCAGAAGCTACCAAACCAAATCCCATAGGAATGGGTGGATACGTGACATCGTTCTTATTTAAGTATATAGTGGAGCTTTTCGTTATGAAACTAGGCCATTCCTTATTACCAAAACAGTACCAAAACTCCCCGACTTACGTAAGAGTTGCATTCCACGGAACGCTACGTAAGTTGGAATTTTCCCCATGCTTGCGCAGCACTCGCTGAATTCATTGAATCAAAAAAGAAATGTTCGACGAACAAGTAAATAGAACTATTTATTCAATTTTTTTTTTATTTCATGCGCAGGAAAAATTACAAAAAAGCGTGCAATTTAAAAAAATTTCAAATTTATAAAATTACAAAAAAAAAGAGACAGGCATAATGTCAGTAAGTTTTACTTCTCAAGTATCATTGCCAAAATCGACGTCTTCAGCTGATAAGTACGCCGCTGCGGAGGTTGAGGGCTGTGGAGATTTAGAAGGGGTCGGCTACTCAACCTTACGAAAGAACATATTAATGGATGACCGGATGGTGGCTTTTTTCTTTTCATCATAGATTTCTTTGTAGCAAGCAAGCAAGTACAGTATATCATTCACTCCTCTGTTAACTTTTATGAATCGTTCGCTGTCAGGATCCACTTTCTCAAACTTCGCCATTGCCGATGCAATTTCGCGAAATGCCATTGCGATCTCTCTCTCTCTCTCTCTCTCTCTCTCTCTCTCTCTCTCTCTCTGGTGATGAAGCGTCTCGGCTCCTCATTTGGTTCATCTTGAGCTTCGTAAGCATTTTTTTTTCTTTCACTTTCGCTGCCTGCAAGTCAATAAGTTATTCGTTAGATAATTCCTTCTCTTCTTCCTCTATTAAATCCTCCACGTCTTTGGCATCAACCTCCAATTGAAGTAGTTCTGCAACCTTTACAATCTTATCTGTAACCTCTTCATATGATTCGTCTTTTTAAAATCCTTCGAAGCCTTTTACGTGCCGTGGGCATATTTTCTTCCATGCACCATTTAAACAACTTTTAGTAATTTTCCCCCAGGCCTTATTAATGTTTAAGATGGCGTGGTAAATATTGTAAGATTTCCAAGTCTCTTAAAATAAAATTTTTCTCATCGTCTACTGCAGACAATGCCTGGGCAAATGTTGTGTGTAAACAGTATGCTTTTAATTCGAAATAACACCCTTATCCATAGGTTGGATGAGTGAAGTCGAAGTCGTGTTTGGCGGTAGAAATATGACTCACGTTCTAATTGAAATCATCCAGATGCATAGGATGTCCAGGAACATTATCTAATAGAAACAAAATCTTGAAAGGAACGTCGTTGTCTTTACAATATTTTTCAACCTCGGGAATGAAGCAGCATTTAAATCAATCCTCAAAGAGAGATATTGTTATCCATGCTCTCTGGTTCGATCGGAAATGCACGGGTAGGGTGGCTTTATTGATGCCTTTAAATGCACGAGGATTTCCAGAATGGTACACAAGCAGTGGTTTTAATCTGTAATCTCCCTCTGCATTAGCCCCAAGCAAGAGCATGGCCATATCTTTTGACGCCTTGAAACTGGCATTGTAATTTCCTCTTTGGCAATGTACGTTAGATCCTGCATTTTTTTCCAATACAGAGCAGTCACGTCAACGTTAAAAATTTGCTGCTTTGAATAGCCGTCTTCATCAATTATTTTTTCGAACACATCACAAAATTTCTCTGCAGCTGCAGAATCGGCACTGGCGACTTCACCGCCTACTTTAACGTAGTGGAAACCAGCCGTTTCTTGCCACGAACTTGGCTTGGAGTTCGCCGTACTTATCGTTAATATCATCATAAATACTTGTTGCTTTTGTTCGAATGGTCATTAGACTCAGGGGCACGCGATTCTGAATCTGATTTTCCATCCATATTATTATTAACAGCTGTTCTATCTTCGATATAGCACCTGAACGTTGTTTTGTGATTACTGTTCATCTTAAGTGCGTTCACTGTTGAAGCAACGAGACATAATTCCCTTGCAATAGATGGGAAACTTTGTTGTCCTGCTTCGTACTTCTTAATCATTTTCATCTTCATTTCTAAATCAATTTTGTTTCGTCTCCTGGCATTACAACCACTTGCCCTTTTCGTTGGTCGCTTTCCCTTCCACCATTGTAATACGTAAATAGGAATGAAGAGAAGTTTCTGAAAATTTGTTTTTTATATGTTTGAAATTTCAGTGAAGGGGAACACATTTCACTATAATGGCGTAAAAACCCACACAATTGCAGTTATCGGGATTATTGCAAATGCAAAAAGATCGAGTTTACTACCCGTTTATAATTAGATGCACTAACAGAAAAGCCCAATAAACCGGAAAGTGCAAATTGTTTTTGTTTTATGGTCGTGACCTCCAGAAACGAGCTTTAGAAAAATATCACGAAGGCGTTTAAAATTGATTCTTATAATGGGAACGGTGAAAGGTTAACGCAATTTCCATTATAAATATGACCTTTTAGAGAGATAACAGCTTAGTAATATAGCGAAATTTTCAACTTCCAAGGACTTGGAACGAATTACAAACAAAAAACAATGTGTTATTGGGTTCACATAACGATATTTTCACGATACCTGCATTTATTCCTACGGGATGCAAAATAAGTTTGCAGCGGCCGGCAAAAACTCACGTAAAGTCGAATTTCCGTAAGTCGGGGAGTTCCTGTACTGTATTGAAAATTAGTTTCTTCTGAAAACAACACCTCAAATATGGAAACGCGTTCGTTCTAAGAAACTCCAAAGTTTGCTTTACAAAAACTCAAAAAAGTAAACAGGAAAAATTAACTCCCAAAGAAATGCATAAACTGTGTTCGTCTGGAAGATGGACAAATTCGTGGGTTTTAAAAGATAAGCAACAAATATCTACGTAAATATACATAATAAATTGTAAATATATTTGTATTCATTCACATCTTTCTAACCCTAAGCACGTGCCTTTAATTCAAATTTAGGATTTTATACTTAGCCTATGAGTCGACCTTACAATTTTTGACGATTTTTTTAGCGTTTCGAAAGTCGACTTATAATATGGCTGATAATAATAAATAAATAATAAGCCGGAATAGCAGTAATTATAATACGTTCCTGTTCTGAACTACAAAACGTTAACTGCTGTTTAGTTTCACACCGCATCAGCAGCTTACGCCACATTGCGTTATATGTACTGTACACGTGTTTGCATTGGTCGATTTGCATGTTATGCTGGCCCAGAATAAAAGGTTAAACCCTAATTCCTCCGCCTGCGATTGCCTAAATACTGTATAGCCTTGACTGAAGAGGCCTAAAATTCTTGAAAGCTTCTTCAATCAAGGGATTTCGGTCTCCAACGGAATTCGAACCAATGTTTTTCCTAACCAATGGAGAAACTACAATACCTTCTGGAGGATTACAAACATTATGTTATATTAGAACTGTCGATACTGTAGAGATTTTTAAATTAATATATTCAAGCTTTAACAACCGTTTACAAACACAAGCATGATTCAACAAATATTTATGTGCGACGCAAGTGTTGGTACAAGTAAGGTGACGTAACGCTGTAGTTTCGCGTGCAGTTTTTGGTATGCCATTTATTTCTATCGATTTAATTCTGATTATATAGTGCTAGTATGCACGAAATATCTCATAAATATTTACGATGATGAATTCTTGTGACAGCTAATCTCAGCCACATACTACTGTGTATCAGTATGCATGAAAATGCAGGTTAAACGGATATGGAGATACGGAAGGAACTGATTTCAAGTCGGACGAAAATGGTTAAAATATGTTTAATTGTTATCTAGTAAAATCATTCTATGCAAACAAAACAAACAACACGCTGCTAATCTTTTGTAAACTCTAATTTATCGGTGTAACATCCATGACGTCTTGTGTAATTTTTCAATAGAGTATGATCACTGATTCGACAAAATTTAAGAATTACTTAAGCTGGTGTGTTTGATGTGGATACTGAGGCGACTAGAGCCATCAGGGGTCACTATTATCTGTCTACTGCGTGGATTACTGTTAAAAATACTAAACTTACCCATCAGAGACTAGCTAACTATAGGCCCCATGAAAAGTTGGAGAGGATCGAATCGCGGAGCTTTTTTGGCAACGGTATGGTAAGACTTATGCTAACCAGGATTTTGTGATGCTGTATCAGTTTAATTATCCTACTGGTTAGATTGATTAACAACTGCCACTTACTAGCTTTATCTTTCATTATGCAACATAAGATTTCATAAAATTTGATTACTTAATTATTAGCCTTCAAATTACACACTAATTAATTTAACCAATTGTTGTATTAGGTATAGTAAAATGTGAAGTTGTTGGTTTATATATGCAGCAGCAATGCAGGCCATACTGCGCCATTGTATAGCGTGTGTGTTCACGGCCGATTTGCATGTTGTACACGCTGAAAAACCCGGATCAACTTAAGTAGAAATCCTTACTCCTTCTGCCTGAGATTGGTTCAGTAAGCCAAAAATGAAGAGGTCCTTCGAAATTCTGTGTGATCAGGCTTGCTTGGATTATCTTATGTTCAAAAAACAATAAAAAACGCGTACATAAAGCATGATGGCTCAACTTAACGCGCAACCAAAGAAATTTTCGATAGCTCTTCAGCCAATGAGATTTGGGCCAAGATGCCAACAACAGACCCCCCAATTATATTTTCAACATTTTGAAATCCAAAAGGGACACCAACTTCTTCAGAATTAAATACTGATTTCGGGTATATAACATACTGATATTAATTACAGCCCAATGACTGATAGTTACTCTTACTAATATAATATTAAAAATAGCAAGAGTTTATTTTTAAAGTAATTCACCTTATTTCAGATGCAGCTGCTACTATTTTTGATATTAGAGCAGCATATAACCCCAGGGGCTTACATCTGGTGATTATGGCCTTGACAAAAACCCAGGGTCCTGAGCTGAATATCATTAACCTTCTCTTTCTTGGTGATTCACCTCTCTCTCTCTCTCTCTCTCTCGGCGTAACTCGGGAAATTTTTTTGGCCGATGCAGCATAAGCCTCAGGATCCTTGCATCTATGGCTAATAATATAACATAATAAGGTTGGGAATTTTTAAAAATATTTTGTGTAATATATAATATTTAAAAAACAAGTGTAAGTGTTATGCGAACTTTATGCATTTATTTGATCAGTTTGTTTGTCAGTTACAAATGTTTGTGTTTGATCAAGTCACTTTACCTTTTATTATTATCAGCCATATGGTGCAAGGAAGCCTGAGGCTTATGCTGCACCAGTCAAAAAAGAGGGAGAGAGAAAAGCAGAAGGGATTCGCCAAGAAAGAGAAGAATGATGATGATATCCAGCTCAGAAAATTAATATATCTGGTGAGTATGGGCTTGGCACACCAGCCCTGGGTGTGCCAAGCCCATACTCACCAGATATGAGCCCCCGGGGTGATTTTTTTGATACTTCAATATCACAACTATGTAATAAACATTACGAGTAATACTGACCTTCACTAGTCAGTTTTACTCAAGGTTCTCAGTTCAAGTGGCTGGAGGCGGTATAATGGTAAGGGATATGTTCTGTTGGTACGGACTGAATCCGCTGAAACCGTTAGAAAGTCGTGTTACCTCCAATAAACATTTTTCTGTCGTATCAGACCACCTTCTCCCTGCAATTCTTCATTTTTACCAGAAATGCAATGGATTCTTTCACGGCGCCAACGGAACTATTCACTGTGCAAAAATTGTATCTGAATGGTTCGAGGAACGTAACCAAAATTTCCCACATCTACCCTGACCTGGATCCCAATTGGATCTAGATCTGGATCCAATTGAGAAGGTCTGAAATATACTGGAAAAGGCAGTTCGGCTTAGTAGTTTCTATCGACTACAATACAACTGCTGACAAATATCCTGATGGAAGAATAGTCAAATCTGGAGCTTCTCTCTCTCACTGAGTGGAACCAATATGCACGAGTTGCTTAAAATTGTTACGATGTGTGCTATATAAATGTGGATTGTTTTTTGGAGTTCTTTAAATTATTTTCCATAGGAAATAATTTAAAGAAGTGATATCAGGAAATTGCGAGGACACAAGTTGCTTGAAATAAAATACCGCACATCGTAACAATTTTAAGCATCAAAGCAATGCATGCATATTGGTTCTTAGCACATTGGTTGTCGAATGGTAGTTTGGTTAATATGTAAAAAAGTAATTATTATTACTACTTAGTCACATGGTTCAAGGAAGCCTGAGGCTTGATGCACCAGCCAAAAAAATTAGAGTTACCGAGAGAGAGAGAGAGAGAGAGAGAGAGAGAGAGAGAGAGAGAGAGAGAGAAGGATCTTGCCAAGAAAGAGAAGAATAATGATAACCAGATCAGGACCCTGGGTATGCCAAGCCCATACCAAATGTGATCCCCTGAGGTCTCTTTATAATATCAGTGTAATTACACCATAGATAACTCTTAAATTAAAAAAACTACGATAGTAGTGTAAAAAGGGCATCATTTTATCTGTATCTCATATTGTACACCTTCACAACGAGTTGCCATGTGTTGCATTACCTCAAATAAGCAACGCTTCACTAAAAGAGAAGACTATTGTTACTTATTCTCAGTGGGCACTACCACCCAGATGGCACCGTTTCAAGGCTTGTTTGTATATGTGTGGGATAATAACTCTACTATCCACTTGTCCCTATTAGACTTAGAAAAGAAAAAAGTAGAGGGAAAGTTATAGTAGGATTGGAAGAAGAAAAGAAACGGTGTAGAAGATTGAAAGGGACAGTAACTCCTTCAACTCGCATCACTCAAAAACTCAAATTCCTCGGCAACACTTCCCCAGTATAGAAGACTGTTGTTACCTATTCTCGGAAACTCCGTATATATCAGGCTCCCCTGGTGACTGTTTCAAGGCTAGTTGGCCTCTCATCAGTGGGTGGGCAGGTACCCTGTATTGCAGACATGACAACCACTCGTGAAGATAATCCCACAATATGAGAGATGCCAAAAGTTGTACATGATAATGTTTAAGTCAAACTAAATGCAACAAGGCATCATATGTTCAAGAGTAACCCCAGAGAAACGTACCAACTGTGTGGTACTACACTTAAGGTGATAAAAAATGAAAAAGACCTGGGAGTAATTGTGCAGTCAGATATGAAGTTTTCTGAGCAATGCAGACAGGCTGCCAGGGCAGGTCATGGGGTGTTGTCAATGATATATAGGAATTTTGCTAGCAGGGAGAAAGAGGTGATTGTCCCTCTGTATAAGGCAATGGTCAGGCCATGCCTTGAGTACTGCGTACAGGTCTGGAGGCTTCATTTTAGGAAGGATGTAGATTTACTTGAGCATGTACAGAGAAGGGCAACAAGATTGGTGAGGGGAATGAAGGGATCCTCTTACCAAGAGAGGCTTAAGTTCTGCAAACTGCAGTGGCTGGAGACTAGGCACCTGCGCGGTGATCTGATTGAGGTATAAGGCCTTGAATGGGTTGAGCATGCTGAATTCTGATGGGATCCTTCCACTTGTTCAGATTACGAACCTAAGGGGACATAAATTCAAATTAAGAAAAGACAGATGTAGAATAGATGTGCAGAAATTTGCCTTTAGCCAGTGGGTAGTTAATTGCTGGAACAAACTTCCATCTGTCGTTGTGGAAGTTGACAGGTTAAATAAATTTAAGGAGGAACTGGACAGGCATTTGGAGGGAATGGTGTTTTTTTTTTTTTTTTTTTTTTTTTGGCTGATGCTGCATAAGCTCATACACTTGCTTTCTTGCATCACATGCCACTACTACCTGTCGCACATTTTAAATTTTGTTTTGCAATGAAACAAGTTTAAGCCTTGTAAAAAGGAGATTCGATCTTAATAACCATTATGGCATGCTGCAATGCTGCAGCTACTGAAAAACTGGCTAACAGACAACCCAGTTGTAAATTGTTATACCAACGGGGTACCTATCCATTCACTGATGAGAGGCAAAATAGCCCTGAAATGGACGTCTGCGTAGTGGCGGTGCCCACTGAAAATAAGTAACAGTAGTCTTCTCTATTGAGGAAGCGTTACTTATTTGAGCTATAATGAAATAGGCAAACTTGTGAAGGAATTCATATGAGATGCTACATGATGATGCCACTGCACAACTTCGGTTGGGTTACTGTGTATAGAAATGATGCCAATGCATTAACTTATATGACAGCAAATTCTTCCTGCAGTCTGAGGCTTCTAGTCCCTAAATCCCAAACACTGAGTTTATCATTATATTTCTGTACAAATGTGAAAGAGAAAATGTGTGAATGTTTATTTGCTTAGTGACACCAATATCAATTTCTTAAATAAAGTTGAAACTTCATCGATTTATATAAGCAATATAAAAACCACTTATAACAAATGATGGCGAATAAATAAAAATTTTGTTCTATCTGTTCTCAAAAGAATTTTCGTTATAATGATGCAGGACACAAACTGCCTCCTTGCACTGACATCTTTATTTACAATTCTGTTAAGGCACTTTTTTTTGTAATTCACAAAAGGGTTGTGACCCTGTTTATGCACTGCTGATTTATAGAAATGGAATAATCACCTCTTTGTCTTCACTGGCACAGTTTCTGCATTTTACCATTTGCTGTTCTGGCAACTTGTCTATGCTAACAAGAGAACTTTATGTCAAACTGTTATTATTCCCAAGTCCCTTTCACTTGAAACTACCTTCAAATTCATTGTTTTCGAGTAGCACATGTAATACTAATCCTGCCTACAAAAAAGAAATCGGCATCATAACTTAAAATTAGCAAAATAATATGAAATTTTAAAGATTTTTAATAATACAGGGTACTAAAAAGGGTTTAGAGCTGAAAGCCTCAGACTACAGGAAATTCACTAGATGAACAAGTTAGTGCAAAGCATCATTTTAGTTCGTAGTAAATCATTGAAGTGGGTGAAATGGCATTGATTTTGTTATGCCTCATATTGTGAATGCTTTCATGAGTTGCCTGTTATTGCACTACCTCGAATAAGCAACACTTCTCCTGTAGAAAAGACTAATGTTATTTATTCTCAGCAGATACCACCAACCAGATGGTACCATTTCGAAACTTGTTGGCCTCTCATCAGTGAGTGGGTAGGCACCCCATTGATACTGCCGAGAATAAGTAATATTAGTCTTCTCTACTGGGGAAAGCGTTGCTTATTTTAGGTAGTGCAAGAACAGGCAACTCATTGTGAAGGCATTCACAATATGAGAGGTAATACAAGGTTTAAAGATGGTTATGTACATGCTAATATAAGCTTGTAGGAACAGTTTAATGAACCTAAGATTCTTACATGTTGTTTGAAGGTAGTCATGACATAGGTACCAAAGTAAGAGAATGTACATCAGTATCTGATTTGTTCCACAAAATATTTAAAAACAGAAATCAAGGACTTTCTATAATCTGCTGCAGTAATACATATGACAATTGTCTGCATGTACATGGAACAACCTAAAAAAATTTCAGTAAAAAAATCAATTAAATTAATATTTAAGACTGAATTAGCAGGCTTCCTTGTACCATATGGCTAATAATAATAATAATCACCCTTTGACCCCCCCCTTTGTAAATTGAGGATACATTCACACATTTCCAGTCCACAACAGGGACTTCTCCTGAATCCAAAGATGCTCTCATAATTATGGCTAAGGGTTTGTTTACCTCCTTGGCTACCTCCCTTAATATAATTGGATAGATCCATTCATCCCAGGTGTATTTTTTTATGTTTAACTATAAAAATATTTCTCACTTCCACATTCCTCTCAACTATTACAAAATCATTTAGCTCGCTGTCAGAGTTTGATAAATTTCTGCCATCCACTTCCCTAAAGAATTACTCATGAGTGAATGTAGATGCAAAATACTCATTCAGTTTGTCAGCAACCTGAGCAGGTTCATCAACAGTAAAACCATTGATATCAAGTGTACCAATGTGATTCTTCTCCTTCCTTCTAGTGTTTACATAATTAAAGAAGTCCTTGCTGTTTTTCTTTGCATCCTTTGCCAAAGATTCTTTATAAAATTCCTTGGACTTGCTTGACCTCCTCTGTGACTTGATTGAAGACTAGTTTTCATCTATCACAGGCTTGTGAATCCGCTGATAATTTATATGCATTCCATGCATTTTTCTTCTGTGCCATGTGTCTCATTAGATCATCTGATATCCATTTAGGTCTAAGCCTTGAACAGTATTTCTTTGTTGGTATGAAAAGCCTAGTAGCTTCTATGATTATTTCCCTGAATGTTTCCCATTTATTTGTTGTTGTAACATCATTAGTTGGTCCTACTGTATAGAATTTAAAAACGGTCTGAAATCACTGTAGTCTCCTTCACAAAAGCAAAAACCCTTTCCTTTATCCTTGATGGTAGTTACACCTTTAAGAAAATGCCACGTCAGTACACTGTGATCACTTCCACCTAGTGGTTCTTTTTCCTGCAAATTCTTAACATATGAAGAATCAGTTCTGATAATAAAATCAAGAATATTGATATCTATTGTTGCCTCTGTAGCATGCTGTTGTAGAAAATGGTGATCCAATAAGTCCCAAAAGTCTTGCTAGTGTTTATATGAGCAACCCACAAGTTCCAGTCAATATCTGAAAAGTTGAAATCCCCCATTATAAGCCAATCTGATTTACTGGCCCACTATTTCTCTATATACTTGTTCATTGTACGTATCACAGTCATTAGGCCTATAACACACTTTCCTACTGTGATTTCTATGTTTCCAGTGCTTATTTCACCAAACTGACTCAATGCTGCAAGGGCCAACCATGTCAATTGTATACACTGCCTTAGTTTTTATGTGCTTCTTAACCAAGAGCATAACTCCTCCCCCCCACCTATCCTGTTTGTCATATCTGTAAACGTACTCCCCATATTCAAATTCTGCATTCCTTATATCTGAGTGACACCATGTCGCTGATATCCACACAATACCTGCATTTGATGACGATAAACACTTCCAATTAATCATATTTATTTACTATGTTCCAAGCATTGGTGTATGTGTAAGTATACATGCACCTGTTCTTACTCTTAGTTACCCTAACACAGCCCATGTATTTCCTTGTTCCAAGATAACTCACAGCAGGCCTTGAAATCTCTAGTACTTTGCTTTCTGGGCTGCTGCACATTCCAACAGAAGTAATGCAAGACTCACTTTCATCTCTGCCTGCAGTTATTGCTATTCTATTAGTCTGTACATCGACCCAAATATTTCTGTCCCCCTAATGCAGTACCTTGCATTTGCCAATGTTAAACTTCAATTACCACTTCTTAGCCCATCTGCTTAATTTTTATTGATCTTCTTGCAGTAGCATACCCTGAATACTGCCATCAACCATCCTGCTAACCTTACTATCATCTGCAAAGTTATTAAGCCTGATATTCCTTCATCAATATTATTAATAAATATAGAAAACAACAATGAGCTCACACTGACTGGGGAATTCCACTAATAACAGAATACCAAAGAGAACAGTGCCAATTAATAACTATTCCTTGTCCTTTCCCACTCAACCATTCCTT
Organism: Mastigoproctus giganteus; assembly: GCF_048544385.1. NCBI lineage: Eukaryota > Metazoa > Arthropoda > Arachnida > Uropygi > Thelyphonidae > Mastigoproctus > Mastigoproctus giganteus. The sequence goes on from NC_143585.1 coordinate 67,564,259, forward strand.
TATCCATAACAGTAACTTGCTCCTAATGCCCCAGTGCTCCAATTTGTACAGCAGTTTTATGAGGAACAGAGTCAAAAGCTTTCTAGAAATCTAAGTATATAATGTAGTAGTAGTAGTGGCATGTGATGCAAGAAAGCAAATGTATGAGCTTATGCAGCATCAGCCAAAAAAAAAAAAAAAAAACACACCATTCCCTCCAAATGCCTGTCCAGTTCCTCCTTAAATTTATTCAACCTATCAACTTCCACAACGACAGATGGAAGTTTGTTCCAGCAATTAACCACCCGCTGGCTAAAGGCAAATTTCCGCACATCTAATCTACATCTGTCTTTTCTTAATTTGAATTTATGCCCCCTTAGGTTCGTAATCTGAACAAGTGGAAGGATCCCATCAGAATTCAGCGTGCTGAACCCATTCAAGGCCTTATACACCTCAATCAGATCACCGCGCAGGTGCCTAGTCTCCAGCCACTGCAATTTGCAGAACTTAAGCCTCTCTTGATAAGAGGATCCCTTCATTCCCCTCACCAATCTTGTTGCCCTTCTCTGTACACGCTCAAGTAAATCTACATCCTTCCTAAAATGAGGCCTCCAGACCTGTACGCAGTACTCAAGGCGTGGCCTGACCATTGCCTTATACAGAGGGATAATCACCTCCTTTTCCCTGCTAGCAAAATTTCTATATATCATTGACAAAACCCTATGACCTGCCCTGGCAGCCTGTCTGCATTGCTCAGAAAACTTCATATCTGCCTGCACAATTACTCCCAGGTCTTTTTCATTTTCTACCACCTTAAGTGTAGTAACCACACAGTTGGTACGTTTCTCTGGGGTTACTTCTACCCATATGCAGTACTTTGCATTTATCAAGGTTAAACTTCAGTTGCCACTTCTTAGCCCATCTGCCCAAATTATCTAGATCCTGTTGCAGTAGCACACTGCCATTACTGTCATTAACAACCCTGCCAACCTTTGTATCATCTGGAAACTTCGACACTAAGCCTGATACACCTTCATCAATATCATTGATAAATATACAAAACAACAGTGGACCCAACACCGAACCCTGTGGGACTCCACTAATAACATTAGTCCAAGATTTGTTTTTGTTTTGACAAATGTCAAAATTTGTTTTTGTCATCCAACTTCTTTGTTATTGCATCAGATTGGTCAGACAAGATTGCTCCCTAAAAAAAATTCATGCTGTGACTGTAGTATGATTGCATTAATGTCCAGATGATCATGCATTTTTTCTTTAACTAGCAACTCCATAATCTTTTTTGGAACAGAAGTCGAGCTAACAGGTCTATAATTATTCATATCATCCTTTGATCCCTCTTTGTGAATTGGGGATACATTCACACATATGCAGTCCATAAGGACCTCACATGAATCCAAGGATGCTCTCCTACTTTGTATTTATCAGTATTAAACCTCAATTGCCATTTTTCATCCCAACTCCTTAGTTTATCTAGATATTCTTGAATTATTACCCTGATTGTCATTAATCATTGTGCCCACCATTGTATCTTCAGCAAACTTAAACACCAAACCTTCAATATCAATATCTAAAACAGTAAGATGGCATAACACAACCCTTTGGTATCCCACATCACATTAATTCAAGAGAGCAGTGACTTTTTATAACCACTCTTTGTCTTCTGCCACTTAATCTTCTCTTGATCCACAATAGGGACTCATTCCTAATGCCATTGCTCAATTATGCAATAATCGTATGTGGTTCACTTGAGTATTATATATATGATCATTATAATCATATATGTAGTATAATAATAAGCATAACTAAAATCTAAGTTCATGATGTCAAATTGCATCATTTCTCTTGCGATACCCTCACAGTAGCAAACCAAATTAATCAGGCATGATATCCCTCGCTTATCCACTATGTAATTATCATATGGATCTTACTACTAAGCTGAATTTGCACTGCTTCTTTAACTACCTACTCCTTTATTTTCTCTGGCACAGAGGATCAAAATTACCCACTTCACCCTTTGAATCACCCCTATGAATAAGAGATACAGTTGCATATCAACAATCTATAGGGACTTCTCCTGAATCTACAGATCAATTCATTATTAATGGTAAAGGATTAACACCTCTTTTGCAGCTTTTAATATAATTGGATAGGTTCCATCAACCTAGGATGCTTGTTCATTTTTAGCTGCAGCAGTTTCTCTTTCATCTTTCTCTCCATTATTATAAAATCATTTAACTCCCAAAAGTATTAGACAGACTTCTGCTAACCCTCATCTCTTAAAAAAATTCCCCATGTCTGAACACAGGTGCAAAAAATATCAGCAATCTATACAGAATCATCAATAGTTCTGCCACTTACATCCAGGGGAACAATGTGATTCATCCCTTTCCTTCTAGTATTAAAATATGCAAAGAATTCCTTCTACTTTTCTTTGCACCCTTATCCAAAGACATGCTTCAGCCTGCATATCCTCACTGAACAATTTGGTTACACACTAGTTTATATTTATTTTAAGATTCTCTACCGCCTGACAATTTATAATCAATTATATGCATTCTTCTTCTCTGCTACTAAGCTAATCAGTTCACCTGATATCCATTTTGGATGTTAATATATCTTAGTTAGCATAACAATATCTTTGGTATAAAAGTCTTAGTGACCTTTATGATTACTTCTATGTACATTTCCTGTTTGACATTTACATGTAACATTAGCTGGTTCCACTAAATGGAGTTTAAAAGTCTGAGCACATTATAATTACCTTTGTGAAAACAAAATCTCTTGAATAAATCACATATCAATACATTACGATCACTGCCAACTAGAGGTTCATTTACTTGAAGATTCTTACTACATGATCAATCACTGTTAATGATCAAAAATCAAGAATACTGCTTTCTCCTTCTTGCTTCTCTAACATGCTGGTGTACAAAAAGTTATACAACAAGAAATGTTCTACTGCTGAGTAAGTTTTCAACCTATGAATTAATATGAGCAAAATCAATTTGCCCCATAAGACATTCTGATTTGCTGGTACACTTTCTTTGTCTGTATAGTTGTTCATTATACTTTTCAGTTATTTAGTCTATAACAATTCTTACTCTTATCTTTGTTTTGGTATTAGCCATACAGCACAAGGAAACCATCAGCTTTTGCTGTGCTGGCCAAAAAAATAAAATAAAATAATAAAAAATAATTAAATAAATAACATAGCTTTAAAAATAGCAAAATTAATAATAAAAATAAAAGGTATTCCCACTTCATGTAAGTAACTAGCCAGCTGAACTTAGAATTTCCTCAAGCTGCCAGCCTCAGCACCCATGAGGGTAACTTATTCCAACAACCAACATTGATGGCTAGGGAAAATTTCCTATAATCCAGTTTAAATCTCTTTACCTCTGGAATCATTTTAACAATATTGGTATTAACAGCCCCAAAGCATATGCTCATAACTGTAAATGCATTATGTCTGTAGGAGTTCATGTGCACTGGTTGATTTGCATGTTGTACAGGCTGAAAAACCTGGAATAATAATTCACATGAGAACCCTACACTTACTGACAATTGTACTGCGATTGTACCTAAAATAATCAAAGAAATCAAAACCATTTTATAATGACTGACTGGCAAGGTAGAATATCAAACATTTTATTTTTTCACCATTCAGGAATGGGAAAAAATGTAAACGCATTTATAAAGAAAAATATTCGAAGGCATGGACATTTATCAAAACAAAACTTGATGACAGAGTCGAATAAACAATATGTTAAGTATTAAAGAGATATTAAAATAAAGAAAGCATGCAAGCAAAATTTCCACTGCAGGCAGGATCATAGAATGCCTTTTAAGAGCTTGGACACAAACAGAAAATTCTGCAGTTATACTACTGATTTATTTAGCCTCACTTTTAAAATTAATTTCTGGGGGGGGGGGGGGTTCATGCAAGTTCCTCATTTTTAATTGCTGGCTTTCTGGACTTTGCTATAAAGGACTTGTACAACAGCACTTTATTTTCTCATTCTACAATAAAGAGTATTTATTTTATTCTGCTGCCAACACAGAGCTGGCATCTGGATGTAATGGCTTCCATATTACCACATACATGAATGCAGGTTCTTCAAAAATCAATATACTGTGTATATATATATATATATATATATATATATTTTTTTTTTTTTTTTTTTTTAAATGTATAGAATTTCAGTTAAGAATTAAAATGCAAAGTTTTTCTTGTCCATTTTTCTTATTATCAGCAGTGTCAAATAATGCAAGGGAAACAAGCTTAGAGAGCATGAGCAAAATAAAATTTCCCACATCACCTGCTCATCCCTTTTTTCTACTTCTTCCATAAATTTATTCGAACCACCCACTTCCAGAACACTAGTTTGTTACTGCAATCAACTACCTGCTGGTTGAAAGAATTTCAGCACAACTGTTCTGTGACCTATGTATTCTCCCTCAAGCTAGCAGTTTTCCAACTCTCCTAACACTGCCTCAATAGCATCAGCAAATATTCTGATGCCCATACTTTATGCAAAGTTGGGGAATTCCCCCAAGTGCTGCTTGACATGGAATACTATACTGCTTCTACTTTAGCATTCCAATCCTTGTAAAAACATTCTTCTTAACAAGCACAGACCAAACTGAGAAAACTCCTAACTCATGAGCATTGCAGTCTCTCCAGAGTGGAAATAACTAACAAGGCTGTCATCATGTACTCCCTCCTCTCATGTCTGGGCAGAATTGTAGACAATTTCAAATTTAATCCTATACTAATTCATGACTTTTCTCAACATTGACCAGTACTTTTAAGTATATCCTCAGATCTCCTACTCTTGATATCATTAGTACAAACAACTATCACCTTTTGTGACTTTAAAAGTTGATAGCTGCTCTACAACACCATTAACTTTTGCCCTCTGGCAGACATACCCTGAACTAATTCCACATAACCTTTTTAAAAATTATATTTCCCAATTCCCTGCCAATAGTTACTTCCTGTGAGACCAGCACTATTTGCTTTGGAAGATTTGTTTATGTTGTGTGATATACAAGTGTAGTCTCCAGCACTGTGCTGGGTGGCTGGGCATGTGATGAGTCCCTCTTCTTAATTTCTTCAAGTGCATCAATCCTGTTCCTCAAGCCTTCATATAAGCGGAACAGAAACTTTCAGGTTATTTGGATATTAACTGCGACTTGTGGGTTGCTCGCTCAAAAACTAGCAAGACTTTTGCTGGTTTACTGGATGACCATTTTCTACAGCAACGTGTTACAGAGACAACAAGAGAGAGCAATATGCTTGATATGATTATCAGCAGTGATTCTTCATATATTAAGAATTTGCAGAAAAAAAGAATCACTATGTGTAAGTGATCATAGTGTACTGATGTGGCATTTAATTAAAGATGTAACTACCATCAAGGGTAAAGGAAAGAGTTTTTTTTCTTTCGTGAAGGAGATTACAGTGGTTTCAGACAGTTTTTAACTTCTATACAGTGGAACCAACTAACAATGTTACCAACAACAAATAAATGGGAAGCATTCAGAGAGGCTACTAGGCTTTTCATACCAACAAAGAAATAATCTTCAAGGCTTGAACCTAAATGGCTGTCAGATGATCTAATGAGACACAAGGCAGGAGGAATAAAAATGCATGAGATGCATATAAATTATACAGATACAGAAGCCTATGACATAAAAACTACGCTACAATCAAGTCACAAAGGAGGTTAGGCAAGCCAAAGCAGATTATGAAATATTTCTGGCAAGGTATGCAAAGAAAAACAGCAAAGACTTCTTTACTTATGTAACTGGTGCACTTGATAGCAATGGATTAACTGTTAATGATCCTGCTCACGTTACAGACAAACTGAATAGGTATTTTTCATCTACATTCACACATGAGGAACTCTTTAGGGAAGTAGATGCTAGAAGTTTATCAAATTCTAATAGGTAACTAAATTATTTTGTAATAATGTAAAGGAAAGTGCAAGAGAAATTGAAGTTAAACATGAAAAGGGCACCTTGAGATTGATGGGGTTCTATCCAATTATATTAAGGAAGGCAACAAATGAAGTAAGCAAACCCTTAGCCATAATTATAAGAGCATCTTTGGATCCGGGGGAGATCCCTGCAGACTGGAGATATGCAAATTTATCATAAATTCACAAGGGGGGGGTGATCAAAGGGTGATAAGAGTAATTACAGACCTGTTAGCTTTACTTCTATTCCAGGGAAAATAGTGGTCACTGGTTAAAGAAGTAATATAAGACCATCTAGACAGGAGTGCACTTATACTTCAGTCAGGTTCATTAAGGGGAAACTTGTCTGGCCAAACTGATTGGATACTATGATGTAGTAACAATGGAACTAGACAAAAAATTATTTTGATATCATATTCTTGGATTAAAAGAGGTTTTTTTTTTTTTTGATACTGTTGCACATAAAAGGCCACTGTACAAATTGGAGCAGTGTGGCATTAAGAGCATGTTACTGCTATGGATAAAGGGATGGCTGAATGGAAGAAGATAGTGGTTATCAATGATCACTGCTCTTCATGGACTAGTGTTATTAGTAGAATCGCACAGTGTTCAATGCTGGGCCCATTGTTGTTTTCAATATATATTAATGATACTGATGAGGGTATACCAGGCTTAATGTCTAAGTTTGCAATGATACAAAGGTTGTAGGGTGGTTAATGACCACTCTGTCAAGTGATCACGATAAGCTACTGCAACAAGATCTAAAAAATTAGGCAGATGGGCTGAGAAATGGCAACTGAAGTTTAACCATGACATATACAATCTACTGCATATGGGTAACAGTAATCCCAGAATAATGTACCAACTGTGTATTACTACACTCGTGTTAATGGAAAATGAAGGACCTGGGAGTAATTGTGCAGTCAGATATGAAATTCTGAGCAGTGCAGGTAGGCAACTAGGACAGCTCATGGGGGTTTTGTCAGTGGTATACAGGAACTTTGCTAGCAGGGATAAGGATGTTATTATCCCGTTTTATAAGGCAACTCTCAGGCCACATCTTGAGTACTGCATACAAGTCTGGAGGCCTCATTTTAGAAAGGATGAGGAACTGTTGGAATGGGTACAGAGAAGGGCAATGAGATTGGTGAGAAGAAAGGACTGCTCTTTGCTCTTACCAAGAAAGGCTTCAGTTTTGCAAATTGCAGCTTCTGGAGACTAGGCACTTGCAAGGTGATTTGACTGTTTATGGCTTTGAATTGCTTGACCAAATTCAATGCTGATGGGATTGTTCCTCTTGCTAAGACTATGCACATGAGGGGGCATAAATTCAAATCGAGGAAGGATTGCTGCAGAAGTTTGCCTTCAACCAAGAGTTGGTTGACTGCTGGAATAAGCTTCCATCCATTATTGTGGAAGTGGATAGTTTGAATAAATTCAAGAAGGAACTAGACAAACTATAGGAGGTGAAATGGAATTTTTTTTTTTTTTTTTTTATGTGAAACTTCTTTAGCGTGCTCCAGGCAGTTTTCAGATGGGAGTAATTTGCATTTGTGGATTGGCAAAAAACACAACAAAGTTGCAACAGTTGCCATAAGTAAACACATTACAGGCACTTCAAACAATCAACTATCATATTATGTTAAATGCCACAGTTCTCCAGTGCAATCACCAAAGTTAGGTACAGGTAGTAAGTAATTGGGAGGATGACCACCTGGAAATATCTGGTGCAGTTGACTTTTAAAGCCTTCCTTTCTTTCTTTTTTTTTCTTTTGTTAACCTGTGAAAAATATAGCCTGTACATAATATTCCTCCTATTTTCACTTATTAGAATCGCTGTTAATTGAATTAAAATTCAGTTCTTAAATATGATTATAATGATCGGCACTTATTACATATCATATAATGAACGGTATTTTGTTATGGAGTGTCCATCATAAAGTCATTTGATTGTACAGTGAACCAATCGTAAAGTGGGAGTCCACTGTACTGAGCGTTGTAAGGCATATAGCAAGTACATGTGTTATGCATCCGTGGATTTATAAAAATCACCAAGGAAATGTGACATGAAATGATTCTCCCCCCCCCACCAATTGTACCACTCCCTACCAGGCATGAGAGACACATGATCAAATCAGTACCCCTTACCACGAGTCATTCTCCACCATATTTAATAAATAAATTTTGAAAGAAAAAAAAAATAATTCAGTATGTTGAAGACCAAAAGTGAGCGTTATAAGGCATATAGAGCACATATACATGCCATGTGACCACCTCCATTGAGTACAAAGGAGAGATCTAAGCTATTTTGACAGCGGAAGGAATTACAGTGTGCGATGGAGTTGAACAAAGAAGCCGAAGAAGGTCCATCCACATCTTCAGAGCCTTATGCCTCCCCAGAAATGTTAGAAGTGAATTTTGGAAGGAGTCATGGAAGTTGATACTGCAAATGAAAATGATGACGAGTCCTCAAAGCCCAGTCATAAATGAAAAGCAAAGAAGCCAAAACCGACTGCCAGAAGCATTCAAGCAAATCTTTCAACTCATAGCAGACGTAATACACAGCAGTAGTAGCAGCAGCAACAGGATTTTAATAAACGCCAAAGCATCCACACAGTTTAAACTGTACATTCCTGGATAATGATTTCAGTTCAGGCTGTTCCATGTGTGATCAGCTTTGGTTCAAGGACGAGGTAAAGATTGTAGAAGCTCGAGATCACGCTCTTCTTCAAACAGCATTTCCATTTGAGGATGTAAGTCAAATGTCGGCATGTAACAGCTGTCGTGGCTCTCTCAAGAACAAAGTGATTCTGGTTCTATTGAAGTCAAACGGTTTTAAGTTGGTATTGATGTTTTTGGGCACAAGGGCAACTGGAGCCAAAATGTGCCTATTATATTATAATTTTATGTACTTAATCGGTTCGATTTTTGCATCATAGGAATTCATATATTCATATTTGCTTATAAAAGCTAAATAGCTGATTTAAATTCACATTATTTCCAATAATATGGATAAGTGATATAGGTTCTTGTAATCTTGACAGTGAATGGAAAGCACTTTTCTGATATGAGCATAATGCATATAATCTAGGAGTATATGTTTGACAGTAAGTGGCAATGAACAGTGCATGCATAGCAGTGGGTCATCCCCCATGAGCAGGTACATATGGGTTGAGTGTGTATGCCCTATGCATAATCTTGCTAGTACAACCTCTTCCTATCTGTTTTGCCTGTAGCTAGAATCAGTGTATATTACACTGCTAGCATTGTGGAAAGTGTTAATATTCTCTAAGGCTAATTTTTTTGCATATAATTCTGCGGTATAACTGCTACATTCAACTGGTAGTGATATGGAAACTGTAAAAGAAGAAGACGGCCACGGCACTAATGGCAGAGTCTGTTTTCGAACCATCTGTATATATTAGGGAACTTTGAGAATTGTTAAGTGCATGGCCTTTATGAAGTTGTTTAATACTTTTATTTTCAAGACATTTCTTACTCCACTGATGAAAATAGGTATCACAGTGAATGAGATTTACAGACCAGGGTGGATCAGCTACATAGGTCTCTTGATGTATGTTGTAAAATGGAATGTTCCAGGTATGCAATAAATCTTTTAGACGAATACCAGTGGGTCTATTTTCTGCCAGTTTGTTGTTGTAGAATGCAGTCCATTCAGGGTTGAAAAGCATTGGACAAAGAGAATAGGCTGGAAGACTGAATTTTGGTTGCATAATTAAGCAGCAGCATTTTCCTTCTAAGGTGAAGCAGAGGTTCATGTGCCTCTAAAAGGCTTTGGACAGGGGATGTTCTAAACTCTCCTAGAGCAGTTTGTAGGGCACTGTATTCGATACTGTTGAGTCGAGTCAGCGCACTTTTCCTAGCCATGTCATAGACAACAGAACCATAATCTAGACGAGACCTGATAAGGACACGATACAGATGTAGAAGAGTATATCTATCAGCACCCCATTTCATGGCAGAAACAGATCTGAGCATGTTAAGTTTCTTCAGACATACTGTTCGAAGGTATGCTATACGTCTGCAATTCTGCCCAGACACGATAGGAGGGATTATATGTTAAGAGCCTTGTGGATTAACTCAAGACTTGAAGGAATCTGCAAGGCTTTAGGGGATAAATTTCTATCAGCATGGCCCACACTTGTAGGTAGAAGGAATTTGTTTTGCAGAGACGGGATACACTTAAACAAAGGTGGTGCAAAAGTTTTTGCCAGTATTATTGAGGATACCTTAAAGGTTCAGGTAAACTGCTAGTTAGGGGGGGATGTGGGTAATACTGACACGCGTTTATCTGATAATATTGGTCAATGTAACTCTTGCGCATACCTTAAGAGTTCTTATCTGTTACCCCAACTGGACGTATTATCTAGATGTTCTGGGGGCAAAGACGTTTCATGTAAGCGGGTAGTTAATATCAGGGAAGAGAGCCTAAAAAACTTCAAGGGTTGTGTTAGGGTTGTTAAATGTACAAGAACAGTAAATCTTAATTGTTTATACAGTAACGTTAGAAGTGTCATCAATAATATGAGTGAATTCGAACTGCTGGTTAAATCAAGTAACGCGGACATAATAGGGCTTACAGAGACATGGTGCCACCCGGAAATTGGGGATGATGAGTTTCAGTACAGCTTGTATAATGTATTTAGGAAGGATAGGTTAGATAGAAGGGGTGGTGGGGTAATGCTTCTTATCAGAAGCAGCCTGAGTGCGACGATAGCTTTCCCGGATTCAGACATTTCACATGCTAGTATAGAGTCTGTATGGTGTGAGATAGTTGGAAACAAAGGTTAATTCGAGTAGGAGTAATTTACAGACCAGGTGATTGTGAAGATTATGACAAAAGCCTCTACATGCAAATGGAATGGGCAAGTAAGCATCAATGCCTTATTATGGGTGATTTCAATTTGCCTCTAATTGATTGGAGTAAATGGGAAGGAAACTCAACATGGGGAACAAAATTTTTAAATCAACTAGATGACTGTTATTTGTATCAACATGTCAGGGAAAGTACTAGAGAAAAGAATATCCTAGACCTCATCAACACACATGAATCAGATAACATAACAGGGCTGACAGTAGAGGAACCAGTAGCAGGAAGCGATCACGGAGTTCTACGGTGGATGATGACGAGAGAGGTAGCAGAAGTAAAAGGCAAAGGAATGGGTTTTAATTTCAGAAAAGGAAATTACGATGCCTTAAGGTACTACATGGCCTCTATTAACTGGGTAGATATCGCGCAGAGAACGAATACAATTGAACTGTGGTACGCTTTTAAAACATATCACAGATGCCTTGAATGCGTATATACCATTAAAAAAATACTCCACGAGAAGGGTTCCAAGTTGGATGAATAGTGAAGTTGCCACATTACTTGAGCAGAAAAAGGTGGCATGGAAAGGTTACAGAGCAATAAAAAGTACTGAAGCCTATAATAGCTACAAGGTGATGTGTAATAGAGCCACAGAAAAAGTTCGACAGGCAAAGGCAGTTTATGAGAAATCACTAGCAAACAGAGCAAAGAGGGGGGATAAAGAATTCTTCACATATATAAATGCCAAGAAGAGCAGGACAAACCAGATCGGACCTTTACGTAAGGGAAAGGGGATAGTAATAAATACACCAACTGCCGTTGCAGATGAACTCAACAGTTATTTTGCATAGATATTTACAAATGAAAAGCCTTTTGTGGCAATGGGAAATTGTGGGAGCGAAGTTAAAAAATATGTAATTAATGATATTGAAATTTCGTAAGATTATTTAATGAAAAAACTTTCGAGCCTACAGACTAGTAAGGCTCCTGGAGTTGATGGAATATACCCTATAATCTTAAGAGAGGCAGCAAGTGAGTGCATTGAACCATTGAGGCCAATTATGCGAGCATCACTAGACTATGGGGAGATTCCCTTGGATTGGAAAAGTGCAAATGTATCTCCCATACATAAGGGTGGCTCTAAAAGTGAAGTTGGAAATTATCGACCTGTCAGTCTGACTTCAGTAGTAGGGAAAATCATGGAGGCAATGATCAAGGGTGGAATTCAGGATCATTTGGATCGAATTGAAATTCTCAAGGATACTCAGCATGGTTTTGTAAAGGGAAAATCATGTTTAACAAATCTGGTTCGCTATTTCGAAAGGGTCACTCACGAGCTGGATTTAGGGAATAATTTCGACATTGTTTATTTAGATTTCAGCAAAGCTTTTGACTCAGTCCCACATGAGCGGTTGCTTTATAAGCTGGAACAGGTTGGAATCACTGGGAAAATCCTTAGATGGATAGAAGGATGGCTTCAGGGCAGGAGGCAGAGGGTTGTGATAAATGGCTATTCCTCAGATTGGGTTGATGTAAGAAGTGGGGTTCCCCAAGGATCAGTATTAGGACCACTGTTGTTTTTAATTTTCATAAACGACATCAATGAGGGGATAGAGGGCGTGATGTCTAAATTTGCAGATGATGTTAAAATTGGTAGAGTAATTAATGATCACTGTCAAGCTGAGCTTCTTCAGCGAGACCTTGATAGACTTCAGGAATGGTCAGAAAAATGGCAGTTATGCTTTAATCCAACGAAGTGTAAGGTATTACACCTAGGAAACAGTAATCCCAAAAAAACTTATTCACTTGGTGGATTTCAACTAAACCCAGTACTGGAGGAAAGGGACTTGGGTGTTACGATACGGTCAGACATGAAATTCTCTGAGCATTGTAAACAGGTTGCAAGGAAGGCCCAAGTTGTCCTATCGATGATCTATCGAACTTTTGCAAGTAGAGATAGGGACGTGATAATCCCATTATATAAGGCTTATGTTAGACCACACTTGGAATACTGTGTTCAAGTATGGAGACCGCACCTAAAGAAAGACAGAGCTTCTTGAAAGGGTGCAAAGACGGGTAACTCACCTGGTGAGATTGGCAAAAGGGCGTCCTTATGAAGAAAGACTTCGAATATGTGGGTTGCAGAGTTTGGAAACTAGACACCTTAGAGATTTGATTGAGGTGTTTAAGGCTCTGAGAGGCATCAGTAAAATGAATGACAAAATTTTCAAGATTATAAATGATGCTAGAACTAGGGGACATAAATTCAAGTTACAGGGGGAAATGTTTAGATTGGACTGCAGGAAGTTTTATTTTAGCCAGCGAGTTAAAAATTACTGGAATAAGTTGCCTTCATGGGTGGTAGAGGCCGACAGTTTGGGGAAATTCAAAGGTCATCTGGATAGTACTTTCTGGTAAGGGAAGCACATATTGTTTTGTTCGGATTTTTTTTTTTTTTTTTTTTTTTTGGCTGGTGCAGCATAAGCTATAGGCTTTCTTGAACTATGCGGCCGTTACTAATACTAATACTACTAATACTATATGTGAGACAAAGTTGAGTTTGATGTCTATCATTAAACCTAGAGAACAGTATTTTGTTATGGAGTGTCCATCTCACCATAATACTTCATAACATTTTGTTATGAAGTATTATGGTGAGAGGGATCAGTTGATTCTATAGCCAAGGTTCTGGTTATGGATGCAGTTTGCGTTTTTTGCAGAAGTGAATTGAAGCTGTTTTTTGTTCAGACATACAATATCCATTCTGCACTATCCATATTTCTAGCTTATTTAGAGATAATTGTAGCTGTCTTTCAATGGTATGAATATTTTTTGAACTGCAAGGTATAGTGAAATCATCGGCGTACATATATAGTTCTACAGTATTGGGAATTTTCTGAGTTATGGTGTTCAGCCTAAGTGAAGAAAAGAACAAACAACACAACTGTAACTTTTCTTTTTTTTACTGATGAGCAAGTTATTAGGCTTCCACTAAGTTTCCTCAAGTTAACAAAGCCAGATGGTTTAAACAGGACAGCACAATGTCTCATACTACAAGGGTGTCAATGATTTCATATAACTGCTTTTTCATAACCACATGTCACCTCCAGGAATGGTGACATTCTTGAGCTCCAAGGTTTCTAGACCTGCCAGCATGCAACTTTTTAATGAGGGCACTTAAGAAAATAGATATACTCTTATCACCCACACAATAAGGAAGAGAGGTGAAAGAAAGATTTCATGATGAAATTTCTTGAATTCCTTTGGAGATGCTAAAGTCATGTCATGGGAAACATGCATGGAAGATTAGAAGAATGCCTCTGCAGAGACAGAGGTCACCTCAGGGATATCATCTTTATAAAATAAATGGCATGCTATGTAGTTTAAGATGTAGTTTTTCATGCTGAGAACAGGCTGTGCAAGTGAGGATGAGCCATATGAAATTAGTGATTCTGTAATTATAGATTGTTTATTATGAAAACTTTTGGTCATAAAGGCAAGTAAGTCTCCTGGAGTTGATGGCATATACCCAGTGGTTTTGGGGGAGGCAACCAGAGAGCATATTGAACCATTGAGGTTATTATGAGGGCATCTTTGTATTTGGGTAAGATTCCTTTGGTTTGGAGATGTGCCAACGTATTGGCAATACATAAAGGCAGTTCTAAGAGTGAAGTTGGTAACTACAGACAAATTAGTCTGACTTCAGTGGTAGGAAAAATCTTATAAGCAATGATTAACAGTGCAATCCAGGAACATTTAGATAGATATGGCATTCTAAAGGAGACACAACATGGCTTTAAAGAAAAAATCATGTTTAACCAACTTAATAGGCTATTTTTACACACACTCATGAACTGCATGTAAACAATTTCAACATAGTTTATTTGGATTTTAGCAAGGCACTTGACTTAGCTCCTCATGAAAGGTTACTGTATAAGCTTGAAGGTAACCGGGCTAGCCGGATGGGTAAAGTTCTTGCCTGGCAACCCAAAGGTCACAGGTTTGAATCCCGCCTTGGAATTGGATATTACGATGGTGCCATACTGTCCGGTTGGACCTCACGGCCACGATACACAAAGGAAGCAGGCAAAAACTGGTTCCTTCATGTATTTCTCACATCATACGATTAAAAAAAAAAAAAAGCTTGAACAGGTTGGGATTACTGGTAAGATTCTCAGATGGATTGCTGAGTAGCTACATGGCAGAGGGTTATGATTAATGGATATTCTTCACATTTGCATAACATCAGGAGTGGGACCCTCAAGGATCAATTCTTAGACCACTGTTGTTTCTCGTTTTCATAAATGAGATTGATGAAGGGATCAAAGATATGATGTCAAAATTTGCGGACAATGTATAGATTGGTAGAGTCATTAATGATCAGTGCCAAGCAGCACTCCTTCAGGATGACTTGAACAGACTTAAAAGATGGTCAGAGAAGTGGCAGCTCTGTTTTAATGCTGCTAAATGCAAGGTCTTACAATTGGAGATAGCAATCCCCAAATAAATTACACAGTTGGAGTTGAATTAAAAGTAGTGGAGGAGGAAAAGAATCTGAGAGTTATGATACAGTCAGATATGAAGTTTTCTGAACAGTGTAAACAGGCAGGGGGACATTCATGTGTTGTTTCCAGGGTTTCCTCCATTAGCCACTGTTGTACATCTTGCGTAGAGGCTTACATTAAAAATGGCCATTTGTAAATGGATGTGTAAGTGTCAGCCAGTACCTGGCTCTTAGCAGATGGGAAGTAAGAACACTTGGTCACCAATCCCGCCACGTGGAGGTGGCCAAGATCTGCTATCACCTGCTGGACTAACCCAAGGCAAAAGACCCAGGAGAGCCCAAATAAGGAGGTGTAAACAGGCAGCCAGGAAAGCATATGGTGTCATATTGATGATGATTTATTAAACATTATAACTCCTCCTTTGATGGGCTTGAGCTTGAAGAAATCCACCAAAGTGAGGTAATGAATTTATTGAGCTTGTGAAAACAAGAATTAACACCCTCCCTGCCCTCTATAGGACATCAACAGGAAGGACCCAACATAGGGATTGTAGGGCAGGGTGTTTGGCAGTGGAGTCCCTCGACCATGTTGCACTTCATTGCCACCGCACTCATGGGGTGAGAATTAGGAGATATGATGAGGCGGTTAACATTGTTGGGGATTGGCTGAGCCACAAAGGATGGTCGGTTCAAAATGAACCAAGGTTTAATAAGGTAGGTGTTCAGAAACCCAATCTTTTATGTATGAAACATGGCTCGGCATTCCTTTTAATGCTCAAGTTGCTGGATCGGGGAGTGATTTAGAGGTCTGTCATAGACTTAAGAAAAATAAATAAATAAGATTTTAATAGAGATTTTAAGGGTCAGATTAACCAGCAAATAGAGAGATTTTGTCTGTTGTTTCATCCATTGAGGCTGACAGTTTGAATAAATTTAAAGGTCAACTGCACAGTTACCTATGTGAGGAGCAAAGCATATAATTTGTATTTCTTATCTACTTTGGTGGTTTTTTCTGTGTTTTTTTTTTTTTACCAGAGCAGCAAAAAGTCTGGCTTCCTTTTTACCATTACAAAGATGTTATATTTGTAATTTTGCAAATATAAATTCTTTATTTAATTAATTAGGTTTTAAAATTGCCCAGCCTCACCCTGTGTGCACACGCACGCGCGCACACACACACACACACACACACACACACACACACACACACACACACACACACACACAGTAGGACCTCTATATAATGAAATGAATCGTTTGCTTGAAAAAATTTGTTAAACAGAAATTTCTTTATAAAGAAATATGACCTTTTCAACAATAAAAAATATTGTAATTCACCATTCAGAACAATAGTAAAAGATGGGAAATAAATCAGAAATAAGTGGGAATAAATAAATTTTCTAACATTTCAAAACAATTCATTAATACATATACAGGGTGTCTCAAAAATATTGGTACAAGCGCTTAGGGGAGGTAGGTAACATCTAAAGGAATGTGAATCGCATGGGAACCCATAACCGGAAACGTCACCATAAGTCGGTACACGGTGCTGTTCATCAGTTCGCGAGAGGAAAAATTTCTGGTTTACTCATTCAAGCAGTATTCACCGCACGAAGAGCATGCATTGATATACGAACTGTGAGCTGGCAAACATGCACCTAGTGTATGGATTAGCAGAGTGCCCACACAGTGTGCATCCTCATGCGGCACAACATCACTTCGCAATAAATGTGTGGGCAGGTATGGTCGGTGACTGCTTAGTCGGCCCATACCTGTTACCATCCCGCATGAACTCTGCTAAATATTGGATCTTTCTTGAACAAGTTCTACCAGAGTTACTTGACGATGTTCCAGCAAATGTGAGACGCAACATTTGGTTTCAACATGATGGGGCGCCTGCCCATTATGGAAGGTGTGTCGTGACCATTTGAACAGGCGTTTTGGGTGTTGATGGATTGGCCATGGTGGACCCGTTGCCTGGCTCCCACGCTCACCTGATTTATCGAGCCTTGATTTCTTTCTGTGGGGGCCCTCAAATCTATCGTGTATGAATTGCCTGTGGAGACAGAAATGGATCTTGTGGCAAGACTCGTCTGCGCTGCTGCTACTGTCAAAGAAACTCCAGGTGTGTTCGACTGTGTCCACCAATCCATGCTGCGTCGGTGTCATGCATGCATTGCGTCTCATGGTAGAACCTTCGAGCATCTGTTGTAACATCATGATCCATCTCGTACTCCTTTGTTAATATTATGTCAAATAAATGTTTGCCACTAATTACTGTCTTGTGTCATTTCTGCTTCTTGTGCCTATTTTTTTTTTTTTTTTTTATGAAAACCCCAAACACGAAAGGTATCAAAACCTATAGTACTTAGTACCGTGCATGGGTTGAAGGAGAAGTATGGGGGGAGGGGGTTGCCGGAAGCTTTGCTCTAGAGACTAAACATGGGTTTCACCACTTCAAGCCTCCAATAGGTTCCTATGCGATTCACATTCCTTTAGATGTTACCTACCTCCCCTAAACATTTGTACCAATATTTTTGAGACACCTTGTATATTAAGAAATGGCTACTTACATGATGCACACTATGTATTAGTACACTTTTAAGAATTATTTCATAAAATATTAGGTTAGTTTTTGTTGTATGCAAAATTTTATTGTACATGATTCAAAGAAATGTCTGCATTTGTTTAAACACCCAAATATATTTTATGGCACATTTTCTTCACACTGAAGGCTTCGATGCAATGTTTCAAATACTGCAAACATTTCATGTTTGGAAGGTTTAATATTGCCTTTGTTGCCCTCATTTTTATCCAACTCATATTGATATTTTCACCAACTCTTTGAATACTCTCCAAAATGCTGGAGTCACTTGGATATTCAGTTACTATGACATCATTATCAACTCCTAAAAATTTGTCAAGAACAATTTCTCCACTGATCAAACCTCTTGCTTGGAGTTCTTCCGAAGATTGCTCAATACCTTGTAGTAGTCATCCCTCTCATTGCTGTTAATTAGGATTTTAGCAAAACCTGCTTTTGCAAAACAATTCTTAATTATCGTTTCCGTCACATCATGACTCCACAGTTTCGTCAACTCTGATATGCACATCCGGCAAATCTATAACAGTATCTATTGGTTGGTTTCTATTCTCAGTATAATTTTTTTTAGTATGTGCCTATGGTAGTGCATTTTCAATTTCTTGATAATGCCCTGGTCCACTGGGTGCAGTTTAGACGAGGTACTCTAGGGGAAGAAAACAAGTTTCACACTTGTAAGTTTCGAAATTACTGGGTTGAAGGTGGGCAGAGAAGTTGTTGACAATCACTGCAATTTTTCTGTTTTATTTTGTCATCTTTCTATCAAAATTTAAAATCCACTGTTCAAAAATCTTACTTGTCATCCAGGATTTTTTATTGCAATTGTGGTCCAACTCTAACGACTTTACTTCCTTGAAACATTGGGGTTGTTTACTTTTGCCTGTTTACCAAAAGCTTCAGTTTTTCATTACCAGCCATATTTGCAACAAACAAGACTAATTCTCTGCTTACTACTTTTACCACAAAAAAAATTTATCACCTTAAAAATCAGTGTCTTGTTTGGCACACATTTAAAAAATACACCTGTTTCATTAATATTGAATATGTCTTTGGGCTCATAGTCCTCCATAATTTTTTTCAAAACTGTTTCTTTCCAATATCTTCAATTACAACTCCACTTTCACCAGAAATAACTTTTTTGAGTAAGCCAAGGTTAATTTAAGGAAGTTTTAATTTTCGAATTAGTCCAGCCAACCAGAACTGGCTAGGAATGTTTTATGACCCAGAAAATATGCTTGCTCCACAGCCTTTTCTTTTATTAAGGGCCCTGATATCAGCATATTTTGGCCTAGAATCAACTTTACCCACTTAAGAATGGCTTCATACAGGCATAATTTCGCCACTTCCGACTATGTCCCATTTCCCCAAACAGTGCGGAGATGGGAGAAACCCCTGGTACTGCTTGACACCAAACACACACTTTACACTTCCCCAAATAGTGCAGAGATGGGACGAACCCCTGGTGCCGTCAGACCCAAAAACACTTCTGTACCACTCCGCATCATACGAGTGATGCAGCACCGTACGTAGCAGCAATGCATGACACAATCAGTACCCCTACAGCACGGCCATGATGTAACTCGCACGCATGTCGCATTTACGTTTAAATTGCTATATCTCAGCTTCTAGCAGTCCAGTTTTAAAAACCGAAATATTTCTTTCATCATTCTCTACCGTATTTCATTAAAAATTTTGATGGAAAAAAATTTATAATTCAACATGCTGATGACTAATAGTTTCTAAAGATTAAGATTCTAAACAGAAGTTTCACTTAACTTCCACTATGCGTGCTCAGCACGCACACACACAATATTTCTTCTTATGTTACCTACCAGCAAAAATACGCCTCCCTCCTGACCTTGTGGGTAGTAAAATACATAAGCACCTCCCACATATAAGCACATTAAAATACATATAAGCACCTCCCACACTAGACAGAAAAGGCTTAGGTTTGAATCTCATCAATGACACAAGGAAGTTTTAAGAGTTTTTTCACAACATGGCTGAGTTACATGATTTTTTCCTCCTGGAAACTCAGGCTTTTCATTCAGAAAAAAAAAAAAAATGTATGGCACAAGTCGCAAACACACCTAAAACCCTACAACTTCCACCATTAATTTTATAATTTTCTTCATTCATTTCAGTTGAGGTCACTTCCTACAGCCTAGGAATAACCTCCATTGAAGTGTATTAAATGTATTAGGATATATATACAAACAAATACAAAAAAAGATTATAAAAAACAAAATTTTGTATTTGTAAACAAAAATGTGCAGGTATATTTTTATTTCTATGCATTGTGATTGACTTGTTGACTATAATCAGCCAATCCCTATCATAGAGAATACTTATTTTTGAATGACAACTTCATTACATATACAAAAGGTACATGTAAAAAAAACAAAAGAATAAAAAAAATGAAAAAGACTAATGGTTATTCATTAGCAGTACACTGCTTGTTTGAAATGTCAACAACACAATGCGCAAAATTTGTTGTGTAAGCTGGAGTAAGTTTTATGGCTACTATAAAGTAGATAAGTTAATACTGTATACCTGTTTGGTTAATTAAAAAAACAATTGCATAGTCTTCAATATTTTCAGAGCATTTATTATAGGAGGAGGTGAGAATATTAATGTGTTGAGCACTTGAAGTAAGTGGTAATGAAAGTCAGGTTGATTATATTTCTATGCATGTAGACAAGGCCATGTCAAGATCTGTATCTAAATAAAAATTAAATTTTATATAAAATGCATTTATCTTAAATTTTTACTTTTTTGATCTCTCTCTCTCTCTCTCTCTCTCTCTCTCTCTCTCTCTCTCTCTCCATAAGATAATGATACCTCACCCTACCACACAAAAGATCACAGTAACACTGCATTAATTTTTTACACTGTTCCTACCACTAAATGAAATGATCACATTATTAATGTATTTGTATGTTTACCACCCCCACTACACAAGAAGCATCTCAATGATACTGTTCATTTTCTCAAAGCCTCAATGCTGCCACCTGGATGTTATCGATTCAAGGCCTTCCATCTCATGACCTTGTGATAGAGGCACTTCAAGTCCATGTGCAACATTTGTAAACTAATGGGAATTTAACTAAAGAGGATTATGTCCATAAACACAATGATATATTCTATTGTAATCTTCCTCACTTTATTTACAACTGATAGTTGTGGATAAAGCAAGTTTCATTAAAATCTTTCTTTAAAAACACAATGGTTTTTATAAAACAGTGAACTCTATATCCTTGTAATGTTCTTTGATGTAAGAATGCAGTTGTCTATACATTTCTTCAGTACACACTTTGGAATGATGAAGAAATACATAAATTGCAAACGTTGTCAGGTCTGTGAAAGCACCAAGAACAGAACATTATGTGGAAAATGGATTTTGATCAGACAAAGATGGTTCCGTCATTGAATATCCTGACTACACTGGCTAATTTTTCACTTCGGATAGGCATGTATGGAACAGTTAAGTCTAAAAGGGACATTTAGGGAATACTGTGTGCCACAAATACTATGGATGAGAGAGTCTACTACATTTTTGAAGTAATAGATAGTTTTACTACTTTTGTAAAGTACAGTGGGAAGTCAATAAAATAGAATATGTGGCCTATATCTGTTAGCTTGCAACAGACCTGGAACTGTAAATAAAATTAAAACTATATATAAATAATGTGTGGTTTGTTCCACCTGTTTAACTTCTCTTAGTTCAGGCACCTTGTGTACCTTTCATTTCCATAGACAATATCTATTGTCTATGAATATTAATCAGTAAAATCTATTAATCTATTAGTTTGGTGTGACAATCTATTAGTTTGGTGTGATGTAAGCATTGGGAGGTCAAAATTGAGAGTAGCAGTGTGCTATAGGCCTAATGACTCTGATGAGTATAATAAGAAACTGTACAGGGAAATAGAGTGGGCCAGTACATCAGAGTCTTATAATGGGGGATTTTAATTTCCCAGATATTGACTGTAATTTGTGGGTTGGTCACTCACACACTAGCAAGGCTTTTGTGGATTTATTGGATCATTGTTTTCTACATCAGCATGTTCGGGAGGCAACTAGAGGGAGTAATACTCTTGATGTGATAATCAGTAGTGATTCTTCATGCATTAAGAATCTGCAGATGAAGGAACCACTAGGTGGCAGTGATTAAAGTGTGCTGAAGTGGGATTTACTCAAAAAGGTAACTACCATCAGGGGCAAAGGGAAGGGTTATTGCTTTCATAAAGGCGACTGCGATGGTCTGAGACAGTATTTAAAAATTCTATACAGTGCGACCAACTGAAGATGTTACCAACAGCAAATTCAAAATGGGCAGCATTCAAAGAACTTATCTTGGAATGCTACTAGGCTTTACATACCAACTAAGAAATATTGTTCAAGGTTTAGGCCTAAATGGCTGTCAGATGAACTAATGAGACATATGACAGAGAAGAAAAATGCATGGGATACATAAATTAACACATGACACAGAAGCCTATGATAGATACAAGTTGATCTGTACCAAGTTACAAAGGAGGTTAGGCAGGCAAAGGCAGATTACAAGAAATCTTTGGCAAGGGATGGCAAACAAAAACAGCAAAGAGTTCTTTACTTATGTAAACTCTAGAAGGAAGGGGATGAATCAGATTGGTCCATTTGATATCGATGTGTCAACTGTTGATGATCCTGCTCGGGTAGCTAACAAACTAAATGAATATTTTGCATCGACATTCACACAAGAGGAGTTATTCAGCGAGGGGAATGCCAGAGGTGTATTCAACTCTGGCAGTAAGCTAGAGAATCTTGTAATAACTGAGAGTAAAGTGGAGGAGAAATTGTTGAAGATAAACACAAGAAAGGCACCTGGGGTGGATGGGATCTATCCAGTTATGTTAAAGGAGGCAGCAAAGGAAGTAAGCAAACCCTTAGCCATAATTATGAGAGCTTCCTTGGACTCAGGGGAGGTACCCACAGACTGGAGATGTGCAAATGTGACCCCAATTCACAAAGTAGGATCAAAGGCTGACACAAGTAATTATAGACCTGTGAGTTTAACTTCTGTTCCAGGAAAATTAATGGAGGCATTGGTTAAAGAAGCACTGCAGGATCATCTAGACAAGACTTCAGTTATAGCTCGGACACAGCATGGTTTTGTTAAGGGGAAGTCTTCCTTGACCAATTTGAGTAGATACTATGATGCAGTCACAAAAGAACTGGATGCAGGGAATAACTTTGATATTATATACTTGGATCTTAGAAAGGCTTTTGATACTGTTGCACATGGAAGACTGCTGCACAAATTGGAACAGTGTGGCATTGGAGGCAAATTGCTGCTATGGATAAAGGGGTGGTTGAGGGGGAGAAGACAGAGTGGCAATCAATGGACACTGCTCATCATGGACTAATGTTATTAGTGGAGTCCCTTAAGGTTCAGTGTTGGGTCCATTGTTTTCTTTATTTATGAATGATATTGATGATGGTATATCAAGCTTAATGTCCAAGTTGCAGATGATACGAAGGTTGGCAGGGTTGTTAAGGACACTAATGACAGTACGCTGCTGCAACAGGATCTAGAAAAGTTGAGCAGATGGGCTGAGAGGTGGCAAATGAAGTTTAACATTGACAAATGTAAAGTACTACATATGGGAAACAGCAACCTCGGAGCAACGTATCAACTCTGTGGTACTACACTGACAGTGGCAGAGAATGTAAAGGACCTGGGGGTATTTGTGCAGGCAGATATGAAGTTCTCTGAGCGGTGCAGACAGGCTGCAAGAGTAGCTCATGGTGTCTTGTCAATGATATACAGGAATGTTTCTAGCAGGGATAAGGAGGTAATTATTCCCTTGTATAAGGCAATGGTCAGGCCACACCTTGATACTGTATACAGGTCTGGAGGCCTCATTTGAAGAAGGATGTAGAGCTCCTGGAATGAGTACAGAGAAGGGCAACAAGATTAGTGAATGGAACAAAGAGGCTTAAGTTTTGCAAATTACAGTGTCTCGCAACTAGGCACCAGCGAGGTGATCTGATAGAGGTGTATAAAGCCTTGAATGGTTTGAGCATGCTCAATGCTGATGGGATTCTTCCTCTTGCTCAGAATAATCACCTGAGAGGGAATAGATCCTGTCCACCCCAGGTGCCTTTTTTATGTTTATCTTCAACAATTTCTCCTCCACTTTCCTCTCAGTTATCACAAAATCATCCTGCTCACTGCAAGAGTTTAACTCACCTCTGGCATTCCTCTCCCTGAATAAATCCTCATGGGGGAATGTAGATGCAAAATACTCATTTAGTTTGTTAGCCACCTGAGCTGGATCATCAACAGTTGAACCATCAATATCCAGTGGACCAATCTGATTCATCCCTTTCCTTCTAGAGTTTACATAGGTAAAGAACTCTGTTGTTTTTCTTTGCATCCTTTGCCAAGGATTTCTCATAATTTGCCTTTGCCTGTTTAATCTCCTTTGTGACTTGGTTACAAACCAGCTTATATCTATCATAGGCTTCCATGTCACCCATTAATTTATATGTATCTCATGCATTTTTCTTCTCTGCCACATGTCTCATTAGTTCATCTGACATCTATTTAGGCCTAAACCTTGAACAATATCTCTTAGTTGGTATGTAAAGCCTAGTAGCCTCCAAGATAAATTCTTTGAATGCTTCCCATTTTGAATTTGCTGTTGGTGACATCATCGGTTGGTCCCACCGCATAGAATTTAAACTGTCTCAGACCACCATAGTCATCTTTACGAAAGCAAACACCCTTCCCTTTACTCTTGATGGTAGTTACCTCTATGAATAAATCCCACTTCAGCACACTGATCACTGCCACCTAGTGGTTCCTTTATCTGCAGATTCTTAATGCATGAAGAATCACTACTGCTAATCAGGTCAAGAGTATTACTCCCTCTAGTTGCCTCCCTAACATGCTGATGTAGAAAACAATCATCCAATAAATCCACAAAAGCTTTGCTAGTGTGTGAGTGACCAACCCACAAATTCCAATCAATATCTGGGAAATTAAAATCCCCCATTATAAGACTCTCTCTGATTTACTGGCCCACTATTTCCCTGTATAGTTCCTTATTATACTCATCAGAGCCATTTAGGCCTATAACACACTCATGCTCTCAATTTTGATCTCCCAATGCTTATGTCACACCAAACTGACTCGACACTGCACTGTCGACTGGCTTCTTGTCTATTCTTCCCGTACACATTGTACTCCCCAGATTCCAGTTCTGCATTCCTTATATCTGTGTGACACCACATCTCTGATATCCCAACAATATCTACCTTTGATGGTCTGAGCAATACCTCAAATTCATCAAATTTATTTACCAAACTCCTAGCATTGGTGTACATGTATACATGCACCTGTTCCTATTCTTAGCTACTATAACACAACCCATGTGTTTACTTGTACCGCAGTGACTCCCAGCAGTCTCTGAAATACCCTGCATCTTGTTTTCCAGGCTGCTGCTCATTCCAATAGAAGCAGTGCAAGAATCACTTTAACCTCTGCCAGTGGCTACTGTTAATCTATTAGTCCTTGTATCCCCCCAAGCTAGCAGTTTTCCAACACACCTAACACTGCCTCGATAGCATCAGCAAATATTCTTGCACCCTTTCTATTTAAGTGTATCCCATCCCTGTAGAAGCAGTCTCTCCTGTTAACAAGTACAGATCAGGCTGAAAAAAATTCTATCCCTTGAGCCTTGCACAATCTTTCCAGGGCCGAATTGGTCGACAAGGCTCTCATCATATACTCCCTCCTATCGTGTCCGGGCAGAATTGCAGACACTTTCAAATTCGACACTATCATAACCACTTAGGCTAACAGGATTAAAAAAAGGAGAGAGGAGCCCTCACCACTGCCCAATTCCAGGATGCAAGTTCTTCTTCTCACAACACAATCATTTGTGCAATGGCACAGCTTGGAAAAGGAAAGTCTACAATAAAACTTCATTGGGAGAATCCATTCCTTTCCTAGCAAATATAAAAATACATGCAGGATGGCCCATGGTATTGGGTATGTTTATTATGATCATCAATATTACACTGCTGTTATGCCACTGTCCTTAAATTACCTATCTTATGTTAAAAATTAACCTGGGTAGCAATGAGATTCAAATATTAGGACTTTCTTCAGCAGATAAAAATCCATTTACCAAATAGCGACCTTAACAATAAATTACTCAGTGGTAGTTTATAAATCTTGAGTGCCTTTCCCATAACATATAATGATAACAAAAGAAGTGTGCATGCAAAAAAAAAAAATTTTCAAATCTTCATTACAGTATCATTGATAAATCTGATGCAGTCTTTACTTAATGCATATGTAGTGCTTTATGTTATGTATATATATAATAATGTGTGTGTGCGTGCGCACACATACATACGTACACACACACACAGATAAACACAAATGCAACAGAGTAGTGTCTCAAAGTATGCAACCTGATCCCCTGTTCCCAGTTATGTTCATGACTATAATTTATATCTTGTCTGTTTTATGATGGCAGTTGGCAACTCATGAGAGGGGGAAAGAAAAGGAAGGAATGGAAAAAGGTCAACATCATAGTGGATGAGAAGTATTGGCTTTTCATTCAGACAAGTAAGAATTCCATACTTGAACTAGATGATACCACATGGATTAATAAGGATAATAATAAGAATCTTTAGGCTAAACACAGCCTCACGTAAAAGTGCATCCATAATGCCGATGAACTCGTGAGGGCACTTTAAGATTTAAGTACATTCAATTCACACAAATAAAGTTTATACGTGCATACAAAGTTTATCGGAGTTTGCCTACTTTTACCTACTAAAAATGTTTTCGACAGAGCAACCCCAACATGCAATTAATGTATGCAATACTACTATCGATAATGCCTCGTTCTGATATATAGTAATAGCCTGGTCCTAAGGTTAAAATTTGAGTTTTAATGTATTTATTTATTTTAAATTTCTTCTCAGGTTTTAATAAAGATATATTGTATAATAAATGTCATTAAATGTTTTCTATACTAAAATAACAAGAAAATACTACAGTAGCAACACTAATTTTACAAAACAAAAAAAAAAAAAAAAAAGCGTTGTCTAGAATGTACATTATGAACTATTGTCTAATATGTACATTATACATTAAATACATAAATATTAAATGGGTTCAATTCTTATTCATTTTACTTTCTAAAGATAAGTTGGAGTTCAGCGAAAGTTTGCAAAATTAAGCAGCAGTTCATAAACTGAGCACATGGTATCAAAAATTCTTGTTCATAAGATCAAAAGTTTGTAAATAGATTAAAGTATAGTATGCCTCCTGTCTAATTCCCCTCACTCGACCACTAACATGACAAGAGTTCAAATTTACAGAATTGAAGGCATCTGTCAGTGCTCAAAAGTTTAAACGAATAAGTATCTGTTCATTTGTTGTGTCAGAGAATTACATGCCCATCACTATCAGTGCAACCCTGTTATGTTCATCTTAAGTTAAAAATTAACCTGGATAGCAGAGAGATGCCAAAACTAAAGATATAAGTGACAGTTACCCATTACAGCTGAAGCCTGAAGGGTTTACAGATAACAAAATGCATAAATAATAATAAAGTGAGATGTATTTACATTAAGAGCGAGATATATATATATATATATATTTTTTTTTTTTGTATAGTTTAAATACAATTAGTAAAATAGGTAAGATGTAGAATAAATATATTTCATATTGGATAAGCTGGTAGCTACTTAACCCTATAATAGCCATAACTGGTCCACGAGGCCAAACCTAGTAAATGATGATCATTAATCAAAGTAAAAGTAAAACAATTAATAAACATAATAATAATATATATCAAGTCAATTATAGGTCATGGGACACATGGAAAGGGACTTTTTCAAGGGCTAACCCTTTCAATATGTCCCCCTACAATTAACCCAGCTATCAGTTTCTGATATCATCTGCCTGTTTAACACAGTCAAAAGGTAATTTATGAGATAAATGGATAAGTATAATTAAAGTTAGAAAATAATTTAGTTGTTAACAGGCTGGATGACTTTAGCCCGACCGATAGCTAAGACACTTAGAAAAACTAGCAAAAGCAAATATTAAGGAAGAAGAGTAATAAAAGAGAACCAATATCCTTCAATTAATATCATATTAATAAGTACCAAAGGAGCAAAAGCTAAAATAAGGAGAACGGATTCAAGGTTTAAGAATAGCAATAGTGCCTCAATCCACTATTGCTATTCTTAAACCTTGAATATATATATATATATATAAAAACACTACAGGTGTCATCAACTTTTTCCTTGTGGCACTGAGTCTTCTGAGAAGAAGCATATACAAGTTAGGTAATGTGTGTAGTGCAATATTCAATGAATGATTTAATTTTGATTCAAATTTTCAATGTAAATGGAGAATTATATAGGCATTAATCAATGAATATTAGAACTCAGGGCCAGATTTACATGTCATGCATTAAGCTACAGCATCTACAATTACAAGAACTTTTTGTAATAGAGGCATGATTGTCACATCATCATCCCTTCTTTTTTTTTTAAGTAAGAAATCCTGTGCATTAACTACATTAATCCATGCTTCTGACCCAGTTTAACACATTTTCTGAAAATCATTGTTGTAATTTCTAGTGTATTTCAGTTCTATCTACTAATGGATCTTATAAAAGAAAAAAGGATTTTTAAAGAACCTTTAACCATGCTACGATTTTTCAATCATAAAAACAAAGAGAATTTGATGCAGATATGTTAACGTGCATAAGGACAAAGTTATAAAATTTCCACTATTCCACGACCCTCTGACTATGATTCAGAGTTATTATTTGGTTTTTAGGAGCATTAGCAACTAAGGCTATATTGCTCCATGGATATGCGGCGGTCATTCCCTGACCTTTACGCACCCTCTGTATTTGATGGTCATGGGCTCGAACCCTGGTCTAATCAAGAAGCGTGTGCTACACACTGCTGCTCCTGCCCACCTGGCTACGGAGGCACCTTATGATTCAGAGACCTATTACCATAATTCTGCATTAGTACTTCTGGTACTTAAGTGCTTAACCCATTATTAATTTATGAGGAGAAGCAAATTCTCTACTTAAACTGTGTAACAAAGTTCACCAGTGCACTGAATGCTGTCCTTTGGTCAGCATTTAACATATTATTGGCATTCACACTATCAGTTGACTGTTAGAGAATCACCATTAGCATTTCTCTCTTTTGTTTTTAGTAAGGGAAACCAGTGGCTATATCCTAAGCTCTGTTATAATTATTATATTTTATAATGTTGACATTGTATATTTTCTAACATGTTCTAAATCAAGAATTGTTGATGCATGCAAGTAGATAATTACATTTAGCACACTTCACTGCATAAGGTGAAGACATAATGCAAATTGATAACTTTACAAGATCAAAAACTAAGTTACAACCTCTAATCTTGGGGGTTTCTTCAGTAGAAAGTTAAATCAGCTATTTACAAAATTATCATGTACCAAACAGTCAAATTTGACATGGTATGAAAGTGAATATTACAATAAGAAAGAATGATGAGGATCTCAGCATCCTACAGTCTTAAAACAAAAATTATTGGGTTGCCACTGAAGGACAAAAAGTAATCTGGCAGTGGCCTCTGGTTGTGAAGATCAGGAGATTCAAAAAATAAAATCAGTGGGTGTTTTTCTTCCTCTTCTCCATTAGTCTATCTAGCAGGCATTCAGTCTTGGGAGAGGGGGAAGGCTGTAACCTTCATATAAGAACTTTTTATTGCATACACAAGGCACATTGCCATACAAAAGATCCTTCACGGCTACAATCCAGGGGTTTACATGAAAGGATAACATAACATAATGAATAACGAGAGACAAAAAAAAAAAAAAAACACAACACATTATTAAAAACTGGACAACCATATAATTAAAAATGGTGCACAAACATTGATGAATTTGTTTATGTGAAGATTCTTTAGTGCTGGTAGAGAACTATTCTCCCAGCTTTCTCACTTGCCCACTACAGATACTATTACCTATCATATCATGTCATATAAATACACAACTGCTAATGTTAGCTGTGTTTGGTTTTAAGGATTTCTGTTCATAATTTAAATTTTTATTGTTTCATGATTTTGGAAGTGTTATCTACTGCACTGAATACTTAGGACAGTTAAGACAGGTATAAGAGAGGAGAAGAGGAAGAAGAGAGAGCTGAGCAGAGAAGTGATAAACAAAAAATTAAAATTACATCTCAAATGTTATTATTTGAAACATGTAATTTTGTTAATAGTTAATGTAACTTTCTCCTAAAGAATTCACCAAGATAAGGATCATAAAATATAGTATTACATCCTGTAAAGTTCATTATTTCTATTAAACATCTTCATCCTATGCAGTAAAGTATGTTTTAATTTTAACATCATATTATAAGATGGAGGAGCGCCCCTTCACAAATATCATCAAGAAATATAAAAGTTATAATACATTTATATTAATTAAAATATAATATATAAATAGAAAATAAAATAATATAAATATAAAATAAAATATAATATAATTAAAATATAAAATAATATATAATTAAAATATAAATATTTTAAAAAATGAAACATCTCAAATGTTATTAATTATTTGAAAAGTAAATTTTATTAATAATTAATGTAACTTTCACCTAAAGAACTTGCCAAGATAAGGATCATAAAATATAGTATTACATCCTGCAAAGTTCATTATTTCTATTAAACATCTTCATCCTATCCAGTAAAGTATGTCTTAATTTTAACAGTCATATTATTGGATGGAGTTCTCTTTTATAAATATCATCAAGAAATATAAAATTTATATTAATTCAGCATTATTGTGCACCTACCAGTGTTATAACAAAATCCAAAACTTTCACTTTTAAGCACAAAATAATAAACTTTAAATTTCGAACATAAATCCTTATAATCAATGACATGTAAACATAAGGACTCAACTGTGTATTGATACAATAACAGTCAGTGCTTTTAAGCTTCAAAATGGTCACTATCATAATGTAGATATGATTGTTATTATTTTATTATTATTAGCCGTATGGTGCAAGGAAGCCTGAGGCTTATGCTGCACCAACAAAAAAAAAAAAAATTTCTGAATTATCCCGAGAGAGAGAGAGAAGTAGAAAGGAATCACCAAGAAAGAGAAGAATGATGATATCCACTCAGGACCCTGGATGTGCCAAGCCCATACTCACCAGATGTGAGCCCCTGGCTCACATGTCCTTATGTTCAACTGTTGTTTTTATTACAAAGACCTTTTAAATTATGTTCATAATTTAAAAGGTCTTTTTTGTTCCACAGCTTTACATTTACAAGTTCAAGATTTATTATAAACAGGTATAGTGCATAATGATGCAACATTAATATGAACTTGATGTAACTGTAATATTGCTTGCTGATATTTATTAAAGGGAGTGACATCTAACAATATGACCATATTAAAATTCTCATTTAAAACTTCCATTACTTGCATGACATCTGTGAGACCTCCTTTGTGTTTTAATTATAAAAAAAATTATTTTTAACTCTTTTACTGAATTAAAAATGGTGACCTATTAATTATGGTTTTCTAAACTCAATTAAAAATGTCGAGCAAAAAACAATAGAAACAGAAGAAACCAATGATAATAAAGAAAGTTTTATTTGTATTTTTTTTAGAATTTACAGTCACCGATCCCCTGGACGGAAACAAATATGCTCATGTGGCATTTGGCAGGTGCAACATGAATGTCTTTCTTTTTTTTTTTTTTTTTTTTTTTTTTATTTAGCTGGTGAATGCCAAAGTTTGGCAAGATTAGACACCTGTTACTGGCATCTCACAGATGCCACATGAGAATGGGAATTGCCTAGAAAAAAGGTGGACACAAATTAAAAAAATAATAATAAAATAAAATAAACAGAAAAATTTTAGGATGCAATGCCTTTCCAATGCCATACTAGCAACAGAAGGATAAATATTCCTTTTGTCCTTCACAGTTATTTTAAAAGTATTCTTCAGCTAGAATATAAGGAACATCACTGTGTATGGCATCCTTTGCTATTGGCAAAACCATTTATAATTATCTTGTGGCATTTCTTTGCATCTTACAAACAAGACATTTGTGTGTTTGAATGCTGAACTAGCAGGATTGGAATGATGACTGTGCCCAATGGTTAACAGTACCAAGCAGTACTGTTAACCATTAGTGCCTCCACACTCTAAATGTGTTTCAATTTCGCAATTTTTAATTCTAACAAAATTTACTAGTAAAAATTTTTAAGTTGTAGGAGGCTTGGTAAATACACACATTTTGCACCAGGAGATTTGCCAAGCCAACTCCATAGGCTAGTTATTTCTAATAAATTTATCTATTTACTTCATATAAATAACATTTATTTATATAATTTCAGCATTATCAGTTGGTTGTGGGTATAATGGATGATGATAAGAAGCATGCAACATGCATCCATTTGGTTTAGATATAAATCTTCATCTTCAATTATATCTTGATATAAAAACCAAATATAAACTGAGTAGGAAGGTGAAATTATGAAACTAGTCTTCAACTCCTCTCCTTGTCCTGTAAATCTCAATGGAGTTGAAGACTAGTTTCATAATTTCACCTACCTACTCGGTTCATATTTGTTTTTTATATCAAGAGATAGTAGAAGATTATTTGCAATGCTAATAAAATCATGTGGCTAATTAAAACAATTACTTGTGCATATTAAGCAACTGAAAATCAAATTATGTGTTTTTTTTTATCATTGCAAATTCTTAAGAATAATTTTTTATTGGAGAATATTCTAATTTCAATAGAATTTTTTGAGAATATCTCATTCTCTAAGATTATTCACTCACCAATCTTGGGAAATGCAGAAATATTACCAATTCATTCTTTGGCATTATTAAAGACATATGATGCAAGAAAGCAAGCTTATATAGCATCAGACAAAAAAAAAAAAAATTTCCCATTTCACCATCCATTCGTTCCAAAAGTTTGTCCACTTCTTCCTTGAATTTATTTAAGCTATCAACTTCCACAATGACAGATGGAAGTTTGTTCCAGCAATCAACTACCTGCTGGCTAAAGGCAAATTTCTGCACATCTATTCGACAACTCTTTCCTCAATTTCATTTTATGCCCCCTCAGGTTTATAATCTGAGCAAGAGGAAGAATCTCATCAGCACTGAGCCTGCTCAACCCATTCAAGACCTTATACACTTCAATCAGATTACCTCACAGGTGCCTAGTCTCCAGATGCTGCAATTTGCAGAACTTAAGCCTTTCTTTGTAAGAGCACCCCTTTGTTCCCCTCAACAGTCTTGTTGCCTTTCTCCATACTCGTTCTAGCAACTCTACATCCTTCCTAAAATGAAGCTTCCGGGCCTGTACACAGTACTCAAGGTGTAGCCTGACCATTGCCTTATACAAGGGGATAATCACCTCCTTATCCCTGCTAGCAAAATTCCTGTATATCACTGACAAGATCCCATGACCTAATCTGGCAGCCTGTCTGCACTGCTCAGAAAACTACATATCTGACTGCACAACTACCCCCAGGTCTCTTTCATTCTCCATTACCCTGAGTGTAACACTACCCAGTTGGTACATTTCTCTAGATTTTCTGCTACCCATATGCATTTAATATGCTTAACTCCTCTAGTTCTCAACCAAGTAAGAGTTTTATATTTCTGGTATCACAGATGTTATAAAAGCCTGAATATAACTTACTTGTCACTCAGCATGCATTTACATTTTGCTCTCTTATCCCTAGATTATTATGAATTATAATAATCTGTGTGTTATAATACTATCACTCTTAAAATTTACTACTAATTCTTCCCTTTCATAAACTATAAAAAATTAATATTATTGCATTGTAAGTTATAATAAGTGATAAATTGGTTAAAAATATTTCAATATACTGGATACAGAGTGGTCTTTGGTATTGTATACAGTAATCTGTCATCAGTGATTGTAGACAGTGTATTTAGATTCATCACTGAATGAAGCTTGCTGATGTTAGGACAAAATGAATATGGCAATTTGTTTTACAGTGCACTGTTTCAATAGTAACTGATAAAGACAGTTAAATACAACACAAAGGTAGTCAAATTTTAACAGCAGTAATCTAGGGTTAATATAATATAACCCAACCTAACCATTAACTGATAAAGTTAGGTAACTCTTCATATTATAACAATTAAGATATCACAGAAGTCAACTAATGATTAGTCAATAGCAGAGTATTCATATCTGATGCACTTTCTTGATCTGTCACAAACATATGGATGGCTAATTATTAAGGTAACCAAACCATTAGGTGAGGTTGTCACTTAATTAAATTACTAACATAACTAGAATGAAACTACAATATGGAACTACCCAAGCAGGCTGGTAAAAAGATACTGACTAATATGAAGATTTCACTGGTTAAGTTACATACATTAAGAAAGTGGGATGTAAATACACATTGAATGGCATGTGCCAATTACATGCAAGACCAAATCATATTCATGATTGTGTAATACCAGAGAAAAAGAGAACAGCCCTTATAAAAATAATAATAAATAAATAAAACTAGTTCAACACTTGGTGAAAATGCACATATGAATTATTAATTAACTGTTCATACAGTTCATTAAAACTATAGGATTCTGAAAAACCTTTTAAGATAAACCAAGTCTAGCATTTAAGGCGAGTTAATGAAAATGAATGAATATTTATTTCCATGATAAGTGCAAACAGGTTACAAACCAATCTTGGTCATTCATTAAGACATAGAATATGAAAAGCATACTAACACAGAAATATTACTTATATACATCCCATCAAGCATTGGTGAACACTGGATTAGTAACTAATCTTAATTATTTTTATATTATTTTAATTAGCATTAGAAGAGGCATTTGATGCAAGAAAGCAAGCTTATGCAGCATCAGCCAAAAAAAAAAAAAAAAAAAAACCACTTCCACTTCACCCCTCTGTTCGTTCAAAATACCTGTCCAGCTGAGCCTTAAACTTATTTAGGCTATCAACCTCCACCACAAGGGGATGGCAGTCTGTTCCACCAACCAACCACCCGCTGGCTAAAGGCAAATTTCCGCACGTCTATCCTACATCTGTCTTTCCTCAATTTGAATTTATGCCCTCTCAGGTGATTTTTCTGAGCTAGAGGAAGAATCCCATCAGCATTGAGCATGCTTAAACCATTCAAGGCTTTATACACCTCTATCAGATCACCTCACTGGTGCCTAGTCTCCAGACACTGTAATTTGCAAAACTTAAGCCTTTCTTCGTAAGAGCACCCAACAGAAGGTGATTATTACTAAATGTCCTATTGAAAACATAAGGCTAGGTACAAGATAATTCTCTTCCAATTATTGAACAATTAACTTATGAAAATTAACCTATTAACAAGTCCAAGGATAACTGAGAACAATGAACCATCAAAAGAAGAAAACTTGGTTATATCATTGAGAACTACATTATGTAAGCATACTAATATGCTACTTATTTTTTTATACTGAAATCATTGATGTAAATATGTAGTGGATATTAGATGTTGTAAAATACATATGTAAAACGTTTACTTTTATTGTGAAGCTCAAAATAAAAGATAAAAAAATTTAACAATTATGGCCCACACAATGAATGAAACAAATTAGATGAAAGATGCAATGATGCTTTTGAAACATCACAGTATATAAAATTATGCACCCTGATAAAGGATAAACTGTGAATTACATTAAACCATTTGTTTAAAATGGTAGGGGGGATAAAGACTGTTATTATAACAACAATAGTATGGATAACAACAGTGTTGTGGTAATATGATTCAATCTTCTAATCCAAGACAAAAATCAAAACTAGAGATCAGAATGATGCCCATTTTTCATTTTGTAATTCAATCTCTTGCAACGTCAAAATATTAGAATTTTTCATCTTTAGGCCTAAGTGAGAGAGGGCAGATAGGCAATGACACTTTCCCCCCTTCTGGCCAAAATTAAAAAGGAAGCTATGTGTTCTATTATATCACTTGTGCTTGTCCTACATTTACTATCCTAACACAATATTTCAAAAATTGATTCACTTCATTAACAATTCACATGCCTGAGAAACGCATAAAGCTCCTAACAAATTTCACCGCCAATATCCTTAGATAATATCACTATCAAAAAGTGATTTACATCATGGTAGTAGTGAAAGTTTTAAGTTGCTTGTCACACTGTTATATATTCAAATTCTGCGCTAAGGGATCCTAAGCATATATGTATATCGCACACTAAATAACATATCCAACTTGAAAGGGAAAACGAGAAAAAAAAATACCTAAATTAACCCTTAAAAAAAAAAAAAAAAAAAGCTTTACATCAAAAGCAAAACAGCTTGCTTGATCCAAAGGTTTAATAAACAATTCCCATACATTTTAACGTGTATATTTGACACATGAAATGAATAGATGCTGCATTAAGTCCTAATCCAAAAAATATATATAATAATAATAATATTTTAAAAATTGTTATAGATGTGATAATGTATAAAAACACGTAAAGAAATCAAAATATTGTAACTTTTCATCTTGGCGAAAACGTTTTGCCAATATACCCATCGCGTGGTTCCCACATAAGTATGAAACTGTCAGTAAATAAAGTGACACGTGCTTGCTTGTTTTCTTAGTTAAGGGAAAAGAAAAAATAAAAGAAAAAACGGTTTCTCTCCTTGCGTAATTATCGCGGAATTCACCCTAGATAGAGAAATCACTGTGTTGAAAAGACCGAATTAACAAAACAAACAAGAATTAATGCTTACCATTAACAGCTTCAGTGGTACCTGCAGATGAGAATGAGATCGTAGGTAAACGTGTCAATCCTGTTGCTAGCTCTTCGCGTTGAGGTTTCAGAACAATTAAAGCATCTTCACTTTCACCGGTTATAACATCAGACTTAATTAGGTGGGAATTTAATACAATTAGTGAAATGAAAGATAAGCATACATTTTCCCTGCGCAGGACTGTCAGTACGGAGATCACAAAAACATGCGCGACAGTCAAAATCATGATAAACCCCCACCCTTATAAATAATATCTTGGTTATTACTAGGACATTACGCACGACTGGTGAATAACAAGAAGCAAACAGACAATATTCACTTTATCAGGACTGAATCATGATTGTCACAATACCTGAAAAACTATTATTAAAATATTCCTTTTAATAGGAGCATAAGAACAGCTAGCACAGAATGACATGTTTCAGGACCGCAGTTATACTCTCTTTCTCTCCCCCTTCAGGTTGAAACTCAGCTGTGTGTAGCTATTCCATTTAATACTTCTCTTCATATCTAATTAATTTAATATATTTATAAATAATTTTAATATGTGTTAATAAGATATATTTAGACACGATAAATATCCTTTATTAATGAGCGCTATCTTGAGTTATAGCATTTCAAATACAAATAACAAAAAAAAAATGGTGATAAAATTGATTTCTCAGAGGGGGTATTACCTCAATTTGCAATGCTCACGTTGGCTCTCTATTATTGGTGAAGATTGAATCACATGATCACAACATTCCCGTGGAAACATCGTGAAATAGTGTAGGTGGTCAACAAACTTTTAATGTTTAATGTGAATATTTCATTGAAATAATGTGCCCAGCAATTTATGACAATTCAGAAAACTGAGTACGATAGTAAGAAAACTAAGTAGTATCTGTATTTCGATTCCTTTATGACTAAAAAGTATCATTTTGAAAAGGGAAAAGACAGCTGTAATTATAACGAAGCTTGTGATAATCATATTAGCCACAACCGAAAGATGGATTGCATCTTAATTAATAAATGATTTATGAAAAATTTTTTGTTCATTCGAACTTGAAATATTGCTTGAAATTTTACTTCACAGCGAAAAAAGAAAACTTGTTGTTTTCCAAGATGAAGGACACAGTAAAACCTTTTTGAACTCGCTACAGCACAATTTGTTTTGGTTGATTTTCATTTAGAAGTTGCGTCGAGGCAACTAAGACTATGAGGTACCAGTATATATCATATCCATATATTGCGTGTATTTTAGGGAAATGAAGCAGTTACAATCGTTGCCAAATTTTTCAATAAATGATTTTATTAAAATTTTTGCTAACTTGTTTTACTAAATTCTTGTCCTACTTTTGCAAACTCCTACTCAGGGTCAGGTTCACCTAATGAACTTCCATGGAGTGAGATTGGTGTTTCGACATATATCCAATTAGCATGTACCAGGGGTTCGAATCTAATCAGAGGGGAAGAACACATTTGGCTTAGACTTCAAGCCCAAAAGGGACTAAAATGGCTTATAAATTAGCTTTTCTACAATAATTACTGCATTTGCACATAAAAGGTAGAAAATCACATATTAAAATTTTAACAAATACATTCAAATTATGGCTCGATTTCAGTGCTTCATTTTTTAGTTATTACTATGAGGCTCAAAATCTGGAAGTACCTGAGCTATTGACCACTGAGAGACCCTGCAGCGAAGTTCATTTTTAAGGTACTTAAAAATTATTTGTTTAACTTGTAATAAAGTTATTTATTACACTAAAAGGGCAGAATTCATGGGATACTGTTCCTGGGCAACGCAAGGCTCTCACCCCTCTCGCTAGGGGACGAATCCACTGCTTGGCAGCTATATAGACACACTGCGTCACTGCATTCACGTAGACGGTAATTCGATGTCAGTATGGATAAACGTTTATCAGTATCGATAAACGTTATTAAAACGTCGTAAGTTAACTGATTTTGAAAGAGGGATGATAGTGGGTGCCTGACGCATGGGTCACTCTATCGCGGAGGTGGTACAGAAATTGTACTATTCCCATTCGACAGTATCAAGAGTGTATTGGGAATATGCCATTTCCGGAATAACATCTCATCGTGGACAGCACTGTGGGTGGGGAAAGGTGCTGGATGAACGTGGCCGTTGACATCAGTCTCACTTTGTTTCAACTGGAGAGCGACAGTGGCACAAATCACCGCCAACTTCAACGAGGGAAGTGCCAGAAATATCTCCACCAAGACCATCAGGTAATCATAACTGCAATAGTTATGGGAGCCGCCAACCCACCAGAGTCCCATTACTAACACCACGACACAGGACTCTACGCATCAACTGGGTGAAAGAACATCGGCACTGGACTTTGGATGATTGGAGACGGGTCTCCTGGTCCGATGAATCCCGTTTCCAGTTATTTCGAGAGAACTGGAGAGTACGTATCTGCGGAACCCGCACGAAGCTCTTCACCCGTCATGTCAACAAGAAACTGTTCAGGCAGGTGGACGGTCCGTAATGGTCTGGGGCATGTTCAATTGGGATACGTTGGAACCTTTGGTATGTCTAGACGCATCTCTGAACAGTCCAGGTTACATGTCCATCCTTGCAGACTATCTACATCCCTTCATGGTCATCGTGAACTCACAGGCAATGGACTGTTTCAGCAGGACAATGCGCCTCCCCACAGAGCCGGGGTTACTAGAACATGGTTCGAAGAAAATTCCGTAGATTTTACCACCATGGAATGGCCTCTCCGTTCACCGGACTTGAACACTGTGTAGCATCTTTGGGATGCTGTGGAAAGGTCGGTTCGAGCTTTGGATTTTCCACCCAGGAATGCGACGGACTTATGGGTACCGGTGCAGCAATCATGGATGGAGATACCTATGGAACGCTTTCGTGAACTAGTGGATTCAATGACTCGCCATGTGATTGTCTTTATCCGGCGATAGATAAGCCTACCCGTTAGTAGATAGAATTTTACTAATGATTTTTGTTCACACGGTGTATATCATCTTAGGCAAGGTTTTTCCCTTGGGTATAGCTAAGATGATATCTAATAATTTTCTAAAGAGCTTTTTCCTAACCCACCTACTCTCTGTCATGACAACACCCATGCACAAGATAAAGAATTCAGAGACCAGTTCAAAACTGACAATGTTCACAATATTATTTTCGATTGTTTCTCATGCCAAGGTAACTTAAACCAAAGTAAATATTTTCTTTTAATTGTTTTAGTATCATATTTAATAAATATTTTTAAAA
Organism: Mastigoproctus giganteus; assembly: GCF_048544385.1. Classification (NCBI taxonomy): domain Eukaryota; kingdom Metazoa; phylum Arthropoda; class Arachnida; order Uropygi; family Thelyphonidae; genus Mastigoproctus; species Mastigoproctus giganteus. The sequence continues at coordinate 67,604,291 of NC_143585.1, forward strand.
TATCATACCTTTAAAATTTTATTACCATTAATAAATTTAGGGGATCCTTCAAACTGCCGGCTAAAATAAAATAAAAGTCACACTAGGGGCACCTGAATATCAGGTCAACTACCCACGTGTATTGTGTTCATGGAGTGCGTGTGTTCTCTGGTCGATCTGTCTGTTTTGCTGGACGAACAACCTGAGTCTCCAGGGGGAAAACCTTGCTATCAACGCCTGAGACGACTAGCTCAGCCACGGAGTGAAAAGAGCCCATAAAATTTCCTCGCGGCCTGGACGCGATTCGAATCGAGCATTTTCCACCCAGTGTGAGAAGGAACGGTGATGGTGCAGTAGCGCTACCGCGCAGACAAACTGCTAGCTACTAGTATAAGTATAGGAGTAGTAGTCAACGTACACATAACAAAATTTCACTAAAACGCCTTCCTTACGACAAACATAAAGAACGACGCGGGCTTACTATAGTCCTGAAACAATTTCATTTTGTTACAAATCCCTCGCCAGTAGTACATTCTTATAGTGCCACTGGTGAGAGTACTCTGCACATGCCCTTAACTGTAATTCTTTCTATGAATCCTATTCAAAATCTTAATTTTCATCGTGATGCACAATGTAATTAGCAGAGCAACTCAAGATTTAAAGCAAGAGTAGAAAACGAACGAGATCTATAATATTTAAATGAAAGAGCACATAGATTGATTCCCAAAAGACTTAAGCAACATATCTCCTTATTAATACATTTTCCATGTTTTATATCGCACAAAATGCAGTGAACCGATCATAACTTAAAATATGGTGATTTTACATACTGTAATAGTAAATGAGCATAGTTTAACTCAACACTGACTTAATCACCAAATAATATTTCAAGTCCACCAATTTTTAAGTGGGGATGGCTAGGAAAGCAAGGTTTTTCTTTGTTGAGTGGGCAAATCAATCACGTTATATTTACCACAGTGACAAAAATGTTTTAAAGGGACCTCTTACACTGGTGTTCAAAGAAAGTGCATCACCCCTTAAAATTGTAGTTGTCGTCCGATTAACGTAACTATATGGTAATATTTCTACAGATTGAATCAGATAAGATTGACATCCGTAGTTGATGACGTAATATTGAGTCGGCTATTACTTCCAGCTATATAAGCACGCTCTGCAAGAGTTGCAGTCATTCCTTGCTTGTGTCACGATGGTGAGTTACGTGCAGTTGACGTCCCGAAGAAAGAGTGCTACTGTTGCTTTACGTGAGGAAGGATGTTCTTCCCGTCATACTGCACGATTCTTTATTTTGGAAAGAAAGTAAATTGAGTAGATTTCTTTCCAAAATCAAGAATACTGGTTCTGCTGATAGGAAAAAAGGAACCGGACGCAAACGAGCCTCTACGCCAAAACACGACCGCGTTTTGAAGCGCTTATACCTTAAAAACTGTAAAGCGTCTTCGTCTGAGCTGAAAAGAGAATGGGAAGAACATACATGAGTGGTAGCAAGTGCAGTAACAGTCAGAAGACTCCTCTTCAAAAATCGAATTGTAGCCCGTCGTCCTAAGAAGAATCCCCTCCTCACAAAAATATGAAAAAAGGCCCAATTAATTTGGTGTAAGGAGCATATAAATGGACTCCCGAGCAGTGGAAGTCAGTTATTTTCTCGGATGAGAAGAAATTCAACCTGCATGGCTCTGATGGGAGACAAACGATTCGCCGTAGACGTGGTCAATAATACCATCCACAGTCTACAGTGAAATTCCCTACCAGCCAAATGATATGGGGGTGCATTTCGTATCACCTGCAGTTTATAAAAGGTTCCGTAAATGCCAATAGATACCTGGCTGTATTGGAAGGCAAACTGCTGTCAACCATTAGAGACCATTTCAACCTGCCAAGTAACTGCATCTTTCAGAACGACTCTGCTCCTTGGTATCGGGCGAAAAGTGTAAGTAGGCACTTCTACAGTTACTTCAGCTTTATTTCTGCATCAGAGGTTCGACAGGAATGTGTTTACATTTAAACACATTCCTGTCGGAATGTGTTTAAATTGAAAGGTGAAAAAATGGTTGGAAGAAAGATTCATTCCAACTGTTAGCTGGGCAGGAAACAGCCCGGTCCTGAATCCTATAGAGAACTGTTGGCATCGTGTGGAATCTGCAGTTGCCAGAAAGAAACCAAAGACCCTTTATGAACTTCAGGAAGCCATAATTCGCGTTTGATACCACGAACTGTCAGTTGATTATCTTCAGAAACTGATCTTGTCAATGCCTCGATGGTGTGCTGCTGTCATCAGGGCCAGAGGCGGTTCAACTAAATATTAGTTTGCACCTGGTGAACTTTTCATTTTGTTTTTCATTTAAAATGATAAATAAACTGGAGCATGATTGAGAGCTTCTGATAACATTTCAGCCATAATTGTCGTGTTGACCAAAAACTGTTGTATAAAGGTTGCAAATGCTCATTTTGGAATTTTTTGATAGCACCTGTCAAATATTACTTAGCTTTGCCTTAACTATTGATAAGTATCTTTTGTTTATATTTCTATTTGTGATGCTAGTCATCAATGTAAGATACCATCGCGAAAAAGGGTTAGAAATGTGAAATTCCTAGGTGATGCACTTTCTTTGAACACCAGTGTATATGGATGTTTACATTGGAGGGTGTCACTAGAAGGTCTGAAACTGGTTGGTATCAAATAGATGCAACCATATGACTCAATGTTCATTACATATTGTGAACAGAATTTACAAAACTCTCCAAGAATAATTTTTAATGCCACACGGTTTAAAATACTACATGAAGGAGAAAGTATACAATTTATAAAACTTATGAAAATATTTGAGATATGATGCATACTTCGAGTAATGAGAAGCACACGGACGAGTATTTAGTAAAGAAACAGTTGCTCGAATGACAAACGCAGATCGACATTTATAAAAAGGATGAAAGAAAATGAAAAGAGAATGAAACTGACATACTACAAGCACATGCTCAGAAGAAAGAAATTATGAAATACCACAAATTGTACTGAAGGCAATAATGGGACTCAGTAGAAGAAGAAAAAAATGATTGGAGTTCTAACGGCCAGGATGGGATGGAAGGCCAAGAAAATAATTCATAATTCCAAAGAAAGAGAAACGTTTATTAAGAGCAAACACTTACAAACAGACTGAAGAAGCCAGCCACAAAACAAAAAAATTATATTAGGGGCCCCTGTATATGATCTACCCATATTTATTTTGTCTGGAAATTGCCTGTGTTCTCTGATCGATTTGCCTGTTTGCTGGACGAAAAAACCCGTTTCTGAGGGAAAGAACCTTGCTAACTACCCCTGAGACCGACTAACTCAGCCACAGAATGAAAAAAGCCCATTAAAGTTCCACGCGTCATCGACGGCATTCGAACCCAGGCCTTTTCCACCGGGTGTGGGAGCCGCAAGTTAACAAACAAATAACGTAATGGTGCAAAGGACAACGAGACTGTAGAGCTCATCAAAGTTCCACGTGGTCATTGTGTATGTCGTAATTATCGCTGACCGTTGTCCATAAAATTGATTCCTATCTGAACACAGACGAACTTAGACAAAAAAAAGGGTTTCCCATGCTGAAAAACAAATTTTCCTGTTTCTGGTGACAGTGCAATTTGACTATGAGTTGCGCGTCATGGGGCATAATGCATTTAATACAGCGGATGATGTCTTGCTGGTAGGATTGACTGTGCTAGTTCTGCTGCAGTCCTCGCAGATATTACAGTGGTTATAATCACGATGCCCTCGTGGGCACGGCGATTGTAATAGGTCTTTTCCACTTAGTGTGGGGAGGACGGTGATTATAGCAGGTTGGTATAATCAACGTCCTCCCCACATAGAGTGGAAAAGACCTGAGCTCGAATCCCAATTTTTTGTCCAGCAAATAACAATTCTACCACAGAATACAGGCAATTTACAGACATATTATATGTAGCGCAATACGCTCTAAGTTGCTAATATGCTTAAAATCCTAAAACAAGAACACAATCACTGCCCTGCAAACTAGTAGAAAAGGCCCGGGTTCAAATCCCGTTGTGGGCTTTTTTCCAACTACGCGGTGGCGTTAGTCAGTCTCAGGCATGGAGAACACACGGTTTCACTCCCGGAAACTCAAGTTTTTCATCCAGCGAAACAGAAAAAACTGCCAGATATCATGCAGTTTATGGACATAGTTTGTTCTTGAATAACCGCAATATGTCATTTCGCCCCCCCCCATTAATTCTGCTCGAAGAGCCTGTCAAAACAAGTGTCTCGGATGCCAAGTTTCTGCATTTTTGGGCTCATGCACCAGATTGTTGTTAATATGCAGTCTTTAGGCCCTATTGATGAAATTGAAGAACTCTCATTAACAACGACTCCTTAAAAAACCTCCTCAGCTTGTGGTAATCACTTGGAGAGCGTTGTAGTTGTCTGAAGGCTCCAAAAATCTCTGGTATCAAGTGAATGTATGGCGGTATACGATTGAATAAATTTACTGAGCTGCGGATTTTTCAGTCAAATAAAGTTAGCATTAGTAGAGGAATATGACGCAAGAAAGCAAACTTATTCAGCATCAGCCAAACAAAAAAAATACCCCATTTCACCCCTCCATTCGTTCCAAATACCTATCTAGCTCACCCTTAAATTTATTTGTGCAGTCAACTTCCACAGCACAGGATGGAAGTCTGTTCCACCAACCAACTACCTGCTGGCTAAAGGCAAACTTCCGCACATCTATCCTACATCTGTCTGTCCTCAATTTGAATTTATGCCTTCTCAGCAAGAGGAAGAATCCCATCAGCATTGAGCATGCTCAAACCATTCAAGGCTTTATACACCTCAATCAGATCACTTCTCAGGTGCTTAGTCTCCAGACACTGTAATTTGCAAAATTTAAGTCTTTCTTTGTAAGAGCAACCCTTTGTTCCATTCACTAATCTTGTTGCCCTTCTCTGTACTCGTTCCAACAGCTCTACATCCTTCTTAAAATGAAGCCTCCAGACCTGTATATAGTATTCAAGGTGTGACCTGACCATTGTCTTATACAAGGGGAAAATCATCTCCTTATCCCCGCTAGAAAATTACTGTATATCATTGACAAGACACTGTGAGCTACTCTTGACGACCATCTGTACCGCTCAGTAAATTTCATATCTGCCTGCACAATTAGCACCATGTCCTTTTCGTCCTCTGCCGCTGTCAATGTAATAGCACAGAGTTGATACGTCACTCTGGGGTTTCTACTTCCCATATGTAGCATTTTACATTTGTCAATTTAAAACTTTATTTGTCACCTCTCAGCCCATCTTGGTCCTTGAGGTTGTCACAGACATTCTCTCAGATATGCCAGACAAGCTGTTCTTGCTACCTGGGAGTCTAAAACGCTGATGGAACTGATATTCGGGTGACACTCAAGTCAAAGTGGACCCAATTTCGGCGAAGTCCGGACGGTCTATGAGAGCCAAATCCTCTGCTTGCACCTTCACGATGGTGGGACTTTTATAATCCTGGGTATAACCTTCATGCACAAGTACATGGTGGGTGACCACCCAGGTGTGAACCAACGTAAGCAGGGGTCAAGGTGTGGCGCCCACACCACATGGAGGAACGTCGCCCCTCTATGATACCAGGCAGTACTAGGTGGTAGATGACTCTCATCAACCGGTGAAATACCACCACTTTGCTTATTGGAGGCTTGAAGTGGTGGAACCCATGTTTAGTCTCTAGAGCTAAGTTCCGGCCAACCCTTCCCTATCTCTTCCATCATGCAGTATGATTGATGATTTTTGAGGTTATGATGAATGTCGTGGCGAGATCCAATATTCCTTACATTTCGAGGGTACAGCTCTAAAACGGTGTTCACAGGCCGGCCGCTAGTTAGTACACCGGACTGAACCTATTGGTAACTCTCTAGGAAGCTTTCGGATCAGCTAGTGTATATAATCTTGCTACCTCTACTCTGCCAGATAGTGACGGAGTCCGAGTAGTGTGTATGCGGGGAGCATTGTCGAGGCCACGTTATGTCAAGGATCTGGGTATATTCTTACCACATGTACGCCATATCCAAAAATTTCATTACTTCATACAGCATGTCCCACCCACTTCTTCTTACTATTGAATACACCATGAATTGTAAAAATAATAGAGCAAGCTTATCTGCGAAAAGATCTAAACCTCCCAAGGAGTTCCTAATTCATTTCACAAATAATATACGTGGTTTCAATTCTAATCTCAACGTTGTCCATTTCCACTTGAAGTCTTCCAAACCCCATGTACTTTTTCTGACTGAATCTCAGTTATCAGTTGATTCAACTACTGCTCATCTCAGATGTGCAAATTATTTGCTGTATGATTCCTTTCGCCTCAAAGGTGGTACTTGTGCATATGTCCGTTCTGATATTCCCTGTCAGAGACTTGGCAATTTGGAATCTCCTCTCTTTGATCTTCTCTGGCTTAAAATCTCTCTACCTCATTGTGTAAAATTCATCTGTTGTCTCTACCGTTCTCCCAACTCCACTAATCACTTGGAGCTCTATGACTTCCTCTCTTTGCAACTTGATTTTCTCCAGTCCAACTTTCCTAACAGTGAGGTAATTTTCCTTGGTGATTTTAACGTTCACAACTCCAGCTGGCTTCCGTTTTCTAGTCACACCGACCCAGCAGGTCGAGATGCTGAGGCTTTTGCAATTACTAATGACATAGCACAGATTGTTCATTTACCTACAAGAATACCGGACAATCCTAATCATACAGCCAATACGCTTGATCTTTTTCTCACAAACAACCCTTCTAAGTACAAGGTTGAAGTGAGAGGTCCTTTAGGCACTTCAGATCACAACTTGGTGATTGTCTCTTCTCCAATGGAACCTTTATCTCATGGCTATTCCCAACCTCGTATTGTTTGGCATTACAAGAATGCAAAATGGGATGACCTGCGAGACTTCTTTTCTTCTTTTCCTTGGTCTGATTACTGTTTCAAAACTTCTGATGTCAACGTTTGCTCAGATCGTGTCAGTGAAATTATTCTTGCAGGAATGGAATCCTTTATCCCACACTCCACTTTAAAATCTCGTCCTTTATCTAAACCTTGGTTTTCCAATAAATGTGCTAAGGCTGTCCAAGAGAAGAACGTTGCATATCGTAATTGGCTTGTTTCTAATTCTTCAGTTTCATTTTCTGCCTACACCAAAGCTCGCAACAATTATAAAGCAGTTATTAATCAATCCAAACTAGAGTTTGAACAGGCTAAGAGTAGAAAACTTGCTTCTTGCCCTAATGGTAGCCGAGCATTCTGGTCTCTTGCCAAAGCTATTGGCCGCAACTTTTGCCCATCTCTGCTCCCACCTCTGTCCAAACAATATGGTTCTGTTGTCACGTCAGCCAAGGATAAAGCTGACCTGCTAGCATCCCATTTTTCTTCGCGCTCATGTATTAATGATCTTGGTAAAACACCTCCCACCATTCCTAACACGCTCCATTCAATGCCTCCTGTGGTCTTCCGTCAAAAGGATATCAGAAGGATTTTGATGAATCTTGATGCTAAGAAAGCTCCAGGTCCTGATGGTATTTCTCCACTTGTTCTCAAAACCTGTGCTCCTGAACTTACTCCTATTCTTTGCCGCCTTTTTTCACTTTCATATTCCAAAGGTGTTTTTCCTTCTGCTTGGAAATTTGCTCATATCCAGCCAGTTCCTAAAAAGGGTGACAAATCCCTCCCATCCAATTATCGTCCCATTGCAATTACTTCTACTCTTTCTAAAGTAATGGAGAAATCAATTAACCGCCAACTCTTAAACTACCTAGAAACCTTCCGTCTGATCAACGATCGCCAGTATGGATTCCGTCAGTGTCGATCCACTGGTGATATTCTGGCTTATGTTACCCATTTATGGACTAATTCAATGGAAAGGTTCGGTGAAACACAAGTAGTTGCTCTTGACATCTCAAAGGCTTTTGATCGTGTTTGGCATAAAGGTCTTCTAAACAAGCTTCCATCTTATGGTTTGCCAACTGTTTTTAGTAATTGGTTATCCAGTTTTCTCTCTGATCGCTCACTGAGGGTGATGGTAGATGGCTCTCTGTCTTCTAACTTCTCCACTAATGCCGGTGTCCCCCAAGGTTCAGTACTTTCCCCCACTCTTTTCCTCTTGTATATCAATGACCTTCTTTTGACTGGAAATCCTATCCATAGTTTTGCCGATGATAGCACATTGCATTCAACTTTCCATTTTGAGAAACCTTGTCCAGCTCAATCAGCTTCAAGTTCTCGAAAATCTGCTACCAATTCCTTAAAGGCCGATCTTCAGGTAATTCTCTAGTGGGGCAAAGACAACTTAGTTGATTTCAACCCTTCTAAAACTCAATCTTGTCTTCTATCTCGCAAAAAGGATTCTTCTGCTCCTATGCTCATCTTTAGTGACACTCCGATTTCTAGGCAAAATGCTATATCTCTTTTGGGGATTACCCTGACCTCTAATCTCTCTTGGGACAAGCACATTACAAATATTGCTTCCTCTGCATCTAAAAAACTTGGTTTTCTCTTTCGCTCTCGGCGTTACTTTTCTCCCAAACAGCTGCTCACTCTGTATAAATCGCAAATCCGCCCTGCCATGGAATATTGTTCCCACATCTGGGGTGGCGCCCCCAAAACCTCTCTCAGGCTTCTTGATTCCATTCAGAAGAGGGCAGTTAGGTTAATTAATGATTCATCTCTAACAGAGTCTCTCCACTCGCTTTCTCATAGACGCACTGTTTCTGCTGCATGCCTCTTCTACAGATACTTCCATGGGCACTGTTCTTCTGAATTGGCTTCTATAATTCCCGCTCTCTCTTTCAAAACAGTCGGAACACGTGCCGCCACCAGCCAACATCCATTTACGGTCCAACTTCAAACCCACAGAACCAACTTTTCATCTTCCTCATTTATCCATTCAACTGCCGTTTTCTGGAACAACCTTCCTTCATACGTATTTCCTGAAAATTACAATCTACAGAAGTTCAAGTCCAATATCAACAAATATCTTCTTTCGTCTTCTCAACCTCCAACCCAAGCACGGTACTAAGTACTATAGGTTATAATACCTCTCGTGTTTGGGGTTCTCATAATAATAATAATAAAAAAAAAAAAAAAAAAAAAAAACAATCTGCTCAACCTTTCCAGATCCTTTTGCAGCAGCGTACTGTCATTAGTGTCCTTAAAAACCCTGTCAACCTTCGTATCATCTGCGAACTTGGACATTAAGCTTGATATACCATCATTAATATCATACATAAATAAAGAAAACAATGGACCCAACACTGAACCCTAAGGGACTTCACTAATAACAGTAGTCCACGATGAGTAGTGTTCATTGATTCCCACTTTCTGTCTTCTTCAACTCAACGATCCCTTTATCAATATCAGCAATTTGCCTCCAATGCCACACTACTCCAATTTGTGCAACAGAGTTTCATATGCAACAGTACCAAAACCCTTTGTAAGATCCAAATACATGATACCAAAGTTATTCCCTGCATCCAGTATCTTTGTGACCATATCATAGTATCCAATCAAATTGGTCAGGCAAGACTTTCCCTTAACAAAACCATGCTGTGTCCGAGCTATAACTGAAGTCTTGTCTAGATAATCCTGCAGTGCTTCTTTGACCAGTGCCTCTGTTAATTTTCCTGGAACACAAGTTACACTAACAGGTTTATAATTAATTGTGTCGCCCTTTGATCCTCCTTTCTGAATTGGGATCACATTTGCACATCTACAGTCCATGGTTACCTCCCCTAAGTCCAAAGAAGCTCTCATAATTATGGGTCAGGGTTTGCTTACTTCCTTCGCTGCCACCTTTAATATAACTGGATAGATCCCATTCACCCCGGGTGCCTTTTTTTATGTTTATCTTCAACAACTTCTCCTCCACTTTCCTCTCAGTTATTACAAAATCATCTAGCTCACTGCCAGAGTTTAGCTCTCCTCTGGCATTCCCCTCCCTGAATAACATCTCATGTGTGAATGTAGATTCAAAATACTCATTTAGTTTGTTAGCCATCTGAGCAGGATCATCAACAGTTGAACCATCAATATCCAGTGGACCAATCTGATTCATCCCTTTCCTTCTAGAGTTTACATAGGTAAAGGCCTCTTTGTTGTTTTTCTTTGCATCCTTTGCCAAGGATTTCTCATAGATTTCTCATAATCTGACTTTGCCTACCTATCCTCCTTTGTGACTTGGTTACAGACCATCTATCGTAGGCTTCCATGTCACCCATTAATTTATATGTATGCCGTGCATTTTGCTTCTCTGCCATATGCCTCATTAATTTATGTGACATACATTTAGGCTGAAACCTTTAAAAATATTTTTTGTTGGTATGTAAAGCCTAGTAGCTTCCAAGATAAATTCTTTGAATGCTTCACATTTTGAATTTGCTGTTGGTAACATCATCACTTGGCCCACTGTATAGAATTTAAATTCTGTCTCAGACCACCGTAGTCGTCTTTCCGAAAGCAAACACCCTTCCCTTTACCCCTGATGGTAGTTACCTCTTTGAGTAAATCCCGCTTCAGCACATTGTGATCACTGCCACCTAGTGGTTCCTTTATTTGCAGATTCTTAATGCATGAAAAATCACTACTGCTAATCAGGTCAAGAGTATTACCCTCTCTGGTTTCCTCTCGAACATGCTGCTGCAGAAAACAATCATCCAATAAATCCACAAAAGCCTTGCTAGCGTGTGAGTGACCAACCCACAAATTCCAGTCAGCATCTGGGAAATTAAAATCCCCCATTATAAGACTGTCTGATTTACTGGCCCACTATATTTCCCTGTACATTTGTACAGTTTCTTATTATACTCATCTGAGTCATTAGGTCTATAGCACACTCCTACTCTCAATTTTGATCTCCCAATGCTTATGTACACCAAACTGACTCGACACTGCACTGTCCAGCAATGTCGAGTGGCTTCACTTCCTTGGATTTTATGTGTTTCTTAACTAATAGCATAACCCCGCTTTCTTTCTGTCCTGTTTATCCTTCCTGTACACATTCTAATTCCCAAATTCCAGTTCCGCATTCCTTATCTGTGTGACACCACGTCTCTGATATCCCCCAATATCTGCCTTTGATGTGCTGAGCAATATCTCAAATTCATCAAATTTATTTAGCAAACTCCTAGCATTGGTGTACATGCAAGTATACATGCACCTGTTTCTATTCCTAACTACCATAACAGAACCCCATGTGTTTACTTGTACGGTTATGACTCCCAGCAGTATCTGAAATACCCTGCATCTTGTTTTCCAGGCTGCTGCTCATTCCAATAGAAGCAGTGCAAGAATCACTTTCACCTTTGCCGGTGGCTACTGTTAATATATTAGTCTTTGTATTCCCTCAAACTAGCAGTTTTTCGACCCACCTAACACTGCCTCGATAGCATCAGCAAATATTCTTGCACCCTTTCTATTTAAGTGTATCCCATCCCTGTAGAAGCAGTCTCTCTTTTTAACAAGTACAGACAAGGCTGAAAATTTTCTACCCCTTAAGCCTTGCACAATCTTTCCAGGGCCGAATTGATCGACAGGGCTCTCTTCATATACTCCCTCGTATCGTGTCTTTCCAATTCTACCCTAATGATGAGAGCCTCTTCGATCAATTCGGCCCTGGAAAGATTGTGCAAGGCTCAAGGGGTAGAATTTTTTTCAGCCTGGACTGTACTTGTTAACAGGAGAGATTGCTTCTACAGGGATGGGATACACTTAAATAGAAAGGAAGCAAGAATATTTGCTGATGCCATCGAGGCAGTGTTAGGTGGGTCGGAAAACTGCTAGTTTGGGGGGATACAAAGACTAATAGATTAACAGTAGCTACTGGCAGAGGTGAAAGTGATTCTTGCACTGCTTCTATTGGAATGAGAAGAAGCCTGAAAAAAAAGATGCACGAAAAATCAGACTGCTGGTAGTCATAGCGGTACAAGTAAACACATGGGTTGTGTTAGGGTAGCTAAGAATAGAAACAGGTGCATGTATGCTTGCGTGTACACCAATGCTAAGAGTTTGGTAAAAAAAAATTTGATGAATTTGAGGTATTGCTCAGAATATCAAAGGCAGATATTGTGGGATATCAAAGACGTGGTGTCACACAGATATAAGGAATGCAGAAATGAAATTTGGGGAGTACAATGTGTACAGAAAGGATAGACAGGATAGGAAGAAAGAGGGGTTATGCTATTAGTTAAGAAACACATAAAATCCAAGGAAGTGAAGCCAGTCGACATCGCTGGACAGTGCAGTGTCAAGTCAGTTTGGTGTGACATAAGCATTGGGAGATCAAAATTGAGAGAAGGAGTGTGCTATAGGCCGAATGACTCTCATGAGTATAATAAGAAACTGTACAGGGAAATAAAGTGGGCCAGTACATCAGAGAGTCTTATAATGAGGGATTTTAATTTCCCAGATATTGACTGGAATTTGTGGGTTGGTCACTCACACACTAGAAAGGCATTTGTGGATTTATTGGATGATTGTTTTCTAAATCAGCATGTTCGAGAAGCGACTAGAGGGAGTAACACTCTTGATTTGATTATCAGTAGTGATTCTCCATGCATTAAGAATCTGCAGATGAAGGAACCACTAGGTGGCAGTGATCACAATGTGCTCAAGTGGGATTTACTCAAAGAGGTAACTACCATCAGGGGTAAAGGGAAGGGTTTTTGCTTTCGTAAAGTCGACTACGATGGTCTGAGACCGTATTTAAATTCTATACAGTGGGACCAACTGATGATGTTACCAACAGCAAATTCAAAATGGGAAGCATTCAAAGAACTTATCTTGGAAGCTAGTACATACCAACTTTACATACCAACTAAGAACAATTGTTCAAGGATTAGGCCTAAATGGATGTCAGATGAACTAATGAGATATATGGCAGAGATGAAAAATGCATTTGATACATATAAATTAACACGTGACACAGAAGTCTATGATAGATACAAGTCAATCTGTAACCAAGTTACAAAGGAGGTTAGGCAGGTAGAGGCAGATTACGAGCAATCTTTGGCAAGGGATGCAAAGAAAAACAGCAAAGAGTTCTTTACTTATGTAAACTCTATAAGGAAAGGGATGAATCAGATTGGTCCACTTTATATTGATGGGTAAACTGTTGATGATCCTGCTCAGGTAGCTAAAAAACTAAAACAATATTTTGCATCGACATTCACACATGAGGAGTTATTCAGCGAGGGGAATGCCAGAGGTGTATTCAACTCTGGCAGTAAGCTAGATAATCTTGCAATAACTGAGAGTAAAGTGGAGGAGAAATTGTTGAAGATAAACAAAAGAAAGGCACCAGGGGTGGATGGGATCTATCCAGTTATATTAAAGGAGGCAGCAAAGGAAGTAAGCAAACCTTTAGCCATAATTATGAGAGCTGCTTTGGACTCAGGAGAGGTACCCACAGACTGAAGATGTGCAAATGTGACCCCAATTCAGAAAGGAGGGTCAAAGGCCGACACAAGTAATTATAGACCTGTGAGTTTAACTTCTGTTCCAGGAAATTTAATGGAGGCACTGGTTAAAGAAGCATTGCAGGATCATCTAGACAAGACTTCAGTTATAGCTCGGACACAGCATGGTTTTGTTAAGGGGAAGTCTTGCCTGACCAATTTGATTGGAAACTATGATACGGTCAAAAAAGAACTGGATGCAGAGAATAACTTTGATATTATATACTTGGATCTTAGAAAGGCTTTTGATACTGTTGCACATGGAATACTGCTGCTCAAAATGGAGCAGTGTGGTATTGGAGGCAAATTGCTGCTATGGATTAAGGGGTGGTTGAGGGGGAGAAGACAGAGAGTGGTAATCAATGGACACTGCTCATCGTGGACTAATGTTATTAGTGGAGTCTCTCAGGGTTCAGTGTTTTGGGTCCATTATTGTTTTCTGTTTTTATAAATGATATTGGTGATGGTATATCAAGCTTAATGTCCAAGTTTGCAGAGAATACAAAGTTTGGCAGGGTTGTCAAGGACACTTCTGACACTATGCTGTTGCTGCAACCGGATCTGGAAAGGTTGAGCAGATGGGCTGAGTGGTCGCAAATGAAGTTTAACATTGACAAATGTAAAGTACTACATATGGGAAACAGCAACCCCATAGCAACGTATCAACTGTGTGATACTACACTGACAGTGGTAGCGAATGAAAAGGACCTGGGGGTAATTGTGCAGGCAGACTGTTCTCTGAGCAGTGCAGATTGGCTGCAAGAGTAGCTCATGGTGTCTTGTCAATGATATACAGGAATTTTTCTAGCAGGGATAAGGAGGTTATTATTCCCTTGTAGAAGGCAATGGTCAGGCCACACCTTGAGTACTGTATACAGGTCTGGAGGCCTCATTTCAAGAAGGGACGTAGAGCTGCTGGAACGAGTACAGTGAAGGGCAACAAGATTAGTGAATGGAACAAATGGGTATTTTTACGAAGAAAGGCTTGAGTTTTGCAAATTACAGTGTCTGGAGACTAGGCACCAGCGAGGTGATCTGATTGAGGTGTATACACCTTGAATGGTTTTAGCATGCTCAATGCTGATGGGATTCTTCCTCTTGCTCAGAATAATCACCTGAGAGGGCATAAATTCAAATTGGGGAAAGACAGATGTAGGATAGACGTGCGGAAATTTGCCTTTAGCCAGCAGGTGGTTGGTTGGTGGAACAGACTTCCATCCCTTGTCGTGGAAGTTTATAGCCTAAATAAATTTAAGGCTCAGCTGGACGGTTGTTTCGAACGAATGGAGGGGTGAAGTGGAAGTGGTTTTTTTTTTTTTTTTTTTGGCCTATGCTACATAAGCTTGCTTTCTTTCATCATATGCCTCTAATAATGCTAATGCTATTCACGGCTTTTTTCCAACAGTGACCTGTACTTGTTAGGTAATTCTGCCGGTCTCCTACTCTTAATATCATTAATGCCAACGTGTAGAATAATATCACCTTTTGTGCCCTTAAAAGATGATATCCGCTCTACAACGTCATCAACCTTTGCCCCTGGATGAGATACCCTGGTCCTATTCCAGCTATCCTTTTTACATAGCATGTTC
This sequence comes from Mastigoproctus giganteus, assembly GCF_048544385.1. Taxonomy (NCBI): domain Eukaryota; kingdom Metazoa; phylum Arthropoda; class Arachnida; order Uropygi; family Thelyphonidae; genus Mastigoproctus; species Mastigoproctus giganteus. Next base: position 67,619,363 of record NC_143585.1, read on the forward strand.
CCCGTTTCCCTGACAATAGAGTCACCAATAGAGGCTAGATGAATTTACCGAGGTGTCGCGTTGGACAGCTATATAGAGCTTAAAAATCCAACCTTAACGAAACGCCGGTTACTTTGTTTTCGTGCGGGCTCTTTCCCATCTTCTCTTAGTATGTGGTTATAAAATTTTACTGGACTTGGCCTTCGTAGGTCACATAATTTTTGAATTATCCCAACTAAAGAAAGAAAAGTTTCTTCGGAAATAAAAATTTGGTAAAATTTTAACTGAAAATCAGCATTATTCTGCTGAAAAATAAATTAAGTTCTTTTTATTCATAAATTATTAATTATTTGATAAGATTTGATACTTGCAATTATAGGATGAGAATACAAGTCAGGTGTAGCTTTAAAAGTAAAGTGTCACTGCTGCCATCTGTCGGTTATGAAGCCCAACTCAATAATAGGGTTAAACTTCTTAGCAATTTCAAAATTTGTAGGCAATCATCTATGCTTAAATTTCCGCATTTTCACGGAATTATAATTTTATTATAAAATTATATTATATTTTAATTGTAAAACTAATTCTGTGTCAGGCTGTACCTGTGTTGTTAGGTTTTAGGCGCATCTACAACTTAAACCATATTGCGCCGTATATATTGTCTGATTTACCTATTAGCTGGACAAAAAAACCGAGTTCCGGAGATAAAACAATAAAACTCTCGCGTGGGAGGATCTGATATCACTTATAAAAATTCTTCCATACATTTCTTATTTTTGAAAGTGTAATAAATAAAAATGTGCATTAATTTATAAATTCTTTTCAGAAGTACAGCATATTAGCGTCCTTGTTTAATAATCTTTGCATGGCTACTAGATGTCGCCACATGACATGGATTATCTCACAGCAATGAATACTTGCTGCAAATAATCGCAAAATCAGCTAGATTATTTTTAATTCACTTTTTAGTTTTAAATGGAGTTTTAATTCAGCTTTAATTAAAATTTTTCAGTCAATTTTTAACTGAGCAATTTCCGAATAGACATTTGATAATTCTGAGTAAAATTTTATTGCAGACATCTTTTAATTTCACCTAAAATTAGTATATACATTTTTATTATTACCAATAGAAGCTGCTCTTGTTATTTATAAATTTTTAGGTATACTGATTTTGTCTATAAAAATTTTCATTCTGATATAAATATTAAGGCGTGAAATTACATGAAAATTTTGATTTTATTAACCTTCCTGATTCAAAATCGTACTTAAATTACTAGCAATGCTCTAATCCATGCTTAACATACGCGGATTAATATTAGTATACAGAATAATCAGTAGTGTAGTCCTAAAATAACACCGGGCCAGCACAAGAGCAATTTATTAATTAAAAAATCAATGCGCAGATTTAATGTTATAAAAAATAATGCTATTTTAAGAAATTCTTGTACAGTATTATTTTTACTGTTCCTCGGTAGTATAGTGGTGTGTATCCCCGCCTGTCACGCGGGAGACCGGGGTTGGATTCCCCTTCGGGGAGGGCAAGTAATTCCTTTTTGTTGGTGCTGCTATAAAAGAAGCACATATAACACTTTTGTAGTCAATTTTGTACTTTTCAAAAAATGTCCACCTCAGAAGGTTTCAATTACATTATTTTCAAGTAGCTTAAAGTGCGATATCAGGCCAACTCCTTGTAAATGCAAAGGTTCTGTTCTGTTAAGCATAAACAAAACCGTTTTAATCTAACTGGCCGTAAAGTGAATATGTTACCGTGGAATATATGGAGAGATATCATGATGCAACATGCAGAATACTGACTTGGAAAGAAAGTAGTCTTAAGTATTCTCAAGTACTTTCAAGTGTAAGAGAAATCACAGACATCTGGTAACCCTAAATTTTAGCCATCATCACATATTTTTAATATATGATAGATTAACGTCATTTGTGTGAAAGTAGTGCAATACCGGGCAACTCGAAGGCAAAGTTTGTTCTACTGTGAGCATTAAGACCATTGTATTAACTATTCCAAATCCTACTAGTCTCAAAAACAGAATAGTCCTTCTAAGTCTCTATTTAAAAATTAATTTAATATTATTAATTATCATTACTAATATAACGATGATTTAACTTGTTTAATTATTAATTAATAATTTGATATATTTAATAATAATTATTAGTATTATGTAATTCTATTCCTGGGTTTACTTTTTATTTTCCATATTCGGCATGTCGAAGGCATTTTACACTCGCATTTGAATGGGAGAAAAGCGGCAACCGTAATTTTTGTCTGTATTGTTCCTTCTTGAAATTTGTAGACCCTTGGTGGTACACGTGTAACGATTTCTGTCCTTTTGCGATAAAAGCAGTTTTCCCATCAAATTCCGTTTTGAAGCACATCGTGGCCGAGTTAGTCGGTTTCGGGCTGTATGTTTTTTGCCGGAAAATTCAGATCTTTCATTCCACTAAATGGGAAACCAACCAATCGTAGAATACGCGCAAATTGCGACACTATACACAGATCATTCGTGATCTTAGTTTAGTATAATTTATTTCTTTGTCATACAAATGCGATTTGAATTCTAACATGTATCTTTCTTTCAGATATCATAAGCAGCTAATGAACCTGAAATTTATGGCGAAAATATATATCCTACTTTATTTAGTTATATGAATTTTTTTTGAATGAAAAACAGCAATGAATTCTCTTTCTATATCTAAGAATGTCAGAATTATACATACCGTTCCTTTATCTTCGAGACATGTAGACTATTTGTCTTCAAAGGTAGTTATAATCTGAACTCCAAAAAAGATCTGAAAAGACTGAGCTAATTTCAGCCGAGATAAAGTAATTCTAAAACTGTTATACCAATTACAACGATTTCGCAACTATGTTGTCGCACTGCATAGCCTTGTTACGACTTGTCCCATTAAAATTATTGCGGGGTGTGTATAATACCCTTTAGAAAAAAATAAAGTTATGCACGTGTAGCTTTTATGAGTTCATAAAAACAAATTCAGGAAGCGAATAAGGAAATTTTTCTAACCAAGAATCACCTTAATTATAGAGTGCACGGCTCGTTTAACAAGAGGACCATTTGGGAGCAGATTTCGAATACGAAGTGTGGAGGTGTTTCTTATTTCTTTTAAAATTGTCAGTAAATTTAAAAGTTGTGAGGTCATAACCATTTATCTTTCGTTGTAAAAGAAAGAAAATGAGAGAGAAAGAGGGGGAGGATTAATAGCATATAAACACTCTTAGCTTTCATTTCTTACAAGCCGAAATTGCAATCTCCTTACTCAAACATAAAATTCATCAAAAGAATTTAATGGTTGCCCAACCGAATATCCATAAAATATAAATTATTAACCACAACGCTAATTGAATTGAACTGAAAAGGGATTCAGTTCATTGACTTTTTTAACACTCCCATATATTTCTATTCTCTTCTAAATTATTCATTAAAATGGTTCTAACGTTTCTGTTTGCATAGTCGTCAAGGCAATATATACATATTTGGCAAGCTTTATTTTATTATTTTTTAAGATAATGCGTTGCTCTTGAAGCAGAAACTCCACACATTACAATCACTCTCATGCATGACAAGAACAAGACTTCGTAGCCTTTAGAAAGAATCCACAGGAAATGTGACTGTGCGTAGTACTTCCTTATCTAAGGGAAGACGCCTCGAAGTGTTGGAAGACAAACAGATGGGCGTAATAAATGAGACATAATTTTTGTTACTTAGGACGTGAAGCATTATTTTCTTCGAAAATCAAATAATAAAAATAAGTCGTGGTCAATTAGTAAAGGTTGAACAAAAACACTACGGAAATAAAGTTCTTATAAGAGACATTATTTCTTGTAGTTTGGTGATTGTAAAGAAAATGCTTACTAACAATAGAACACGTGCTGTAGTAAGATTCTAGTTTATTACAGAAAAATAACATTTGTACATTCTTTATCGTGTGTATCATTTTCTCAATCTTGGAGTTATACCTTCAGTGATCACTGAATTATGGCCATCCCATCAGTCATGGACTATGCCGCATAGCTCGCGGTATAAAAAGCTTAACAGCTTTATACCTTGGAACGGCGGTAACTTGCATCTGGTCGTGCAAGTCAAAGTAGCAGTTATGGGACGTAGTTAAAATATCAGGGATTTTCAAAAGGGAGCTTGTGCGTCCATATCGGAAACGGCATGGCTTGTTGGTTGCCCAGGTGGTTAAGATGTACAAAGAATGGTATCGAACGGGTCAAATCGCCACCCACTGACAGAACTGTAAAGGGTTACGCAAGGTTGATGTTACTGGTAAGCGAATGTTCAGTGCGTTGTACGAGCTCAACGGCAGGTCACTGATGATGTTGCGCCGCACATTCAGGCCTATGGTGTTCTACAACGGACGACCAAAGAGACACCCTCTCCTCACCGATGATCATCATCGTCGACGGCAAATACTCAAGGTGTGTTTGTTTTAATTTCGGTCTCGAGGATTTCACCTATATGCCGCTGTAGCATCTGAAACGGCAAAGGCCAGGCCGGCAAGTGCATATGTGTAGGTGTGCAAGTATGTCTTGTTATGTTGAGTGCCGGCACCTGGCAACTTCGCAGCCAGGAGGCAGGGGACACCTGGTTCCCTGTCCCCTGACTTCCAACCTTGGCCTCGTGGAGGCGCACCAGGATCCACTTTCTAGCTGAGACTCTTACTGGTAAATGGAGGGAAAGGAAAGTGGATAGAAAGCAAGGGGATGAGAGAAATAGGCATCTCCGGAAAAGAAGCAAAGTAGGAAGAAAAAAAGGAAAGGTATTAGTGGAAAAGACAATAAATTTTTAAACTAAGAAAATTAATCTTTTAGATTAATCTTGTAGAACAATAACTGTCTACCTTGCAGCAGTACCAAGAAAATTAGCATGTTACAGCTGCAACAATCAGATACCAAGACATAATTTTCAGTTGACTTGGTTAAACTATTAACATTAAAACTCTTGATATTATGATTAAAACTCTTAATATTAACGCAAGACCATGCAGTGAAGAAAAGACAAGAAGGTTAAGGTACTAGCTAATGGGGATTTCCCCAGACAGTAAGAAAGCAATTTACACAATTGAAAACATCCAATTATTATACTGAACACCCAGCAACAACTACGTTAAACCAGAAATCACTGTCTTGTGATAATTGAATAACCTCTTTATCCCTATCACTACAGGTCAACTGTATTGAATTTGATCTCAATCTAAGATATTCGTCAAAAACAGCTCAATATCTAAATCTAACAAAATTTCACAGTGATTTAAGTTTAAATTTCACAGTAAATTTAACAGTTGTGAGGTCATAACCATTTATGTTTCGTTGGTTAAATTTCAATTTAGCAAGTAGTCAGAAATCCTGATCTCACAACAAGAAAACAGTAAAATAATAGACTATACCCAAAATATTACAACCAATCTGAGATTTCAGCATTATGAAACTCCGAGGCGCAAATTTTTTTTTTTCCAAGATCTGTCATCATCCCGTTTGGGAAGTCAGTTTGGCAATTATGTCCAGAGCCATCCAGAACACAAGAACAACCATTTACAAAAGGCCAACTGCCTGAGCACACAAGGTACTCATTTTAAAATTTTAAATACATTCAATATATTATCACCAATCTTTAATTGACTCGATCCAGTCTTGTCTATAATTAAGCCAAAATCAAAATTGCTGCAAACCTCAGCAATGAAAGCTTTATCATTAATTTCTAATTAAGACAGTCTCAATTTTTTTTTTAATACGCAATTTTTCCAAAGTCTTTTGAGGAATCAAAATATCAAGCATCAGCTCTGTGCTCGGCACAAACATAATGGAGAACATCATGTTGTTGTTCTCAAGGGACAAGTGGTTTTGCTAAGGATCGGTTCCATTCAGTCTTTTCCTTCGCCTAAAGATCTTATCTGCGAATTCCGCCAAAGGCAGGTAATTTTCTTTACTGTCAAGAAATCTAGGCAAGTCTTTCTCCTCGTATATATTTGTCAATATTTGAAAGTCCCTTCTGTAATCTAAGTAACAGTTACATTCAAAAATTAAATGCTGCACTGTTTCAGGCTCTCCGCAGTTACATAGTGGAGAAGTAGCAAGGCCAAAAGTATGCAATTTAAAATTCAGACTTCCATGGCCTGAAATCAAGAACGTTGAATTTAAGCCTGGATTAAACCAAGACATATTTAATTTACTTAATTACATTCTACCGTTAGTATCGTTAGACCATTCCTCCTGCCAATCTACAAGGAGCTGATTCCGAATTCTCTGCACTTCTTAACTGGTAATTCTAGATTAAGTTTCTGGAGCAAGTATGTGAGGTTATTATATGTGATATCTGCTGTGAACAATTAGAATTGATCATACAGCTTAATTCGTTTAACATAGGAGAAAAATGCGGAGAGTTTTGCTTCGTTACCTATGTTGCTGAGTGACAAAGGTTCTTGTAGGTTTGAGAAGGGGCTGAAAGTAGACTGTCGGGCACTGTTGAACAAGCTACATTCATCGAGTATGTGCTTTACTGATAGTGGTTCCAAGCAGTGCGTGCACCACGGGAGGATTATTTCCTACGAGCAGAAACAGATGAGTAAGGTGAGTGTAGGCTATTCGGATTCTGGCTAGGATTACTTCTTTTCTATTTTTACGGAGGCTGGAAGTCCATAATTGTGGTTCAGGTTCATTTGAAATAGCTTCTTGTGTGTTTGCCTTTTCTATAGAAGTGTCCACTGTTCTTTACGTATTTTCCGTATGTTGTATTTGTAATCAGGATAATATATGGGACCAGATCGTTTGTTGAGGCTATGCTGGAGGGATGTTTTGCAGTATCACCATCGCACTCATTTCCTGGAATACCATTGTGACCTGGGATCCAAGAGAAGACAACAGTTTGTTGATGCTCATGAAGACGTATCAGAGCATGTCTTATTAGCATTAACAAAAGATTATAAGGCGAGGTGTGATTGAGAGCTGAGAGAGCACTCTTGGAATTTGTGTATACTGTACTGTTGTTGATTGACAGGAGTGAAATGTTTTCCAGAGCAAGCTTAATGACATGGAGCTTAGCTTTCATGGCGCACTATAACCTTGTCGTTTTTGCGCCATAAAAAAATCAAATCAAATCAAGCGTGGAGCTCAGCAGTATAACTGCTGCATTTGGGTGGAAGTGAGAAAGAAACAATTGTAAAAGGGAAGACAGTAGCTGCACCCACTTTGTTGCCTTTGATCCAATTTGGCCAGTGGGCAAATTGGATCAAATTTTAACTGAAGCTCAGCAGTAAAATCTTTCTTCTGATACTGAGTGGAGTTTCTTGAACCTCAACATAGACTTTGATCTGGGGATGTTCTGTATGCACGTAGGACAATCCTAAGAGCAGAATATTGGGTGGGGGCAAGACGTGCTAAGGTATTCTCCCTAGAAGAGTCTCACAAACAGGTGCTCCATAATTTAATCGAGATCTAATTAGGGACCTATATACTGTATGTGGAGAAGGGTATAACGATCTGCACCGCACGATGTACTAGAGATGACAAGGAGTATGTTCATTTTATTAATGCAAATAGTTCGTAGATATTTTACGTGCTTTTGGAAGGTAAGCTTCTTATCAAAAATTAGCTCTAGTCGAATGCTGTTCATGATTGGAAGAGAGTGATTGTTCAAGTGGAACTTAGGACTGCTTAGCTGTTACCGTTCCGGCATTACAATGAATTAGGAATATTTCAATTTTCCTAACTCGTAACTAACACATTCTGTAGTATAAAATTTATTAATTCTAATAACCGCTGATGAAGGGATAATGATTATCTCCATGTCAGCTTCCTCCTTCTCAGAAACTTATTATGTTAATCTCTGGCCATGGAGGGAGCTTTATCTCATTTATGACCGTCTGTACGTCTTCGGCAATAAAGATTTATTTAATTCTGTGCTCCACAGTTCTTTGTCATGATTAAACCCAAACAGGAGAAAACAAATTAATTTAGTTAATTGGAAGTTGTGTATCCGGCTTCGAGACACCGAAAACATGCTTACGTGCTTTACATAAAATCGCTGCTTTAAAAATAAATAAAACGTGTTAAGCAAAAGTTGTTCTCCCTTCTGGGATTCTTTTCAATCTAAATTTATTTTGTAGGTGTACGAGCTGAGCAATAAACTAACCAGAGTATTAAAAAAAAATCTTAACTTGCGGGTGTGCTCACCTTCAAAATATTCCCCTTTTGACTGGACCCTCATGCATCCGAACCCAACTTGTTCCAACAGTGTGAAAGAACAGCGAGTGGTACTAGCCATTATTATTGTTGTCGAGTTTTAGGAGCATCAGCGTGTAAGGGCATGTTGTTCCGTATATAATGACTGTAAATTGTGTGTTCTGTGGTTGATTTGCTGCTTGCGAGACGAAAAACTCTTAGTTTCCGGAAGGAAAAAACCATGCTACCTTCGGTTGAGGTAGATTAACTCAGTCTATCTCAGGCAAAAGGTCCATAAAAATCAGTCACGTCGCCGACGGAACTCGATTTGATTGATTTTGATTTGGTAGTTGTTGGTGCATCGGCTTCTGTGGCCATATTGCACCTCCCAAGGTTTTTGCAGTACTTTGATCCAAGCCCGAGGCGGGAATCGAACCCGCGACCTTTGGGTTGCCGGGCAGGTACTTTACCCACTCGGCTAGCCGTCGGCCACGGAACTCGAACTTGGGTCTTTTCCACGCCATGTAGGGAGGACGGAGATCATAGCAACTATGTGCTAGCCATGACAGGCATGCAGCCATGGCAGTGTACAGGAAATACTTTGAAATGAATTTTATAATTAATGCGATTACTTCGTACCTAAGGTCCATCCTCTGATGTAGTATAGTGGTTATAAACCGTTCGCACATAACGGGTTCTCCATAATAGTATATTGGTTTCGTCACTTATCATTCGTTTGGAGAGGTCCAGGTTCCATTCCAGTCTATGACTGCATTAATTTTCTTCAATTGAAGTTATAGATATTGATGATGCACTAAAAACACTACAACTCTTGGTTGATGACAAAAAAAAGCACTCAAAACGTAGATTCATTTGTTTATTTCCGAATTGGAAATATGTACGTAATGGGGTTAAATGTTTCGTGGTATATCCTTACCGCTTCTTCTGTAACAATTGTCTTTGCAACATCGCCATCAGAAAAGATCACTTCGGTACAAGATCATGTCAAGGAATGCTTTAGATCACTCTACAATCCACACCCGGTGGAAATGGTCAAATTTCAAACCCCCTCACTGCCGCGAGGACTTTTTGTGGAGAACGTTACATTCATTTCATCCAGCAAACAGACCGAAATACAAGCAATTAGAGACACTTGACCTAATTGCCTAAGGACATGAGATGAATATACATAGCCCGATTATATTTAGTTTTAGTCTTGTACTATCGCCACTGACAGTGACACAAAAATTTGGTCAACGCCCTTACTGTGGTTTCCTTAGTCAGGGTGATGTTTTTTGAATAACCTTTGAAGATTAACTTAACTGGCTCACAATTTGCAGGCTTTTGGACCTCCCTGCCACTAAATTACGTCTAATTTGAAACGATTGTTTACTTTCAGGCTAATTTGTAAAATATGTAGCAATTGTAAGGTCTGATATGAAAGTTCTACAGGAGGGTTGCGTATCGTGGAGTTTACGCGATTTCAAAAGAATCTGCTACAGTTCAGAATTGATTTCTTGGGTAAGTGGCTTCATTTTTAGATCTCTATGAATAATTGTTTGCAATTAATTTTAGCTGAACATTCATCCACTTAAGTATCCAATGTTCATGGAAGCGAATTTGATAATTTAACTCCTGTCAAATGAAAACTGGATTGTATCTTAAGATGAGATTACACTAAACGTGATTTATATCGATATGATTTGTTTTATAATCCTAATTGAGTTTTGAATTTTATAAGATGCTTTTAGTGCTCTTGAAACCAGGGATCCTTGTTGAGAATAGTACTGGGTCCTTATGAGAGAGAGAAAATTTATATTTAAATTTGTTTCAATAACATCCGATTTAAGTGGTACTAAACCACTAATTGAACCGAGCAGAGTTATGAATTGGGTAGTTCAAGGATTATAAGTGACCACTTGCAGAAGAATTCCGGACGTTGTTCCTGCTGAATTTCCAGCAGGAACAACGTCCGGTTTAAGGACGTAACCAAAGGCTTCTTTACTCCAAAGTGCATCTTTGGAGACTACAACTAACGTGTTTCTACTTCACGAATGTAATATTCAGAACTGGATCAGAAATGCTCGTATTAAAGTGAAATACGAAGGCTTTATTATAGAACGATCCTTTAGTGATGTGACTAAAACGCTCCTCAGAATTCATGAAGTAAGGAAACAGGACGTTTTGTAAGTTCCATTGTATGTATACTTATTTGTTTGTTATGTTGTTGTTTTGTTATTTGGTTTTTAGTAGCATTGGCAACTAAGGCCATATTGCTCCGGGGATATGCGGTGGTCATTCCCTGACCTTTCTACATCCTCCGTATTTGGTGGGCACGGGCTCGAACCCCGGTCTAATCAAGAAGCGTGTGCTACGCGCTGCTGCTCCTGCCCACGGAGGTGCCATACTTATTTGTATAAGTATATATAAAATGGAACTGGTTTGAAGGCATAGAACCTTATCAAAAGAATTAAAACAAACTCCTTGAGCAACCTAAAATTTTAGTTAATCAAATTTCCCACCAGATGCTGATGAATGACAAAACCCCAATAAAGCTACTCCATACTAGAACTTCCAATTTTAGACAATTTCACACTATCTGAACTGGAGGAAGCCATTAAGTCATTCAGAACAGACAAAGCAGCTGGTTTAGACAACGTCTGCAAGGAACAGATCCTTAACTTTCCCCAAAAGCTAAATTATGGATCCTATAACTTTATAACTGCCTAAAGACCTTAACTATTCCAAAGATCTATAACCATGCAAGAATTGTGGTTTCCTTAAACCTGAAAAAAAAATTCCACATGTAAGGACTATAGATCCCCCTCTTCTGTGCAGTCTCTTCGAAATCGAAGAGCACCTTATCTGTATTGGAATCAAACCTGAAATTGACAAGGTCTTAATTGCTGAACAGGCAGGATTTAGACTAGGTAGAGCCTCTACTTACTCAATTTATTAAGAATGACTTTGAAGAGAAGTGCATCAGTGGAGCTACTTTTGCAGGCATCTCAGCAGCCCACGACACAGTTTGCCACCGCCTACTTCTGCACAAGGTTGACAGTTTCATCAAGGACTTCTACAGGGTGTATTAAATTGATGGGCTCTTGGAGAATCGACGGTTCTTTGTTGATATGGCTGTAAAAAGAAGCAAAAACTTACAGGAAAATAGCCCACCACAAAGCAGTGTTCTAGTTCCTTTGCTATCTACAGAAATGACCAGCCCGTTTTTTGAACTTGGAGCTTTTTTGTATGCAGACGATTTAGCTGTTATCACGCAGGATACAGATTTTCAAACTAATGAAAATAGTTTAACTGAAGCCTAATTAACGTTAGCGAGTACTATCACAAAAATACGTCATGCACAAATCCAACTAGACAAAACTGTTTCTTCCACCTTAAAAACAAGAATGCTGACATGCTGCTGAACACTTGAAATAGCATCCAATCTACCTAGGTGTCACGCTAGATCGCACACTTGCTTTTAAAAGACAAAAATTTGAAATCACAAATATTTCCAGCTCCTATGCAAGCCTAACATTTCCAAAAATATGAAATGAAGTGACTGCATTATGCCATTTAATTCTGTTAATCATAAAGATGGTCATTCAATTTTTTTTTCTCTAAAATACTTATATCCAGCGCTCTCGGTTTAATAGTAGTTGGTTAAAAAATTATTTTTTAATAATAATTTAAATACCGGGTATAGTATTCAATAGCATACACAAATCTATTCAGGAAGCAATGAGCAGGAGTAAAATACGAAACAGTATTTCTTATGCCTGGAGAAGTTCATGACATGACTCATGGAGAGGCGAGGCGAGGCAAAGCCTGCGTACCCTGCAGCAGTGGGTGTCTAACCTTCAGTTAACAGATAGGATTTGGCGTTCGTTTACGAGAATGTTAGCTTTATTCGCGCCTGCTCTTGATATCAGCTGATAGAACCGCTAATTTTTAGACAATCACAAGGATTACGTTTCTATTCTGTCAGTCCTCTTTGAAAAGAATTTTAAAAGAAGAAAGCGGACTGCCTGTAAACATAGTCTGCAGATACATAACGGGCCCCAACACCAATTTCAATTGGAAACTATTTTTGTAAACCAGTTTTGGCTTTCACGTTAGATGTGGACAAAACAAACTACATCTTTAAACTGTAGTGAGGTTTGTACTTTAAGTAAACAATCTGCCTCCCTCGGTATTAACTCAGCTTTAACTGAACGAAGTTGGGGGAAGTGGAATGGAATAGAAAGTTAGCAGTAAGTCCTCTGATAATTAAGGTTCACTGAAGTTCGTCAGTTTCCTTTGATCACTGATCAAAATATTTACATAACTAACAATAATATTTCTCATTGAGAAAAAAATGGAACAAACTGATGGGGGAAAAAATCGGTGACAAGCATTGAAATGCTCAATCGCTGTTTTTAACACAAACAGTGTTACTCGACAATGGTTTATAAAATGGCAAGTATTAACAAGGTTTTGTTATAGGTAAGAAATCTATTTCTTCAAATTTCATTTAACAAAAGCTAGTCTAATTCTGGGTCTTATGTACAAATCTTGACCGTCCTGGTCATCACAACAGTACTAAAGGTCTCAGACTTGCAGTGGACTGAGGTGAAATTGGAAACGTTTTAGTTGAACAAACACTAAAAATTTGAATGGAGGAAAACCAAAATTTAGGATTTTAGTTTTGGAGCCGAGGTTACTCACCGCTTCCGTGAAAATCATTCGTGTTACAATACTCCTACGTTACCTTGAGACGAACACAAGAGGACACGTCAAATAAAATGAAGTCTCATTTCTACCACTGACAGCTTCTTGAAAGCAATTTGTTAGATAATCCGAAGGTAATTTTTAGGCGAATGCTCATTGCGATCAAGGATTTTCGTTGACTCGTTCTAACACCAAGATGTAGATTTGTTGTTGGTTGAATGAGACAGTTAAGTTGCTTCACTATTATATGAAGCATACCTGGAAATTTGACCTTAATTCTATCTTAATTCTTTCTCAGAAATTGAGCTAAAAGAGAAACTTCCAACCCGAAAAGAGCCTTGGATACGGCTACTTGAACTCCACATCACAGTTAAAGATGTGTCACTTATTTAGAAAGTGCTGTATCTAAAACCTGCAATTTCATATACAGTTAGAAGGGGGAGAGGAATGTGTTTGTATTAAGTGACCTCATTACGCAGGAAGGTAACGACAATGAAAGCATTTCAATCACTTAAGTCACGGAAAATAACGAATGTTAAGTGAATAATGGCAACAGGTTGAGGTTTTGTGTTCCAAGGAAAGTTTGTAAAAAACCAAGGGAAAATTCACTTGATTTATGATGGCCAGTTGGTCATTGTTTACAGTTGGTGGCTCGGATTGAAAAATTCTTCGTATTTCTTTGAATGCAAGTTCCATGCCAATTAGTGATACAAGTAATTGTTCATTCAAAAACTCTGCCAAACCCATTTCCATAGAGTACCATTTTAATATGAACTTCCATATTCTTAAATTGCCGATGTACTCAATCCTGCAAAGAGGTACGAAGTACAGACTCTGATACGGAAAGAATCTCTAAACACTTCGATTGAATCGTGGTTGGAAAATTCTGTTGAAGGGAAAACCTCAGAATATTTTCTGATATTCATATAGATGACCTTGATTTATTGTATTATCGATAGGGAAGTGGAATTATACAATCTAGTGGCATGGAGAGCTGGTTTGAGTAAGCGTTATTCGTAGTGAAAAAAGGTTTGCTTTATCTCATGTACAAGAGGGAGGTAAAAGTTAGTGAAAAGGGTAGGAGCAGTCAATGCACTGGGCCCTGTGATACCATTACACTGTGTGTGTGTATAAAATGCCAATTCACAAAGCAACAGCTAGACTTAAATATTGCCAATGAACGTCGTTACTTTCTGAACTGCTTGCAATTTAGGGCTTCAAATAATTAAACTGCTTTAGTAGGTTTCGCTAACAGTAAAGGAGCAGAACTGTTCTATACTCAGTAAAGTATGTTTTTATTTCAAGCTGAGAACAATCGAATATGTATCGATAAAAGTTACTTAAATTCATCAACTGCAATTCCCGATAAACGATACAGCCATCTAAAATTGATCTATACTTACTACATCAAGTACGCCTTCATGAATTCCTCTTTATTTTCCTTTCATGTTCATTACCCATAAAATAGTGAGTTGGTGGCTGTTAACTGACGCCTACATTAATGAACTCTCTCCTACGTTACTTAATACTTCTTAAATGCGCGCTGGCTAAGTAGATCTTCGAGGGAAGTCTATTTTCCCTGAAAATTTAGTAAACAGAACCCCCTCCTATTCAATGTTTCGGAAGTAGCGAGTTCAGAAAACAGGAAAGGTGAAATTCAATCTTAAGTCAGTCAAGATGTTATTTCGATTAAGGAATTCAGATAGTGGTTTTAAATTGTGCAATTATTATAAATCTTACGTGTGCATATCAATTTATGGATTTCTCGATATACTCGTGGATGTATTCGTTCAGTTTTTCTTTCTCAGAGCTTCCTAAGTCTGCAGTTGCACTAGCTGCTATCAGTTTGAACAGCTAGCTCCCATTAATCAGATCTGGGCTTCAAGGGACTTCCATTGTCCCACAATTGAAGGTAAGCTTCATGGAAAATTTGTTGATCAGGACCCCTAGAAAAAGTGCACTTCAGTTCCTGAAATGGAAACCTTTGACACGTTACTCAAAATAAGAGTTTCTGAATTATCGACGCAATAGTTTGGCGAGAACAATGGAGCTTTCAAAAACAGAGGATATGGATGAGCAGTTTCATAAAGCGAAGCAGCAAAACCACAAGGATTCATTGTTTTGTAATGGGCATAATCGAAGGAATGATTACTAATCAAGAGATTTAGATTATTGAAATATTCATTCGTTAAGTCAAGTTCAATCGAAATTCGAATGATAAGCTTCAGTTGGTTTTGTTTAGAAGAAAAGTGGAAAAAAACTAAATTCTTCTCCAAGAATTCCAAACGGCCACGATCTAAAAACCACTTTTTAGATGGTGGGAAACACCGTATTGAAAAACCCTCTCTAAAAGAATTAGATAATTCTTAAGTACAAAATATGAATGTATATACATGCAAATTTATAATTAATAGAGCGTTAAAATATGTACAAAAATTTTCATTAATCCTTCCAAACGGGTTTCCTATAAATCTCACTCTTATTTGAAATTGGCATGAAAGTTAATGACATTTCTTTGCATTTTCTCAAGCGAATTCAGTTATCAGAAGTTAAACCATTTAACCCAGGAAGTTGTAAGATGTAGTTCTTTCAATTTTAGCTAAAATAAATTCAGGAAAGGGAGAATTAGCATTAATGCTAGAGTATTAATTTAAAGAGACTAAATATTAAGATTGGATATTTAGTTTTAATGTAAATAAGGTTAAAGTTTGAAGAAACACCGGATTTATTGATGGGAAAGTTAGATGTATATGTTAAATAGCGGCTAAATGGAAACAAGTAATTTCGAATAATATAAGAGAGCAAACAGGGGCAGGACTAGGTAGAAAGTGCCATTTGAGACCGGTATGAAAGGATTGCTGAGGGCAAGAATAGGACCGTGAAACGGGATTGCGAAGAGTCTCTTGATCCAAGCCACCATTAGGAAGTAAACAGGAAATGAGTGGACGTCCAGTGTTCGCATAAAAAGAAAACTGCATCAGGGTGACTGAATTTTGGATAAGTTCAATATATTTAAGCAGACAAAGTGAACACGAAAATGAGTTTTGGAGGTGACCAGCAAACATGAAAGGGTCATACTCTAGAGAAGGATTGGTTTGTGCGCTATCTCTAGAGAAGGATTGGTTTGTGCGCTAGGAAGACAGCTGGGGTGAGATGTTTTAACAAATAGGAAGGAATGAAAAATTAAGCAGAGCATGAGGATTGTTTGAGTCCTTGTGGGAAGGAGTTTCAAACTTGAGGGAAAAAGAAAGTTCGGGGGAGTAATTGAGAAAGTGTCGACTGTATCTTACTTCTGCGGTCTAGGAGAAAGTCGTGAGTTGCGGGTGGAAGTAGAAGTAAATTTTTTGGTGGTCGGAGTTAACATTTCGTGGTGGCAAGATGAAGAAAAACGTGAAAGAAAGCCTGGTTTCCGGCATCGGAAGGCTGTGCCCAAGAAATGGAAGAAAGCCCGTCTGCCACGAAGGAAGCCTGAACGTAAGGAAATTGGAAGTAGCGGCCATTCCGGAACGCAAGTCTGTTCCTGTACTGAACCCCGAACTGAAGGACTCCATCTAGCTCTGTAAAGAACTGAGTGATAGTCCTTAAAAAAAAAAAATTCATGTTGTAATAGGCAAGTTAGTTTCTAAGGTTGAGATAATTCGTTATGAATGTAAATGATTTTGAAATAACGTAAGGGTGGTAAAGGGAATGACTAAGATAACTAGAGTAATTAAGGTAGAATGGGCATCTATAGTGAATATTATTGAGGTAAGATGTAATACATTTCATGTGTTAAAGGCTAGAAACAAATATACAAAAAGAAAAATGAGTTTTTCTGATGTAAATGATAGAACTTGGTAGTGTAATAGAATGATTGAGTAATCATCGAGGATTCATATTAAGTAAGATACAACTGATACAAACTGATGTTAATTTGTAAATTGAGAATAGTTTAGAGAGAGAAAAAAAAAAAAAAGTACTAGTATGGTTCATATATACTGTATATGGATATGCATGTATGTAATTATTGTTTTATGTAAATGTATATAATGTTCATTAAAGGTTTGTAAATGAATGGAGTAATGTTCTGCTAACACCCTCGATTCCAGAATTTTCTGTGAATTGCAGTTAGATCTGAGTTTTGTGGGCCGTTTGAGACTTCAGGAGGGTGGAGGTCTGGAGAAAAAGGAAAACAAAAACATACCCCCCACAAAGTGTCCGATAAAATTTCACCAGGTGATGTCTGTGTAAAATTTGTTGAACACACAGGGAACGAGTTAACATATTTACATGATATTTGGTACAAAGGTTCAGAGGAATAGTCTATGGTGCTGACACCTTGAAAAGGTTCAGAACTGCTGTTGCCGATTCATTGCGATGTCTCTCTATGGGTGAGCTATGAAATAGTATCTGAAACTTCAAGGACCAATTAAACATGGGAAATTTAGTTACCAGGCTTTTCCTTTTCTTTCGAAAAAGGTTTTATACAGATTTTTGGGGAGGGGACGTTAGGAGGTATGGATCTTAATTGATTTTAAGATTACAGTATTAGACAACGAAACGAGTTTTGAAAATTGTGATCAATTTTTCCTTCTCTAGAGCCCTTCGTATCAGTGCAGTTGGAACGATACATCGCTCTGTGCCACTCGTAGAGAGTTCTGGGTTTGACAGACGTAATACACTTACTGTATCAAAACTCAAAGATTTATACACAAAAATCTTCGGCCTTCATACAGTTACTAGAGGTATATCCTAGAGAGGGGTCCCATTGGGGAGCCTACTTGCGGCTGCTCTAGAACCTTTCTTAGCAATATTTCCAAACTTCGCTTCTTACGCAGATATGAAATTCTTTATAACCTCAAAGATTCAATACTTACAGGAAATATCAAATCATCAAATGTAGATGCTTCAAAATTACTTAATCTCAAATCTTGAGATTAACTCGGTCAAATCAGCACAACTAGTGGTGACCGAAAAAAGAAACATTGATATTCGAATAGGTGGCATCCTAATCAAGGCTTCCCACCCACACGGTTCTTGGCTTCACTTTGGATGAAGGGTTCTTTTGGGCAGCACTTCGAAACTGAAGACCAAGACTTACGCAGCTATGTGGGCGATTAGGCAGGAGGTAGTGGGTGTAAGGACTCACTAATGACAGTTCATCGAAAGATGCCTCTTTCCAATACCACTCAATGCTTCTGTTATTTGGTCTTCGGCTACTGAAGCACAGCTCAGCAGATTCTAGGGGCTCGAATATTGGATCCTGATGTGGGTCAACTGGCTAGCTGGACGACCATTCACGATCGGTCCTGTCTAGCCTCATGGAAAATACAGGTCGCAAATATCTGGCTGCTGGCAAAACCTATTGCAGGAAAGATAAACGCCCCATCGATTTCAGATATCATTACCTACCTAAACTTGGAGACTTGCACACAGTCGCGTGGGATCTTCACTGCGGCCTTCCGTCCGTCAACAATTTACCATATCTCAAGAACACGTTTCCATCTAACACAATAGTTCTCTAATGCTCTCGACAGATCATAATTTTGTGATGACAACAGCTACAGAAATAGCTACCAGTTTATTTGATATATAACACGGCATCTATCTCTAACGTGGGACAGGTTTAACTTAATTGTGAGGGCCAGCTTCTCATAAAAAAACTTAGAATACTCCTGACAGATTACAAGTGCTAAAAAGGATGAAGCTTCCATTGCACTTTCAGGTGTTAGTGAAAATAAACATTCTGTAAAACTGTATATAATCCTGGCTGAATTTGTGATTGTAAGTTTACACGTTATTCTGGTAATAGTGAATTGTAATATCGTTTACTTTAACTGTAATTTGTAGTAAGCCCTTCTTGCTTTCAGCAAGTGTAAGGGCAAAACCTCGTGTTAAAATAAACGGATAATAATAACCTCAGACAGGATTCCCTGAAGACCAATTGAGATCTGCTCTCACGTTCGAGCAAATCCTTAATAAATTTCGCAAATGTTTTAGTGTTCTTATATATAAAAGAAAGGCATGATACAAGTTTATACTTTATTTATTAAATTCTAATATACGAGAAATATTAAAAAACACGCTTTGAAATACAAACTTTTACATGTTCTGTGAAGTCTAGAAATTGGACAACTTCATTACAGCCTCTACCATATCTGGGCAGCGGGAGTCGATAGCTTTGACGTAGGAACTAAACATCTTCCGTTCGTATAAGAGTTGAGGCTACAGCAATGTAAATAACTTAGCACACACTAGCTACAGTGCTGGTAAATTCATCAGCTTCCACCGCTATCTGACTTTTATATAACAAAAAAAGGAACAACCGAAATGTTTATATACAGATAAGCTACACAAACAAAAAATGCAGGATTCACACAACAGAAATGTATCATCTGTAGGGGAATCGAAATCAAGTATATCAGAAGAGCGTTACATGTGGAAGACAAATGTAGACTAAGGCCAGAGGTTGGAAAGTGGCTCCATCTACACCAAAATTAAAAGATACCGGAGCACTTGCCTCCAGGTGGATTTCTTGAACGGTTACGATAGGCATCTGGTGTGTCCCCATTTCCAATTGAAGAGTCTGCAAAGAAAGAAGAATACACAAGAGTTAGTTTAAATTATGCTTATATTTTAGGGGTTTATCAAAAACGTTTTGAGACTCAAATCTATAATAGGAGTAAGATGTACAAGAAACAACGGGAATCATTAATTTTCTGAGAAATGTGATTTTAATATTCCTTATACGCCTCAACATTAGGCACACTAATGATTAATAATTGCAGAGACTGAAAGATGGCGTGTTTGCTATCACGCTACATCTGTTTTCTATCAGGACAGACTTTGGGGAGGGTGGGGGTTAAGGATGTGGGGAGGTAATACGGAGGGCAAGGTAGCCGACAACTAATTTATACCTCAACCGGAAATTCATTTCTGGAATTGTAACCTACGATCCTGCCGAACACTGTCAAGGTTATTTCGCTACAAAACCCAACATTAACGCCCGGAGTTATTCAAGGACGCAATATTTGTGGGAGGCATTACACTTTCCTATTCGTAGAAATAATGAGGGAGCTTTGCTTCGGCTGCATTTTAATCTACACTTTTTCGCCGACGAAATGGTGACGACTTATTCAGAGTGCAAACGAGGTATTGTGTTGTCGATTGCCTCACCCGGCCCAATTAAATACACAGCCTTGACCTCCAGGATGCGAAGAGAAACGTTTGTAAACAAGGTTGCCATTTAGCAAGAAGTTTTTCTTTGTGTTAGTTTGTCCACCTAACCTTTTCACCTCGACTTCAGTCACCCGCACAAGGACAAACGGTCAGATGCACGTGGTAAGGACGGGATCGATTTTTTCCTTCTCCTTTTAGAGAAAGCAAAGTCCTTCAAAATGAAAATCGATTGTAGGACAATTGTGGATTACGCTGCTTTCCAAATACTACATAAAGGGGTGGCAAATGCTCAATGCTCAGGAATTCGCGGAATGTTTACATACATTCTCAAAAATGAGTGAACGTGCGAATTTTTAATCAAACGATTCATATTTCAGCGGAATTTTCCAATTAGCCATTTTTAGTTTCATCACAGCATCTTTCATTTGAAAATGCTTATGTTCGCATCCTCCAAAAAGTCGGAATGCTTCGTTATCAGGTGCAGTGATGCGGCATGGACCTTGAAGTAAACAATCAGCTTTCCCAATAAGGATCCGGACTCCAACTTCGGTCCAAGGACAACTGACCTGCCGTCCCCTTGGCGCTCCTGTACGAGATGCGATCAAAAACTTCGGGGATCTCATTTTGTATCTTGACACTGTTGTTGTAGAGGGTTGCGAGTAGTCGCAACATGTTCGTTGACTCATCCATATACACTCAGTGATCCATGAATATTGACTACATCATCCTTAATGGAATATATCGCATAACTCGCCGTATAAGAAACCCAAGAGCTTTCCACTGATGAAGTCTACCGGCAGCTCTTAGGAGAACATGTGCACCCTGCCATGTTGCATTTTTCCCAGAACAGAAACGGGATCTTCCAAGAAGATAATGCATCGAGCCAGCACTGTGCACGAGTGGCTCGAGGAACACAGTAAAGAAATCACCCATCTTGGTTGGCTTCCAAATTCGTCTGACATTAATCCAACCGAACAGCCGTGGGATGTTTGGAACCGGAAGCATGGCTGCAGATCCCTATGGACGTCTTCAGACATCTAGTGGATTCAATGCCTAGGCGAATAGCGGCTGTTATCCATGCGAACTGTGGCTTAACACGGTATAGGTAGGTGGTCACAGTGCAGTACTCACTATGTATAATGCATGAATAGACTATCTGCTGTCAGTTTGAAATAGAACATGCTGAACAGGAGATTGTTTCGTCCCATTTTGAAATGATTTTACTGAGTAACGAATCTGCATCAAATTTGATGAACATGCAAGAGAAACCCACGACGCTAAAAGCAACTTTCGGAGAAGACGCTGTCCTGCAAAGACTTTTCAGGGGTTTGCAAAATTTAAAGAGCATCACTTTTATTGTTGAAGTGAATCTTCGCTCTGCCCGCCCTTCAACTTCTGGAACCAATGATTTAATCGCTCGTGTTAGTAATCTATCACAAGTGATCCACGTTTAACCATCCGCAATGTTGCTAGTGAAACAGATTTCTTACGAGATATGCCAATCAATTTTTAACACGGTATTTACGAATGCAACACGTTTGCCAAGTTTGTTCTGTGCATTCTCGCTGATTAACACGCAGAAGAGTTCTAGCATGTCAAGATCTTCAATACAGTGTGGGTCAACGTTCTGCTACTGATCCACACACACCGTCTTTCCCTCATTACTGGCGAGGAATCGCGGTGTATGACTATGACCCGGAAACAAAGGCCCAGTCCTCATCGAGTGCCTTCTCCAAGGCCCAATAAAGCAAGACAATCTCGATCAAAGGTAAAGATCATGCATATCGTATTTTCTTCAACTTGCAGGGCATTGCTCATAATAAATTTGTTCCACACGGTCAAACAGCGAACCAAGATTACTCAAAAACGGAAATATGACGCTTGTACCACGATAATGATCCTGCACACTCTGCACTTTCCATTCAGTCTCCATCAAAACTCTACAAAGGGACTTAAACGTCAAGATCAAATCTCTACGTCTCATACGCAATAAGGGCGTTCTTTTAGAAGCAGCAACTAAGTCCGATTTGGAGTTTTTCCTCGTCGGAGTCATTTTCGTCTAAGGGTATTAGTTCTGGAGTTCCGCGAAAGGGTAACCCTTCGGTCTTAATTTTTGACATACCAAAAGAGTTAACTAAGGACGAAATTCTGGAGAATTTACATGTTAAAAACTTGAGCAAGTCTGGTCTCACCCTGGAGGAGATCAAAAACGAAACATTTTTTCGATTCTCAACTAAGGCCAAAGCTGGTTCTTCTGTAAACTGGGTTATCAGCTGTACTCCTAGGATATATAAGTGTATCAGTACAGTGGAAAGAATATATCTAGGCTGGAGTTCCCATAGGTTTAGGTCATACACAGTAACAATGTTTTCTGAAAATGGTTTTTCTCCAGGCCGATCTTGTGAGGATGCCCTTGTAGATTTTATTTGCCATGTTGAAAACGCTCCGTTCAAATACACATTGGCTATATTCATAGACTTTGAGGATGCCTTTGATGGGATAGCGCCCTCGAACGTCTTCGTTCTGCAGAATGCCCTAAACAGTTATATCTTCTTGTCAAGAGCTACTTTACAAACCGACTCGTCACAGTCAGATCCAAGCATAATCAGATTCTACGTAAAATTTCTAGAGGGTGTCCTCAGGGATCCATCTTAGGACCATTATTCTGGAACGTAGTGTTACAGGACTGGATAAAGAGAACATTTGAAAATACCAAGATAATGGCTTACGCCGATGATCTAACAATACTTCTTAGCGGCAACTCAAGATCTGCCTTGGAAGCATCAGCTAGAATAGTCCTAGAAGACCTACAGATTTAGACCTACGAAAATAAATTGAAGATAAATCTTTCCAAGACCAAGATCATGGTTCTTGGGGGTAAACTTGACATCCGGCATCCACCTACGTGGAAAATTGGTAATGCTCAAATCCCTATAGTCACAGAAACTAAATTGCTGGGAGTTATTGACCATAAGTTTAATTTTGGGGCACATTTGTCAAGCTTTGGTCCAAAATTTAAACGCTTTGCCAATGCTGTAGTTAGAGTTTCTCGAAATGAGTGGGGCCTCTCCAGACGATCCTTGAGGTTATACTATACAGCTGCGTTTGTCCCTGTGGTGGCCTATGCTACAGGCACATGGTTCCATCGGGTCAAAATTGTTAAGTTCCAAGCTAAATTGATGACGCTTCAGAGAATGTTACTAAGTGTTCTGAAAGCCTACCGCATAGCCTCAACGGCCGCACTTCAGGTCCTGGCGGGTTTTCTGCCTCTCGACTTACGCGTGATCTACAAAGGATTGACCTGCAGACTAAAACGTAAAATTCCCTCAGAACTCTTTGGAATCACAATTTAGACTCTGATGTCAAACGTGAACGTAAAAGAATTTGGAATGAACTAATAACCCTTCGGCAATCTAGATGGGACACTTCATCAGTTGGCTGTGTTACGAGAAAAATTCTTCCCCGAGGCCTACACATTGATGAACAAGAAGATGAATGTCTGGTTCAGTATGAATATGTTTACTTCACACTTGCTCACTGGTCACGGTTCGATGAACATGAAATTATATAAATTTAGGTTGTCAACAACAGATCTGTGTCAGTGTGGAGAGGGTGAAGGCTGGCAACATGTACTGTATTCATGCCCAAACTAAAAAGATTCTAGGGCCAGGCTAAGCGAAACAGTGCCTAATCTTTCCACTGGTCAAGAGTCAGTGTTGGTGCAGGATGCTGATAATTACCGAGCGCTGCAGTCTTTTGCAAAAGAAGCTTTTATGAGAAGACTTGTACAGTCTCAGATGACAACAGTTATTCGCACCTCTGGCCCGAACCCAACTTGACATTCAATTTGATGTTTACGACGAACTGTCTGGCTGTGTCCTCACTAGTTTATAAAACAATAGATTTTGCTGCAGATGAATAAATCTGCTTTTTTTTCAATTCGTGGCGTATTAAGGAAAGAAGTGAGGAGAGAGAATCTTTTCTCTATCTTTTCTTTAATACGCCAGGGGAACCTCTTATTTTATTATTTTTTTAATACACTACGGAAACCTTTTTTTTTATAATATGCCGTGGGAACCCTTCTTTCCCCCCCTTTTTTTTAATGGGCCACGGGAACCTCTTATTTTTATTATATATTTTTTTTAAATACACTACGGAAACTTTTTTAATACGCCGCGGGAACCAATTGGAGTGGGTCCCCAGAGGAATCTTGCAACATGAAGTGGGTCAGAGTTTCGAATTGAGACATCACGAGCACTAGTGGGACTGGCCCACTCTCCCGTGGTGTGGACAAGTACCCAGAATCATCTGTCCAGGTGACTGATGCTTCTGGGCAGCCAAGTGGCTAGAACAGAACACACACAAACCTCCCTCACACACCTGGCCCATTTGTAGTAATACTGTTCTTCACAGAGATACGAGGCGGAGATGAATTGACGCTCAAGGAGCCGCCCTTTGCAAAAACATGTCACCATGTCAGTCTCCATTCGTACTAACCGGATTTAGTTCTCAGTAATTGCCTTTTCAGCTTGAAGTTCCCCTTCCCTTGAAAGGGTCAACATTTCCAACGATTGAGGAAATTATTCAGAAAGAACAGGAACTGTCGGCAATCCAAAAGAATTCTATAAGAATGCTTCCAGAAGTATTAGAATTGGTATATATGGTGTCAAGGAGACCACTTCGAAAGATTCATCGGAGCAGTCGATAGGCTTCATTTACCAAGTAGTTCAGATGCCGAACATGGACCACACCTCTTATATTTAAGGATTTTGTAACGAAAAGAACCTTTTTCATCATTGCAAATGTTTGTACAAAAGTCTAGCATAAATAAATAACGGAACCCACATGAATTTCATTGAATCCTCACAATAAGCCTTTTGAGGGTCCATTAATGAAATTTGTGGATCCTATTTTTAGCTAGGCCACTGACACGAGTAGAGTTTTACCTTATGTTATGGCGTAAAAGTCGACATTTAAAAGATGTAACCATTGCCTAAAATTAAGGTTGACTTACACGCAGAGTATAAAATCCTAAACTTGTATTAAAGGCACACGCTTAGGGTTAGAAAGATACAAACGAATACCAATATCTTTACAATTTATTAAACTTGTTATATTAATCTTCAGGAAAAGGAAATTCCTAGGGTCAGCGTTGGGAGAGCTCAAAGTAAACTTTGTAGATAGTCAATTTATTACAGCTGTTGAGGCATTTACAGAGAAACCAATTGGAAGTGTAGTACTGAACAGCGAAGAAAGAATGGTTCGGTTATTATAGTCAAAGCCTCTTATGTATGCATAGGTTCAAAAGGAGATCAAACCTCATCACCCACGCCTATAGACTTGAGTTTCGCGACCTTCTACATAAGTACTGTATACACTTACCGCTTTCTTTACTAATAAAATGTCAATGTAAAAGAAAGGACAGAAACAATCGAATTAATAAACTGTTTCTTAATGTAGATTTTCTATAATACACCAGTAGAGAGATGCGTGTCATTTTAATAGGGTATACTGCAGTGCATCCACCTGTCGTCATCTGAATGCCAATTTGCATACCACTTCAATATTTATGAGATTTATACTGGATCTCAGCAATGATGTACCTTGCATAACCTTCCTTCACTTTCAAACTGAAAAAGACTATTGACTTTCTCCGTGCAAAAAAATGAAGACTTTCAGACCATATTTTAAGATGGAGATTCTAAAAATAAGTTGGCTTAACAGATTGAAGTGATAAACTTCCACAGTTCCTCACACCGTGTCACAACAAATAGCTTGACGAATCAGAAGTGGCACGAGTGTTGCACTTTGGCCATCACTGTTCTTGAATATCAGGGAAAGTGGGTGTTGTGCTATTTCCTTGCACTTAGTTTCTAATATCCGATACCACACCTGTTTATCGATACGTTTTATCAGTACCTACCACCCCAGAATTCTTTTTAAGAGACGATAAAGAGCTTATCGCTGCTAATAGACAACTTGACCTTACCTGGAGAACATCTATGTACAGATAGGCGTTCAAGAGCGAAGACTGCGTTTACCTTGACCAATATCGTACACACCTGTTTAAGGAGGTCTTCGCTTATGTAATATAAAAATAGCTTCGCTCGCAAGTGGGATGGTGATTATATCCTTTTGTGTAAAAGAATTCTCTTGAGAGTTATGCAAGCGCCCGAAATTTGGACTCAATCTTTTGTACAGCAATATCAGTTTCGTTTCTAACTAAGCATTAATTCTGAAGGCAGCTATCTGTTCTTTGTTATCTTAAGTTTCCTTCGCTTTTATTCTTCACACGCGTTGATGGAAAAGGTCATTTCAATGCACTTTATTCTATTACGTAGACTTTGTAGTTTTTCATAATGTGGTATTTGAATTATGAATGCGGGCAAAAATGAAAAGGGAACCCGATAAGTGTGGGAAAGTCAAGTTTCCTTTTTCTGATACACTGGAGACCATTTAACACGATTCTCATGTCGAATAGTCAGAGGATATGAAAATAAGTACCTCTATTTCAAATCCCAGGACAGACTTAATAGAAAAATTTGATTTATTAAAAGCACAAAGACTATTTCTGAAGAAGTTTGGAGATATTATTCCTTTTGGAGTTTGAGAGAAAAGAGCAGACATTGTTCATGCCTTCTGATTAGTTCCTCAGAACTAGTTGATATGCGAATCAACAGGAGAGCTAAACTGGACAGTCAGATGAACCAATGAAGGCTATTATAAAAAGATTTCCAAAGTTATTTCACTGACCGAGAGAAATTTCATAAGACATGCAAGATTAGAGTTTTATTCTTTATACAAATCAGTCAATCTTATGGAAAGAAAGACTGTATAAAGAGAGGGTCGTGCCATCAGTCATTAAGAAAAGTCGAATTTCACTGACCAACTTGATTCTCTTGCGATGCAAACAGTCAATTTGCAAGAAAGTCATTGGCCTCCTGGATTTATGAGCGTTTCGGTAAGAAGGGCGTTTCCAATTGGACAGGTATTAAGCCTTTGCACTCTACAAAACTGGCATTAACTTATATTCATCACCCACTCACGGATACTCCAAACATCTGTATACGAGGAACTCATTTCGCTGCGTTTCAAAATCTAATCTGGTTTCTTTCATATAATGCTTCCGGCTGATCATTCATGCGAATCGTGTTGCCAGATTCCATCGATCTTTACTGTCAGCGTTAAAAAAGAATCTTATTTCCCTTTCTTTCTAAAAGTACTTCAAAAACGAGCGCATGTTGGTAATCTTTATCACACTACCGCTATCTCGTGGTGTTAGAGTTTCATATGGGATAACCTGTTTCATTTATATTTCATTAGCCTAACCTTCTGCCCGAGGCTTCGACCATTGTCTAGACAGATAGCCCGGGTCACCGGCTTCATTTTCTTTTGTCTTAGTTGAGCTCTACTGCTATTCCCTCTGCGATGAGAATAATCAGTCACGTTCTAGAGCATTACTTTCAGTTCATCCAACTCCAAATAACGACCGAATTCTGCAAAAAGTCGTTTTTGGGAATCTATCAGCATAGCCTATACAATATTCTATAGATGGAGTTAATGGATCTTTCTACAGAGGAACCACAAATTTCCCCACACGGGAA
This sequence comes from Mastigoproctus giganteus, assembly GCF_048544385.1. Taxonomy (NCBI): domain Eukaryota; kingdom Metazoa; phylum Arthropoda; class Arachnida; order Uropygi; family Thelyphonidae; genus Mastigoproctus; species Mastigoproctus giganteus. Next base: position 67,647,008 of record NC_143585.1, read on the forward strand.
AAGACCAACTTTAGAAGTCAAGGATCAATTAATCGCTGATTAAGCTAGAAATAGGAAAAATCGATTGGCTGTCCAATCGAAAACCTTAATTTATGATTAAGTTGACCAACTAATGATGCCTTTTGAATCTTCCATCTGGACATGATGGAATTACGCAAAGGCCATTACTGATATGTTTACTATTTGCCGATTTTAAGTTGATTTTTCTTTTTATGAAGTAATTAAGCGTTTCATTAATGCATCTAAGTAAGCCAGAGCACATACGGATTTTTATTGTATTCGTATAAAACATTAAAAAGATTGTAATTTCAATTTTGCCGGTAGATGTCAGCACTACCTACCTGTTCCATTTGTATGGCCATTAGCGCTGAGGTTCTGCTGGCACATTTCTCCAGTTATTGGGTTACGTCGAGCTGTAATAAAGGCATGGGCATGCATGTTAGAAAAGCTGGCTGTTATAGTCAAATAATTAGTGTTGTTAATTATTATAAAGCTGCTAAGTTTTATAAATTCATGCAAAATGTTAAAATAAGCAAGCAGAAATAAACCAAGCATAACGAGTGCCAAACCAGCGATTTAAAAAAACAGGATTGAATCCTGTTTCGGTACAATCTGACATTAAACCAGATCTCAGACATTTTTAAGCACTTCTGAATTGTGGAATCTCGAGATAAGATACAAATTCAGCATTTTTTTTGAAGTAATCTTTTCAATTCGTGGCTGTTTATTTAAAAACATTTTTCGTTTGATGATATCAAACGGTAGCGACGAGAGCAAAGCGCAAATGTCGTCCATCAGAAGCCCTGCAAAGTTTGTTTATCGATCTGGGAAGCTGACGTCACTGTCTAGCTGGTATTTTTGTTACGTTTTGTATGCGGCAGTACAGATAATCACTCTTCCGCGCGCATAGAATGTCTTATTTGTAAGTAAGATTAAATGAGAGTTCTTTGAAATTGATGAGAAAAACCAGGGCTCTTTAACGACCCATTTTTACGTTGTGTTTAGAATTGATGCGGGTTGACGGCTTTTAATGCAAGAAGTCCAGTTCACAGTAGCTGCACGAAAAGAGATCTCTGCAGGGAACCGGCGTTCAAACTATCTGGAAGTTTTCCACACTGAAATCTATAACATGGGGTCGTTGACCTGTCGGCACAGAGCGAGATAACATTTAGATAAAATTGCAGTTCTCTCAAGGGATAGTTTGGTATAAAGCAGTAGCAATGTGTCACACACTTCAAAGATTTTGTCTATCTTACTTGGCGGCAAGTTAAATCAACTTTCGTTTTCGGCATGGCTGCACGACATTCCCTCATTGTCTTTAATATGGATTGAATTGAGATTGCTACAGTGCGTAATCGCAGGAGCGAAGTTCTGGGGCAATATACTGTGGGAGTTAAATTACACTCTGGAATTATCTAGAACAAACTTTGGCTACCTCATTGTTTAGCGCTTTTAATAGAAATGTTGATCAGAATTAGAAAAGTCTTTAGAATATTAAAAATCATTCTCAGTTCGGACTATAAGAAAAACTGCTTCGATACAAGACGAAGAACTTGCTTCACGTTTGACTCACATAAAACCAATGCACTTGTTCATTGAGTTTTCTTTTTGATGAGAAGAGTCAGATGATCTTCATGTACTGAAGTACAGGAACCCAGTTTCGTAATACTCGTGATAGAAGTTGACAAGGACTTACTGTAGGTGATAAAGGGGCACAGAAAGCATCTCAATCATAAGTACATTTAGAATATGTAGTACAACTAAAATAGTTTCTCAAGAGAAGGGTTTTAGTAATTCATTATGAATACGCTGTTCTTAAAGATGTCCATATGAGCTTTGATCTCTAACTGGTCATATAGAAGTTTTGTTGAAAGTATTCGATCTCTGTATCCCGTCTATTGTCATTCTTTTAGGGTGAGAAAGTAATTTAAGTACCCACTGGATAGTTCACGCATCAAGCACTATGTATTTCAGAATATGAAAACCGAATGAATTCCAAAATACACAAATAATTTAATTCATTGATGCTGAAAAGGACTATGAAAACAATGAACTGACATACTTTGGGGACTAATATTGGGGTTATCTGGCCAGGGAGCGCCCTCTTTCTCGAAAGGCCTAAGGTATTATCTGCTGAGAAAAAAAACGAGGGTAAAACATCTCCAGGAAGCTGAACACAATGGAGAGTGTGCTAGCAGAAGCTCTGCACACATTATCACCCCCTCCAGAAGAGGGGAGAGGCCCTGTTCAAGAAAACGACAGGATACTCAAGTGTGGAGGGGGGAGAGAACCCATTTCCATTGGCCTAAAGATATTTGAGAAGCAGGACTCCGATGGTTAAGCTGACTTTCAAAGGTCACGTGATCTAATCGCCAAGTGATCGAGAGAACAGCCGTAGTTTTACAATCAAGGTAACGCGGAGGATAAGCATTTCCTTATTTCGCATGTAAGTTGCCTGTATCATTGAGAATAGACTTGCTAGAATTAGAGCAAGAGTCTGAAATGTAGTGCACGTAGTTCAGTACATTGACTAGTATCCAGCAAACGAGTTTCACTTCAGGTTTAAGCGGGCAAAGTGTAACGGCATACAAAAGTCAAATTGCAATGAAATGTGAGAATTGTATTTAATGGAATTATGCACAATTCTTTATGGAAGGATGAAAGAATTGTTCGAAAACCGAGTATTTTCATGAAACATAATTAGAAGAACATCACTACCCAGAATAAAGTCCTGTAGAATTCGAAGGGTTTAAAGATGGTGCATGATCATCCCTGACATTTACCGCTCGTGTTTACAAGGCCTTTTGACAATAAATCACTTCTTACACAAGTCAGTGCACTGAAGATTTTGGCCCAATTATTCTTTCTAAGACATCCCAGAAATTCAAATCTGGTCGCTACTTTGTCCGAAGCGAATCAGCAATCGTTACTGGATGTTTTCTTGGTTGCATAGAAATAACTCAGAAAGAAAAGTGTTACCATCACCGCACGAATAATTATAGCCAGCGATTCGCAGGTTTAGTTATCTTTCTACAACCTATCAAAATGTAAAAATTACATTGAAGGAACTTTTCGTAAACTTGAGTTGATGTAGGAGAGCATATTATTTATGAAAACTGATTCAGCAAATAACTGCGTCTTTAGTTTTACATAAGGTTCGAGGATACAGAATTTAACAGCCTAATAACGTTCGTTATGCATTCACAGAGAAGACCATTGTCTCAATAACGGCTTTCTGATGTTAGACGGATGGAGTGATGTACTCCAGATGAGTACCCTTCCAGAGTCAGTTAAAATGGAATAATGACTGTTGTATAAAGAGCACGGATCCATTGGTCTTGGCTCCAGAGACTGTACACGCACCAGGTAAGAAGGGGGAGTGTGGGTGAGGGAAGCAAACTACTGGCCGTCCGCACAAAGTCATCTTTGCCCGAAGCTTTCTTTGGCGGTTGAGAACTCGACAGTTGGCTGGCTGTTATTTACCTCTCTATAGTCTCGCTATTCAAGGTCAAAAAAGCGGTTATTCTAGGATATAGCTCTTGGCCAACTTTAACTTGTATTCGGGACACTTCTTGACAACTTCGAAGTTACGCGTTAAGACTGGTGTTTAACCTTGCATATCCTGCCAATATCAGTCCTTCACCTACAATATTCCAAATGTAAAAGTTTGATTCTATAGAAATGAATAAAGTCGAGTGAGCTCTTTGTTGCATTACATTAGAAGAGCGTTTTAGTGTATCAAAAGTGTAGCATTTAGTTCACTGAAAAGGCCTAAATCTTATTCTGACATCAGATTAGTTAATTTGCATTAGCATCTAAAAAATGTTTGCAATTACGCTTACCATAACTAAATTTCTACACCAATCTCTTATACCCTTAGGGGTAAACCAAGTTTTTAGGGGAATAACCATGTTTGAAAGAGTAACCCATTTGCCCTTCGGTCAGCCGATCTTTACAAACACGATAGGCTTTTCCTTGGTTTTACTTGAAGAACACTAGACATTAAATAGTGCTACTGACTGTCACAAACTGGTTTATCCTAGTACTTGGCCCCTTGGAGTGTAGAATCTCCCGTCGAGTAGTGTACCTCACTTCCCAAAAGAGTCACTCCAAATAAGCCTGAAACACGTAAAACAACCCGGAAAGCTAACCTAAGTAGTACAGTAAAAACATACAGGAAATGTACCAGCGCCCAAATTCAATCTTTTTATTTGGACTTAACAGTACTCCACTTTTAGTTATTCTAAGTCATTACTTTCTTGAGGGGTAATCCATTGATTCAATTCACTTGGAAATATCCGTCTATCCTTGCACAGTTGGTACTATTGCGCGTTGTGACTTGGAACAAAGAAAAGTTTAGTTTTGATGTCAGCAACAAATGAATAGGGTGATTTACGATGTCCGAAGTCCAGTGAACATCTGGGTTTATCACACATTCTAGTTAGAGAACCCATTAATGGTGAAATGTAACCATTGTGCACGCGCAACGCTGTGATAAGCCGACAACATTACCTTAAACTAGTGGAGAGAGAGATCCCGGCATGACAACGCTCTATTACAAACTGTTGTCAAGTCAGATTTATTTAATTAATTTATGGATCCTATATTTCAGAACAGCAAGATATAAATTAAAAGAACTGCTCCATTTACAGAGGAGCAGACCATGTAAAATTTAACTTTATTTCTACGATAAATTATAATTAAGAGGATTAATAAAGTAAAGTTGATAGAAACCACTTTAATTCTACAATTCATCATACCTGGGGTTGCGCTGCCTGATCTAGGAGAATCATCGGGTGTAAAGATATTTGACTTCAAGCGATCAACCACCTTTTTAGGAGTTTCCGAACCAACAGGGGGCCCGAATAGTCGATTCTGGGTGTCATCCGCCTTTCTTGGAGTTGCATGACCATTTGTGGGGGATCCATCCACAGAATCTGGACTGAAGATTGTTGACTGCATGTAGTTCTTGACACGACGAGGGGTCTGGTCTTGAGGACTTCCTATTACTGAACCTTGGACGCCAAAAATATCGCTGCATTCACCACCGGGAGGTTTGAGAACCCTGCTGAACAGAAAAAGCTGTTACGAACATTTCAATACATCGAAATTATTCAACTATTACAATGTGTGTGGTATTTCTGTTATCAGTATGGATACTCAAGGTGGCAAAGCAAGTTTCTCAATAATTTGCAGATTACTAAAACTTGTATGGCACTTGCGTTTTAGTTTTTTTCTGGCTTGTACAAAATGCATAGTTCCACGTATTTCTGAAACCATTAGGAACTTACGATTTGATTGGAAAAGCATTATTCCAAAAGAGACTAAATCTGTGTGGGTAATATCACTATGGGCATGACCCGTTATATTGCCCAAATTTATAAACTACCGCAGTCACGTGACTTGTTAAACGTAACCAGTCTACGAGTTGAACATCCGTTGTTGAAGACACCCACGCTCGGTTCTTATCAGACTGCAGTTTCTAGGAACTTATTAGTATTCCAAGAACATACTATCAACTGTTGGCAGGGTCGGGTCGCAGTAACAAATGATCTCAGGGAAAAAGTTAGGGCAGTGTCCCTAACCGCCGGCGCACTAATGAATAGTCAATGTAGGGGTTTGCTCCGATGATATTAGACGGTCTATGGAGATAAACACATCCCCATTCTGCACGTTGTTATTTACATGCAGATATGAAAGAGCAATTTTACTGCGCTGAAGGAAAATTACATTTGTTAAGATATTTGAGTTTTGAAGGACTCGAGTTGATAGCTTGTGTTACACCATTTTAATGATAGTTGCCACCAGAGATAGACGGGGATCATTTCTGGAAAGAGCTGTGGAGTAATAAAATGCATATTAAGGATCCACGTTTGTAATACCTTTCTTAGTCATGTAAATCGTTGCGGTGTTTGTTTAGGATAGCTAGCAGGAAGTGCTGGTAGAATTATGCGAGTCAGTTCAGAGTTCAAGGTTCGGTTTTGTGTGGTTATATAATGAAGCACCCAAAACATTATTATCCAACTGACAGTCTTGGCTGGAGGTATTAATTTGATTGTACAAGCAAGGAAATCCGAGATATGCATTGATGCTTAGTGTTTCGAGATTAGTCCACACTTCAATCTACTCTTCTTACCCGCGCCTGCGTAATAAGCATATGGGAACAGTGAGAGTAGTATGCTTTAGAACTTTTCTAAATCCAGTAGATGCCAGTCGACATAATGGTTACCTTGAATCTAAACTGATGGCGGCGAATCCCTACCAACGTTCGTTTCGTACTGAATTAGTCTTTACATCCTCTTTCTTTTCCATCCCTTCTCCCACCCCACTTCCAATAAAACTACAGCTGTCAGGCGTCTTGCATCGTTGCTGAACTTGACCCAGCCAGCGCGTCACGCCGTATGCCGATCTAGCGTCTCGACATACCTGACTGCGCGTGAGGCAACAGGGCGGACGCTGGAAGCGACCGACAAAACCCGTCCAACCACACACACCACCCATCTTGCTCACGACTGTTCCACAAAATAAAGAGGCAAAAGATCAAAGAGGGAGAGTCTTTCCTTCTCAGAAGAGTTGGTTATTTTCAGGGACACGAGAACGAAAAATTAAAGCCTGACAAGGGTGGGTCCGAGAAAGTAGGTAATTGACCTGTACTCTGTATTTAAGGCTTTGTTGTTTGAGTGAGGGTGGATAAGTGACAAATCCTTACAATATTCTAGTATCTTCATAGGGGTATTCATCTTCCAGCGCAACCTCCAATCCCCCGCCACATGTTTGGGGGAAACTTGGGGTATTGTAGTATGAAGATGGATCTTGCTAGCCCAAAGGAAAACAAAGGTTTCTTGTTTTTTTGACTTCACTGAAGTTCTCTTCTTGTAATATTTGCATCAAGCGATTTACCACTTGAGAAAAGTCAAAGTATTTTTAACTAGAAACAAACTGAAGCTACAAAATTAACCAAGTTTTTCATCTGTATTCTTGGAGCTATTGAAAAAAAACTTGGGGTAACCAAGTGAGGTAGATTCGTTGGTGTATAATTCGACAATATTACGTAAAGCAAACACTAAAATCAGTATTTTTATCATTTCCGAAAATGGAAATCTTTGGAGTTCCCATATAGGAGAATTCAGGTCATACCTTTCAAATAAGGTAAACAGAACAAATTTTAAGTTTACTGGGTTCAAATGTGGTCTTATTCTTCCAGTGTGAAGGACTGCTTTAAAAAAACGATATTCCATTTCTTGGAAAGTGTTTTATGGAGAGTTAATGCCACTTTGATATATACGCCATTTTAGATTATTCTATGTAAATCTAATTTTAGAGGACGATTTTCCTTTTCTGAAAATTAAGTTTGCCATAACATTTAAGAATGAAAGGTAGAATGTACTTGGTTGTGGTAATAACATTTACTTTATAAAAAAAAAAATTAAGTTCTGTTTATCTCATTGAAAAGATAGCGCATGAGTTTGAAAATTTACCTTAACTGCCAATTTTTAGCGCAGGAAAATACCATTTCCACTTAGTAAGGTCGGAAGCCGAATTACATTTGTAACCAGGAAGTTGTTAGTATTCGCTAAAACACATTGTGCAAGAAATTGCATTACCGGTGGAAGCTGCGCGAAATTCAGAGAACAGCTTCCTCAGAAAAGGGAAGGCTCTCCCGGAATTTGCGATAGATACTGGAAAAAAGTACATAAACGAAATTAATAAACTAAGAATATCAAACCTACAAGAGTCCCGTGTATTATAAAATACGAAAGTCTAAACTTTGAGGAACACACGACTAAGGCGAAAAGAGTTAGGAATGGTATCATTTACAGTGACCTGATAAGATCTGTAGGAGATAAGCTTTTCATCCAGGATAATGGATCTGATACAAGTCTAGTCGTAACAGACAACAGCAAGTGATAAAAATACAAATCGAATCCACCAGATGATACTAAATGGAGAAGTACATAGACGTCAGTGATTACTAAACCACCAAGCCGAAGTCTGTAATAAATCTTCAAAATAATACAGATCCTTTTGAGCAGGATCTGTATTATTTTGTTTTAAGACAGACAGGGAAATTTTTTCAGGCGAAACAGGTGTGCTAATAATGGTACCACAACAGAATATCTTCCAGGCTAACAGGTCCTACTGGACTACTTTGGGAACCTTCGTCTCCCGCATTCTTTTTTTTATATACAGCCCTAGACTGGCGCCCTAGCCGAAGTATAAAATCGACATCTTAAACAGAGCGCGCGCGGAACTGGCGCACTTCATATCCCAAGACGAGAGAACTCGAAGTTCCTAATCCGTGAAACTAATTAATTCTCAAATATAGAAAAATGATTTAGTTCATGTTTTCTAAGCGCACAGGATTTGAACTAATACAAATGGAACAACTAAGATGTCACTTTCTTCATTTGAAAGTTTGCCTCTAGAAAGAGGCAAATTACAACACAGTGGACTTTTATAGAATATTTCTCCGGTCTGCAATGGGAATTGATAAACTTCCAACTGGTGAAACCACGATACAGTAACGGAGGATGCCCAGAGAGTTCAATACCTGATTCGAGTTGAAAATATCGAGATGCGAGATTGCTTGCGAGTAATTTATGCCCGTTTACCAGTTTTAATTTAAAAATAAATTTCCAAATAAATTGGAAAACTTACAACCACAGCTTAAATTAATATTAGCATTACTCACGTAGTGCAAGGAAGCCCATGGCTTATGCTGCACCAGCCAAAAAAAAATAATAAATAAATAAAATAAGAATAAAATGAAAAAATAATTAATAAGAGAAAAGGAAATGGAAAACTTAAGCGTTTCCCTCCTCCTTTAGGTTCAGCTTAATTATTAATTAATTCAGCTGACCTTTGAATTTCCCCAAACTGTCAGCCTCTACCACCCATGTAGATAAACTTATTCTAGTAATTTATAACTAGCTGGCTAAAATAAAACTTCCTGCAATCCAGTCCAAACACCTTCCCCCCATAACTTGAAATTATGGCCCCCACTTCTAGAAACATTTATAACCATGAAAATTTCGTCCTCATTCATTTTGAATACGGATCTCAGAGCCTTAAACACCTCAATCAAGTCTCCTCTAAGGTGTCTAGTTTCCAAACTCTGCAACCCACATATTCGAAGTCTTTCCTCATATGGACGCTCTTTTGCCGATCTCACAAGGCGAGTTACCAGTCTCTGGACCCTTTCAAGAAGCACAATGTCTTCCTTTAGGTGCGGTCTCCATACCTGAACACAGTATTCCAAGTGCGGTCTAAAAATAGACTTATATAATGGGATTATGACGTCCTTATTTCTGCTGGAAATCGTTCAATACGTCATCGATAGGACACCATAGGCCTTCCTTGCAACCTGTCTACAATGCTTAGAGAACTTGAAGTCTGCCTGCATCGTAACACCGAAGTCCCTTTCCTCCAGCACTGGGTTTAGTTAACTCCGCCAAGTGCATAAGTTATTTTGAGGTTACTGTTCTCCAGGTGCAATACTTTACATTTTGCTGGATTAAAGCATAGCTGCCATTTTTCTGACCGTCCCTAAAGTCTATCTAGGTCATTTTGAAGAAACTCTGCTTGGGGGCGATCATTAACTACTCTACCAATCTTTACAACTGCAAATTTAGACATCACGGTCTTCTATCCCTTCATCGAAATCATTTATGAAAATCAAAAACAGTGGTCCTAATACTGATCCTTGGGAGAAATCTCCTCAACCCAATCTGACGAATAACCATTTATTACAACCCTCTGCCTCCTGCTCTGAAGCCATCCATTTAAGGATTTTCCTTGTGATTTCAACCTGTTTCAACTTATATAGTAACCGCTCATGAGGGACTGAGTCAAATGCTTTGCTGAAATCCGAATAAACAATGTCAAAATTATTCCCAAAATCCAGCTTTTGAGTGATCCTGTCACTCAAGAGTCACTCGAAATAGCTAACCAGTTTAGTTAAACATTTTCCCTTTACAAAACCATGCTGAGTATCCTTCAGAATTCCATTTCTATCTAAATGATCCTGAATTCCAACTGTGATCATTCTCTCTCTGATTTTCCCTACTACTGAAGTCAGACTAACCGGTCGGTAATTTCCCACTTCACTCTTAGAACCGCCCTTATGTATTGGGGATACATTGTTTTCATTAAATAAACATGTGAAATTTCAACATAATTACATTTTTCAACCTCACTCCCAGAGTTTCTCATTGACGTTAAGCATTGACGTAGTATGATCAGATTTGGTTGATCAGAAAATCAAAGCACGATTTAGGCTTGTAGTCAGGTTAGACTCCAACTGAATCATCTTGGTATACCATTTGCCAATTACTGTATTTTAAAAAAATACCGAAGTTATTCTCAATCCTTTTCAAATTTTTATTAAAAAGTCAAAATGCGAAATTCCTCTTTGTCACTAACTTCAGTACATCATCGTATAAACTGAGCAACACGTGAATGATAAACTTTACATTCCACTTTTATGAGTCATTCGGAATGCCAGTTCTGAGTATCCCGGGCTGTACTGCTGTTATCTTTTGCACTAACAAGAATAGAAACTATCAGGAAGCCACACCTCAGTTCTCCAATCTTTTATTACACCTTCAAAAGAAGGTGCATTCAAACTAAATTAACGTCAAACACCAACTTGATTATATTTAATGCCCGTCCACCATTAGAAATACAATAGAAAGGGGAGCTTAGTAACAAGGTTTAACCGTAGTTAAAGTTCCAATTCTCTGCTCCGAGGGGTAAAGTGGTACGAGCTGAGAGGTTAAAGTGGTTACAGCATCCTGTTAATCGTGCACTCTTTTCCAATGCATTACTCCTAGAAGAATAAAATCTACATCTCCGAAGTCGTAAAACTTCTTACCGAAGGTCAGCGTCCTCTTCGTAATTCGTTCGCTGTTTATCAGCCGTTTGTTTCTTAACTGCTTTATCTGATACGTAACGTCTGCAACAGAAATCCAAGGTTAGGTAACAAAACGCGTGGCAGAGCCATATTTCGTTCCTCGTGAACCTTTCCCAAGAAGGAAAAAACCTCAACAAATATCCCACAGCCCAAGGCAACGGACACGGAATTCATACTAAAAATTTTATAACTGAAGATCGCGGCAGCAACCTGGAAACTATTTATGGAATTCGCGCTCACGGAATTGGTAGCTTCAAGTGTGACCCATCGAAGGAAAACTAGAAGAGGCCAGAAAATTGCTTAGATTCTGTACGCTATAGGAGGACACGTCATACTCCACTTCATTCTCAATACTTCCGTTTTCGATTTATTGTAAAATCATCTGGATGCACGAGAGGGAGCTACAAGCCACCCAATCGATATCTGCTACAGGTCTCCAAGTCAATTTGCATGTCACGTATAAGCCCAGCTCTTGTAATCTGAAGGCTGGTTTTAATGGCGCAAATTATGCAAGAAGCGATTTAGACAATTAAGTTACAGAAGAAGTCTCCATAGGGTCACGTAACTCTCGTAAAGTTGAGTTGTGGAAACTTCCGGTTGATAGAGCAAATCGTAAGTGAGCGTTGGCACTTTATCGACTTTATTAATAACCGGCCTTACCGCCAAGACATCTTAGTAGGCGGAATGCCAGATGAGTCTCAACGAACACAGGTAATTATAAGTGGATCATTAGTTGACACGCTCTGAAGTAGAAACCCGGAAGCAACGTTGAACTTTAAATGTGGACGTCTTAGTAGCTCGAACATCCGTTCCGACACATTGATAATGTCTGGGAAGAAGTTATTTGGTATTTTGTCATCGAAATGATCGGTACTACATCTGAGAAAGGAAATTAAGCACGAGCCCACACTTGAAAGGGAAACAATCGCTCTGATGATGAATGAGTCATTTCCGAGTATTGCGACTAATGGAATTGTAACAACGGCAATGGATCCAAGTATTCTACCACTTATGACTAGTTTTTCTGTTCGTTAATCCCAATAACGAAAAGGACTTTTCCAGTTTCCAACTCAATCCTGATCCCATCTGCAATGGAATCCAATTAAAACTCAAATTTAAAAAACGTTAATTCAATTTTTATTTTTTGTTCAAATTTATTTGTTGTTTTAGAGCGAAAAAGACTAGGTTACAGAACATTAAAATATTATACATGTTTCAAGGTTTCGCAAAACAAATGTAGAAGATATTCTAAAGCTAAACATAAGGGGGGGTATCTCCAATAAACACGCGTCAAATCTATTTCCGACATATTAAACCATAACGTACTATGGATAAAGAGATGATTAAGTGGGAGAAGACCGTGTGGCTATCAATGGACAATGCTCTTCGTGGACTAATGTTATTAGTAGAGTCCCACAGTGTTCAGCCCATTGTTTTTAATATATATTAAGGAAGGTATATCAGGCTTAATGTCTAAGTTTGCACATGATGAAGTTTGGCAGGGTGGTTAACGACAGTAATTACTGTAACTAGATCTAGGAAAATTGGATCATTGGGCTGAGAAATGGCTGTTGAAGTTTAACTGCAAGGTACTGCATATAGGTGGCTGAAATCCCAGAGTAACTTATCAAGTGTGTGGTACTACACTCAGGGTAGTTGTGCAGTCAGATATGAAGTTGAGCAATGCATACAGGCTGCCAGAGCTCATGGGGGTCTTGTCAGTGATATACAGAAATTTTGCTAGCAGAAATAAGGTGATATCCCATTATACAAGGCCATGGTTAGGCTGAATCTTGACTACTGTCTACTGGTCTGGAAGCTTCACTTCAGAAGTGATGTAGATCTGCTGTAACAGGTGCAGAGAAGGGCAACCAGTTTGGTGAAGGGAACAAAATGTACTTTTACCTAGAAAAGGCTTTAAAAATGTTCCGCAACTTGAAATCTAATTGAGATGTTTAAGGCCCTGGAATGGATTGAATGTGAATGGCTGAGAGTATATACGAGGTGAAATAGATTCATGTTGAGGAAGGACGGTTGCAGGACAGATGTGTGGAAGTTCGTCTTCAGCCAGCGGGTGGTTGATCGTTGGAACAGGCTTCCATCCGTTGTGATAATGGAAAGTGATGTTCTCTAATTTTTCGGAACAAAAAGTTGCTGGGGCTAAATCTCAGCTATAGGTAGGGTGTCGAATAATCTGCGATTCTCAGCTAATTTCTTTAAGATGTTGCATTGCTACAGTACGGTTCTCTGGATCTAGGTGGTAGACGTTTAGTAAAAGAGAGCTATTGCAAGTTTAATGTCCTGCGAACACTTATTCGTTTTAAGGTATTCAACTATGGCTTAATACTAAACCTTAACTGCAAACGTTCTGGACTTGATTTCTTGATATTTAAGAAATCAAGTCCAGTATGATTGTGTATTATATCTTATGCAGTTTCCTGAGTTGATACATCGTGTTTTTTACTGTGGCCTTCAGACCTGGATAACGTCTCAAGTGTGGTCTCACTATCGCCTCAATTGTTTTTTTGTCAATTTAATAACTTCTGAAATTTTGCTTTGAGACATTTCAAAGATCGTAAATTTAGCAAGACTAGTTCTAAGCTTACTGACTACGCCATTGACAGTCATTACTTTCAATCTTAATACATGCGCCTATTCGGGAGGCAATTCGATTTTCCTGGTCAAACAGAATGCAGAAGCTGAAATGGTATTTTTTTAAAATTGAATTTGGCTGAGAGGACTGATCATTTATAGAAAAATGTTGGATTTTTTTTTTTTTTTTCCCCTAATAGCAAAAACATCTGGGATGTGTTCGTCCTAATTATCAGCTGAGCCCTTCTCAGGGCACAGCTGATAAAATTTCTTTAACTTAATGAAAAATTCCACCTCCTTCCTCCGGCAGCGCCATTCGTTCAAATATCTGAGCGCATGACTGATATTGGACCTTGATGGAAAGCACATTTACGTGCTTATTCTTTTAAATGATGCTTTGTCTATTTTTGCTGGCTGTAGTACAGCTGCACTTAGTACGAGTTTCCAGCAACCTGTTTGGGAAGTTATAAACACTACAAATTGCGCTTTGTTGGATAGGATGATTCATCACAATTTACTTCTGACGTTATAGGACTGGTCTTGGTTACTGCAGTAATGAAGGGATAATATTCAGTATTTAAAGATATGCAGAATATCAAATCCACAGAGGAAGTTTAAGGATATATAAAACTGGGACGGACGTTACACTGGGTATTAAATACTGAACATAAGACTGATCATAGCGACTATCCGCTAAGTGGTTAACTGATCGTGTGCTTACAATTGGTTGAAATTATTGTGAACACTGAATTTGAGTGGAATTGCGCGTAATTGTTAGAGATGTCCGAACTAATCAACACAAAGATCTTCAATTTGAAATATCAGGTTCCATCACTGGGTGGAATTTTCCCTTGTGGACAGAACGAAAGTTGCAAAAAGGCCTGGACGTTGAACATGGTATGTACTAATAGTTGTTTTGGAAAAACAATTTTAACAGGGTTGCCAAATTCCATAACAAGCTACCTTGGTGATAAGATGATTCAGCTCCAAAGACTTTTGCCGAGCCCATCAGCCCATCCCAAAGATTAAGCTAAGTAAGTTGACTCAATCTCATCTTGGAAACAGTTATGAATTTAAGCAGGTGTGAATAGTTAGGGATATTACTGAAAGGGTTTGTGTATAGAGAGCAAACCTGGTGAACTTAACTAAATAATAATTTAAGAAATTAAACACTATTATACCACGTTAAAAGAACTTTTGCAAATTGCAACAGGTAATACGACCGTTGGGTTGGATGCAGTGGGAATTTTCCTTGTTTCTTTTGGCATCAACAGCGCCAATCTTTAAGCAAGAGACAGTACCTCTAGGCTTTGAGGTGAATGTAGGCATTTTAATCTTCTGTATTTTTAAGGAGTTTTATTGAATAATTTGATTTGAAATTGTTCGAATGAAGGTGGCACTTCATTACCTCCTGCACTTTGAAAGACATCTGTTGTATTTATTTAAATAAGTCATTGATTACACTACTTTTAACGTTTTATAGTTTGGAAAAAATAATATGGAGGATACTTTAAAGGGGGAGAACAAAATAGGGTTAAGGGAAAATTCACAAGAGTTAAACTGATGGAAACAGGATAGATGAGACGAATCAGCAGAAAGAACTGAAGTAGATGATTTAATAACGAAAGTTTGTAATAACATAAGACTGCCTTAAGCAATAGATGTAGCACCTAAGATTTAATATGCTTAAATATTTGTTCACCATGAGATTTACAATAAAGCTACGTTCAATCTTTCGTCAGCAATAAAGACATCATAGATCTATTGCAGTAATATAGGTATTTTCAGTGTAACTAAATCTTGGACTTGGTAACCCACTTATCCAACAATGAAGGCAAGCAGCCATGGTTGGTTGCCATTGTGTGGTCTCCAACTGGCCTTGTAACAATTTCCATGCTTAAGAGCATGGAGTACTTAAATGGTGCCTACTTTGAATTCCCTTTTCATCTAGGAAAAACACACCCTGAGGTATAGCATTTGGCTCTGCTGAGCGACAAGGTTGTGCTTGTCTGAAAAGACAAGAATTCAAATTGTAATTAAAGTCTTATGCAAGTGAAAAGGAGAAAATTCATTGACTGCAAGGTAGAAATATATGCAAACAGTTCCAAAATAGTTTATTCAAAATCGAATAAAATGCAGAAGTTTCAGGTATCCGAGTGAAGATTTAACTACCCCAATCCAGAAAGATCTCATATGGTTCCACATTCCGTTGAATGTTATTAAACCGGAAGGGCTTTGTTAAGTGTCACACTGACGTATTCGGTTCACTTGCGAAACGAATACGACAGAAAATTAATGGAGAGTTCCTTTCTCCAACGTTGAAATTTGAGCTGCTGCTGTTACTCACTGAATATTAAATGAACGCAGGAAATGAAACTGTCGACACATATTTCGCCGGAAATGTCATCAGCCCACCGGAAACTGTCACCATGTCACAGGTAGCTAAATGAAAAGGACAGCAGATAACTAGTGCACGAGTTTTAGTTTTTAAAACTTCACTGTCCACACCCATCTTCTGGCAATTAACAGAATTTATTTAATTAGCAGTGAGATCGGGAAATTTTAGCGTAATTTCACGGCTCTCCGATAAACTTTGTAGAACAAACCATTAGTGTTCACTTCATTTGATGGCCAAAAAAGGTCAAAATACTACGGATATCAAATTTAAAACAGAACACTGAAGTCCATCAGTGGAGATGGATCAGTTTGCAGGTGAATGCTGAAATGAGCGATGTATTTATTAACATTATCTTCTTTAAAAATTAAATCAATGATGCATTTGCTAATAGAACAGTTTCCTCAATGTTTACACCACGAAAGTGGTGTAAACATTGAGGCACATTAGTAAACATTGAGGCACATTACAAGTTTCGGAAGAACCGTTTGAAGTAACCATCAGAGTGGATGGATGACCAAAGGCAGTTTTGCATAAGGACAAGACACCGTCCCATGTGGAACAGTGAACTATTATAGAGCTCGCCATAATCTCGCAACTCATACTCTGTATACTTTTGCCATGTGATTATTACGTTTAGATCCATTTAGGCATTTAATTAAGCAGAAGAACTTTATATCGAGCAATAGGCCAGGGCAGTGCGCAGAAAGGGTTCAGCAACTATCCAAAATGCAGACCATATTTCAGCATTAGCGAGTTGCTGGAAGATTGATGGTAAATCTAGCTAGTAGTGTTGTGTTGCTTTAAGACAGTTTTGTGCCCCGCACGGCTGTTTCTTAGTGCCGCTGATCTTCACAGCTTTCTGAAATGACACTACCATAAACAGTTGTGCTTGTCTGAGAAGACAATTCAAATTGCAATTAAAGTCTTATGCAAGTGAAAAGGAGAAAATTCATTGACTATAAATATATACAAGGTAGAAATATATGCAAACAGTTCCAATAGTTTATTCAAAATCGAATATATTGCAGCAATTTCAGGTATCTGAGTGAAGATTTCGTATGGATTGGGGCAACTTTCTTGATATTCCAAGCCTTTGATCCTTCCTTTTACTTGAAGGATTTTTATATAAACAGGGTCCTTGGATTATACTGTATCGAAGAGGCCTGGCTTTAACAACTGTTTATGGTAAAGTGTAAAGCTTACCATAAACAGTTGTTAGTCAGGCCTCTTCGATACAGTATACTCCAAGGTCCCTGTTTATATGAAAACAATTCAAGTAAAAGGAAGGATCAAAGGCTTGGAATATCAAGAAAGTTGCTCCAATTCATACGAAATTTCTCAGTAATAGTTCGCCGAGCAAGAGTAAATTAAGAGATTGGATTTGGAGATATTTAAGATGCATGTACATACTCTAAAATCCTTTAAAGCTAAAACTAGATGACTTTTTGAAAATAACTGTTGGTGATGGAAGGGGAGGTTGAAATAGAGGTGACTTGTTTCATTACGAAGGCTGTAAATACGAATAAGCTGGATGGGAAAAATACCCGGATAAGCCTTATTTTTCGAAGTATCCAAGAGGCCACACCCTATCACTTGAGCAACTGTTCGTGCACATCCGACTTGAAGACATTGCAACGGAAGCTTTAGTCGATAATTCCACCCTCCCGAGTCGGCATTTCCTTTTCCTTCAAAGACTCGAGAAATTTACATAAAATTACGTTTTTAGTTTGTTTTTTCCCCCTGAAGGTAACGCGTATCTGAACGAAGTAATTTTTCTACGATCGGTCAACAGTCTCAAGAAGACGGGAGGGAGGTCGAAACCTGTTTCGTACATGCCACTAGGGAAAAACGTGGTTCGAGATGCGTGACGGTGCGAAATTGTTTGGGATATTTTCATCCTGCGAAGTCCCGCAGATGAAGGACGGAGTGGAGTCTGATAACAGGGTTTAGAAGAGGGAAATGCATCAACATCAACCCTTATCTCCGGCGTATTTCTGTCCACTATTTACTGTCTGGACCCGAACGTCAGCTTCCGTGTGTTTACTTCCTATGAGAAACACGAGAAAGCATTTCAAGTTCATGAGATCGTGTGAGAGCCGTGTGTCGAACTTCGGTTGGTACAACTGAATCCTTTTTCTTCTCGCGGTAAGTGTCTGACGTAAGATTTCCATCTTGAACATTCGCAAGAAAAACTAGTTTCTGATTCAAGTTCCCTCCTTTCTCCCCCTTCCTCTCGAAATGGCTTTAAAAAGTCTAATCACAGAAACCGAGCCGACCTATCAGATTTCGTAAAATGGGTAAATTAGAACGTGTTGCCACGACAACGGCATTCTTCCGCGTCATTCATTCGTGCTGGAAACTGTGGAAGGTAGACAAAGTCACGGTTGCCAATAATCACTGAAATTTTTATGGTGCAGTAGGCACTCGTTTTTCCTTTTGGAGGTCACATAATGTGGCATTTTTAGCATTTAAGCAGAGCCAAACTTGCCACTGATTAAATCGATGTATACGTTCATTTCGGAATGATCTCTCCTACAAAACTGACAATGGATAAGCAGGTGTTTCGGAAAGATCTTGATAAACTGCACTCCATTTATAAGAGCAAGGCAGGCAGTAAAGCAAACTGATAGTAAATTGCTTTTCTGATAGAAAAGATTTCAGTAAAAAATAAACCAGGTTCCTTCTTCACTTGATCTTACATCTTCCTCTTAAAACAAAGAATCTCGATTATTCGAATCGCTCAGGAAACTGGGAGTTTCGGATAAAAGAGATTAAGTCTGATTATGGAGTCAAAAATCCAGTTTAAGTGAAGACGTGACAGATTTTTAATCTAGGAAGATGCTGCTTAAGTTTGATAAAACTAAGCTTTTGTACTGGCTAAAGAAATCAAGTGAAACACCCGAAGCCTTTTTTAAATAGAAATTCACTAAGTTCAGGAAGATGGACCAGACAGCGGTATCTTTTCATCCCGGTTTTTTTTTTTTGCCTCTCCAATGTACCTCCATCTTTCCACAAAAAAAAAGAAATGTATAAAATCGGTATTCTGACTTGTACAGTTCGCTGCACACGACAACTGGTCTCGCTTTGATTCACCAAACCGGCATGACAACTGGATGTTTACGATTAGGTTCGTTAGGCTGTTACATTTCGATGCTATAGTCATGCATGACGGTAGCAAATAAAAAATTTGAAAGATAATTAAACCAGACTGTCCATCTTTTCCAGCAGGTACTTCGATGGACCCAATAGTTTTGCTGTTGACGTGGATGCCACCGTTAGAGAATTTAAAAGGTGCACGCGCGATATTAAAGCACAAACAAGGGGGAAGACAATGGTATACAGTAAATAATGTGGATAGATAATGGATCTGCTATCTCTAATGGTCCACTTAAACGAGTAATGTCAGTTATTTGTGGGACCTGAAAGAAGCCAAATCCATTTTTAATTTGATTTCTATTTGACACCTTTTCTTTCCTCCTTAACTTCGATGAGCTCTAGGCATCCATTTCCAACGTGATTAGGGGAATTTAACCAACCAACAAGCCACGATGACGAGCCAATTTTGTATTTGTTTATTGCCAGCAGGTACGCAACCTTGGTTCATAGGCGAGCTCTATTCAGAAGACAAACTGAATGGGATCAGTAACAGGTGAAGCAACTTCTTTTATGTTATCATTGGTCAGTAATTATTGTGCCCAGAGCTGTAATATCCATCGTGACTGTAGCCTCAAAAGGAGCTTTCTATTTATAGCTTACAAAGTCACGCACATTATTCGAGTGCGGCTGCACAGAAATTCTATTGATTCAAACGAATCACGTTTTGTAGGGTCACAGCAGAGAAGACTGTTCAAGTTCTGAAACAATACTTGAAAAAATATCAAAAAATACTGAAGTCTATTAGAGGATAGAGTAGGGTATCTTCAAAACACATTTATCTGACACGCATCCTTCCGATGAAGCCACTTAAGTGAACGTGGTCAATGAACAGCAATAGGTTAAGTAGCACTTGGAGGTTTTCCTAAACTCAACTAGGTCTGGCTTCTTAAATCCCATCTGCCAACAGGCAAAGTGTACAGTCCGAATCTGTTAGTCAATACAGAACTGAAACAGTAGGTGTTATTTTTTATGAGCTTCGTTGTCTCTAAAAAGGCTCTTCTGCTTGTAAAACACCCTCGAAGTATCTGCTGAAAAGCGGTGCAAGCTTATCCGTGAGACTTTTTGGCCTTCATAGCTCAAATGATTTTTTTGCTTAGAAGCTAGTGGATAGTTGAATATAAGGGTTGTCGAGAAGGACAAAGCAATATAGATTTACTGTATTTGCATTTTATAAAATAAGTCGCAAAGCAAAGACTAACTGTCATTAGCACAGATGATTGAGGTTCCACTGTAACCACATTTACTAATATTGCTGCATATCGTACAGCATTCGATTCTGAAATTTCACTTGTACCTTGCTTTAGACAAAGATGCTAGTTCTTCCTTCAAAGAAATCACGGCGGTAACTAAGGCCAACCGATTAAATTCTTAGACGATCAAGGTCAAAGGTTCAACAGCGAGAAATTTAAAAGAACTATCAAACTTAATAAAAAGTTCAACCTTTTGCAGTGGTAGATCAAATTCAAGACTGTCTAGGCGTCCACCAATCCAACTAAGTTGGCCTCAAACATTCAGACCTTCAATTTCCTTAGCCCAGTAGGATTTTTATCCTACCTAATTCCATAAGCACAATCGCATGCTTCAAAGGGAAGGTGTCGATACGCTTACAGGGGAATTACTTGAATTGTTAGCATCCTTTTAGGTCATCCTTTCCGAGGAGATGAGGGGTAGTTGTACCCACCTTCCCCTTTAGCGCGATTCCATCAAGATCGCGGATAACCTCTATTCAGATACTTGGGGGTTTAACAAACCGTAACCTTCTTTTCAAGGTTCCAGTGTGGGGGGAAGAGGATTGAGGTGCCCCGAGAATAGAGAACGCTTTCCGCTTCCCTCCCCCTTTCTTCCATAACCTCTCACCTGATCCGCGAGGGTACCTAACAGTACACAAAGATTCCGAAGTGCCAAACACATGGAGGGGGAAACTTGTTTCGCCGGCAGCGGTACAACTGATCATATTCCCCCTTATGTGGCCTCACGGTTAGTGCAAGTTGGTGATCGATCCAGGCTGATTACAGACCGTCTTGTCGTCTACCAGTCGATTATAGGCCACGGAGTGTAACCCACGTAGGGTGCTACATATTTCAAATCATATTTCGGTTTTGCACGAAGTCGATTTCATCTATCACGTTTTGCACGGTGTCTGCAGCAATGAAAACGTAACTTTAAACTTTGAATCAACAAATCCAAACCATCAGTGCTTAAGGGTGACGTAATCTGTCTGATGTTTATCTTGGCTACGTAAAAAAGCATACGGAACAAGTCTTGTAATTTTTGATACTTTGGCAAGACTCCATCGCAGTCTGCTCTGAATATTTACATTTGTTTTCCATCTACATAAAACAATTGAAAGAGAAAAACGTACATTCAAATATTCAAACTGTTGACACGAGTTTTGAATATTTTAAAAGATATTTCAAATCTAAGTTCGTTTAAATTTCAGCCCTAGGTGTAGTCAAAGGTGATTAGCACGCGATTACAAATGCAATTTTTCCTACTTCTCTATCATACATCCTATTTATGTAACAGATTAAGTTTAACAAGCTACCACCATATCAACAGTTCTTCCTGAAAGAGAATATTCGCAGTATTTCTAGGTTTCTCATTCCAAAGTTCATATTTAGTAATTAAATACCGCAGGAACTTCGTGTTCACTTGCACCTGTAAAATGCTTGTTGGCGAAGTAATATTCAATTCCTCTTAAGTCAACATTAAGAATGAGAATCTTTGTAGAATTTAACAATTAAAAACCTACTTAACCATTAATGTTTGGTTTAAATTTTGAACTCAAATGAGGGGTCGTATCCTTGATTTACCAGTTGTTTAGGGTTGAAGAAACCAGTTCAATGACAAAGGTTACTTTTGAATGCAAACATCAGCTTGTTATAGGAATTATTTGAGGTCAATGGTGTAGATTGAATTGAAGGACCGACGACTGTTTGAAATGAAATACAATAGTAGTTCAATGGACCTTATCTGTAATCTCTTGGCAAGCTCTGTTATGCT
Organism: Mastigoproctus giganteus; assembly: GCF_048544385.1. Lineage (NCBI taxonomy): Eukaryota > Metazoa > Arthropoda > Arachnida > Uropygi > Thelyphonidae > Mastigoproctus > Mastigoproctus giganteus. The sequence continues at coordinate 67,669,069 of NC_143585.1, forward strand.
CACTATCCTATCAAGTCAGACTAGATAAAAGCGAGAAATTTCTAAAACTCGCGAGATGGAGAACTGGAGGTTCTGGAACTCGAAACGTGCGCAAAATATCAAGCTTAAATAATGTAGGCAATTTAGAGGATAACTACTGCCTGCTCTTGCAATTTTATGTAGTCTTCAAAACAGGAACTCGTGCCTGTACTGATATATACACACCTGCCAGGATGTTTATTTTGGTGACGTGAAAGATTCAATGAGAATACAGCTGGGAAACATTTTAGTATGCCTCAAAGTAGTTGTCTGGACACTACCCGAATACTTCGCCTATTTAGTATTGTCTGATCTGCTTTTGTATACTATAGCAGAAGCAAACACTGAAGATTATTTTATCTACAATTGTTTTATCATCTCCAAAACAAAGTTTAAGTGTTCATGTAACTAGTGATCGCAATATATACTGTGATTTTGTGATAATATCGACTTAAGGACTCATTAGATCGCTTTTGAACGATTAACTGTTTGTATGAATGAAGACAGATTTAATCTAACTAAGACTGATTAACAGACATTTTTTGGGTTATCTAATTGAATGAGTTTGGCAGTTGGATGAGCTGTAACAGCTCTTGTGGATGTCTAAACATATCTTCCTGAAAATATAACTTAAAATAAAGATGTATTTGCAGTTAGACATGTTTATGGAAAATCATAGACATTTATAACGTACTGTGACTGGAAATAACGAGTTTAACATTTGAGATGGAATCAGTGCAGTAGAAATTGAATCATTCCTTCAAGGTTCAATGCACTGGAAAAAAAAAAAAAAAAACCATGGCTACTGGGTTGGTACAAAGCCAATTTCTTCGTTTAAGATCACGAAACCAGCACTGAGTACCAAGTGAAATTCGACAAGGTTTTTATACGAAGCAAAATAAAACTTGAAGGAAAATTGAGGAGCTGGGTCCTTAATATAAATGTTGCGTTAAAGTCAAAGCTCAAACTGCTATTGGAGAGCACTGCTTAATTGACTCATCCCCATAGTCCATACTAAGAGCAATTTCTACCTGTGAGTTTCAAGAATCACTCTAGGTCACTCTTCAGTGATGCAGAAGACCAACTTAGCTTAAACAAAATTATTGCTATATCTTAAACTTGGAGATAAAAATTCTGGAATCGAAAATGACCAAATTAGTTCTGAAGTTAAGTTACTTGACCTCTGACACTAAGGTTACTGCAATACTTTTTTTATATATATATATGATATCAGTATTTGTAATTAAAACTTTGAAAACTGAAGACTGCCCAGTCATACATGAATGGGCAATTATCTTCAAGACATGGATCCATTTTGTGAACTACATACAAAAAAATAAATTAACTGCAGTAAAACTTGGTGAAAAGAGCGAGCCATTATAGATGGTTCTTTTAAAAAGATTTACATTACAAGGTACTAACTAAGAAAGTTAGTTAACTGGAGACAAAATTAAAATCATAAAAGAATTGAGTCTGATCGATTTGATACAGAAATGGTCGCCCAAATTGCAATTGATATCGATTCTACACATACAAGTAATGGGAAGACTTAATGTTAATAAATACTAAATTTACAACAAATATTAGGATCGTTCCATCCACCCCACCCAAGGGTTCAATCTATTGACCTCTAGCATATCGTAAACTCACCGCTTTCCTCGGCCAATTTTGTCGAGCTCAACATGACGGAAGTCGTGTACTGGAGCCATCGTGTCCACGAACAACAGCACGCACGCACAGATAGTAACGGACAGACAAGACGGGAGGGGGGTATTATGCACTAAAACTACACACGTCCACCGGCAACCACCTGGTCCAAGTGACACGGAGTGGTTGATACAAAGCCTTAAAAGGCTGCCTTAACCCCCGGCTTCACAGGAGAAAACGTCAGCCTTTCCGCCAAGTCGCACGCGCACCAACCGTATCGCAGTGTTACAGGCGGAACCGGCCAATCGCTCATACGTCGCTACAGTCTGATGCGGCTCGGTGGTGGCGACCCCTAGCGGCAGATCTCCACTGCAGACGTTGCTCAGAGTCATAATACACACACAGAGGCCTGCAGGTGTTTATACACGAATGCCTACCTAGCGAGGGAAAGGCTTTGTTCCCACGAAGGGTTCAAGTGTAGACTCGGCAGAATTACGCTCCGACAGCTGCGCGGTTGCTACCGATCGGGTTTATATGCGTTTTTAACTCGGGGAGTTGAAAAACCGTAGAATACACGAGAGATTTGTGTAAGGATCGGGTTTCTTTTAAAGTTGAGTGGTTTTTTTCGGTTTAAGTAATTCTTTAGAAACAGTGTTCTTGTCGACACCTTTTTAAGATCTTCATGGTGTAAATTGGCGCCCCTGATTATATATTTTTGTAGAAGCTTTGTTTTTAAGCTTAGTCTAATGGTCTGTCACTGAAACCGCCATCTATCGGAGTAAGTTGAATTAATTTTTCGTGAATTCTAAACCTACCAAGGATAAATGTTTATAATCTCATTTAGGGTATCTAATAAAACAGCGCTCAGTTAAATGGTTAGTTTTTCAAGCAAACCTAACGCTTATCTTCATCTGATCATTTGGAGGAATGGTTCCTCCAACTCCAACACTGCACGGTAAGATGAGTATGACCTTGTAGAGAAAATATAGCATGGTCTCCACATTCACTTCCTGCCATTGCCAGATCCTGGGAACGTTGGGTGGATATACGTGACTTAGAGCAGTGAGAAGAAAAGCAATTTTCTGGATGAAAAATTATCCGTATTTTATCAATCCATTATCGAAATCAGCCAATCTGCTCCACGTTTTCTCATTGAAGTATCGCAATTCAATTGCTACTACTAAATACCATGGACTGTGCGGATGCTTGGTAAGAGTAACTCAACTGATTTTATAAAAGTTGAGTCAAGAATTATCAGACTCAGAAGATAGTTCTCTTGTTTTATAAAACTTCCAGGAGGTTTCGGGTGCCATAAGACAGTGTTCTAAGGGCAAAATACATTCGATCTAAAATAACCAAATTTAAGGAATAGAAATATTCATCGATAGGGTGCTACCCTAGCATTATCTTGCTGTAGTTAAAGTTTAAAAGTTGCCAACATAGCAACTTTCTTTCAATGCCTCGGGGCGGTTTCATTTTTACCTATCGCGTAAAGTCATACAATTCTGGATGCATGCCAAGGCGATTTATAAACGGAACTTTTTTATTCGAATACTTCTTAGTAATTATTGAAAGAATTTTTAGGTCAAGAAAAATCTTTACAAAAACCACGATAAAAACTCGCACTTCGCAGGAAGTAATCCTAAGTACACATTCAGAAGCCAGTTCACAATCCACGACCTCTGGTGATGTATTGACAATCTCATTTACGAATAATGTTGAAATGTTTTGATTAGACAGTAAAATTCTTGAGGTTTAGAATTCCCTTTCTTCTGGATCAATACCTTATCAAAGCAATTAAATCAAAGTGCAGATCTCGACTTTCCAATCATCTCCAAAGATTAGAGACAAGAGAAATGATGTTATCTGTAACAAGTCATTTTTCACGATGCAGTCTGGCTAATGTCGATTTGCATTGCACTTCATGTTCCCTTAGCTTTATTATCTCAGACCTGCCATGAGAGAGCAACGTTCTCTATCCATCAAGAGGTAGTCTATCCTATGAAAGATTAGTTTACTCATTACTGGCTATAGCTAACAAGTGAAGTACATATCACCACCTACAGCAGTGACGAAGTAACAAGATTTTATAAACTGGTTTCCGATAACATTAGAGATGTAGATGCAAGGATGTTTTGAACTACTGCAGTACAGGGCCACTACAGTAGTTAAGAGTGATCACTTGTTACTGAAGTTAGATTCCCTGGGCAACCAAGAAGTAACTTGAGGGCATAGCACAATGTGCGTATATGATATTGCTGATGTTATTAGAAATATTTGATTTCCCACTTTTAAAGATCTTATTTCTAAAGTTTAACTAGAAGTTGGCACCAATAACCTTGGGAGATTCTTCTTACTCTACCTCTAAAGAGTTGAATGGGCATGTCAGGAATATTCTGGGGCTTTTTTACCTTCCATAATATTGTAAAAACTTGACCAAAAAGGAACCCACATATACTCTAACACTAACAGCGAAGCATGATCCAACACCCCACCTGACGAACGGGCATCTTCAACTCTTTTTGAAAATTTCGTTGTTTAGACCAGTCCACGGAAGTTTTGCGAGTATATAAATTGAGATTTGTACGAAAATGTACACTGGTACGTATATGAAAAATGGCATGGACTAGCAATTACACCAGAACAAAAGTACCAGGCATGTTTAAGTTAGTATGAAGTGGCCAATCACCAGAAGTCACACCAATCATTCCTATCCATGCTCATTACGAAATCCTCCACTAAAATAAGAAAAATTCCTCTCCAGGAGCTAAATTTAACAGCGTCCTTTGACGGGGTTGGCTTCCCATTTGACTCCTCCAGAGGACCTGATATGATTTGGTGCGAAAAGATTGCTGGATATTCTAGATGTTCATATACAGAATATGAAAACTTCCATTTTTCATATATTTCTGCATAGTCAGCTCTTTGGAGACGAGTGGGGGTGCAGCAGTTGCTACACCCCACTAAAATGGTTGCACAAATCCGATCGCACCTGCAAACAGTTAGCTTCCGTCGCACGAGTATTAATGGAGATTCCACTACAGACCAACTTTTTTCCTGCTTTGTCTAGAATCTGGTTGCATGCTGCATCGAGAACCGAGTGTGACGATAGCCAGCAAGCCATCGCACTAATGCCCTTAAAATCAATGAGACTGCCGTAATGTTATCTTCCATTCTATATAATTTTGTAAACTTTTCCTCTCCCAGTTTTACTGATAAAAAAAGCTATTTCAAAAGGAACCAAGTCAAAAAGCCTTTAATTCGAGTTTAGTCCGAGTTATTCAGGTTCAAAGCATTCGGGACATAAAATTATATAGATATTTCAAATGATCAGTGAACAAAATATTTTGGAATTAAAAAACGACTATATTCTAATACTTCAGAAATGTTTTTGTTTCACAGAATTTGCGAATAAAAACAATTAAGTGCAAACAAAAAACGAGAATGATTATTCTCTTTAATTTTTATTTAAAAATTTTGGCTGCTCCCCCTCTCCCCTTGATATGGCACTTTTGTGCAGTGCACAATCTGTCCACCGCACGAGGCATCCCTGCCTGCTATCTCCATATCAGGTAGACCCTTAACTGACCAGGAAAAAAAAAAATTACAGAATTGGAGTTTACACAAGAATGTTTGACTAATCTGCATGCTACAATGTTAAAACGCAAATCAAATGATTATTTGGACTGTCATTTAAGATGCATATATTTAGTGTACAGTATATTCAGTGGCCACAAAACAATATTAAGTCCTACGGACCCAAGCACAAATAAGAGCTTGGGTACGTAGAATGGATGCAGAACATTTGCAGATACAGAGTTGAGATCCATAAATCTCAGACTAACTACTGGAAGTTGAGTTTGTGGCCAATTTCTGTCCCGGTGGCATAGTCTATACTGTATTGTCCTTAATGTCATTAGCATTAATTAAGAACAAACAGCGGTGTTTGAGGACGCCAACTATGGCCGGCTGTCTTCACCTCTCGGATCTCCTTTGCATTATGGGAGTTCCAGTTGTCAGTAACGTCAACAATCTATTTGTTAGACAACCAGCGAATCGTACGTTCCCATGTATTTTCCTGCAGAGAATGGATCTAACTAGCGTCTTTCATCAATTGCTTGTGATGGCCAAATTGCCATTAGAATCTGTCTTTAAGAGGAGTACCAATCTTCCTCTTCATAACTCAAGAGTACCACAATATATGGATGATACTTGGGAAAGCGTAATTAACCTGAATTGTTAGATTGACATCCGGCTGACACGATCAGCATATTTCTTGAAGTTATCGAAATACTGTTGCTTGAAAGGAATAAATAGTCTTCGGCTTGCAATAAAGGCACCAAACAAGCTGTAACTTGTTGAATACTTGGGAAACAGTTTTTAACTGCTAGTATCGATCCTATGCAGAGCGTTAAGAAAGTTATGCTGGAAGTTCAACATTTCTGTGCTCCATTACTGGAAATGGGGAGGCGCAACAAGTATTTAAAGAGCAGAAGGTTAGTGTTAGAATCGGTATGGATAAATACTCAATATTTGTCGTGCAGCTTCGTGACTACTGCTTTCACCTGGGGAATAATCACGTGGGCGTAAAACAGTTGCCCACTGAAGGATGCCAGAAAAAAAAAAAGTTCTTTCGCATTCATTTCTCGTAGAAGGGAATCGGTGGGTGGGTGAATGAGTATGTCCGCCCTCGCGCTTGTGAATGGGGTGTCGTGACTACAGTCGTAATGAACGCTCTTTGGTCATTTAGTAGCGTCCGCGCCCAGAGTTCCTCAGTTACAGAAGTGTATTTGAGGCGATTAGTCCGACCAGGATTCGGACTAATGGCTACATTGTAACCGAGCGAAACCCAAACCGGCGCCACAAAGCTTAATGTTGGAAGCTTTGGGACATTTGGTAATGAGACAGGTATGAGCAATTTTCCTTTGTAAAGTGGCAAACAGGAAGCAGGTAGATTGTACTGAATATTGCGCAAGCAAACCGAAAACATAATTAAAGACCATCAGCGAGGCCTGGATACATCAGGGGTTTGGAGATAAGACCTTCGTGGGCAGCTATTCGAATTGCTGGTTGCTTGCAGTTGCCAACGAACAGCATCGTGATTCTGATAGTGGTCTATTTGAAATTCGTTGATGTAATACGAAATTGGAAAAACTTGACCAAAAGAAGAAGTATTTGATTTAATGCAATGATTTCATTTTAATCCAGTATGTTCTTCATAAACTTGAGATATGATTCGTATATTAAAATATGATGACCAGTGTCGCTCCATGGTACTATAAATTTAGTTTTTATAAATGTAAAATTAGGAAGAGTATAGATTTGGAAACCCATAACTTTGAAGATTCAAATCACATAAAAACGCAACAATTTCAAGTTTTGCATAAGAACCAAAACTACTTATTTTCAACATTAATAGAATTGCATATAGTTAGAATGCAAGTTTCACTCTAGAAGAGTCCATGGTTAGATTAGAATAACATTAATTATACATCGAACCTGAAATTCAGCTATTACAAGCTGACTGAAGTGTTTCTTAGATACTTTCTATAAAAATGACATAAATATGCACGCTTATTTTAGGCATTTATCAAAAGAAATAAAGCTGATAAGTATTTGAACACGGATGCAATTAAATCTATCTTTGATTTTTTCGCATTTAGAAATTGCATTTCTAGCAATAAATTAGACATTCCATCAGTATATCATAGAAAATTTCATTTATTAATTATGCTGATTTGTTTCAGTTCAAATATATTCTCATTTACGGTGTTCACGATCATCGATAGTGGAGGAACAGAGGTGTTTGCTAAATTAAGAGCCTGCGTATCCGGAAGCAAGAACCATGTAACCCTCTTCAAAGACTAGCTGAGCCAGTGAAGAAAAATCAACTCCTTCCGTCTTCACGAGATTCGAATCTTTCCATACGGTTGAGAGAAACAGCGAACATAAGTACCGGTGGGAAAGTCGATTATGCCACAAATGGGGAGTGGAATCCTTTAAGATTATGAAGAGGATTGAATATGAAATTACAGCGAGGAAAATTAATCCAAAATGGCATATTAAAGCTAGTTAGTCTTAATGCAAAATGTACACCTCCGGAAGAAAAACATAAGGATGACTCACAACAGAATAGACAAACCTCAAAGTCCATCAGGACTTGGTCTGAAAGTTCATCGAAATTTATTATCATTGTACAGCGCTATGAAGACTCCAGTTACCACTTATTTGATGTTGGTACTCATTTGTATTTAGAGTCAAGACGTGCTCTGAAGTGCGACAATCATGTTAAGTGGAGGCAGTCTGCCTCCAAGAAACGGCGACCTCTGCAAATTAAGCAGAAGTAGATCGCAAGAACTGACCGACGCTGGTGTTTTAGTAAATACGAAAGTGCTTTGCTTAATCACATGGCTTGCAACATCGCCACCGGCAGTAAATTCCAGCAGGCTACGCAGTAGAGTCCGTTTATAATTAAGGCGGAGATCTGTCCAAAATCATTGACATAACTAGGATTAAGGTCGGACGTCTCCTTCCCTGTCCCGTTATGTGAAGGGAGTGATTCATGTGGGTACATGGCTATTTATGGTGTATTCCACTCGCATTCAGCCCTTAGGTAACCTAAGGGTTAACACACTATTTAATGAACAGCCTAAAATAGAAGTGGTAAAGATGGAAGTTCTCCTTCCAGCAATTTGCGAAACTTGAGGGTTTTTGTTTTACAGTATCAAGTGATCGCGTGCAGGTATGAGCGCGCTTGTCCTTGGATAGGAAAATAGGTTATGTTTTTTCAGTTGCGCAAGTTCTCAGAAAGACCACGGTTATTTCACGCTAGAGGGCTGGGAAGTTGCGATCTACCAAATCTTCCCCTATAGGGTTTTACTTTTTAAATCGCTCGGCTGAAGAATTTAAGGATCTTTAGCATTTCTTAGGCGACTAAAGGAAGAGGCGAATAAGACTGTATAATAACGAAGAACCATCTCGCAGTTTTTCGGGGAAAATCAACTACTTTAAAATCATTGGCTACCTAGTTGATAAAAACTTGTAGATAAACTTGATCTGAAATGGTGGACTGCTCAAACGTCAATACCGCAAATGTTTTCAATGGAAATGCATCAGATGAAAAGCGAGATTTACTCGGATTTGACACTTACATGGGCATCAGATGTCGTGGTACGTGATAGCGCTGAACAAATATTGACAGCATGTGCCGAAAGGCGCGCTCCAAAGATGGATTTGGCAACTTACATTCGAACACTTCCTGTAGGATTTAGACGAAGTTCGTAAATGATTGCTGTGACATTTAAGTAGTACAATTGATGCCAAGTAGTTTAGAAGTGTCAACAGTTAATTTAAATTGGTCTGATAGACACCATTTGCTGAAATTAGCATTTCTATTAAGTCTTTCTCCACCATTCTTTAAGTATGTCACGATTTTTTCAATCCTGGATGTCATTGTATCCATCCATTTTGGAAAAATCCCATTCGGATTAGGTAAGTATCCACATACAGCGCCGTTTTGTAGTTATCTTTTGATTTTAGTATCAGTAATGGCAAATGATGCCAAGCAGCAAGATTACCCAACATTAACCAAAACAAACTACCCACCACATCATTATGCCCTCCTGTTTTTAGAATAGAGGGAAACTGCGTGGACTTCGCTGAAACAAGTTCATATGAAACAAGATTAAATCAACCCTTTAAAACGCCACCTACTCGCGGCTTTACCCAAAGTTCATAATTATTATGTAAGGATATCTGAAAGGCATACGGTGACCCTTGACACTTTGCTTGTAGACAAAGAACAAAGCATATTAGTGTACACAGGAGATTTTAACCCACACTCACATCGGGAGGGATCCAACTATAATTATATAATTTATCGCTAGAGGGAGATTTTGGTTTTTGCTTCGGTAACAAGCGAAGATAGAATGAGGACTGTCCAGTGGCAGAAAGAGCCGAGTGTGGTGGTAATATTACTTAACATAAGTGCAAGGAACTCTGTCTGGAAGATAATAAATAAGAAGTTCAGCTGTAAATGGAGGAACTGTCACGAAGGTGAGTCTTCGAATGGCAGGTAACAGGAAACGGCGGATACACGCTGCTCGTGACCTAACCTATTACAAAAGACGAGTTATTCTCAAGATTGTAAATCACTCGGTAACCTTAATTATTAATAAAGTTTATTTATAACCCTCTAAAGAAACTGCTTTCCTGCTATTAATTAAAGTAGTTTTCGAAGGGGGAGTGAGGAGATTGAAGCGATCTTACCGCAGCGTTCAAGAAAACATGGTGTCTCAATGGCAGAGGTCTATTTTAGAAGAATGGTTGATCAGTTTCAGAGAGGTAAGTTAACTATTGTTAGCTTTGCTATGGACAGCTGTCTAAACAAATAACCGGCTGTGATTGGGTCTATTGGACCCGTGACAGTTATAGTTTGTACAACGAAGACTCCGTGGGATCTCATTGCCACAGTAAGCCATATTAAATTTAGACGACAGTCAATATTTAAATACGCATTCCATCATGAAACAAAAGGATCATGAAGGATTGTTTTGAGTGAATCTTTGTTCGAGAAGTTCTCTACATGTGCAAGCGTTTTGTCCCTGAAAGATGCTATTGCCTTCAAAATTCGATTTGAAATGGGACTGAATGAGTTTCTTCGCACTTAGATGGGCCACTAAAAAAAGGCAGACGTTGCCAAATGTTGATATTTTACTGGATGATCTCCATCCCCCGTACACAAAGCATTTATCGGACATCGAGGGAGTTTTATAGTTTCTCATTATGGTAACGAGTTAGGAACAGAAGTATGACCGAAGAGCAAAGTGTTAAATCCAGAGAAAATCATAAGCAGGGATCGTTATATAAAACTGCATGTGGTACAGTGGAAAACTTTAATATTAGTCGATGGTGATGAGCAACCTAGAGGTGGAGAGTCTTACCACATGTATTAACTGGCATTATATTCGCAGCAGTACTTGAACTGTTTTTAGACTGCAGAGAACATTTTCTCTACAGTGTTTTAAAAATCGACTACAAAATCTGAAATATTTTAAGCGGATCAAAGACAGATTTTAGATTATTCTACTTTAATCTTTCTGTAATTAATCTCAACTTACTAGTCCAAACATCTCAGGTTTTTCAACTTATACTGCTCCACTAGCATTGGATGTGAGTTGCCTCTACATCTATGGCAATAAGAGGTTTTATGTCCAAGATAACAGCTCAATTTAGGTAATATTCAGTGTTACATTTCTTGCACATTCAATTTCTTAAATTGAGTTTTCTTCTACGATTAATAAATAACGCATGATGTCTTGCTATCAATGAACTGATATCAAAGATAGTTTTTCGCAATACTGTACATACTTCAAATATTTTGTAATACATTTCTTTCTGGATTTTTAATACAATTGAAACGCAACACGTATTTCACAGATGTTCCACAATTAACATAAGGAAATATCAATTTCTGTATTTAATAAATAGTTAAAAAACGACTCAAAAAGCAACCACTTTATATACGCAAACAGATTTCTTTTCTGCGCATATAGCTCAATAAATATTGGACTATAGTAATGGTTTTTTCTTCAGGATATACCAGCACGTATAACTTTAGCTTGTTCCTCCCTATTGGATATCTACTACCCTCAAGAGCTTAGACAACATTACCAGCGAAACCAACCGACGAAGGCCTATATACTTCAAAACACGTGCCTCATGGATATACAAGACACCGGTACTTTATGGAAAATCCCTCTCCACCTTGGTTATTAGAGCAGGTTCTATTCATAGTGTAGCTCTACAACAGAAATGTGGATTCTTAATGGTCAGTCAGGAACTACTTTTACTCCCAGTACTTTTTCCGCTGCTACTGCAGGATGGTGCCTTCATCGATTACCACCTCTATAAACAACTCCACCGCGTCTTTGCGTATTCTTTTCGAAGGAGGGAAAGAAACCGAAGGCACAATTTGTTCAGAAACTTTTACCCATATTTTGGAGACACTCCATATATCAAGAGAAGCCATTATAGTAATTGACTAGAGGCGCTAGTAGAGGATAAAGATGTCCCCCATTTCATATGAGATAAAGGAAGTGATTTGGGCATAGCCAATGGAAGAAAGTTGTTTGCATACAGGCCAGGAAAAAGTTTGTTCATCACGAATTCAAGTAGCGACCACTATGAGAAATCACGGATGGTCATATGAGTATCAATTACTGGCTCTTAAGCTTTTTGGTGTCAGGTCAGGTGACGTTATAGGCAAAAGGTTAACAATGCGTGCTCTGAGCCCACAAAGGCCACGCTGTAGGGTTATATTTGACCTCATATGATTGAGAAATAATTAAGCAGTTGCGATAGAAGTCAGGTTCTAGTAGAGTTAGGTGAGAGAAATGTAGCCCTGCCATTACCGGTCTAGCCTGTGACCAGTACTCTGGAAGTTCGGGAGAAAGTAGGTCAAGAACACACTAGGGGGTTACTATTCACGATTCCGACAACCTTTATGGTATTGTTTCTAATTCTAGTGTACGCTTAGGGTCAACACAACTGATTTTCTATTCCGAAGACCTGCCTAGGTCTACTGTAAAAACTGAAACGTTTAGGAAGGATGTGCAGAGTAATAGGTGGGTATTCGTACACTACAGAGAACTCATCCAACAGAGCCCTTTCCTGCTTGTTTAAGCCAAAAACTGGTTGCGTTGGAAGGATTTCCTGCCTATTTTTACGTAATGTGTTTAGAGCGAACAGGGTTAGGTTTTTCGTGAACAGGAAGAGTGAATGAAAGCAAATATCCACTAAAGTATTTTTTAACGCAGTCGTAATTTAAAAGCGTTGTCCAAATTGCGTGACCTTCAATGTTTAGGGATACCGGATGGATACGCTTGAGTATAGATTGAACAATGGATACGTAACATTGAACAATGTCTTTCTTACCAGGTTGCGCTTTTTAGAGTACAGTATGTGAATAGAGATGGGCTAGGGAGAAATAGGAGTTTGTTTATGAGTACAGAACGGGTGATTAACATTTGAGATTAAAAAGGGACATATGAACTCGAGGATCTTACTTTAAGTACAAGATGCAAGGCTGTTACTGGAGGTGAAGCGAGTTTTACAAGGGAATCCTTGACCATGAACATTCTAGTGTTTATGCCGGAAGATATCCAATCTTTGGTAGAATTTCCTGAATTATCATTAATAATGGAACTTTTCATTTCAATTCAGTGGGTATCTTTACCATTTTTGGGTAAATCTGCTTAAGCAACAAGATAAAATCAGTTTTGAGCTGCGTTATTGCTCGTGACAGTATCGAGGAAAATAGATGGCGTTGTGGTGCCTTGATCCAGAAAAGATTGGCAAGCCACTACTACGTAAGGAGACCGCTTGCATCAGTTAATTGCGTGATGTTAATTAGCATGCACGATGGGTTCTGAAAAACCAAAGTCATTTCGTATTTGGAGTGGGACTCAATTAGTTCAATGGGGACTACTTTATATTTGAAAGTCTTACTCTAGTTCCAAGCTAGCTGGTTAGAATTTCACTAGCCATTATTGGTAGAAGTCGTGCCACGGGGCATATTTAGTTTACGAACGAAATAGGGCATAAATTTTAATTTGACTATTCAAATGGTTTGCTGATCATATTTCTAAGACATTCCAGCTTGTTTAGTTTTAATGATATTTCAATTCCTTTCGGACACTTAACTCGCCCCCACTGCGTTTACAAAGGTCATTAGTCTGGCAGCTACTGTTTGCCGCATCTGGGATTATCGGTGCAGGGGGGAGGGATTATTATCCCTGTTGGAACAGCTGACTTGAAAGGCAAACGCGGGTTAATGTTCCAATAGGATACAGACGCAAACCTTCGTTCTGCATCGCCAGTTTCAACAAACTCCACGCGCTTATAATTGCTGCCTGTCTGAGCAAAGTTGGTGAGCGTGCGATTGTGGACGTTCAACTTGACACTGGACCGTGGCACTGGGCTAGGAGGGTGTCGTGATAGCATATAGTGGGTGGATATTCATTTCCTTCCTTCCCTACCCTCTCTTACTAGTCTTTTTAATCCGTCGGCTGTTCCGGAAGACTAGAAGAGATAGTCTAGTGAGGAAGGAAGTAAGATTAATTTTTATACCTACTACCTTTCAAACAGCACATTCATCTGTTTTGGCTTGTAATATGGATGAGAGCAGGTCTTAGAGTTAATGACCACACTTTATAAAGTGAATTCACAGCATTAAGTTTGTATAGAACTAATCAACCATTCACCGCCATCTAGTGGAGAAATTTAACACCAAATGAGGACGTTGTAGGGATATCGGAGAGTTGTAGGGATATCTGAGGTGTCACTCAGATAAAGAACGAACAATTTGAATATGGGAAGCAGAATGTGTACAGAAAAGGCAAACAGGACAGGAGCAGTTACGCTCCTAGTTAAAAGATCCACACGCTTAAATTAAGCACAAGTTCTAATGGAATGCATCCAGTTGGCCAGTGCAATGTTGAGTCAGTTTGTTGTGACATGGGCACTGGAAACTGAGAGTAAGAATATTAGAAATAAAATGATTATGAATATATTACAAGCTATATTAGATTAAGCCAGTAAATTAAATGTCATCTAATGGGGGATTTAACTTTGAATATCTGGAATGGGAAGGTGTTTGGTCATTCACACTGCAGCAAAAAGTAGCTGATTTATTGGATGATTATTTTCTACAGCATCATGCAGAGAGGCACCAAGAGAAGAATACGTCGATCTTGATTACTATCACTGACCCTTCTTGCATTGAGAATCGATAGATAAGACCCACTAGGTAGTAGTGATCAAAATGTAATGTGGAATTTACTTAAAGATGCAACTGTCAAAAAGGCAAGGGAACGGCCTTTTGCTTCCCTAAAGGTGACTTTTCGGACGCGAAGTGTGCGAGTAGTCTCATACAGACCAAATTCGATGTGAGATGACCAACTGGACAAATTATGAATATCAGATTCTAAATGGAAGGTATTCAGGGAAATAATCATAGAAGCAACCAGGCTTTTTATACTCATAAAAAAAATTGTTCAAGACTACATTCACACAGATTTATTTTTTTTTAGAGAAGGGAACGCCAGAAGTTCATTGAACTCTAACAGGAAGCCAAATGATTGTGATAACTGAAAGTAAAGGGGAAGAAAAATTGTTAAAGGTAAACAAAAAAGACACATGGGGTGGATGAGATTTAAACTATTACATTAGAGAACCGAACCTCAAGCCATCCTTATGAGAGCATCCTGAGATGCAAGGGAAGTCCCTATGGACTGGATAGGTGCGAATGTATTCTCAATTCAGAGGATGACATGACAAATTAGACCTGTTAGTTTTACTTTTGTTTCGGGGAACATAACGGGGTCATTGGTTAAAGTAGTAAAGCAGGACTACCTAAGACAGGAATACAGTTAAGGCAGTCACAGCATGGATTTGTTAAGGGAAGACTGTCTGACCAATCTGATTGGATATTATACCTTGGATACAGACCTTGTCTGACCAATCTGATTGGAACTGGATGCAAAAAGTTATTTTGATGTTTATATACTTAGACTTCAGAAAAGGTTGATATTTTTGCACATAAGATTGCCACATAAATAGATAGTGTGGCATTAAGGGTAAGTCGGTGCTATGGATAAAGGGATGATTGAGTAGAAGACAGTAGTTACCAATGGACAGCTCTTCTTGGACTAATTTTATTAGCGGAGACAAGGGTACTGTGCTGTGTCCGTTATTAATAAAGATAATCAAGGTTTAGACTAAATTTTCAGATGACACGAAGATTGGCACCGTAGTTAACGAGGGTATGCTATTGCAACAAGGTGTAGAAAAGTTGAGAAAATGGGCTGAGAGGTGTCAATTAAAGTTTGACATCGACAAATGTAAGGTAGTGCACATGGGTAGGAGTAACCTCAGATTATAGTACCAACTAGATGGTATCACTAAGGTTAGTGGGGAATGAAAAAGACCCGAAGTAATTGCGACGTGAGATACAAAGTTCCGAGCAGTGCAGATGTGCTAGGACAGACCATGATGGTTTGTCAATGATAGAGTAATTGTCTACTGGGATAAGGAAGTGATTATCCCACTGTATAGGGCACTGGTTAGGCTGCATATTGAGTACTGCAACATGTTTGGAGGCTTCAATTTTAAGACGAATGTGATCTTGGAAGGGTGCAGAGAAGAGCAACAAAATTAGTGAGAGGAACAAAAGGGTGCTCTTACCAGGATAGGGTTCAGCGTCTACAGACTAGGCACCTAGAGAGATGCCAGAAACAGCTTGCTCAATGTTTCTGGCATTCCTCAACTCAACTCACAGGAGGGGGAATAAATTCAAATTGAGGAAGGTTGGTTGTAGGATAAATGTGCAGAAGTTTGCCTTCAGCCAGCGGTAGTCGATTGCTGAAACAAGCTTCCATCTGATGTTGTAGAGGCGGGCAGCTTGAATAAATTCAAAGAACTAAATAAACTGTTAGGGAGGATGGGCAGGTGATAATATTTTTGGCCGATGTGGTATAAAATTTCTTGCATCTTTTCCACTACTAATACCAATAAATGACTAATACCGTATGCCATAAACAGGCATTTTCAGAAAATTAACTGCTTGTACAAGGTTAAGTCCAATAACGAAACTTGCATTTCACGATGTAGTTGTCATTGTACTCCAAACGTCATCTTTCAATGGCGCACGCAGAATTTTTGGTGGAGGGAGGAGACTGACACGTACCTTATTGGTGGCTTTTTTTTTATAAGCGTTATGTATAATTATATAACGCAAGAATGGTTCTCAGAGGCTTCGGTCCTATGTGGATGCGCCTGTGCCTTCTATTCAATCTCTACAAGAAACATTCTTTCCGATTTTGAAAGTATCATTGGAAAAGACAACTGTACTCTACCATTTCACTGGTGGATTCTACAACGGCTTTGTGAACCTTGCACTTCGAAAGGGGGGGGGAGTTGTAATGCTTTCTGCTTAGTTCTGTGTTCTAGAGTTTCTTACAGCAATTCCTTTTATATTTTGTAAGGAAATCAGGGTGAGAGTATGCAAGAACAATGCTTCCAGAAGTGATGAGAGTAAGAAAGCAGTACAATACTTGTACAACTGAAAATATCCTTAGTTTCATCCCCTCTTGCAAGTTACAAGAAGCTTAAGGATTTGAAATTAAGTTTTTCAAAATCGTGTCATCAAATGGCCAAAAAATACAGTAATCTGAGTGCAAATTTCTAGGAAGGGAAACTATTTTCTAGAAAAGCAAAACCCAAAGGGTTTCCGGCAGCAATTATGTACATGACTCGAGCAATTTTGCAGTGTTAAAGATTTTGTATTACAAGTTAATTTTAATCCATTTTCCGAAAAAAGCTCAGGAACGTAGAGTTTAGCAAACAAGAAATTCGGGAACTGGTGCTTTCTCTCAACTGAAGTCAGACTGCAAACTTTAGCGTATTTTAAGCTAATTTCGCTTCCCTACACTGCCTGTTCAATGTCACTTACCGATGTCAAGGTGACTGCGGAGATGTCTATCCTTTCCATGCTCCGTTTACTTTGGTGTGAAATTCTGTCCTGTTGATGATCAGCTTTGAATCCTGGTAGCGATTTTAGACCAGAATGAACTGAATAGTGTTAATCAAAATTACCCTCGCTTAGCATCAGAAGACTGGCATTATTCTGAGATTCTCTCAACAAAGAAACTTTGCAGAGAAAAATATTTTACGTTTTTTCCTCGAAATCCGTATTTCAAAGGACTCTGAAAGGTCATCTAAGAGCAATTCGATGCAGTCACCCGTAACTATGACCAGCAGCGTGTCACGCAGATTGCTTCCAAAAACAGAAGGTTTAAGTCTAAAACCTGTTGAGTGGGCTAGTAGAGCGGAACTCTGGGAAGGTGGTATTTTGGCATACTTTCACGTCGTCGCTCAGCGACAAGCTGGATAGGTGGCAGCAGCCAATTACAAATATGAAGAGAAAAAAGATCAAAATAATTATCAAAAAGAGTATATGAAGTTCAGTTGCAATTACCACGAAAAAAGTTGGCATTCATTCGTAATATATATAAAACTTCGGAAATTACAAAGAAAAAGAACTGAACTTAACCATGTACAACTGCTTCAGTGGCAGATTGACAGGCATTATTACCCATCTAATCCCCTTAAACTGGTAAGTCTAGCCCCATAACATGTCATGTATAAATGAGCTCCCCTTAAGACTACATGCCATTCCAAAACGTGTGATGACACCAAGGTAGCAGCTAGCCAAACAATGTGTGAAAAAATAAATTCCAGCTACTGAGCTGCTCAAGGGGATATACCCACCAGGAGCGGTTAGTACATCCACTGCATCTTTAGGCTGTTAAGATCTTAACCTCCCACTAAGAATGGGGCAGGGGTCTTTTTCAGTTAGTTTTCCTCTTAGGAGGTACAGACTGACTTAGAAAAGAATAGATGCCAATAAATGAAAAATGGTCATACTTCGAAAGGTTAATACAAGTATTTCGGCGAGAGTTTTTTCCATAGCTTTCGTAGAAGTCGAAAACTTGACTATCATCTGAATTAATCCAAACTGAGCCTCAACCTGCGAGGACAATTTTTTCCAGCAATATGACTTTAATTCTTGGAATTTGGATTACTGCTTTGTTGGAAGAATAGAGCGACACCATGTTTGATCTGGTTGTATCCAGTGGAGCTGAGCCCTCAGATGAAAAGTATTCAGTTTGATCTCTGTATTATATCGCACCACTCATTGTGGGATCCTCACATTTAAGATTAGCTGGAAGAGTAGCGTTCCATGCTGTTTCACCACCGTCTCAAAACCCACGAGGACGAACTGGAGGGAAATTGTTAATACGAACAATCGCCAATGACCAATTTCTAGATTATTCGAACTATAACAACTCATTGTATTTAATGAATCATTAAGAATTCAGCCAAAGAACTTGTTACTGACATAGTACGCATTTTATCGCTGTGGGAGAATAGTTTAAAATTACCAAAGGAGACATTCGAAGAATAAGCACGCAGTGAAGCCATACTGTTTAAATCATTGTCTTTGACAGCGTGCGTGTGGATATCTCGCCATTCTTGTTACTATAGTAACGTTAAGTCTATTAACTGATGTAATCCATTGAATGAAACCGCATCTGTCTGGATCAAAGTGCATGTGCAGGCACTTTAAATCTTCCTGAAATAAAATACAGGGGCAGAACGAAAGGGACAAATGGGGCTCGAGATCATTAAAATTAGAGAAGGGAGTCGAGTCAACAAAACGAATTTTTAGATACAGATAATTTGAATTTAATTGCGTGTATAATGTTTTATAAAACAACGTTTAATTATGCAGTGTTTAAAGAGTTAAGGGGTCGTTTGAACAGAGGAAGTTACAAATAGGTTAAGAATGCTGAGGTTCACCGTCCCATTTACAAAAATCTTAAATCGTACGGTTATGTACCGAAAGCAAACAGTTGGTGCACTAATACAATAGTCGGTCCTGCAGGGCGTATTTCTTTTTGTCCACTTCTCTTAACGTTTTCAAAGGCAAGGTAAATGGATTCGCGTTGAATTTGTAAGGGGGAGGAACTTCCCTTCCACAGAAGGAATCTGGATGAGGGGGACTTGCAAGTTTCCTCTGCCTCAGAACTATCACAGTGAGACTAATAGCTTTTCTGTGAAATAGGTCCCCAAACAGAATAGTAGTTTAACTTTTTTCAAAGTTAAATTTAGTTATTAAACAAAAAACATTTCAAAATCCAATGTAATATTAATTATAGCAACAGGAAGATAATTTCTATCACTGGATCAAGACCTAGTAGTCACCTTAACTCACTTTGGTTTATAAAATTTCATTCATAATATCAGTTAGGATAAAAAAAAATTGCCCGAATAAGAACTTTAATCGGACTATTTACAGAGCTGGATTAGCCCACGTAGGACTATAGTATGCAGTATACACAATATTAAAATTATAGACAATTATTGGTCCCTGAAGCTTGTCAGATATTATTTAAAAAAGGTATTAAAACCTTATGGTCCTTGGGAGTCAAATGCAGATGGAAATTATATTCAGGTCTCACCTGAGTAAAGCGGACCGAATTTCGGAAGAGTCCAGTCGTCCTGCGATAACTGATCCTCTGTTTACACCTTCACAATGGTGGAACTATTAGAAACCATGGGTATACCATAAGGTGCAAACTCAAACCTCACCTAATATACATTAGTCGATAGAATGGCCGATTCTATGTCACCATTCTATGGCAGGTGATAAATATTACTATTTGCTTATTTAAGGTTTGAATTCGTGAAACCTGTGGTCAGGCTTCCGAAAAAAGCTCCGGCAACTCCCATCTTTTCTATCACGCACTCAGTGATATCTTGTCAGGTTATGCCGGGCATCAATGGTTCGACCATGATTCCTTACATTTCGATGGTACAGCTTAACTTTTCTTGATGGCCAACAGATTGTCCAAACAATGTACTGGTAACTGAAGGAGGTCCGAATCAGCAAGTATGAACTCGCTGAATACACTTCGATAGCTAACGACTGGAAGTCTGAGCAGTGCGTATGCAAGAAGCACTAGGAAAGCACGTTATGTCTAGAGCCGAGTATTACCTCATAAATGTTACCCACCTCTGCTTTATCTACTGAATGCGTCATCAGTAGTCAAACAAATAGAACAAACTTATCTGCAAAGATAAGTTTGTTCTATTTGTTTGACTATTCATTATTAGGTTTATACAAGAAGCAAATTCTATTAGAAAACTAATATTTAGTTAGTTATACTAACTAATATTTCATTAGTAATTTAATACTATCTAATTATACAAGAATCAAGTTCTATTAGAAAACTTGCTTCTTGACAATCTCAATCGAGCCTTCTGGGTTCTTACTAAAGCCATGGCCTAAGCTTTGTCAATCTATACTTCCACCTATTGACTGACGACTCGTTATCTTCTCACCTAAAGATACAGCTGATTTATTAGCATTTTGTTAAACTCTCATATCGATGATGTTGAGAAATCACCTAACATACCATACACATTCCACTTCTTGTACTCTCTTCCGAAAGATTATTTGAACTCTGAACAGAAGAAAACTAGATCTCAAATGGCATTTCTCCACTTGTCCTCGAACCCTGTGCTCGCTCGTTTTGTGTAGCTTTTTATATACCTCTTATTCCAGTGGTATTTTTCCTCCTATATGGAAATTTGCTCTTATCTAGCCATTTCCTAATGAGGCTAACAATTACCTCCTTTCCAATTATTGTCCCACTGGACTTCTCTTTCAAAAGAGAATCAATCATCATCTCAAACTGTCCCAAAACCCATTTGATCAATGATTGCCAATATGGGTTCAGCCAAACTCGATTAATGTCAGGTTATTTTACTCATTTTTTTGGACAAATTCAATGAAAGAGTGGTGAAACTTAAGCAATGCTCTCGAAATATTTAAGACTTTGATCGTGTTCGGCACAAAGATCTCCTAAAATTCATCTCATGCATTGCTAATTTTGGAAATATAAACCAACTGGTGACTGACGAGAAAGCGGTTTAAAGACTTCTATACCCTCAAGAATCAACCACGACTTAACGCGGAGCCAAGAAGCGTCCTACAATGTTATGGGTTTTGTATCTGAGGGATCACTCGACCATAAAGACATTCAGCTAGCGACTCATCTATTAGTACACGAAGTAGAAGTTTAATTTTAAGTAATTAAACTAATGTCAAATTAACTTTTCGAATAGTCATTCACAATCGTACGTGTCCACTGAAATTAATATGGCGTTAAAAAAACAAATTCTGGATGTCACTTAGAACAATATTGTGGTTTCATCCGGAATCTGTTTGCTCAATTCATTCCTGCACTGTTATATCGGAATTGTTGACCAACGAGAACTTTTGCATATTTCTAGAAACTTGTATTGATCCTAGGTTTCAATAGATTGTTTTTGGCTAGGAGGATCCTCCATGATAAAATTAATTTGACGTTTTGGACAAAGCGCACTCAAAGTGCATCCCTTACCACATTGAAAATTCGTGTAAAACCCAATGGACGCCCTCTTGATCAACCTCTGATCTGCTTTAGGATATTTAAAAGTTGGCCACATATTTCCGAAGAAGCATAACTGATTACTAAAAAGATTAACAGTTATTCGACTAGCTTCTGTTTACATTCACAAGTCTTCCAGCTATCCCACCATCCGAAAAAGATTTGAATTCAACTCTTACGGAGTCAGTTTCAAAAAGATCAGCCAAGTTGCATTACAAACTGAAGACTAAAATACGAGCTAAATTTAGATACGACCAAGTCCTGTAGGCAGTGAGGAATATCTTAAAACTACCTACTGTCCCAATTATTTCGAGGTTTCAATTTAGATTACCGTTAAGTTCGAAATAAAACAAAGGGTTTTCAGCTGATTTGTAGGACTGCATGTCTACGGTTAGATGAAATCAAACACTGACCAAGCCACGAAGCTTGTCGATTTTACTAATAAATGTTCATTTAAGGTTTAGTCCTTTGAACAACTGGTATGACGAAATGAGGAAAAACTAAGCTCTAGGTGAGCTTTTACACTCAGTATGGCTTTTTAAACAGCTCCTCCAAGTACAGCAATGTGTAAGTATTTTACTCTACTTGAAATGTAGTCTGCATCGGTGACTACAGCGTTACTGTAAAAGACTCATTTTACTTTTGCCACTGAGGCCGCAAAGTGCAAAACAATGAACTCCAAAGGAAAACTCGCTTGGAGAGGGAAGCACATTGCATTCCTTTTTCCAACTCAGTAAGTAGGCGTGTTGTGTTGGGTGGATAAATTTCGAATCCCAGAAGTCGCATGGATGCAACCTGTTCTGTTTCCTCCTGGGCGGTTAATAGTTAATTGCAAAGGGAAATCTAGAGGTCATCTACGTAGATTTCCCACGTTGGATTACATTGTGGTTTTTATTAACCGGAACGAAGCACGAATCGAAAAAAAAAACAAGCAAACACTTCGACACCGATCATGTTCGATGTAAAAGACCCCTGAACGACTCAATTCTAAATCCCGACAACACGCAAAGCGGATGACCTGTTTACCAGAAATCTGGAGTCTGGCACGTTGCTTCGAATTATGGTCAAACAAGCATTAATTCTTCTGAATCTTAACTGCTGTAGACGATAAGGACACGAGCTAAAAACCTGTTTGAATGACATTTATCTGTGGACAACTAAACCCATGTGTAGTCACGAAAGCACAATCTCTACCCTCTATCTGCGAGTTACGCCACTGATGTAACGTGACCTTGGGAGCGTGTCTATTGTGCCCCACTGGAATCAGAAAAAAAGAAAGGGTTGACGTATTTTTGGTACCTCCAATGAATTCAGCTTCATTTACCAGAAACGTGCCGGTCCCTTTAAAAATAAGCACGAGATCCAATTAAGTTCCCCCACCTGTGGCTTTGTCATACGAAGCATTCAAAAACACGCAACATTCGACCGATCCGAGGATGTATTGAAGTTATCAAGGTCACCCAAAGAAGAGCTACACAACAGACCAAGCATTTATTTAGGGTGTTTATGGTTTGTGTCGTTTCGCCTGAACTCCTCTGTAGGAAAAGCTGCCCGTAATGACTTCAGTCCCTACAATAAGCATTCTCTATTCACGGAACGTTAGGCTTCAAATATTTGTTATGTTTGTAGGTCAAAATAGAGGCAGTTGCTTTGTTTCTAAAATTCTACATTAGAGACGAAGCTGAGTGGAATTAAATGAGATCGCTTGTTAAGAACGATGTAGAACCAGACTGTACTTAAGATAAGGGTTGTTCGACAAGCGCTGTCCTCAAAGCTGAAGAAATTTTGAACATCTAGTAATTGTTGAGATCATCTTTCGATCTCAAGAAGATCACGATACCTCCACTGCAGCCCTAATTCCAGGATCGACTGAAAGGGAGAAGTGTTACACTGGTATAGTTGTAAGGGTCTGGGTCGTTAAGCTCTGGGGAAAATTTTTGGGAACTGCTTTGACAGCTGCCTGAAAACGATTCAAGATAATTGGGTTAAATCTCGGTTACACTTTTATTACTGTAAACAAAATTATCTTCAAATAAAACCTTGGATTGGCAAAAATCACCCATAACTATAACCGTATACAAACCTACGAGGGTAAATCTGAGATGGACAAAGACCATCTAAAATGTTCCAAAGTGACAACTGAATTGAAGAGGAGCGAACTAATTTCAAGACAAACAAACCAATCTTTTGAATTTAGACTAAGCAGGGCGAACTGAAATCGGCCATTGAGGCAAAAAGAATTTCGTGCATAGCATTTGTCTCCTAGTCTGTTTCCAGCCTTTTAAGAGACAGCACACTTTTGTATTTGAGGTGGAGGACACGGACCACAACACTACAAACATTATGCAAATATTAAACTAGTTTTTAAATACAATGTACTCAACATATGGTTGTTATGGTCATGTTTTCATCTCCTACCACTATTAATGGGATTTCTGCCTACTGAGTAAAAGAAAGTCTGCCAAGAGTTTTTCTCCGTGCACGTTTAGACGACTCCAATAATCCTTTAGCTATAGACGTAATCTTGACAATTTGCAATTTAAAGACTGCAATTTTAAAGCTTAACCCAGCTGTAATTTCAGTATTCATGAACACAAATGGGAAGCTGACTATCTCTATTAGCCTGCCAACGAAAACTAAACTCAACTAACAATCTTTAGTTCAAGCTGGTGTGAACTATTCATTTTATACAGTCATCTCGACATTGCACCATTTTCAAATAAATGTACACAGAATTAAACTTAGACACCGTGTGGCATCTCAAACATCCGTTTCACCAACTTCGTGCTAAGAGCAGTGTCAACGAGTCCACTGAAGATATTGCAGTACACTTAAAGCTTTGAAGAGGGTGCAATCTTTAATAACTTTCCTCTTCGAAAAATGACGCTAAGTAAATTTCGCATATTTTTGCGTTGTCTCTTAAAGCCACCGTGGCTGGGATTGAAAACATGAAGCACGTGCGTTTAATTTGCTGCTCTGCTCATATTGAAGTAGAGCAATACCGATGGGAGTAACTCAACAGCACGTAGCACACTAATTTTGGCACAAACTTAAATCTGAACGCCTATTTAAAAAAAAACAGGCGTCCTAATATCTAATTAAGACTACTCGAATACTTTGATCTAGTCTTAGCTAGCAGCCTAGAATTAAGATAAAATTGCCGGGACTTCCACCAACTGCAAAAACACTAATACAAATCACCATGCTGTTAAAACAGTCTCCTTAAAAGAAAGGGCGAACCAGGAGGAAAGAGAATTATTCCAAATTACATAAAAGGTTTAATTCTAAATTAGTGCATAGCAAGTAGAAATCCTGGAATTGGATAAGCTGCAAAGATTGAATAAAGTACAAGTTTATTTAGGCCTAGAATTAACCGAAATTATACCATTATTCAAATCGCAAAGCATGTCTTTCAGAATCATCCTCTCTCTCTCTCTCTCTCTCTCTCTCTCGTTCCCTCAATTGCAGTCTTGTAAGTGCTGCCTCCAATTTACCGCTGTACTTCGCTCTCCCTTCTCCCAGTTAAACGGAAAGGGGTACATACACCGATCTTAACTGTTCAAAGCCTTTGGGGACCACCACGCTTGGATTCAGTTTGTCTGAAAAGAAAGCCTGCTGAACTCCAGTTTGTTTTTTCATAAGCCGTTGGTACCCGACATTTCTAGAACCTTTTGATATCAATGAATAGGGTATATCCTTTTTTTTTCGGGGGAGTTTAAAATGTAAGGGGACCAGCATGTTCATAATAGATGAGAAAAGCTTTAAACTCCTTTCACACGTGCTAGCACATGCCAGTCCGTCAGCAAACATTAGCGAGGTACCCTCGAGATTGTGGAGTTTAGAATCCACAGAAGTATGGAAATGTTCCACATCGGCATGAGTCACTTAAGCCGATTCCTTCCTACAACTGTAATCGCTTTTGTAACAGTGATTAGACTAAGAATACGAGGTTTACACTTTGCAACAGGACTGTGAAGGCTTTCAGTTCTCCCCAAAAAGATTCCATTCCTCGAGAAAAGGATTGTCTAAAGAGGAAGTTATCAAAACACTCAAAATGGAGCTTCAAGTCCCGGTTGGACACGAAGATTTATATCCAACATACCGAGATACAAACAATGGTCTTAAGTTTACTATTCTACTTCTTGATAAATTAAGGTGGGAACTTTTTACCGCTAACCGAAGGCAGGAAAAATGCACGAGTATTTAGCCTAATAGAAATTTTTTAAGAGCTATTGTTCAACGCAAACAATAGGAAAGTTAAGGGCTAGCTTGTTAAGCTACCAGATTCATTTAAGAAGCCAAGCTAAAGGAAGTTGTAGATGGGTCATGTCATTGTTCTGCGTGGGCTACACATACTCGTTGCCTTTCAAGGTTTCAGCTACTTTTTTAGAGAAAAATTAACCCGACAATTAGCCGTCCATTACCCTCTTCAAGGATCAACGGATGTGGATCATTTAACAGGCAACGTATGAGAAGGTTTGGAAGCCACGTGTTCATCGGAAATCCACGTAATGCCCGAGCCTTCCAATTTAACCAGCAGTGGGGTAATAAGGGGACAGAACAAGGAAACCAAGCGATATTTCAGATAAACTGTGCAGGAAGAAATTAACAGAACTTCAATGGAGGGCAGGCTAAATTAGCAAGGATCTCAAGTAGCATCTTTCTCGTTACAGAGCGAAAAAACTTGTCTTATTGTTTTTCGTAATCCTCGTTTCCGACAGGTTTCCCAGCTGGACATCTTAGAAAGTACTTAAAATGCTACGGTAGCGACCCTCGTAACAACTGCGGAGGTTGTCGACCCGTACAGCAGAGGTGGCTGCCTGGCATGCGCTAATCAGCCGGAGTAATTGCCGCCGTTATGGTAATCTTGTGTGGGATACTGAGGTACGGGGGTGAAAGAGACAGGTGCATGGCAAGCTATTCAGCTGACCCTTGAACTTGGCGGACGGACATCCAAACAGAAGAAAAATTTTCCAAGTAAATCTGTGGGAAAGACCCGTTATGTCATCCCGGGAAAATTAATGTTCAGTTGATGAATGACTTCGTGGAGCCAAGCGTAACCCGTGGCGAATCCAGTTTTCACATGAAATAGATGCAGTCTTCGTCTTTTAAATTCCAGTTTGATGTTAAACTATTCTTTCTCGTGTCTTTTCGACCCTAAATTCTAGCCGTGACCAATCGTCGTGTTTATGACGATGTTTAACGACATTTCAAAGTTCTCCACTTTTATGCCAGTCTAAATATAAGATAATTGGTGGTGGTGCTCAGCACTAAAAATGCTGAAAGAATTTCAGTTCCGGTTGCAAAGAGGAACATCGTTGAGAATCAATTTTTGAATCAGTTGGAGGTCGTCCAAGGACAGATTTTAGTTCTGAGTAAATCAGTCAAGGGCTTGCGTTCTGTATGAACTATAGGTCGGTTTCTTTCTGTTTAAATCGACGATCTCCACCTAAGACTAGAGCTAATCTGTGGATGAAACCGCAGATAGTTCTTCCATTGAGGATCGGGATTTCAACCCACATTGATTCATTGGTCGAAAAGTTACCGAACATTGATAAAATTACATTTGTTAAATTTCTAAGATAAAGCTTGGTGTATCAATAGAAGAATTAGTCTGAGGAAGTGGGTGATGCCTTGAAGTATTGAAATTGAGGGCCCAGTATTTATTCAAGTATGGTATTTGTTACACAACTTCACCTAGCAGTTTCTTTTTGAAAAACTTACGTTGCCATGTCTTTAAGACGTATTCTAGAATCTTGACGCACCAAAATCATCCGCATATGTTCCAGAACAATTCAGCATCATTGCTCCACAGATTATCGAGGTCAGTAATAACTACCCTATGTATTTGTTCAAAATCGGTTCTTACCTAAACCTGACAGAAAAGATTTAGATGCAACCACACGTTGCATCTAAATATCTTATGAAGTAGTCAAAAGGATTTTTCTGCATTCTAAAAGATCTTAAGAAAACCACTCTTCTACAGTTTTACAAACACTTGAATATGCACCAAATAGAGCTAGAACCATTTCCAATTTCACTCCGATGGCATTATTCTGTTCTCAAAGCTATTCTTGCATGGTTGTAAAGATCGAGAGGAAAAGTTATCCATTCTTACTGTTTTGCGAATTGCTCATTTTCATCAATAGGGAAAAAAAATAACATTCCCTCCATCATATGGTCTTAATATTTAGACTTTACTGTAATGGAACAAGCTCATCCGACTTGATTCTGTTTATAGCTAGTCAGTTTAGAAATCGGGTCTCAAATTTCATAGCCTGTATCTCACATCTAATTTAGTTCAATTCTGATGTTTGGGCAGCTTAAATATGCTCTTGTGAGGACCTTTCCGATCATGCAAATGCTCAAGAATGCAGCGTTTAAGACAAATTGCCCACTTTAACTTCAGACAGAATTGAGCCTTGTCAATCGCTGGAATGAAAGTATACAGGTAGGAAAAGTTGCCTCATTTTTCTTATTTCTGAGTTTTTAAGAAGCTATTGAGTTGTTAAGATGCGTCATTACGATTACAATACTTTAAACTCTCCTTCCACCACAAAAAAACAATTCACTCTTGATTTCTTCGCAGTCACCTTTCTTCTACTTGATGAGGTGACCGCAAATTTTGTTTGTAATAACCTAAAATTGGTCAACAATTTGAACAGCTCTAAAAGGACATGAATCACAGCCATGCATGTATTTACTGCACGCGGTCATTCCGACATTTATGGTTACTTAAAGTGTAGGTTCTTGCGCGTCCCACTTTCGTTTCCAGAAGGCTATGAACCTTGACCCATCTTCGCTATCGACGCACAGCCGTAAGCCTCCCCTGTAAGAGGTTACATCAGGTTGCTGCCAACAATAACGTCCGCTCTACCAGCGGAGTGAAGTCGGGGTACCTCCACCGCGATGGGCGGCGACAAATTGCCAGCAATGGATCTTCTGCAGATTTCCTCCTTCGAGTCTGGCGCCTACGTGAGCGGAAGCCTAAAAACGATGAAACCGATCGTGTTCAGAATAGCGGTAACGGGTCAACAGATGCGAAGACGTTTCCCTTCCCCTCCCCCTGCTCCACGCACGCGCTCTATCGAACGATCAGCAAGTCGGAATGTGGACGGCAGGCGACTCGGTAATTGTCACCTCAACGTGTTTGGTCCACGTCCGTTAAACCAGGTTGATGTAGAGATATGGAAGCGGTCGTTGGGATGACCCCTGATAAGGGTTTCGCGAACGGTGTTAATTGTTTTCCACACATTTCCGTTAGTGGAGCTGAAGTAACCATAGCAACAGGATCTTAATGTTTTGACAGTTTCAGTTGAGGACCTCATTACTGTAAAGTGACCGTGAGATTTGTTTTTTTTCCTCCTCCACCATTGTCTCAGTGACGTTTATCAGAGCTGTCTGCTAAGAATGTCTTCGAAGGTCACTGCTCGCTCACAATATAGCTTAAGTCCGATCTCAATCCTTAAATACTTGAATGCTGCCTCTCAGGCTTCTTAAGATAGTTGGAATCTTTGTACCAACTGATTATAGTGCAGCGTTGACGAAAAGACATTAATGAGGTGTTTTGAGGAAGAGGTATGTTCCTTCCAACACGTTTGTTAAAATTAACTTTAATTGGAACTTGTCCATCCATGACAAAGTCGATTTACCACCTAATTGATGAAAGTAGTTGATTGTTTATTAGGCTCAGTTCATCTTAGTTTAAGTTTATCCCAGGATGAGTTACTAGGGAAACGACAGATGCATAAGCCTATGATACTCTGTTTATATAAATCGAACTTTTTTGATCATTGTAGATTAACATTGTTCCATGCTTTGATTTAAAGAACAGATGCCGCGTTTCCATTTAAAATAAAGAGGATAAAATTGAGTAGTATGAAAATTAAGAATGCTTTTCGGACAAAGGGAAAAATTATTCCTTGGATCTTCCTTTATTTGTACGCTGCTGCTTTATTGGGCTTGTTCAGACATGTTAATCATTCGCGTTTAAAACACGGTTCACATAAAGATTGCACACATCAAATCTAAGAATAAATGTAGACAATGCTTGAATTAAGGAGCTCCAAATGGAAAACCTGGGAGACAGGATTCAACCGTTTTAACCCTATTTGTTTAATAAGAACAAATTTGCCGTAACCGAGTTTGCCCGACACCGTCCAACAAAAAGGAAGACATAGTGACCCCAATATTGTATGGAAACATAAGTAAACAATGACGTCATACCAGTGGGTTTGTGGACTCCGCTAGAGGGCACACCGATTCCGATCGTCGACAATCCACAATAAACTGATAATGCAGAATTCATTTTTAATTTAAGGGGAAACCCATCGTTATCCAGAGAATGTCTGAATCCAGGGGTCAGTATTGTTTCGTTTTGATTCTTCCGTTGGTTGAAAGAGTGGAATGTTTCAACTTAATTCCCGGCATTCTGTTTTTCCCCTTTTACTCCCACTAGGAGTTCTGATAGTCATTACTAGTGTAATTTGAAGCACTTTGTATCCGACTTCTGTGTGGTTCAGGATGGCCGGTCATATGGAGAAATTCTACAGGAAACGCTACAGCCCCTCCCTTCTACCGAATAAGGGAAATGGCGACGGAAATGTCACTCCACATAAGTGGGGAGAAAGGGTTGGACTCATCGCTCTCCTGATCCCAAATTCAGACGGTTATATATCTACACGTGTGAAAATCTGCCCTAAGATGATTAGGAGTTCATTGGTCGAATGTTTTCTGCCATGTGTTAAAAGGACCGATAGTACAAAGGGTGGACAGCATTAGAGTTCTCGGAACTTACGTCAAGCTAAAGGAAAGATTCATCTTTAGATCGTATTAATTTTACGCAGTTAATACCAAAGGGATGCTCGTATCACAATGAGATTATAATGCTTTGGTAGGGCAGTGTATATTTTTTGCATAAACATTTTAAATTCTTAGATTTATTGCCGTGTAATAAATCTAAAGAGGTGCTGTTAGCGATTATCTAAATAAAGATCTGTTTTAGGATAGTTTACGGTCAAGAAATATCCCATAAATCAAGATCGTTATTTCATCTGCTCACTTTCTTTCCCCCACTCCCAGAATACGAGCCCTTAATCCGCGGGGTGGCATCGTTATCACGCTAAAACTGCCATCTGCGAAGTGGATTAGTGGCAACTGCAGTTGGAGGAGATAAAAAGATGCTATCTCCAAATTCACGTACCTACATTGTAATGGTTTAAACATTATGGATCTACCCGGAAATACAGGAGCGGACGATGGGCATGCCCATGAAAAGTAAAGCAGGTAGATTATCTCTTGCGCCAGGAGGAGGCATTGGTAGTGGGGAATACAAAAGTCACGAGGGGCCACGCTCTAGTGACGATCTCTAGCCTCTAACGTAAAAAGTATACGAACCAAGAACATAATGAAGGGTTTGTCTGGAGTGTAGTTTACAAGTAACGCTTTGAAGAACAAGGAGGGTCAACAGCCTTTCTTCGCCTGGTTGGCGGTCACTTCTCAGAAGATATTTTTTGTTCTATATCATACTGACTGATTCCACAGTATATTTACAGAGAATAGGATGTTTATGGGCTGTTTATAGTACATAGCGAAATGATCGGATTGATATGGAAACATCCCACTGACATCCAGCAATTGGGGTTATTCCTGACTAGTCAGTGTGATGTGGTAACCTTTCTAGAGATGCCCTCTTTCGATAGAAGTATTGCAGCTCTTATAAAGATGTGCGAGTTGTAAGGTAAGGAAACAATAAGATGTGCACAAAAGATTGAGTTAGTTCCGTCAGTCTGAACACTATTTACAAGCATAAATTTTCCATTTGATTTTAAAAATATTTTGGTTTTTCTAGTGAATCTGGTCGCCCTCGATTCTCACGTTGATTTTTATATTAAAAGAACTCTAAAATTCATATTGTTCGATGTTTTAAAATCGAAATGAATGAAAACCGATGAAATCCCTTTGGGGAAAGTGCACACATTTCTCAAAGATTCTTCTAGAGTTGAAGTTAGATGAGTAGAACGCAAAACAGCATCATAGGTACTGAACTTCTTACCTTTCAACCCCGCTGCATGTGGGCATTCTTAGACCAACTGAAGACTACATTGAAAATTGGCCCTCTCGTTTAAGTTTCTTTGAATTTCACCAATGCTAACGAACCAGCGTGAGAGGGGCACTTCAATTTAATTGCCGCTTCATTTTAAAACTTAAGTTCACACAACATGGATTAGACAGGAGTCCACTAACAAACATTTACTATGCTATTCATAACTTCTTAACTATAATAATGGGGATATAAAGGAAAACGAAGCGCCAGAAGGCTGGAAAGTGTAAAACTCCCATGTACAAATGGGGTTCTAAGAGTCATCCTGGCAACTAAACCGGTAAACGACATCCATGATAAGAAAAACTTTAATCTGACTGATGTTATGTAGAGTCACTTCTATAGTCATAGAAGCCAACTGGATGCAGGAAATAGCCGATAGTTTGTTTTAGAAAGGATTTTTGACTATCGACAGGAACATTGCTCAATGTCATAAGCTGCCCTAGTGGATAAAGGGATGATTAACTGTTGGAAGGTTAGACGCCAGTGCTCTGAATGAGCCAGAGTTATGAGTGAAATCACTAGGGTTTCAAGCCAGGAGTGATTACAATCTATTAATCATCTGATGGAAGTTTCATCCCTGTGGCATGAAACATACCATTTTCAGAAATTAATTCTGAATCTCCATTTCTTAGCGAATATAGGTATGCTGGTTTCGAATGACCAGTTTTTATACGCCATGAATGAATGAAAGAAAAGTACTCGCAATTACCATTAGATTTATTGATGTTTAACTTTTATGCAGAAGTTACATTAATAGTTTCATTACACATTTCTTGGTACCCCTCTCCACCGAATGTCTGCATCGAATTTCGACCCATGCTCTTCGTTTACATTGCGGAGATTTTATTTGAAAAAATAAAAACAGCAGGTGAGACTGCAAATAATTGAATTTTACATTCTGCATCCAGTTTTTCCTGTACGTAGTTTAATTTGTCAACTAGTTAGGTAATTTTCACTCTTAATGTTACTAAGAAAGCCATTCACTAAAAAATGTAATGCCAGATATTTCGTTCAATATCTTCCTCCAATTCGAGTGATGCCAATATTAGTAGCGGAATGATTCAAGAAAGCAAGCTTACACAGCATCATCCAAAAAAAAAAAAGTTTCTCATTTCACCCATCCATTCGTTCAAATGGATGTCCCCTTCTCCCTTGAATTTATTTAAGCTATCAACTTCCACAATAACAGATGGAAGTTTGTTCCAGCAATCAACTACCCGCTGGCTAAAGGAACGTTTCCGCACATCTATTCAACAACTGTCTTTCCTCAATTTCAATTTATGCCTCCTCAGGTTTGTAATCTGAGCAAGAATCCCAATAGCACTGAGCCTGCTCAATCCATTCAAGGCCTTATTTATCGTCACCTCAATTAGATCGCCTCACAGGTGCCTAGTCTCCAGAAGCTGCAATTTTCAGAACAAGCCTTTCTTCGTAAGAGCACCCCTTTGTTCCCATCAGTCTTGTTGCCCTTCTCTGTACTGGTTCTAGCAAGTACAGATTCTTCCTAAAATAAGGCTTCTAGACCTATACGCAGTACTGAAGGTGTGGCCCTGACCATTGCCTTATACAAGGGGATAATATCATCTCCTTATCCCTGCATATGATTGACAAGACCATGACCTACTCGGGGAGCTTGTCTGCACTGCTCAGCAAACTTCATATTATTATCTTTATTTCTCCTAGGAGAGAATATCTGACTGCACAATTACCCCCAGGCCTCTTTCATTCTCCACCTCACTGAGTGGAACACTAGCACTTTACATTCAACTTTTCCAGATCCTGTTGCAGCAGCATCTGCGAACTTTGAAATTAAGCTTTATATCTTCATCAATATTATTGATAAATATACAAAACAATGGGCTGAACACCGAACCCTGGGGGACACCACTAATAACGTTAGTCCACGAAGAGCAGTATCTATTGATTACCACTATCTTCTCCCACTCAACCATCCTTTATCCATTGTAGCAATACCATTCTGCTCCAATTTGTACAGTAGTCTTCCATGTGCAACAGTTTCAAAAGCTTTCCTGAAATCCAAATATAGAATATAAAAATTATTTTTTTGCATCCAGTTCCTTTGTGACACTGTCATAGTATCCAATCAAATTGGTCAAACTTCCCCTTAACACCCCTGCCGTCTGAATTATTACTGCAGTTTTTTCTAGATGATTTGGCAATGCTTCTTTAACCAGTGACTTCATTATTTTCCCTGGAGCAGAAGTCAAACCTGCAGGTCTTAATTACCCGATCACCCTTTGACCCCCTTTGTACTTCTCGAATCCGTGGGGACTTCCGAGTCCAAGGATGCTCTCATTATTATGGCTAAGAGTTTGCTTACTTCCTTTGCCAGCTCTTTTAATATAACTGGATAGATCCCATTGAAAAAATAAAAATCCCAGGTGAGAGCGCAAATAATGGAGCTTGATTGACATTCTGCATCCAGTTTTTCCTGTAGTTTAGTTTGTCAACTAGTTCTGTAATTTTCACTCTATTTAACTGGTGGACCAATACCTTTGCATCACACAGTTTTGGAAACAGATTGTATATGCTTGAAGATGTCACATGGAGAATCAAACATTGTTTGACAACTCATCTTGATATGGCGTGGTAGAAGCAAGACTGTTCCTTGGAACCAAGAGTGTTTATACACTGTGCGCCAGGTGCACAACTTAACTCTAGCAGACCATTCCTTCTCTTGTAGTGCTGATTTACCATGGCGCCTCCGTAGCAAGGTGCAGCAGTGCGTAGCACACGCTTCTTGATTAGACCGGGGTTCGAACCCGTGCCCACCAAATACGGAGGGTGCGGAAAGGTCAGGGAATGACCACCGCATATCCCGGAGCAATATGGCCTTAGTTGCTAATGCTCCAAATAACTGATTTATCGCTACGCTATCCTAGGAAATCCTTGCAATCAGAGGAAGAACCACAGCATATGGAAGTGGCACATTCTATTTACGATAGTCACACTTTCTTCTCTAACACGCTTCATTTCCAGTCGTCTTTTAATACGAAAAAAAAAACAGGAATCTTCATTATGTATCTTCCCATTATGAAGCAACACTAATTTCAGACTTACTGATTTGAAAGTCTTCTTGACTGTTAGACAAATTTATTCATGAAGAGTCGAATCAAAACAATAGCACAGGGATTCTGAGTGTAATCTTGCAGCTGGAATCCAACGACGAATTGGATTCTTTTAAACGAAATGCCAAAATCTCTCTGCTGCGGATTTTATTGGACTCGAGGTCCAATAAATCAACCAATTTTTGCTGACTAATGAAAAGTGGAGCTTCTTTACTTCAAGCTTCCGAGATGTATATCCAGTTCATTGGATTCATCATTCAACTGAAGACTTCTTTGGAAGGTGAATTGGCCGATCTTCAGTGTATAATACACCGCATCAATAGAGATGGCATGTTGTAACGCACTACAGCTTTTCCATCCGAAAAACTGTAGCAAAATAAATACAAAGACTGATAAACCATCCCTCTAATGTTGACTTACAATTATCACAGTAGAAATTATGTACCCACAACTTCTCTTGATCACCGGAAGGTTTCAAAAATAGGTTTCATATGCACTGCAAAACTTGGGCACCAACGATGTTATGCATCACCTGCATCGGAACCTATATCCAAAAACATAGCATCCGTTGGTTACCACAGTAAAAAGAAATTAAGAGTACAGGATCAGGTGTAATTACCAATATACATGTATCACATATATATTGGTAATTACACGCACTTGCATAAGAAACACAAAAACGGACCTTCAATTCTTGCCAAAAGATGGACACTAGGTTAAAAAAAAAATGGTACCGTTGCTTTCAGCGCACAGTCTACCCCACCCATAAACTAACCACTGCACGTGACTAACCTCAGTAGTTCAATACGCTGAATTAGGAATGACGAATATTCCATTTGTTTCCTCAGTAAAACATTTAAAGTTGTTTCAACTGAAGCCCACAACAGTTGATCCCTAATAGTACCACAGATAAGATTAAGGAGAACAAGACTGAGTATGAAGAAAGCCCTCGTTAAGAGCAATCATTGAGGACAAGGAAGTTTTTCATGTATATGAATACAACGAAGAAGAAAACCAATCAGATCGGATCGCCATGTACTGGGTGTGGGAAAGCCTTTAAATAACCCAAATGATGAATTGAAAAGGTATTTTGTATCTGTCTTTACTGAAGAAGGCACCTTCATGCTGAGGAGATGCTGTGCGACTGAGATTAAACTATATGAAGTTAGACGATTGTTTACTAAAGAAAAAAAAAAAAAACTTTCCAACCTAACAAATCTTAGCGGCAATGATTAAGGGTATAGTTCAGGGACATTTAGATAGAAATGGCATTCTGAAGGACACACAAGCTTTTGTGATCTCACAGAAAGGCTTTATGTCCTTCATTTTGTCAAGGGAAAATCATATTTAGCTATCCTGGTAAGCTATGCACGGTAACTCATGAGCTGGATGGAAGGAACAATTCCGATAGTTTATTTGGATTTCCGCAAGGCATTTGACGCAGTCCCTCAGGAGAGGTAACCGTATAAGCTAGAATATGGGATTACTGGAAAGATTCTAGGATTAATTGTAGGGTGGCTGCAAAGCAGAAAGCTGTGATTATTGGATATTCTTCAGATTGTTGGGATCCCAAGGATCGGTTCTTGGACCACTGTTTTTGATTTTCATAACTACATCGACGAAGGGATAGAGCGCATGATTTCCAAATTCAGAATATTTAAAGATTGGGGGAGTCTAATGATCCGTGCCAAGCAGCACTTCAGGGATGCCGTGCGAGTCAGAAAATTAGCAGCTATTTTCATGAAGCAAAATGCAAGATCTTGTACTTGGGGAATAGAACACCAAATTAATTTACACATTTGGTGGGGGCTGAATTAAAAACAATTAGAGGAAGAAAAATTGAGTTACAATATGGGGAAATATGAAGTCTTTCAGTGCAAACAGGCAGCCAGGAAAGCCCATGGTGTCCTATCGATACCATGGGCTATCCTGGCACAATATCCTGTAGAAAAAAAAAAAATTCAATTCTATTGTATAAGGTACTGCAAAACCCCAATTGGAAAACTGTCCAAATATGGAGACAGTCATGTGTAAAAAATAAACATCCACCTTCTTGAAAGTATCCAAAGACGGGAAACTCGCATGGTGAGATAGATATCATTTAAGAAAATCAAAAACGGTGGTCCCAATACCGATCCCTGGAGAACCCCACTTCTTACATTAACCCAATCGGAGGAATAACCATTTACCACAACCCTCTGTCTCCTGCTATCCATCTAAGGATTTTCCCTGCGATTCCAACCTGTCCTAGCTTAAAGTAACAATTATAAATTAGACTTGGAATAAGATACAAGATTAATAACACTTACGAGCGATGTGGAACTTTCAGTGCCCATCTTAACATTAGGCAAAGATGGTTATTTAAAGAGAGCACGAGCCGATGCATTATTCAAATGAATAATTGCTCAGAAACGAGTGAATTACCCTAAAATTGAGAAGCTCATGACTGGATAACTGTATAATATCCATTTTCATCTATTCAAGTGCTAACATACTGAAGATCTTTCGCGTGATTTGTAACGCCCTCCCACCACACACCGACAGCCTTCAATATTTTAAGGTAAAGCATTAATTTTTGATAAAAACCTCTTAAATGCTAACACCCATTTTCTCTTCCTAAGTTCCAGGGTAAAGTACAGGAATTTTTACGAGTAAATACGATTGCGCTCAAAGTGGGCTAATTAACTATGAAAAGTTAATTAATTTACTCGTACAATTAAAACTTTACTTTCATTTCTGTGACTGGAAGGCAGTATACACCGCTACAAGGAAAATGTATGATTTTCAAAAACAAAATAATGAACTACACGAGAACACAAAGATCGCAGACCGGTATATTCAGTCAGCGTGTTCTGTGCTCTTAACTACGTGGACTGTGGCAAGAGAAGGAGTGAACCAGAACTGTCCGAGGTCAGACTTCCACATAGCGGAGGTGAAGTGTGCCAAGATAGACAGCGGGAAAAAACAAAGCTAAAAATTCGCGAAATATTATTGAATTCTGCATTCCAGACACGTTCACGGATTTGGTAGTCAGGTGTCCATGTCGACTACTCAGTGGGCGCAACTCATCCGTTCTGCTGATGGTCTATTCCCAGTGTCTAAGAGCACTGAAAGGAAAACCAGAGTAACTACAAAACTACCAAGGCATGGGATCGTTCAATGGCGATAAGGGGGGAGGGACTAAGAGGTAGGATTCCCCGCTATGGTTTCTGACCGACCTCACGTGTAGGTGGAAAATAATCGGCTAGTAAAAACCGAACTTTTCTTCAAACATTCATAATGGCAAGAGGAACCGATGGGGGGGGGGGAGGATTATACTTCATTTTGGATTGTCCCCCTGGAACAAGAGTTTCCTCTCGCTGATGAAGGAAGTCACGTTGTTTGGAATACTTAATACATTGTCTGAACAGTTAACAGAACTGTCAGTGTGTTTCTAATTCTAAAACTTAATTGTTTAGAATTACTGTCCTAAATTGACTGAAAAACTTTATCCACAGAAATCAAAAACCATTTTCAGACACATTTGTCTATGTTCTCGTGAACACTGATCCAAGATTGTTTATCATTGACCCCCAACGTGGGAAGTTCGACAGCAGAGTTCGGAATCGTTCTGTATAGGCGTCAGTACATTGTGGAACACCAGCAAATTTACAAATCAAAGTGGAATTATACAAGTCCGGACAACGTTGTATTAAGAGTATAATGGAACTGATTTTTAACTATCTTCTGTGTCCTTTGAAACATTTAATGGACGGCAGTTAGATGGACAAAAGGCTCTGTGGGAACTTTGACCATGCTGATGTTTGTACGGTTGGTCCACCTTCCCGTGGTTACGGACGCCAAATGACCAGAACAACGTAACACAACGCACACTACTCATACCCGGCCTTTTCTAGAGTTCTGTAACTGAACAGTGACACGAGACGAGGTCGAACCGAAGTTCTAGGTGCCGACCTCTCACAAATACATCAAATCTGAGAACAGAGGTATCCAAGACGTTAAAAGCTAAGGATGACAAACTGGACGCAGAGCTAACATATGCATAATTTCTTGTACAAATCCACCATTCACATCAGCTCCTCATTGAGGATCTGGAAACTCGACTGGCTTTCGCACAGGATTTTCCAACAGAATGAGAGCGGAGAATGCGTAGCCTTAAGAAATTCCAACAAACTCCAACTAGCAGCACAAAATAAGTACTGTATGGAAACCGAAATACGGATAAAGGAGAGATTAATATATTGGCAGAGAAGTAGTTTAAAAGCTCGCAAGATAAACATACGGATACTACTGCAAAAGAACCTAAATTTATTAATCACAGAAAGTGAAAAAAAAAAAGGTAGATATTGAAGTACAACAGGTATAATTTCACACAACTGCAGCTTTCTTTCTCTTCTCTAACTGGTGCTTAGCTAGCAATTGCTGTGCATTCACTACATGAATTGTTTTGATCAATGACCAAGTTAATCGCGTGCTGTGACGCCGACTGGTAAACCAACAGTTGAGGACAGTTCGGTAGGGTCACTTACTGATCGAC
This sequence comes from Mastigoproctus giganteus, assembly GCF_048544385.1. Taxonomy (NCBI): domain Eukaryota; kingdom Metazoa; phylum Arthropoda; class Arachnida; order Uropygi; family Thelyphonidae; genus Mastigoproctus; species Mastigoproctus giganteus. The sequence continues at coordinate 67,708,522 of NC_143585.1, forward strand.
AATCCAACAGGAACGTCGGCGCCCAAGAAGAGTAAAAATATTGATCATGGCGTTCACCCCAACTCTCCCCCATCCGAAGACAGCCCTATTATGACCAACTACCGGCATCAGTCATGTCGGGAAGCGCATGGCTTGCGGACAATGTGGTAGCCGAATCATACTGGCCACAGACAGACTCATGGCGTGCGCGCGCTACACTCGGCGACGATAATGACGTATGTTTTACTACCGGCGTCTTATGGAAAGAACAGACTGGATGGGGTACAGTCGCTAACTGCACCACTGCTGAAATCGTAGGAGGCAGTGGACGGATAACAAAAGCTTTCCATAGCCAACCATCCGCTCCACTGTCAGCTGTTAATGTCAAGCATGCAGCGCAAATAATTGGTATTAACACGAATTCAGATGGCAAATCTGCTTTAAAAAAAGTGCACAATTTTGTTTATCCAACTACAAAAACAAGCGAAGACATTCAGAGAACGAATTAGTCCTCTTAAGGTGGTGTGCTTCGCCTTAAATTCGTTTGCGAAAGAATGGGAAGAACTGTTTCTATTGTCCCATACTTCCTGGAACAAATCAGTTTGGCAGTGGGAAAAAAAATTTAACTTCAATTCAATAAATGCCCAATGAATGTGACCTACTTATGTCACTTTAATGCAATTCCTATGAATATCTTCGGATGTAGAAAGAAAAAAGCTGAAATGATAGTTCAAATTGTTTGATACGCTTTCCTGCCCCCAAGTTAGGGGCAGGATGGCCTTCGGTGTCACCTACAGGGGTTACATTTAATGTTGTTTTCGCCTCGCGACAGTTAAATAGAGCGTGCGAGACAAAAACCAGTCTTACAGCCTGGAACAGCGCGATTAAAAAGCCGATTCTGATTAGGGGGCTTGCTGAGCTCATTCCTCCCACTGTTCCCTCATCAGAGTCCGACAGGCGGATGTTCAATACACTACGTGCTAACTAGCATCTTTTCTTCCTCCAAATCCTTTCTACTTCACCGCATCGATACGCCATAAATAAATCTGTTTTTATTTCCTCACCAATTTGCTATTCTGATCGTTTCAGCCTTCTGTTGTTTTTTGCTGATTGAACTCCAATAAGTTAACTAGTTGGTTTCACACGCAACCTTTTCATCCTGTCTGGATTTTAATTGGACTGAAATATGTAAAATGGTAATGTTTTTATTACGCTTGGGGAAAGAGATTACAGGGTGCTTTTGATGGGTTAAATGACGCATAACTGTAGAATATTAAAATACATCACGAATCTATAAAAAATGGTTATTTTTCCTCAATCTACCTCTTCACATTTAGTTATTGAAATGCATGGTTGATCAACACTATTTATGGAAAGATGCCTCTATAAAATTCAACCGTAAGAATCTTCCAAGCAGTTAAGGAAAGTAGGGATCTTAAAAGAATTTAGTTTTGAATCGAACAGGTTTTCTAGACGGAAAAGTGACCCCTCCCCCCAATAAAGCTTTTTCCCCAGTCTTTTTTCAATTTCTCGTAATATTGGCGAAGTATTGTACATTGGTAAGTCCCAACTAACAATACCAGATTCATTATTACCAATTTCGGGTAGAGTCTCTGCTACGAGAAGTACGTGTATTGAACTGAAGTATTCAACTTTATGTTTTGCAACTGACAGTTCGTGTTCGGTTGCTCAAATTCTCAAAGACGCCCACTGAGAAGTGGGAATTCAAAGCTGATATAAAAAAAAACTGGGTTATAATGTCGCGTCTGTCCCCAAACACAAAAGAAAATCTCCGACGAACTTCAAGTCGCTGCTTTGGCGCACCAACTCAAACCAGCTGAATGTAGGGTGTACCTCCTTTCTCCGAGAGGTATTGTTATGCCTTATTATGGAGACACGAAAATAAAACATCCGTTTCTTCTTCCGACTTCCGCGTCTTTTGCTCTAAGAAAAAGGCAAATAACTACCACCCTTTCTGGCATTGTGTAGACCACATGAAAATTACGAGTCTCGTAACGGTTGTTGACAAAGATATCTTAATGGGGTGTATCTAAGTGAGGGTTACGTTTTTTTTTCCTTTTAGGGTGGCAATAATCGTATTTCACCAGTGTTGAGGTACTACCGAAAGTTGATATTAAAGGCTGTTTCAGATATAACTCGAGGGTTACTTAGGGTAACAGAATATTGCAGTAACGAAGCAGAAATATTTCTACGTGATGAAATTTTACGGTTGCCTACCCTTAAATATTAAGTGATTCATCGGATGTGTCATGCCTTTCACAGGGTGGAACAAATTGAAATTTAGCGCACGGATTTAAGAAGTCGCGTCCAGTAGTCTAGCACATGCGTAATTTGGTCCTGGAAAGAGAATAGTCTTCTTCAGGGCTCGAATTAGACCCGTTCGTCATTGTTCTGTTATCCTGAATGGTGTTGGTATTGTGAAAGATTTAAAAGGATTCTGGCCTGATCATTGAACAGTCTTCATTTTAAAAATTATCGAACGCCTACTGGAGGTGGAAAATCTGATTGGTGTTTTATCATCTGCATCTAGGACACTGCAGCCATAGATGTCCGATTTATACCATTTATTTCAAGGAGAAAATAGCGTACTTAAACAGAGCATTTTCTGTTCCGCGTGGGTCAAATATAAGCTTAATTCCTATTATTTTGTAGTGTATTCTGCGTCCTATTTCGCAAGAAACTCTCATAAATCATTACGACTACAACAGATAATTCACTGTGCCTTTTGTTTAAAAGTTAGACTCTCCTTTCAAAATCTGCCACCACCCAGGATTAGGGCACAAGGCAAAGTTGTCCCAGACTACTACTTAAAGCCGAACCTCTCGAGTAGAGCATTTTAGTGCCCCAAAAAACGGAACCGTGTCACACGGAAATTCAACCAAATACTTGTAACCTCATGTCCGGTAGTTGGGGGTTCTTAGGTCGTTAATCATAAGATCGTACGCTATTCAGCAAACTCTGAAAAAGGCCTCTGTTTTAAGAAATTCAAAGATTACGGTCTAAAGAACACTTTGGTTGTTAAAGATCATGTTCGTGCTATTTCCCATGGGCACTATTAACACTATTTAATAGCTTTGCTGTAAACAAAATATGTCAGCGCAGTGAATATTTACTCAAAGGTTTTATTACCATAGACAGCCATTTTCTCAAGAGTGAATATTTGCATGTTTGAAGTACTTTGTCTACCACATGAAACGTTGGCATGCGCAGTTCCATATATAGCACTTTGTCCAACGCGGATTTTCCTGTAGGAAGGGAGGCTATCAATTGTTGAATAGAGGACAGTAAGAACTAGCAATAGGACAGTGTCGATGCGGCAGGTCACAGTTCAACCTTGGTTGTTTTAGTCGGAACGCTTTTGTTTCGACTACAAATGCCATCTTTTGGACACTACATACAAATCCTTTTTTACAAATTGGCTTTAATAAACAATGTCTTTCAAGGTAGCAAGACAGTGATCGTTACCTTATAAAAAGGTGGGTATTGTTTCTGGTCGCGCCTGGATGGTGCTATGGCTTCACTTCCTGTTGTGACATTCTTTTGGTACTTGGCAAAGGAGGCATTCGTTTTGTACACAATTTTATGATGGCGACAGATCAAGGTCTGTGTGCACATGACATCCTTTTTAATGAGTCAGTTCCCACCTAGACAAGGCGAGATTGTGTGGAGAGTGGGTGTTTGTTTATATAGTTTTCCTTTTTTCCTTTCCCCCCCCGCAGGGCCAACCGAGTTTTAGAGCCCCGTTTCTTTTGGAGACAACGCCATCTGTTGGTGGAAACAAACATTTGGAAACTAAAGTTCACCGAGATTCCATCTTCCAAGACTTAATAATCTTAGGTTTTTAAATCGATAAATATTTTGAAGTACAACTTGTAACTATGGGGGGTGGATGAAGGAAGGGTCATGAAAACACGGAACACGAGAAATAGGGTCGCATTATAACAGCAGAAGACTGCCGGTTGTTTGCATAGCCCATAATCTGGGAGTGTTGAAGCTCACGGGATAGACAAAGTGGATAAGAATAATGAAATTCCTGAAGAGATTCTTAAATACTCCACCAGAAGGCGTTACGGTAAACAGCTGCACGTTGCGGTAATTATATTTTCAGGAAGGTGAACTCTAAATGAAGTGGCCTTTGGTGTTGTAAAGAAACAATAAGGAACTAGAGCCGAGTATCCGCTATTATGTTGGAGTTTAATCTGAGTTTTGTAAGCAGGATGACCTGCTGTACTCTGAATTTGCCCGGTGGTTTTTAGGATACAGAAGAGGTGTTTAGGCTCGAAGATTCACTGGAGAGTATCCTCAATGAACTGCAGGTTTAATTAAGGAAAACAATGTTTATTTGGATAGAAATGAGTCTAGCATCACACTGTTGGTCATTTGGAAAATTACCCACATCAGGTTTTTTTGTTGACCACATTTAAAAGTTTGATCAGCTGACTACTTTCAAGAGACGCCTTACGGAAATTTGCACGCGATTAAAAGAAAGAAAAAAGTTTAGTTGCGTTTTCGATATCACGAATGACTTTAATCAATCATCTAGGCCAGCAGACTTTATCTAATGTTTGTTTTAGTGTGCAGACATCTTTGAACACCATCCAAAACATGAGAACAATAACCTTTGAGATTACCAATCGAAATTAAACAGGCCAAAATTATCACTACCGTCCAGTGCAGTGTAGTTTCCTGTTTTTATCGAAGCTGTTGACCTACTCTTTGACTTCGCACGGATATTCGCTTCGTTGATCTATTCTGAATAGAAGCAATGGAGACGTTCCGCTTTTGTGAGTGTCAGTCGGTGGGCAACTCCCAGTCAAGTGGGGGAATTGTTTTTAACATTGATTCATGACAGGGGAAATATTTGTAATTGTGGATTTCCGATTTTGTTACCTGATGAAGGCTGGGTAAAAGCTCGAAGTTCTCAGCTTAAGAGTTACTCCAATTATTCAGTTTAATTATCACATTTAAATTAAACCATTGAATTCTTTCGCTTTATGACCTTACTTTATAAAGGAGGATGCAACGGAAGCTGCTGTAGATCATTTGTGGTTAGTGTTGCATTTGTGAAGGTTTACATCTTTGACGTGCTGGATATAAAGTTAAAATTCTCTTATCTCTGGGGGGGACTCTTGAATCTTAGCAATCTGACTGCAACTTACGTCTTTTGCAGAGCGCTTGCAGGTCAACCGATGTTATCTTGCAAAGAATAACGACTTTCCCCCCTCCCATAAAACTGGTTTGAATGTTGCGCCCTCTTTTAGTAAATTAAAGATATGTCGAATCTGCTCAAAAGACGAATTAAATGGGTCAATCATTCGGAAGTTTTAGGATATTAGGGATTTAGTTTCCAAAAAGGTCATTATCCAGAACTGTCTTACACGCTAGTTGGCCAGGATTATGGAGACCACTTCCCTGTAGTCCGATAACTCAATTTCGACTAGGTTTGATCGCAGTATCCGAATTACAGCCATTACATGCATCGGTATTTTAGAAAATTCCATCCTACCTTCTGCATTTCTTTGATCATTAGATGGTACAGGCAAGAATAGATCTTGCCTGTACCATCTAATGATCCAATCCACAACACCAAGTTCGTAGGCACTTGATCTGGGGAGAACTGTTTGAAGAATGCTGTCAGTGGAAACGTCGGGCCTACGCAGGTAGCATGTTGAAAAACGCTGTGGTCGACATACAAGTATTCAGTAACTTAGAAAAATCGGTGTAAACTGAAAGATTAACATCTTCCAGTTTAAACCGAGACTGAAAAATTAACATCTTAACTGATAGATGTATCAAAATCATGTACAGAATAAGTATCCATAAACTAGTTTAGGGTACGATCATCAGCAAAACTGTGCAGAGAGTTGCACAACCCGCACAAGATCATTGATACAAAGGGAAAAAACAATAACAGAAAGAACTGAACAATAAGACTACTTGAGAAGTTTAAGAAGCTGACCATTAGACATTTATGTACTCAGAGGGGAAGGCGGCTAGCTAGCCAATTAAAGTTGATTTCAATCCTGAAACTCTCGTACAAAAGAACATAGGAGCTTGTGGACCTTTGACAAACTTGATAAAACATTGTCCAAAATTTAAAGAACTGCTAACTCTTCATTCGCGATAAACAAATGAAATTACCATTCTATTCAATTCATATTGGAGCTCATTGATCAGGAGGCATAAGCCGCCGTAGCAGAATGGGAAACAGCCAGCGAGGGTACAGCAGTACGAGCGTTTGAGTTATCGTGATTCTAGCTTATGCGATCACAAAATGCAGTGATGTTCCTGTAATCTATCTTATGATAGACGATATTTTAACAGAATTTATTTTGAAACTAAGTTACAGCTTAAGCAGAGGGTAGTATCAGTATTTAAGTGCCTAAATTCCCTCACACAAAGGGAATTCGGAATGGTTCTTTTCCCCCACTCTTGCGTGCAGAAACTTGCTCTTCTGCCAAGTAGTGCCTAACTTGTGCAATTATGGGCACGTTTTCACACAGCAGAATCATTTGCAAATAGAGAAGGATGCGACAACCAAGGAACCTTGCTTTGGACGAAGGGACAATTCATACAAGATCACAGAAAGGACTTAATGGTGTAACTCCATATACGTACTTAGTCGGGTCACCTTCCCGATAGTGGTCGATAGTAGAAATACCTCCAACTTTAGGAAGGGGTCATTTGCAGAACCCAAAAGATTTTAATTTGAGCAACTAGTTGCCATTCGTTTGGGAACTAATAACGATGAGCCAGGCAGCTTTTAGGGAAGCTTGGCGGTACAAGAAAGCAAATATTCAACCAAATACCAGAAAGATACGTTTTTTTTTATTGTGTATTCAAGGATCATTAGCAGTAGACGGCATTACGCTCTAATATGCCATCTGAAGTGGAAGATTCAAGAAAGACCAGATTATGGCGAAGAGTATAATCAAGATGCATTGAAGATTGTTCAAGTTAGAGATAAAATGGACATTGAATTGATAGCAAATTGATTGAATTGAATGGACAAAGAAAGATGTCATCAATTCTGACTGCTTCCCTGGAATACATGGATGGGTAGTTTTAGGTCCGACTTCAGAAAGAATCTAAATAAAGGCAGTAAGTTAATTACCGCCCTCCAATTAATTCGATCTCATCAACCCACCTTTACATCACATATGAGCACGTGATCCGTTATCATAAAGTTCGGCAAGTTAATTCCAAATTCACTCCTGAAATGCGTGTTTGTGGACAAAATATTCGGAGAGAGGAAATGAACTGTCTTACCGAAATTGAGGGACACTTTAGGACCCTTTCCTCGTTTTGACATTGATTTAATATACTGTAAATATCAGTTTACAAATATAAAGCCGAACACCTAAAAGCACGATTCTGCATTAAGATCGTGATGCCATCTAGGGACAACCTGCGTCACTCGCACATGAAAACCTTTAATGCACTTTAATTACTCACATACTGCACCTTAATTCTGGCCTCGTTATCAATTTAATTTCAGCTTGAGGGTGTAGTTAGTCACCCTTTTAGAAAGGGGGAAAGAGAATACAGGAATTTCTCTACTTTATTGTGGGTGTTCGTCCCTCGTGAAATCTATCCCACGTGACAATAAGCGCAAGCTGTTAGTCATCAGACGACGTTTAATACACGGTTAACGAAATCGTCCGCTAGATGGAGCCACTCACGCGATAAAGGTTAATACTTTGGATCCATTTATTTTCTGCGTGATTTCCCCATCTTCAAGCACGCGCGCAACATACGAGAATCAATTGACAGCAATCAAATTACGCTGCGGGGAGTGTACCATGCTTTCTAATATTAAAAAGGAGGAGGAAATCGGGGTGGGGGAAAACAATTTCATACGATAAGTAGGTGAGCAAATTAAGACGTTAGCCTTTAATACTGGCCACTTCGGGTTGTATTTGTTAACCTACTTAAGTCCAGTTTCTCAACCCACCATCTCGCTGCTCTAATTAGCAATAGCGAAGGTTTGAGCCAAATATGGAAACAACCGCTAAATGCCCACACATCGAGAGTGCAGGAGGTTGAGTAGGCGCACTAGTCCATTTAGGACATCGCGTAGTTTAAACACGCACTCTGGTTTAATGGGCATAAGAGAATAGTCTTTGAAAATCTTATTCGCATTAATAATTACTTTTAACTCGTTTCAAATAGCTAGATCCCTCTCCCCCAGCCTCCTCTCGAAGAGGTTTATTTGTAGGTAGTCCCACTAAGCTACTGTCCTCGTTTCTTCAACCAAAACAGATTTCAGATCGACTATTTTTCATTAGCTTGAATCTTCTCAAAGTTATACGAATTTAGATTGCAGAAGTCATTTCTCTGTCACGGAAATGACTAACCCACGCGTCAGCAGTTTTAAGAGAAAGTGGAAGACACGCTTTCTTCCCCACCCACCCCTAAGCAGCTTCTAGGAGAGGGGGGGACCTTTTGCTTTCATCGTAGACTGACGGCACACGACCTCTGGCTATTTTCATCACTTGGAAAAGAAAAAATCCCTGCAAGCTCGTGTTTACAGAGGGTCCCTAAGGGATGAGGGAATAGAATAACGTCTTGGCCTGAAAAAAGAAAACTGTCACCACAACCCAATGCACTTTACACTAGATATGAAACGATCTTAGCTGAAAGCATTACTCACTGGGGGGAAGAAGGAATCTACATACCTCTTCCCTCCCTACCGCTCTCCATGTACCCAACATCCTTTTCTTGTAAATACCAAGATTATTCACGACTTAAATCCAAGAAAGTTTCCTTGGAATTGCGAAACAGGAAACAGACACCCAGAGATTGCGTGGATAAAGAAAACTAATTAAAAAGGAAATGACACGACGTCATCAGCGTTCATTGTTACGTGGAATTCCTGTAATATGAGCTACCTCCACATTCAATGGGTTGCAATCATTGGTAACTGACTCCATTCTACTGTGAGAATTTACGCGCAGTCTCAGTTTACAGAAGTCTCTGGTTCGGTGGAGCCTGCATGACTGGCGACAACCCTAAAGGGAGTATGAATGCAAATAGTAGAGAACCAAGTAAACACCGCTGTGTTTGACAGATTCCAATTTACCTTGAACAGACTATCGAACTTAGTAGTTCACGCCTGCGCAATACAGCCCGGCTGATGCATGTTAGAAGTATCCAGTGGACCATTTCTTGCGAATAATTCGATACCAGCGCAACAGGAATTCAGTCTTTCCCTTTTACGGACCATAAATAGCCCAGTATTTGGGGAAAAACTAGCCCATGCTTTTCAGTAACTAAATCCCAGGACATGCTTGGAATTCATTAATGTTTTAAGGATTATTAACTCTCTTTTGTTACCAAAGAACTCAAAGTTCGTAAATAGAACATGCGCTATCCTGAATTATATTTAATGGATCAATTTTCTACGTGCAGAAGACTAATCCATTTTATTCAAAACTCGTCAGTAAATTGAGTGTTGCACAGGTCGGTTTGTCTGCTTTTTTAGACCACGCGATCGTAGACTAATTTGACGTCACGTATTCTAAAAAGAATTGTACTGCGATCATAAAATATCTTTAAACTACAGAAAAATTAGAAATGGTGAAGAGTTACTTTATGTGGACAACGCCTTCTATTGTTCCAAAGAACCTACACCCTCCCTCCTTCCCCTTTTGCGTGAATTACTTGTTGAAAGACTTTATGGGTTCAGTTATCATCCCACACAAAAACGAAGTGCAAAGTCTACTTTCAAGTGCTGGAGGGGAAAGATATTTACGGCTGGTGACCTCACTCATTTTTATTTCGAGGGAACATTAAACTCAGTTTCATCCACTTTGCATTGCTGCGGTTATTACACGATATACCACCTCCAGTACAATTTAGGTTAATCATCTAACTGCCAGACGAATGAGGAAAAAAAAAAAAAAAAAAAGTTCGTTTGGTCATACAGTGACGCAACAATACAATTAAAATCTACACGCAGTCGATATGAATTAAAGTTCGTCTGATACTGTTGACAGTTGCAGACGATAAAGCTAAAGTTAATTTTTTATAAGTTATGGTTATTAACGAATTTCTTCCCCCCCCTTTTTTTTTTTACTACGATCAATAAGACTGGCATTTAAGAATTACCTTAGTTATTAACGGCCCTTAAAATGTTTTCAAAGAAAAAGTTTTATGGATGTTATCACTTCAGGCTAAGGGAAATAAAACTTCGAAATGCTATTAGAGACGCAAGCATTAGGCGGGCGCAGTCAAACGAGCGAGTTTCAACAACCGTCAGTCTAACGGTGGAGACAAGTTTTGCATGCTGTCTGTCGAATGACTCACCAACACGGGTAACGCCTTTCGCTGCAGTGACCCTCAAGTGAAAACGAAACACATTAAAACACAGAAAACGCATTAAGAAACAATTTTTCTCACCTGCATGAGATCTTCGAATTTTCTCCGACTCCGACCACGAAATTACCAGAAGACATCGCTGAAATAATTCGATCGCTGACCCGAACAAGTTCAAGAGACCAGGGGCAAGCAGACTGATAAGGTCACCGTTGAAACACGCAGTGTCAAGTCGTCAGTTCGAAGAACTGTGCGGTTCTCGCCTACTGCTATATAAAACAGACCCCTGGCGGTGAAATAAAATGTCTGCTGTTTTTTTTTCTTTGAGTATGAATTCACATCTGAAAAAAGATTTCTCCCCCTCTTCTAAACGAAGAAAAAAAGTTCGAAAGTGACACCACCGAATGCAAGAGGGGAATGAAAACTTCTTTTTAACCAATGTCTGAAATGATAATTGACGAGTCCCTTTGATTAAAGTCACACTAATAGCAATCCACAACGATTTTGTCCAAGGTCCATTAAAATGGTGATTCACATCCTGCAGGTATTATTAAAAAAAATTCTGGTACAATGTCTGCTTTTATTTTTATGGTGAAGTGAAATATCGTGGGTGTATGCGCACGCGCCCGACCTTTAGGATTGTAATTTTCAAGATCAACTTTAATATTAAAATAAAATAAAAATGAAAAATGAGTGACCTGTACAAAGGTGAAGCGTATTTTGGCAGTACAGTAATTTGGAAAGGTCAAGGGTCAAATCCAATCGCTGGTTGAAGCTGAATCCTTTTCACTCACTTTGAGCTGTTCGTTTGTTAATCTCCCTAGGGGAACTAAGACCACGAGGCGTAATGGTGATCTGTAAAATTGCGTTGTACAGTAAAACTCTCGCTTTACGAAATTTCGAT